>NC_080072.1:22040031-23441281 GCF_949987535.1 Balaenoptera acutorostrata
GGGCCAAATACGGTCGACTTCATAAAATGTGGATTATTTTCCCTTATCTTTTTTTTTTACTAAATTTTCTTCATTACCATTATAATAATTTTGATAAAAAGAATGTATATTTACATTCTTCCAATGAGCATCAAGTTACAATGATCATTGTGGTGGATATATCCTTGCTGGTAGTTTTGTGAAGTTGCTTGTATACTTTCTTGCTTCAATGGCTCTTTTCTCAGGATATTTTCCAAATCCATTAACACTGCTCACAATGTCCTCCATAATTCTAGCCACTCAGCTTTCACCACTGCCTTTGTCACATTTTATGGATGATGACACGAAAAACTACATTTTGTTTGCTGAAACTGACTTGTTTTTTCTCTAAATTCCAGGCCTTCACAAAAACTTCTGCTTTCACAATCAACTTAATATCTACCTGTTAGTCCGGAAGTTTTGTCATCATTTCCTCCTAGAAGCCTCCTTTAAACTGCAAAATTAGTTTAGGTTTCCTCACAGGTCCAAAACTAGGGAAACTTTTCCCTCTCTAGTAATTCTCCCAGGTGGCAGCATTTTTCCTAAACTCTCAAAATACAAGGTGTCTGTCTGCATTTCCTTTATTGCAATATGGGGTCACTCAACATCCTCCTAAAGAAAATACCTTCTTTGCCTCCAGATAACCCTAATGCAGTGGTTGCTTTAAAGAAAACTCAGAGTAGTTTACTCTTTTAAAGGAAATTGCACAAGTGATCCTAATGGGAATTTCTTTCACCTATCTCATTAGGGAGATGGAAAGAAAACACCACCACCACAAAAACAATACAGATTGGATCACAGGAGAGACCCCCTTCTACTAGAGCATCCCAATATACCCATTTCAATCAGTCTCAATTATGATGACAAAGGGTTCACGGTCGGCCCTACATATTTGCGGGTTCCATATCCATGGTTTCAACCAACCACGGATCAAAAATATTGGGAAAAAAAAAATTCCAGAAAATTGCAAAAGGCAAGATTTGAACTGCAGCACGCCAGCAACTATTTACATTGCATTTACATTGTATTAGGTATTATAAGTAATCTAGAGATAATTTAAAGTATATGGGAGAATATGCATAGATAGTATGTAAATTTCATATAAGAAACTTGAGCATCTGTGGATTTTGGCATCCATGAGGGTGCTGGAACCTATCCCCTGTGGATACTGAGGGACGACTGTATTTTTCTTGTTCATCTTTACGTCTTGAGAGATCGGCACCCTGCTTTGAATATGTTGAAGGAGCTCAATATATCAGATATCTGTTCAATGGATGACTGAACCTATAAGCATTACGTCTGGAATGCTATTCAACCCATTCATTTCAAAGAAGTTTATAGACAAACCTGATTTCACATTCAGAACATATAATTCACACTGGAGATCACATCTAGGCCAGGGAAGAGGACTGCTGTCCATGATGTAGAGTTCTGGCATCAGGAACACCTCGGTGTGCCACTCTGGACTGCCCTTAAGTGAAATAAACACTGCAAGTAGGCAGGTTAGGATTGTGCAGGCAGCTCTGCACAGGGAAAAATTACACAGGCCATTACCAACCAATTCCAGGTGATTGCCGAAGCCGCTTGGGTCTCTCTCTTTCCTCAGCATCAGCACACAATGAAACTACCATCACCCCTTTTAAGAATCTCAGGGAACAGGTGTATATTAACTTGTCTCTCAATTACCTCTGGGAAAATCAGCAGTATTTTTTTTGTTTTGTCTGCATATAAATACACTACAACTTGGAATATATATACAAATAGTCTCAGAACCTAGACTTTGAGAATAAACATTCATTTGTAAGTAATCATTTTTTTCAGTGATACAAATGTTATTTCAATATTTCAATGAAATCTGAATATAGGGGCATGCTATTCAAGAATACTGAAATTTTTTAAAGCATTCAAGTTTAATGTATATTCAATTCATGATTTATGTAAAACACAGACAGAGGATATTAGATTCTACATATTGAGTAATCACCACTTTCTTTTTTAAGAAAACAACTTTATCTACCTTAAGAAAAAAAGGCCAATGTAAATATAATAAAATATATACTTTGCTCGATCTTGGGTAATAATTGTAGAACTATAGTTATTTTTATCCATCTTTTAGTATTTATTTATTTTCCAATTATTCTTTAATGAAAATGCATTACTTTCAAAGTAACTGCAAAATTGCCTTGAAGTTGACATTTGAGGAATTTTTACTTTGAGTTATTGAAATTTTGCAAAGGTTTGTTAGTGATTTTGGAAGACTAGCTCTCTTTTCCTTTCTAGTGGTATTTTATAAAGAAAGTAATTATATAGAAATGAAGAAAGTAATTATACGGATTTAGAAAAAGACATCTTTCTTTCACTTCTTCTATCTCTGTAGAATAGTTAAGTCTGAATACTAAAATGGCTTAACACGAAATTGCTACAAACTTCAGAAATGCCTTTACTCATTATCTTCCTGAGACATCTGTCAGTATTTATTTGGTAATAGACTAAGCAATCAGCCTCAGTAAATAAAATATCATATCCAAATACATACACCCTTTTAGCAATTAAAGGGATATTAGAGATAGGATATTAGCATGACAATTATGTCAAATATCCTACTTATACTGATTTTTTCTTCGTAAAAATTAATAGGCAGTGAAACTGGCAGAACTGTAATGACATTACTCAGGTTTTCCTCCTATTGTCCAACCACTGCATTGTTGACATCTGTGAGATGCTTAACTGGAAGCAAATGCCAGAATGAATAGGGCTCCAGTTTATAAAAGTAAGGTAAAAGTCAAGGTCAGCTGCTGGTAATCAACTAGAGCAATAGCTGTTACGCGGAAGCAACAGGTTTTCTGTAACCTTGGTAAAATTGACTCTCTGCTTTGTTACTAGTTATTAAGTGGCTAACAGTGCCTAATAGCATTTGATTTACTTATAAACTTGAGGAGGTTACTTAAACTCTTTGAAGCACATAAAAAGCACCTATAGTTTGGGATTATAAAATATATTTCATATAAATTGTGAGAATTTTGAGATAAAATGTGTACATGTTTCTGCAAAATATCCAACACAATAGATTTTCAAAACATGTTAGATCAGTTATGATTAGTTAGAGAAACAAAAAATTGGAAGGCACTCAGTAAATAATCAGATCCTTAAAAGAATTGTCCTTTGTCTATTCTACAAGTAATGATAATTTTAATCAAATTCTGAAATGACCTCAGCATTTTGGACAAACCTGTAGGTACATGCAGTTGTGGATTTGTACATGTTCGTTTTAGCCCTGGCTATACTCCTGAATGATGTGAGGTTTCTGAGATGCTTTTCCTTCTCTAGGAAGGGGGAAAAAAAAAAAAAAAAAAAAAAAAAAATATATATATATATATATATATATATATATATGGCAATATAAAAATATGTATGTAATATATGTAAGTAAATATATTGATATACTATGTATATATTTCCTCCACTTGGAAAAATGGTAGTGGGGGGATATATAATAGAAAATATAGTAAAGTACAGAAAGAAAAGAATGGCCTAAAAATCAAAGAATTGTAATAAAATCCTAACTACCAGCTCTCAATAGTCTGTTGAATATTCAGACTTTATCTGAAAATTAAGGATAATGGTTCCAACTTACAAAGTTTTTGAGATGATTTAGTGAGCTAATGGATGGGACAATTATCTATCACAGAGTAGGTTATTAATAAATTAATAAATTAGCTCCCTACTAAAATTCTACCTTCCTTCAGCATTAAAAAAATCATTAACTCCAAATTAAAATTGTCATTGGCAACTAGCCCAAGTTTATATAATATTATGAGAGAGAAAAACAGGTGATTATACATGGTTATTTAAGTGTAAAAATTCAATAACTCAAATCTGAAGAACTTTTGAAGAGAGACATGGAAGAGAAATTTGGCTGCGTACTCATTTTTTTAATGGAATATAAATGATTATTATCTAGGGACCCTAGAGCAATGAAAACAAACTCAATAATTTGTTAAGTATTGATAAAATAACTACTAAAAATTTCAAGTCTTAATAACTTTATACCAACCAGTCATTCCTTATATGATACAACACTCTCTACATATAATGTCTCTGTAAGGTAAATGTGACTAGCAGCAGATTCAACTCAAGGCCATTTCTTAGGAGAACTTCTGCAAAGCATTTACCATAAAATAAAATGGTCATTCTATCTTTGTTGCACCTTGTGAAATGTACTATATTTCACAAGGTACAACAAAATCTTTTCAGATTTAAAGATGAAGCTTTTTCTCTGATATGATAAAATGGTTAATATAGACTAAAAGGAAAGACAAAATTCAGTATCACGTTAAACAAATCAAGAATATTGGATTTTTTTCCCTCTTTGTTGCATACATATGACAATTTAAAGAAAAAGCACGATGATAAGTCCTAGCTTTTTACAATGTGAGTTATAATACACAGGTAGTTATCATTGGAATATATAGGTTAAGATTATGAACTTAGATTCTAAGGTCATAAGATCTAAGGTCTAAAAGTCTAAGGTCAAATTCTACCCCTTCTGTTAACTCTATGTTTGATTTCTTTGTGTTTTCTCAAATATAAGATGAAGCTTTTGTCCAGATCCCATCATCTTGAATCCTACACCTCACAGAAGTCAGGGAACAGCAGTTATGTGAATCCATCTATTGGAAAGTTACTCTCAGGCAGAGAACCACAACGCATCTTTATGGATGTCATCAATTTGTGATCAAACTGTAAAATTAAGTTTTGTTACATATACAGTCATCATCCTGTATGTTCCTTCATGCTCCCTTCTAGACTAAATCTCCTAGCAACCACAGAAAGCATTTCTATCACTAGAGAATCATTTTGCATGCTCTAGAAGTCCACATACATGGAATCATGTGTACCCATTCTTGCTATTTTGACTCCAAAGAATATTTTTAAAATTCCCCTATTGCTGAGAAGTGTTCCATTGCATGACTATACCCGAGTCTAATTATCCATTCTCTTGTCGATGTACAGCTGAGTTGTTTGGTTAATAATGAATAAGCCTGCTATAACCATTTTTGTACAAGCCATTTGTAGACATATATTTTCATTTCCTTGAGTAAATACCTAGGACCAGAAATGCTTGGTTACAGGGTATAAGTGTATGTTAACTTTTTAAGATAAGGCAGTCTTACCAACATGTTGGGGGACAGCTCTCTACAGACCTCTCACATTTTGACATGTTTTGTGAGCAGAGGTACTGACTGTCTTCCTTCTGGACACCGTGTTAATGTTGCACATAGAAGAGCCTTGGAAAGTAGAGATAGTGTCTACCTCTTGAGCAAAGGACAGGTTTGCTTACTGTCCAGTACAGTAAAGGCAATGCTTCCCTCCAGGACAAATGTCTCACCATTTCATTATATAAGATTCAGGTTCCTTAAGCTCAGGGTTCCTTCCCCCTAACAAGCCCCGCTGCATGCCATGCGTGTGTCACCCGACTCTCCTTCCATCACCCCATGGGAACTGGGTCTCAGGGAACTGGCACAAATGCTTATACTCCAACTCCTGCCATTGCTGTGAGTAAGGAACTGTCCTTTGTTTCTGACCCAAGACTATTTTGTTTCCATGAAACTGTGGCAGAATTAGTTGCTGCCTTTCAAGTAGGGTAAAATCTCAAACTTTTCTAGTTCTCTGTGGTTTGGTAACAAGGATTAGATGTTGACAAGACATGGATTCCTGGAAAAGGAAAGATGAAGATTGTTTTATGAGATTTGAGGGAAGTACATTGGAATCAGTGGAAACATGTAGATCGAATTGTATGGCTAACAAACAGGTATGTTTATAAGGAGACATTGGTGAGATGTTTGCAGGCTGAGTCCAGCAAGTAAGTTAAAAACAACTGCCCACATGGTGAGCTGATTGCTGCTAACCGTCCTCCAGGTAGGGTGACTTCCTCACTAATCTGGCAATCATTCTCAAGTTTATCCATTATGACAATTAGTACAAAGATTTGTATTTGATGGCAGAAGCCTTTACCTGCTGCCCCCCCCCTCCACACACACACTTTAGGCCATATTTACAAAGACACACACCGATGCCGACAGTGAAAGGAGGGCTATTCACAACTGCTACGCACATAAACCAGGCCAATTATTAAATCTCTGGCTGGTAGACATTCTTGGAAGATAAGGGGATGGAGGTGCATGCAGCTTGTCAAGAAACTATGACAGCAGCCGAGCGTCTTCTGCAGTCTACCAAGCCAACCTTACATCCACTCAGACAGGAAACCGAAAGGTCTCAGAGGTTCTATTTATGTGTTTGTGCAGTGGGTCTTGGCTGCTGCAATAAAGCTCTGGCCCTCTCAGAGAGATTTCCCTAAGACAGGAAAAAAAAAAATCTTTGGGAAATCATAAATGAGGCATTGACCACTATGCAAGCTTATACAGTGCTAGATTTGTTTTACAAGGCTGATGAAGTGGCCCACTGGCAAATGGGCAATTTAATGTTTTTTGTGGTTCCACTGCTCACATACTATTTCTACTGATGTTTTGCATGCTTGTACTGTAAATACTTATGAAATCAAGAGGGAATTTGTTCCTTCAGGGACTGTGGCATGGAGAATCTCTACGGAGTCACTCTTCAATGTGTCTCCTTATCCTCACACAGATGGTGCAATGGAAACAGTACAGTATTTGAGGAAGGGAAAAGGAAATCACAACCTTGATTAAGGACTTAGTGCAACACAGGTAGTAAGAGACACAATATCTCACGACAACAACCTTGTATGCAAAGCTAACAGGAGCTGGAGTCTTACAGAAGACAACCAGTTGAATTCCATTCTCGCTCTCATAGTTTCTGTTGTTGCAGATATTGTGATTATAAAAATATTGTAACTATTACTGAACCTTTTGCACAAACTTGTTGGTATGTCATCGTCTTAGATATTGCCAACACTTGTTTTTCTCTTCCAAAGGCACCCAACCAAGACTGATTTGCATTCACGTGGCAAGCTCTTTAACATACATTTGCAATACTCCCTCAGGGATATAAAAAATCCTTCCATTTCCCACCTGGGGCTGGGTCATGATTTGGTGTGAATGTCTCTACATTCTGTGATGCCAAGTTTTCACTATATAGATAATGCCCTGTTAGTTGGCAAGTCAGAAACTTCATTCCAAAGGTCCTGACTGCAGCGTTATCATACCTCCATCAACAGGAGCGGTTGATAAACCCTGATCAAATTCAGGGATCCACTTACCAAGTAAAATTTCTTGAGACTATGTGGGTGGGTTCACAACTCTTAGTTCCTCTAGCATTCAAGGAATATTTCTCTTCATCCAACAACATTACCAAAAAGGAGACCCAGCACTTTATTGGACTTTTAGGTTTTGGAGACAGTATGTCTCACATGGGCGTTCTTCTTGGTCTCTTATATTGGCTAACTGCAAATCAGCATGCTTTGAGTGGAGACCAAACCACAGGTTTCATTGGAAATGGTTCAACGAGTCGTGGTGTGCTGTTTACATACGGAACCTCACCATCCTAATGATCACTTTAGATAACATGTTCCTCTGATGGATGATTTTGCCAGGTGGATCCTCTAGCAAAGTGTGTCAGCCTCCAGCATGAGGCCTCCTTTGGGCTTTTGACTCTTCACCTCCCCGACCCTGCTATGAGGTGCATCCCTTTCGGAAAACAACTGTTAGATGGCTACTGTGCTCTTATTAAATGAATGCCTGACCTAAGATATGGGTCATGACTCTGGCCTGATCGTCCCATATTGGTGTGGCTTAACTCAGACTTAATCACTATCAGGATGGGAAGGGCCCACCAAAACTCACTCGTAACATGGAAATGGCATATTCAGGAGCATGCTGGCAAGGCCCCTTCAGCACCTTGGCTTTACATGAAAAAGTAGCAGTTATTGTTTTGGGGGGAACTTTGTCCTCCTTCCTATGGCCTGAAGCAAATCTGCTGGCTCTGGATTCACAGAGGCTCTCGTAAATACTTGAGCTTGTTGCACAGCTGGTTCATCTAAACTGAAATGCAACGGCATCCACTGGGACGTTGCACCTGTTCAGACTCAGCACCAGCTCTGCAGAACTGAAAACGGACATGGTTGCTCTGTTCAGTGGGCAGAACTCAAGGTGATATATCTGGTCAATACTGCCCTTGATGAATTTTGTTTTTACTGACTCTTGGGCTATTGCAAATTGCTTACCTGTTTGATTTGCCACTTGGAAAACTAGAGACTGGCAATTTAGAAACACTATTCTTTATATGTCAAATTTTTTTCATTATCATTATTTAATTATTGTTATTTTAACATTATTTCTCTTCTATTGTCATTGCTTTCTGTGTTTTCTCTGAGAAATGTTTGTTTACCCTAAAATTGTGGATGTTTATCCCATTTTCTTCTAGAAGTCATATACCTTTATCTTTTATGTTTAGGTCTTTGATGCATCTCAAAATTATTATGTCCTATAATGTAAGATAAGGGTCGACATTTTGTTTGTTGTTGTTGTTTAATATGACATCCTCTCAACACTACTGGCTGAAAAGACTTCCTTTCCCCATTGACTTGCTTTAAAATTGTTGTTTTGCATTGACTGAGGGACCTCGTACAGCTTTCTCAATTCATTGATTCTAACTCTGGTATTAGAATTCTAAAGGCCTTATGAAACCCAAATTGCCATTTCTGAGGCCTAGTAAGTCTTTCTTTGTGCTATTAGGAAGTTTGTTAAGTAATTCTAAGCAGGACAGATGAAGTCTTAAGAAAATCTTCAGCTGTCATTTCCTTAACTGCCCTCTTATATTATCATCAATAAGATCAAAGCATTGCTCTGTATTCATAAGAGTAACATTTTTAAACTTTTTTCTTAATTGTTGTAGCATTGACATTTATTGACATTAACCTTTTAAACATTTTATTATATTTAATTATTTTAAATGATTGAATAATTCTTAGACCTCTATTAAAAGGTAAAAATATAATACTGCTTTGAGTTTATGCTGACATAAATAATTTACTATATATATTAGTCTGTGGATGACCTTGATGATGGAGTTGAATGAACTTCATAAGTTAAGAAAACATACAGATATGTATCCAAAATAAAATAAAAATAAAAATAAGAAACTCTTGCAGAGATCAAAATTCATAATTATTTCCCAACAGACAATTTTGGATTTCATGCTGCTAAATAGGTTAAAGAATGAACTTGGGTGGAAGAATTCGGAAATATCTTCTAAAGCAAACTCCAGCCAAATGTCTCAGGCTGTGAATTCATCAGATTGGAACCAACTAGGCAAGACTGAAATAACTAATGGAAATCTCAAAGGACTGCTTTTTGGCAATGCTGAGTTTACATGTTTTGTTTTGTTTTGTTTTTCTTCTCTAGTTTAGGTATCAACAGACTCTGAAAATTAGAGCTACAGTGAATTTGGCTTATTCAATGTATAAATAAAATAAAATTAAAATTCTAGGTTTAATTATCAAAGTACTTTTATAATAACACAAGGTTTGTTGCCTCCAAAATGACCAATAGTAAATTATTAAATATTGGGACTTTCCTACAATATACTTTTCAATTCCTGATCTCAAAATATCTTTTGTGAGATATTAAACACCTTGTTTTTCTACTAAATAGTTAGCTTTTGATGTTCTCAGAAATTTGGGAATTTCAAATTTGAAATTTGTAACAATTGGTTGAGTCTTGAAATCCTTCAACAAAGATACTAAATAGCAACTGTTTTATCTCTTATATGTCAGTCCTGACATGGGGCAAATATTTTAATTATTTCAATATTTTTTAAAATTGAATATCAAATACTAAGACTTTAAAATATGTTTTCCCATAATTAACTTTATGAAGTAATGTTATTTGATTCTATTTCACATTTTTATTTGATTTTCTTATTTTCTATTTTCTCCCTGATTATAAAATAAATTTAGGTACAAAAATGTCCAGATTATTACGATGAAGTAAAAGTAGAAGATAAAGGGAAACTTACCATTCCCTTTCCTATCGTGTATGAAGTACAATCACTTGCATTTATTTTCACTTAATCCTCACAATAGCTCATAATGTATAAATTTTATTCTCATGTTTTTACATGTTGAAACTGGGACTCAAAGCAGGGTAAGGATGGTGAAGTAACGTGTTCATTTTCACAAAGGTAGGAAGTGGAAAACTTTGGAGTCAAGATCAAATTAGTCTGATAGCAAAGTCTGTGCACAGTTCATGACACCATAGTCTATTTTCTGAGACAAACTTTGGTAGATGTATGTTTGTTTGCTTGCTGCAAAACAAACAAACAAAAAAACTAATAAAATTTCCTCTGTTCCATTTTTGAGAAATAAATGTTACATTTTCCCTTTGATGATGGGACAAAGAAGATTAAATTCCTGCTTTATTTTATTGTGCTCTATGGAAAGAAAGAATATTAGAAATAATTTGACAAGAAGTTTATTTATTTTAGGATTTATAGGGTTAATGCGGATAGAGTTGTGTGATCATTTGCATTTTAAGTTAAAAATGCAAGGGCAAAGGATGTCCATACTTAGTATCTTGAATGCTGAAAGTATGAGGGATAAAGGTTCAGATAGTTTGAAGTGGATGGTCAGGTAACAGAAGTTACCTGTTAGAAGCTGTTTATTAGAAGTTTAGCTGTTCTTAAACTGTTCTAAAAGCTGGCTTAGGAAATTTCTGGCCATATTTGTAATATATAAACAGCTGGGCTTTATACGTCTCGCATACTCTTCAAGGAAAAAATTGAAGAATCCTTAGGTATCCAAGCATAGTGGTAGGATGACAGAATTATAGAGGATGACTGAATTAATCAAATCTTTACAGATTAGGGAGGAAAATTAAGAAATAATACATGTATAATACACACAAACCTAAGAAACACACAATGGATTTTAAACTGAAGGTACAATCCCAAAACTGATGTCTTCATAGTAAGATATTGCCATCTTTTAAATTATTTTTACATTCAACAACGCAAAAGCAATCAGAAGAGAGAGCAACCAATGAGGGATGGTGTTTTCATGGAAGATTTTTAGAAATACTGTTGGTCAAAGTGAAGTCAGTAGGAAAGAAAAGCCACGCCACACAAACGTTTAAGTGCGTCTATCAATCACTGCCTGAAAAAAAAAGTGATTTACTGTCATCCATGTTTTCGATCTAGAACCTGATATTGACATTCACATGACTGTTGTAAAAATGGTATTACAAATTATACTCACTTTTCACTATAAATAGATGAGATAACTTGCATCTGTAACAAAAATCCTATAACATTCTGTTTTGTAAAAGTCTGGTACAATTGTCTACACATCAATGCAGAAAAGAATTAACATAGTAAGATGAGATTGCCATCCCTAGAGAGGCCTCCTTTCAAGGTTAGCTCTTGACTAACAACTAGCAACAGGAATGGTAAATAGTTCCCTAAATTGATAAAAAAAATAATTCCCTAAATGGTAAGAGCAGCTCACTGTGCCTAGACTGGGCAAACAATGTGGTTTATGGGGAACACCTGCTTTTTTTTCTGAAAATTTGGATTTTGGTACATAATTAGGCTGATGATACCTATGTGACAAACCCCCATAAGAACTTTAGGTTTTGAGTCTCTAATGAGCTTCCCTGTTAAATGATATTTCACACATATTGTCACAATTTGATGCTGGGGAAATTAAGCACATCTGGTGTGACTCTATAGGAGAAGACCCTTGGAAACTTACACTTGGTTTTTTCTGGGGTTCTCTTTATGTATTTTTCCCTTTGTTGATTTGGCTTTGCATCTTTTGCTGGTATAAATCATAATGAAGAGTACAACTGTAGGCTGAGTCCTGTGAGTCTTCCTAGTGAACCATCAAACATAAGTATGGTCTTGGGAATTCCCAACACAATGAATGTGAAGAAAATAATAAAGGAAAGAAAAAAAATCAACAATAAGGTATTTCAAGGGAAAAAAAGATGAAAAGCTGTCAAAAAACAAGGATTACAGTTAGTCCAATTCTTTGCACCTAAAGGAAATTTAAATGTTGAATAGTATCACAGGAAATTATATAGGGCTTATAAAAGTTTCTTCTTCCACATGTATATGGACATGTGATCATATTAGCAGTTTCCCACTTTTTGTCTGGCTTCTCCGTATTCCTGACAATGGAAATGGATCTAGGTGTGCTCAAAGTATCCCAGTATCCTTCCCTACAAATTGGAAAGAGAGATGATTAAATTTCTAGGCATGAGACTTTAAGCATATGAGTACCTAGTTATTGGTGGAATGTAGAGGTTGTAGAGAATCTATTTTGGAATCCATATTATTGTAGCCATTCATCAGAGAATCCTGGCAGTGACGGAGTTTCAGGTTTATTGCCAGGGTGACAACTACGATAAGTAAAGAAAAAGGAGATTTTAGATAGATTGAGGAAATGTGAAGCAATTGTGGTACAACTTTCAGGTTCCACCAACTTATAAAAATAAACAAGACAAACATACAATGAGAGAATACTGCATAAATGAATTGGGAAATTGGAATTCAGCCTTAAAGGATAACTTTTGGCAGAGGGGAGACTACAAGGTTTGCTTAGGACTAGGAGTCCGATGGACTGGGATGTTTGGAGAGGCTTTCTTCTATAATTTCTTATTTTCAAATATATAGGCGTAGATAAATGGCATTAGATTACAAGTATGTCAAAATGGCTTCTAGACTTAGGATAAAAAAATAGTAATTTTTCCTCTGACAAAGAAGCTAAAATTGACAAGAAACAGCATTTTATAGATACCAAGTGCAGCTTGGTGACCGGCTGGGCATATTAAGTGAACAAAAATGGGACTTTTGTACTAAAGATGTAGTATATTGGACACAGTTTCGTGCAAATGGTTTAAATCCTTTGTCTATGCTTAAAACATGGCATATTAAACAAAAAAATGTTCTAAACTTCAAATCTTAAATGTTTCACACATTACATCCCCGAACAAACCTAGTTACAAGGAGTTCGTACTGAGGGGAGGAAAATCACAACCTTCTTTTTATTCCTATTCTTAAAGCGTTTACCCTCAAAAAATATGACAGAATAAGGATACTATTTCAGCATGGAATGGATAACACGGTAATAAATCTCTCTCTCTTCCTCCATATATAATGTGTGTATGTGTGTTGTCTGTAATTTTTTCTTCAAAATACATTAATTTAAATAGCAACATATGGAGGCATTTGCATATTCCACATCACAATTATTTTGATAAATTTTTGATGCAAACAATTATATGCAATTATACCAGTTTTTTTCAAATTTTTGATTTAATTTATTTTTTAAAATATGCAGTTTCAAATTGAAAACACTACAGACTGGAATCCACACAAGCAGAATGACATACAAATTTCGTTGCTATGTGTGTGAACCCCTTTGCCCTCATTGCTCTTGGAGATTTCTCGTCTTCCAGGCCACATGGTTTAAGATGCAGAATAATTTATTAGTTAGCAAAGGAGTACCATATTACCAATATGACTATTTTGGATTGAAAAATCAAAGTATTTTGTATTGTCCTTGATGCAATCTGAAATAGAAGATAGTGGTTAAGTTCTGGCCTGGGCCACTGGCTGACTGCTTTTATAATGACAGGCAAAAGACAAAGCTTCCCATAGGAGACTTGAACATGCAGAGTAAGAAAAGAAAAAAACTAGTTAATTTTTTGACCATGAATCTGAAATAAAAGACAATTTTATTGCAGTGATAATAATCAATAGTAAAACAGTACTAATTTAACTATATAGTTTGATTTCTCAAGAGATGGAGAAGAGGAAAGGTTAATAATGGTTAAATGTTAGAATCTTTATCTACCCTGTCCAGTAATTTTAATGATCCCTTGAATGTTCTATCAGTAAAAATAACAGTGATCCTTCTGCAAGAATAATAGATACATTTAAAAGAGAGAAATGTTCTACTAATTTCTTGCCCTGGCATCTGAGATGGCCCCTCTCATATAATGCATATGCCATTAATAATAAAAATTTCTTTACAAAATTTTCTCCTTGATTCATTATAGCAGATTCAGCAAATTGTTAGCAGCCAATGTTCAAAAACTCAAAAGATGTGAACATATAAAACTTTCTCCCGTAAAAGGACATGTTGAACTCATTAGACTGGTGAGTTTAACTTCAGTTCTAGGTATAGATGATCAAAGAGATAGTTTGGAAGACATTAAATAGGAAGCCAGAGGTGCAAAGTTCATAAGGATTCATAAGCATTCTAAGGAATACATCCTACAAAGTTAATCTTATTTCCTTCATTGCGAGATAAAAGGAATTACCTAGAAAGTGCACTGTGACTTTAAAAGATTGTAAAGTTCTATTCATGTATCATTGTGAATAAAGCAAACAAAGTGTGTGTGTGTGGGTGGGGTGGGTATGTTCAAGAACTATTAAAAAGTTAGAATCTGATTTATAAATATTAGTATTAGCAATTACTATTAATACAACCCTTAATATGTCCCCAATATATTTTTACATGTATTGAAGTATTTAGATGGTATAAAATTCTTATCTATGTTAACACACCTAACAAGTGACAAATATACACCAAGAAAAGAAGAAAAAATCATACTAACTGATCTCATCTTGAAGAAGAATTTTTGGACATGGGATCCAAGTTTTTCCTAGCTTCTCTCCTATTCATTGTAACTTAGTAGGATATAGAGGATATGTACATGAAGCTATATGAGACATGACATGCATTTAATAGAAAAAATGTGTAAAGAACTAAGACATTTTAGAGATTTAGGCTTTCAATAAAATTAACTTTAATAGGTATAAATGTAAGAATGTGCAGTTAGTTTCAAACTCTTAAAAATAAATTACTTTATTCCAGGTATGCAAGGCTGGTTCAATATCTGGAAATCAATTAATGTAATACAGTATATCAACAGGCTAAATAGAAAAATCATATGATCACATCAATTGATGCAAAAAACTCATCTGACAAAATACAGCTCCAATTCATGATAAAACAAACTAGGAATAAAGAGGAACTTTCTCAACATTATAAAAACATCTATGAGAGCCCAACAGCTAACATAATACTTAATAGTGAGAGACAGGATGTTTTCCACCCTCTAAACTCCAAGGATATCTTCTATTACCATGTTTATTCAATATTATACTAGAAGTCCTATTAAGTTCAATAATAACAAGAAAAGAAAAGAACATGTATACAGATGGGAATATGAAATGATAAATGTCTTTCTTCACAGATGACATGATGGTTTGTATAAAAATGTGTTTAATTGTCCAAAAATACAATTTACAATAACAACAAAAAATTAAATTTCATGGGTATAAATCTAACAAAATATGTACAAAGTCTGTAGGCAGAAAACTATAAAACATGTATTGAAGTCATCAAAAAAGATCTAAATAAATGGAGAGCTATTCTGTATTCATAGATTAGAAGACTCAATATTGTTAAAATGCCCATGCTTCTGAACTTGATCTATAGATTCACTATAATCCAAATTAAAATACTGGCATGCTCTTTGGTTGACATTGATAATTCCAAATTTTATATGGAAAGGCAAAGAAACTAAAATAGCCAACACAGGAGTGAAAAAGATCAGCATTGGAGGACTCACACTATCAATTTCAAGACTTATTGTAAAGCTACAGTAATTAAGGCAGTATTGTATTAGCAAAAGATGCATAGGTCAGTGGAACAGAATAGAGAGTCCAGGAATCGATTTGCACAAATATAAATCAGCTGATTATTGACACAGGCATAAAGACCATTAAACAGAGAAAGAATAGGCATTTTAACAAATGGTTTGAGAAAAATTTGATATTGATATGCAAAAACAGAAAATGAAAGGTCCTAGACACAGATCTTACACATTTCACCAAAATTCACACAAAATGGATCATAGGCCTAAACATAAAATGTAAATCTCTGAAACATTTTTTTTTTAACAATGAGACATATACACCTTTATTTAATGATCTGTAAAAAAGTTATACTCCGGCAGAGTAACACATTCCCTAACTCAGCAGAAATGAAACACTATGTCTGAAAAACTCCTTCCTGAGATTTGAGACTGTGTAACCCTGAGCTAGCTTCTTGAGGCCCTCGAGGTCTGAGCCCGTGCTACAGTTTGTTTCACCATCCTCTTAGGGATACTCTGACTGGCTGTAATCCCCTCGCACAGCAGTAGATAGGAGGCAGAACACAATTCTACCTGGATAGGCTGCCCTTACAGATTGCCCCTTCCCTCCTACAAAAGTGAACTTACAGGATTAAAACTTGAATTTCCTATAATTTTACATATCATAAAATATGATTCTTTGATTTTTCAACCATATAAATATGTAGAAACAATATTCTAAGCTTGTAGGATGTACAAAAACAGGAAGCAAGTCCGATTTGGCTGACAGGCCATAGTACGCCAACCCCTTACCAAGTTGTTTCCAGGTTCTTAGAGGTTAAAAAAGGCAGCCAGAGTAGAAAGAGTGAGGATTTTAAGAACGCCAGAGAAACTTTTAGGAAGGAAAACCATGTACAGAGAAGAACACAGAGAAGGATGAGTTAAAATCACCAAGGCCGGGAAGGAAACATGGTCTGTGGGTTCTCTAAACACGGGGTCTATAACTGATGCTCATACCTGGTAAGTAAGCAACAGAGGCATTGGCTTAAGGCCTGTACAGGGAACCTGCAGCAATATGCCCTGGGGAATTATGGGTGGAGGGACGTACCCAGATATTAATTTTGTAGAGGTACCACATAAAGAGTAATAATAACATAATAAACTGTTATTTTTAATGTATGCATGTACATATGTATGAGATATATATATAAAACAACATGTATTTATGTACACATAATGTTGATGTAAACAAAGCATCCGAGGATAGGCTTTACTACTGGGATGAGGGGGGCAGGACTATAAGGACATTGGGCCATTGAAAATCTGAAGAGGTTTCTATGTAGTCTGTTGAGAGCAACAGCACCATCATATTCAAAGACATTCGTCCTGGGGGAAAGCAATACTGTCCTTACCGCAACATTCATCTTCTCTAACGCAAATTGAATGCCTTCTCTATGCTATCTTTGGTTCATAGCATTACTTGAGAATTGCCTAATTACTCTCAAAAGAAAAGGATGTGCCTTGCTTATAGATTCTGTGGGTACTTTCTTTGCAACATAACACGTATCAATCATTTCATCTGGCCAAGAAAGTCAAGTTTGACTCTAACTAAATTCAAACCTTTTTCCAAATGTCTTCAGCATTTTCCTTTAGTACTTGAAATATCTTAAAGGCTGTTTATTGCAATTCTTGAAAGCCAATTAAAAGCTTCCCTGTTGGCTCCCATAGAGACCTCCTACATACCTCAAAAAAGTTCCTGGTTGAGATATAATTTAATGAGAATGAAACAGTGAGTTTCTAAGTAGCTTAAAAGTGACATGAACTGAGCAGGGAGGAAGGGTCATTGCTTTCTGGAGTAAAGGAGAGAAGAGAATTCATTTCATCTCTTGCATTTCATTATTTGGTTCATATTATGAAATGGTGTTGAGCAGATTGGGAAGAAAATAAAAACTACTAGGGTTTTTATAAAGCTACAAACTAAGAGTTTCAATCACAGGCCCTATACCCTAGAGTTTACTGGTCATTTTAATCCATTTTGTAATATCCCAAAATGTTTTCCTGGAAAACACAGTATAATTTATTGTTTCTTGACGACCCAAACTACATGTATATTATCACATTTATAACTGTAAAGTCTTAGTCAAAGTTTTGTTTGCTTTTTTAAACCAAATTCCCATACTTCTTAAAAAATATATATCAACCTGTGATGCATTTTATAAAGGAAATTTATGGGGACTTACGAGGTGAAAGGAGAGGCCTTGGCAACAAAACAGGAAGTCTTGGGAGAGAGGTCGTGTAGGGAGTGGAATCAAATGAAGCTTAAGAGATAAATTATGCAAGATTATTCTGATAATTGTAATACCTTCATTTTGATACAAAGGGAAAATGGAAGTTATTAAATATTTTTAAATGAGGGGGTAGAAATGTCACACAATCAGAGTTGAAATTTGAGAAGAGTGCCCTGTTTATTAAGTACAAGGAATAGTTTAGCAGCTAGAGAGGAGGCAGGGGACTAGTTAAGAATGAAATCTTGGCCTTGGCTGAGAGAACACAGAGTAAAGAAAGTAAGAAGAGAAGACCTAGGAATGAGTATTGAAAAGCTAAATATTCAAGGCAGAAGAAAGAAATCTGAGGAAGATAAAATGACTAATAAGTGGCCATAGTTATAGTAGAAAAATCAGGGGAGTGTGGTTTTAATGAATCAAGTGGAAGAAAGTATTTTTATATTGTGAAATTCTTCTCAGGTAAAATAAGATTTGGGGATATATTGACCTAATTACACTCTTGGTAAACCCAAGACTTAGTCCCTGTACATAGCTTTCCCTGAAATTAATTCCACACTGTTTTAGTTCACCATTCTTCTACCCTATAGAAGAATAGGACCACAGAATATATGATTGAATCAGTTCACACAATCGTTAGCTATGTGCCAAACACTAAGCCAGACAAAAACAGAATTTCAGACATGAGAGCAATTTTCTCCTGACCCTAAGGTGCTCACAGAGAATTGGAGATTCAGATACATATTTAAATATCTATGTATCTATGTATCTATCGACTGATCTACCTATCTACCTACTTTACTTTATTGTTTAGGTTTAGATTGACAACAAAATTGAGAAGAAGGTATAAAAATGTCCCATATATCCTCTGCTCTCACACGTGCAAAGTCTCTCCCGTTACCAACATCCTCCACCAGAGCAGTATATTTGTTACAATTGATGAACCTACATGGAGTCCACCCACAGTCCATAGTTTGCATCAAGGTTCACTCTTGGTTTTGTACATTCTACTGGTTTGGACAAATGTATCCACCATTATAGTATCATACAAAGTAGGTACATTGCCCTAAAAATCGTGCCTCACTTATTCATCCCTCTATTCAACCTAATCCCTGGTAACCACAAATCTTTTTATTGCTTCCACAATTTTGCCTTTTCCAGAATATCATATAGTTGAAATCAAACAGTATGTGGCCTTTAAAATTGGCTTCTTTCACTTAGTAATATGCATTTAAGTTTCCTCCATGTCTTTTCATAGTTTGATAACTCATTTCTTTTTTATGTTGAGTAATGCTCCATTGTCAGAATGTATCACAGTTTATTTATCCAGTCACATACTGAAGGGCATCGTGGTTGCTCCAAGTTTGAGCGATTATAAATAAAGCTGTTGTGTTAATTAATCAGGGAATCAGGGTTCTCCAGAGAAACAGAAGCAATTGGAGATGTATATATATATATATATATATATATATATATATATATATATATATACACACACACACACACACACACACACACACACAAGGAAAGACAGAGACAGAGACAGAAAAAGAAGGAAGGAAGGGAGAAAGGAAGGAAGGAAGGAAGGAATAAAGACAGAAAGAGAAAGGCTGAGAAATTCTACAATGTGCTGTCTACAAGTTGAAGACCCAGAAGAGGTGGTGGAGTAATTCAGCCCAAGTCTGAAGGCTTGAGAACCGGGAGACCCAATGATTAAATTCCAGTCTAAGGGCAGGAGAAGATGAGATGAGACGTATCAGCACAGCACTGAGGCAGGAAAAAAGGGGCAAATCCCTCCTTCCTCTGCCTTTTGTTCTATTCAGGCCCTCAGTGGATTGGATAACGCCCAACACATCAGGAAGGACAATCTCCTTTACTGAATCCACCAGTTCAAATGCTAATCTCATCCTGAAATACCCTCACAGACACATCCAGAAATAATGTTTAATCTAGGCACCCTGTGATGAGTCAATTTGCCACATAAAATTAACCTTAACAACTGTTATAAGTATGACTGTGCAGATTTTTGTATGGACATAAATTTTCTATTCCTTTGGATAAATACCAAGTAGCGTGATTGCTGAATAGTATATTAGGATATATATTAGTGTTTAGTGTTAAGTTTTGTAAGAAACTGCAAAACTATAGTGGTATATCATTGTTTTAATTTGCATTTGTCTGATGACGCATAACGTGTATCTTCTTTGGTGAGGTATCTAAGATCTTTGCCACATTTTTTAATTAGGTTGTTTGTTTACTTATTGAGTTTTAAGCTTTCTTTTTATCTTTTGGATAACAGTCCTTTATTGGATGTATCCTTTGCTAATATTTTCTTTCATTCTCTTGATTGTCTCTCATATAACAGAATTTTTAAATTTTAATAAAGTCCAGTTTTCAATTATTGCCTTCATGTATCTTGCCTTTGATGCTGTATCTATAAAGTCATCACCATATCCAAGGTCATCCAGGTTTTTCCCATGTTATCTTCTAGGAGCTTTATAGTTTTTCATTTTACATCTAGGTCTATGATTCATTTTGAATTAATTTTTTAAAAGATGTACAGTCTGTGTCCAGATTACCTTTTTTTTTGTATGTGGATTTTCACTTGTTCCAATACCATTTGTTTAATATTATCTTTTCTCCACTGTATTACTTCTGTTCCTTTGTCAAATACCAGTTGACTATATTCATGTGGGTCTGTTTCTGGACTCTCTTGTCCCATTGATCTATTTATTTTTTCTTTCATGAATACCACACTGTCTTGATTACTGTAGCTTTATAGTAAGTCTTGAAGTCAGTATCAGTCCTCCAACTTTGTTCTTCAATATTGCATTGGCTGTTCTGGGTAATTTGCCTCTTCATGTAAACTTTAAAATCAGTTTTTTTATATCCACAAAATAACTTGCTGAGGTTGATGGCAAGTGCATTGACTCTATAGATCAAACTGGGAAAAACCAAATTGTTTACAGTATTGAGCCTTCCTATGTGGAATGTCTCTCCATTTATGTAGCTCTTTGCTTTCATTCATTAGAGTTTTATTTTCCTCATATTGATCTTGTACATGTTTTGTTAGATTTAAATCTGAATATTTTATTTAGGTGGATGTTAATGTAAATGATGCACATTTTAATCTCAAATTCCACTTGTTCATTGCTGGTACATAGGGAAGTTATATAGTTTGGATAATTTCCATTGTTTTGTCTTCAAGTTTATTGATTTTGTTGTTATGCTATAAAAAGCATCCAGTAACTATAGATTAACATTCTAGATATAGTGTTTTATTCTGGAATTTTTCAGTTATTCTTTTGTTATTATTTCTATTTCTGTATTTAGATTCACCATCTGCTTTCTCATTATTTTTTTCTTTATATCCTTAGACATAACCATAAAAAATTTTAGTCTTTTTATGATAATTATACCATCTCTGTATTTTCTATGTCTGTTTCTTGTGACTGAATTTTTTCCTGCTCATGTGTCACAATTTCCTTCTTATCCACATGTCTCATAATTTTAAGTATATTTATGACCTTGTAGGTGCTGTATTATTAGTGTCTAGGTTTTGTTATCTTTCTCTGAAGAGGGTTAAGTTTTATTTTCTCAGATAATTTATTTTGAGATTGTCTTGATCCTTTCAAGACTTGGTTTTTAAGCATTGTAAAGTATGTTCTGAGTAGATCTTATTTAAGATTGTGGTAGTCCCAATGTCAAAGTATTCTATTACTGATTCCTACTGAATGTCCATAGTATTCAATGAGACATCTCCACACTTGCTTTCAGAAATCCAATCTCAACCTTCCACAATATGTGGAATCTCAGTACATCACCTTGGTAATTATACTTTCTCTAACCCTTCAGACTTGCCCTGTGAGTGTGCATATTAGTGTTTGACTAAAGATTCAAATGATTCTCTGGTTGGATTTCAGATGCTTCTGTACAGCTCTGTCTTTTTTTGGTATCTTGTCTCATAAATTTGAGAATGCCAACTTATCTCCACAGTTCAGTAACACTAATATTATCTGCTTAGGCTCCCTAGCACCTCAAGCTGTGGTCTAGAAAATGCTTCCAGGTAGAATGTCAGAGTGATCAGGGTGGGAGAATGGCCTTGCTTCTTTCCTTTCTCTTGGGGACTATAATCTTGCACATCCTATGTCCAATATTTGAAAACAGTTGTTTTGTATGTTTTGTACAAATTTATAGTTGGTTAATGTGGGATAGCTAGTCCAAGGGAAGATATTATTTTTTTAATGGAAAAATAATTTTTCCTTCAGACCTGGATCCCTTTGTTTCCTGTTAGGATATGATCACACCTCCTTAAGGAAATTTAGCCATGTAGTATTGAAGAAATCAGCTTTCCCACCTCTCATTCTCGGAAAACTATTTCCATGTATCTCATTATTAATTATGTAACACTATTGGAAATTCAATATTGCTCGTCTGGTCACAACTCTTACTTTACCTGTGAAAAAGCAGTTATTAAAGATTGTTCCCTATTGAAAATTCCATATTTAAAATTTGAATATTCTAAGCTCTTATCCCTTAAATCCATTTCTGATATTTGAGAGAGAATTGAAATGAGAGAATATACTAGTATTCACTCATTCTAGCTTTGTTGAAATCAAATACCAGTATTGTCTATCATCCTATACCCCCTTTCATTTTCCCAATATATCTAGACACACATAGTATAGCAGAGTGATTAAGATCATGGATTTTCAAGTCAGATAGACTAAGATTAGAATCAAAGTTATATATTTTATCAATTTTGTGACCTTGAGAAATTATTTAACCTTTTTAAATGATAGTTTTCTCTCTGTAGAATGTTGATAATAAATCCTAACTCTTAAAATAATTGTGAAAGTATAATTAGATTATGTATATGATTTTTGTCTAGTTTCTGTCATGTAACAAAGACTCAATAAATGATATCAATCAGGATCATTTACAGCTTTGAATTTACAAAATTTTACCTCAATTAGAATACTCAAAATAGGCTCCAATTCTTCATTAACAATGTTTCAGCATGTTCAGAAAAATGCTAGGAAAAATGTTTACATATTATTAAATAAGAGGAGAATAAATTAAACAATTTAGAAAATTAGCCTTTTTCAGACATGGCTATGACTTCTAGAATGTACATCTTGAAAAAAATTGCCTTGTTCCTATCACTAACAATTCAATACTCTAGAGACTGTTGAATAAGGAGGGGTTGTTATGCAGAAGAACAAATGGAGGTATCTAGAAAAAGGCCAAATTGGTTCATTTGGTGCTTTTGTATGAGTTGTCAAGTCATACAGAAAGTCAGTAGGAAAATAAGAAACCTCTTTAGAATCAACATCTAATACCTTAAGTACTTGACTTCAGCTCTGAGCTTGACTTTGGAACATATTTCCCTTTGCAAAGGCTGTGAAACTGCAATTTCAGGCAATTTGCTTTTTGTAATCCAAATGTGATTTTCTAATCAACTGTTGACTGTCATTTACACCATTCGGTGGGAGAGCAAACATGCATCAGATAGAATTTGTATTCCTGGAACGCTAATGAGTATATTGTGAGGAGATTATTAGCAAGAGAATATTTGTTGCTATGAACCTTCAGACCCTTTTCAATTAAGTTTTTAAAAATGAGATGCTGAAATTTTCAGTGTTAAGTTATGTTTAGCCCCATCTCCCAATAATAATCCAGTAAACATGGGAGAATCACAAGACACTGATAACAACACCTGCTGACCAGTTTACACTGTCTGCACTAATGAGAGTTATTTTCAAACCTGCCTGACATCCTACCAATTTTAAAGTGTACTTCACTTCAAACACACCATTAAATTAGTGGAAGTAGGGTAGTGAGGCACTACTAATCATGATAGGCTGCCAGAGCCCATCACTGTGAATTTACAAT
The DNA here is from genome assembly GCF_949987535.1 of Balaenoptera acutorostrata. NCBI lineage: Eukaryota > Metazoa > Chordata > Mammalia > Artiodactyla > Balaenopteridae > Balaenoptera > Balaenoptera acutorostrata. The sequence continues at coordinate 22,063,847 of NC_080072.1, forward strand.
GTTCTTTTAAGGGGACTCTTCCCATTCCCCAAAATAAAAACCATAAGAAACTTCATTTTCAAGGATAAGAGTTGTAGAGAACCATTTAACTTTATGAATATGTTTTATTTTTTAACTGCAATCAAAAATCTGAGAACTACATATGGGATATATATATATATATCCCTGGGAGTCTATATTTTACATTACATTACATAAACCTGGAAATGTGTTGCTTCTGTTTTTTCAATGAGTCTAAAATTTGCTTTCAACCTCCTCTGTAAATGAAATTTGCACAAGTCAAGCAGAATTGGATCTACTTGAGATATTCACCATCGTTTGATGTACTCTATAAAGATGTGTTAAATTTAATATGCTTTTCTACTCCAGATGAAAACTGTAATTATTAAAAGTGTATACAGTCAAATGAATTCGTTATGAAAATTAGTTTTATTATTGTTGTTGAAAAACAGTAAGCTATTAAAGTGCCTTTAATTTTTTTTGATGGTGTTCATATAAATTTTTTTTAACATCTTTATTAGAGTATAATTGTTTTACAGTGTTGTGTTAGTTTCTGCTGTATAACAAAGTGAATCAGCTATATGCATACGTATATCCCCATATCCCCTCCCTCTTGCGTCTTCCTCCCACCCTCCTATCGCACCCCTCTAGGTGATCGCAAAGCACAGAGCTGATCTCCCTCCTGGAAATAAAAGCAAAAATAAACAAATGGGACCTAGCGCCTTTAATTTTAAACACCTCTCTCACTAAATGTAAATTGTAGACACTGGGGAATTTATTCATTATTAAAATAATAAACATAAACTAAGAATTATTTTTAGTGAGACATAGAGTTCATCCATTAACTTCAATGGTATCTCTCTGCCCCCCCACACGCACCCCCCCACATCAAAAAAAAGACTAGGAAATATTTTGTGGGAAAATATCTGAAAGCAGTTCTTTTGCCCCTTTGCTGTTTGCCCATTTTTGTTCCCCTCTAACCTTGAAAGAACCTAATTAACCTGTTGATTCTTTTCCTCTATGAAAAGAAGTAAGAATGAAGAATTAAGTAGTTGAAGAATGACTAGCTCTCTACCCCCAATATCCCCCTTAGCAATACTGCAGGCAGATTATGTGGGCAAGATAACATCTGAAGAGAGAGTCAGCCAGCCTGCACACAATGGAGAATGATGCAGAACCCAACCGCCTGACTCAATGGTTCATTGAGATTCTTCCCCCCTCCCCCTTTTTTCCTTTAAAAACTGTCATGGCTGAGCAGCCTTTGGAGTTGGTCTAGGGACATGAGTCCACCTTCTACCCAGATTACTGGCTTTTCTGATTAAAGCATCTTTCCTTTCTACTGACACTCGCCTCTCAAATTATTGGCTTTTGAGGAGTGAGTAGCTGAACCTGAGTTTGGTAACATATCTACTTTTGTTTGAAACACAATTTCAATAATTTTTTTCATGTTCAAATAATGCACAACACAGGGGAAACAAGCTGCTTTAAACTGATGTTCCATTTATGACTTTTATGTTTGCAAAGTACAGTATGCTACTTAATTTATGATATGTTGGGGTATTGGGGAACAGGTTGCTTTCTTGAAAAGGTAAACTTGCACTAGCAATAAAATAAAATCATATAAAAACAGCACAACAAGCTTCAAGGATTCAGAATTAATGAAACTTTCCCTTATGATTTTTTTTCCTTATTTCTGGTACTTTATTTTCCTCCATATCCTTTTCCTTTGCTAGGGAGGAAGACATTCTCCTCTACCCTTCTAGGTTCTTCTGACTGATCTAAAAATGAAATTGGCAGGAGACAGATTAATGAGAGAAAACCAAACAACATTTAATAACATGAGAGAAACCCAGGTAAAATGAGTAACTCACCAAAATGGCTGAAACCCCTCACCTTAAATATCATCTTCAGCTAAAGACAAAACAGGATGTTGGGGGTAGGGTTTTGAGAATTCAAAGGGGAACAAGGTAATTAACATGGAGATGGAAAAATGAATGTTTGGTAAATAAATGTTGGTTGGTCCTTGCAGAGACAGTACAGAGTGGGCTCTGATCTCTGAGTTTTCCACACCACACATAGCTCATATTCTTTGAAAATATCTTTGGCTCTATTCTAGGAACAGGCCCTCTATCTAATTTTTATTTTTAATTTTTAAAAATTTTATTAGTATTATTTTTTAGGCAGCTAGGGGAAAGATAAACGTTTCTTCCTGTGTCTTTTGGGCTTTGATTATTTTCAGCTCTAAATAATTCACATGCCAAAGAGCATTTTGGGGTGGCAAGTTTTGCTCCCCTACACCTCTTTACGAATCTTTTAGCGTTTCTCATATAGTTTAAAATGGCTTCCTTAACTTCTGAGTCTAGGACAATTCCACACAATTAGGTGTCAACATTCTTTCATTGTCCCAATTCATGAGAAGAATCCATTTGTAACAGTTCATCACTTATTCTAGATTAAGAAATTATAGTTTATTTATAGCCTTTACATGAAATTCTCTTCAATCATGTTCCACTCTGTCCAATCACCCATAAACTTGGATGTGGAATCATTTTGTTTAGACTCAATATATGGAGGTGTACATTAAGCAAGACTATTTATAGAGGTGGATTCTCTAAGAAGTGGATGCAGGTAACATAGGGAGTTCAGTGCACATCCTTGACTAATTATTTTTAAACAAAGGAAGAAAACAAACAAATGGTCCAACAATAAGGAATTATTAGACAAATGATGCTACCAATAGGTGATAGAAAAATATTCAGTAGTAATAAAGATTAATTAGAAATACTTTGAAGGAACATAGAAAATTATTTGTGGCTAGGATAATCGAATATCCCAATTTGGGATAGTAACCAAGACGGCCTTAAAGTTTCCCTCAGCTTGAACAAATTTTAGACAGGCTTCCTCCTTCCTCCAGATCTCTGATCTCCATTTCCTAGAGCATTTACTTTAGGAAACTTGAAATTGCAAATTCTTTCTCTGCCACTTTGAGATATAAATTTTTTAAAAAGATTTTTGCCAGTTTTACTGCCAGGACTGTCTCTCTCGAGGGACTGAGAGCCATCCTCTGAAAGTCATCATCAAAGAGAATAGCACCCTTATTTCCCAGTCTCTGTGGGAGGGTAGGAGCCTGACTTCAGTGGCTGTCCCACTCCACATTGTAGGACTACCTCCTTTAATGAAGATATGATATGAGAAACTTTATTTTCCCTTTGGGTAAAGCCAAATAGCAATCATAGATGGCTTATGATCCCAACCCACCCCCATCCCAGCTCTTAAAAACTCTCCACTTTATTTCAGTGGAGTTGAGTTCAGACTCAGTTCTGGCCTCTCTCCCCTATTGAAATAGCTTTGCGAGAAGTCTTGTTTGCAAAGAATTATCTAAATTTCTAATTCTGATTAAAAATCCTTCAAAGATTTTAAGCTCGAGTACTCAAGAAATGTAGTAAAGGAAACTTTAGCTTTGAAGATTTAATTCAAAAAATTCATCATTAAAATTTGTACTTACAAAATCAGTGTAGGAGGTGAAAAAATAAATTATAGAAAATTCAAATGATTACACATTTTATTTTAAAAATTTAAAATATATCTACTTGTAGAATGTATTAGGGTTCTCCAAAGAAATGGAACCAATAGGAGATAGATGGCTAGATAGATAGATGATAGATAGATATAGATAGATAGATAGATAGATAGATAATAGATACAGAGAGAGAGACATAGATAGAAGAGGAGATTTATTATAGGAATTGGCTCACGTGGTTAGGAAAGATGAGAAGTCCCACAGTTTGCTGTCTGTAAGCTAAAGATCCAAGAAAGCTGGAGGTATAATTTAGTCTGAGTCCAAAGGCCTGAAAAACAGAGGAGCTGATGGTGTAACTTCCAGTCCAAAGCCAACGGTCTGAGAAATGGCAAGCTGATGGTGAACGTCTTGGAGTCTGAAGCCCCAAGAACCAGGAACTCCAATGTCTGAGGGCCAGAGAGGATCAATGCCCCAACTCAAGAAGAGAGAGAATTCACCCCTCCTTCACCTTTTTGTCATACTTGGTTCTTCAACGCACTGCATTATGCCCGCCCCCATTGGTAAGTGTAGATCTTTACTAAGTCTACTGTTTCAAATGTTAATGTCTTCCAGAAACACTGTCATAGACCCACCAGAAATAATGTTTAACAGCAATATGGTTATCCCTTAAGCCCAGTCAAGTTGACACATAAAATTAAACATCACCTAGGGGCAATATTTTAATGAAGTCCTCATTCAAAATTAGATGGATTTAGTTTTTTTCCAGAATTGTATCGAGTTGGGAAAACCAATTTTGCATTAACAAAGTTTGGTAGACTATTCAAAGTAGTCATAAATAGTGATTATTTGATGAATTTTGTCTTATAAAAAATATAAAATATGAATTATAAATGAAGGCAAAAGTCAGTATCAATGAAAATATTTGGGCTAAAATATTTATACATTTCAATATAAAAAAGTAAAATTAAAAATATCCTCCAGTTAGCAAAATCTGATCTGTGTATAGAATGGTGGCATACCAACAGCACAGACAGTATTTTTCCAATTAAAAATAGTACATTGTCTTAGTAGCAGTTTTCAGCAAAGCAAGGATCTGCAACAACTAATAGGAAAAATGGAACAATTTACAAGTTTTTTATGTTTAAAGATATTAAAAGACAAGGAATTGTTGAGAATTAGATTAAATAAAGTTCAGAGAGAAGAAATTGTTTTTCAAGTTTGCCTAATGATCTGCAGACTTTTTTTTCCCCCTGAGGATATTTTCCAAAATACCATGGTCTAAGGCTCTGGTCTTCTCAGGTAGAGAGCCTCTTGTAGGGAAAAAGGAAACCAGCAAACATTTGTTTTGGGGCTGGAGTGAAAAGTTAGAAATCAGAAAAGATTCAAGCACATTACTCAGTGTCCCAAAATTTGGTGAGTTCAATGCTCTATGGGCAAAATGGGACATAGATTAAAAGCTTCTAAAAAGCAGAGTTAAATCTCCCATCCCAATAGACAAGAAACAGCATACTGTTGGAAATGGATCCCTATCAACCACGTCATGGATATCCACTGAAAAATTTTTTCCTGAGCTAAAAACTGTTTGTAATGACAGTCTGGGCTTGACTATCACAATTTTTCAGGGTTGAGAAGTCCACGACTTACCAAACTCACAATCAGAATCCTGGAAGGGGTATCACCCTGAGAGCAAGAGAAAATTATATGTAGATTGTATCAAACCTGCAATTTAATGAAGTTTCACTTCAGTTTCTGATTAGATTGGGGTTAAAACCTCCTGATTTGCCCAAAGGAGAAAATAACATCAGTTAAGTGTCTATATAGTTCTTGTAAGCAAGTCTGATATATATATGACTTGTAAAGAGGCAAAGATACATGATTTACAATTAATAAGAAAAGCAAGAAAGATATGTACCAGATATTGGATACAAAGAATTAGCTCTGATGAACTTGTTAAACACAACATAAAAACATAAGAAAAAAATCAATGAAAATATACAGAATTTCACTAGAGTGTTTAGAAGTTTTAAAGTCATAAAATGGACTTTCTGAAATTGAAAAAATGCAGTTTCTGAAATTAATATCCTAATATACATGTTTAAAAGCAGATTGGCCACAGAACACTGAATTAATGAAATTAAAGATCAACAGAAAATACATAAAATGAAATATGGATACAGGGAGAAAGAGAGAGAAAAAGAGAGAAAGGAATAGAAATATAATGAAAAGAAGAATCTAGATTAGAGTTTAAGAGACAAGTAAGACATACTTTTATAAGGAAAAAGAAAATATCAACCCACAGACCCAATGAACACAGCAAATCACAATCAGAATAGATCCAAAGATAACCTCTCTTAAGCACATTATAGCATAAATGCTAAAAACCAAAAACAAGGGAAAAATAATCTAAAAATAATCTAAAATTCACACATTGCTCTCAGTGAAGCAAAAGTCAGATTGGCAGCTGACATCTCAACAGAAATGAGGAAAGACAGAAGGAAATGTAATAACACTTTTAAATTGCTGAAAGAATATAACTGCCAACCTAGAATTGTATACCTAGAGAATATACCAAAAAGGAAGGTGAAATAAAGATGTTTTCAGATAAACCAAGACTGAGGGAACATGTTGCCAGGAGCTCTGCAGTAAAAGAAAATAATTTCAAATAGTAACATGGATGTGTAGAAGCTTAATGAAAAACAGTATAAAAGGTAAATCTATGTATACATATATTGTCTTTATAATGCTGTAATTATAATGTCTCATGAAATGTAAATTATGTATATAAAGTTAAAATACATAAATTATGTATATAAAGTTAAAATGATGCAAAAGGTGGTAATATATCAAATTTAAAGGTTTTAATATTTGAGCAGACTAAATTATTTGTATCAGACATTAATCAATTAAGAATGCATATGCTAATCTGTAAGGTAACCACTACAAGGATAATAAAAGAAGGTGTAACAACAAATAAAAGGGAAAAAAAAGAATCATAGAAAGGTTTGATTAGTCTAAAAGATGGCAAGAAAGCAAAATCAAAGAAACATAAAACAGATAAGTCTATACAAAATGAATAACAATATGGTGTATATTAACACAACCTTATCAACAATTTTAGTAATTACATAACATGTAAACATGTAAATGGAATATGTGTGTGTATATTTAGATGTAATTATGAACTGCAGTTGGATGGATAGATAAATATAACTTCAAACATCTCTATCTTTTCATAACAATATAAAACAGCTCATTTTTTGAATTCCCATTACAAATACAGCTTAAATTTAATTTACTCCATTTTTTTGTTCACCCTCAGTCCGTCTTTTGTGGTTCAGGACAGTAATTTTATTTTATTTTATTTTGATCTGCCTTATGATGCCTTATGCTGCCTCAAAGGATTTTCTCACATATTAATGGTTAGGGATTGGTGAGCATTTGATATTCATCCACTCCATTCCTTGGATGATCATATTTTTAGCTTTTATCTGTAAAGATTTATAAATAATGAATTCCTGTTTTCAGTTTAATCCTGTAAAAGGACTTTTGATTATTTCTTTAGCTGTTCTCTGCATTTCTCTCCCACTTGGGCAAAAAAGAAAATACTGTCTTATAACTTACAAACAGAACATCATACGGAAGTCTGGGCACACATACACCGTGTTTGTAGATAAAGATAATGTGATGATCCTTTTTTATCCACAGTGGCACACAGGATACTTAGTTCACTTTTGTGGGTTCTAGCTAAGCTCAGAGGCTATAGTTTCATAAATATAATTTAAATCTCTCAATAAATATAATGACTGACATTTCATACACTGAATTTTAGTTGCCATTCTTCTGTCTACATTATGAGATAGTGAACTATTCTGAGCTTTTAGCTCAAACATCTTGGAATTTCACCATCTCATACTAAGGGACCCAGGTATCTACTGGGAACATAGTCATTAGACTGTGATACAATGAGAAGAAAATGTTATACACGTCAAACCACTGAAATTTTAAGGTTGGTACATTATGTTGATGAATATATTGATTCAAAAGAAATGATTTCACTTTATCCATGCCATCTCAACAAAACTTAGTCTCATCCTTACTGTGTTTTTGATGATACTATATAAATAACATTTAAGAATGGAAGCCTACTAGATTTTATTAAATGGAAATGAATATGAAGAAAATGTTATATGTTTACATGTTAATGAAATCACTCATTTCATGTATATGTTGCTTTACTCCAGCAATAGCTCATGGTGACAAATAAATAATTACTTCTACTGGTTCACTGTTATCATAATACAAGCAGAAACTCTAGATTGGATTGAGAGAAGTAAAAGCAAAGGAGATCAGAATTCTCTGCCTGTGTGTGGCCCAGGGCTGTACAAAGTCCTATATTTTCTTAAGTGCAGCATATCATGGGGCCTATTAAAAATGGCTAACTAATATGTTTAGGCAGATGACCTTGAAAATGAAATTCTATTTATCCCAACAATGATTAGAAAGTAGTGGAACAATTTCCCATGTGCCCAAAGTTAGAACAAGTGTTGTGAAGCCCCATAAATAGCCTTGTTGAGTTTCCAGTAGCCAAAGAAAAATGTATGAGCCTCTTAAAAGCAGACTGGCCTCAAGAGACATTGAGGTCCAGCAGAGAGGGATGAAGCAGTAACATTTACTGTCCAAAGGAGGGAGACCTGGTAGGGATAAAGACCAAGTACCAGGAAAGAGAGATGTGGACCATCAAAGTCAGATCCCAGCCACAACCCTGCACAGTGCAATGCAGATAGAACCCAAGGATGGCGGAGAGAATGCTGATTTAATTGATATGTATAATAAATCTTGCCATATCTTGAAATGGGAACTCTCTATAAAAATTAAGCTAGTTAAAAATAAAAGCAATTGTACTAACTTAACTGAACTGAGTGAATATGTACCTTGAGATTTTCTCGCACCCATAGTCAAATAATTGGGGGAAAAGTGAGATTGTTAATATATTCATGATTAGTTAATAAGTGACAGATACCATCAGGCTTTTGTTGTGGAAGAAAAATCACTGACAATCTTTTAATCATTATGAAGATTAAAATATGTTCTTAAGATATAAATATAAAACATTCATTTATATGAAGCATAATTCTATATGAAAGATAGATTATAAAAATACGGAAATTATTGGCTACAGCAAGAGATTTTCTTTTAGAGGTGTTTAAATATCTCTTGCATATATAGTGTGATATAAAATTTATATATGTCATTTTATTGATAACTTTTACAGTTTGAAATATTATGACAGAAAAATAACTAAAGATTGTATATCAAAGAATTGTCATCATAAAATTAAATAGCAAACATTATATTTATAAATTCAGTATTTTAATATTCCATTGAGACAAATATGATTAGAGTTCTTTTGGCATGTAATACACAGAAACATATAATATAAAAATTATAATTAAAATATTACTGTAAGGATACAAATTTTAACTGTGGCATACTTTACAGATTTATTTGTTAGATGTTTTCCATAGCTCTATGACACAGATACATTTTAATGATCAGTTTTATTACAAAGGTAATTATGTTCATTATAGAAAATTTGGAAATGCAAAAAAACAAAGCAAACAAAATGAAAATAAACACTAATTTCTATCACTATCTGCATTTTGTGTACATTTTTGGGGGGAGACCCTTTAGAAAAAAATTCTACCTAAAGCCCATCATTCTGTAACCCACAAATGTAACAGCTTATACTTTTCATGAGTTGACACGAATAATCTGGGAATTCTTGTCCATTGACAATCTCAAGCCCTGCATCTCAATGCTCAACGCTGTAGGTTCTGTGGTCAGACTGTCCAGCTGCCATCATGGTTCCAAAGCTTGTTCTACGACCTTAGGCATAGAGTTTAATCTATGTGCGCTTTACTTTTTTCCTATTGAAAACAGAGGTAATAACATACCTAACTCATAGTTAACTTTTTGTAACCATGCCAAGAACATACTACAGTGCATAAAACAGGGATAATTATCTAACCTATAGGGTGAGTGAAGATTAATCAGAAACTAGAGGTTGGTCTATATGAATGCCTATGGTCTATATGAATGTATTATGCTCCATAAATGTTCTTAAAAGCTTATACAGTTTTTGTTACAGTTACTATGAATATTAACATTATTAAAGTTGTACAATGATCAGTATACACCTATCAAAATAGGTTGCTTGTCTTCAAAACCAGTGAATGTTAGACATCTGTATACCATGTGCTTTAACCACATTTCTTTAGAAGTCATTCTTATTCTCCATCATATTTCAATAATAAGGAGAATCCAGCCTTTTCATGTCCAAAATCAAAAATATTAAAATTGTGTTTGGAGGTTACCATGGATCCTTACTTTCTTATTTGAGAAAAGCAATATAGGGGGATAGATCATTGCCCACTTCTTCTCACCACCTTTGACTCTGAACATTACTGCCTTAGCTCTGGGCAGTAAGCATGACACCTTTGTCATCTGCTCTTAGTCACCAAATGAGAAATGGCTGGTCTGAGGCTCACAACCATTCAGCAGATTAAAGGGCCCACAGACATCTGAAAGCAAGGCCATGATTTCTAGATATTGCTAGGCCCTGCACTAAATAAGGAAGAAACCGTTTATGAAACCTATAGGCTGGTTTCTATCTCATAGCATCCTTTTATTTCTGTTTAATATAGTCTAAAATTACAGGTTTAACAAACTATAAAACAGTATATACCATGTATATAATATGTTTTCTTATATACGATATGTACTTAATATATATCCAGATATATACATTTTAATTGATTTTAATTGACTAATTATATTTTGAAGATATATATGTGTGTGTGTATACATATATATATATTCCAATGCACAGCATAAAAAAATTGAGTTTGATGAAAGGTAACTTTCAGTTGATTATTTGAAACAAACTTCAGAATTAACCCATTCAAGGATGTTCATACAAATCTTTAAAATATAATATGTACCCTACTGATACAGGTAGAAAGTAAGGGCAAAGTCACAAAAATATAGCTTCTAGACCTTTTAACTTCATGTCTTTGCTTGGGTTTCCGCAAAAAGCAGAAACCACGTCAAGGGATGACATGCGTGTAGTTTATTTGGTGAAGTGATTCTAGCACAGATGAGCATTATGCCCATACTGGTCAAGTTAACCCCTTTCCAAATTACAGATGTGTAAATGTTGGCAGTTTCCAAAAGATGCCTGTCCCAGACTGAAGCCTCAGAAACAAGCTGGGCAGAAAAAGAAGATTCAGCTGAGGCAAGATGGGGTCACAGCCGAATGAAGCTAGTTACAACAAAAATGGTCCAAGTGAAAGAAAAGCACAATGGGATCTTGGAGCATGGGGGTCAGTCACAGGACAAGTGCTGTGGAGTCTTGGGAGGCCTCCGAGGTGTGTGATTCATCCATAAGTAAGTAAAACACTACTTAGTAACTCTTATAAGACAAGGGCTGATTTTTAAGACATTCTTTATCCTAAATGATCTTTTAGTTTTGAAAATAGACACTGAGAATAAGATTAAGTTTCCTCTCTAATATTTTCCAGTTGTTTGAGAGAATCCTAAGTGTACATTTACAATGTTTGCCCTATTTGTTATTTTTCTTCCTAAGAATTCAACTACAGTGTTTGCTTCTTTTAATTTTTCTTTCTCAAAGAACAAAGCATAGCTGAGTATGAAAAAAATGAAGACATTCTTATGATGTTGTGTGTTTGAGAAAAGAATACAAGATACACATCTAAAAGATGCTACCAAGTAGCTAAGTATCCCTCCGTGAGTTACTTAACCTCAGTCTACTTTTCTATAAGCATGTAAGGTTATTCGGTTCAAATAACATACACTGTCTAGGTTAAGAGAGCAGACCTGCTTTTGGACTTGTTTAAAAGCTGATTAATATCATTGTCTCCTATTAATTGTGTGATCCTGGTTATATCACTTAGATTCTCTGTGCCTCAGTTTCCTCACTTAAAAATAGGGAAAATAACAGTACCTATCGAGTGCATGTAATGTGCTTAGAGTACTCGTTAAAATGTGAGTGCTGAGAAAGTGTTTACCCAGAAAGATGAATTGATCTGCCCAAGGTCACGTAGCTTCTGATTAAATCCCAGGACTAGAGCCCAGACTGTTAACTTCCATCCCATTTCATTCCATGCCATTCCCATAGTGTCTTACCTGATGGTCTTTATGGTAATTTTTGCCTCTAAAATCTATTAATACTGTTTTTTAAATTAATACTTTAAATTATGTAATAAGCTCATCAGTAATCACTAATCAAAAAGTTTAGCTAATCATTATAGGTAGACTTTTTCATTGCTTTTGAGGTGATTTAAAAATATCTGGGTAAATGTCCTTCTTTTTTTTTAACATTTATTTGGAAAGTATCTGGGACTGCTTGCTCTTAAGGATTTATTCTGGTTCTTTTAGAAGAATTGCTACATTTTAGAATCTCAAGCCTTATCCAGTTTGGGTAATATAGAAGACTGACAAATTGATTCTCCAAATGGATTCTCTAATACCTTTCGGTGGTACTCAGCATAAAATGGGCTTATGATGCAGAGTAAGACCAGAAATCAGCAATCTTAAGCCAAACACCGAGTAGAAGAGAAATTCCCTGGGGATATCACTATGGAAACCAAAGAAGCTCAAGTTAGCAATACCGGAGGAAGGGAAAGTACAGCACAGGAACAGAGCCGCAAACAAATTAAACCACAAGCCCTGTGGTCGCAGCTGGAGCAGCATTTATAATCCCTTACAATGCATGCCTTTATTTCAGATTTCTTCTCCCAAGATGGTGCTAGACTCTGTAAACACCCCTGGCCAGCAAAGACTAGAGATTCCAATTCAGAATCACTACTTCATAACAAAACTTATTTCAAGCTACATTAAGCATCCCCAGCTGGGCTAAACACAGCTGTAATATAATGCTTGTTCCTAAAAAATAAAAAAGGACCTTTCATTCAGTAGCCAGTGAGCTGAGACTGCTGTATCTTAAAATCTCCAGTGAACTTCAGAGTTATAAATTAGGTCCTGGTCTTCAGTTACAAATTAGACCCTGGTTTTCCCTCTGCCTTAAGAGAATTCAGAAGAAAAGATCCAAATGATTTGAAGCGGTTTTACAGAACATCCACACCTTGAGAAATGTTTTGGGAAAGAGTTGATATCCAGACATACCCATACCATAAAGGGATAAATAAAGATTCTGATTGCTGGCCTTGAATGTATGCAAGGTCATGTTGATCTCATCTGTACATCATTCACAGCATTTTCAGCAAGGTTGTACATTCTATAGCCTAAAATCATGTATGTTGTGTGACTCTGTTAGTTCCAAGCAGTAAGGTATGTTGATACATTCTGAACAGAGAGGATCAGATACTAAAGTAAGCACAAACTTTAGAATATGCTAACACACTCATATTTATTATTGGTGATCTAAGAATCACCTAAGGAGTAATTTTTGTCTCCTTACCTATATCTACCTCTAAAATTTCCTTATTTCCTCCTATTAGATTAACTGATTCTTTAGTTTGCATTTATCACACCTATCTCTTATGCTTGGTCTTTTATAAAATTAATGCTCATCTACATTTCCTTCTGATATTACAATATTAGACAAGCTGGGACTCTCAAAATTAGCTGTTGTTTTGAATTTCAGAAGTGTGGAGATAGAACATCAAGTTCTGCTTGCTAAACATGTCATAAAAAACACTCCCTGCCAGAAAAACATAGACAGCAAATGTTTTTGCTCCTCCTTCCCCAGAGAAAAGGACATGTCCTGTGATCTATATAAATCTACACAGATCTTCACTCTCCAGGTTACCCTGGGATCTCTGAGGACCACTGATGACTCAAGTCATAATAGTCCAAACTATAACATGTTCCTCGGTAAACCCCTGAACTTGGAGCAAGAAAATTCAGATTTTCAGTATTTTGAAACCAATGCCTTATATGATTTGAGAAATGATAGTATTGCTGTTCGGGGAAATCCCCTTCTTTTTCTGCTGTGAACTATTAAAAGATAAACTCAGGAATATTAAAAATTTAAGTTTATTTGAGCAAAAATCTATTGGAATCAGGCAGCACCAAACCGGAATTGGTTGGGAGCCCTCCACCCTGAGAGCCAGGGGACAGACTTATCAGAGAAAGTGAGAAGCAGAGAAAGGAAATTATTTGATCGGTTATAGCTTAAAACCTAGTTGGCTGCTTGTAACTGGTTGTCCCTAGTGTTGTTTTTTGTTTTTTTTAAATTTTTATTTATTTATTTATTTATGTTTGGCTGTGTTGGGTCTTCGTTTCTGTGCGAGGGCTTTCTCTAGTTGCGGTGAGCGGGGGCCACTCTTCATCGCGGTGCGCGGGCCTCTCACTATCGCGGCCTCTCTTGTTGCGGAGCACAGGCTCCAGACGCGCAGGCTCAGTAGTTGTGGCTCACGGGCCTAGCTGCTCCGTGGCATGTGGGATCTTCCCAGACCAGGGCTCGAACCCGTGTCCCCTGCATTGGCAGGCAGATTCTCAACCACTGTGCCACCAGGGAAGCCCCATCCCTAGTGTTTTGATTTCATGATGTCGAGGCATTTCCAGGCTTACATTCTGGTTTGCTTACATAGGCCACCACAGCATAAGAGCCCCCTCAATCTAATAGCCTCCTTGTTTAACTAGTTTAACACGACATTATATATTTATTGGCATCGGAAAATGCATAAGATTGGATTTTAGAGATGATCTATTCTAGTCCTCTCATGATTTAGATATAAAATGAATCTAACATAAATATTCCAGGCTTTTGAGCCATTTTCAGAATCTGCTATGATGGTATTGGGTTTCTGTAGCTCCTCTGTTGCAAGCAGTACTGTTTTAGGATTTTCAGGGAATTAAAAGGGAAACAAATGGTAACTTGACAAAAACTGTAGATGCAACACTTGCTGAGATTCCTGTTTTGGTCTGTTTAAGAGCCTTTATTACACTGTGTGTGTGATATAGTCAGATGTGTGACAGATTTCATTTATAGATGAATCATTTATATATGAAAAAATACATGCAAAACAGGGACTTTTGTACATAATGTTGAATTACAATGTACTCTGGATGGTTGTACATAAGTATACAACATACTTATATAATGGCTGATGTTTTGGTTTTATACTATATTTTTTTTTACATCGTTATTGGAGTATAATTGCTTTACAACGTTGTGTTAGTTTCTGCTGTATAACAAAGTGAGTCAGCTATATGTATACATATATCCCCATATCCCCTCCCTCTTGAGCCTCCCTCCCACCCTCCCTATCCCACCTTTCCTATCCCACCCTTCTAGGTGGTGACAAAGCACCGAGCTGATCTCCCTGTGCTATGCAACTGCTTCCCACTAGCTATCTATATAATGTATTTTATAATGTATTTTTGCCTTACAGATTAACTATGCACTAGACAATAGTATAACTTTTGAGAACCATTATATGGGATCTAAAGTTAATCTTTAACCTTGTCAACAAATCTCTCACCTCAACTCTTGCACCTATCCAGAGATCCTTAACACAGTGAACTAGTTGTTCTGCTATAGATCACTCAATTAGAAAATGATTTGAGAAGGAAGTGGGAGCTTAGAAAATAATTCTATGTGTGGGGAGGTGAGAGTTACAAGGTAAAGGGAACTGCTGCAATATTAAGGTAGATATTATTGTTTATATTTTTCACAGGAGGGAAAAGTTGTTCAAGAATTTTTCAAACCCCACAGCTAACAAAGAATGATATGGCAGTTAATGCCCACATATTTTGATTCTAAGTACACAGCCCCTTTAATATTCCAAAAAAAAAAAAAAAAAAATTTCACTTAAGTAATCCGTTGCATAATTCTCCTCGTACATTTTGAAACATTACAGATAACATTAAGATTCGATTTAAATCATAACCTCGATTCTAAATTTTCTACAAAAATATTTATGTTTTTTGTCTGTTCTTTCAGAATATTTTCTTCCACATTCAACACACACACAAGTATGTCTGCACAGAAAATGTGATGGTTTTTTTTTTAAAAATAAATCATAGCATACCATACAATTTTCCTAAACTACTTTTTTAAAGAAAATGTTTATTTTAGAATAATTTTAGATTTACAGAAAATATGCAAAGATGTATATACAAGGTTTCCATATATCCCTCAAGCAGTTTTCTTTTATTAACATTTTACGTTACTGTGGCACATTTGTCATAGTTCATGAACCAATGCAGATATATTATTATTAAATAAAGTCCATACATTATTCATATTTCTTTAGTTTTAATCTGATGTCCTTTATTCTAGCATAGATCCATGCAAGAATACCATATTGTGTTTAGTTGTCATGTCTCCTTCAACTCCTCCTGGCTGTGACAATTTCTCAGACTGCTTTTGATAACCTTGACAGTTTTGATAACGTGTAACCCCATGAGAAAAAACTTCATCAACAAAAGAACAGTAAATATACACAGTTCTTTTTGCCTTTGGTCTCATTTTCAAGGTTACTTAAGTCAGCAACATTTTTCCCCATCCCATTTAATGAGATTGTTTCATATATTCCTAACACAGATTGTTTTGTCATAGTCTACATTCTAGCCTGGGTTTCCCCAACAGCCTACATTTTTTCTTTAAATTTGCATACTTGAATGTATATGCTTTGTGTTGTCAAGTTCTGTCAAGTTCTGCTGTCAAGTTAGTTTCACCAACCCCCCCGAAGCCCCCGTACTTCACACAGTAAAACTTCCACATCCCAAAACTTCTGATAACCGTATATATGTTTACTGTCTCTAGTGTTTACTTTTTCCAAATGTCATGTAAACATTCATGTTCCAATTTTTCTGTGGACGTAAGTTTTCAGATAAGTTGGGTGATACCTAGGAGTATGATTGCTGGATTATATGGTAAGAAACTGTCAAGCCGTCTTCCAAAATGATTGCAATATTTTGCATTTCTACCACAGACAATCACGCCATCTGTAAACAAATATGGGTTTAGTTCTTCTATCCTCATATGTATATCTTTCATTTGCTTTGCTTATCTTATTACATTAGCTAGGACCTTCAGTATGACATTGAGTAAGAGTGGGGAGAGAGAATACCCTTGCCTTGTTCCTACTCTCAGAAGGTAAACATCAGGTTTCTCACAGTTAACTGTGATGTTAGCTGTTGGGTTTTGTACATGTTCTTTATCAAGTTGAGGAACTTCTTCCCTATTCCTAGTTTGCTGAGAGTTTTTATCAAAAATGGATGATGGATTTTTTCAAGTTCTTTTCATGCATTAATATAATCATATGATTTTTCTTTTTTTATCTTCTTGATGCAGTAGGTTACATTAATTAATTTTTGAATGTGAAACCTGCCTGGCATAATTGGTTGTGGTGTATAATTATAATTATTTTTCTACATTATTGGATTTGATATGCTAATATTTGTTGAGAATTTTTAAACTATGTTTATTTGAGATGGTCTTTAGATTTCCTCTTTTGAAATGTTTTTATCTAATTCTGAATTAGGGTAAAGCTGGCCTCATAAAAATGAGGTAAGAAGTGTTCCTGCTGTTTCTACCTTCTGGGAGGAATTTTGGAGAATTGGGATGATTTCTAATTTAAGTATTTAGTGATATTTGCCAGTCAAACCATCTGTGCTTTGTGCTTTCTTTGTTGAAAGTTGATTAACTTTTATTCAATTACTATAATAGTTGTAAGGCTTTTCCGGTTATCTCTTGTCTCATGTGAGTTTTGATAGTTTGTGACCTTTAAGAATTGTTCCATTTCATCTAAGTTGCAAATGTGTAGGTATATATTTGTGGAAAATGTTCATTTCTGATAACTTTCTGCCTCTCTCTCTGTTTCTCTCTTCTCCTTTTCACAATTAGTTACCTTGAGTACAGATATATCAATTTTATTGATCTTCTCCAAAAACCAGTTTTAGTTTTTGTTGGTTTTCTCTATGATTGTCTTGTTTTCAATTTCATTGATTTCTGCTCTAACTTTAATATATCCTGTTTCTTCTCACTTTCAGTTGAAATTGCCCATCTTTTTCCAGTTTCCTATGATGGAAACTTAGGTTATTGATTTAGGTATTTCTTTTTTATTTTCTTAACTATGCACTTAAAGATACAGATTTCTCTCTAAGCAGTGTTTTTGCTTCATTCTATAGACTTTGATCAAGTTGTATGTGTATTCATTTTCATTTAGTTCAAAATATATATTTTTAAATTTCTCTTAAGACTTCTTTCTTGGGTTATTTAGAAATGTATTATTTAATTTCCAGATATTTATGGATGATCTGGAAATCTTTCTCTTATTTATTTCTAGTCTAATTCCGCTGTGGTCAGAGAACATACTTCATATGATTTCTATGTGTAATTGTTTCCTAGGGCTGCCATAAAAAAGTACCACAAACTGAGTGTCTTAAACTACAGAAATTTTTTCACTCAGTCTTGGAGGCTAGAAGTCCAAAAATTAAGCCATGTGCTCTCTGAAGACTCAAGGGGAGGATTCTGCCTTGCCTCTTCCAGCTTCTAGTAGCCCCAGGTGCCCCTTGGCTTGTGGCAACATAACTCCCATCTCTGCTTCCATCTTCACATTGCTATTTACTCTCTAAATATCTCCACCTCTTCCATTCTTACAAGGACACCAGTCATATCAGATTTGGGCTCATCCTCCTGTCCTCATTTTAACTTGATTGCATCTGCAAATAAGGTCAAATTCACAGGTTCCAGGGATTAGAGCCTCAACATATTTTTTCAACCTTTAACATTATTCTTTAGAATTTTTAAGGTGAGCTTTATAACCCATTAAGTGGCCTATTTTGATGAATGTTCCATATTGGTTTAAGAAGCATGTATATTTTGCTCTAGTTCAAGGGAGTATTGTATAAATGGCAACTAGATCAATTTAATTGATAGTGCTGGTCAGGTAACATATCTTTATGGATTTTCTGACTACATAATATATTAATTACTAACAGAGTGGGTTTTTTGTATTTCTAATTATAATGGTAGATTTGTCTATATTTCCTTCCAGGTCTGTCAGTTTTTGCCTCCTGTATTTTGATGCTTTCTTGTTCGAGACACACGCATTGAAGATTTCTGTGTTATCTTGGAGAATTGACTCCTTTATTATTATGCAATGTCGCCTCTTTATTATCCCCTGATAATCTTTTTTGTTCTGTAGTCTGTTTTGTCTGAAATTAATAAGGCTATTCCAGAGTTTTGATTAGTTGTCATGTGGTATATCTTTCTCCATCTCTTTGCTTTTAGCCTAGGTCAGTCTTTATATTTAAAAAGGGTTTCTTGTAGACAAAATATAGTTGGGCGATGTTTTCTAATCCACTCTGATGATTCCTGTCTTTTGATTGATGTATTTAGTCAGGTCACATTTAAAGTGATTATTGATATAATTGGATTATTATCTATCATGTCTATACTGTTTTCAACTCGTCGATTTTAGTTTTTATAACTTTATTACTTTCTTTGCCTTATCTGTTTTTAATTGAACATTTATATGATTTCATTTTATCTCCCCCTCCTTAAAATATAAGATATATTTCTTTTGAAAATAAGTTTAGTAGTAATCCTATGATATATATTGCGCATTTTTAACCAGTTTTAGGGGCACCTTTGCAGGTACTGCTTCATGTGTAGTGAGGGAAACATAACATCGTGTTCCAAATTCATTCCTCTTCTCCCTTATGACAACTCCAGCATTCATTCCCTTCATCTACGTGCTATAATCACCTAATACCTTGTTTCCATTATTATATTAAACATAAAGTTAACTTTTGATCAATTAAAAATAAGAAAAATAAAAGATTTCATTTTGTCCTCATTCATTCCTTCTCCGACTTCTTTTTCTAGATAGCTCTTTGTTACTGACCTTTAGTATTTTCATACTGACAAAAAAAATAAAAATAAAAAACTTTTAGCATTTCTTATAAGGAGGTGTGGTTGACATATTCCCCCGGGTTTTATTTGTCTGAGAACATCTTTATTTCTCCTTCACCTTTAAAGGATAATTTCATAGACACAGAACTCTAGGCTGGTCAGATGGCTTTTTATTTCAACACTGAAATTATTTCATCCCCCTCTCTTCATACTTGTATGGTTTCTGAAGAGGAGTCGATGATAATTCTTATATTTGTTCCACTCTAAGTAAGTAGGTTCTTTTCCACAGGCTTTTTTCAAGATATTCTCTTTGTCTTTGGTTTCCTGCAGTTTGAATATGTTATGCTTAGGTATGTGTGAGCTCAGGGCCGGACAAGCCTTGGTGTGTGTCCCACTTGGTTTTGTAACTTCTTGACTGTGGTTTCTTTTCTGTCCTTAAGTTTGGAAAGTTTAAGACCTTATTATTAATACTTCAGATATTTCTTCCAATCTTTTCTCTTGTTCTCCTTCTGGTAATTAAAATGCACCTGTGTTACACCTCTGAAATAGGCACCATTCTTGAATGTTTTCTTGTTTTCATTCTTTTTTGTTTTGGTAATTCAGTTCAGAAAGTTTCTGTTTACCTATATTCAAGCTCACGGATTCTCTCCTTGGCTGCAACAGTATACTGATGACCCTATCAAAGTAAATTTTCATTTCTGTTACAGTGTTTTTGATTTCTAGCATTTTCTCTTGATTTTTTCTTAGAGTTTGTATCTCTCTGCTTTCCTTTGCCACTGCCTCTTCATGCTGTCTACTTTTTCCATTATAGCATTTGGTAAACTAGCCATAGTTATTTTTAAATTCCTACCTGAAAAATCCACATCTCTGTCACATCTGACTGTGGTTCTGATTTCTTCTTTTTTTCTCTTCAAACTGTGTTTTTTCTTGTCTTTTGTATGCCTTGTATTTTTTTGTTGAAACTCTGGTATACATCTGTAATAAGAACTTAGGTAGACAAGCCTGTAAGAAGTTATAGTAACCTGTCTAGAAGTTGCATTGTTTTCAATGTTTGCCATACCTATGAACGAAAGAGGTTTCAAATTATTCTAGTGTCCTCCTTTTTGTCTTTCCTCTTGTCTCTGGGTCTTCTTAGTACTCCTACTGAGAATAAGTCTTTTTCTTGAAGCTTTTATTGCTGTAATTCATTGCTTTACTGGAACTCTTTTGTGGTGATGAGGTGGAAGAGAAGGGAGACTTCAATACAATCTTCTGACGAAATAGTCAGTGGTCCTATGTGTTACATATGTAACATTCACAAGTGTTTTTCTTTTGGCATATTTTCCCCCTGCCCCCCGCCTCCACACATACGTTCTCTCTCTGTACTCTACTCTTTTCTGGGATTACAGCATTATCAATAAGTTCTCTTGAAGCCCTTGACCCCTTTTGAATACTTTTCCTTACCTTGATGAGTCTGGAAAACTAGTAAGGGCAGGAGTGGAAGGAATGTCATTTTCCTAGCTGGGAGAAGGCTATGATGAGGTCTTATTACCTGGAGCATAAATTTTCCTTATGGAGAAGACGCTGAGCTTATTTCAGAATTATTAATTCTCCCTACCCCAGTCAGATCTACGTGGGGATCTTTCTTGGATCTCCATGGTAAGAACCCAGTGGGAGTGGGGGGTATTCCTAGAGATAAAGCTCCTGGAAGTCTTGTGTCCCTGCTAATACCGTAATCCTCAGGGGTTTCTCAGTCTCATGCTAGTTCATACTGAGCCTCCAGAAATTGATCAAAATTGACATTAAGCGAGAAAATATGGTCACCAAAAAACTGACAGTAAGTGTTCCTTTCACTTTACGCTGTGTAAGAAGATCTTGGTTGTGTCTTTCTGGATGAAACTGTGTCTCCAGATTTCAGGGTGATAGTTTGCCCTGCAACCTCTAATTTCTAATGGGGCCATACAAATTTATTGTTTTCAGTGTGACCAGCTGTTTCTTGTTGTAAGAACAGGAATAATGACTTCCAAGCTTTTTTGTTCTTTTTGGAGCTGAAATTAGAGTCCCAACTTTATTTTTAAACACAGCAATATACCTTGGAATTGTTTCTATGTTGAGTGCAGTGAACTATTACAGATTATAGATGTAAAAAAGTGTGAGTTTACAGTTTTGTTAAATGGATATTTAGGTGTTTCTAGTTGTTGCTGTTATTTATATTTTCTCTTGCAAAATAAAATTTTGCAAAAAAAAAAACTACAGTGTACATGTTTTTAAATTGCTTAAGATATTTCTTAAAATAAATTTTCCTTCACAATTCTCTATTTTTTCCATTTATTAGTCTCCAATTATACTTAGGTTAGGCTATTATGTCCCAAGACCACTGACACTCTATTTAATTTTTTTCAATCCTTTTCCTTTGTTTTTTAGGTTGAATAATTTCTTCTTACTTGTTTCTGTTTCATTGTTCCTTTCTTATCTACTTTCCAACTTGATCTCAATCCTATTTTAGGAATTTTTCATTTTACCTATTATACTTTTCCATTCTCTCATTTCCGTTTGATGCATTTTTATAATTTTTATAGTCATTATGCCCTATTTCTTTATGTTCTTGAACATAATGATAATAGCTGACTAAGTCCTTGTCTGCTAATTGCAACATCAGTGGCATCTTACATTGAATTTCCATGGAATCCTCCCCCCACTTTGATTTTTAAGTGCAGGTCTAATGTTTTGTTTTGTTTTGTTATTAAATGCTGTATATTGTGGAATACATGTTATAAAGAGCCTGAATTATGTTGTTTTCCTTTAAGGAGGAAAATAACATGATTCAGGCTTTATGCTTTCCTCTGGCAGGCATATAAATTACTGGATGCAAATTTTCTTGATCTTGTCAAACCCAGCTTCTCAGTGTATGAGGTAAAATTTATTCTGTATTGCCCTTAATCTAGGGCATAATCTTTACTTTGAAATTATGTTATTTCTGGATTGTCAGTTCAGTATCCATGGATCACGGTGAGATCTTTACATCCTTCCTAGGATAGCTCCCTAAACTTCCCAAGCTTTAGTGACCTCTGATACTTCTCTTGAGCTCTTAACCTCACAATACCTGCTCTCTACTTGGCCTTTCATGAGAGTCTTGCTCATGTGCAGCTCTCTTCTCAAACTCTACCTCTTTATGTTGCTATTTAGAAAGTGCCACCAAGCAGAAATCCAGAGTAAGTGTGGATTTCCTTTTGCTCAAGTGTCACATTTCAGTGTTAACTATGGTCTTATCCCTGAAAGCAATGGCATCATATCTGTTGGTAGTTTTGTAGTTGGTTAGAGTGGAATAATACATACAATACCTTTTACTTCATCACTACAGGAAGCAAAAGTTCCCTGAAAACTGCTTGCCTTGTAACTTTTGCCATAAAAAAATTTTATTCTTATGTAGCCCATTTTAATTCTTTTTTAGTTAAGGCTTTCCATTTTGCATTATTTACAAAACAGATCTTTCTGCCCCCAAAGTGGGGATACAGTAAGCATAAAAATATGTATTCTTATGTAGCTCATTTTAATTCTTTTCATTTAAGGCTTTCCATTTTGTGTTATTTATAATGGAGATCTTTCTGCACCAGGGTGGGGATACAGTAAGTACTTGTTCTAGTTTTTAGTTCATACTAAGTTTTCCTTGGTATTTCTTTTTTGTTTTTAGTTATTTAAATGTGATACAAGGTATAATGTAGGTAAAATATTCCTATTATTACAGGATGTTTGGACATGAGAGAAACTTATCTAAAAATAGAAATTCCCCAATTACACTTTCAAAATGTACAATATGACAACTGTGACAAATGTGCCCCAAAACAGTCTTTCTGGTGTTGTTTCACTCCTCATTATGCCTCTTCTGCAATACAATAGATTCCCCAAAAAACCTTTACTCCCTTCTCATCTCTTTATATTCTCCCACCTTTATGCTGTGTAGAATATCGCTCACAACTCCTCCTATAATATTTCCATAGAATTATATTATTTCTTTTAAATATATGCCTCAGAATTAGACCTCTCTCCAGTCTGCACATCCCAAACATTTCTTACTTGGAGTCTCCCTGCCCTTTCTGTGCACATTCAAAATTCTTGATTGCTGAAAATGCCATGAGAGCAGGGAAGATTTGTCTTATTTACTACTGATAACCATTCCAGCAACGAGAAATACTTCTAATATATCTTATGCTAAATAACAAACCCTATACTATATTTATGTTCCTTTTTAAAAATACTGAAGAATATTTTATATACAGTAACTTTCATGTTTTTAAATTACAAGTTCTATACGTTTTGAAAGTTATATACACCCAGGAAATCACTACAACAATGGCGACACAGAACATTTTCATCAACTCTAATATTCTTGTACTCCTTTGTAGCCCATATATCCCTCTGCCTTTGATCTTTAAGCAACTGTGAATCTGCTTTATATCATAAAATTTTAGCTTGAATTTTATATAAAGGAAATTATACATCTATTTTCTAATTGTGGGTGTATGATTTCTTCCACCAACTTAATGATTTTAAAAATCAAATATAGTGCAAGTATCAGCAGGTTTTTGTTTTCATTATCCAATAGTATTTCATTATATGGATATACCATATTTTGTGTAAAACATTTACATTACAAATGTTGATGGACATTTGCATTTTTTCCAGGTTTTGGCTATCACAAATAAAACTGCTATGCATATTCACATAAGTTCTCTGTGTAGACAAATGTTATTAGCATTTCTTGAGCAAATACCTAAGGTTGCAATGGTTTGGTCATATGGCAAGTGTATTCTAAATTTTTACAAGCCTGACAAGCAGTTTTCTAAAATGATTGTTTCATTTTCATTCCCACCTGTACTCTATGCAAGTTCCATTTGCCCCACAGCCTTATCAACATTCTATATGGCTAAACTTTTAATTTTAGCCATTCTAATGGGCGTGCAGTGGTATCTTGTTTTGTTTTAATTTGCATTTCCTAATGACTAATGATGTGTAATTTTTGTGTATGTATTTTTATTTAAAACATTTAAATTTTTTTCTTAGTTACTTCTACAGATACCTGATTAAAGAAACTATCATATATGTTAATTAGTAACTCTAAATTTTTCTTACATATACATAATCATATATCATAAAGCCATTATTAAAATTCTTTTTAAAGTATATCATATCAGATAATCATAATCTCTTAACAACAGTAGAAGTTTAGGCACTACAGGTGCATGTCTTAGTAAAGTTCTTTGACCTGACATCAGTTCTATTCAATTCAAATCCTAAAATAGTTAGAGGATGCATATCGTAGGTCATGCCCTTCACTAAGTAAAAATATGTCAGTAAACTTAATTCTGTAGACTGAATGTGTCCTCCATAAATTCATATGTTGAAACCTAGTTCCCAGTGTAATGGTATTTAATGGAGGCGGGGTCTTTGGCAGGTAAATTAGGTCTGAGGGTAGAGCCCTCATGAAGGATATTAGTACCCTTATAAAAGAGACCCCAAGAGAGCTCCCTCTCCCTTTATGCCATGTGAGGACACTATGAGAAGAAGACCCTCTAGGAACCAGGAAGCAGGATCTCAACAGACACCAAATCTACTAGTGCCTTGATCATGTACCTTCCAGCCTCCAGAACTGTAAGAAATTATTGTTTGTTTTTTGTAAGCCACCTAGTTTACGGTATTTTGTTAGCAGCCCAGGCTGACTAAGGTACATACATAACTTGTAACATATCCTTTTTCTTAAGAATTTAAGAGACATATCCAAATAAAACCACTGTAAGAGGTCAAGTTAAAACCTAGACTTTCAGCATTTCCAATTTTATTATTTTCCCTTGTGGAGAAAAGAGATTATGATATCACCAATCATTTCTACCCTTTCCTTTGCTGTTATGTCATTCATGAATACTGTGCCATGTTTAGGGTGACCCACTCAGAGATAGCACAAACACTCAAAGTCCTCTCAAAATATCTGGCAAACTGCGGTTCATAAATTGAAAACTTTGTTTCATAACTGAATTTATGGGCATAAAGATTGAGCATATGTAAGGACAGCCCAGAGGACTGAGTAGCCAGTTAACTCAATTTAATGAACACATTTGGTGAGTGGGCAAATTAAAAAGCTTAAAGAAGATGATTTAATCAGAGGGGGAAAAAAAGAGGGCCCTAATATAATAATGAATATATGGTCAGAAAGGAATTATCTGATTCTAGTTTTACTTAAACTCCAAAATCTGAGCATTTTGATCTAGTGGCTGAGATTGCTTTTACAAGGTTGAATTTGATATAGGTAAGTTTATGTCTACTGCCCTCTCACAACTCGGTTAAAATAATGTAAGTAGAGCTTTTAACCATTTAGTTATTTTATCTGAACAAAGGAAGGTTGTTTTATAAATCTTTGCAGCTTTGCTTTAGTTTTCATATTTTCTTACCCATTATGTGTCCCTTAATTCTGTCATTTCTAGGTTATGCTCAAAGGTCTTCAGAGTTAAACCATATCTTGGGTTAAACTGCCGATCTACCAGCAAAAGTACCTGGTTAAAAAATCAAAATGAACAAACAGAAAAAGCATTCAGAAAGAGAGGAAAATATCTATGAATTTTTGTTGTTTAATTTTAAATTGATCTTATGCAGTGTTTGGCAATGTTTCAGATTGGATTAATGATCTCTCCATTAAAAGATAATACAGAATAAAAACTATAATATTTCAACATGTTTATTATTTCAGTTGGAGTGGATTTCTATAAATGAATCTCAGGTTTGATATTATAGAGAAATCGATAATTAACACTTAGTGAGTACTTCCTATGTATTGAGAGACAATACTGCACAGGTCACTTACATTTCTGCATGTCTGGTGATCAGAGACACTGACAGCCTTTTGTTCTGGACTCTCTTTTCAGGAATGTTTATACAGCAAACAACCTTGGAAGATAAAATTAGTGTCTCTGTTTGGAATACATATTTTCTCCATCTGTGTTAAAGTTTGGGCAGGTGGGTAGTTTTACCTGCAGCCAATTAGGAAAGATTATGGATCCTAAGCTCAGGATTAGGAAGTTAACCCACTCTGGAATCATGTGTGCAACATTGGAA
This sequence comes from Balaenoptera acutorostrata, assembly GCF_949987535.1. Classification (NCBI taxonomy): domain Eukaryota; kingdom Metazoa; phylum Chordata; class Mammalia; order Artiodactyla; family Balaenopteridae; genus Balaenoptera; species Balaenoptera acutorostrata. Next base: position 22,090,360 of record NC_080072.1, read on the forward strand.
TTGTTTCTTGAATGTTTATTAGTGCTCATTTGTATAAGATTTATTGCTTACGGATAATATACAAAATAAGAACAGTAATTTTTTCTGTAAATTGTATTGTTCCATTTCTTATGTGGATCAGTAAGTATGAATTATTTTATATTATTGCTATTTTTATAAGCATCACTTATTTAAACTATTTTTATAAGTACTTAATAATTAACAAAAGTTATTATAAAAAAAGGATTTCCATTTACTCCCTGAACCTAACTCACTTCTAAGGAGATGTTAACATATTGTATTTTTGAGGCAATATGCAGTTTCTCCTTTAGTTTTATTTAGTAAAAAATGAATCTTTTTTTAAAAAATTGCTGTCTTGCAAATATCCTAATCCTGAGCTATGTAATTCTTAGTTAAAAGGATAATGATTTAGAATCAATTTTTATTGCCTGCAATATAATTTAAGGAAGTCTAACAATCTCAATTACAAAAAAGTAGAAAAGTAGAAAAGTAGCAACTGATTCTGTAGGGCGTATGTGTTTAAGCAACTCACTCAGTGGGCAGCCAGTTCCCTGAAAATTATTTCTTCAGCATTCTATGGGTGGTTAGAGTTTCATAATGTACAAAATTGTCATTATTTCTTTTATGTCATTCATTGTCCTACCCATCTGGTATTTCATTCAGACATGTGTTAGATGGCTTAACACAGTGACCAGGTTGTTGAAGTTCTCAATATTTTCAATCTATAATTTGTGAATCAATTTGGGCAATTTCTATTTCCCTGTCCTTGAGTTTATAGCGCTTTTATTCTGCATTGTCCAATCAAGCTCAGGTTAAGCCCATTCACTGAAATGTTGATTCTGAGTATTGCATTTTTTGGGTTTAGAATTTCCATGTTATGTATTTTTTTAGAGTTTCCATTACTCTCCTGACATTTTACTCCATGTGGAAACTCTGACCTCTGGGTCCTCAGCTCATTAAGTCTGCCACTTTCTATTTGAGCTCTATTCCTCATTAGCCCTGTGAACGGTGGAGTTCCTTCAGGGGAAAAGTGACATAAACGTAGATCCTGCCCCCTGTCCTTCCTTCATTTCAAGAGCTGTTCCACTTCTATTTTCCGCCAGCTTTTGTTTGCTTTCCAGTGCCTTCAAACAGCTGTTTATTTGATTCTTTTCCAAAGTTTATGCTTGTTGCAGGTAAGAGGGTGCTTGTTGGAAGCTAGAAGTTCAGACACATATATATAATTTTTCCCAATTTTTGAATATTAATTGCTTGCATTTGATGGTATAAATAAATCTTATAAGAAGATGTTTACCATTTATGTACATGCAACCTCTTTTTTTTTTTCACATAGAATATACAGTAGTCCTAGAAGGGGAACTGCTGGATTAAAGATATAGCTATGTAAAAGCTTGTTGATACATATTGATACTTATTGCTAAATTGTTTCTATAAAGAGTTCATGAATTTACATTCTCTAACAGCAGCTTAAGGACAGTCTCACCATATCCTCATTACATTAGACATTATAATTGCATTACTCTTTCCAAATATTACAGGTAAATTATAATTGTTAATAAAAGTTGGCTTCATATTAAATTTCACTTACTTTATTATTAATAAGATGAGGCTGCACTTGCCTTCTTGTTCTATGGATTGCCATTTGACTACTAGGTTTTCTAAGGTAGTAAGAATTGATTGGCCATACAAGACATTTTATTCACACCTTTGCTTTGGATATGTTGTTTTTATCTTGTCAAAATTGTAAAATTTTCATAATCAACCCAGCTGACAGCATTTCAACTAGGGTTTCTAAGAAGGTATTTCACGGTGGGGGGAACTGTTCAGAAATTCTAACCCAAGAGCTGCCACTAGGTCAGAGGATTAAAACAAAAAAAGTGACGGTATGATAAAGCAAGGCCAAGTTGCTAAAATAGTTACTATATTTCCAGATCTGGTTAAACACAGTAAAACAAAGCAAAATTTTTGATAGGAGGTGTGTAAAAAAAGAGGATACAATGTGACATTTTTTACTATCATATAAGGTTGAATCTACAGAGGACAATATTTTATCTCATGAATTATATGTCCTGCTTAATAGGTTGCCAGAAGGTTGCAGGATGCCTTAAATTGTAGAGTACAGGGAAATGAGTGTTGTTCTAGGTGAAAGAAACTGAACTAATATTAAAGTAACACTTTATCTTCAGTACCATTAAGATTAAATTTATAGCCAGATAGTGAACACCAGCTATGTGTCAAGCCTTTTTGCCCCATAGTTTTCTTTGTATGATTTTAGTTAATTATCACAGTGAAGTAATTGTATTATTAGTACCTATATACAGAAAAGAAAGTGAGACCCTAAAGTGCACACTTACTGCAGTCACGCAGATAGCGTAAATTCAAGATTCCACCTCAGATTATTAGCCTTTAAATTACAACCTAATAGCAACTTTATTATATGACACCTGAAAAGTATAAGATATAGAAATAGAACTTTCTTGATATAGACTTAAGCTGTTCCTCATATTAATATGAAACAGATCTTGACTTTTTCCCATATGTATATATGTATAGTAATTATATAAGTATATATATATTCATATATTTTTTATGTATATGTGTGTGTATGTGTAATATATACCTAGTATTAAATATTTATCTGAAATTTTTCTCGATCTACAAATCTATCAGCTCTTGGATACAGATGAGATCACATTTGGGATCGTAGTTCGATTTTGGATGACTTGTAAACCCTCATCTGTATGACTCCAAACTACAGCCCTTTCTCCCAGAAACATCTGAGGGCACCAGCGGAAGTCTCACTTGTGCTCAGAAATGACTTTGTGCCGGCCACGTGCTGTTGTTTCCCAGTCAACACCCCGAGCATCTTCAAGCTCCTGAGAGCACTCTGCCGTATCTGCCCTCTATGATTCCTATTAGTATCATCATCTAGCTCTTAAAGCTGACAGTTCCTAAAGTAACGCACAGTGCTATATTTTCCTTAATCCTGTGTGCTTTACCAGAGTTATTTAATTTTGTGCTTAACATCATAAAATGTTCTCCTCTTCCTCTTTCTTTAGACAATTTACAATTTATATTTTCCCTACTGCGTATCCAAATATAATTACTTTTATGCTTTTTTCCCTCCTTTTCCACTTTATCCCCCATTTAATTTAAAAAAAATAGTGTTTACCTTAGTTTTTACCTTTGTACTAATTCAATATTCAAAACCTTTCCTAGAGTTTTTTTTCTTTCTTTCAGCTTAGACTAGTCTTTTTTTTAAATTAATTAATTTATTTATTTATTTTTGGCTGTGTTGGGTCTTCGTTTCTGTGCAAGGGCTTTCTCTAGTTGTGGCAAGCGGGGGCCACTTTTCATCGCGGTGCGCGGGCCTCTCACTGTCGCGGCCTCTCTTGTTGCGGAGCACAGGCTCCAGACGCGCAGGCTCAGTAGTTGTGGCTCACGGGCCCAGTTGCTCTGCGGCATGTGGGATCTTCCCAGACCAGAGCTCGAACCTGTGTCCCCTGCATTGGCAGGCAGACTCTCAACCACTGCGCCACCAGGGAAGCCCTAGACTAGTCTTTTAGTTATTATAGAAGAGGCAATTTGTGAGCTATTTTACTTCCCACCATCTCTGTCTCTTCTCTTCTCATACTTTGTAAGTTATTTCTCCACTTTAGACCATATAACATTTGTATTCTATGCTCTCAACCTTATACTCATTTTTGTTGGTTTGTTTTTTGCCTTACATTTACATTTAAATATATCTGTTGTTTATTACTAGTACTTTTTAAAAAGTTTCCCTTGTCACATTTTATTTAGTTCAAATTTGTCCTCTCGTAGTTTCAATAACAATGACTCCTGAGAATGCTATTCCCCAAGCTCTTCTATTTTAAAAATGGTTTGTCAGTAGTCTTTTTACTTGAAGGTTAATTTTGTTTGATATAAAATCCCTGGCTCACATGGTCTTTTTTTGTTCATCTTTCTGGTGTTTCAGTACTGTGGGGGGGAGTGTGAAGCTGATTTTCTTACCCTTAAAAATCAAGATGCCACACATTCTATTTTTTGCCTGGTACTCACTACGATTATTAATAACATGAAATTTTACTACCAAAGTTTCCCAATTAGATAATAAATAATATGGTCATACACTGTATAGGTAATTTACTTATTTTGTCAAAAAGATTTTTCTTTTTTGACCTGGATGATGTTTTTCTTAATTTTAGGGTTAAATAATATTACATGGCTATTTCTCACTGCTTACTATCCTGGATCTTTTTTAGTAAAGCTAGGCTAAGTTACGCTGCATTTTAAAGATTTATCCTATGGGTTTTGTACATCTTGTATTGAGTCTATTACTAAAATTTTTATAAATTTACTATTGAAAATATTTTTCCAATTCATTATATAACTGGTTATTGTTTGTAGAAACAAAAAAATTATTTTTGTTTATTAATTTCATGTTCTTCTGCCTTACTGAAGGTCTGTATTATTTGTGTTACTTTTATCATTTATTCTTTTGAGTTTTCCAAATACACATACTTATGATAGGCAAATAGAGATAGTTTTATTCATTTATCAGTTATTACATCTCTGTTTTTTTCTCTTACACGATCACGTAGGATAATATGCAATATGGTATTAAGTTATAGTGGACATAGTGGAATCCTTGGTTTGTTCCTGATTTAGTGGGACTGTCAGGTTATTTTTATGTGTCAAATTGGCTAGGTCTTTGTACCCAGATATTTGATCAAACACTAGTCTAGTCATTGCTGTGAAGATATATTTTGGATGAGATTAAATGGGTAGACTTTGAGTAAAGTAGGTTAGTCTCCATAATGTAGGTGGGCCTTGTCCAATCAGTAGACGGCCTTAAAAGAAAAAAGTTTGAAGAGGAAGTTCAGCATGAAGTCGGCCTTTGGACTCAAACTGCAACATCAGCTTTTCCCTAGGTCTCTAGCCCACTGATCCGCCCTGCAGATTTTCAACTTTGCAGCTTCTCTGCAATCACTTCAACTAATTTCTCAAAATAAATCTCTCTTTTCCTCTCTCAATCTCTCTGCCCTCCCCCACCTTTCTCCCTGTATCTCTCTGTCTTTCTGCCTCTCTGCCTCTTTTATAATGGCACTATGGTCTGAATGTGTCCTCCCAAATTCATATGTGGAAATCCTAATCCCCAGTGTGATGGTATTTGAGGTGGCCCATTGGGAGATTATTAGGCCATGAGGGCAGAGCCCTTATGAATGGTATTAGTTCCCCTATGAAAGAGGACTAAGAGAGCTCCCTCATCCTCCCACCATGTGAAAACACAGAGAGAAGGTACCTTCTATGAGGAAATGAACCATCACCATACACTGAATTTGGCAGTGCCATAATCCTGGACTTCCTAATCTCCAAAACTGTGAGCAATAAATGTTTTGTTGTTTACAAGCCATCCAGATTAAGGTATTTTTTTTACAACAGCCTGAATGGACTAAGGCAAATGTCTAATATACCTTTATTTTATACTTCCTTCTGATTTTTTGTGTTTCTTCTAATGTTTGTAATTGTGATTTAATTCATTTTGTTTATATTCACTTATTTATATTCATGTGAATTAATGTTATGGATTTTTCTACTATCACTACTTCAATTGTATTTCAGAGATTTTAATTTATTTTCATTTTTATTATATTTATATAATACATAATTTCTGTTTTTATTTACTTTTTTGAAGAAGTATAGTAAATAAGGAGTTTTTGTTTATTCATTTATGTTTAGATTTCAAGTAAAAAGACCTATTTTTTGTAGGGAGGTGGACTTTTTTGTTCGTTTGTTCTGCTTTTAATTCATTGACTATTAGATCATGAGATGATATATCCAAACCTAATGAGAAGAATTCTGCATTCTCTGGAGAGTCTGAACTTTATCTGGGGTTCAGTGATTAAACAAGGCTTTGACTTTTCTCCCTTGGGGAGAGAGTGAATGTATCCTGATGTGAGAGATAGAATTTAACTCTTTGGTACCCAGGTGCTATAGACTAAATATTTGTGTTCTCCCAAAATTCTTATGTTGAAACATAATCCCCAATGTGATAATATTTCGAGGTGGAACCTTTGGGAGACAATGAGGTCATGAAGGTGGAGCTCTTATAAAAGAGACCCAGGAAACTTCCCTCATCTCTTCCACCAGGTGAGAACACAGAGAGAAGGCACTATCTACGAGGAAACGGGCCACCATTGTATACCGAGTCTACTAGCACCTTGATCTTGGACAGCCCAACCTCCAGAACTGTGAGAAATAAATGTCTGTTGTTTAAGCCCCCAGTCTATGGTATTTTTGTTACAACGGTCTGAATGGACTAAGACACCAAGACAGTGAATATTGCAGAGATTAAGTATTCAGCAAAATACTTTCCTTTTCCTTCTGAGCACAGAGTCTCTCTACCATTCCCAGCTTTGCTTGCAATTAGATGTGGCCACGTGTCTGTTTACTAGAAGGTAGATATTAAGTGTTAGGTACCAGGCCTGACTCATGTAAAACTTTTGACACAATATTCTTTTCAATATCTGCTTCCCTATCACCTGAATGTATATAAACAAGATGGGTTTGGAAGCCATGTGTTTAAGATAGCAGAGGGTCCATGATCCTGGACCCTTAAGAGACTTGGTGGGGCTGATCTACTCCCCTCCTTTTTTTTTTTTTAATTGGAGTATAATTGCTTTACAATGTTTTGTTAGTTTCTGCTGTACAATGAAGTGAGTCAGCTATATGTATACCTATATCCCCTCCCTCTTGGACCTCCCTCCCCACCCCCATCCCACCCATCTAGGTCGTCACAGAGCACCAAGCTGAGCTTCCTGTGCTTTACAGCACGTTCCCGCTAGCTGTCTATTTTACACGTGGTAGTGTGTATATGTCAATCCTAATCTCCCAATTCGTCCCACCCTCCCCTTCCCCCCTGTGTCCATATGTCCGTTCTCTATGTCTACATCTCTATTCCTGCCCTGCAAATAGGTTCATCTGTACCATTTTTCTAGGTTCCACATATATGCATTAATATACGATATTTGTTTTTCTCTTTTTGGCTTCACTCTGTATGACAGACTCTAGGTCCATCCACATCTCATTCAGACCTGATTATAGTTTGATATGAATATAGATGCTGCTTAAATTAGACGGCTGCCATATTATATTTCTATTTACAGGTGGCCTTGCTGTTTAGTGTTAAAAAAAATCCCCTGTGGGTAGAAATTTGAGCATTATATCTGGTTATCATCTTTACCTGGAAGAAAAGATGGCAAGAGGTATGGATCTTCAATGATCAATGTGCTTTGGCTGAACATTTATCTTTATACATAGCTGGGAAAGAAAATAAGACTGAAGAATCAGTGAAAAGTAGGTGTATCTAGGGTAGCTCTGGGAATTGACACAGAGTGTAAGTGGACCCACTGCAGAAGAGGCTCTCATTTGTCAGGGAGACATATATGACTCAATTAGTGGAATCCAGCCAGTGTCTTTCCTCAGCAACCCAATACTTTCAATATACTCATAAAATCTTGGAAGGAGGAAAAGAAGTGAAACCCGTAAATAGTATCTGGCTACAGCAGGCAGATGGATGGGTTTCAGCATACATGACATTTTGCAGGACCAAATTTTTACAAATTGCATGACTTGGTGATAGAATCTATTATGATCATCACCTGTGGTTTTTTAAAATGCACCAGTAAATCACAGGTATTTATTTCTACAGCCTTGAAATCAGATAAATCCCTCTAATAAACCCTTTCCTGTTTGGAACACATAGAGCAGATTCTGTTTTCTTAAATGATCCATGACTGATATAGCATATCTTGTCATCCACATAGCACTTTTCCTATGCAGAGGTATATATCTTCTTTTTTAGGTTTTATTATATTTTTCCCACTTTATTTTACCCTCCCTCTACACAAATACATACACACACATGCAGGTACACAAATAAGTAACCCCTTTGAGGACAGGGACATTGTGCATCTAATTCATAACTTGATTGGTGACATTTAGAACAATGCTGGATACATAGTAGATACTCAAAATTATTGTTCAGCCAACTCATCATACACACACAAAAATGCCCCAAACAATAAAACAAACAACACGCTACATATCTGTTAGATACATTCAGTGGTAAGTCAAAATTTTTCAAACTCCATTTTAAAGCAAAGAAGTGGTTTACTTCTGAGACACATTTGATTTATTATAGTTTTCAAACTATATTTTAAATAAATGAGATGTTCGAAGTTGAAATCTGTAGGTCACTGTAATGATAAGGTCATTAAGGGGGTGGTATTTTCTTCTCTAATATTTATGTTTTACTTATCTGTATTAAATAAATTGATTCTTGATATGGAATAATTCTTCCTTCAACTGAAAAATAATTCTGGATCCCTACTACAACTCTCATTTTTTTTTAGTTAATGATGTTATGAGAATTTTATTATTAAAGATTGCAAGCTCCTCTTCACACTGTTTACTGATACTAAAATATACTAGCTATTCCTTGGGGAAAAAAAGTCCTAAAAGATAAAGTGTGCATGTCCTATGAGAAGAATAATAATATCCTATTAAATGGCATTTAAATATCTACCAACATCTGGATAGTCTACAGTTTCTCAATTCTCTTTATCCTGGGGAGTTTTAATACAATGATACACCTGTAACTTGGGCCAAAATACTTTTGTTTCTTAACCTACATGTTTGGCAGGGTGTAAGTGTAAAAGGAGTGAGATAGGAATCAAGCCACCCATGTTCCTATTAGGACTTCTGGTTTTGAAACCGTGAAACTCAGATTGCACGAACTCAGATTACTCCAGGACTCGAACCCAGCCAAAACCCAGATTGGGACTTGAACCCAAGTTCTTTTAACTGAGATCACACACCTGGTATTAGGACTTAATGAAGCTCAGGTTCTTGATGTCTCATCGCAGGAAGAATTCACTGAGAGACAAAAGTGATAGGTAAGAAGTGGATTTATTTAGAGAGAAACACACTCCAGAGACTAGAGTGTGGGCCATCTCAGAAGGCGAGAGCGGCACCAGGGTATGGTGTCGTCAGTTTTTATAGACGTGGGTAATTTCATAGGCTAATGAGTGGGAGAAGTATTCCAGCTATTTTGGGGAAGTGGTGCGGATTTCCAGGAATTGGGCCACCGCCCACTTTTTGACCTCTATGATCAGCCTTGGAACTGTCGTGGCACCTGCGGGTGTGTCATTTAGCTTGCTGATGTGTTACAATGAGCGTATACTGAGGCTCAAGTTCTAGTGGAAGTCAACAGTCTGCTTTCTTGGACCTATTTTGTTCTAATCAGTTTATGTCGTGTCCTCGGATATGTCATTCTTTTAAAGGTTGTGCCCTGCCTCCTTCCCTTCTGTTTCAGTTTGACCTTGTAAATGTTGCCTGACCTCAGAAATACTTTTCTTGTGTGTAAAAAGAAAGGTTAGATATGATACTCATGGCCAGCTCTAGGCTTTAATATTTTCTGATAGTTTCTTTTTTTTTCTGATTCATTTACTTTATCTGTGTAAGATTTAATAAAACTACAGCCCAAGACAATGATTTGGGATATCACTCTATATTTTCCAAAACCATGAGATTGAAATGTTTCCTGACACTGCCCCTTTCACAAATGCATCGTTTAGTCTTAATTCAGGTGGGTTTGGGTCAGTTAATGTTTTCACACACAAGGAACCAAATGATTAGTAGTCCCAGGAGGACAGTCAAATGGGCCAATTGACTCAGTAATTTTAGACTGATAAGAAGAACTTCCATCGCAGACGTATTATTTTCTTAGCAGATGACTCACGAAGAATGGGTGCTATATACATTACCTTCTCTTTATAAAAAGATAGAGTTATTAAGTGAAAATAATACATTCTTTAGTGTGAAAAATCTGATACAGATTCATTTGGTGAGGTTGGAGAAGTCCTGTGACTTTTCTGAATCCTAACTTCCCGTTCAGCAAAACTGAATGCTCACAATATCAGTGATGGGGCGGGGTGACTGGTTCATTGCCTGGCATATAACAAAAAAGAAATTTTCTGAAAGTTGCTATTATTTGGTGCAAAGGAAAAAATAGGAAGACATAAATAAAAGAAAATAAAGGAAGAAAAATAAGCATTTTTAAAATGGAATGCTTATCTTGGATATCTTGTGACCCATTCTGGAATAAACAGTGGACCCACTAAAGCATGGAGTTAGAGAAGGATAACTGCTCACTCTTCTTTTTCTAAAATTTTCACTAGTTAGCGTATGCCTAGTTTAAGCTAAGAATCAGTCTCCACTACACTTTCCTTTCTTTTTTTTTAATGTCAGACAAAGTACAGAAGGGATTGTTGGTAGTGGCAAGAGGTCAAAATAATGTAATCTAATATGAGCTAGAACTTAGACTTCCTCCTGTGGAAGTGTAGCTTTCCTTTGCTAATGTTCTTTGACTTGATGAAAAATGCGAAACATACAACTTCAGGAAAGGTGGAGAAGACAGTGATGTGACTTCAAAGGGAACTCAAAAAAGGCATTTGTGATTGCAGCAGGCAATCGAGGAAACTCCCAACAAGGCCAGAATAAAAAAGAATTCGGGAAATGTACATGGGTTTTGATGTTGCACTCACTTTTCAGAAAGCCATTAAATGTTGGCTTTGTCAAAGGCAGAAATGAGAACAAATAAATATTTTATGTCAGACACCTTCAATTCCCAAAGCCAAAGCCAGTGTTTTTACATTGGCTTATAACATAAACCAAGGAAAAGATGAGTCGGAAAAACGTTTTGTTGTTGTTCTGACTTGGGTGTGCCTCTTTAATGAATTGCATCTGAAAGGAAGAACAATATAAATGTCCACCCACCAGGCTCAGAAGACAGAGAATGAAACTCATTTATCTCAATTACTGGATAAGCCGGAGATATTTTAGGCAGAAGTTATAAACTGATGGGATTTTTGTTTATCTGATGTGAATAATAAAAGGGAAAATACTGGATGTCAGATTTGCATACAGAAAGAAAACTACATTTGGTCATTGAAAAGATAGACTTCCTTGTGATGGCAGGTTTTTAAACAAAGATTTAAGGAAACATGACTTTTGTGAAATGAAGTAAACACTACTATTGCAGGTAAACAGTTTTTGAAACTAGCGGGGTGCTTCTTTTTCATTGTATGACAAGGATAGATGAAATAATTAGTTTAATTCAGGACAAGCTGCAATGATATAGCTTTTGAGCATTTGTTAGAGTTCAGACAGAAAATATTATGTAAAACTTACTGGTCCTTCAAATGTCACGTCCAATCACACTTACTCCTGAAACAACAATCTCTGTTAAAGAGGATGTTTCTCTCAAGGTGAGAAAGGACCTTTTTTGTTCAATGGTAAACAAGTACTGTTTTCTTTTAGAAACACCATGCCATTGATATAGTCCTTCGTTTGTAAAAGAAGATCCAGGGAGTGACTTTCTGCAAGATTTTCTATAAATAATATGACACCATGGTCAAATTATTTCAGAAAATATTGCATGTTGTACATCCTATTTGGAGAATCTCTAAGAGGTTTCATAGTATGCCTATTTAAGAGGCCAAGTGAGTTATTTACCCAAAGAAGCTAGTTTAAAATATGTTTTTCTTATGTTCTGTTCATAGAACAATTTTAGCATAAACCCCTTTTATTTCAAAAAGTGTGATTAGGTGGAATTCAAAAGAATGCCTAAATAAACCTTGAATGGATTTGAACACAGAATGGAAAATCTCTTTCTTTAAAGCTACAAGAGTGAGTCAAGAACTGACACATGTATGATATGATGATGAAAGATACTGGAGATCAAAATAAGGAACTGAGATGATGAAATAAATGTCTTACCAACATTTTTTATTTATCTTTCTTGTCAGAAAGTCATTAGTGATTTCTATTTCTTTAGGGAATCTTTTTATTATAGCTAGGAAATATGACGGTTTGGAATATAGTAATTTTTCTAGAAGGATCATCCCTCAAAAGAGAGATTGGGATTAAATGTATAGAAAAAGTCTTTTTAAAAAGAGACGCAAAATGATTTGTAGGGGTTACAAAATGTGTGGGAGGGTTAAGATGAATTAAATTTTATATCTTTTAAGGAAATAATTAAATTTGAATTTATTTTGCAATGTAAGGTTGCCAAATCTTTATAGCCAGAAAATAAAACATCAAAGAACAAAATGATCCTTTTAAAAACAGAATTTATAGTTTTTGAAGAGGCACAGAAATTTTCAATAAATAAGATAAAAAATAAAAAGTGTATAATGAATACTTAATCATTCAATGTATTTTATGGTTGAACACTGATAGGTATTTGGAGGAAATTTTTGAAAGAAAAAATTGCTTTAAAAATTTAAGGCACTTACTAAGTGGAAATTATAGTCCATTAAACTGCAAGGTCTTTTTAAACTTATATTCTCATAAGGTTAATGACATAGATTAAAACGCTAAAACTGAGGACTAAATATGAATATGGGTGAGGATGAGTTCTTCATATTTATGCAGTATCCATACTTAGCAATTGTTCTTGAACCTATACATGAATTAAATTATCACAATAATACTTTACATAATATATTGTAGATAGCATTTAAAATTTACAATTGATGAATCTGAGATTAAAGAATTTATTAGGTTGATTAAATTTACATGATGTATCAGATAAGAGGCTAGATTGTGTTGCAGTAACTAATGGTCACAAAATGTGAGTGCTTAAAATAACTAACGCTTATTTCTTCTTTGAGTTACATACACATCTTGAGTTAGCTGAGATTCCGTACCGTCTTTACCTGGGATCCCACTCTAACAGAGCAACTTCTACATGGAAAAGGAAAAACACAAGATAGATACGTGCTACTCTTAAAGCTCCTGTCCAGAAATAACACCGGGCATCCCTGCCCGTATTCCCCTAACTGTATCAATCTCATGACCGCTTTTGAGTTCTCTAGAGTCAAACTTTTAATCTCTTCTCAGACAGGGGCACTTCAGAAAGGAACCAAAGCACCTGGTGTTGTGAACCATGAGTGTTGCCCACCATTCCAGTTCTAGCCACTGCAGTCCCTGACCTACAAGTTCACCCTGAGAGGAATTCAGGATGACGCATTCTGTGCTTTGGATATATGGACCACTAGATAGTTAACACGCATATCTAAGGAAGAATTTCAAGGACCCCAGATTCTTACATCTTCCCAGACATAGAAAAGCATTAAAATCATTAACGGAGCTGTCTGATCCTCTTGTGTAGCAGTAACCTTTCACCTAGATCTTTTATTTTTCCCCCACATGCTTATTGGAGTACAATTGCTTTAAAATATTGTGTTAGTTTCTGCTGTACAACAAAGTGAATCAGCTATATGTATACATATATCCCCATATCCCCTCCCTCTTGAGCCTCCCTCCCATCCTCCTTATCCCACCCCTCCAGGTTGTCACAAAGCATCGAGTTGATCTCCCTGTGCTATGTAGCAGCTTCCCACTAGCTATCTATTTTACATTTGGTAGTGTATATATGTCAATGCTACTCTTTCACTTTGTCCCAGCGTGCCCTTGCCCCAATGTGTCCTCAAGTCCGTTCTCTACGTCTGCATCTTTATTCCTGCCCTGCCACTAGGTTCATCGGTACTGTTTTTTTAGATTTCATATATATGTGTTAGCATACAGTATTTGTTTTTCTCTTTCTGACTTTCTTCACTATGTATGACAGACTCTAGGTCCATCCACCTCACTACAAATAACTCAATTTCGTTCCCTTTTATGGCTGAGTAATATTGCATTGTATATATGTGCCACATCTTTATGCATTCATCTGTCAATGGACACTTAGGTTGATTCCATGTCTTGGCTATTTTAAATAGTGCTGCAATGAATATTGTGGTACATGACTCTTTTTGACTTATGGTTTTCTCAGGATATATGCCCAGTAGTGGGATTGCTGGGTCATATGGTAGTTCTATTTTTAGTTTTTTAAGGAACCTCCATACTGTTTCCATAGTGGCTGTATCAATTTACATTCCCACCAACAGTGCAGGAGGGTTCCCTTTTCTTCACACCCTCTCCAGCATTTGTTGTTTCTAGATTTTTTGATGATGGCCATTGTGACCAGTATTCACCTAGATCTTGTCTGCATGTATTCCCCAACCAAAATTCATATATATCCTGGCTCCTCCCCTCTCTCTTCAGAGCAGTTCCTCAGAGCTATCTGAGAGGCTGTCTCCTGGTCTACAGTCCTCAGTAATACACTGAATAAACTCAACTCAAAAATCTTATGTTGTGTGTGTTTTTCCCCCCCTGGTGGACAGTTAAACAAAAATCTAGCCAATATTTAGTAGTAGAAATAAGGTTAGAACAAAGGATAGTTGACAATTCAGAGTGTTTTGCTTCATTATACATCTATCTTACTGTTTAAAGTATATTATTGTATATTATTTGGTTTTAATAAAATATATTGGATATGTGCGATATGAATTAGAAACATACCGGTAAAGTGCACATCAATTTCATCCTACCAATTTCTTGCATTTAAAATGAAATGAGGAGGTTTCCATTTCCATTCACAAAAAATTATCTATAATGATAAGTGCCCTCCTGCTTTAACAAATAGAAAATTGGCAAAATATATTAAATAACTGTTCTTGGACATTAGATAACAGCCACAGTGTGAAAATAATCCGTAAAGGAAAAGAAACAAACAAGGTGAGACTTTTCTCTAGTTTACTTCCTGAAAGCATTTTCCAGCTTCAGTAACACATGGGAAAGCTAAGCAAAGACCAGCAGTCTCACTGAGATAAGAAGACATAGGTAGGTCAGGGAGAACAAGCCAGGTAAAATATTTCAGAGAGGAGACTTTAATTGAAAATCAATACACACATGTGTGTCAGAAAGCACACAACCTGGATTAAAAAAAAAAAAAATCAAGAAATCACAAGCACAATCACAGAAGAGCTAAAAGATGAATAAATTCCAGAACTTAACACAACCATGGGATCATTCAAGTTTCCTCTAGCAATACAGAACTAGAAAAATTGGACTTTAAAATTATACATACACAAATATATTCCAGTATTTAAGGAAAATGTGAACACAAGAAGGAGCTAAATGGAATTTATTAAAACAGACCCAAACAGGATATCGAGAGATGAAAAATACCAAATTTAAAATAAAATATATGACAACTGAGATTAACAACTGATTAGAAACAACACAAGAAAAGATTAGTGAACTTGAATACATAGCAATAGAATTATTTAAAATGAAGTACAAAGACTGTGAAAAATTAAACTAAGTATCAATGAACTGTGAACCAATATCAATGGGACTAAAATATATGTAATTGGAGTGCCAGAAGTAAGAGAAAAAAATATATGAAATAATGGCAAAAAGACCTTTAAAAAAATTAATGCAGGAAAGAAGAAAGAAATAGAGCATATAGTATAATGAAATAAACAAATTAACTTTGATTTAAAGTGGTAAACTTCAACCAAAGCATATTGATAACAATGCACAATCTACCTATATGCTGTCTACAAGAAACTTTAAATAAAAATACACATGTAGGATAAGAGTAAAGTTGGAAGACATACCCTGCAAACATTACTTTTAAAAAAAACTGGAGAGTCTATATTAATATTGAAGTAGACTTCAGAATAAGAGCACTTGCGAGTGGTAAAGAGGGACGTTTTATAATGATAAAAAGAGTCAATTAATCAAAGAACATTATAATTCTATAGGTGCATGCATGTAATAACAGAGCTTGAGTATATACGAAATAAAAAAAATGAAACTGAAAGAAGAAATGAGAAGCTAGGTAGAAAGGCAACGAATTTAAAATAAAGATCATTAAAATACCCCCTGCAGGCACCAACTCTAGGATTATTTCTCTATTTTGATCCCCAGCCATTCCATTGATAAAATCTTCTGGAAGCACCCCATCTAGTCCTCATATGTATAATAGGGAATTAAATGATAAAGTATTGTCCTTATTGGGATAGTTCTTTAAAGTATTAAGAGAGGGAGTTATAATTTCAGAAGTGTTAGAATTAGTAGTTAACAGAAGAGTTCCGAAGGATGAGAAATGTACGGGGTGGAAAGGAATTTGGTATCTACAACCCAGCTATGCCACCCCTACTATATATATTCTTTTTTCTATGGACAGCACTGTGGACTTGTGCATGATTTATTAAAATAGTAGTTTTCTTGGACATTTTAATTTTCTATAGCCCTTAATTCACATCTTGTTTACTGCCTCTGTTTTTCACGCTTCTCTTTCCCATTGGCTGTCTGAATGCAGACAATCCAGCAGAGGACTCCAAGACTCAAGGAGATAATGAAGTCAGAAGAAAGGAAAATGCAGGATCCCCGAATCACCACTTAAAATAAGGTGCCCAGGAGGTCCAATGGAATGGGCACACCAAATCGTTTGAGTGTGTGAGTGAAAAAACAGGTTTCTATTGTGTTAAATTACAGAAATTTTGGCACATTTGTTGCAGCTGTCTAGATAACTGATTAATAAAAACAATTTGAAGTTAGGCAAGATATTTTACTCTGTTCTGGGTGCACAGTGCCTTAGTGCTACATATGAAACACTTCCATATGAATTGGCTTTCTGTGATGGAAATCCGGATCCCTGGTGTTTTGTTTTGTTTTGTTTTGCTTTTGTGACACTAGACTGTTAAACTGGATTCTTGCTCCTGATTACATTGGTTTTATGACTTATTCAGGAGAATATTACCTTCAAACTTTTTCATGACTTTGCATAACTGCAAAGTGACAACTTAATGGAAAATTGAAACCACAACTACCATTGCTAAGATTCCTCCACAACTTGGTAAAGAACAATGGATTTTCTTTCCAACTAGTTTTACAAGTTTATATTCAAACATTTTCTAATACAATGTTCACTTAGCTGGTTATACAGCCAATACTGCATGTCTATTCACATTATGAAATGAAATAGAGATCAGGAAAATTATTTATTGATAAACTCATTAACCCTTTTTTGATGCGATTTAATATAGACTGGTATTCCACATAAGGTAACTATGGTTATTAAATCAAATACAGCATTACAAGTTTCCAGTGTAATTAAAAAATGAACCTGAGCTATTTTTTGTGTGTTCATCCTTCATATAACTATCAAATATAATGCTAGCCTATTGGATTCAATTTAACTATAAAACTGTCATCACAAAAATGGCTATACTTACATTAAAACGATACTGTACTTTTGAAATAAACTGAAAATAAATTTACAAACGTGATTGAGGTAAAATTTTTTTAACCAAGAAGATTTTGTTTTTTAATTTTTGAGAGACTATGATAGGCTGTTGTTAATCATGATTTGTTTCTTATACTGAAGCCAAATCTTCAGATACATGGTTGCAGATTTAATTGCATTTAAAAATTTAGTTATCGTCAGTATTTCATTAGAACAAATGTTTATTGAGCATTTACTACCAGTAGATCAGACAAAATATATGGTTACAGTAAAGAGAAAAATGATAATACTATTATGCTAGATTATTAATAATTGATATCTCCCTGGTTCTCTTTCTATGCCTTTTTTTTGTCTCTATTTGTTAGATATAAAATGGAATATGATGTGTGTGTTAGTATCTTGTACATAGTAATTTAAAGGATTGAGTAATTTCATTTTGAGGCATTCATATGTGTATGAATAGTAAATATCACATATAAGGAAAAAAGTCCTTTTTTCAGTATATTAGAAGAATGATTCAAAAGAGAATTTTTTCATACATGCTGTAGAATGTGTTCATGCTCATTAAAAATAATATTTACATTTAACGTTTAAAAATCATTTTAGTTTTCAAAGAATTCTAGCAAGCAATTATAATTTTTCTGAAACATGAAACTGCTCATCTTTCTCTAGATTTTTTCAATAGAAAATGATAAGATAAATGCCATTTTTTAAATTTTAAATAATTTTAAGGTATAAATTTGAAGAGTTCTTTTAAGTGAAAACCAAACTTTTATTTTTCTCATACTAGAGTTCAGATAATCACTATTTAACACCTAAAGTTCTTGTTTTATTTGTTTTTTCTTTCTTCAGACAGTCTTGAGAACTTAATTCATTATTTGTTTGGTTTACTAGATAAAGTAAATTACATTTTATCCAGGTTGATAAAAATTTGTGTTTTCATGTCTATTTTATTTCTTCATCACTACTATGAGTCCGTAAGTATGCACCATCACTGCTTAATAGAAGCAAGAACAAGTCACAAGTCAAGGCAAGGAAACTGCCCAATGACAGACAGCTAGGGTGTCTGAAGGTCTAGAGCAGACTGGCAAAATCATATCCAGCTTCTTAGATGAAGAGACTTTGGTGTCATATTATTTTTATAAAACCAAGGAAAATTCTTCTTTAGCATAAATACACACACACACACACACACACACACACACACACACACACACAGACAGACAAATATTCAGACCAAGTCTAATCATGTGCTCTCCTAAACTTCCTGGTTCCAGCCATTAACTTCTCTTAATAGGGTTTCAGCAGGAGCCTCTTCCCTGATCTCGCTGCTTCTCCTGTGTTCACCTTTGCCTTCCTGCAATAATTATCTACAGAGCAGCCATGAAGATCACCTTAAAATATAAGTGAAAACATCTCATGCTCATGCTCAAAATCTTCCATATTGTCATTTCACTGAAGATGAAGTCAAATTCCTTATAATGATCTACAGAGGCCCACTCGTTCTGTGCACCACCCTTTACCTCCCTTATTTTTCATTTTCTCACTTCATTCTGCTTCTGTCACACTTGCTTCCTTGCTATATGTGCAACATACCACATACTCACCTTGCCTCAGAGATAGTTCACAGGATTTTGTTTCAGGTTGGAATCCATATCCCCTATGTATCTGAACTTTGATCACTTCCGTAAAGTCTTTGATCAAATATCTCCTTCTTAATGAGACCCAACCTGAGTACCTTACTGAAAATTACACCTGCACACGCCAACCCTCCAGATCACTCTTACCTTACTATAGTTCTTTTTCTTTCCTTTTTAATTAACAGGTTTATTGAAGCATAATTAAAAACCATAAAATTCATCTGCTTTAAATTTACAATTCAATGATTTTTAACATATCTACAGATTTTTGCAACCATAACCACAATCTAATTTTTTAAAATCTCTGTAACTCCCTGTCCATTTACAATCATTTCCTATTCCCCTAGGCAACTTTTATACTTACCTATTTCTGTCTGTAGAGATTTGTCTTTTTGGACATTTCCTATAAGTGGCATCATAAAATACATGTTATTTTGTGTCTGGCTTCTTTTATCTAGCATGATGCTCTTGTGTTTCATCCATGTTGTAGCATGTATCAGTAATTATTCCCTTTCTATTGCTGAATAGTATTCCATTGTATGTATATATTTCCTTTTGTTTATCCATTCAGTAGTTGATGGACATTTGGGTCGTTTCCAGTGTATTGGCTATTATGAACAATGCTGCCATAAACATTCATGTGCAAGTTTTTGTGTGGACATATGTGTTCACTTTTCCCATACTCTAGTTTTACAGTATCCATGACCTTCTTACATGTCATAAATGTACTATTTATTCTGTTAATTACTTGCTGACATTCACCAACCACTAGAATATAAATTCAAGGATTTCTGTTGCTTTTGTTGAGAGTGCCTAGAACAGCTCTTGGTAGGTGGTAAGAATTCAAAATGTTTGTTGCATGAATGAAGCAATGTTTACATGTAGAGTGTATATTTCTGTTTCTAGACATATATTTTTAAGCAGCGTATTTCTTCATGCTTCCACTTTTTCATCAAATATGTATTTAGCCTCTTCTATGCTATAGGAATATGTTAGGATTAATATGTATAAAAATGGGTGGGAAGGGAAGGAAATAACTTTCAAATGATAAAAAAGAACTGAGGTAGGTAGAACAGACCCCCAAAGATATCCACACACTAATTCCCAGAACTTGTGAATATGTTAGGTTACATGGCAAGGGTGAATTAAGGTTACAGATGGAGTTAAGGTTGCTAATCAGCTGACCTGAAAATAAGGAAGATATCTTGGGTTATCCAGATGGGGCCAAAAACATAATCACAAAAGTACTTTATAAGTAAGAGAGGCAGAGTCTGAGTGAGAGTAGGAAATGGATGGTAGAAACAGAGTGTTGGAGTGATGTGATATGAGAAAAATTCAATCTACCATTGCTGGCTTTGAAGATGAAAGGATCCAGGGAATATGGGCAGCCTAGAAGCTGGTAAAGGCAAGAACATAGATTCTCCCCTAGAGCTACCCGAAAGGAGTGCAGCACAGCTGATCCCTTCATTTTAGCCTGACCCATTTCAGACTTCTGATCTCTAGAACTGTAAGATAATATATTTGCATTGTATTAAGCTACTAAGTTTGTGGTAGAGCAGCAAAAGAAAGCTAATAGAGGAACCATATGTACTAACTACACAGGCAGGTAAGAGAAGGGGCCTAAATCCCCATTATGTTAATAAATGGTTGCTCTTGTGTGTACTATACTCAGCCCAAAGTAAATTTTCAAAGAAGTAGGAGTCATGGTCTCTGCTCTTGAGGGAAAAAAGTTTACAAACTAGTCAGATTTTCCAATGGGAAAACACAACCATATGGCAAAGATGTTAGAAGCACAAAATTGTGCCAACAGGATAATCAACTATCATTTACATGGCCAGCCATCCGGAGACCTGGCAAGCGAGGAGCCTCACTGCAGCAGCTGTTTCCATGGCCCCAAATCCTACGATAGTGACTGAAAAAGAAACAAAACAAACAAGCAAATAGAAACCCTCTGACATGTTGAACTTGTGAAACTGAGAGGCAGCATGGTGTAATCAAAGGGAGTATGGAGCTACCTTAGACCATCTAGATACCGATCTCAATTCTACCCCACAATAGGCTTGTGACCTTGGGTGATTTACCTACGCATCATCTCCTTCCTTATCTCTAAAATGAAGTTGGACCCTTCCAGCTATTCTCTGGGAACTGGTGGGATCACTTCCAAAATAAGCCAGATATTCTTTCTTTCTTTATTTTTTTAATAAAACAGATATAATCAAGGACAATGTTAGTACCAGGAAAAAGTTTGTGTAAAATTTACTTAGCAATATTCAAAAAATAATTATCATCTACCCATTTTTTGCCAGACTGTCTCACACCCTTATAAATACATTAACACCTTCTCATTTATACACAAAGCACATAATATAATTTATTTAGAAAATATGTAAATTTATATAGAGTACATATAGAGAAAGAACATATTTAATGAAGCATAAAAGTTTTATAACTAAGCCAGTGTATTTTGGAGGTTCTGAATACATAACTGAAAGAATACAATAAATTTTGATGTTGCCACGTGATATATGTATATATATATATATATATCTTATAGGAAATTATATCAAATGATTATGGAGGCTGAGAAATCCCAAGGTCTACAGTCAGTAAGCTGGACACCCAGGAAAACTGATGGTGTATTTCCAGTCTGAGTCCAAAAGCAGGAAAAGAATAGTACTCCAGATCAAGGCAGTCAGGCAGGAAAATTCTCTCTTACTTGGGGATCCATTAGTGACCAAAAGCTGTTAATTTCATGGAATTCCCTAGAAGTCTCAGGAATACCTAGGAGAGAACTATCCATGCCACAATAATCCACTTGCAATATTAACCCGAACTCTGGGGGCAGTTATCCACAGTTATGAAAAACATTTTGCTTTATCAGGTAAACCAGAGAGTGGGATGGGGGGAAGGTCTGATAAGAGATATAGTACCTAAACAGTCTATGTAAAAATCATATGTAGCTTGAAAAATATAAAAGTATATAAATGATGTACTTCTAAAGGAGAAGAAATGAGACTATGCCATAATAAGCAACTTCAGGTCATCAAAAACTATAACAACTTTTACAAGTAGCAATAAAATATTTTTAAGAAGAAATACTTTTTAAAATAAATAAGCATTTACTCTTATGTATCTCTATAAATATATGCACATATTTAAGCAAAAATATGAGTCTCTTATTCAGATATTATTTTGGTTACTTTTAATTATTATTCTCAAATATTTCTTAAGACTTTATGATCTATCCTGGTAAAGTCAATTTTTTTCAAAATTATAATAAGTAGTTTTGACAACATGAATGAATTAAAACTAGCCATTGTTGCTTTCCTTTCAATAGAGTTTTAAAATACCAGTCAGTTACAGAATATGTTCTCTTATCTTCTGAATAGATTTTTAAAAATGTAAGTCTGCAGTAGTATGTATAATTTAGCTAAAGCAACTAGGAAAAAAATGAAGATATATTTATGCAAATTAAATAAAATAATAGCAAGTACCCCAAATATCCATATTTCTAAGGCTCCTCAGTAACAGTTTTTATTCTAATAAGTATGAAAGATTATTATCTTAAATAAATAACATTTATTAAAAACTGTCATGTACTCTACCTCATTATTTGTATATTATTTCATTTAATTATCGCAGAAACCCTATTGTTTAAATACATTATCATATTTGTAAAGTTATACACTTATAAGAGCTTAAGTATCTGGTGACAGAAACAGGAGTGCAAACTCAGAGCTGTCTTACTACTAATCTATAGTCTTAAAAATTCACTCTAAATTTTCAAGTGATGTAATTTAAAAGTCTCATTTTCTCATCAGTAAAACTGGAGTAATGATAATGGACTCAGGCATGTGTATGTGTAGGTATATGTGTGAGGTGAACAAGTATGTAATAAGATAAAATATTATATGAAACTCCTTAATTCAGTTTCAGGCACAGAAAAGGTACCACCATTGGCATCTCACTAGAAGATCTTAGACAAATACTACCCATCTGGGTCTCAAGTTTATTATCTCCAGAATGAGAGAAATACACATTTTGCTATGTTGAAATGAGTCTTGTCATAATGTATATGAAAGCTCCTCATGATGTATAATGTGTATATGTATATATACATACAATATATGTATAATCAATGTGGCAGCCCTTTACTGAAGTCCTTTATAGTTTTCAGTTTATACAGCACTCTAAATGTGTTTACTAGTAGTATAAATAATCCTTCATGTTCCATATTATATCTCCTAAATAGACATCAAACATTGAGCTCCTATACATTAAACTAGCTTTCCTGTTTTTTTTTTAATGGTACTTCTAGAATAATTTTTTTTTAAATGAAGGAGATGATAGTATCCCTCCTTTCTAGCTGTGAACTGTAGCTCAATGACTCTAGTGTGTATTATTTCCAACTACTCTCCTCAACTTCTTTTAAAAATATATATTTTTAAATAAGCAGTACTCTGTTGCTATAAGACTATAAAGTAAAGCTATCTATCCCAGCAATACTCAGGCATTTTTTGTTTTGGTTTTCAAATTGATGGTTTGAATATTTTAATCTTTATTATCGAAGACAGTAACTTCAGGGTTACGAAAATATTATTGACCTGATTCCAATCCAATTAGATACCACTCAACATTGAATCTTTAAAAACATGTAATATCTTTTGGCTAATATTGGGTACTGGGTTCACACAGACAAATCAGGCTTCCCTCATGACAAATAGGAGAGCAAATATTATGGTCAGGGATTAGATAAGAGAGAATATGAAGTAGTAAGTACTACAAATAAATATACAAGATGAATAGTCATTAAGGTAAAATAATCAATATGTTTAGATTAAGGATTTTGGATCTTCAGAAAAGACACAAATAAAGTTAGTACTTTCTGAGATACAGTTGGGTTAAACATTAGAATAATTCCTATCTAAAGATTAAGTTTAAATTTTTTTAGCAAAAACTGCTAAGGAAAAACATTACAAAGCTGCTTTATGTAGAATAACCCTCTTAGATATCAAGCAGGGCTCTTGCTCTTAACTTATGAGTGAATTGTTAAAGCTCCAAACTAAAAGAACTCCATGTCCATGAGAATCCAGGGAAATTGGCATTTAAAAATGTTTGCTATCATTCTCCAAGTAACGACAACACCTTAAATACCAAGCACTGTTTATTTGTACTTCTTGACATTTCATGTACATCGCACACTTATTAAATGCACTTTAAGCTAAGTCGCTTTTCCCAAGCATATTTTATTAAAGTATACCACGCATAAAAAGAACACTAAACTTAAATGTACATACCCATAAATTATCAAAACATGGATGCTTATGAAAGAAGAGGACAATAAATAAAACACCTGATGACCCTGGTTCTCCCTTAATCACACTCCCCTCCTTCTCTCCATAGGTACATAATACCATATATTTTAACACTGTAGATTAATTGGTACTTAATAAACACTTATATAGAAGGATCCATATATAAATATATTTGTATATATTTAATTATATTTATGTTTCTTTTTTCCTTATTTGTCTTTTTAGAAATAGTGTTTTGCTGTACAATTCTCTTCTCTGTTATGTTTTTCTCTCAGGTACACACAAAGAGTAAAACTGCTAAAATGTAAGATATGCATGTATTCAAATACAATGGATGATTCCAAAATGTTCTGCAAAGTGTTGGTAGTAACGTTTTCAGCATTTTTACTAGCCAACACTTTATATAGACAAATAATCAGCTATAGCATATTAAGATACATTTTTAAACTTTTAAAAAATTATTGAAATATAATTGACATTAGTTTCAGGTATACTACATAATGATTTGACATTTGCATACAATGTGAAATGATAACCACAATTAGTCTAGTAACCATCTGTCCCCATACAAAGTTATTATAATATTATTGACTACATTCCTTATGCTGTATATTACATCCCTATGGCTTACTTATTTTATAACTGCAGGTCTGTACCTTTTAATCCCCTTCGCTTCATTTTCCCATTCCCCTATCCCCTCCCTTTTGGCAACCACCCTCTTTGTTCCCTGCACCTATGAGTCTGTCTTCATTCTGTTTGTTCTGTTTTGTTTTTTGTATTCCACATATAAGTGAGATCATGCAGTATTCGTCCCTGCCCAGCCAACTGCTTGGCCTGAGTCATCCCAGTACTTGTGGAGACCGGCTGGTGGGCGAGGCCATTTTCCAGCACTAATAAGCTAGAGGGAGGATTCCCAAATGGCGCTTGCCAACACCAGTGTCTTCATGATAGAATGAGCTCCTCTAAATGGTTGCTGCCAGTATCTATGTCCCCAGGGGAAGCCCCAGTCGCCGCCTCCTTCTCTAGGATACTCTCCAAGATCAGCAAGTGAGTGTGACCCAGGGTCCTTTCACATTGCTGCCTCTGCCCTGGGACTTGGAGCGTGTGAGATTCTGAGCATGCCCTTTAAGAGAGGGGTCTATTTTTCCTGTAGTCCTCTGTCTCCCCTGTACTGAAACCCCACTGGCCTCCAAAGCCTGACATTCTTGTAGCTCATCTTTCCAGTGCAGGACACCTGGATTAGGGAGCCTAATGTGGGGCTCAGAACCCTCACTCCTTGGGGAGAACCTCTGCAGTTGTGACTATCCTCCAGTTTTGGGGTCACCTACCTGGGGGTATGGATCTTGACTATACTGCATCTTTGCCCTTCCTACCCTTCTCCTTGTGGTTCCTTCTTTATATCGTTATTTTGGAAAATATTTTCTGCTAATCTTCAGGTTGTTCTCATAAATATTTGCTCTCTAAGTACTTGTGATTTTGGTGTGCCTGTGGGAGGAGGTGAGCTCATGGTCTTCCTATTTTGCCATCGTGGACACGCTCCCTAAGGGACACATCTTAATTTTAAATTAGTTTAAGTAGTACTATACAAAGTTAGGAGTTAAAACATTATATTAGTAATATTGATAAATAACTCTGTTAACCCATAAATGTTATGCATATACTCTTTGCGTTGAGTAAAACTGAGCCTCATGGGTCACAGCCAGTGACCATGTGGCCTAATGTTTCACATCAATGGAGGCATCCATGGTTAACAACAAAGCGCTGATCTTCATTACTTGGTATAATTTTGGTTCAGATCCAACGATTTTGGGAGTGTGTTTTTCCTCTTGAAGTACATTAGCTACAACAGGAAATACATGCATGTTAGACTCTACTACTAGTTTCTCAATTTGCTTGCTGCTTTCGTTTGTTCATTCTCTGCCTATGTCCAAGGTAGTTTTCAAAGACCTGGATGTTTTCTATCACCTGTAGTTACTTTTTGTATTTTGGGCAAGCAGATTACTAAAGATTTCCTAGCAGAGTTGCTGTGAGGTTTGAGCACTTCAGGAGATATAAGCTGATGTGACTTTCCCTTAAGCATTCCTCTCACATACACTGACTGGGCATCGACATCAATTACCTATACCTATAGACAGCAAGATCCAGGATGATCTGGTTCTGTCTTCCATCATCTTCCAAGAGAAATCAAGTTTGGGCTCATTTAATTTTAGGGCTTTTCCAACTTTAGTGATCAAAGTTCTCGGTGGTTTACCTTTCTTCTTTGTAATACTTAATTTGTCTTGGTCTTTCCATCATTTTTCCATGTCTAAGAGTTTCCCATCTAAAATCAGGAGTAAACTGAAGAAAGCTTATACCAGAATGCTGCTATTCTTTGCTTTCATCTAATTTATTTTGGTTGGGACCCTTTTTTCATGCTTCTAATGTCTGATGTTCTTTGTTCACTAAAGAAAACAGGATAGTGGTGACAATATCTGTGTGCCAATGTCTGTCAAAGCCAGGGTTACTTTTCTTCTCGTCTATTTTTATGCTGTTCTTAAAGTTTCCTCTGAACCACTTTTCTGTATTTGCCCATTTGAAACAATAAGCTTTTCCTCCCCAATTACTGCATAAATTCTGCAATTCTTGAATTCATTCTGAACTCTCTTTATCATCCCACACTTTAATTGTTGAGGAGTTGCCACCACCAACTTCCAGTAACATTCAAAGTCAGCATATGGGTTACCCATGCAAAAGAACTCCAGATAGAGACTGTGCTGCAGGGTTTTACTGTTGCTCAGGTCTCCAGTGAAATTTATCAAGTTAATTTTCTTTAGCCCTTCAGATCCTTCCAAATTTTCAATCTTTTCAGTGTTATTTAAAGCAAAATCAAAACATTTAAGTTTCTTGAGGTTGGTAACATTTTAAAATTTTTCCACTGGGATTATTTTAAAGGTAGAAAATTCTGGTACCATTTATCAATATGATCTCTTTCTGTTTATTGCTGATATAAGGAGAGTTCCTCCAGGGGAAAAATTACACAGTTACTGTGTTTGGCATTCTGTCTAATGAAGTATTCTGTTATCCCCTCCATAGCACCTTTCTGGTTTGGGGGCCCAGGAAGCCTGCCTGGGATCCCAAGGACTGTCAGTAATAATTTATACTTCAATCATTAATATATGAATGTTCTGTTTGTGCCACATGCTTGTCAGCACTTTGTATGTCAATATTTTTTAAAACTTTAGCCATTCTGGTGGCTGTGCCAGAATGTGTCTGTCACTGTAATTTTAATTTACATTTCCTTTATGACTATTGATGTTGATCTTCTTTCCTATGTCTATTGGAAATCTGAATGTCTTCTTTTGTGAAGTGTTTGCTCAAGTCTCTTAGTCATTTTTCTATGTGTTTTGTATCTTTTAGTCTTACTGATTTATAGGGGTTCTTTACCAATTTGGGATATGAGCCCGTTGTCTATTATATGTGTGGTAAGTGATTTTTCCTACTCTGTTGATTTAAATATGTTATTGTGAAAACTTTCAAACATTCGAGGGATAATTTGTGGGAAAAGTATAATGAATCTATATCTATCATCATCCAGCTTCAAGAATTATTACTCCATGGACAATCTAGTTTCACTTTTACCCTATCCATTTTTACCCACAATTGGATTATTTTAAAGTCAAGGTTCCAAGATATCATATCTCTTTTTATTTGTAAAAATGTCACCATGAACCTCTAAAGGATAAGAACAAATTTCCACAATGTAACTAAAATGTCCTTATTAGATATAATGTGTCTAGTGAATGACAGGTTTTCTTATATTTAATACAGCTTGATTTATCAATCTTTTCCTTTATAAACAGTGTTTTCATTGTCTTGTTAAATTCTTTTCATACTTTAAGAGGTTAAAAAATTTCCTATACAATTGTTTAGAAATTTTATTATTTTTCCTTTAGTATTTGGATTTAAAATCAATCTGGACTTGATTTTTATGTGTGGCTGGGGTCAGGTTGTTTTCTTTTTTTAATATATAGGTATCTACACAACACCTTAATTGAGTTTTTTTGGTATGTTGCTCTGTGCTCTGTATTGCCACATTACTGTATATTAAATGCCTATGTATGTGTTAGTCTATTCACAAACTTTCTATTCTGTTCTATTGGTGTATTTGTCTAACCTAGCAGCAATATTACACTCTTTTAATTATGACAGCTTTTAAATAATTCCTGCTAACTAGTACAACAGATACTCCAATGATGTTCTTCTTGAAAGATTTCTTGGCTATTCTTGGCCCTCTATACATTTCAGTGTATATTTTAGAATCAACTCAACTTTTACAAATGAAAAACTAAAGTGTTGGAAATTATCAGATTTGCATTTACTCTATAAAGCAATTTGGAAAGAAGTAAAATGCTTATAATACTCAATCTTCCAACCCATGGGCATGGACTATCTGTTAGCTATCTATTATCTATCTATCATCTTTCTCTTCATCTATCTATCATCTCTATACTCTTTATTCTCAATAATAGTTTTTATTTGCCTATCCAGAAGTCTTGTACTGTGTTTATTAGATTTATTCCTACTTATATGATATGTTTTGGTGCTTTTTTAAAAATGGTATTTTATATAATACTATTTTTATTTGTTGTTATTATATAGAAATTCTCTTGATTTTTTTCACTGCTTTTGTATTCAGCTACTTTGTGTTAACTGCTTATAAATATATATATGCAAATTCTTTTGGATTTTCTACATAGTCTACATGTTCAGTTACATAATCTGGGAATGACCTATTTTTTTTTCTGATTATTCTAGCTTACATTTCATTTTCCTGGACAAGGAATTATTAAAATGTAGGGTAATTTACCTTATTAGAAGCAGATATGAATAATTATGACTTTTTTTTATAAAAACACCTCAAACATCTAATCCAACTTGATATCAAAGAGAAGCATCTAAAAAACTTTTTTTCTTTTATTTAATTTTTAAAAACTCATTTATATTATAGAATAGGTCCATTACCCTATACCCAATGATGTTCACTTAATATAGTGTTCTGTAATGAAGTACGAGGTATATACATTTTTATCTTCTCATTTTCTGACTTTCTCTCTTCTATCCAACTATCGACCATCCATTCTGTAAATGGTTGAATCAAAAACAATAACAGGACATGGTCAGGAAATATTCAGGGAATACTTTTTGTATACTAAAAAGTATGCCTATTCCCAAAATGTTTAATACATATACACATGCATATATCTAAACTCATGAAATATTTATTTTGAAAAATCAATATGGTAGCTATCCTACTCTAATTTTAAAAATAAAATAAAACTGAATCTTAGAGAACTTAAAGAACATGTCCAAGGAAACTCATTAATAAGTAGTGTATCCCATATAGAAAACATGATATAGCTAGACCTCTAGTCTTTGTCAGTTTATATATTCATTGCTTGTTTGTTGTTGTTTTTAAAAAGGTAGAAAAAATTTATCCAGTATTTATTTTTTCAAATTGTAGGAGAATATGGCTTTCTCCCAAGATATGAAGACTCAAATCCTACTCTTTAAAAGTCTTTAAGAGTAATAAATTTTTTAGAAAAGCAAAAATTGTTAATTATGTCTACCTTTTGACGATAGAAACATTGACACAATGACCTGTATATTCAAAAGGTCTTTTAAATCTATTTTTGTTAGGACTTTATTAATAATTTTATGGTGGTATAGTGTATTAAAGAGAACAACAATAAAAAAGACAAATGATAAGATCTATTATCTTTGCAACAGATGACTTTCTTTAAAAATAAGATTTTAATTCATATAAAAAAAACCTTTTATTTCCACATTTTACCTTAGCATCTCTCTTCCTGATTGTATCCCATACATTAGTATGGATATAAAACATTATAAATCCCCTATTATTTAATTCAGTTTGGCTGATATGCAGAACTTGAAGCCAGAGAGTACGAGTCATAATTAGAAAATTAATTAGGAAAATAGTGGCTATGATAACACACTATTACTTTGAGAAGACAAAGCATTCAACTAGCTATTATCTCTTAAAATATAGATAAGTTTAAGAAAAGCAACTAATAGGTAAGCTACATTTTAAGTTAAATCTATAAAAATTCAAAAGCTTCTCCATATAGAGTTTTTTCTCAGAATCTTTTTATAATGAAGAGCAAAATATAATTCTGAAATACTTATAAATTTTTGCTTTAGTGGTTCCAAGAACTTTGATGTATAAATGCGAGACTAAGAATAATTGTTAGAAGAAATTATTTTAGAACGTTATTTTTCATATTGAGTACATTTGTTCATATTTGAAAACAAAGGCACAAAAACCAGAGAGAAAATATCTTATCCTTCTTTTTTTAACAAGCAGAAATAGAAAAAGCGACGGCTTTTACCTGTTGCATGATTTTGGTTTTTTATCCAAATGGCTAACCCACATGGATAAGGACTGATACATGTTCATTTCTTTTCTTTCAGGTGTATATAGCACAGTGCTATAAAGAGTATATTATAATGTCCAAAAATACATATTTTAAATTATTACCTGAGGGAATATATAAAACCATCATTAAATATATTTAATGTAAAAAAATAAGCTCTATATTATTATAGCATTCTAACTGGAGGACTAGCCTGGGGAACTGAAGGTGCATATGTTTGGGATAACATAGACTCCTTAAAGTGACTTCTTCCTTATAAAGGTTGTCTAAACCAAATTCCAGTAGGAATGCACTCTTCCCATGTGTTTTTATAGCATACACGTTTGTTTGATTCAACAAATCCAAACCCTTTCATGTGGATGGAAAATCCACGTTGCACAACAGGTTGTACTACTGAGAATAACATGCTGCAGATGCCAGAACCTAAGGTGAAGAAGCAGCATGACAGAGCTGATCTGGGTTTGGTTCACAAAGTGTTGTCCCAATAGTTTTTGTGACTTTAACGATCGATTTTTTTTTCTCTTTGTGCTTCAGAATTTTGTATCTAGAAACGAACAAATAATTTAAATCAAGAACTAGCAAACTATGGCCCAGGGGCCAAATCTGGCCCACAAACGAAGAATGTTTTTTACATTGTTAAATCGTTCATTTGAAATGGCTACACAAACACCTAAGTAATATTCTTAATTTTTTCTCTTGGCCCATAAAACTTATAAGATTTACTATCTAGCCCTTTGAGAAATGTTTGCCAACAGTCTTCTAGATAGTTTCTAGAGTGTTTTCTTGATTGAGTCCTTGATTCAAAATAAAAATATATTTGATTCTTTATCAGCCAAAGTTAAGCCAAAAACCAATCTAAGTGTATCAAATAGAAGCATGTTAATAGAAGGAAGAGCGGTTTATAAAAGTGTGAAAAGGCTTGGGTAAAGCCTCTGGTAGCATTTTGATGATCAGAAACCCAAAGTTACTGGCTGAGTTGTACCCACCCAAAATCATAGGTTGAAGTTCTAACCTACAGTACCCAAGAATGTGATTGTATTTGGAGAGAGGGCCAATAAAGAGGTGATTAAGTTAAAATTAGACTGTTAGGGTGGACCCTAATATGACTTGACTGGTGTCCTTATAATAAGAGAAAATCTAGACAAGCAGAGAGACCCACCAGGGATATGCATGCACAGAGGAAAAATCATGTGAAGACACGACAAGAAGGTAGCCATCTGCAAGCCAAGGGGAGAAGCCTCAATAGAAACCAACCTTGCCAACACCTTGATTTCAGACTTCTAGCCTCCAGAACTGTGAGAAAATAAATAAAGTCATTCTGCTTGTGGTACTTTATAATGGATGCCCTAGCAAACTAATACAAGGAATTCAAGGAACTGCCACCAATGATCTCTGGTCCTATGGGACCAAATGGTGTGGTTTTCAAGAGGACACCCAAATGCATCCATCAAAACATATCAACCATCCCATGAAGTGCATACATATGCATAATAACCATTTTTGCCTCTCTTCTACTTATCTCTTATTCTGTGAGTATCTCTCTTTAGTATAACCTAAATTTGAATCTGCTGGCTGCAGAGTCTGGGAAAAACAGTTTCTAAGTTTCAAGCACTTGCAATTCTTATAAGTGCAGAAAAGTAAGTTCAACAAACACGAGCAAATTAATTGTTATGGAGGGTACAATAAGCAGAGGTGTCCCTTCCTACAATCATCTGTACTGGTTCTCCTAACTTTGAGTAATTCTTCAACAAAATAAGAACCACATCATGCTTTAATCAAACATGATGTAACTGTCTCTTATACTTAGATGTGCTCACCTTCTCCTTGTCTTTATGCTAAAAGAAGCATAAAGTCTGATTAAGATAAAGATGACTATACTCATCTTTTTGATGCTAATTTATTTTTAATTCACTTACAATTCCCTTTGGATATACTAAAATTAAATAAATGTCTTCAAATTCTGTTTTCAGTTAGAAAATGTTAGCCAGCAGACCAATGCTTCCTCATAGAGCAAGTAGAAAATTTATTTTTAAAAATACACAAGTTATCTACTTGAAGGCAGTGGAAAACTCTAGAGATAACTAAATGGCTTAAGACACTGGCATTGGGAGAAGCTCAGAACCTCAGAGTCTCAAACGGGTGAGCAGACTGCAACACCTTCTACCCTGAGGAAACTTGCCAGTTTGGGGCTTGGATAAAATTCTGAGAACCAGTTGCAAAACCTGAAGAAAACCCCACTAAAGGGAATGTATGAGGAGGGAAATTGAGAATTTTTCAAGTCGAGTGGGAGCAGTTTCAAGTATATGATGTTTCCAGTTTAGAATATTTATCAAATGTAAATGAAATTGACTGATTTAGAGTTTAGGATCCGTTAGGGAGAAGAGCCCCACAGAATACATCGGGCTGCTAGTTGAAAACCCCAGACTTCTGGGGTAATGTAGAGACAGACTGAGTAAACTCTTACCAGAGCTGTACCCTAACCTGACTCAGCGTAGCACCTGCTTGAATTTTCTACAACTCCATTTTGCTAGTGGCTAGTAAGGTGAATTCTTCTTAGAGGAAGTAAAATCATCTGGAGTCACTAAAATTTTCATACCTAACATCTGGAATTCCTTAAAAATTATTAAGTATGATTTTTTAAAAAAAACCCTTAACTGAAAAAGGAAAAACAAATCAAAACAAATGGGAAAATAGAAATTGCTCTCTAGGTGGTCCAGATACTGAAATTGACTGACAAGGGCTTTAAACATTTATGATTATTATGTTCAAGAAATAGAGAAAAATATGGAGAAAATTGATGCTAACTGAAGAATTTCACAAGAGAATTGGAGTCTATAAAACTCAAATAAAATAGAAATTCAAGAAATGGAAAAGTACAATCTTTGAATACAGGAACTTATCAGATGGGTTTAATAACAGATTAGAAACAGCAGAATTTATTATAGGCTGCCACTAAGTCCAGTTTACAGTCAACCAACAAGTAAATTACTAAAGCCATTGACAGCTCTCAAGCTAACCTACTGAATCCATATCA
Organism: Balaenoptera acutorostrata; assembly: GCF_949987535.1. Lineage (NCBI taxonomy): Eukaryota > Metazoa > Chordata > Mammalia > Artiodactyla > Balaenopteridae > Balaenoptera > Balaenoptera acutorostrata. The sequence continues at coordinate 22,123,989 of NC_080072.1, forward strand.
TCTGATAAGTGCACCGACATTGATTAATTTGGTCCAATCCAGTGTGATGCCCCTTATTTCTTGACTTAAATCCTTAAAATTAATTCAATCAATTCCTAAAAATATTCCCCAGATTTCTGTTGAGACATAGATAGATAGCTAGATAGACTGATGATAGATTCTTTCAATTCTTCCAGTGTCCGTGCTATATTCTCCTAATCCAGATTTTGTTCTCATCTGCATGGAGAATGCTGATTGCTGGTGTCTGATTCTAGCTATGTGTCTGGATTTGACTGTGGATCTTGTGAAGAACAGTATCCTCTTGAAGGGTTTCTGCATCAGATTAAAACATTATAGTCTCTACAACCATACAGGTTCAAAGATATGTGAAAGGGCTGCCCAGCTACTAAGGGAGTCTTAAAGAATATGTGGATTTATGATTTTTTGTTCATCTTAATTCATTCAGATATTCCCATTACAATGTCCTGGATTCCACTCTTTCTTGTTGAATTTCTTAACTCACATATCATTCTTAATGAAATTATGAATTTACATTCTGCTTTAATTTAAGCAAAGGAACTCTTTGTTTTGGGTAAAGATTACTGACACTTTTTCTATAAGATAAGTGGTTCTTTTAGAGTAGTTTTATAAGTTTGCTGGTTCTCTAATGGGGATGGAGCTAAGATTTTTAAGCTCTGAAATTATTTTATATCTGTAATATCTTTGGTGAAGTCAGAGGCAGCCATTTAGTCTACTATCATTTAGCTTTATTTCTAACCTAAAATTCTGCTGGATCAGCACCTTGGTCTCCTAAACCTTGTCTTCAATAGACATGCCATTCTAAACAACCGTATATTACAAGTTACCGTCTATCCACTGCATACCAGTGACCACTGGTATCCCATGTTCCCACTGAACATAAAACTAATCTCGGATTTCCATTATTGAGAACCTATTTTCTGAAATCATTTCTAATAGGAAATATAATACTAGTCTTTGATCAGTCAGGAATACAGAAACAATTCTAGATATTATAGCAAGTGCTTAAATAGAGTGAATTAGAGATTAAAAAGAAAAAAAAACCTTTGGAAAGTCTGATTGAGCAAAGGTTATGAAAGCTTTTACCAGAGCTTAAGAAATTAGGAAATGCAGGAAACACAGGATATTACCTTTTAAAAATGTAATGTAATTACTATTTTTTGTAATTACTATTAATGTTTAAAATAAATTAAGAAAGAAAAAATTAACAATGGATAAAATAGAAAAAAAAAATAGCTTTGTTTCAAAGTGAACTAGTGGTAATGCCTAAAATGCTTACCAAAATAATTATTCTAACAACTAACTAAAAATGAAAACCTTAAATATCACCATGTAGTTGTTGACAGAACATGTATCAGACACCAATAAAGGACATAAGTTCCTTTAAAAAAAGATACAATAATTTTAACTGTTTCTAGACAGTTGCATACATCAGGAAACAATGATACTTTCAAATCAGAGGTGCATGCTTTCTTGGCCATCAGACATCCGCAAAGGTGCTTAGCTGACAATAATACTACTTGATTTAATTAAAATCCCATTTAAACTTTCATGTAGCTATCTGTGACATCAAATAAAAAGAATAAAAGAGCATGTGAAGTAAAGAATATATATATATGTATTATATATATACCATAAAATAATGATAAAAAGAAATGATAATGATAAGGAGAGATCATAACAATAAAGAGAAACACTTTATAATGATAAAATAATCAATTTGCAAAGAATATTTAGCAATTTTAAATGTGCATGCTCCTAAAAACAAAGCTTCACAATATATGAAGCAAAAATGACAAAATTAAAAGGAGAAATAACATAACTACAGTTGGCAGTTTTAACAGGTTGGGTTCAGTGATTGATAGAATGAATAGCAAGTACAAATAACATCTGTAAGACTATACAATACTTGAAAAGCTCTACCAACTAACTTGACTTAATTGATAGCTTTAAATGGCATAATAAATTACCTTTTCAAGTGCATATAGAACATTTAACAGAGTAGATAATATTGTGAGCCATAAAAATAGTTTCAAAAAATTCAAATGCTTGAAAGAACAAAGAATATTCTACAACTACAACCTTGATATCAAAACCCCTGAAAGAATACAAAAGAAACCCAAAGACCAATATTCTTCAAGAAACAGATACAAAATTCTGTTGTAAAATTAATCATCTGTTTCTAAAAATTAACACTTCATGACCAAGAAGGGGTGCATTCCTGATACGCAGAATTGATTTTAAATTCAAATATCAATCAATGTAGTTTACCATATCAAAAATATAAAGGAGAAACAGTACATGATCTTCTTAACAGATGTAGAAAATGTTTTTGACAAAATGATGACTCATTCTTAAGATGTTATTCTTCCTAAATTGATCTATAGACATAATGTAACCCACATTAATACTTATGACATAATAAGACATATATATTGTCTCTGTTCCTGACGGTGCTCCTAAAACCCTTGTAATTTGCTGAGTGATGGGAATGTCTTACACAGAGCTCCCAAACCCTTTGGAATTTCCTGGGTAACAGAAGTATCTTTTGTTCTAATAAAGCAACTCTGGGTGGGCTCTTGGGTAGGGGCTGGTCATGAGAAAGACCAAGCCATGATTAGAAGCTTGGAACTTTCAACCCCACCTCTTATCCTCTGGGAGGGTGAAAGGGGCTGGAGATAGAGTTAATCATCAATCATGCCTGTGTGATAAAGCCTCCATTAAAATCCATAAATTACAAAGTTTGGAGAGTTTCTGGGTTGATGCTGGGAGAGTGGCACACCCCAAATGCACAGGGACCAAAGATTCTGTGCTTGAAATCCTTCCAGACTTCTCCCTGTGTACCTCTTCATTTGGCTGTTCATCGGTATCCTTCATTATCCTTTATAATAAAATGGTAAACATAAGTGTTTCCCTGAATTCTGTGAGGCCTTATAGCAAATCATAGAAACTGAGGAGAAGCTTGTGGGAACCTCCAATTTATAGTCCGTTTACAACTCCAGGACTTACAACCAGCATCTGAAGTGGGGAGTAGTCTTGCAGGATTAAGCCTTTTACCTGTGGGATCTGTGGTCACTCCAGGTAGTTAGTATCATAACTCAATTGTAGGACACACAGTTGGTGTCCAGAGAGTTGGAGGATCGGTTGGTGTGGGAAAAATGCACAACCATTTGGTGTCAGAAGTATTGTGGGTAGAGAAAAAGAAATAGTGTTTTTCTCTTAATACTCCAGCATGCTTGTTTGTAGAAATTGGAAAACTGTTTCTCAAATATTACATATGGATGTGAAAAAACTCTGTAACAGTGGGGCAGGGAGTATACAGGAAATCTCTGTACCTTGCTCTCAGTTTTGTTGTAAGCCTAAAACTGCTCCAAAAAATATAAACTCTTAAAACAAAAAACTCTGTAATTGCCAAAACATTTTGCAAAGAGAACAGAGGTGAATAGGTTAAACTCCTGGATTTCAGGATTTTCTAGAAAGCTACACTAATAATGATAGTGGACAGAAATAGAAATAGTGCATAGAAATGGACATATAGGCCAGTAGAACAGATTAAATTGTCCCGAAGTTAATCCACACAGGGAGTGGGTTCCTCACAAAATTTCAAGGAATTCAATGGGGATAGAATGCTTTGTTTTTTTAATTTGTTTGTAAACAAGAGGTGTTGTAAAAATAATAGTGAAGAAAATGTTGCTTGAGGTAAAGGTACATGTATTGATTAATAGAAAATAATTCAGTGTCCAGAAAGAGTCTACACATAGATTGTCAGTGAACAATGGTGCAAAGATAATTCAAACCAAAAATGATTTTACTTGCAACAAGGGTTCTGAAACAACATTTTTTTAAAAATTCACTTTTATATTATATCGTACCCAGAAATGAACACAAAATGGGCCACGGCCCTAAAAGTAAAAAGTAAAGTGATATGATTTTTGCAATAAAATATAAGAGAAAAGCTTTATAACTTTGGGATAGCAAAGGATTGCTTAAAGAACATAAAACAACAAGCATAAAAATAATCAAAATAATAATGATTTGGACTACATTAAAATAAAACTCTGGTCTTTACAAGATGCAATGAATAATATGTGACTAATAAAATTAAAAGGCAAACCACAAAAATACACATGCATATATACATGATAGAAATATAACAAAGACATATCCGTAATGTATAAGTAAAGCACTCTTAAAGCATAAGAAGAAGAAGAAGAAGAAAAATGGTTACAGGATTTAAAAATATATGAATATCTAAGAGGTCATGAAAAGATGTTCAACATCATTAATCATCAGGAAATGTTGATTAAAACCCCAAAGAGATAAGACTACTTACCTAAAAGGAAAGATAAAAATAAAAAATTGTTAATATTAAATTTAGGCAAGAACATTGAGCAACTAGAATTCTTATTCATTCCTGGTGGGAGTGTGAAACTGTACAATCATTTTGATTCAAAGTTTACCAGTTACCTTTAAGTTATGTACTTTTCATGAGACCTAGCAATTTCACTCCTAGGTACATGACCAAGGTGTATATATATATATATACACACACATACATATATATATGTGTAAAAGGACCTGTTCATGAATATTCACAGCAGCTTTATTCTTAGTAGATCCAAATTGGAAATACTCAATTTTCTACCAAAAAGTAAATGGATCAACAAATCACTGTACATTCATATAATGGTATGCTACTCAGCAACAAAAAGGATAAAAACTACTAATACACAAAAGAATTTTATGAACAAAAAAAGTGAGGCAGAAAATAGTATATATTTGTTCCGTGCTGGTCTCAGCCTATCAGTAACCAATGCTGTGGTTGGATCAGCTCTTGTGATTTTTATTATGGTTGCAAGATGCCCTTTGGCAAAAACCATCAGGAAACTTTGAAAGAAATAGGGGTTTCTTACGTACAAGACCTGGAGATTACACAGCACACCTGGAGCCACGCAGCAAGTTCATGGGGAGAGAGAGAACCCATGGACCTAGAAGTCTGCTTTTATTGGGGTTGAGGGTGGGGACCCACCCAGGGTTTTTTCAAGTTCATTCTTTGTCAGGGAATTAAAAACCTAAGGGTGGGAATTTTTTTTTTTTTTTTTTTTTTTTTTTAAAGATTTATTTTTTTATTGATTAATTGATTGATTGACTGCTATGTTGGGTCTTCGTTTCTGTGCTAGGGCTTTCTCTAGTTGTGGCAAGTGGGGGCCACTCTTCATCGCGGTGCGGGGACCGCTCTTCATCGCGGTGCGGGGACCGCTCTTCATCGCGGTGCGCGGGCCTTTCACTATCGCGGCCCCTCCCGTTGCGGGGCACAGGCTCCAGACGCGCAGGCTCAGTAATTGTGGCTCACGGGCCCAGCCGCTCTGCGGCATGTGGGATCTTCCCAGACCAGGGCTCGAACCCGTGTCCCCTGCATTATTGGCAGGCAGATTCTCAACCACTGCGCCACCAGGGAAGCCCCCTAAGGGTGGGAATTTAAAGGGTGGGAAGAGAATAAAACAGGTTGCCCAAATGGCCTCTTATTGAAATCAACCAAGATTTCTAAAACAAAGAAGCCTCAGCGGGGGCAAGTGGCCTGGCTCTTTATCTAGTGGAGAGGCTGGCCCTGTGTTCATTTACCATAGCCATCTTTGAAGGAAATTCCTCTTTGTAATGGATTCCTCGTCAATTAAACCTGAAGTCATGCTCTTGTATTGCAAAACATAAAAAATAACTGTCAGGGCTTACACTATAATACTGTATGATTCTATTTATATAAAATTCAGTATAAGGCAAAACTAATCTATGATGTCAAAAGAAATCAGAATACTGGTTTTCTATGTGTTAGGGATTGAGAGTGGTTTATTCATAAAGGATTATTCTGAGATAATGGATATGTTCTATTTCAAGATTGGTGGGATGGTTGTATCTGGGAGTAATTATCAAAAACTTATCAAACAGATACGAAAAATGAATGGGTTTATTTTATGTAAATAATCTCTCAGTGAAGTTGACTTAAATAGCAAAGAATTAAATTTATATGTTCTGGCATATTAATTACAAGAACCATTATGGAGGATTATTGAATTCTGTGAACTGTAACAAAACTAAAAGCTCAATACAAGTATTAGCATGATGAGTATTTGGTCAATTAATTTCAAAATTGGTCAAAATCTGGTGTCATTAAAAACAATGCATAAGTACTTTGAATACCTTGTTTGTTAGTTAAAATACATAGGCTGATCAATAGCCAGTTTTTTTTATTGTAGAGAAAGATCTTTCCAGCGCACGTTTCTAGTAGTGTGGTTCTGCTGACTCCAGTTTCACTTCATATTCTTACATAACATAAATTGTTATGTATAAGAAGATTATTAATTTGAATTTTTTGAAGAGGTAGTAAGAATTTGAAGGCATTACAAACTGAGGACAGAATCCTTCCAGATTTTTACACTATTTCCCCTCAGTATTTTACACTTCCTTCAACCATATCTAATTTATAAGCTTTTCTTTAAAAAAATCTATTTACTTTGAACTTAGTTTTCGTAGAAACAACAGAAATTAAAACGCTTGACACATAATTCAACATTGTGAATAACGTTTTATTAATTATCTAATTATAACAAGTACAACAGACATTAAGTGGTTTAGAAATTCATGTCCTCTCTTTTGGAGGGAACAAAAGTACATAATGTACTTGAATCACAGTTTTCATATATTTTGGTCTCAAGATCCATTACAGTCTTAAAATCTATTGAGGATCCCAAGGAGCATTTTTTTAAATGTGGTTATATCTACCAATACTATCTGTATTTGACATTACAACTGAGAATTTTTTAAATACTTTATTTATTTAAAATAAAAAACCTATTAATGGTTGACATAAATAACATAATTATGAAAGATAGTTGCATGTTTCAAAACAAAAATAACTAGTGAGAAGAGAAACATTCTTTTATTTCTTTTTCTTTTTTTGCAAATCTCAAGTCTTGAAGGACTTGTTTAATAGAAGACAGCTGGATGTTCAATCTGCTGTGATATGCTACTTAGGTTGAGGTATGCTTAAAAAAAAAACAAACAGCCACACATACAGGTATATATTTAGAAATGGAAGTAGTACTTGTAAAGTCTGTTAATATTATTTTGGATATCATTGTTCATGTTATGAGAAAAAATACCAAGGTATAGTTTCTTAAAGGTTAGTTTTAATGTAGAATCTGAGTCCCTATCAATGAACTTTTCTTGCTATATTACATTAAAATCCACTGAATAGATCTTTTACTCCTGCAAGGATCTGTACCAACATGAATTCGTCAATTAGAAAATATTGGTTCGCTGAGTTACATAGAACTTCCAAATGTTGATTCAATTCATTGTATCAAAAATTGCATTTGTTTAAAACCCCACAGATATTATCAGATACACCTTTAAGTACTGAGAAGTTGTCAATCTCATATGGCAGATATAGGTCTTCCAAAATTCTAATTCTCACTTGAAATATCAAATTGTATCTTTGGTTTAAAAAGTCTACTGTTTTCCTTTTGGGAATAGGCTGACTTTTTGTTCCTTTTTGGAGAAAAGTCCGCAAATACTTGTCAATATGCATAGTTTCCCTTTCAGACGCTTTTTCAGGTAAAAATGGTGTTGTGTGAAAAAAAGCAGCTAATTCAGCACGACTCAAACAACTGTACAAACGTTTTTCCTATAGATAACCATCTACTACGGTTTTCAACAAAGTGCTCCTCGTTTTGTAACACAAAATACTAAATAAAATAGAATAAAAAATAAAATGTACTAAAGTGTTGAGATTTCATAAAGTTAATATTATTCACTTTCATCAAGGACATTCTTGTGTATTACTGGCATAGCATCCTGTTAGTGTGCGGTGACGGAGAACACGGTGATTACTTGGCAGAGTCTGGTGTGTCTGCCATGATTCTTTCTATGGCATTGTTTTACCACTTTTGCTTCTGTAACATCACGATAAATGTCAACACAGTGAAAAAAGCCCACTAATGTCTTAGTGTTATTATGAAAATAACTATAATGTTTATGCTTATAAGCTCATTATCTCTTACTGATCAACACTGATGACAGTAAAATATCCAGGAGACCTTAGTTCAAACAAAGAAGTAACTGTACTTAATTGAAGGAGGTCATTGTTAATCCTAGTCAATAAAATGCCTAATAGATAAATCCCTTTATAAAGATACCAGCTCAAATTCAGTCTTTAAAATGACATCTTCTCCTGAATATCTGTAAAGACAAAAGACAAAAACTTTAAAAAAAAATTTCATTTTTTACTTTAAAACTTAAAGTAACCAATTCTGTCATTCGAAGTTTCTTTAATGCAGTTTCCTCCAATACAATGCATTACTTCATTAATCTCATTGTTTGGTATTCTAAACCAAAATTCTATTATTATATTTGTTTGTTCTGGTACCTGCTCTAGGTAGAAAATTAGTTTTTGAACAAATTCAATATATCTAGAAAAAAATTAAATGTCTTGAATTTCCATTATGTTATTCGAGCAGAATTTTATTTTTTTGCAGGTGAACTTTGCAAGTGTCAATGTCTTGAACTTCTGGGGCTGAATCATAGCCTCTTCATCCACAAAGTGAGAGTTTATAGAGATGTAAGCACTTAGTTGGTTAGAATTTTGGCCTTTTTTTCTGTCCTGTGCTATATTCTGAGATATAAATATAGGATGGGAAAATAAAAGTTTGGTTCTAAAGAGAAGAATCTTTGCATTATGCTCATGATACCTAAACTATTGCCCCCCAGACATCAGTCAAATGGGCTGATACAGCATCCTGTGCAAAAAATAGCCAACCTGCTCATTGGAAATTCTCACTTCATAATTGCTGTGGCAGTGACTCTAACAGCCCTCATACTTTATATGTAGATCCACCTTTGATGTAAGTGTAATCAGAACCCAAGCATTTATGTGAACTTGAAGGTGGTCTAAAATTCAAAATTCCCCCACAACTTTAGTGACAATACACCATTCTTTAATGTATCTTCAGTTGTATAAACAACTGTAGATGACTTAAAGGTGCTTTCTGTTGATAGTCTTGGTTATCTTGCACGGCCATTTCCAGCATCCTTCAACTCCCATTTAGGTTTACTCTTTCTTCCCATTGCTTTTTATCTAAGAGTCAGGGTTTTGGGTTTTGGTTTTTTTGTTTGTTTGTTTTGGAAGGAACTTTCCCTCATTTTTCCCTATATATCTCTCAATATGAACATTACAAATTTCTCCTTCACTGAAGCATTGAAAACCACACCCTGCAGGCAGCTGGGATAAAGTCTTCAGATCTCACCATGGACTCAATCTATAATTCTAACCTATGAACTGAGAGAGGCCAAGTGACAAAATGGCAGCCACCAATTACACCAGAGAAGTGGCAATTGGTTTGATCATGCACTGTGTGCTTTGCTAATGTGCGATAACCTTTGCAGATACATTAACCGGCCCCAAACTAAAAAGTTACAATTGACAGAAGCTTGACTGCTATCGATTTCAGTGCTTTTCATCTGCAATAACATCCTTATCAAAATTCAGCGGCAATTCTTAGCATTTTACTAGGAAACTAAACTGAAGACCACGTGAGTTGTTTCAATAAATTGGAAATTGTAACAGTGCATCAATTGCCTTCCATTTCTCTTGGATCTATACTGCTTTGTTATTTTGAAGTTAAAATCCTTTGTTCCTTTAACAATTGTTTCCTTCACTTATTCATTACTTCAAAAATGTCTCAGACACTAAAACCTATGGAAACTAGTAAGATGAGGCACATGCCTTCAAAGAGTTTTAAGCTAATTGGATAATCAGTAGATAGTGTAAGTGCTATATGAAAATAGCACCTGCAGTTGTGCCAAATAGCATCTTTTGGATGACTTTTGACAGATGTGACCCTTGTAACATCATATCTATAAATTTACCTAATTAGCTTGTGTGGGATGAAAAAAAGAAACAATTTAAAAGCATCATTGTCAATATATTCACAATACTGGATTTAGCACCCCGAAAGTGCCCTGTTTTTAAAAACCTGAAATAAGTCACTTTTAATGTCACTCAATCCTCCTAGCCCTGCCCGAAAAAATACAGGGAACAAATTATTGAACAATCTCCCTGACAGTTCCATAGATTTCTGACAAATGGATGCTTGGAGTCCCCATTGTTTACCATCTCCACAGACAGAACTCAGTTAATGAAATGGCTAATTAGATTTCTGTAATCCTATAGTCATTGTGTGTGAGGTGACATTTTGCAGGCATTTCTCTTGTGGCTCCTTCAATGTGATATGGAACATTTTCCCTTAGCCAACTTGGCTTTTGTTGTTTTGTTGGAAAGGCAGTTCCCTCTGTCAGTGTAATGAAATCATTGCCCTCCCAAATACAGCTCCGCCACTCAGCATTTAAATAGAAAAGAATAGGAAAATGGGGCTTCCCTGGTGGCGCAGTGGTTGAGAGTCTGCCTGCCAATGCAGGGGACACGGGTTCGAGCCCTGGTCTGGGAGGATCCCACATGCCGCGGAGCAACTAGGCCCGTGAGCCACAACTACTGAGCCTGCGCGTCTGGAGCCTGTGCTCGGCAACAGGAGAGGCCGCGATGATGAGAGGCCCACACACAGCAATGAAGAGTGGCCCCCGCTCGCCGCAACTAGAGAAAGCCCTCGCACAGAAACGAAGACCCAGCACAGCCAAAAATAAATAAATTAATTAAAAAAAAAAAATAGGAAAATGATCATCTGATTAGTCAAACAGGCCATGTTCAAAATCCACTTCCAAAATCTAATATTAGAATTGGATTGAGTTCAGAGTGGAGGAAGGACTTAGGTATTATTACATACTGTAGTACATATTCATTGACCAGCAGAATGTGGAAGATGAAGTCTTAAATTCTTATTCTTATAGTCCATAAGTAAATTCTTTAAAAAAGCAGGGGCAGGGGGACTATTTTAGACAGGTTTTTTAGACTCTAACACCCATATTATAGCCAAGAAGTGAAAGATCAGGACCAAAGAGACAATCCAAGTACCAAATAAAAATTATTTTAAATACTGGGGTGATAAGTAGTACTACCATTTAGAATTTAATAATTATTAAGTATGAAAAATCATAGAGATTTTATGTGTTAGAATTTTAATTAATATGTTTATTTTCTAGAAATTCTACTGACTTTTACTTTGAGCTACCTTTCTATCAGGGTGGCAGAAATTTGGTATTAATCATGTTGAAAGTCCACACTTTTCCAGGAGATTGTGTCAAAGTTTATACTTTTTAACTTGACTTGGGGGTGGATATTGGGTATAGTTCTCAAAGCCAGCAATCCACTCAAGCTTCCACTAAGATATCTTCAATCTATTCAGACTTCAGGTCTAAGCCCAACACAAATTACACTTGAGATATTCCTTCAGGTCCAAGAATGCCACCTGCTACTTCTGTACTTCAGATGCATGGGAGCCATCTACTTACCTTCAGACCAGGCAGAGGAAATATCTTTGATTCTAAGAAACTATACCTACCTAGATACAAGATGGAGTGCGTACATAACTTCCGTTCCTGCCACCATAGCCACTTTGTTCATAAGCCCATTGAGCAATGACAGGGGTAGCTGAGGAAAGACTGGTAACTACAGAACAGGTCATCCTATCCACTTGATTATTAAAATCCTCCTCTGCTGAGGCCATCCTTTGGTGAGTTCCGACATAGGACATAAATATCTTCAAGTTTTTTGCCCATTCAGAGGGGTCTATTCACATATCTCTTCCCCAAATTTCTTCTATCACCAGTTTTCCAATCATGTTCATTTTAAGTCCCTGACCTTCAGCTAAACCACTGGCCACAGCCCATGAATCAGTGTATAATTCCATGTCTGACCATTTCTCCTTCTAAGTGAACAACCACTTTGTTCCTGAAGTTCTATCCACTGTGAGAATTTCCCTTTATCCCTATACTTCAGGGTTGTCCCAGAGAGGGACTTACAGTGTTGCAGCTATCTACTTTGGAGTGGTGCCTGAATAGTCTGCAGAACCAGCTATAAACTAGGCCCTCTCTTCCTCTACCAAGTGATTGTAGGGAATTTCCCACAAGAGCAGAGGTGCAGGCTGAGGGAACTAGAGAGAGATAGCAATGTAGCAGGAGTGGGGACCATGGGCATTTGGACCACTTCTTCATGTAACTAACGTGTGCCTTCAGGTCCTCTTAGGCCATTCATTATGGAGGCAAAGAAGTCCCATGATGTGCTGTGTAGAAGCTGGAGAACCAGTGGAAAGACAGAGGTATAATTCATTCTGAGTTCAAAGGCCTGAAGACCAGGGGAGCCCAACAGTGTAAATCCAGGTCCAAGGTGAAGGCCTAAGAACCAAGAGTGCCGATGTCCTAGACAAGAGAAGATGGACACCCCAGCTCACACAGAAAGCAAATATGTTCTTCCTCCACTTTTCTATTCTGTTCAGTCTACCAATTCAAATGTTAATCTCTTCCAGAAACATCCTCACAGACATACCCAGAAATAATGTTTTACCAGCTATCTGGGCATTGCTGATCACAACACAAAAAAACATATATTTCAAAATCCAGGCAGTTCTCATCATCTGCACTGGGTAGTCCAAGACACTCCACATTGCCTAGAATACATCGTATTTCAAGTTCATTATTTGCCCAGGAATGTTTTATGTGGTCTTTTTCAACATTATTGAATTTTAAATTTTATCCACCTGTTTTAAGACTTTAAAAGAATTGTATTTGGGAAAAAAATCTAGTGTGCATTTAATTAAGTGGATTCTCAGAAAAATATTTAGACATTACTGTTCCTTATATAGCCACTGACATAAGTATATTCTTGGTAAGATGACTTAGAAAATTGTGGAACAAAGCAATGAAGGAAATAATCCATGTAAAGGGTCTAGTAAAAGATCAAAAACAAAGTAATCACCCCTCCAAATTATTATTACTATTTTATTATCACTGTTTTGTTTAATAAGAAACATTTTAATGAAGAAGACTACTAAACATTTTGACAGAGAAAACTCATTGAGAATTTTCCCCTTTACATTAACAAGGGGGAAGTAAGAAAGGATTTTTTTTTAAATGAATGTTTATTTATATTAAGTGGGCCATCAATATTGCTTTAAATTCCAAATGGAATTTTCAATATTGGCAATGAAGGAAAAGTATCCTTTTATTTCGGAGGGAATAAATATAACATGGGAGATACTTGAGAAAATCACCTCAAAATTCTAGTACACAATTTTACAATCAGTTTTCAAACTACAATCACACTTAAGGAGAATAAAATTTGAAGAAAGTAAAGAACTCCAATTAAGAGTCATTAATATTCAAGTTGAGTAGTCAACAATCACTTTTATTTTGATGTATTTAGTCCTTGGTTCACTTGTAATATTTCTGAATATGCTGAAATGGACCTGTGAATAGCACAGAAGAGAAGCTAATTTAGTATCTGTTGGAGGAAGAAAATTTTTTTAAATGCCCAATTAAGTGATTATTAAATGTTTTAATTTCCCTGAATCATAATAGTCTCCAATTCACATACAAAAATGTGAATAATAAAGCCATCTTACCATTTGACATTCTTTCTAAGCCATTAACACCATTTTTTTCCTGTTCAGATTACTCCCATAACATTGGGGAAAACACTATTTGCAAATAAATAGCATGTCCTTTAAAGCTCTGCTGCTGTGCAATTTAGGATAAGGAAATAAAGAACTTATCTAAAAAAATATTAATGGGTCTCTACTAGATCTTATTTCAGATAAATTCCCATTACTTGTAAAGAGTTTTCTGATTTCTCTTAGGATAGTTTTAAAAAACATGATTATCTTTTTTCTTAGTGACAGAGTCATCTGTCAAGCAACATCTCCAGTGATGGCATGTACACTGAATACCTTAAAAATAGATCAGAAGTAAAAGCACATGCAATGTAATGCCTTTTTGCAAATTGGTTTCCTTTTAACTAACTTATCTTCCTACCTTGATGCTGTGGCTTTTAAAGAGCTTTATAAAAGCAAATAAGTGGTTTTATATTTTTTTGAGATTTCTTAAGAGCATTTGTATCTTCTTTATTTGGGCTCTTGCATAAGAATGGAGTTGGGAAAACGTGCTAATGTGCAAGTAAGTCAAGTTATCCATACAATTTTTGCACTAAATAGAAAGTAATTTCAGGTGTGGCCACTTTTATGATTTAAATACTCACGATGTGCATTAAAATCCATAACCTTCTTTTGGGTTGATCCAGACACAGATAAAATTTTAAAATAAGAGTGCATAAAAGAAAGAAGAAATGAACAACTGAACTTCATATTAAATAATGGTGAACTCATTCTAATCATCCTTTTTTGTGTACTCTATCCAAGCTCTGTTGTGCAACTGTTATATTTGGTTTAGTGGAATGAGCAGAAACTATGAAGCAACACAGAGCTGAATTGAACAGAATTTAGCCAGATGCTGGGCAAAATAATTATCCTTTAAAAATCTAAGTTTAAAAAAAAAAAAAACAAACCTAAGTTTTGTCACCTACAAAATAAGTGTAATAATGGCTGTCTTATATATTCACTATTTGCATTGCATGAGATAATCATAAACTTACTGGGAAAAGATTAATGTAACAAGATTAAGAGCCAGAAATCAACCCACATAATATAGTCAACTGATCTTTTCATAAGGATATGAAAAGATACTCCATGTCATACGTCATTAAGGAATTGAAAATTAAGACAACAATATGATACCACTACACACCTAGTAAAATGCTTTACATTAAACGGAGTGCTGATGTGGAGCAACAGGAACTCTCACTCATTGCTGGTTGTAATACAAGATAGTATGGCTATTTTGGAAGACAGTTTGACAGTTTCCTAAAAAACTAAACATTTTCTTACCAAAAGATACAGCAATCACACTCCTTGGTATTTACCCAATGAGCTGAAAACATGTCCACAAAAATAACCTGCACATGATTATTTATGATACCTTTATCCATAATTGCCAAAGCTCAGAATCCACAAAGATATTCTTCAGTAGGTAAATGGATAAATAAACAGTAGTACATCCAGACAGTGAAATATTATTATTCATGGAAAAAAGCAATGAGCTGTCAAGCCATAAAAAGACATGAGGAACCTTTAATGCACATCACTAAGTGAAAGAAGCCAATCTGAAGAAAACTCTATACTGAATGCTTCCAACTACGTGATATTCTAGAAAAGGCAAAACTATGGAGACAGCAGAAGATCAGTGGTTGCCAGGGGTTAAGGGCGAGGGAGGGAGGAACAGAGGATTTTTAGGGCAGTGAAACTATTCTGTAGGACATTATAACGGCAGAACATTTGTCAAAACTCGTAGAATTGCAACACCAAAGGTGAATGTTAATGTAAGCTATGGACGTTGAGTGATGATGATGAGTTCATTGATTGCAGTGCATGTGGCACTCTGGTGCAGGAGGTTGACAGTAGAGGAGGCTGTGTGGAGGGGACAGGTGATAATGGAAACTGCCTGGACTTTCCACTCAACTTTACTCTGAACATAAAACTGCTCAAAAAATAAAGTCTGTTTAAAAAGAATAGTTCTCTAAATCGGTAGTTATAACTAACATCATAAGATAAGAATATTAAACTATCAGAAAAAATTTAATTTTTTTTTCACTTGCTATATTAGAAGGTATCATTTGGCCCATTTATTGGTAGGAAGAAAGGGATTTTAGTCTTCTGTGAAAAAGACCACAGACATAAATCCTCTTTCTGAGTTTAGAAAGGCTTTGCAATCTCTAACCTGAAAACGGGGTGCTGAATTTTCTGTTGATTATTATTTGTATGCCGGTTTTAATGGGCAATTGGCCATTTGTTGCTATAGCTTGAAGTGTTACTCTGACAAAAAAGTTTAAAGAGTTCAATAAATCTTAAGAAGCCAAGGGAGGACAGGGGAAAAGGTAGCAGAGGGAAATAAAAGCTATGATTTCTGAGCAAGATTGCCCAAGCAAAAGATCTTTGCCTAAGTGGGGCTGAGCAGGAATGGTAAAACATCCGCACGCACAGCAATGTTTAAAAATCCAAAGAGGTAGTAAAATAAAAGGCCTCACTTGCCAAGTGTCCAAGATGTAAACCAAAGGAATCCTATTGCACCCAGAGTTCTCACTCAATTATCAATCTCCCTAGGAGTAGGACTTATGTCACAAAGCCTTACTTTGCAACTATCTGCCAACCCCCAAGAGAGTATGTCCCTTAGTATCTTCCTGGCAAGTGTAAGGTCAAGGACATCCATCAATAATAAGTGACAAGGCCCGTACCTGTTGGTGGGAGTTTACCTGAGGATGTTAGAACACTTCATACTATCAGTGTAAATACAGATACCAGGCAAAGAAGGAGCACGGGACATAAATGAAGTTCACATAACATAACCAACTTTGTATAGGGCAGAAAGTAACTCTGAAAACTGGTAATGTAAACAAGGGCAAGAAAATGTGCTCTTTAGAAAAGGAGCACTGCACTTGGATTGGAATTTCAGCCCCAAGACTTATTAATTGATGTCTCCATTCATACATTCATTCATTCAAAAAAGTATGTTCGATTTTCCAGACACTGGATTATATGACTTGAAGATAACATTAGCCATTTTTCTAATCCTCATTTTTCATCACTTATAAGAAGGTGTTAATAATAATTGCCTGCCTAAATCAGTACAGTGATTTTTTTAATTGAGTGATATAATATGTTGTCAATACTTGAAGACTGTACACTATGAATATGGTGGTTATTGTTGGATAATAAGTCATGTCTTCATCAATTTTGATACAAACACAATTCACATTTAATCTTTATTTTTCCTAACTTGTGTTATTGATATACAAGTCACATTTTTCCCTAGTCTTGGAAGCTCACACTTTTTTCTACGATTACCTGGAATTGAAAGAATCTTACTACGTTTGATAACTCAAAGTTCAGCAAAGGTTCTTTTAATTTTTTGTGAGAGTGAGGTAGGGTCAGGTGTTTATTTGTATTCAAGAGCACCAAATTCCACACAACAAATGACACAGTTGGAAACTGAAGGCCTAATTCTAGGCTACTGGGAAACACAAAAGAAGTGAAATTAAGGATTAAGGGCTGCCTGCTACTAAGCTGCAGAACACTCCTTGTTCTAGAGACGAAATGATTTAATTCAATTCCACTGCAGAATGATGTGAAAATAAAACTGATGGGAGAGCAAATGGAAACAGCTGTGTTTTACTGCAACACAGGCAGTCTGCACATTTTGCTGCTTATTTATAATGAAAACGGAAATTGTAAGTGACAGGCTGAGGATAGTTCAAAAAGCAAACATTTTGAAGCCTTGGAGGTACTATTGCTTTATGAAAGACAAGCAGCTCTTTTTCTTTTTTTTTTAAATTATGCATGGTCACTGAATTCTCTTAAAATGATGGAAAACCTTTCATATCGAAAGGAAAATGTTTGGGATTAGAGTAAAACAAAGTTTCATAGAGCCCAAAATGTATATTATAATTTTCTAAATTCTAAGCTAGAATAATTTATTGATCAGAATTTACCTGGTTTAGAGACCTTGGGCAGTAGACCCTTGGCGTGTAGGGTCTTTTCTGCCCATGTGATGAGAAGTTCAAAAGTAGGCAGAACAATGCTGATGCCATGGTTCAATGATCTGGATAGTGATCTAGGAGGGACTTTGGCTCAGAGGTTGGTCAACTACAACCTTGCACTATGATTGCCAACCATTTTCTCTAATGGTCAGGCTTGCAGCTGAGTCTGGATGCATTCTTACATACTTTTATTATTCTGCAAGATTTATTTTCCAAAGGCCTATTTATTCCCTCCTGCTTTGTCAAGACAGGTAGGAGGCTCTTCTGAAGCCACCCCTGCCTGCCCTGCCACACACACTAGATCTAAGTGATGTCTACTTGGTGATAAAAAAGGACTACACTCAGAAGATTTTAAAAACAATCTTAAAATCTTAATAATAATAATGTGAGATAATATAATCCAACTTGGATTTTTAAATGCCATCTCCTTCAAAGCAAAGTGGAGGATGGCTTAGAAAAGGCCTAGTATTTGAAGGTTGGAATATTTGTTAGGCGATTATTCACAATGAATCTTTTTTGAAGATTAATTGTTCTAGAAAGAAAGCATTTAAAACAAGTGGTATAAAACTTTCATTTTTATGTCATTTTTAACATAGTCCATGTTATTAGCAATATCATTCTCTAAGAGTGGTTACTAAAAGGGAAAATTTTTTAATTCTAGTTTTCAACCCACTGTGTCTAATGCCTTCTGTACACTCAAAAGGATAAAACTGGATATTTGTGTTACCATCTTTTCTTATATTCAGTGTGTAATTATCTTATCAATATTTCTTTACCAAATGAAGTGTCTACATCTTGTAAGTTTTATTGCAGTTCCATATAATTTTTTTTCTTGTAAATTAAAATTCCTTTTTATTTTGATCTCCATATTTCTTTGGAACTAAATTATGAGGATTCAAATTGAAAGTGTGAAACAGTCATCCAGAGGAGAATTTCAAATGAATCCATTTTATTTCATTAATATAGGGAAAATAATGTTGTATAATAAAATAAATGATATTTTTCAGGTAATTAGGGGAGCAGAATTTCACAGAAGGACTGTTTCCAACTGCTTATGAGACTAAGGATGACTCATTTAACCCTGATGGGCCTCAGCATTTGAAACTTCAGCGCTCACAGATGTAGAAGTTCAGCCAAACTTCAGAAGGTTTTTCCTCTGAGGCCAGAGATTGTCTTACAATGTTTCCGAATGCTCTGCTCCTAGTATTCACCACAAATCCATTACATTTGTTAGATCTAAAAACTCTCATTTCTTTTCCTAGGCTGGATAGGCTCTAAGGAATCTTCTAATTTAAAATATACATCTAATTCTAGTAATCTTGCTTCATTCTAGTAATCCTTGTTCATTTAGTCAACATTTATTTAAGCCTACCATTGATACAAAATATGCAGGACACTAAGATGAAGAAGGAAGAAGAAGAGGAGGAGAAGAATTGGTCATGGTCCCTTGTTTCAAAGAACTTATAGACTAATGGTGGCAGAAGCAGAGAGACAGGTAAAGAATGACCACATGGCTTCCAAAGAAATAGCTAAATATTTTTTTCAAATATCTGTATTTTTCCTTTCCTCAAAGATTTATCTTGTTTTGTTTTCTTTTGACTTCTAAATTAGAAACAATTGTGTGCACCAATTTGCCATACCATGGTGGTTTTTCTTCCAACATATGGTGCACTATTTAACAATAATCAAAACCATGAGACTGAAGAATGCTTACAAGATGGATACTAGAATTCACATCAGTTGCCATGATAGCGAGAATTTCTATGACTTGTTTACCATTGATGAAACCTGTTTCAAGTGTTAAGCCATCTATCATATAGATAAATCATTTCCACCATGTCTATCAACACAAAACATGAAGGAGTGAAAAGAAAGGGTAGGGGAGCCTGAAGAGTATGGTGTTTGTGGCAGAGAAAGAAGCATATTTCTGAGCCAATCAAATCAGTGTTGGAGCCATAAGTAAGTTAAATCACTGCCTGAAACTAACTATATATTAAAATACAGAGTAATAACTGGCTGAGAAACTGGGGTTCAAACTTTAAAACACTAAGAATATAAACCAGGGCTTCCCTGGTGGTGCAGTGATTGAGAATCTGCCTGCCAATGCAGGGGACGTGGGTTTGAGCCCTGGTCTGGGAGGATCCCACATGCCGCGGAGCGGCTGGGCCCGTGAGCCACAACTACTGAGCCTGCGCGTCTGGAGCCTGTGCTCCGCAACAAGAGAGGCCGCGATAGTGAGAGGCCCGCGCACCGCGATGAAGAGTGGCCCCCCCTTGCCGCAACTGGAGAAAGCCCTCACACAGAAATGAAGACCCAACACAGCCAAAAATAAATAAGTAAATAAAAAAAAAAAAAGAATATAAACCAGAAGTTCTCAGTGGAGAGGTAATATAAAAATTACCTAGGTAATGTTTTAATATATTTAAAAATATGTCTTAATGTAATAGGGAAGAATAAATCTGACTCCATGCTGGATCTGTTTCTTTTACTTTAACCTTTGTATTCTATTGCTTTTGCTACAAGTTAAGAATGTTACCTCTAGCCTGAAATATACAGGATAGCCCATTCTCAAGGCTCTGACATTTAAAGGTATAACACTTTTCCATTAATATAAAGATAAAAAGTTGCAGAACAGAGAATAACATTTGTCTTGTTGGAGGTTTACAGGAACATTATGACCTGACCTATGTGGACAGATGTAAGAACAAAGGATTCTGACACCAAGAAGTTTGCAACAACCAACAACACCCCCTCCCCTTTTAGTATAAAAGAGCCTGAATTTTAACTCAGGTAAGATGGTTCTTTGGGATAATAGCCCACCATCTTCTCAGTCTTCTGGCTTTCAGAATAAAATCACTATTCCTTGACCCAGCAACTCATCTCTCAATTTATTGGCCTGTTGTGTGGTGAGAAGTACAAGCTTGGACTTGGTAACATTAATAATGCTCAAAATTAATTGTGACAAATGGTGATGGATTGGGCTAGGGTAGAGATAGCCACATTTTTTATCTATGTCAGTTTTAGATCTCTGTGTCAAAACGTATTCCCACATTGAACTGACAAAGCAATAGGATTAAAATCATCGTGATAACTGTGTTCTTCTTAAAGTATAGTTTATTTATTGAATTGTTGTTGTTGTTTGGGGTGATTGAACTTTCTATTTTATAATCACCTGGACATACCATGTCCTGTCTTTGCAATCTGGATACATTTTCCTGAAGGAAATGCTGGTGAAAATAAATGATATTGAGTAAGTTATCACGATCTGTTGAGCTAGTGACTATCTTAAATTGCTGCAAAAAGACAAGAGAAGAAAAGAAAAGGAATGATTATTCAGATACACAATAGTAGGGTATGTATTAATTAGAAGTCTAAGTTCTGAAGTTAGATATATGTAGGTTCTAACCTCCATTCTATCACCTATCACTAGTGTGATTGACCTAGTTACTCAAGCACACCAAACTTTAACTTTCTCATGTGGAAATGGAGAGAAGTATAAATCCCATTAATTTTTTGTGAGGTTTACATGTATACTATGTATAAAGTATTAATGCAGTGCATGCTCTCAAGAGTGGTGACTGTAATTTACTCTCCAATAATACACCTCCCAATAGTGAAAATTTGGAGACAACACAAATAGCCTTTGACTCATCCTCTACAGTTACTCAAAATAATCATTTCATCAACCTTAACAGTGCATGATATGTGACTGAATGTTTCAGCAAGAATTACAACACTTTGGGAGGGTTTTACTCTATGCTATATCCATTAAATTTAGGAGAAGAGTCTGTGTTTTTGTCGTCAGGACAGTAAATTCCCTTATCTTGCACAATGCATTTTTGGACAAAATATCTCATAATCCCGATATAGTTTCCTTTTTTTAATAGATTTTTTAAAAATTTATTTATTTTATTTATTTATTTTGGCTGCATTGGGTCTTTGTTGCTGCGCGCGGGCTTTCTCTATTTGTGGCAATTGCGGGCTACTCTTCGTTGCGGTGCGTGAGCTTCTCATTGCGGTGGCTTCTCTTGTTGCAGAGCATGGGCTCTAGGCTTGCGGTCTTCAGTAGTTGTGGCTCATGGGCCCTAGAGCGCAGGCTCAGTAGTTGTGGCACACTGGCTTAGTTGCTCTGCAGCATGTGGGATCTTCCGGGACCAGGGCTCGAACCCGTGTCCCCTGCATTGGCAGGTGGATTCTTTTTTTTTTTTTTTTTTAATATTTATTTATTTATTTATTTATGGCTGTGTTGGGTCTTCGTCTCTGTGCGAGGGCTTTCTCCAGTTGTGGCAAGCGGGGGCCACTCTTCATCGCGGTGTGCGGGCCTCTCACTATCGCGGCCTCTCTTGTTGCGGAGCGCAGGCTCAGTAATTGTGGCTCACGGGCCTAGTTGTTCCGTGGCACGCGGGATCCTCCAAGACCAGGGCTCAAACCCGCGTCCCCTGCATTGGCAGGCAGACTCTCAACCACTGCACCACCAGGGAAGCCCCGGCAGGTGGATTCTTAATCACTGTGTCACCAGGGAAGCCCCCCGATATAGTTTCTTAATCTTCAAAATGGGAATAAGCACACCTAATAAACTTAGATGAGCTATACAACAACTGATATAATTCTTTTCCACCAACAACTCCACTTCAGAGCAAATGGACTGTAGCTTTCTGATATCATTTTTCACTGTGAAAGGATTTTCTGTGGATTCGTGGATTTACAGCAACACTAATTATTCATTTTAGCACATAGGAAGTGTTAACAAGTTAAAGGACAGTATTAGCACTGTACTTTAGCAGCTGGTTTCTTGCTGCTCTACAAAAATATATATACAATTTATATATATTATATACAATACATATATATTATATATATATATATATGCTTTAGCTTTGCTAGACTCTTCAGAGAATTTTGTCAGTCTAGTCGATTTAACTTTTACTGAAGTTTCCTCTCCAAATGAATGAAAGATGAAATTCAAATTACCTATTGAGTATAGCTGCATGATTTATGAAGGAATCACATTAAAATAAACAAAATCAGTTAATGTAAGGCTGAAACAACTAACAAACATGGCAAAAAAAACAACAAAGCACAGTTGATTAGGAAGTTATTCAGTCTTTTAACAATATATGTTTTTCTATTAATATAATTTAGGGCCAGACATGTATTTTGACAGATTTTTTTCAGTCTGTCTATATATTTTTTGCATATTCACTAAAGAATTAACACCCCCCACTATTTTTCTTATTGATCTAGTCCATTGATACCACATCCACAGTGGATATGTCAGGTTGATGAGAGCAGCTGTGGCAAACCACTATTTCTTCCTCATTTTAAATGTACTGATTCAGCCAACTGCACTGTATGATTTAGGAAAGAAAAATACCCTCTGATGGGCCTAAGACTGCTTAACAAACATCACTGCAATTCTGAAAATGTTTTTACTGTCTGTTTTATATCAGCCTCTGCCAAGAATACCTATAGAGTAGATTTAATACATTTATAGTATAATCTTAAACCTCAACACAATGGGAGAAACACTACAGCTTAATATCAAATGAAGCGATCTTGGATACTTTGTGTCTATTACGGTACACTTTTCTACTGATGCATGCCTCACAAGTTTTATTTCACTTTTTGGCCTTTAACAAAAAGGGATTTTGATTGTTTTCCCCTTCAGATACAGCTGCATTTTTACTTCTACTCTTCTTGCAAGTGATTCAAAATGCTCCTCAAAAGAACTGAAACTTTCAGAGGAAGAAATGGGAAATTCAAGAAAAGGGTAATAATAATTGAGGTGAAGCACACCCTCACACACACACAAAACATAAATATATACATATATATACACGCAATTATTTGCTTTATTAACAAGCTCTACTCTTCAACATCATTAGGTGTTGAATTTTCTACAGATATATTCATGGATTTAGAAGATTTACTCTTTATGTAAATTATGATATTAAGAAAGTAATATTACCATGATACCAATATGAAAGTTACTGGTGATTTATATTATTGTTGTATCTGTGTAAATTTCCCCATGAAATATCTCTTCACTTTTTCACTCATTTGTTCATTTAACAGTTATTTATTAAATGCCTAATGTGTTCTACTAGGCGCTGCACAGATCCTGGATAGATAATAAGCAATATAGGATATATTCCTCTTATTCTCCTGGGGTCTTATTCTTTGGCAGGGTACACAAATATTTATCCAATAATCACAGATATATGTAAGTACAGATGGCAGAAAATGCTATGAAGGAAGAGTAGTCATTTTCGTAGGAGCTTTTAACAAAGGAGCCTGATCAGGACATGAGAAAGTTTATCCCAAAAATAAATAAATAAAGGACATCAAAGGATATAAGTGGTTACTAATCAGAAAGACAGGAGAAGTTCATTTTATGTGCAGAAATTCTATAGACTTATATTTTTAAATGCCCAGTAGAATGGTATTGGTGGATTTGAGAGAATAAAAGATAACTGGCATGGGACTTGAGAGAGAGGAAAACTATCCGTAATGCAATTTGAGAAGGTGGCAGGAGGCCGATTATGTAGGAACTCATAGGCCATGGTAAGGATATTGTGTTTTTCCTATAAGCAAGCAGAAGGCACTGAGAGGTTTGAATCAGAGGGTTCAGTTGAGGTGATTTATATGCATGTGTATTTGTGTGTGTTCATAATATTCAGTTTTTGTTTGTTTTTTTTTCAAAGGACATTTGTGTTTCAGTAGGGGGAATGCATTTCTTTCTTATAAATTCATAAATAATGACTTTTTGTTTCTCTTTACATTTTAAAATTCCATTATAATTACTTTCCTATTGGAAAAGGTTTTGAAAGTATAATATCATATCTTTAAAAAGTATGAATATATAACAATATGAGTCAATACATAATAACCTGCCAAAACACAAAGCACCAGTCCCATATGGTTTCAAGGTGAATTTTAGCAAACATTTAAGGAAGATTGTATAAAATTTTCCAGAAAATAGAAGCAAAGGGAACACTTCCAACTCATTCTATGAAGCCAGTGTTACACTAATACCCAAACAAGGTAAAAACACTACACACCAATATCTCACATGGATATAGATGCAAAAATCCTCCAAAACTATTAGCAAATTGAATCCAACAATGTACGAAAAGAATTATACTAAAAGATCATGTGGGATTTATTGTAAGTATGCAAGTCTGGTTACATTTGAAAATCAATTAATGCAATCAATCACATCAGCAAACTCAAGGAGAAAAGTCATATAATCATATTAATGGATGCAGGAAAAGGATTTACAAAATCTAACACCCATTCATGTTAAAAACTCTCAGCAAATTAAGAACAGAGGCAAACTTTCTCAACTTCATCTAGAATATCTGCAAAAAGGCCTCATGCTAACAAGATAGTTAATGATGAGAAACTAGATGTTCTTCCCCAAGTTCGAGAACAAAGTAGGGTTCTTCCGTCTCACCATTCCTGTACAACATTGTACCTGGAAATCCTAACTCAATCAATAAGAGAAGAAAAACAAAACAAAAAACAAAAAAAGAAAGAAAAGGTATACTGAATGAGGAAGGAAGAAATAAAACTGTCTTGTTTGCAGATAATATGATCGTCTATGTAGAAAATCCCAAGGAATCAAAAACGAAAAGCAAAACTCCTGGAACTAACAAGCAGTATGAGCAAGGCTAGAGGGTATAAGTTTAATATACAAAAGTCAGTTGTTTTCCTATATACCAGCAATGGATGATTGGAATTTCAAATAGACCCAGCACCATTGACATTAGCACCCTAAAAATGAAATACTTGGATAAAAATCTAGCAAAATATGTACAATATCTAATATGAGGAAAAATACAAAACTCTGATGAAAGAAATCAAAGAAGAACCAAATAAATGAATGGTATTTTATGTTTATGGATTAAAAAATCTTGATATTGTCAACATGTCAGTTCTTGATTAAAAGCATTCCTAATAAAAAATTCAGTATGTTACTTTGTGGATATCAACAAACTGATTCTAAAATTTATATAGAAAAGCAAAAGACTCACAATAGCCAATACAATACTGAAGAAGAACAAAGCCAGAAGACTGACATTACCCAGTTTCCAGACTTACTATAAAGCTACAGTAATCAAGACAGAATGGCATTGGTGAAAGAATAGACAAGTCAATGGGACAGAATAGAGAGCCCAGAAACAGACCCACATGAGTATAATCAACTGATCTTTGGCAAAGGAGCAAAAGCAATACAATTCATCAAGGATAATCTTCTCAATAAATGGTGCTGGAATAACTGGACATTCCCACCAAAATAAAAAACAAAAAAAACAAAAAATGAATCTAGACACTGACCTCACAATCTTCACAAAATTAACTCCAAATGGATTGTAGACCAAATTATAAAATTTCTAGAGGATAACATAGGAGAAAATCTAGGTGACCTTGAGCTTGGTAATGAATTTTTAGGTACAACACGAAAAGCATGATCCATGAGAGAAAAAATGATAAGTTTTAGACTTCACTATAATTAGAAACTTCTGCTCTGTAAAAGTTACTGTTAAGAGAATGAAAAGACAAGCCATAGACTGGGAGAAATCTTTGCAAAACCCATATCTGATAAAGGACAGGTATTCAAATTATATAAGGTACTCTTAGAATTCAAAAATAAGAAAACAAAATACCTAATTAAAAATGAAGCAAAATATCTGGACAAACACTTCACCAATGAAGATATACAGATGGCAAATAAGTATATGAAAATATGCTTGATATCATATGTCATTAGGGGATTGAAATAAAAACAATAATGAGGTACCACTACACACCTATTTACCTATTTCAATGGCTAAAATCCAAAATACTGACAACAATTATTCAATTGCTGGTGGGAATGCCAAATGGTACAGTCACTTTGGAAGACACTTTGGCAGTTTCTTACAAAACTAAACCTACTCTTACCATATGATCCAGTAATTACAGTCTTTGATATTTACCCACATGAGTTGAAAACTTATGTCCACATGAAAACCTGTGCATGAATATTGATAGTAGGTTTATTTATAATTGCCCAACATTGGAAACAACCAATGTATCTTTTAATAGGTAATTAAAAAAAGAAAAACTGTCATTTATTTTTTCCGTAAAGAGCAAAGTGAAAAAAATCACTTGGATTTTGAAAGAGGTGAGCAAATATCTTAAATCCTATCAGTCCAATGAAAGCAATTAATATGCAAGAGGTTTCCTAGGATATGAACATTCAGACTTGAATTGTTTATAGAGATTATTACTTTATTTCTGAAAGGTAAAAAAGGCAGCACCTTTTATAATTATTATAATTATCATTATTTCTTATTTTATATTGAAGTATAGTTGATTTACAATGTTGTGTTAGTTTCAGATGTACAGCAAAGTGATTCAGTCATACATATACATATTTTTTTTCAGATTCTGAGACTATTACTTTGTTTAAAACATATAAAGATTTTTTTATTATGTAAATGTACAATATACTTTATACCTCAGTTTCCGGAGAAGATAGTAATGCCCATTCTTAGAGTCACCTTCATGAGTAAAAGGGAAGCAGTATACCTAATTAGAACTTGTTGTCTTGGTTTCTTTCACTGCTCCTGTGTATATTCGAACACAATGCAGAAGCACACTTACGTACCCAAACACAATCTTATATTCCTTATAGTTTCAGAATTGTGGTTAGGGGAAGAAGCACAGCCCTCAGCTGAGGTAGGGGTCAGCTTAATATGAATGCAGTGGTAATTAGACTGAAAGCGCTCAGATCTCGGACAATCAGCTGTAGAGAGAGGTTGTAAGCCAGATGCTTGGAGAATGCAAAACACTTCAACAGTTCCATACCACATGTAAACTCTATGAAACGGGCCCCTGACATTCTTCTATTCACAGAGGCTCCAGAGAATTGGAGGGGGTGAGCGCTGTGGATGACTGAAAAGGAGAGGCGAAAATCTCCAACAGGGGGTGGTGGTCAAGCACTTTCATTTCCTGGGAACAGTATAAAAGATTTTGCAATCTAGATGAGCCTCTTTTCATAGATTGAATCCTCTCCAAAGGGCATGTGAACTGTGGATAGCCATTAACTCCCCCGAGCCAGTTTATTTTCTAAATCCCAATGCCTTGTGTGTCAAATACCCACTTTCATTTTCTCCTCTTCGTGGGAATAATGTTCACATTGTTCTGCTGTCAGTAAAATGTGTAAAAGGAAACTGAGGAGGAAATTTGTTCTGACACCATAAACAGTAAATAATGTCGGTCTGTTTATACTGATGAGGAAGCTGATGTGTCTTCTTTGTCATTTCCCTCTCGGCTGTTATTACTGCCATCTAACTTTGAAAGAATGGTCTGTGATAAATGATAGTGGTTGCTGGCATGCTTTAGAGGAGAGAGGAGTTTCTCATTTTAGGCATGAACACCAGATTTGCAGATAGGCTGAGGGTGTTGCAAAGTACCATCAAGCCCTCTGTCTTCTAGTATGTTAAATAGCAGCCCTGGCATTCATAATTCCAGTTGTTTATTTCACACTCTGCTGCAGAACCATTCCCTCACTGTCCCCTAACTCCACATATTAAGATAAAAACATCACAGGATGAATACTCCACAACCATTGTGAGGTCCAGTAATTTATTCAACACTCAAAAAAAAAATGTTTTTTATGCACCTACTACCAAACAGGCAATGGGTTTAGCATAGGAGCTACAACAATAAAAGATAAGTACAGGACTTCCCTGGTGGCGCAGTGGTTGAGAATCTGCCTGCCAATGCAGGGGACACGGGTTCAAGCCCTGGTCTGGGAAGATCCCACATGCCGCGGAGCAACTGGGCCCGTGAGCCACAGCTACTGAGCCTGCGTGTCTGGAGCCTGTGCTCCGCAACGAGAGAGGCCACGATAGTGAGAGGCCCGCGCACCGCGATGAAGAGTGGCCCCTGCTCGCCGCAACTAGAGAAAGCCCTCGCACAGAAGCGAAGACCCAACACAGTTAAAAATAAATAAATAAATTTATTAAAAAAAAAAAAGATAAGTACAATCTAACCATATGAAGTTTACATTCTAGAGACAACAATAGATGATAACTGAATAGGTTATGGATATAATGGTTATATATGTTATAAAGAAGAAAACAAAGAGTTAGAATAGACAATAATGACATAAATTGGGCAAGATTTAATGCAGGTGAGGGCTCACTAAAATTCAGTTCAAGGGAACGTTAAAGCTGAAAAAGAAGAAAGCAAAACAGACAAACAGGGAGTAAAAACCTTCCAAGCAGAGGTAACATCAGGTAAACCATTGCTGAGCCAGGAAAGAGCTTAGTATACCTCACATCTGAAAGGTCAGTAAGGATGTAGTCCATGAGTGAAGGTGGACATTATACAGCATGAGCTTGGAAACACAGAGGACCATGTCAGGAAGGACAGGCCAAATTGAAGGTTTAGGGATGAAATTTCATGATTATTTTCCGGTAGACCATGGAAATATTTAAGCAGGAAGTGATTGACATACGTTTAGATTTTTTAAAATGAGTTCTTGCTACTAAGTGGTAAATAGATTAGGATGAGATTTGGATAAGAGTAGTTCATGAGAGCAGTTCATTATAAGAAATGAACATTCTAAGAAAATGCTGGTTTGGATTAAAATAGTAGATGATGGGAGATAACAGAGAGGAGGACCCATTCAAGACCTACTTTGGAAGTTGAATTCATAAGATTTGCTGATGGACTGTATGTAAACATGAGGTAAAAAAATAATTAAATAAATGAAATTGACAAACTTTCCCCCCAAATCCAGAAATAGCAAAATTAAAACCACCAACTCAATAAATAGTACTTTGTAAGAGTTTATTGTGCATATAAGAACAGTTCACAAACTGTTGGGCGCTTTCCAATTTAAAACCAATATGAAGCTCAGGGGCCTGATGTTACAGGATGGCTTATAAAGCAAAAATAAAAAAGTTGTTTAATCTTTAGAGTGATTGGCTATTGCAGTGGCGGTTGCCAGATGGCGGGGGATTGGTTAAAAGTGAGTACCTTATACCAGTTTTAGGAAGATGACCTAAGTTTCTTTTATGATTATCAGAGGCATGACAAGAAATAACCTAAGTTAAGTTTCACTTCTGTCCTAGCTTATTAAGCTAGATTTAGTTTTGCTTATGTGGCTTAAACAGTTTTGTCTCCTCAGAGAATTCTCAAGTCCAGTCTCAATTTGTATTTTTAATTTTAACAATTCCTAGATTTCTGGTATGAGTAGTTGGAATATGGTGGTGTCACTTCCTAAGGTAGGAAAGCTTAAAACAGAGGCAGTGGGAATCAAAGTCATTTTTTTTTTTAAGTTATTTATTTTATTTATTTATTTTTGCTTGTGTTGGGTCCTCGTTGCTGTGCGCATGGGCTTTCTCTAGTTGCGGAGAGCGGGAGCTACTCTTCGTTGCAGTGCGCAGGCTTCTCTTTGCAGTGGCTTCTCTCATTGTGGAGCATGGGCTGTAGGCGCGTGGGCTTCTGTAGTTGTGGCACATGGGCTCAGTAGTTGTGGTTCACGGGCTGTAGAGCGCAGGCTCAGTAGTTGTGGCGCACGGGCTTAGTTGCTCCGTGGCATGTGGGATCTTCCCAGACCAGGGCTCGAACCCGTGTCCCCTGCATTGGCAGGCGGATTCGCAACCACTGCACCACCAGGGAAGCCCCCAAAGTCATTTTATAGTCAATTTAATTTTGAGGTAGCCCAGAAACATCAACTAGTATAACCAGTACAGTTGCATATCTTTGTAACTCAGATGTAAAGTTGAATAATGTAAAAGAGATTATTTATTCAGAAATGAAGGGGATCACCTTGAGATGGAGTAGAAAAAGAAAAGCACATGATGACATTCTGAGCAACTCAATGTTACGTGTTTGAAAATAGTTTAAATTCTACGCTTTCTTGATTCATGCAAGTACACATGACAAAGAATGTTTTTGTATCTGTGTTTATGATAAAGCACAGCTTATGTTTATGTTGTTGAAACGCTACAGATACTGTCCTAAGTTTAAACTCATATTTCTTTAAGTCTATAAAAAAGTTGTATTTTATGAAATCATGGCACTGTCCAGGTTTTTCTATTCAACCCTTGTCTTTTCACTGAATAATTGTACCATGCTTAGTTTTCTTTGGCTAGTGGAGGCAAAAATTGAAATTTTAAAAGCTAGGACACAGGGGAAGAGAGGTGTTCTTTCTCCAGAAAAAATATGCACAAACTGAATTTTGCTTTGCAGTTTCTATTCCCCTCTACCAAAGGCACACTTCTCAGGAATAACACTGTATATAAATCCCTTTATAATGCTGGCGCTTGAGGTAAGGATGTTCCAGCCAGATAAGTAGCAGCCGCCAACCATGTTAGGAGATCAATGTGTTATAATAGATTTTGACTGAATATGGTAGTTGCATTTGGAGAAGAAATAGCATCTGAGTGTTTTTTGAGATACAAGGAAATTTACAGTCCATCTAGTCTCAATTTTACAGAAGAAGAAACTGAAGTTCACGAAGGCTATGTCAGTTTCTCAAAGTTATACAGATAATTAGGGGCAGATGTGGAACTTGAACTCACGTCTCCAGACCGGAGGCCCCATAGTGAACACACTGACTGACCCAGCATGCATTTGTATCTGATGCAGCAGCCGTTTCATCAGTGAGCTCCTACTGAGCCCGGCTGACTTTTGGTGATACAGTTGTTTAATTAGAGTTATAATCCTTGGTACAAGCAAAAAAAAAAAAAAAAATCTCTGAGGTCCTAAGGGAGGTCTCTTTAGAGTTTAAGAATATAGGATCTGTATATCTTCTTTGGAGAGATGTCTATTTAGGTCTTCTGCCCATTTTTGTATTGGGTTGTTTGTTTTTTTGATATTGAGCTGCTTGTAAATTTTGGAGATTAATCCTTTGTCAGTTGCTTCATTTGCAAATATTTTCTCCCATTCTGAGGGTTGTCTTTTCATCTTCTTTTACATTTTCCTTTGCTGTGCTAAAGCTTTTAAGTTTCATTATGTCCCATTTGTTTATTTTTGTTTTTATTTCCATTTCTCTAGGAGGTGGGTCGAGAAGGATCTTGCTGTGATTTATGTCATAGAGTGTTCTGCCTATGTTTTCCTCTAAGAGTTTGATGGTGTCTGGCCTTACATTTAGGTCTTTAATCCATTTTGAGTTTATTTTTGTGTATGGTGTTAGGGAGTGTTCTAATTTCATTCTTTGTGGCACATATATACAATAGAATATCACTCAGCCATAAAAAGAAATGAAATTGAGTTATTTGTAGTGAGGTGGATGGACATAGAGTCTGTCATACACAGTGAAGTAAGTCAGAAAGAGAAAAACAAATACCATATGCTAACACATATATATGGAATCTAAAAAAAAGAAAAGAAAATGGTTCTGAAGAACCTAGGGGCAGGACAGGAGTAAAGACGCAGACAGAGAGAACAGACTTGAGGACACGGGGAGGGGGAAGGGTAAGCTGGGATGAAGTGAGAGAGTGGCATGGACTTATATACACTACCAAATGTAAAATAGATAGCTAGTGGGAAGCAGCCGCATCGCACAGAGAGATCAGCTCGGTGCTTTGTGACCACCTAGAGGGGTGGGATAGGGAGGGTGGGAGGGAGAAGCAAGAGGGAGGGGATATGGGGATATATGTATATGTATAGCTGATTCACTTTGTTATAAAGCAGAAACTAGCACACCATTATAAAGCAATTATACTCCAATAAAGATGTTAAAAAATAAAAGAAATAAAAAATAAAAAAAGAATATAGGATCATCTTTGGGGCTGAGGCAGATCCAAAAACATTTTTACTTCCTTCCACTTCACTAGTTGCCATTCCTTCCAGGTTTTGAACAACAGCTTCTTTGCCATTGTGACTCTGAGGTTAAGAATATCAGGGTTTAGAAAAGCACAAAAATCAATCATCTCCACCTCACACGTTGCTGAGGGTTTTTGAAAATTTCAGATGTTGGGAAGAGCTTTGGATACAAATCATAGTACGTGAATTTAGACATGCAAGAACTATGATTTATTTATTATAATTGATGACAATTTTTGTTAAGAACCTCAATTCTGACACGTAGTGAAAATCCAATCTTGGTCACTTGAATATTTCTACCCATTCTCTGAATAAAGTACAGGGTACAGTAGCTGACTCATGGTACTGGGGAGGGGCAGGAGTGGAAGTTGCGGAGGAGTGGAAGTTGCGGAGGTGTGAGGTCGAAGGTGTGGTGAATTGGAAGAAGGGACATTCTTTTTCCATCTTGTCTTCACTAATTGGTCCATGAAGATTTGTCCTGAATCTTCCTGCTCCTCACCTGATGCTGAGTATCTCAATGTTATTTAAATTGCATTAATCAGATGACAAAGCTGGGTCTCTCAATGGTGAATGTGATCTGGTGGCAACACTCCCAATAACTCCTAAACTGTTCACCAGACAGCCATTTCTACTATGGGATCGCGTGTTTTTTTCAGGTTATATCATGCAATCCTATGGTGGCCCAGTTCTATTCTTAAGCTTCCAAACCTATTTGTGTGTGTGTGTGTGTGTTTGTGTGTGTGTGTGTTTCTCACCACCATCCCTAGGGCTTTCTAGAAAGAAGAGCCTGGTGAACAACCAGCATCTAAGTTCTTTAATTCTCCTCCCACTTCACTGATATCAACTGAAATTGTCACTGAGCCTGAGGCCAGCATAACCTGGCACCTCACCTCTTCTTCCAAATCTGTTTTATAAGCTCAAAATTCATTAGGATATGAAGTTTGGCAACCCAAAAACCATTTCCTTATTTTTCAGCAAAAGCAAACCATTTGAAGAGCAAAAGACTACCTAAAAGCTGAGTTTTTGTTTCATTTTTGTTTGTTTTTCCACATGTTCTCAAACTTCTACTTGTTTAGAAATATTCAATGGAATATCTTCATTTGTGGTCTAAGTATGTTAATTTATGGGAAGATGATTCTTTCCCCAGAAGTGTCACTTTGGTGATCTGCTGTGCTACAAAGAACTTAAACTATTTTTTTAATTTTAGAAAATTTGTAAAGATAGTACAGAGGTTTCCTATGTACTCTAGACCCAACTTCTCCTCTTGTTAACGTCTTATGTCATTATGGTGTATCTGTCACAACCAGTGAACTGAAATTGGTACATGGTTATTAACTAAATTCCATACTTTGTTCGTATTTCCTTAGTTTTTCCCTAATATCTTTTCATTTTAATTGTTCCTGGATCCCATAGTACTTTCAGCTGCTGTATCTCCTTTGGCTCCTCTTGGTTGTAATAGTTGCTCAGACTTCCCTTGTCTTTCATGACCTTGACAGTCTTGAGAAAAACTTTTTGTCTTCCTGAAAAAGGAATTTTGTAGCTCAAAACCTAGATTTGTCTGGTACTTTTTTCATGGTTAAGCCTAGGATTATGACTTTTGGGGAGGTCAAATGTCATTCTCAGAACAATATAGCAAGGATTCCTTTATCAGCTCGACTTGTCACCGATGACGTTAGCCTTGATCACCTGGCAAAGACACTGTTTGTCAGGTTCCTCTACTGTAATGTTGCTCATTTCCCCACTCTTTCTGTACTGCACACTTTGAAAGAAAGTCACTACGTGTAGTTCACACGTAAAGAGTAGGAGATCATGCTCAACCTCACTGAGAACAGAGTAGCTACACAAATTATTTGAAAATTTTCTATGTGGAAGATTTGCTTCCCCTGTCTCCATTTATTAATTGAATATTTTTATACAAGTATGTATTTATGCATATTTATTTTATACTCTATAATTCAATATTACACTCATTATTTTTTTGCACAAAAAGTTCTAAATTTGAGCACTGGGAGTCTTTTCAGTTGGCTCCTGTGTCCCTTTGTCATTTCCACATTGTTTTACTTTTGGAGCACTTTCATATCTTCTGAAACTACAAGATGCTTCAGGCTCTTCCTGCATAGTTCCCTTCATCCATTTCTGAAATTGGCCATTTCTTTAAGGAGCCTTTGTTCCCTTCATTGGTTCTAATATCATTGCAGAATGATATTAGAAACTAAGCTCTGGGTTCTGGGTATGCTCATTGCTGAAGGAATGTCATCTCATTGGCCCTCTTAGCATTCAGAGCTAGGAAATATATGCACGCATACTAACCTACGTATATACAAATATTTAAGGTTATATCTGTATATTTTCTATATATTTCTATCAGTGTCTCTATTAAGAGCTAAATATGAGTTTATACTGATGTCTCTAATTCTAATCCAATATCACATAGTTCATTCAATAATGGCTTAGTGTCAACACATAAAGGAACACTATGTAACAACAAGTAATGGGAAACACAGTACTTAATATTATGTGTGGAGGATACCACATTGCCTGTATCTGAGCCAGCTTCACCTAGTAGCTAAGAGCAGAGATTTTGGAGCTGCTATGTCTATATTTGGATACTAGCTCTGCCAATTACTGGCTGTGTGTCCTTGTGTTTAACTGTTGAATCTTTCTGTTTTTCAGTTGCCTTGCTTGATAAATGAGGATGATAATAATAGTTGATTCACAAGGGTATGTGGGAGGATACATATCACTCTGTCATATGTAAAACCGCTTAAAATATGACTTTCTGATCTATTGTCCATAATTCATATCATATTAAAATTTTATTATTGTGTCAGAATATGATAGTATTCTGTTATTACATCAAAACTTGTTTGAGATGCACAAACATGAAAGTGAGCTCCATGCATTGTGATATATAAGCCACTGTTCTATTTTTATGGTCTTGGCCTCATCTTAGCAATCAGTGAAGGTTAAGGAAAGAGAACTGATATGATGTATACAATTATACTGATACAGTTAAATATGCACAGGCCTTTAAGTGATACAGTTTTAGGGCTTTTCCAAATAAGGCTCAACTAGAGTCCTCAAACAGTCTTGGTACAAATGGAACTAGGAACATGTTAAGTATTCTAGCAATTAATTAAAAAAAAAAATACTTTGAGGAAAACATGGAACGTTCATTATTAAAGGGAATCATATTGTAGAATGACATGAAGAAATGCAGGTTTTATGATCTGGATAATTTTTAACATTATTTTATAAACGCATGTTATCAAATTACAAACTTCCTGCACCCACATACACTTAACACATTGTTAGTCCTTCTCTTATAATGCACATTTGGCTGAAATATTAATGAGTTTCTGATTCCACAGCACAATTCTGTTCACTGTTGCAAATAGATATATTTTCACATAATTTCAGTTGTCAAAATTTGGAGGATGTTTCTGGTTTTTTTTAATCTACATATATTCTGCTTCTTGAGTTATGAATAGGTGACTTTCCTAGATGCATGGGCTGTTGAATTAGAGAGAAACAAGTACAAACCCTACTTGAATTCTGATTACCTGTGTGATTTGGCAGGATATTTAACCTCTTTCAGCCTAAGTATCCTTACATTTATAACGGGAAATTTTGCATCCATTTTATAGGGCTGTTCAGAGGATGATATAATGCATAAAACAAGAGCATGGAAACCAGCACATCATAAGCACAAAATATGTAACTAATATCACATCACCTCTATTAAAGAACTTAACACATAGCATTGTAATTGTTCACTTATTTTTCTCCTCAACTGGTCTGTGAACTACTTGAGGACTAGAGCAACTTTTACAGCAGGCATTTATAAAATCAAGGATCACAAATTTAAAAGTCGTTAACCATTTTAAAGCTGCTAAGAGGAATTAAGCATTCTCCTGCTTTCTTATAGGCAGTACATTGAACTTAATGAATCCCCTTCGCAATTTCTCTAGTCTTTTGTGAAAGTCTGTTTCTTAAAAAACATGTTGGCTACTTCCATGCTCAAGAGGTCTTCAATTCTTTTGCCTGCTTTTTGTTTTGCTCTGGTCTTTTCTCTCACTATATGCTATTACAGCACTTCTCTTTG
This sequence comes from Balaenoptera acutorostrata, assembly GCF_949987535.1. Lineage (NCBI taxonomy): Eukaryota > Metazoa > Chordata > Mammalia > Artiodactyla > Balaenopteridae > Balaenoptera > Balaenoptera acutorostrata. Next base: position 22,160,531 of record NC_080072.1, read on the forward strand.
TCGTACTGATGTGCCTGCAGATTTTAGTCTTTGCTCTTTGTGATCATTTGTTTCTTTTAATCTGTTCTACACATAGAGAGCAGATTATCAATCTTGAAAGTATTGCCTATAATATATGATACTGATTCTGGATTTAAATATTCACATATAAATATGCCACTTGTTGCCATCTAATTTTGCAACAAGTATGCCTTTGATGCTGTTTTCTTTATGGTTCTCAGTTGTTACAGAGGTACTATTTGGTTTGAAAGGTTGGTACAGTAAAGGTGAGATATTTATTACTTATGCCATAACTGTAGTAAAATGGACTTATTTTTACCCATTATGTCATGTGTTGACACTAGGAGATATATCAAGTATCATCTCATTCAACTTCATTATTTTAGACATGAAGAAGTAGATAAGTTAATTGACTCATGCAAATTTATACAACTCGTTATGAGAATATATGAAAATTGTGCTAATAGATTTTAACTAATTCCAGGTAATTTTGTACTATCTTATATCTAATAGCATTTTCTAGTGCCAGAAACCCTATTTAATGACAATTTATAATGGTATATCATGGTGATTAAAACATATTTCTAAAATCCAAAGGAAATACATTTGCAGTAACATGTAGCATTGATCAAGATAGCGATCAAAATAAATATGAAAGATGAGTTCTTTAAGCTTATTTTATGGTTTTGTGGTCTTGGAAGGTTTTTTTCTTGAGATTCTAGCATCAGGTCAGCCATGTTTTTCTATGGTAAATTGGTCATTCTCATTTCAAAGTCTATAAACACTTTCCAGGTGTTGGTTGTTCCCATGCATAAAAACTATGGGAAATGGACAAAGAAGAAAGGCCCTCAAAAAGTTCATATTATACTTTTGGCCCATGGGCTTAGCTCTTCAAAGCTTGAGTCCCTAAGAACATTTAAAGTATATTCCCTCAACTTACTGAGATTTCCGGTGGCTTCACTGCACTTTATATTTTTCCCGGATGTGTGTAGATCATAACAAAGTCAGGAAATGGAGATTGATTTCTTGCTTACTTTTCTTCATAGTATCCAAGCTGTGCTATTCTATTCTGTGGCAATTGTATGATTTGTAGTTAGTAATGTGTAAACTTTAGATTTAATACTTATCGGAACACTACTTCCATGTAAGTTCTGATAGGTGAGGGATATGAGCTAGGCAAGCAAACTTGGATTTGCAAACCAAATCATGGATTAGCAAATCACATTTTCTACAAAGGCAGCTGATCGCTTCATTGGCAGAGGAGAGTTCTTTTTTTTGAAAGGTAAAGTGTAGTGTGCCATTTTGAACCTTTTATGGGATTTTGAAACAATGTTGGCTTTTAAACATTTAAGGAAAAAGATACTCTATATTTTGGTTCACTATCATGGAGAAATTTTCCAGAAATCAAAGATAGCAGGACTCATTTGTAAGTTACAAGAGACTGATCAAAATGTTTCAGCATATATGTAATAATTACTATCTAAAGAAAACCAAAGGTAAGCATATATTTGAGCTATTACCATATTATTCTGAAAATTAAGTAGTATAGAATTTATGGTTTTATTCAAAGAAAGGACAATTCAGACATCAATCATATAGGCAGCATGAATGAACTCAGCAAGAGAGAGGAATGTAATGACTTCCAGCAATGGCCGTCATCATAACTTAACATTTGCATAACTTTAAAAATTCTATAGAGTGTGGGCTAGAATGATAATTCATAGTAGTTCTTACACTTTCCAAAATAAAGATCTGCATTATCACATTTGATCCACACAAGGATGCTGTATTCTCAAGCGACAGCTTTGTAGCTTCTTTTTTTTTTTTTTAATTAATTAATTAATTTATGGCTGTGTTGGGTCTTCGTTTCTGTGCGAGGGCTTTCTCTAGTTGCGGCAAGTGGGGGCCGCTCTTCAACGCGGTACGCGGGCTCCCCCATTATCGCGGCCTCTCTTGTTGCGGAGCACAGGCTCCAGACGCGCAGGCTCAGTAATCGTGGCTCAAGGGCCTCGTTGCTCCGCGGCATGTGGGATCTTCCCAGACCAGGGCTCAAACCCGCGTCCCCTGCATTGGCAGGCAGATTCTCAACCACTGCGCCGCCAGGGAAGCCCCTGTAGCTTCTTATTATCACCATTTTCAGGTAAAGAATACTTATCTGGAGCTAGTTAATGATAGAATTTGAACTTGAACCTGGGTCCAATAGCTCATGCTATTGTATTCTATTTCTCTATCTCAAGGGAGAATGGTAATTCTCTTCCGATAGTTCACATTAAATAATCAAGTTTAGTTCCATATATTTTTAATATTAGATATACATGCAAACATAAATACAAATTGGTTTTTTTCAATAAACTAAATTTTAAAATAGCAGATATTTTCAAGGTCAAGGTTAAAAAGTATCAAATAGCACCAATAAGTCTTAACATTGAAAATCACAGTCCCTTGAAGCCCCACATGCTAGTTTTGTTCCTCAGAGGCAAATATTTTTAGCCATTTTAGTTTACCTTTCTATTCTCTCCCATTCCTTGAAAGGTGCATTTTCATCCAGATCATCTTCACTTACATTTGATTTGGATTGCTGCTTTTTAAATTTTTCTCTTAGCTCCACCCATTTCAGCATATGGGCCAGTAACACCCTAAGTCCTTAATCTAACTCAGGTTTCCAGCAAGCCAAATTCTAGCCTGTAGTATCCTCAGTACTTCAGGTTTCTACTTTGGTTAAAGAAAACATTTAGTCTTGTAAATGTTTTCATCATTTGTTAATCTGACTGTATAAGTAAGATTTATAACTCATGCTAAGTTCTTATGTACAAATTCTTTAAAGTCAACTTGAATAAACTTGTACTTATCATTGGAAGCAAGTGGGTCTAGAAATTCTGGTATTGAGTTCAGAAGTAAGGACTATACTTATGGTTCTGAGATGAAGTAGAATTCAAGGTGCTAAGAAACTTTTAAAAGAATTACAGCGTCCATAGGACAAATAACCCTGTGCTGGTCCTTTGTCCCTCTACTCTTTTTTCACACTCTTGCAAATCCCCACTTCAGAGAGCCACAGATATATCAGTACAAAGGCAAAAGGCTGCAAATACAGTAACCCCAACACACATTAAATCACACATTTTATCATATACTCTTATCACAAAAATCACCTATTTCAGTTATTTCAAAATCATTAAATTGCTTTGCATCTTAAAGGCATTTCTTCCTTCATCCCCCTTTTGATCATGAAAGTTCTCAAGATCCAGTCAAGACAGTTTTTCATTTTTTTCTCATTTCAGTCTCTAGTAGCAGTTAGAAACCCTTGCTCATACTTTGGAAGGTATAGGCTAATATTGGAATAGGTTTATCAGTAGACATTAAAATTGAAAAATGCAGGTGTGTTCAAAGTGAAAGCCAGTTTCACTAAGATCATTATTAGCTAACATAGCTGGATATCCAGATATAGAGATGGAGAGACTAGGACAAAAGATAGATGGCTTGTTCTAGGACACATATATAGCAATGTGCCGTGGAACCCTCTGATGTGTCTGTGAATCACTTGAAGGTGATTCATTTCTAGTAATGAGTCCAGTGGGATTCACACCCTAAAAATGCAGGCTGGTCTAAAAATAAAAACACCAGTTTTTTTAACTCACAGTAGGTAAAGTTAGGAATATATGGATTGTATATGTTGGGGAGGGGTAATTTCCTCCTCTATCCCTCTTGAAATCTTGTGGCTGAACTAGTAATAACATTGACACAAGACAGATTAATAGGAGAAAAAAACCAGATTTTGATTCATGTGCATGGGGGGTGTCTCATGGAAGCGGGACCTAAGAAGTGGTCAAAGCAGGAAGCTTTTATAGTTTTTTAGAGAAAGAAAAAAAAAAAACTTTTGTGACAAATTGACAGGACAAACTCAGGTTTTGGGTGCCCAATTAATGAAGAATATAAACAGAGTTTGGCCTTGGGTAGTAAATGAAAAAAGTAACAAGGCTTGTTAATACAGGCTCCTTGACCTGAATTCCCTATCTGGTGATAAGGATGTCTCTTTATGTCCTGGTACAGCTCACATGGAAGATTTAGTTCCTGTTTTCAGGAAGAGAGAAGGGAGGGTGGGTGTCCATCTTGGGTTGACCATTTCTTAAGTAACTTTAATTTAAAATAATCAATATTCCATTGAGGCACATTTTCAGGCAGCCCATCCTGAACCCCAACAGCTATCTCCATGGGAAAAAAACACACATATTTCTCATATTTTTCATCTCATTTTTAAAAACCTCATAAAAATAATGGATATACAAAATCACCATTAGAAAAGCACTACAGTAATAATTGTTGCAGGCAAGATTGATCTGGCAAAATCAATGCAGGAAAGATCTGTGAAAGCTCAAATCTACGGGTGAACATTCCAATAGAAAAGCACACTTGCGTGCTCTCATAGTATCTCCTCCAAGATATGTATTAATTACAAAGAAAACAAAACGGCAGCTTTATAGTAGCGAAAGCCAGCAATCATCATTTTTACCAAGTGATCGAGGTTAATATCAACGGTAGTAAGACACAGAGACATTATGTGTCCTGTGATATGAGGCACTGAAAAGGGCGTTAACACTTCCATGATATTCAATCTAATCATGAGAGTACCGGACACACTCACATTCTGTACGATACCTGACCAGAACTATTCAAAATGTGACAGTCTTGAAAGATATAAAGAACTGAGAATCTGTCATACAGTAGAGGAGACAGAGGAGACATGGCAATTAAAAGCAATGTAGGATTCTCGGAAACAAAAAAGGACATTGGTAGATAAAACATAAATGTGAGTTTGACATTTGTAGAAAAGAACATTAGTAGAAAAGCTAGTAAAATGTGAATTGGAGCTGTAGTTTAATTAATATGATTGTACAAATATTGCTTTTATGGTTTCAATAACCACATTATAGTTATATATATTAATGTCAGGGATACTGGGAAAATGTATATGGGAACTCTCGGTATGACCTTGTAGTGATTGGTAAGATTCAACAAATATAAAATTATTTCAAAATAAAAAATGAAAAAGTCATATCCTAAATATTCATAAATAACACATAATGTTATGTTTTAATATATTCTTATACACTTTTCTATGGAGGGATATTATGTATTTAAGGAAATACAGGAATTATAAATATACATCTCAATAAGTCACCACAAAGTGAGCACATCCATTCAACTACCACACACATCAAAAAATAGAACAATATCAGCCACCTAGAAGTATTCCTTACAGCTCCTTGAAAAACTACTCCATCTCTTCTCCCCAGAGTAACCCCTATACTGTCTTCTAATAGCATAAAATAGTTTTGGCTTTAAATTTTATATAAGATAATATAACAAATTACAACCTGTTCAGTAATGAATGAGAGTTTTATTTGTCCTATATTCTCACCAACACTTGGTTTTGTGTTTTTAATTTTACCCCCCCCCTTTTTTTTTTAAATCTCAGTGTTCCACATGGCTTTATGATGTCTGTATAAAAACTTCAATGAAAAAAGGGAATTCATGTAAACACTTTTAAATGATTCAGCACATGGAGTGACTTTTATGTTAATCACATTCTAAAATCTATTTACAGATCCCAGAAGAAGCCAGATCTTTCCCCAGAAGATTGATGTTACAAGATAAAGTGAAGCAATAACATTAAACACAACATGACTTGGAATTGTTTAGGTGTTGCATGCTTTTACTTGATGGTAAAATTCTCTCACCCATTTATGTTCTGAACATGATACAAAACGCACAGAGAAAAGCAGAATATTCTACCATGATAGAAAGCATTAATAAGTCTTTTAAAGATACAGATATTTTGCACCCATTTTATTTTGATACTTGATTACCTTGATTGTTCCACGTATTATATTTTTCCAAATAGAAATAGAGAGAAATAGCCCTATTTATCAATGCCATGTATTGATAGTTCTGAAAAACTTTTATAAAACATTTAAAAATATTTATACATGACTTTAACATTCCCTTAATAACCCAATAAAGACTTCATGGATATATTACAAAGATTTGCTGTAAAACAGAACTATTCTTTTTGTAAAAACATTTGTCTGAGTTAGAGCAAGAACGACTGATAAAGAACAAGAAAAATGATAAGGCACATTTAAGTAAACCTTCTCATACAATTTATATATGTATTTTTAATTATTTTGCAACAATCTTATGAGATTCTTTATTACATTCCTAGCTGTATATTCAGCCCCAGAGAGAGTTATACATGTCAATGTGTAATTTGATTCAATTATGTTTTATGAGTTCTTATAGCTCTATAATCAGAGTATATGGTCTATCATAGTGTATTTTTTTGCCCACAAAAATAAAAGAGAAGGAAAGAAATCAAGTTGTTGTTGGGTCACCGTATAATTATGCACATTTTATAGCTGAGAAAACTGAAATGACAGGCAAAAGGCTATATGGCTATCATACGGCAAAGTTTCAGCTTGAAGTAAGCTCTTTTAATGAAAACGCATTAACATAGTATTTTCACTTGCTCATCACTACATTCATTCTGCAGAATACATTCTTATAGTTATATTCCCCTGGAAGTAATGAGAAATCACAGAATTGTGAACTTCATCAGACTTCTAAAACTGTGTTTCTTACTGTCTACTGTCTTCTCCTCCTTCTTCCTTCCCCCCATACTCCTCACCTTCCTTCCACCTCCCAGTTTTTCCTCTTCTTCCTCCTCAGGTCACTAAGAGATAAGCATTTGAGATAAGGTTGGCAGTCAGCAATTGTTTCAAGTATTTTCAGGATACGACTCTATTAGGGCTACCAAACCAGAAAAAAACCGGTATTTCTCTGCTCAGTCCCACAAGAAGATGCACAGAAATTTTGGTCCTATTCTGATCCTATTGCTGGTACAAGAGGCAACTCTATAGTGGTCTATGAGACAGGCGAGAGTTAGAATTGAACATGGTAAATCTGGCAGGGTTGTACTTGACCATTCCATAAGTACCTAGCTATTGGAATAAGATTTGGCTATTATTTGCCAACCCAAAACCAATGGTGGTATACCATCTTCTTGTTACTGCTGCTCCTGCCAATATTTCAGGTTTTTATCTCTGAAAATTTGACACCAAGAATTCACTTCCCTTCTCACCTGCACCATTTTATTCCCATGTATATGTGTGTTTTGTTTAATTTAATTTTAGTTTGACTTGTTTTTGAGAAAGGGGTTTTATGTATTTATTTGTTTTGTCAGTGAATGCCAGTATGTAAATAAAGATTAGGTTTGCCTGCATGTATTAGAAAACTCCAAAATAAACAAAATGAAATTTTATTTCTCTCTCATAGGTGATTGGCAATCAGGGATTGGCCTAGCAGCTCAACAATATCAACATTGACATTCCTGGGCTTCCCTGGTGGCGCAGTGGTTGAGAGTCTGCCTGCCTATGCAGGGGACACGGGTTCGAGCCCTGGTCTGGGAGGATCCCGCGTGCCGCGGAGCGGCTGGGCCCGTGAGCCACAGTTGCTGAGCCTGCGCATCTGGAGCCTGTGCTCCGCAACAAGAGAGGCCGCGATGGTGGGAGGCCCGCGCACCGCGATGAAGAGTGGCCCCCGCTTGCCACAACTAGAGAAGGCCCTCACACAGAAACGAAGACCCAACACAGCCATAAATAAATAAAAATTCAAAACAAAACAAAACAAAACATTGACATTCCTTTTTGATATCATGCACTGCTACCCTGGAAGCTAGCATGTGGCTAAATATGGCTTTGGAACTGATAGACAGCAAAAAGAATAAAGATGAGGAATCATGTGCTCTCTCTCTTCAAGGACTCATGTTGGAAATCACAAACAAACAAAACAACCTTCTGCTTATTTCATCTGCCAGAACATAATCACTAAGCCAAACTGAGCTCCAAGAGAGTATAGTAAAATAATCTCATAATTGATTCTACAATAGTCTATCAATTCAAATAGTAGCTGTAGTTGACAAAGTTTGTAATTATTTGTCTGTGTGTGTATAATTATAAATATATGTATATATACACGTATGTGTGGGTATATATATACATATATATATATGTATATATATATATACATATATATATATATATATATTCCAAAATGGAAATAAGTTGGATTAAGTATATCTTACAATATGCAGATTTTGGGGTAAAGGTATCAAGCACTTCAGTATCTGTTAAAGGAATATTTCCTAAGTCAAAATATTATTGTCCATAGAGGAGATGCAATTGAAAATATCAAGCATTTTAAATTGGCTAACTAAAAAAAAAGTGCAACTTTTTACAGCAAATTAAACTTTTAATAATAAAAGGAACAAAAAAAATGCATTCTTGAGAAAAATACCAGTGATTCAGTATCAGATGACACAGCTTTAAAAAAAATGTGGAAATAATTATTAAACCTATTTTCAATCATTAAAAAAACATAAGAATAATATTTTGCCTGTTTTAAACATTCAAGTTATCAATAAATCTTGGCATTTAATATATGTGGTTATATGTTTTATTTTAAGTGTGTATATTATTTGGAAAATAATTTTTGAAAATAACTATTCTAGGGAGCCATCACATAACAAAAATATTTTATTGGTCAATAAATAGTTTTTTTTTCTAAAATTATATTCTTTTATTTATTTTAAGAATAAGCTTTCATTCTAAATGTAATAGTTTGCATCTACCAACTCCAAGCTCCCAGTCCATTCCTCTCCCTCTCCCCTCCCCCTTGGCAACCACAAGTCGGTTCTCTATGTCTATGAGTCTGTTTCTGTTTTGTAGCTAGGTTCATTTGTGCCATAGTTTAGATTCCACATAGGACAAGGAACTATATTCAATATCTTGTGATAACCATAGTGGAAAAGAATATTAAAAAAAAGAATGTTAAAAAAAAAAGAATAAGCTTTCACTCTCAAAAATATCCTGGAGAATAGATTGTGCAGTGTTAGATATTGTTCAGTGACAGTGTTTTGAGTCAAATTTTGTGTTATACCTATTTTGAATTATTTTTATATATTTAGATAAAATATCACTTGTTTAACCATATAAAATGAGGCCATTAGTCACAAAAATGGACTTTTATGAAAGGTCTGCTTGAACCCTCAATGTTGATCATTTACTGAGGAGAACAAATAAGCCTCTTATAAACTAAGACAGAATACAAGTTTCTACATTCCACCAATAAGTCCCATTCAAATTTATATATTTGTGCATCTGCTTTTAAAATATAAATAAATAAGTGATGTGTTATTTCCCAAAATGTGCTAAGTACTCTACTTTGTAAAATTTTTTTTTTTTAAAAAGGAAAAAACAAATGCCAGACACAGGAGCAAGTTTCTTCTAAAATAAAAGATCTGTGTACATGTACTGCCAATAATTAATCATTACTTATCAAATGAAAATGTGTTAGATTAAAAGGGGGGACAGATTTCGGAGGAAGTTAATCAGGTTAGATATGAAACAGGAGTGTGTGTGTGTGTGTGTGTGTGTGTGTGTATGTGTGTGTGTGTGTGTGTGTGTGTGTGTGTGTAGGATAAGTAAAATAGAATTGAGGGCTACTTGACTTTCTTATAACTTACATCTATTTAGTTTCTACTTCATCAGTTGCCTGACTTAAAGTCTATAGTATTGATGAAAAATTAATCAATCAATCTAAGAAAGAAATGGAAAATTTTATTGCAATTGCAAATTGAGGATTATAATCCAGGAACAGCCTCTCAGAAAGCTCTGAGAACTGTTATACCAGTTACAGCTCAAAGTTATATAAGTTTTTGAGACAGAGGGGTGTACATTAAATAATGTGTTATTACATATATGTGGAATCTAGAAAAATGGTACAGATGAACAGGTTTGCAAGGCAGAAATAGAGACACAGATGTAGAGAACAAATGTATGGACACCAAGGGGGGAAATTGGTGGGGGGGGGGGATGAATTAGGAGATTGGGATTGACATAGATACATTAATTTGTATAAAATAGATAACTAAGAAGAACCTGCTGTATAAAATAAAAATAAAATTTAATTTAACTTAATTTAATTTTTAAAAAGTGATGTGTTTTTGACAGTTTGCACAATCCATAAGTACAAAGTGGTGGGACATTGTGACCCCATACAAGATCAAGAAGAAATGTTATCTTTCAAGGAGTTGTCTTGTTGATACTAGGAGAATGTTGCTTTTTATGGCTGAGCAGTTATTTTTGCCAGCGGGAGAGATTTGGTTGATGCATAAGGCAGATACACAATGCTCAGTAGAGGGGAAAGAGGAGGCCAAAGGTCAGAAAAGATTTTTTATGTTTAAATTTTTCTTGTCTTGCCATAAAATATAAATTTTATTTCACAATATCATAGTGAAATAGTCCTTTGTATACAAAACTGAAAAGACCCACTAATGAAAAAAGAAAAATAACTAGAGAAATAATAAGAGAGCCCATATTTTTGAAGTTTGCCAATTTCCTGTGGTAATAGCTACAGATTTTAACCACAGCTACTGATGTATCACACATAATGTTTGATATAATTTCTTTTTCTTCTCAGTGATGCCATAATCCTGAAATGCCCCAAATAAAAATTTTTAGGTTAAATCTAATTGTATTAAGATATTTAAAATTTTCTTTTCCTAAATGAAATTTAGGGCCTGGAATTTTCTTTCTCAATAGAACAAACAAAATGCAACTATATTTTCACTTGATACCACTATTTTATAATATTTGGCACAGCTGTTACTGAACTGAACTCAATGCGCAGCAAAGCCAATCTACTGACATCAGATTGTGGTGAAGGAAAGTACAGCATTTATTGCAGGGAACCAAGCAAGGAGAATGGGCAGCTAGTGCTCAAAAGACCCAAACTCCCCTATGGCTTTCAGGCAAGGGTTTTTAAAGGCATCATTAAGGGTGAGAGTTGCAGGGTGCATGATCAGCTTCTGGACATTTTTCTGATTGGTTGGTGGTGAGGTAACAGGGTGATGTTTCCAGAATCTTAATCATCAATCTTCTTGTTCCAACCAGTCTGAGACCTATGTTCTTGCGGTCAGCATGTTGTCACCATCCTCCACTGGATAGGAGTGTCTTAGTTTCTGCAGAACAACTCAAAGATATACCTCAGATTGAGGTCCTGTGACTCTAATGATCTAATCATTAACTGCTTGAGTCTGCTCTTTGGGACTTGGGGAAGGCCAAACAAGAAGCAGAAGGCATGGAGGGGCTTGCACCTGCCAGGTCCTGCTGAGTTTCAGTCACCCCTTTTCTTTGATACACCTCCATCCAGAGGGAAACAGGGGTGGGACAAGAAAGGGAACAAAGTTTTGGCTAGAGAGGTTTATTATAACTCTGCAGGGGAATTCGGTTTTAGGGTGACTTGGTTTCACAACAACGTAACTGTACAAAATTAAAAGTAAATATGGCAAAGCAAAAAAGAACACTGACTTATTAGGTTCAGAAAATTGAAGCAAAAGGCTAGCTTTACCACCTAGTTTATAATCTAGGTCTACATACTTCACCTTTTCTAAGCCTGACATTTTCCCACAACACAGAGAAAATAATCACCTTTTAATGTTGTTTTGCAAACTCAGTCAAATTATTGTGTGTGCATTTGTGCAATTTACACAGCGTAAACACTATAAAACTAAAACATTACAAATGTCCTAATAATTTAAAGAATATGGTGGAAATAGAAATTACAAATTTTCAAAAAAGGAAATTCTATTAAAAATATATATCATTTTCCCCCAATTGAAGTAGTAGTATTTTTAGCAACTGTTAGTTTTAGGGAAAATATATATAAAACAACACCATTAGGAATTTTTTTTTTTTTTGTACATCTCAAAGATACTATCTAGGAATATCCCCCAAACTAATGTTTTCTTTAATTTGATATTTTAGATGTGGGACTAGATTAAAAGTAAGCGATATCCCAGAGTTATCTAACTACATGTGCAATTGTGAATTTTTCAGAAGTTTCAGGAGTAATGGTGATTTCTTTAAAAAAAAGAGTAATAATTCCTCCAGACAGAATGCAGTTTAAAATGCAACTTCCCCTACTACCTTCCTGGTCACTCAGTCTTATAAGGAAAGGTTGTAATTGGATTTATGTGAAGATGTTGCTGATGATGAGAGAAGAGAAAAGGCCCCATCTGTACCATCTCTGCCATGCCAACTGCAAGGGGAAAAAAGCATAACAACTAGTTTTTGTTGGTAAAGTCAGCAGATGTGACCTGAAGACAAATAGGGAGCAGATGTGATGAGTTAGTTTGCTTTTCCATTGACAAATGTGGCCATAGCCATCATAATTGGGAAAATGCTTCAGCTGCAAAATCCGCTGTCTCCTAAGTGCCAAGCTTATGTTATTTACTCTCTTCGCAGTTCTCAGCGAAGCATAGAGAGCATACCAAAACCCTCTCTGAACTATTATCTGGGAATGTAAATTTAAACAAAAATCATTTAAAAAAAAAGATTGAAAAGGCATATGTTGCCTGTTACACGGATTATAATGAAATGCACTCTGTTGGAGTTTCTGTCATTAAAAAAAGAGAAGGAAAAAACAAGAAAAACAAAGAAAAGATAAACATGTTTGGCAGAACTGGCATGGGAAAAATTAGGAAGGTAAGAGTTATCTTGATGGAGTTGGGAGATAAGGAGTGCCGAAAAGGAAAGCAAAAAAAAACAAACTCTGTCATTAGACTTGGTGGGCCATTTCTGAAGGTGATATTTATTTCCTTGGAAAGTTCAATATGTTCAGTTATTGAGCTTCTGACCCTTCCTTCTAAATATTGTAGGAAGCTACTGATTAACTATGCCTCTGCTGTTGTGGATGCCTGGTTGCAGCCTTTTAAGGTGGAGAAAAGGGAGCTATATCTCCCTTGCTTTTGGAGAAATCTCTCAACTCAAACCACAGAATTAAGGGAAAAAATGGTAAAAATTCTGAAAGCCAGGTCTGGTTAACTCTCACCCCAATTCTTTATTTTGTCTGAGTGATACACTAGACAGGCAGGTAATGCAGTTAATAGCATGACACTGAATTATTTCTCACCTGTTCTTTTTCTTTTTTTAAAGCATGCACCATGTACACCATATAAACCTAAACAATAAAACACCAAGTTTCACTTTTTCTACCTTGAACCCTTTTTTTTTTTTTATTCTGGATGCAATGAGTAAGATTCCTGCTGTTTGATAATCCAAATTATCCTGGCATCCATTTTACTTTTATATGCTCCATAATAAAGTAATCCCTTCCAGTCATTTATCTTACTATTACCTACCATGCATACTGTCAGCAGATGTGACAGCAGCCAAAACGCTGTCCAGAGACCTAACTAGAACTGACAAGGGAATTTTCTAATGCAAATTGCATCTGCATGTAAGAAGGATGTGATAGAACAATCTCCTGATATAAGATTATGTTTAATTTCTGTAAATGAAGCTAAAATTTAAATGAATCATGACATCCATTATCCATAAAAAGGGGCAACAATGACACTTGCTGTCAAGCTTAAATTATGACTTGTTATTAGTTTGGTGGACCTCTGTTTTTCTAAATATAAAAAGAACGTTGTAATACCTAACCTGTCGGGGGTTGAAGAAGATGAAATCATGTCATATTTGTGTAAAGCATCTAGTCCAGAGGAGTACTTGGTGTACAGTAGTGCCCACATGGAGTCTGACGGCCTGATTCTGACCTTTACTAACTGTGTGACTGGAAAAGCTCCTTAACTTTCCAAGCTTCGGTTTCTTCATCTGTGGGATATTAACTACATCTTATAATGGTTGAAAATTAAATAAGATAATCGATAAAGTGGTTAGAATGGTGCCTGACACATTGAAGAGGCTCAATAAATATTAGTTAATCTCATTCTCTTTTTCTTTAACTCAATCTCTATTAATATCCTGGAGAATTTAGAGTGAATGATAATACGTAATTGACCCACTACACCCTGAGAACTTTCTGACATTGATTTCTAGACCCCAAAGCCTGAGGCTGCCCCTGAGTGTTTGCATATGTGGATTTTGTGCTAATGCATTGTGACCATGTTTCATAAACTCTTTCTCTGCTCCTCTCCACTCCTCTACAAGGTAGGCACGTTTATTCAAAGTCCTTGTTTTATCCTCCTATCCTCCAGAGCCCTGCTATTTGTTCTGAACTACAGAGAAATTATATTGTAATATTAAGCAGCTCTTACTTAATACAATTAAAATTCATTGCTTTATAAAGTTAACTTCGAATTCATTATTATATATTATGGTGGAAGGGACTTAAAGAGCCAAAGAGAGGACAATATGCTGTATTTGTTCTCCAAGTCCATCCAACACCCTGAATCACTCTATGTGAGCGACAGCCAATGATAATTTACATGTATAATTAACTTTTTAAATATATAAAGAACTTTTCACATAATAATAGGTCTTAGTATAAAGAAATACTGAAATTCTAAGTTTCCTGGATATGTGAGATAGAAGAAATTAGAACATGAGGGTTAGCGAGTTACCAGCTAAGTTACTCAGAATAAGTTACATGTCTCCAGGGTTAGCGAGTTACCAGATAAGTTACTCAAAATAAGTTACATGTCTCCTTTGAACCTCAACTTGCTTATCTACAAATTAGAGATGGTCTAATTTCTAACGTCTTCTCTAATGTCTTCTAAGTGCTCTTTCATTGAACATATCGGCGCCTGTTCAGTTTCCCCTCCACTCGAAGTCCTCCCATCATCCTTAGTGACTTCACCTTTGGTATAGAAATCTCAAACTGCATTCTTGCCCCTCATTCCCAATGTCAGTAATTACCTTCTTTGTCACTACAGATCAGCCACATTTCATTCTGTCCTCATCTGGATCTTGTCATCACCTGAATTTTTTTTAACCTGCATAATAACTAAGTCATGCGAGTTTCTGACCACAAGCTATATTTCTTCTTTTAATTATCATTCCACAACTATTTTGACTGTTCATCCATATCTACAGGGTTCATAGTTTTGGGAAATCAATTTTTCCTTGTATTCTATGATTCCTCACCTTTCTTAAATTCCTTATTTTTTCAGCCCAGATCACATGGCCTATACATTATTAAGACCTTTGCCAATACTATAAATTATCTTGATATATATTTTTTATTTTTATACCCATCTAGCAAAATGCCAAAATAATATTCAACTCTTCTATACTTTATGTATGCGTTTAAATAACAGGAGCTATTAGGAAAGTCACAAATTTAGTGTTACTATAAATTCACAATCATTAACCTCAAATATACCCACAGATTATGTGCAAATACTTCTTTATGCTACATAAAAACCCAGTCTTGAAAATGAACATAATTAATATTTGTTAGTAATCACCTCCCTATTGGTATAAAATAGATAAACGGAGAGGTGATATATAGATGAATATATACATAAATTTATACCAGGGAAATAATTTTAGAAAAGTACAATCATACTACACATTACATTTTAGAAAATATTATTGAATTTAAATACACATGAGTTTAACCAAAGATGAAGACAATTTAATGAATTTGAAAGACATCTGAGACTCTAAGAAGTTTTACTAAAGATATGGCTGTCGTCATGGATTTTAAACTGTTTTAAATTTTAGGTACTACAAATCTGCCTTCCCCTTCTTCACAAACCACTCATTTCCTGTCAGTTATATTAGTGTGTCCTGTTTGAATGTGCTTTTGTAACCATAATTCCCCAGTTGTTTATTTCAGCTCTACACTTATATGAATAAAACACTCAACAGCTGTCTTCTTACCTTGATGACTTTATTACTGAGATCTTTGTTATTTATATCCTTTTGCCCAGATTGTTTTGTTAGAGCTGTTTTTGTTTAGTTCGGTTTGGATTTTTTTTTTTCTGTATCTTAAAAAGTGTTAATGAGTGCTACAATATCAATATTCTTGCATTTTCAAAAGTTTCTTTCATTAATCCTCATACATTACCCATATCCTCACTTAGGATAAAAGTTACAAGAGGGCAGGGAATTTTCTGGTTCACTGTTCAGTTTCTAAGACCCATAACAACACTTGGACATATTAGAAGCCCCATAAATATTTATCAAATGAATGAATGAATAAAATAAAACCACAGTCAGGACTTGGGACCATATCAGAGGCATTTTCCAAAATGTTCAGAATGACTAAAGTCACATAGGATAGGGAATTGGTTATTTCATTAAGATATTAAGTGACTTAAACCTTAGTAGTATTTGTTTAAAGTTTAAACGGTTCATAGTTAAGAAAGAAAAAGATGATATTTTAAACCACTGTGGCAGAACACTCTTTGACATAAATTGAAGTGAAATCGTTTTGGATCCATCTCCTAGAGTAATGGAAATAAAAACAAAAATAAACAAATGGGACATAATTTAACTTAAAAGCTTCTGCACAGCAAAGAAAACCATAAACAAAACAAAAAGACAATGCACAGAATGGGAGAAAATATTTGCAAATGATGTGACTGACAAGGGATTAATCTCCAAAATATGCAAACAGCTCATATAGCTCAATACCAAAAAAAAAAAAAAACCAAATCAAAAAAATAGGCAGAAAACCTAAAAAAGACATTTCTCCAAAGAAGACATACGAATGGCCAAAAGGCACATGAAAAGATGCTCAACTTCACTAATTATTAGAGAAATGCAAATCAAAATTATAATGAGGTATCACCTCACACTGGTCAGAATGGCTATTATCAAAAAGTTTACAAATAATAAATGCTGGAGAGGGTGTGGAGAAAAGGGAACCCTCCTACACTATTGGTGAGAATGTAAATTGGTACAGCCACTATGGAGAACAGTATGGAGGTTCCTTAAAAAACGAAAAATAGAGCTACCATATTATCCTGCAGTCCCGCTCCTGGGCATATATCTAGAGAAAACATAATTTGAATGGATATATGCACGCCAGTGTTCAGAGCAGCACTATTTAAAATAGCCAAGACATGGAAACGACCTAAGCATCAATGGACAGATAAACGGATAAAGAAGATGTGAGATAGGTAGATAGATAGATAGATAGATCTCTCTATATATAATGGAATGTTACTCAGCCATAAAAGAGAATGAAATAATGCCATTTTCAGCAACATGGATGGACCTAGGGATTATCATACTGAGTGAAATAAGCCATACAGAGATAGATAAATATCATATGATATTGCTTACATGTGGAATCTTAAAAAATTATACAAATAAACTTATTTACAAAACAGAAATAGACTCATGGACATAGAAAACAAACTTATGTTTACCAAAGTGGAAGGGGGAGAGATAAATTAGGAGTTTGGGATTAAAATATACACACTGAGGAGGAGCTTCAAGATGGCGGAAGAGTAAGATGCGGAGATCACCTTCCTCCCCAGAAATACATCAGAAATACATCTACATGTGGAACAACCTCACAGAACACCTACTGACGCTGGCAGAAGGCCTCAGACCTCCCAAAAGGCAAGAAACTCCCCACCTACCTTGGTAGGGCAAAAGAAAAAAGAAATAACAGAGACAAAAGAATAGGGACGGACCTGCACCAGTGGGAGGGAGCTGTGAAGGAGGAAAGGTGTCCACACACTAGGAAGCCCCTTCGTGGGCGGAGACTGCGGGTGGTGGAGGAGGGGAGCTTTGGAGCCACGGAGGAGAGCGCAGCCACAGGGGTGTGGAGGGCAAAGCGGAGAGATTCCTGCACAGAGCATCGGTGCCGACCTGCACTCACCAGCCCGAGAGGCTTGTCTGCTCCCCCGCCGGGGCGGGCGGGGCTGGGAGCTGAGGCTCAGGCTTCGGAGGTCGGATCCCAGGGAGAGGACTGGGGTTGGCGGCGTGAACACAGCCTGAAGGGGCTAGTGCGCCACAGCTAGCCGGGAGGGAGTCTGGGAAAGGCTGGAGCTGCCGAACAGGCAAGAGACTTTTTCTTACCTCTTTGTTTCCTGGTGCGCGAGGAGAGGGGATTCAGAGCGCCGCTTAAAGGAGCTCCAGAGATGGGCAGGAGCCGCGGCTATCAGCGCGGACCCCAGAGACGGGCATGGGACGCTAAGGCTGCTGCTGCTGCCACCAAGAAGCCTGTGTGCGAGCACAGGTCACTCTCCACACCTCCCCTCCCGGGCGCCTGTGCAGCTCGCCACTGCCAGGGTCCCGTGATCCAGGGACAACTTTCCCGGGAGAACGCACTGCGCGCCTCAGGCTGGTGCAACGTCACGCCGGCCTCTGCCGCTGCAGGCTCGCCCCGCCTCCTCCATACCCCTCCCCCCCCCCCCCGGCCTGAGTGAGCCAGAGCCCCCGAAGCAGCTGCTCCTTTAACCCCGTCCTGTCTGAGCGAAGAACAGACGCCCTCAGGCGACCTACACGCAGAGGCGGGGCCAAATCCAAACCTGAACCCCAGGAGCTGTGCGAACAAAGAAGAGAAAGGGAAATTTCTCCCAGCAACCTCAGGAGCAACAGATTAAATCTCCACAATCAACCTGATGTACCTGCATCTGTGGAATACCTGAATAGACAACGAATCATCCCAAATTGAGGAGGTGGACTTTGGGACCAACGATATATACTTTTTTTCCCACTTTCTCTTTTTGTGAGTGTGTATCTGTATGCTTCTGTGTATGATTTTTGTCTGTATAGCTTTGTTTTACCATTTGTCCTAGGGTTCTCTCTGTCCGGGTTTTTGGTTTTTTTTTTTTAATTAAAAATTTTTTCTTCTTAATAATTATTTTAATAAATTTATTTTATTTTATTTTATCTTCCTCTCTTTCTTTCTTTCTTTCTTTCTTTGTCTCTCTCTCTCTCTCTTTCTCTCTTTCTTTCTTTTCTCCCTTTTATTCTGAGCCGTGTGGAGGATAGGCTCTTGGTGATCCAGCCAGGTGTCAGGGCTGTGCCAGTGAGGTGGGAGAGCGAAGTTCAGGACACTGGTCCACAAGAGACCTCCCAGCTCCACGTAATATCAAACAGCAAAAATCTCCCAGAGATTTCCATCTCAACACCAAGAGGCAGCTCCACTCAACGACCAGCAAGCTCCAGTGCTGGACACCCTATGCCAAACAACGAGCAAGACAGGAAAACAACCCCATCCATTAGCAGAGAGGCTGCCTAAAATCATAATAAGGCCACAGACACCCCAAAACACACCACCAGACGTGGACCTGCCCACCAGAAAGACAAGATCCAGCCTCATCCACCAGAACACAGGCACTAGTCCCCTCCACCAGGAAGCCTACACAACACACTGAAACAATCTTAGCCACTGGGGACAGACACCAAAAACAACAGAAACTACGAAATTGCAGCCTGTGAAAAGGAGACCACAAACACAGTAAGTTAAGCAAAATGAGAAGACAGAGAAACACACAGCAGATGAAGGAGCAAGGCAAAAACCCACCAGACCGAACAAATGAAGAGACAATAGGCAGTCTCCCTGAAAAAGAATTAAGAATAATGATACTAAATGTGATCCAAAATCTTGGAAATAGAATGGAGAAAATACAAGAAACGTTTAACAAGGATGTAGAAGGACAAAAGAGCAAACAAATAGTGATGAACAACACAATAAATGAAATTAAAAATTCTCTAGAATGGATCAATAGCAGAATAACTGAGGCAGAAGAACGGATAAGTGACCTGGAAGATACAATAGTGGAAATAACTACTGCAGAGCAGAATAAAGAAAAAAGAATGAAAAGACTTGAGGACAGTCTCAGAGACCTCTGGGACAACATTAAACGCACCAACATTCGAATTATAGGGGTCCCAGAAGAAGAAGACAAAAAGAAAGGGACTGAGAAAATATTTGAAGAGATTATAGTTGAAAACTTCCCTAATAGGGGAAAGGAAATAGTTAATCAAGTCCAGGAAGCACAGAGAGTCCCATACAGGATAAATCCAAGGAGAAACATGCCAAGACACATATTAATCAAACTATCAAAAATTAAATACAAAGAACAAATATTAAAAGCAGCAAGGGAAAAACAACAAATAGCACATAAGGGAATCCCCATAAGGTTAACAGGTGATCTTTTAGCAGAAACTCTGCAAGCCAGAAGGGAGTGGCAGGACATATTTAAAGTGATGAAGGAGAAAAACCTACAACCAAGATTACTCTACCCAGCAGCGATCTCATTCAGATTCAACGGAGAAATTAAAACCTTTACAGACAAGCAAAAGCTAAGAGAATTCAGCACCACAAACCATCTCTACAACAAATGCTAAAAGAACTTCTCTAGGCAGGAAACACAAGATAAGGAAAAGACCTACAATAATAAACCAGAAACAATTAAGAAAATGGTAATAGGAACATACATATCGATAATTATCTTAAATGTAAATGGATTAAATGCTCCAACCAAAAGACATAGATTGGCTGAATGGATACAAAAACAAGACCCATATATATGCTGTCTACAAGAGACCCACTTCAGACCTAGGGACACATACAGACTGAAAGTGAGGGGATGGAATAAGATATTCCATGCAAATGGAAATCAAAAGAAAGCTGGAGTAGCAATTCTCATATCAGGCAAAATAGACTTTAAAACAAAGACTATTACAAGAGACAAAGAAGGACACTACATAATGATCAAGGGATCAGCCCACGAAGAAGATATAACAATTGTAAATATTTATGCACCCAACATAGGAGCACCTCAATACATAAGGCAAATACTAACAGCCATAAAAGGAGAAATTGACAGCAACACAATCATAGTAAGGGACTTTAACACCCCACTTTCACTAATGGACAGATCATCCAAAATGAAAATAAATAAGGAAACACAAGTTTTAAATGATACATTAAACAAGATGGACTTAATTGATATTTATAGGACATTCCATCCAAAAACAACAGAATACACATTCTTCTCAAGTGCCATGGAACATTCTCCAGGATAGATCATATCATGGGTCACAAACCAACTCTTGGTAGATTTAAGAAAATTGAAATCGTATCAAGTATCTTTTCCGACCACAATGCTATGAGACTAGATATCAATTACAGGAAAAAAATCTGTAAGAAATACAAACACATGGAGGCTAAACAACACACTACGTAATAACCAAGACATCACTGAAGAAATAAAAGAGTAAGTCAAAAAATACCTAGAAACAAATGACAATGAAAACACGATGACCCAAAACCTATGTGATGCAGCAAAGGCAGTTCTAAGAGGGAAGTTTATAGCAATACAATTCAACCTTAAGAAACAAGAAACATCCCAAATAAACAACCTAAACTTACACCTAAAGCAATTAGAGAAAGAAGAACAAAAACACCGCAAAGTTAGCAGAAGGAAAGAAATCATAAAGATCAGATCAGAAATAAATGAAAAAGAAATGAAGGAAATGATAGTAAAGATCAATAAAACTAAAAGCTGGTTCTTTGAGAAGACAAACAAAATTGATAAACCATTACCCAAATTTATCAAGAAAAAAAGGGAGAAGACTCAAATCAATAGAATTAGAAATGAAAAAGGAGAAGTAACAACTGACACTGCAGAAATACAAAGGATCATGAGAGATTACTACAAGCAACTCTATGCCAATAAAATGGACAACCTGGAAGAAATGGACAAATTCTTAGAAATGCACAACCTTCTGAGGCTGAACCAAGAAGAAATAGAAAATATGAACAGACCAATCACAAGCACTGAAATTGAAACTGTGATTAAAAACCTTCCAACAAACAAAAGCCCAGGACCAGATGGCTTCACAGGTGAATTCTATCAAACATTTAGAGAAGAGCTAACACCTATCCTTCTCAAACTCTTCCAAAATATAGCAGAGGGAGGAACACTCCCAAACTCATTCTACGAGGCCACCATCACTCTAATACCAAAACCAGACAATGATGTCACAAAAAAAGAAAACTACAGGCCAATATCACTGATGAACATAGATGCAAAAGTCCTAAACAAAATACTAGCAAACAGAATCCAACAGCACATTAAAAGGATCATACACTATGATCAAGTGGGGTTTATCCCAGGAATGCAAGGATTCTTCAATATACACAAATAAATCAACATGATACACCATATTAACAAATTGAAGGAGAAAAACCATATGATCATCTCAATAGATGCAGAGAAAGCTTTCAACAAAATTCAAAACCCATTTATGGTAAAAACCCTCCAGAAAGTAGGCATAGAGGGAACTTTCCTCAACATAATAAAGGCTATATATGACAAACCCACAGCCAACATTGTTCTCAATGGTGAAAAACTGAAACCATTTCCACTAAGATCAGGAACAAGACAAAGTTGCCCACTCTCACCACTATTATTCAACATAGTTTTGGAAGTTTTAGCCACAGCAGTCAGAGAAGAAAAAGAAATAAAAGAATCCAAATTGGAAAAGCAGAAGTAAAGCTGTCACTGTTTGCAGATGACATGATACTATACATAGAGAATCCTAAAGATGCTACCAGAAAACTACTAGAGCTAATCAATGAATTTGGTAAAGTAGCAGGATACAAAATTAATGCACAGAAATCTCTTGCATTCCTATACAGTTATGATGAAAAATCTGAAAGTGAAATTAAGAAAACACTCCCATTTACCATTGCAACAAAAAGAATAAAATATCTAGGAATAAACCTACCTAAGGAGACAAAAGACCTATATGCAGAAAATTATAAGACACTGATGAAAGAAATTAAAGATGATACAAATAGATGGAGAGGTATACCATGTTCTTGGATTGGAAGAATCAACATTGTGAAAATGACTGTACTACCCAAAGCAATTTACAGATTCAATGCAATCCCTGTCAAACTAGCACTGGCATTTTTCACAGAACTAGAACAAAAAATTTCACAATTTGTATGGAAACACAAAAGACCCTGAAAAGCCAAACCAATCTGGAGAAAGAAAAACGGAGCTGGAGGAATCAGGCTCCCTGACTTCAGACTATACTACAAAGCTACAGTCATCAAGACAGTATGGTACTGGCACAAAAACAGAAATATAGATCAATGCAACAGGATAGAAAGCCCAGAGATAAACCCACGCACATAGGGTCACCTTATCTTTGATAAAGGAGGCAAGCATATACAGTGGAGAAAAGACAGACTCTTCAATAAGTGGTGCTGGGAAAACTGGACAGGTACATGTAAAAGTATGAAATTAGAACACTCCCTAACACCATACACAAAAATAAACTCAAAATGGATTAAAGACCTAAATGTAAGGGCAGACACTATCAAACTCTTAGAGGAAAACAGAGGCAGAACACTCTATTACATAAATCACAGCAAGATCCTTTTTGACCCAGCTCCTAGAGAAATGGAAATAAAAACACAAATAAACAAATGGGACCTAATGAAATTTAAAAACTTTTGCACACCAAAGGAAACCATAAACAAGACCAAAAGACAACCCTCAGAATGGGAGAAAATATTTGCAAATGAAGCAACTGACAAAGGATTAATCTCCAAGATTTACAAGCAGCTCATGTAGCTCAATAACAAAAAAACAAACAACCCAATCCAAAAATGGGCAGAAGACCTAAATAGACATTTCTCCAAAGAAGATATACAGATTGCCAACAAACATATGAAAGGATGCTCAATATCATTAATCATTAGAGAAATGCAAATCAAAAGTACAATGAGATATCATCTCACACTGGTCAGAATGGTCATCATCAAAAAATCTACAAACAATAAATGCTGGAGAGGGTGTGGAGAAAAGGGAACAGTCTTGCACTGTTGGTGGGAATGTAAATTGATACAGCCACTATGGAGAACAGTATGGAGGTTCCTTAAAGAACTAAAAATAGAACTACCATATGACCCACCAATCTCACTACTGGGCATATACCCTGAGAAAACCATAATTCAAAAAGAGTCATGTACCAAAATGTTCATTGCTGCTCTATTTACAATAGCCAGGACATGGAAGCAACCTAAGTGTCCATCATCGAAAGAATGGATAAAGAAGATGTGGCACATATATACAATGCAATATTACTGAGCCATAAAAAGAAACAAAATGGAGTTATTTGTAGTGAGGTGGATGGAGTTAGAGTCTGTCATACAGAGTGAAGTAACTCAGAAAGAGAAAAACAAATACAGTATGCTAACACATATATATGGAATCTAAGGGGAAAAAAAGGTCATGAGAATAGTGGCAAGACGGGAATAAAGACACAGACCTACTAGAGAATGGACTTGAGGATATGGGGAGGGGGAAGGGTAAGATGTGACAAACTGAGAGAGTGGCATGGACATATATACACTACCAAACGTAAAATAGATCACTAGTGGGAAGCAACCGCATAGCACAGGGAGATCAGCTCGGTGCTTTGTGACCACCTAGAGGGGTGGGATAGGGAGGGTGGGAGGGAGGGAGATGCAAGAGGGAAGAGATATGGGAACATATGTATGTGTATAACTGATTCACTTTGTTATAAAGCAGAAACTAACACACCATTGTAAAGCAATTATACTCCAATAAAGATGTTTAAAAAAAAAAAGATGTAAAATAAATTAAGTAAAATAAAATATACACACTACTATATATAAAATAGATAACCAACATGTACTTACTGTATAGCACAGGGAAGTATACTCAATATCTTGCAATAACCTATAATGAAGAGAATGTAAAAATAAATACATATATGTATATAAAAAAAACTGAATCACTTCGCTGTACACCTGAAGCTAATACAACATTGTAAATCAACTATATTTCAATAAATTTTTTAAAAAACGGAAATAAAAAGAGAAATGGCTCCTGTTTAGAGACAATTGCTGATAGTAAATTTACCACAGAATTTATAGAAATATCAAGAGTATAAGAAAATAAGAAGCAGAGTCTAAGGAGATCTTAGAAACAGGAGGTGATTGAAGCGGTCCCACGCTTAACGTCATATGTTTTCTCTGATTTTACAAAAGTTAATAGAGGTTACATCAAACACATCTCAGATGGTATCTTTCTGTACAATTGAAAGACACTATAGGGCTTCCCTGGTGGCGCAGTGGTTGAGAATCTGCCTGCCAATGCAGGGGACACGGGTTTGAGCCCTGGTCTGGGAAGATCCCACATGCCGCGGAGCAACTAGGCCCGTGAGCCACAACTACTGAGCTTGCGCATCTGGAGCCTGTGCTCTGCAACAAGAGAGGCCGCGACAGTGAGAAGCCCGCGCACCGCGATGAAGAGTGGCCCCCGCTCACCGCAACTAGAGAAAGCCCTCGCACAGAAACGAAGAGCCAACACAGCCAAAAATAAATAAATAAATTAATTAAAAAAAAAAAAAAAGACACTATAGGGACACCTTGCAGTAGTGATCACTTGTTCTAAAAAGGAAAGCACTTAGAGATAGGTCTACTATACTCTCCACCCATGAAATAAGGGAGAATATCCTCAGCATTTGTTCTATAAGAGCACTTACATTTTGTGGCATTTTTTATGAGTTAAATGCATATTTATAGACATTGTCTTTATCACAAACATGTCAGGTAGAGTAGGTAATGACATTTCACAAGTAGGGTTATTGAAGCTAAAATAACTTTATATTTTTAGCCAAGAAAATGTACCAATTAAGTATGAGAGGTGGATTTTATATTCTAGTCTTCTAACTACATGTCAGTTCTTATACTTCTGTGAACTTTCTCTTCTAGTTTACAAGTAATTGATGCCAGTATCATGTTTTTATGATCACCCAGGTTATCAAGTCAAACCTGTCCTTGAATGTATATTTCAGATGTTCTTAATAAACATCAAGGACACTAAAACAAAAGAAATAGCAGTTAATATTAGACAAAGTTGGGAATGTAGAATCACTTGAAAATAACTAGCAAATACTCCATTGTAAATAGAGGCTTGAAATGATTTATTTTATTGTGATTTTTCTACACAGCACATATTTATTGGATCGGACTTAATTACATATAGATATATACATATACACACATATATATGATGCATATTTGAAAACAACAAGCAAAGAGCTATTTTTGAGTGTTTATCTTGGTCCTCTCATCCACCAGTGTCTACACCAAGAGATCTACCCACCTAGAGAATCTGGAAATCCATCTTCTGGCAGATACTCTAATTGCAGGCACGTGCAGCTAGAAGAAATTTCCAAATCCAAGAGTCGTTAAACCAAAGGGGACTTCTAGGAACATTTTGTCAAAGTCGTGTGTGTGTGTGTGTGTATGTGTGTGTGTGTAAACATATTTGAAATTAAATGAATTGCTTCTTACTTGGCCACATTTAATTAGAAATTGTGCAACGCAACAGAGTTAATAGTATATTGAAATGGAACTCCCCAAGTACTGTTATTAGAGGATGATTTAATCTGTTGCAAAAGGAAAAGAGAAACAAAATTTACCTGGGTAAGGTACCATCTTATGAGAGTCAGGAAATTCTTTGAGATTATTAAAACAAGTAATAGAGTGATCATTTTAATTGATTGTTTTTCATCATATATCCACATTTTCAATCTTCTGTTAAAGACACAGACATAGAGAATGGACTTCAGGACACGGGGAGGAGGACGGGTAAACTGGGACGAAGTGAGAAAGTGGCATGGACATATATACACTACTAAATGTAAAATAGATAGCTAGTGGGAAGCAGCCACATAGCACAGGGAGATCAGCTCGGTGCTTTGTGACCACCTAGAGGGGTGGGATAGGGAGGGCGGGAGGGAGATGCAAGAGGGAGGAGATATGGGGTATATGTATATGTATAGCTGATTCACTTTGTTATGAAGCAGAAACTAACACACCATTGTAAAACAATTATACTCCAATAAAGATGTTAAAAAAAAATCTTCTGGGCTTCCCTGGTGGCGCAGTGGTTGAGAGTCTGCCTGCTAATGCAGGAGACACGGGTTCGAGCCCTGGTCTGGGAAGATCCCACATGCCGCGGAGCGGCTGGGCCCGTGGGCCACAACTGCTGAGCCTGCGCGTCTGGAGCCTGTGCTCCGCAACAGGAGAGGCCACGACAGTGAGAGGCCCGCGCACCGCGATGAAGAGTGGCCCCCGCTTGCCACAACTGGAGAAAAGCCCTCGCACAGAAATGAAGACCCAACACAGCCGTAAATAAATTAAAAAAAAAAAAAATCTTCTGTTAATAAGTGCAAAAGAGATTAGCGAATGGTTTAAGTAGCCCCCATCATATGATAAAACAGGCTGTAACAACATTGTCCCAGATTTTTGTTACTGTTTTCATTTTTCTTTTGCAGCACTTTTTTTGTTAAGAGTATCAGTAAAGCCTGGAACTGAAGGTTTCATTTTATTGCAGTCCACAGCAGGTGGAATGACCCAAGTAGAGTGGGAAAAGAGACATCCATGTCAACAACTTCATCAAGGTTTCTTTTTCATTCCTTCCACAATCATGCTGCTGAAATATGGTCTGACTGCTTTGCCATAACATGGGGGAAAGCGACAGCAGAACATGATTCAAAGCAAAGTTTCACAGTCTCATTGACATAAAGAGTAGAAAAATTTGTCTTTTGGATTGTTTACTGTTCTGAATAGCAATCAATCATTTGCACTTGTAGGTAAAAACTATCTGCTAAATATATCATAGATGTGTTCCTGTAACTATTTACTGGAAAAAAAAAATAGATCTTGGGGTCAGACTTTAGTCTCTAGCAAAGTTCTTAATTCAATCTACACTTTGCTTTCCTTAAATATAAAAAGTGGGAGCCCAATCCTTAAGATTTCCTCTAGTTCTAATAGGCTAAGGCTCTATATAGTTTTCATTTTACTCAAATACTAAATTCTAATGATTGAATCCATCAGAATTTGATGTTATTCTTATTTCTACACTATTATTCTCTCAGATTAAGTAATATCAAATCCCTCTTCTAAACTTTTATTTTTAAAATTGTGGTAAAATATACATAACGCCAAATTTACCATTTTAGCCATTTTTAAGTGTATAGTTCAGAAGTGTCAAGTATATTCACATTGATGTGCAACCAACCTCCAGAACCTTTTCATATGGCAAAACTGAAACTCTATGTCCATTAAACAACAACTCCCCACTCCTCCCTCCCTTGCAGCCACCTTCTACTTCTATGATTATGATTATGGTAATAGCACTTAACATGAGATCCACTTTCCTAACAAATTTTTAAGTGCACAGTACAGTATTGTTAACTACAGGCACAATGTTGTACAGCAGATCGCTAGAACTTATTCATCTTGTACAACTGAAAATTTATATCCCTTGAACAGCAACTCCACATTTCCCTCTCCCTCCCAATCCCTGGCAACCAGTATTCTACTGTCTGTTTCTTTGAGTTTGACTACTTTAGATACCTCATATAAGTGTAGTCTTGCAGTATTTGTCCTTCTGTGACTGGCTTATTTCACTTAATATAATGTCTTTCATGGGCATCCATATTGTTGCCTATGGCGTGGTTTCCTTCTTTTTTAAAAAAAAACTGAATAATATTCCATTGTATGTATATAACACATTTTCTCTATCCATTCACCTGTTGATGGATGTTTTAAGTTGTTTCTATATCTTGACTATTGTGAATAATACTGCAATGAACATAGGAGTATGTATACCATTCTACTTTCTATTTCTATGAGTTTGACTACATATATCGTATAAGTGGATTCATACAGCATTTGTCTTTTTGTGACTGTTTTATTTCACTTAACATTTGATATTTACCCTGCATTTTATATCTCCTGAACAGTAGCCAGGTTTTAACAAGTTGAAAAGAAAACACTGCAACCTTTAACTTAGTGGCATACAAAAACAGTGGCTTTTTATTATTATCTCTCAAGGTTTTGAGGGTGTACTGGACCCAGCTAGTCAGTTTCTGCTTGAGAGTCTTTCATGTGATTACAGTCAGACAGTAACTGGGGCTGGATAATCTCAAAGGCTTCCGTGCTTACACAAGGCTTCCGATGCCGGCTCTCAGCTGGGGCTTCTGACTTATCTGTTGGCTAAGACATCTGTATTCAGACTTTACTGGTGAAATAAGTTTTGTCATAGCATAGCAGCTGGGTCCCCAAAACAAGTGTTCCAGTAGAGTGAGATGGAAGAGGTATGACCATGTATCGTTTTACCCTGGAAATCACAAAGCATCACTTCTGGCACACCTATTAGAAGTTAGGCAGTAGATGGTCAAGAGGAGAATAATTAGACTACCATATGCAAGAGGAGAGGAATTCGACTCTAACTCTCAAAGGGAAAAATGGCAAAGAATGTGAAAACACATTTTAAAATCACAGTAAACAATGTCAAGTGATAACATGTATTCATTTTACTGTCTTCTTATATATTTCTATTTATCCTAATTATGTTGTGAGATGTATACAAATTATAAACACTTGCCTGACCTTTTGATAACGGTCATTAGAAAATAACAAAATAGAATAATGTCATATAGGATGTTTCTAGGCAGCAAAAGTTGAAAACAGGGTTAAAGTACGAAGATAATATTGAAATTCTCAAATACACATCTCTGACTTGAGACAAGAGGATCCTTCATAGGAGGATCCCTATGAAGGGTCAAGGCTGACCCTTCCCTGATCACCCCTGATTATCAAGGTAGCAGGATGGATCATGATATACTGCAATGGTAGAAAGTACATGAAAGCAAGGTGGCAGGTAGCTGCACCTTACTGCATGGTGTCCAGGTACTGGGACATCAAACAAATATCCTAAGAAAATGTGGCTTTGAACATATTTTGGTCCATTTGTACCTTTAAAGCTCATGGATGTTGAAAGAGCTTCCAGATATCTGTAAATTTTTTATCATTCATTAAATATTATCATTTATATTTTTCAGGAAAATAAAAATCTATGTTAATGAAATGTTCAAGTATAGAAGTGCAGATGTATTGCATTGCTTATGATATAAAGTAATTTCAATCAAGATAAGGACCTGCCCAATAAGGGAATTTGCAAACTGTTAATCTGAATAAATAGATTATTTATTCTTCTTTAATAATTTATTTTTTCTAAAATACTAATAATTAAAGTTGCATATTTTCTTTGCAAATAGATAATTCCTTTCATTATTGGGTTTATACAATTTAATCAAGAATTGCTTTACTCATAAATAATACACACATAAAAATTAGTCCAAATTCTCTATTATTGGTCTCATTTATAGAGTGAAACATTTATTTACATAAATACTTGTGTGTGTATTAATATAGATATGTATACTCACCATATAACTTAGAAGAACAAGGGATTTTTACATTAATAAATTACTTACATTTTTATAGCTAATTCATACAAAGTTCTAAATTATAAAAGTAATTTAAGAAATCATTTCCATCTAAACAAGTTTTATAATGTTACATAAATATTTAGAGGACTTAAAATTGTTATTGCTGAGGTCCCGTATATATTTTGGGTAGTATAAACTTGGTATTCTGAACTTAAAGGCAATTCTTTAATGAAATTTGAATCATAAAGTCATAATTATGGCATCTAATTGAAAGAAATCAAGGTATAAAAATAAAGAGATAAATAACATCTAGTAGCATGTACTGGGTGTTTACATGGTGCTGAGGACAAACATATATTACCTACATTTTTCAGTTGGAGAAACTAGGTTTGGCCTTTAGAAAGCTTAAGTCATTTCTTCAATGACTCATGATTTAAACACGATTGTCCAAAACTGATACTCCATTAAATTTATCTCTCCAGAAAAAACCTGTAAAGCCTATTTTTTTTAAAAGAAAGCTGTGTGTAAGCTCCTCATTTTGCTTTTTATTTTAGAGCCGGAGCCATATCCTGTGGTTATCCTAAAGCTTCTGTGATGACCATTGGTCTGATATGACATGATATTCACCTCCCTGCAGCAATATTTATATTACCTTTCCACTGATATTAACGGGACCCACTACTCACAACTCCTCTTCCAATCCTGGCCAAATTTAAGGTTGCTTCTGGTGATATGAATCACTTTGAGAAGCTCCTTGGAATTATTTGGCTTAGTTAACAGAGAGGAGGAGTGATAGAGGCAGTGATACAGGGAAAACAACATGGGCTGTGCCTGTCACATCACATCACCCAATCAGCAGTAATGCATCTTATCATCAATATTATACTTACACCTTATTTAGCAATAACTTCAAGAAATGGCAAGGTAGTTTTCCAAAGTAATCCTCTTCCTTTCTTGCAAGTCTGCCTTTTTTTTTTTTTTTAACTGTGAGACTATTACCATGAGATTTCTAAGTGCTCTTTCAATCCAGAGAGTCTGAGATTAAAGGCAGATTCAAAATTGAAGAATAAATACATGACCAATTTCCATTACTCAATATGCAAACTTAACATCAGGTTATTTCTGGTAACTGACTGTACTGCTGAACTCAATGAATAAGCATTTTCAGAACTCTAATGAAAAACTGATGAACTCATAAAAGTGCTAACAAAAGATCAAGATAAAAAAAATTAATTACATGGGACTGAGTGAACTGATGAGGATGAGTATAATTTTTGTGACTTTCTGTTTTAATTAAAAAAAAAAATCCCACAAGGACTCAGAGGCAAAGAATATACAAATCAATTTTCACTGCAAAGTAAAGGAGCTGTTACAGTGGAGGATTACTGGACTGAATGTCAATATTATGACATAGTATGAGTGTGTTTCATGTTTGGTAATTGCAATCATTGTTGCTTTTGATGTGGTCATCCATGTACAATGCTTGGTGTCAGTCTATTTATCTCTTGTAAAAATAAAATACAGTGTGTGTGTGTGAAAAAACAAACAAAAAACATCAGGTTAGTTCATAAGTGCAAAACTTATAGAGGATATGATATTTCTAAAAGTAAGCATTAAAAACGTCAAAAATTATTTCCTGTATAGACACACTCAGGAAAGAATTGGAGGATGTTCTCCAGAGAGAGAGAGAGAGATGGACAACTAAAAGATGAATTACTGTGGTCCAGAAAAAAGACATCCAATACAGAAGAAGAAAAGCAAAGGAAAGTCTCAATGTAGCCAGGTGAAAAGTCTAGAAATGGGTTGGAAGAATCCAAGAGAGATATCTTGGGGGAGGGGGGAGGGGGAGCATGCCTATATATATATATATATATATATATATATAATATTCTGACAGCTTTGACGGTTTGGAAACTGAATTGAGATACATTTAACAAAGCTCTTGGAAGGAAGATTCACACAGCTGAACTCCATGGATACATTTTACTTTAAGAAAAAAAAAAGTCTTTTCTCCCTTCCTTTCTTCCTTCCTTTTTTTACCCCTCTCTCTCTCCCTCTCATTTTCACACTCCTTCCCCCTTTCTCTTTATTTCTTTTTCTGTATTTTGGTTTACACTGGAAAGGGAAAGTAGAAATATTGTGAATTCAAAGCTAATCTAGATCAACAAGCAAAAACACATGTATCTGCTTAGCTAACAGAACAGAATTGATACTAGCAGCTGTATAATATCACTATAGAATATTGAAACATTACTTTCTGTGATTTACCACAATTTTCCTTGTTTTACTACATTGCTCATGTTGATATTTTAATCCAATAATTCATATTTTCCCAAGGCAATTTATTATATTCAATTCAAGTGAGGCTTTGTGTCAGCATAAATAATTTTAGGTTGAATGCTCTTCTTTCCTGTATTTGGTTAATCAGATTTTATACTTAGCAATAAAATTGTGAGAATGGTTTATTTCAGTGTAAATAGTATTTTACTCTAGTTTTATTGCCATCAGACACACTTTTAGCATAACATTTTCATTATTACATATAATACTCTATCCATAAGTGTAATTTTCAAAATATATCATCCATTTCTGTTATTTCAGTGTAGATTCATCCTTGTGCCTTCTGTTCAAACCCATTCACCCTTTCTTATGAAGCTTCCTGCATTACTTCATTGCTCAATTTACTTCATTTCTGTGTTTTGATCTCACTACAACATCATGTTACGTCATCTTTCACTTCATTTTGGTCATTATGGGTTACATTTCCATCATCTCAAATTCAATTCATATCATTCTGAAGCAGGCACTTGTCATTGTGTGTCCAATTATAATTGTTTTCTTTTATTTCCTGTTATCTTGAATTCAATTACCCTTGTTTATTTCTCATCTATTTATATTACTTTCAATTTGATTTTCTAAGGCTCTGATTCTGGTAATATTACTTTACAATACAGTGTTTTCCTGATTTCATATACTTGATTTTCATTTATGTTTGTTCAGTTCAGTGTATACACAAATGCACACACATACACACACACACACACAAACTTTCTTCTAGAGAAAACTGCTTAACATCATTTTATGCCTTTTGACATTTACTTATCAATGTTTTGATTGAAACAATATTTTTAGAGTTTTACTCTTAAAGTCATCTTTTTAACAGTGATTTGAGTGAATTATCCTTGCTAAATTCATCTCATGTTATTTTAGTCAGAAATTCTGTTATTACAGGATTTGTATAAATATACTTATTTTTCATTCAAATCTTTGAGTTGATATTACTCTATTCCATCTTCTGTTTGAACTAGCACATCTGGTTAAATTTCACAACAGTTAATCATTGGTGAAGATATTCTATTTTCAATTTAATTCTAAATTTTCCTTTCATATTATTAAATAAAAGTCTAATGGTGATTTTAGATTGCAGTCTCTCAGTTTGAATCAGGTGAGTAAAATTATAGTTTTTCACATTATTATTTACAGTAGAAAGTTTTAATCATACTTGATCTTTGAAGCCGTTTACTCAATGTTATTATGTACCTCAAAAAATAAGGGCAAGATGTTCGGTTTGTGCAATTATGCTTAGTAATAAGCATGATCTCTTAAATTCTGATGCCAGAAAAATTAATTGAAAACTTAAGGCACTTGCATAGAACCTTACCTTTGCTCACGTTGATTTTTTTGAGAGCTTCTTAAAATTTCCTAGAAAAAGTGGTAGATTCATACACTATTTAAAATAACTTTGTCTTATGGTTATAACACATTATGCTCCATTTGTTGGAATTTATCAAGTAGAAGAGACTTATTTTGTCCACGTTTTCTCCCTCTTTTCAAATGGAAATTCTAATACTACATTTTCCAGAAAATGGGCCTGAGTTCCTCATGTAAATTATAAAACCCTAGCTTAGTTGACATTATGTCATCTCTATATCAACTGGTTCATCTAGAGCAGTGCTGTTCAATAGAACTTTCTGTGATGACGGAAATGTTCCCTAGACTGTCCAAGATGGTAGCCTCTAGTGACATAAGCACTTAGGATGTATTTAGTAAAAATGGGAATTCATTTATTATGTTATTTAATTTTAACTAATTTAAAATTTAAATATACATATATGGCTAGTGACTTCTATAATAGAACTGTAATAAAGGAACACACTTTATTTTATAGCATTTGGGATCTTAGATATTTTTCAATATGTGTTATTGTCAAGATATCCAACAGGGTCAAATTACATGAAACCAGATGAAATATCATAATATGAATTTTCAATAAAAATGGCAAATTAAAAAAAAGCTTTACATATGTAATTCAGAGACTTGAAAAGAGTTGTTTACTTTTGTTTACTCTGAGAATTTGATAGCTGAGAATATTTGTTGATTAACTACAAGGTAGGGCATTTTCTCTGAAACAAGAAAATTGGAATGAGACAAGGACAAGAACAAATTGTAGTCCTGGAGGGACAGACAAATTAAACCAATGTTTTATTACTGGATCGAACTGAGAATCGGCTAAAAACATAGGGAGAAGATTTAGGGGAAGGGATATTTCAGAAAACATTCAGAGTACCTTCAACTTGTCTTTACCAATAAGTTACTTTCATCAGTAAATGAATAGTAGAGAGTAAGTGTATTAAGACACAGCTGAGTCTTGGAAATTAACTAACTGAATGCTACTTTTAAAAAAATTATTATTATTTACTTTCATAGTTCCATAACATATATGTGGTACAAAAAGTTCTATTTCTGAACAGAAATATCAAAATATATATACAGGCAAAATTGACTTCTAACGAAAACTACTACATTTCATGTTTCACAATTAATATGAAACTAATTTTACTTCAAAAACTTGGTGTTCCAATATGATCCTTATAAATGCAAGACAAACTAACACAGGGCAGGTTTATTATAAATATGTATCCAATGACCTACTGAAAATTTGGTAAGAGTCTCAAACAGGAAAAAATAACAAACATTCTCATCCAATAATTAGGCAAAATATCACCTTGAAGAAAACTTTTTATTGGTTCCAAATGGTCATTTAAAACACCTGAGAAAAATTTAGAACTTCAAAAATTTAGGGACAGGGCTTCCCTGGTGGCGCAGTGGTTAAGAATCTGCCTGCCAATGCAGGGGACACAGGTTCGAGCCCTGGCCGGGAAGATCCCACATGCCATGGAGAAACTAAGCCCACGAGCCACAACTACTGAGCCCACAAGCCACAACTACTGAAGCCCGTGTGCCTGGAGCCCGTGCTCCGCAACAAGAGAAGCCACCACAATGAGAAGCCCACGCACTGCAACAAAGAGTAGCCCCTGCTCGCCACAACTAGAAAAAGCCCATGCACGGCAATGAAAACCCAATGCAGCCAAAAAAAAAAGTTTAGGGACAGACTTCTGGTTTAAGCTACACCGTGTAAAGAACTTAGAAGTCATCATTACATCCTTACAAGAAAAAAGATGAAGAAACTGAAAACCAATGACTTTTCTTGGACTCATCAAAGAACGAAGGCTACAAGGCAAACTGTCACCATAAAATCTGGGGATTTGGGAAAGTCTAGTGTCAGAGCCAGGATTTGCTTAACTGGACAGAAAGTGAGGGAGTCATAAACTAGTAGGAACACATTTATGGTAATGATATAAACTGCTGGTGACTGAAGGCTGACTGCCCTGAGAGTGAGAAACTTCTGGGGCAACAGCATTAGGAGGACCCCACCCTTCCATGGTCTTTACTCCAAGAAATCTTAAACCAGGGTCTCAAGATGAAGATCAAAGAATGATCCCCTGTAGCCCTAGCAGGAGGAAGGAAAGAGCCATCTTTGTGAAATATGCCTAAAGTCTTTTTCCTAACAAAGGCCTGTCTTCCAGGGTAAAAGTCTTTACAGAGCCTTATCCCAGCTGGAGAGATGGCATTGCTCTCATCTCAGCCCCCTGTAGCCTTTATGTCTCACAGGAGTGGAGAAAGAAAAGCTCTACAACTGAAGAAACACTCATGCAGTCACAAGTCAGAGAAAAGGCGCACTGAAAACAATGATATAGTCATAATATTATAGGATACTTCCTCTCTCCAATATCTGCACATCACACAAACAGGGATTCAGTCTAATGACATGAATTATAAATAAAAGAGCTGCAAGACCCAGACTCTCTCCCTGCAGGAGTCTGTAGGAAGACCCAAAGTCAAGAGTGGAAACAGAAACAAGGACACTGGAGGAATTTGAAGCCTCTGGGACCTACAGCTACCACAAACATTTGAACATAACTAGTATTCAGATTAACATAAATTCTCGCGCTAAAGGCCTATGTACCGCAGTTCCTATCATCTAATATTGTAACCAAAAGCGGGGTCTGGCTGCTCACCGCTCAAATGCCATTAAAGAGGCAAGGTTGGTGGAAAGGACAGTTTGCTTTATTTTGGATGCCAGCAACTGGTAGTGGCGATGGGGCAGACTCCTGCCCAGAGGCCGATTCCCCACCACTGACATATCAGGGGGCAAGAGCTTTTATAGACGTTGTTGGGGTGGGGGGGAGACTACAGGCAGAAACATCACAGTCAGCTCTGACAGGCATCTTGAACTTGGTCATGAGGTGGTCTGACCAGTGTCACCTTGATTGTTTTAGGTACAGTTAATCTTCAGTTCCAGGGTCGGTTTGTTCCTATTTCCTTGAGGCCAATTCTCAGAACTGTGGCAGCTTAAGTCATAGCTACAATTTGGTCACTATGTAGTTAACTTCTTCCACCTGGTGAGGTTTCAGTATCTACAAAACAGCTCACATGATATGGCTCAGAATATCATCTATAGCCCATGAAAAGGAACTAAAGATCCTTAAATATGCTCAGTGACTAAACTATTATTATTTAGTCTTGTTGGACTGTTTTCCTTTGTTTCTGCATTTTCTCCCTTCTCTGATTAAACTTATTCTTTGCCTAAAGTTTTTTCACAGATAAAAAGCAGGCTGAGGACATGGGGGCAAGGACCATAGGGTCCTGCTCCATTTCAATACAATATGTCTGCTTCCAATAAAAAATAAAGAGGCATAACAAATGGTAAGAAAAAACATTGACAAGACAAGTATGATGTAGATCCAAACCCGGAGATATGACACAGATGTCAGAATGATCTGACAGGGAATTTAAAATGCCTATAATTAATATGTTAAGGGCCCAATGGAAAGCGTAGACAACTCACAGCAACAGATGGGTAATGTAAGCAGAAATGTGAAAACTCAAAAGGTTAGTGAAGTCTAATATCTCTGCTTGTATAACTCTTTATCTCTAAATTAGTTGTGAAAATTTGCATAATGTTGCTTTGAGAATGAAATATGTGGAAAAAGATGTTGCCTAACTTTTAAATAATATTTTAGAGCTTACAATGTGTTGTTGCTTATCATATTTCAACAGGCCACAGACCTGGGAAGTAGAAAATCAGGCATTAGTATTGCCATTGCACAGAGTAGGGTTTAGAGGCTGTATCAGTCTGCTTAAAGCAAAGTTGTACTGTAATAACAAACAGCATACAAGCCTTATTGGCAACATCAGTACAGGTTTATTTTTCTCTTAGGTTACAGATTAATCAAGTGTGTGACTTTAACTCTTTATTCTAAGAAACTAGTTGAAAGAATACCCAGGACATTGTTTTTACCATGGCAGAGGAAAAAAAAAAAGCACTGACCGAACGATGGCATGGTTCTTAATATGCCACTTCCTCTCACTTTGCCTTGGCAAAATCCAATTGTATGACCAAATCTATTGTCTATGTTGGAGGACTTTTAATCCACCCAAAGGGCAGGGTTCAATAGGGAAGAGCAATTATTTAGACAGTAATACAATCTACCACACATACTAGGGCTTATCCAAGATTGTTTGGTAGCACTGCTTAGTTATAAATTCTCTGCTTCCACCTCTAGTGCTGTTATAATTCACCATTTAAAAATTAGAACAAAGAACCTTAGAAAATAAAATCAAATAATTATAATTTTAGTATCATTAATTCAGTATGGAAAGGCCTTCATCTGTATATCAATTAGAAGTAGTAGCAGCTGCATATTTTTCTGCTGAATAAATGGGAATTTTATTTTCTTGCATAGTAAGAGTTTCTAGGTAGACAGTGCCATGTCTGCCACAGTGGCTCTATGATGCCATCAAAGACACGGACTTTTAAGCTTTTCTTAAAATGTGACTTTTGTCTTTATGCCTATTTCCCCGTAATCATGTCAGTATTCAATTTAGCAAGAAGGCTAAACTCAAGGGAATCAAATTAAAACTTATTGTCCTTGACTCTATTTTAACAAACTTTATACTTCTCAATAAATGCAAAATTGTTTTATATTCTACTTAGGAATTTTATTTTGTAAAAATTATTGATTTTAAACTAGAAAATAAAACTGAAATAACAAACATATATAATCAATATTTTTAAGTGAAGGGCAGAAAGGAGATAAAAGAAACATAACAAGACAGTCAAATAGCACAAAATAAGTTGACAGATATAAAATTGAAATGCAATAACTTATTATTTTGAATATAAATGGACAAATGATCTTATGAAAGAAAAATATTATGTGGTAAATTTAAAAAGAAAGGAAAAGAGAGTGAATAAATTTTAATTCTACAGTGTTCCCAGGTGACTCATTAAAAGCATAAGGACATAGTAAGGGTAAAATAAAAAGAATAAAAACAAAAAAATACTAGGCAAATTCCAACTAAAAATAATAGACGTAACTATAATAAAACCAGACAAAATAGACTTTCATATAAAAGCAATTATAATGAGGGTCACTTCAACATGGTTAATTAAACCAGAATATATAATAATTTCAGATTTGTGTGCACCTGATAAATATTTCCAGGATTGGTACTGTAAAAATTAATTGAATTACTTAGAGAAATAGAGACAAACAAAATGATATTGGAAGGTTTTTATATAACTTTCTCAGTAATTGATAGAACAAGCCCATAAAATAAACAATAAACACAGAAAATTTGAACAATTGGTTAACAAAATTGACAAATGGAAGTTTACGGAATATTACAAACAAAAATTTCAGAATATATGATTTAGCTCACATGCACAGAAAATTTATATATGTTGACCCACAAAATTTTAAACCCATGATAACAAATTTCAAAGGATGAAATTTTACAGTTCATATTCTGACCCAAATGCAAAAAAACTAGAAACAAATATGAAGTATATGTAGAAAGTCCCCATGTTTAGTAAATAAAAAATAACTCATTTGTCAAAGAAGCAATTATAATGGAAACCAAAAAGCAATTTTTTCAAACCTAAGGATAAAAATGTTATACATCAAAGTCCTGTGGAAAGGAAATAAAGCAATAGAAGTAAATCCATAGCTTTAAATTATTATAGAAATTACATAGAAAAAGAAAATGATAAAAACTACAGAGTTAAATATATCTGGAGGTTAGTAAAAGTATGCAGAGAAACTTAGGGAGAGTAGAAGACAGGGAAAATAAATACAAGAGCAGAAATTAACAAAAATAAGCATATATATAGCACAAGGGATTCTCAAGGCCAATTTTTTACTCTAAAATTTGAAAAGCTCTGATGGGACAGATTCAAGGGAAAAAGAAGGAAAGAAGAACAATATTGAACAATATGTAGAATATTTAAAAGATAAAACTATAGACTCTACATTATTAGAGAAATAAAAAGAAGGCTGTCTTAGTCAGCTTTGACTGCTATATAGCAAA
Source organism: Balaenoptera acutorostrata (assembly GCF_949987535.1). Lineage (NCBI taxonomy): Eukaryota > Metazoa > Chordata > Mammalia > Artiodactyla > Balaenopteridae > Balaenoptera > Balaenoptera acutorostrata. The sequence goes on from NC_080072.1 coordinate 22,200,370, forward strand.
TTACCATAACATGGGCAGCTAAAACAAAAGACATTTATTTCTCACATTTTTATAGGCTGGGAAGTCCAACATCAAGGTGTTAGCTGCCTGGTGAGGGCCCTCTTCCTGGTTTGTGGATGACTGTCTTCTTGTTTTATCCTCATATGGTAGAGAGAAGGAGCCCGAGTCCCTTTTTCTTCATATAGGGACATTAATCCCACTATGGGGGCTCCACCCTCATTACCTAATTATCTCCCTAAGGTCCAACCTCCAAATATTATTACATTGGTGATCACGGTTTCAACATATGAATTCTAGGGGAACATAAATATTTAGTCCATAGCAAGGGGCTTTAGAAACCCCTCTGCCGACACATTTTAAAAATTAAAAGATAAGGACAGTATACTAGAAAGTTAAAACTTATTAGAACTTACTCAAAAAGAAATAAAAATCTTCATGATTGTAAAACCTTTAAAAATATTGAATTGGTGGGCAAAATCTTTCATTAAAAACATCTGCATGCCCAGAGATCTTCACCACTGAGTTCCATTAAATAATTCAAGAATAAGTAATTCTAATAGTACACAGATTTTTCAGGACAATAGAGAAAAGAGAAAACACTCTTGAAATCAACTTATGAGACTAATATAACGCTGATGATAAACATGAAAAAGAGCATGAAAAAGAAGAATTTTATGTGGTCACACATAAAATTTAAAAAAAATTAAAACACAACTGACCATCTATTCAACATTCTAAATTAAATACTAGAAGAGGCTCCATCTATATATAAAATCATAATCTATCATGGCCAAGTTATGTTCATACCAGGAATATAAGATTAGTTTAACATTACAAAATCAAATGAGTAATTCACAGCAACATACACTGTATAACATCTCAACAGTTACAGATCAATTCTGAAAACATTTAATGTTGATTAATGGTAATAGATATACAGATTGATACTATCTTTAACCAGATAAAACTATCATCATGTTTAACATATTATTATGTATTTAGAAAACCAAACTAACATAAAGATAGATTATTAGAGTTATAAGGTAGTTTAATAAGGACTTTCGAAATATCAAAAAAGTAATAATTTACAGGAGCCTACAGTTTAAAAGTTAAACTTTATAAAGACACTGATGAAAAATATTCATAAACAAGAATGTTATAGTTGGGCTCATGATGATTCTGAGACTATGTTTCTCAGTCTGTTTTGCAGCCAGGCACAGAAATGTGACTTATGCAAGAAATATGAGAAGAAATAATGTGTGCCTTAAGACACTGGACAAACACCTTTGAGGTAATTGTTTTCCTTCTCATGAGTTAGAACCATGTTATGTTGGAAAATCTACTTCAACCAAGCAGATAAAATGCTCTAGGAAAAAAGAAGTGCAAAAAATATATAAAACATTAATCTTCAAGAGTTGTGTGGAACAGAACCACCTACACACCTGGTCCAATCAGCACAGGGCTGTCATAAGAGAGAAAAATAAATATCTATTATCTCAAATAATTGCACATGGCTGCATTTTTGTAAAGAAGTTTACCTATTACTCAAGCTCATACAAACACCATTGAAAATAGCATAGATATAAGAAGGACCAGGGGGCTTCCCTGGTGGGGCAGTGGTTAAGAATCCACCTGCCAATGCAGGGAACACAGGTTCGAGCCCTGGTCTGGGAAGATCCCACATGCTGCGGAGCAGCTGGGCCCGTGAGCCATGGTTACTGAGCCTGCACGTCTGGAGCCTGTGCTCCGCAACAAGAGAGGCCGCCATAGTGAGAGGCCCGCGCACCGCGATGAAGAGTGGCCCCGCTTGCCACAACTAGAGAAAGCCCTTGCACAGAAACGAAGACCCAACACAGCCAAAAATAAATGAATAAATAAATAATTTTTTTTTTTTTAAAAGAAGGACCCCGGACTGAATTGAAAAGGTGTGCAAGAATTATAGAGAAGGGCTTCCCTGGTGGCGCAGTGGTTGAGAATCTGCCTGCCAATGCAGGGGACACGGGTTCGAGCCCTGGTCTGGGAAGATCCCACATGCCGCGGAGCAACTAGGCCCGTGAGCCACAATTACTGAGCCTGCGCATCTGGAGCCTGTGCTCCGCAACAAGAGAGGCCGCGATAGTGAGAGGCCCGCGCACCGCGATGAAGAGTGGCCCCCGCTTGCCACAACTGGAGAAAGCCCTTGCACATAAACGAAGACCCAACACAGCAATAAATAAATAAATAAATAAATAAATAAATAAATAAATAAAGTTACAGATTTAAAAAAAAAAAAAAAAGAATTATAGAGAAAATGATACACTTTTGTTGGATGATATTAAAGAAGACTGAAGTAAACAGGGAGATATACTATGACCATGAACTCAAAGAATCCCATGTTGAGAATATTCCAGATCTTACCAAACTCTTACTTTATCAATTGCTTCTAATATATGGAAAGGCAAAAACAAAGAATAGTAAGATACTGTGAAAGAAGCACAAAGTGGAGAAACTTGCACTCCAGATGTAAGGTATATTATTATGATGCCTTAATAATTAAGATAATGATGGACAAAAGAGCCAAATATTCAAATATACAGAATTAGAGAGGTCAGAAAGTGACCTCCAAATACAGAAATAAGATATGAAAGAGGGAGAATTGCAGATCAGCGTGAAAAGTTGTAGTTTTCAATAAATGCTGCTAGGAAATTGCTTATTCATGTGGAAAAAAATGACTGACTTTATGCAAAATTGGATTCCTTCTGCATACTATGACATTTCAGTTGGATTCAAGACCAAAATGTAAATGAAAATGTTAAAATCTTTGACAAAATAACAGAATATCTTCTTTTTCTCCAATAAGGAATTCTTAAATTAGATACTTTAAGAAAAACACTACTAAAAAGGAAGTGATTGATAAATTTAACCATATTGAAATTAAGAAATTCTGTCCAGTTGAATGTAACACAAAAATTTTCAAAAAGATAAGCCATGAAGTGGGAGACAATATTTGCAAAATGCATAACTAATTGGTATCTAAAATATCCAAACTACTATAAATCAGTAAGAAAAGACAAATAATAGAAAAGAGTAAGAAGTTCAAAAAAAGGAAAGAAATTAAACATATTAAAAGTTGTACCAAATACAAACAGATGGAGAGATATACCATGTTCTTGGATTGGAAGAATCAACATTGTGAAAATGACTAGACTACCCGAAGCAATCTACAGATTCAGTGCAATCCCTGTCAAACTACCAATGGTATTTTTCACAGAACTATAACAAAAAATTTCACAATTGGTACAGAAACACAAAAGACCCCGAATAGCCAAAACAATCTTGAGAAAGAAAAATGGAACCAGAGGAATCAGGCTCCCTGACTTCAGACTATACTACAAAGCTACAGTAATCAAGACAGTATGGTACTGGCACAAAAACAGAAATATCGATCAATGGAACAGGATATAAAGCCCAGAGATAAACCCATGCACATAGGGTCACCTTATCTTTGATAAAGGAGGCAAGAATATACAATGGAGAAAAGACAGCCTCTTCAATAAGTGGTGCTGGGAAAAATGGACAGCTACATGTAAAACAATGAAATGAGAACACTCCCTAACACCATACACAAAAATAAACTCAAAATGGATTAAAGACCTACATGTAAGGCCAGACACTATAAAACTCTTAGAGGAAAACAGAGGCAGAACGCTCTATGGCATAAATCACAGCAAGATCCTTTTTGACCCACCCCTCAGAGAAACGGAAATAAAAACAAAAATAAACAAATGGGACCTAATGAAACTTAAAAGCTTTTGCACAGTAAAGGAAACCATAAACAAGATGAAAAGACAACCCTCAGAATGGGAGAAAATATTTGCAAACAAAGCAACTGACAAAGGATTAATCTCCAAAATTTACAAGCAGCTCATGCAGCTCAATATCAAAAAAACAAATAACCCAATCCAAAAATGGGCAGGAGATCTAAAGAGACATTTCTCCAAAGAAGATATGCAGATCACCAACAAACACATGAAAGGATGCTCAACATCACTGATCATTAGAGAAATGCAAATCAAAACTACAATGAGGTATCACGTCACACCAGCCCTCATCAAAAAATCTTCAAACAATAAATGCTGGAGAGGGTGTGGAGTAAAGGGAACCCTCTTGCACTGTTCGTGGGAATGTAAATTGATACAGCCGCTATGGAGAACAGTATGGTGATTTCTAAAAAACTAAAAATAAAACTACCATACGACCCAGCAATCCCACTTTTGGGCATATACCCTGAGAAAACCATAATTCAAAAAGAGTCATGTACCACAATGTTCTTTGCAGCTCTTTTACAATAGCCAGGACATGGAAGCAACCTAAGTGTCCATTCACAGATGAATGGATAAAGAAGATGTGGCACATATATACAATGGAATATTACTCAGCCATAAAAGGAAACGAAATTGAGTTATTCGTAGTGAGGTGGATGGACCTAGAGTCTGTCATACAGAGTGAAGTAAGTCAGAAAGAGAAAAACAAATACAGTATGCTAACACATATGTATGGAATCTAAGGAAAAAAAAAAAGGTCATGAAGAACCTAGGGGCAGGAACAGGAGTAAAGATGCAGACGTAGAGAATGGACTTGAGGACACAGGGAGGGGGAAGGGTAACATGGGATGAAATGAGAGAGTGGTATGGACATATATACACTAGCAAATGTAAAATTGATAGCTAGTGGGAAGCAGCCACATAGCACAGGGAGATCAGCTCGGTGCCTTGTGACGACCTAGAGGGGTGGGATAGGGAGGGTGGGAGAAAGATGCAAGAAGGAGGGGATATGGGGATATATGTATACGTACAGCTGATTCACTTTGTTATACAGCAGAAACTAACACACCATTGTAGAGCAATTATTCTCCAATAAAGATGTAAAAAAAAAAAAAAAGTTCCTTTATTAAAATAGAAGAAAAAAGAAAAGTTGTGCCAATATATTAATAATCAGGTATACAAAAAATAAAATCCAAATGAGATAGTATTGCACAATTTAGCCAAAATAAAATTTTAAAACATAAAATAAGAACTGCTGGTGATATTGTTTTGTTTTCATTTCTTGTCATCAAAAGCATACTAACTGAAATATTCTGTGGCTTTAGGAAAGTTTCTTTACTTCTCTGTGCTTCATTTGCCTCTTTTGTAAAAGTTAAATAAGTTAATTAAACCTCATAGGATTCTTGTGACAATTAAATAAAATGATATGTGTAAAACACTGAAAAAAAAAAAGGAAGTGCTGGTGAGATTATAGATCCACAAGAACTTCCTTGACAGCTGTTAGGGTTGTAAATCTGTACACCACTGTGGAAAACACTAAGACAACATTTCATGAAGTTAAATATGCATATCACTCAGTATCCTATCATTCAGTAATTTCATTCTTAACTGTGCACACTTAGGGATATCTTGCATATTTGTGCCACAAGAAATGTAGAAGGCATCCACAGCAATCCAAGTATAAATCAGTAGTAGAATGTTCGTTATATTCAAAACATAGGATTTCATAAAACAACATCATGAATCTTACAAGTATAAGAATAAATGAAATAATCAGGCATGATTTTATATGTATAAAGTTCAAAACAGGCAGTAATAAATAACATAATTTTAGAAATACCATTATCACAAAATCATCAGGAAGATGATTATTTTACTTTGGATGGGGGCCAAGTCATTTGGAAGAGGTAGACAGAGGGCTTCTAAGGTATTGGCAATATTCTTTTACAAACCAGGCTAATTATTATCTGAGTGTTTACTATGTAATAGCTCCTTCCACTCTACCTACAGGTTTTATACACTATGTGATATTTATGATAAATTTTTGTAACAAACATACAGTTACAAATTATGGAGGAATTCTAAATTATAAAAAAAGGGAATTATCTCTTCCACATACATTATAAGAGACACTAGGAAAAGAAAATGGATGTGGAGTTAGATCAAACAGGCTTCAAATCATTTTTCTATTACTGTTTAAGTTTTGACCATGAGGGCATTAGACTCCTCATTTATAAAAGAAACATAGGTCATTTTAAATGAAATCATCTAAAATGTTTACGTTTTCCTATCTTCCCAAACATACCTGTTTTTATTCTTAATGTTTGTTAATAGCACCAGTATTTCTTCCTCAATTTCTCAAGCCAGAAATAGGTTAGTCAATTCCCCTCATTCTTCACTTCACTTCAATTTGATCTCCAATTCCAAAGCATGTTACAGCCTAAAGTTTCTGTAGATGTCTTCTCTGTTTCCTTCATGTCACTCTATGTTCAGGCTTCTGTAATCTCTAAACTGAAATTATTTTGATGGCTTTAATTTTGGTGTTCCTGGCTCAGGTCTCATCTTCTTCCTTTTTTTTTCATCACTGATAAACAGAATGACCATTTTCAAAATAGCATGTCTATTCATCTATTTGCCCTCCTTAAATACTTTCAGTGACTGATCATCACCTAATTTATAAAATCATATTTCTACTCCATTTATTTATGTATAAATATCTATGTATCCATCTAGTCATCCTTCCTTTCATCCACCCATGTATCCATCCATCTAAAATAAGAATGGCTCTTTACTCTGTCTAACCAAGCATATTAGATTTTTTTAATCCAACTATTGAGGTTGCCATAGTCTAATAAAGAATACCTTCGGGGCTTCCCTGGTGGCACAGTGGTTGAGAACCTGCCTGCCAAGGCAGGAGACATGGGTTCGTGCCCTGGTCTGGGAAGATCCCACATGCTGCGGAGCAACTGGGCTCGTGAGCCGCAATTACTGAGCCTGCGCCTCTGGAGCCTGTGCCCCGCAACAAGAGAGGCCGCGATAGTGAGAGGCCCGCGCACCGCGATGAAGAGTGGCCCCCTCTTGCCACAACTAGAGAAAGCCCTCGCACAGAAACGTGACCCAACACAGCCATAAATAAATAAAAATAAATTTAAAAAAAAAAGAATACCTTCATTAGTCTATAACATTATCTCTGAAATCTTATAAATATCCATTTTATCTCTGTAGTGCTTTTTCCTGCAGAATATTGAAATATTAATATCTCTGTTCATGCCTTTGTATATACCCTCTGTCTCTATAGTCTCTCATATTGGTAAACACCTTTTCAAAAATTAGTTCTCATCTGCTATAGGATGCCTACTTTGATTGCCTGGGATAACGTTAGCCATACTCAGTTCCATATTCCTGTAGAGATTTCTACCAATAAATCCATTTTATTATGTTTACCTATTTGTTTAACTAGAATATCACAAGCTTTTGAGAACAGAAACTGGGAAACTTATCTTCATATTTCCACAAACTATATAGTGAGCTAGAATATCGGAGGCATTCAATAGATGGTATGCAACCTAGCAGAATGGCTAAGAGCTCTGGATGGGTCAAATTACATGGATAATTCTACACATGACTAAGGTAGAACTAGATGCCTAATAATTTGGATGATTATTTTAATTTCCTTTTTTTTCTCATTTACTAATCTACACTGTTGACTAGTGAATGCTTATTTTCAAGCCTTATACATTTTTCTATTCCTCTCTTTGGAAGATTGCATGGCCTACTCTCTTTCCTGTACAGTTTGGTACATCTGGGAAACTCAATAAATATTGGAAGAATCACCATATATAATGAGCCATAATCCCTGTTATTTTTCTTTCTCTCCCCAAGACAACTCTGTAAGCAGAATCTTCAAGGGACATAATTTCATTAGCAATGACAGTTAAGCTTACACTTTATAAAACTTTTCTATTTTCCCTGTCTGTGAAATTTATGAGATACCAAATGTGTTTAGGAAAGTAATTTGATGTAACACTCTGGCTTTAATATCAGAAGTGCTAAAACCTCTAATTGTATTTCAGGTAGTAGATCGACCTGACCTTCTATAATAGAAACCTGAAAGATAAGAGGTATTTGTGTATTGTTAATGTTCACATTTTTATACATTCCCAATATTATCTTTATTTAAAGTGCCTATGCAATGCTACACTGTGGTAAGATAGAGCCTTAATTCTGACTGTAACAAATTCATACTCTTATATCCTAACTACAGCAACCAATAAGGTTACATTACCTGATTTGGATACACTCTGAGCTATGGATTACTTTTACCAAAAGCAAAGATCTCTGAATATAGTCTATTTGTCACTCGCTGATGAAATTTCAGAGTTGAACAGACTGGAGAATATCACCATTTTCTTCTGCCTATTGCATCTTCTTATGAGTACTTACAAAATTAACTAGGAGAAGATCAAAATTTTAAAAATATCTATTTTCTATATTGGCATGGTTCTCTTTCATACGGGAAAATCATATCATTATCCACTCTGCAGCAAGTGGATTTTCCTCTGATTTTTACTGTGCCTTTCTAAAAAAGTTCTACTTAGAAAATTGAAATAGATTTCTATTAATACCCCACCCACAGGACAGCCATCAGCCATCGAGTGATGCTTTATTTCAACAGCATATTTGGACAGAAAAGACAGCTTGTCTTTCCATCATATGCCTTAGAAGATTAAAACACTGGATGATTTAGATAACCTGTATTGAGATGTTGAAAAAAAATGAGTAATGCAACCTACTTTGCATTCACAATCCACCTGAAACATATTTATTTTCTCTATGAATGAAGTTAGGAATCATTTCCTCATTTCACTGTGATGATTATGAGCTTTTTACACAACCAAATTTTCTACTGATTATAATTTGATGAAGAAAATGTCAGAAAAATTAAATCAAATCAAATGGCATTCCTCAAGAAAGATATACATATACATAAAGCACCATTCCCCTGCCTTGGCTATGTTGCTAAGTCAAGTTCCTGGAATAGAAAATAATGTTACTGAGACCATGGCTTATGGGTATGGAGAAGATCACCTACTCTCTGTGTCTTTTCAAAGCCTTTGCAAAGGCATTTGTCACTGTCAAATCTATGAATATGCATGCTTTGGTTGAGGGTGAGCTACAGCACAGCTATTCACCATAGTTATAAATCAGCTGCTCCTTGGAATATCATTTCTTGTTGCTACATAGAAGGTTAGCAGAAAGGGAAGGTGTTCTCCCTGCCATTTCTTACTTCTCCCAGAAATCTGTTCCTTTAGGTGACATTTAGGAAAGAAACTGCTGTCCTGTTAATGCTTTGTGAAAAGTATTAACTGTCAGCATATCTGTACTCAGTTCCTCCATCTGTTTCTTTTAATTCAATTTGTCTTTATGTCCCAGTCCTCTAATTATCACCTGTGTCATCTAAAATTTAATAAGTGAAATCATGGGTTATGGTTTTGATCTTTATTTGGGGTCTTTATTAAGAGTAGAGGTAAAAGTCTAAATAATTTTCATGGTTTTTCCTTGATTTCCTCAGTGGATGAAATCCCAAAAAGGAATGTACAGACTCTCTTGTTTAGATGGTACAATTTCATGAATTCTGCTGCATTTCTGGATCCCAAAAATGTATGTGACAAATAAAAGGTGCATTATATTTTTAAAAAAATATGTAGGGAAAAGCAGTCTAACTAATTGCATCCATCATTTGAAGAAAATTCATGTATTTGCCAAATTCAGTGTTTTGGTACTCACATTGCAAGAATGGAAGTTAAGAGCTCCTCATCTAAATTCTACATGATAATAATACTTTAAAGCATTTATTATAAATGCACATGGTCTTTCTTTCTGTTATTTGGGGATGTATAGGAAATTAGAATATTGTACTTAGTCAGGTAAGATTTAGCACATGAAATACAAACTTCTACCTCAGCTGAGAGTATAGGCTGAGGAATGTATGTACATTACTGTATTTAAACGTCATATAAACCGGGATCTTCTGATCCAATTCTGTAAGGAATGCTGCTAACACTTTATGGACACTATTTTGGCAAACAGTGATATTAGGTTAGCTGAATTCACTTGCTTTAGGTCTCTTTTCTTATTAGGATTCAGTTATTCTGCTATTGATCCCTTCTAGAGTATTTGTAATTTCAGTTATTGTGTCGTTCAGCACTGTTTGTTTGCTCTTTAGTTCTTCTAGGTCCTTGTTAAACGATTCTTATATTTTCTCCATTCTGTTTCTGAGATTTTGGATCATCTTTACTGTCATTACTCTGAATTCTTTTTCAGGGAGGTTGTCTATTTCCTCTTCATTTATCTGGTCTTGCAGGTTTTTACCTTGTTCCTTCATCTGTAACATAATTTTTTGTCATCTCATTTTTTTTTGATGGATGGGGCTGTATTGCTGTCTTACTTGTTGTTTGGCCTGAGGCATCAAGCACTGGAGTTTGCAGGCAGTTGGATAGAGCCGGGTGCCGAGATGAGGACCTCTGGGAGGCCTCACTCTGATTAATATTCCCTGGGGTCTGAGGTTCTCTGTTAGTCCAGTGGTTTGGGCTCGGAGCTCCCACCACAGGAGCTCAGGCCTGACCCTCAGTGTGGAAACCAAGATCCTGAAAGCCACGTGGCTCAGCAAAAGAAAAGGAAAAAAAATGGAGCAGTACAATAACAAAGAAGAAAAAATAAAATAAAATTAGAAAGATAAAAAATATATTAGGAAAAATAAAAATATAATTGAAACAACTACAACAAGGTAAAACAGAACCACAACAGAAAAAAGAAAGAAAAAAAAAAAGAAACAAAAGTGCTATTTTGTACTGTAATGCAATTACTTTTCTAATCATGGTCTAGTCTACAGGGTATTCACCTTTTCTACTATAATATTTTTAATTACATGACATCAAATGTTCACCAGTGCGGCAACTGTAATCATCAATGCACCTTTGTCATCAGATGCAGCCATGTGGAGTTGTGTGATACAATGACTTAATGGACATGGAGTTAGGAAGTACGTGTTTTTTTTGGAGTAAAATTGCTTTACAATGTTGTGTTAGTTTCTGCTGTACAATGAAGTGAATCAGCTATATGTGTACCTATGTCCCCTCCCTCTTGGGTCTCCCTCCCCCCCATCTAGGTCATCACAGAGCACCTCCACAGTACTCCTCTATACCATATATACCAAATTTATTCCTGTGTTTGTTTTATAATCATTTCTTTTATGTAAACTATGAGTTTCCTTTGCTATGCAGAACAAATATTGGTACTTCTGTGAGGATTTTCCTGACTTCAATTTACAGAGAATTTTCATTTTGTACATACCTATAGGGTGCCTTTGCTTTCCCAGCTAGAAAATATACTTTGCAAAGATTATTTTATTTTCCTTTTATAACACTCACAGTATAATAAATAAATATTAGTTGATATGTTAGGAATAAAAGAAACTGTAAAAATGACCTTTTTTAATGGTAGCAATTATTTCTCATTCACATCATAGAAAAGTAGACGTTGAATTTATAGAGACTAGAAAGATTTACTAACTCACATGGAAACACCAAACGAATTTTTGTTTCTTACCTCAACAGCTACTGTGTTTGCTGAATACTGATGACCTTGAAATATAGCTCTCTAGTTTTAATAAGACAGGTAATTAAGTCAACTTCAAATGTGGCTTTGCACAAAAAAGACAAAGTGTCAGATTAGGAGAAACATCCTTACTTGCACATTAAACGCATTTTTTAAAACCAATTAGCCAAAACATGTTTTCATCTATTCGCTTAATATTTTTAATAAATCGTAAGCAATCAACTTTAAGTCAGAGCAGAGCATATACGGAAGTGAGTTATCTGCTTCTTTGCTAATGAGATACTTAATGTGAACTGGGCAAAGTGCAAAGACTTGGTCTCTGTAAAGCAAAGTACAGATGAAGGATAAAGAGAGTTCATTTCCTAATTAGCAAGAAAATTCTGCCTGACTGATACTTTAGTTTGATCTGAAGTTTCTCCTACAAATTCATAGCACCCCCTCCCTAATTTACATCCTAAATGTAAGAGCAAAGTGCATGTTTCTTTGGTTACCATCTTCTCCTACCTGTCACCCTTTATATTTCCTTTCAAAGAAAACCACCTAAAAGCCAATGAGTATTTGCATTTTTAAAGACCAATGAACTTCTTTATCTTTAGAAATGATACAAGTGCTTTTCTTTTTCTAGATACTGAAGCTTCTGAGACAAAGCTTTATTTCTAGGTCTCTTCATCACAGTGTTCCATTCTCTCTCTCTCTCCCCTTCCCTCCTTCTCTGCACTCCTCCCTCTCTCCCATCTCCCCCTCTCTCCCTCCTCCTCTGTTCTTCCCTTCTTATCTTTCTTTCCAAATGATAAAGAAAAAAATTAAGAATAAACTTTCAGTGGAAATTTTGTTTCAAAATACATCAAAATCATATTTAATGGTGAGAAAACATGTCTCGTCACATGTAAAAGGGAAAAGCAATTCATTTAAAATAATAGTTATGTTGAAAATATGCTTCAATGTAAAAGACTAAATTCTCTACCTTAAACAACTATTTTTATCCCAAAATTCAAATGAGAGATAAATGTACAATGGAAAGATTAATATTTTACTCTTTTAATATTTAATTTAATCTTGGTGAGCCAGAGTAATAACATCTTTTACTTAAATATGTCCTATTTATCTGTTAAAATATTTCCTTATCTTTATATATGTTAATTTTCATATAATTTAGTTTCCAAGTTGATTAAATGTTTTTTCAACAATGAATATATAGCTCTCCTTCCATCGAAGCTAAAGCTAATAATAAACTGTCACAAGGGATCATTCATTTGGGAGTGACATCTGTGCCTTGCAGAGTTAAACTTTATAATTCACTTTGCCTTTCATTAGTTATTTCTGATTCCATATTTTATTAACTTTCCAAGATATATCTTTGCACTCCATAGAGAACATGACCTACACATGATCCAATAACAAAAGAAATCTGACTGTTAGAGGTTAATGGAACAGTAGAGATCCAGCTTCACTTCCAACTTCTGCAGACAAGGATGATTCTTAGAGAGTTAATGGTTTTCCCCAAGGTCAAGACAAAAGAGCAGTCAAGCCAGGTTGAAATTCAGGGGAAAAAAATGGGAACATGGGGAAGAGGTGCTCCAAAATGTCAGCCATGATTGAAAATCATTTTAATGATAGTTATGATCTGAATACAAGATAATCTAGATGGCAAATAGGAAGTTTTAAAGAAACACTAAAGAATAAAGTGGATTGTGATGATCATTTCACAATGTATATGTATATCAAATCATCAAGTCATGCACCTTAAATATATATAGTTGTTATTTGTCAATTAATCTCAATAAAGGTGGAATAAAAGAGAATAAAATGGATATGATTAACATTATATCATATGAAAAGGTGGGAATAATAAAATATACAAATTAAAATACACAAATTAATAACAAAATATACAAAAGTAAATTTAATCATGCAAACATACCTCTTACTGAACATATTCAATGATGATTGTTCACTCTAGAAAAGAATAAGTTAAATAAGGATTTTGTCCAGTGGTTTCCAATCTAATTTTTGTCTTCACTGTCTTTATGTAAATGTTAATTGAGTTACAATAAAAAAATAATAATGACAATAAAAAAATACTGGTACAAAACTCTGGTCATGGCAGAGGTGAAGGCTTGCTAATAATAAACTACTATATAAGCACATTGCATTCATTCCCTTGCTTAATTCTTACAACACTTACATGAGAGAAGTACTATTTCTGTCCCCATTTGATTGTTCAGAAAATGGAGGCTGCACAAGAAGTTAAGTGATTTCCTCATTCAGACCCCCTGTAAGCAGCAGAACCAGGATTGGAATTTAAGTAGCTTCACCTATGACCTCAACACAACAGCAGGTGATGAGATGGATTTTAGTGTATCAGCAATTTTGAGAGCACACACAGTGTGCAATGCACAGGGGCTGAGAACTGCTGATTTCTACTAATTTTAACTGATATAAAAATTACATATACACAACACTGTATAAATATGTGCATATATATATATTTAATTATAACATTCAATTTGGGAAATGTTTTTTACTCAGCGTTAGATGATAAAATAACATTTTTTAAAAAAGCTTTAATATAAAGGAGTAAATATAAAGGAAAAGAATTTACTGTCAGTGAGATCTATTCATGAGAACCAGTTATAAACTTACTCTAAGTTTAATATTGACCTTTAAAATAATCTCTAAAGGTTACAAGACAACCATTAAGAATAATATTTCTAAGACTAGATTATAATATTAACTATGTTTAAGGCTTTGGTTTCAAACTTAATTATCCCTGAGAGTGGTAGCGTATTCATCCTGAAGCACACAATGCCCGATGCCAGATATTTGGTAGAAAGTAGCAGGCCAAGTACTTTTCAAAATTTCAACTAACAGTGTCTATGCATATTAGATACCAAGCTATTTGAATTCAAAATTGAATAGGGAACTATCCATACTCTACAAAGTTAATTGCTTAAAAAAGACAGGCCTGCAAGGAAATTATTGCATTGTATTGTGAGAGCATTATTAATAGACCAATGTAGAAATGGTAGTGGAAAAGCCGTGAGCGTAGGACTGAAACTCTAGGACAAATTCACAAAGGAGCCAACGTTTATGTCAGGACACTAAAAATGAGTAGAAACAATCTGGAACATGAGATTTGAAGAAGGATACTCTTGGCAGAGGAGAGAAGAGATCCAAACATTCTACATATGCTCTATTCGTCTTGGAATGAGATGATGAACAGTCAAACTGGAAAGTTCTGCTGGGTTCAGAGTTTATGACAAATCTAATGTGAATATAGGATCACTCAGCGTCCAAAAGTAGACAACTTGTATTAAAGCAAGGGCAAGAGAGCCCAGGAGCAAAAGTATAGGGGACCAGTGAATTCTTTATTATGAAACTTAGGGATAGTCATGATACTTGAAAGTTTGCATTTGGACTACAGCATGTATATTATATATTTATACATTTTGTTTTAGCAAAAATGTTTGAGAGGCATATGATGGGAGCTTAATTCTTAGGCAGAACAAGTAATCACAGGCAGGAGGCTATAGTTGTAAGAATGAAAGAAAACACAATTTTCTCAAGTGTAGTTCACCATCTATCTTCCACAGCAGAATCACAGCATGTGAAAAGATGAGTGCATAAAGATGCAATACAGCAAATTACTATGGATCAAGCTTCAATTCACAGATACAAAGAAGTTTAGAATGTTGATCTTTTATTCCAAACAAAAAAAAAATGAATTTAAAGAGCAATGCTTTTGCATAAAAAAATAATAATAATGAATAATAGCTTTCAATTGTAGGAATTAGTCTCTACTGAATGTCATCAATATCAAAATATGGTCTCTCAAGGACATCAGGGGAAAAAAAAGAAACAGTAAAGCAATTAATTTGACTTTCTTCTCATTAAGTTCTCATAATTACATTTTCAGAATTAAGTGCATTTATGTGATGGTCGTGCAGTTTTATTTGGATAGTAAAAGTGACTTTGTTCTGTCTTAAAAAAAAAATTGGACTCTGCATATAGAACATTAAAGTCAAATAAAATTTCCCTGAAAATGATTAAGGAAAATATAGTCTCCAACACTGCATATTTTAATGATTTGTGAATATTTTATATTTTCTAATATACTAAATTTCATTTATTTACAAAACATATAAAAATAAATAAGTCTGGTGACTTTTTTTTTTTTCTATTGGGCATCCTGGGATTAGGGAGAGTGGTTGATATAAATAAAGTTTTTCAGTCATGTGATTAATTCAGAGACTGATATTTTTTGAGCGTTTGTGAATGAAGATAAAGTCAATTATTTGAAAACTTAACATCCAACAAAATTCTACCTTAGGTTTTATTGGAAAGTATTATTTGGAGGTGTTTAAAAGACACCATCTGAGTTTTGAAACAAGTATATATAAATGATCAGGGTTAAAAACCTAGAGAAATAATGCAAAAGGGAGATGAAAATGCCACCTTCATTTCTACTGAAACTGGTGGTTGAGAATTTGGATTAAATCTGAGGAAAATGTGCTCTCTAGCACAGAAGTCCAGAATTTGACCCCCTTTACATTCATAGTAGGGAGCACAGCACAACACGTGAGGCAGGAAATGGGCCAGAAGTCATATATGGTGGAGCTTCCCACATATGGGAAGAAACAGCAGGTGTGGGGGAAAAGACCTCACACGTCTGCAAACACTATGCTGTTAAAATTAAGTCCTTTAAAAAGATAATCCAAAACATGACTAAAATTGGTAGAAAATGAATTGTGTCAACCTTGGTCATTATGGTATGATTTGCAAAAATGGGAACTCCATGCAAGAAGACTTTTGGAATTGCTCTATAATGAGAAATATTAAAACAGTATTTTTAGTGGTTTTCCTGCCTTCAGTTTTATAAGCTCCACAATCCACTGTCAAAAAAAAAAAAAAAAAAAAAGAGCTATAATTCTAAAATGCCCTTTCCCCATTTCAGTTAAATGGTTCACTGGCCTCCCCAAGATAAAATCCAAATTCTCCTACATAAAATATAAAGTGTCCATAATTTGGTGGTTTACCGTTTCCATGCCCTTCATCTTAAATTTTCTTCAATACATTTTAAGCTCTAGTCTCACTGAACTTCTTTCATTTTTGAAAATGTGTCATGCCCTTTATAATTTTCAAAACTTTAGGTATGCTATCCCTTGGGGCTAGAATGATGTTCTGTGGTTTCTTTATTTGGCTACACTCTATTTATCCTTCTTTCCAAGTTTAGACGTCAATTTTCTTTTGAAACAAGTAAGATATAAAAAAAAAAACGGGGCAGGGAGAAAAAGAAGTATTCTTCTCTCCCCAAGTTTTGTTTATTCTGTCCTCACCCGTCTTTCTCTGACACTTTACATCCCCACTACTAGCTTACATGTCATCCTGTACTGTAATGCATATTTACTTGTATCTTCCGCTAAATACTTCACAGTATTCAGCAAAGTGTCTGAAATATATTAGGATCTCAATAATAAGTTTGAAATGAGTGAGAGACTGATGGAATGTGTACGTAAATAAATGAGGGAGGGAAGACTTAGACATTATTGCAGCAGAGAGTTGATTTCATAATTTAACTAGAATAGCATTTTCCAAAACACTTAACTTTCATATGTTATGTTTTAGAACACAGGCATCCATGAATAAAGTAAGTACATGGAGATGTGATGGATTGCTGAAAGCTGAAATCTGGCATCAGACTTGTCCAGAGAAATGGGACAATCTTGTGTGAAGCATATTCTCCACGGGTTTTACAAAGAACATTCATATAGTCGGTGTTAGGGCTCAGGGCAGGCCAACCAACATGCCACAATGGAGGCATACTGATTATTTTGAATTCAAATTACCTAGGAAATAACCAATGCAAAGAAGGAAACTCTGACCCTCCTCTGTCCACCTGAAAACAGGAAATAAATCTCCCATGAAAAAGGTACCCTCCTTGTACCAGGAGGTAAAAAGGCATCCTTATGGCCAGAGGAAAGGAATCCAGGGCCAAGAAAACTATATAAACAAACACTTATTACTTTACTAATTTACTACCTCAAGCCCAAACTGCTCGGTTTCTTCATTAATTAAGCACCCAAGCCTAAGTTTCATTGTCCTGGCAATTGCTCACAAATTTATTACTTCTCTGTCTAAAAAGTATAAAAGCTGCCTGCTTTGGCTATTTCTTAGGTCCTATTTCTCTGAGCCCTCCATATGCACAAATCAAAAAATTTTATTTTCTCTTGTTAATCTGTCCTGTGTCAATGTAATTATTAAACCAGCCAAAAGAATTCAAGAAGGGTAGGGGGGAAATTTCCCTCTCCCTGACTCAGGGACAAGTTTCATTAGGTAATGAATTCTTGGTTTGAGTGTATCAATTGCTTGCAACAAAGAGTGCTGTGGCCCTTGAAAAGTTTTTATATAAAACTTCATATAAGACAGAAAAAACATCATCTGGTTAGCAAATACAACTGGCATTTTTAAGAGGCATTCAGGGAAATTCTGGTGGCAGTTTCTAGGAATCCAGTGACTTGAGGGACACCATGGCAGATTCTTCAGCTATAGATGGACTGAAGTGGGAAGCATATTATAAAGACAGTCATTCAGAGAAGATAAAGGAGAAATTGAATTCACCCCACCAAGATACATGGTGGAGACTGGGACTCCTGAGCTAGGCAGAAGCTATTTAAATGAATGAATATGGGCACAAGAAGTGTGGAATAAAACAGATAGGAGAAAAAGAAGCTGGTCCTCAAAAGGAATATTGAATGCATATACAAACATTTACCTTTAAGTCTCATGGACAGAATAACTGTAACCATAACAGAGAAGAACAAACCTGAAATATACCTGATAGCCCGTTCTCAAGGCTCTGCCTTCCAGGCTTGACCTTTAAAGGTATAACACTTTTCATTCACATGGAGATTAAACGTTGGGAAACAGAGAATAACACGTCTTGTTGGAGGTTTATAGGAACATTGTGACCAGACCTACATGGACAGCTGCAAGAACAAAGGATTCCAACACCAAGAAGTTTGCAACAACCAGCCACACCCCCTCCCCGTTTAGTACAAAAGAAGCCCGAATTCTAACTTGGGGAAGATGGTTCTTTGGGGCACAAGTCCACCATCTTCTCTGTCTGCTGGCTTTCCAAAGAAAGTCGCTATTCCTTATCCCAACAGCTTGTCTCTCGATTTATTGACCTGTTGTGTGGTAAGCAGTGTGAGCTTGGACTCAGTAACATAACTAGTTAACTGCAGCAATAATTCTCAGTGTATTTTCATTTTTACACTCATGTATACCCATACAACCTCTCTGTCTTCCTTCGATGTTCCTCTACTTCTTTCCCATTTAATATTACCTTTGACAATCATTTAAACCATCTCTCAACCCTTTCTATCACCTCACACCAGGGTGATTTTGTCCCTCTGACGAAAGGTAATTGGCAATATCTCAGACATTTTTGTTTATCACACTGGGTTGTTGGTGTCTCTGGCATGCAGTGGATAGAAGTCAAGCACGCTTCTAAGACATTCTACTATGCATAGGACAAATGTCACTGTGACAAAAATTTTCCAGCTCCAAATTTCAATATTTCCAAGGTTGAGAAACTCTGCTATAGATGATGAAGAGTGAATGGCCTAGCAATAATTTTTTTTTGGGTTCCAACCCTTTCCCCATGGAATAAATGGCTATATATTGAAAATAATTTGAGAAGAAAAGAGAAGAGTTGACATTTGAGAACAGCATTTATTAGTAATGCTTATAAAGCTCTGAATCAATTGAATTATTGAGTTTATCATGAAAATAGCAAGATTCAAAGCTATTGGAAAAGAGAGTTTAAGTCAGAGACTTTTTTTTCCCCACACCTTTATTAGTCCATCAAAATAGTGAGTTTCTATCCAGGGGAATAGCTAATAATTTCACAAGATAAAAGGTTTTGTCCTATTATGGCATTATCAAAAAGAGAGAGAACGGAGTACAATGGTAATAAAGCAATAAAATATAGAGGAAAAGCATAAATAAGTATAATAAAAAGAGGATTACATTCATCTATGTGGATCAAAAATCATCTGCCTTGTACTGATGTGTGCATTATGCCAGCAGGAATTTCCAGACAAATTGCTGCATCTTTCACAGATTAAACTAATGCTCCTGACTGACTGAATGCAGTTTATTGCCAGGGCATATGATGTAGAAATACTTAGACTATGGAAATCAGACAGATGGCTTGGCAAATTAATCCATAAGCAGCATGCCATAAGGTTAGTCAATGACAGTGACAGAAAAGTGTGGTCGTTGATAGAGATAATCATAGGAAATGTGAAGGTGAAAAAGATCATGAAGAAGGGATGGGGAAGCCAGTTTTTAATTTTTATTATAAAACAACTTGATATGTCTGTTCTAAATGTACTTTATTTTTTTAAGTGGCTGAAAGAGAAGAATTTTACTATCCAATAACAAACAGGTAAAAACTAAGATATTTGAAACTTTGTGACAATAGAGACTTGTCATTGCTCCAAGCACTGAACCAGGGTTTAGAACAAAGGGCCATTGTAGGGATCAAAATAAATTATCATTTCCATTGTAAGTATTAGAGTAACTTTACGTGGGACTTTGTATAATTTTAAATTGTCACTTGTAATCCATGGCTTTTTTTCCCCAAATTCAAAGAGTTTATTATTTGTGTGATTAAAAATTTTATTTAAAAATTAAAACAACAGACACATAAATATTAATACACGAACACAATCATTATTATTAACTTTTTCTAAAAATCTTATCTATGCTCATAAACATGATCATGCAATATATGCTATGTAACCTAAGGTTCTCACCTAATGATACGTGGAAAAGATGAAAAGTACAAAGGCATTTTTAATTAAGTATACTGAAACAAGTTCAAGTGAGATATTTTCTATTTTATCAGTGAAATATGAAGTGAGTTCATGTCCTGGGTATAAGAAGAAAAGTAATAGCTTTGGAGATTAACAAGAATCTTATTTGTAGAGCAAAATGACTCTTTTTTCCAAAGGAAAGATGTCTCCAATAAGACAAAAACCCAGCATATATGAATATTTTCTGATGCTATGTGCACACTGCATATGTCTGAAACAGGCAACTGCCTGTTAAGAACATTGTGTCAGTTTTTGATACAGAGGGACTAGAACTGAGTGATAGAACCCCAGAACTGAGTGACTATAAACAAAACAAATAAAAAACATTTATAATTGCTCACTAGGCTGGAAATTCTTTTCATCTAGGCCAGCTTGGCTGGGCCTGCATCTTTCATATTAGCACATGCAATGTCTCGTGACTGGCTCCATGGCAGCTAAGTGAAGAGATGACTTGACCATGTATGTCCCATTATTCTTTAGGCTAGTTCTGGCTTGTTCATGTGGAGTTCTCTAAAGCAGCAAGAGAGCAAGCCCCAATGCGCAAGTACTTTTTATGGCTCTGCTTGAATCATGTTTGCTAAAGGTCTATGGCCAATTCAGAGTCAAGATTCAAGGCATGTCTCTCTAAAGAAAATCATGTAAAAGTAGATATTTTATCCCGAATTAGGTCTAAGCTACTTTAACTATGAAGAGGCTGCCTTAATATACACTGATGTTGCCTTAAATAAACACTTACATTTCTGAGTGAGTTTTAAAAAAAAAACAGTTAAAATACAAAATCTAGATCTAAAATATTGACTCAGTGTAGAGATGCACTTCCTTGAAATTTATCTCTGATTGACACTATTTTCAATGTACCCCCTTGTCGATTATTTATAGGGAAACTGATGATCAGAAACTGCCAGATTCCATTCCCAAGTAGTAAATGGGTAAGGAATATTTCAGAAAGATCAGAATTGGTGGATGCTTTTTCTTGATTAACCTTATTTCATGGGAGCATCAAGTGTTAAATTGATATAGGGAAATGTGACTTCTATGACATCTTTGGACCATATTCTTCTTTGCAATGATGTACATGGATTTCACTTGACCCCATTAAATAGAAATGGAAAATTTCCTGCAGAGATTCAAATCTCTAAACCAAAAATAAATAAATAAAAATAACAAAAACATTTCGCCTCAATTAATATTGCTTTTGTGCTAGATCCATGTAATATCCATGAAATATTGATCACATCTACACATAATTCTCTACTTTACAAATCATTGTGTAGTAGGTGAGAATATGTAATGCAGCTCACAGTAACAAAATATTACTGATGAATTAAGGGACATAAACACTTCAAGCTATAACTGGGGAAAATTGGCAGATTTTAAAACACAGAAATTAAATTCTCTGAATAAAGGGATACCGCTAACAAATTCAAAATCCAAAGAGAGAGCAGGAAGCTATCTGAAATAAAAATAAATGAACAATATAGAAAACTGTTAACATACGTAATATATAAAGAAAACTCCTATACATTGATATTAAAAAGCAAAAATTACATACCTAATTAAAACAAACCCAAAACAAAAGAAACAAACCAACAAACAAAATGGAGAAGAATTTTTGGCAAACAGCATCATCTTTCAAAGGAAAGACATGGAAAGAAGGAAAGGAGGAAAGAAAAAGAAAGAAAGAAAGAAAGAAAGAAAGGAAGGAAGGAAGGAAGGAAAGAAGGAAGAAAGAAAGAAAGAAAGAAGGTAAAAAGGAGGGATTTATAAAAGAAGGGAGGGAAAGAAAAAAGGGAGGAAGAAAAAAGAAAATTAAAAGATAAATATTAAAAGATGTTCAACTTCACTTGGAGGCATAAATAGACAAATGAAAACTATTGTAAGACAATATTCCATTTTTTTGTTTGGCAAATAGTAGAAAATAGTATTTTAATAATATATAGTTCTGACTATTTTGGGGGAAAATGGGTACTTTCATGTAATGCTAGGGGGATATAAATATAGACCCTACTTGGGAAAAATGTGCTGAAAGTATTGATCAAAAATCAAAGATGAATATAAGGCTTGGCTATTTGCTGGTGCAGTTTGTAGTAGGTAAATACTCCTCACAAAAAAGTAAATTTGAAAAGCTATACTGAAACAACAACAAAAATTTATACAAAGCCATCAGAGAGCTGCTAAAGCAATGGGTTAGACAAACCAAGATTTCAGAAAGGGATAACCATCTGGAAATGACATATATTTCTGGAGCTTCATTTTCCCTGGAGACTTTGATTCTGGGCATCACACAAGATGGGAGATTCTGGCTGTGGCCCCAGAAGAAAACTACTTCAGGTGCACAGGAAAAACCACCTGAAATTTTGATGCTATAATCAGGATAAAAAGAGAAAAAAAAATGCGAATGTCAGTGGTCAACATCCAAGAGAAAAGGGACGAGTAGATAACTGAGCCTGACATGTGGCCAACTATCCCCTTGAGGCACTGACAGAACTCTGCAGTTGTCTAGGAAAGGAGATGAGATGCTAATGTGAAAGCAGACTAAAAAGCAGAGTAGAGATTTTGATAGTCTTGCCATGCTAGGAAGGTAAGAGATAAATGTTCAGGACGTGCCAGAAGGAGAGGGTGATGAATAAACTTGATTCTTGGTAACCCTGGAAGTTTATGCTCTAAGAACAGGGAAGAAACAGAATTAGACTAAGCCTTACCAAATCCACTACCCATACTCAACTGTTGTTCTGTCCCTTTTTCATTTAAAGTGATTAAAGTCACCTTTCCATCTCTATAGCAAAGGATGAGCTCTCTCTGGAAGATTGTCACACTGTCTGGAACCTCTACAAGTTCTTCAAAAAATAAGTGTTAGGCATGCCAAGAGACAGAGCATATGACAAACACTAAGAGAAAAAATAGACTACAGAGAATCCAGATACAGGCGGGAAAAACAAACAAACAAACAACTAATTACTATCCACTACCATTTTATTAATTGCTATATTACTTATACATTTTATGCTTTGCTTTGACATCATTGGTATATACTGACCAATTATTTTTCTCTTCCCCTGACTCTAATATCTGTTATTAGATGTTTAATCAGTATTTAAATTATAGGGTATCAAAGGAGGAGCATGATTTAGCTGGAAAAAAGAATGAATATCATCTGGAGATTCTATGGGTCTTTATATCTCCACTTTTGCGAAGAGTATTGGCATGTCTTTAGTCTTATGTGAGATAGTTCCATTTAGTTAACCAAAGAATTATTTTATTAGTGTTTTTATTCAGAAATGAAATATGTTTACAAGGGGCATGTAGGAATGCTTCATTGACAAAGGGATGGACTGTGAGAAATTATTTGCTTCAACTTTTATGATTCTAAGCTGTTTGTAGCTGTCAGATGTTGTTGGGTAAGAAGTGGTGATTGACAGGGCAACTTCCAAAGACACAGAAATGTCTACAAACATTGGCAGCTATTCAGAACTAGCCATCACCTCCCTTTGTGCTTGTAGTAGTAGATTCTCATTTCCCCGTGACTGTTTCTTTGTATTCTTCAGTGCTTAAGATCTTCATCATAGTAAATTGTTTCTGATCTTTTGGCCACAGCCATCCAGACATTCTCTAACTCAACTCCAAACATATTTGTGTAACCTCCAGTTCCTACACACAATCCTTATTTCCATCATACTTGCAGTGGCTCTTAATTTCTTACTGAATCCAAACAGACATAATAATCAACTAGTTGGATAAATGAACAAAAGTAGGTCCTATGTGAACCAATGAAGGGAGTATGTTATGAATCAATGATTATGATTGACTCATGTAGGACCTGACTGAGGTTCAGAGAGGAAAAATTACATCAGCCAGATATGATTATAAGTCACCTTCAAATGATTTCCTTAATTGAATTAACAGTGTTTACACAAAGATTATAGGAAATAAACATCTCAAAAGAGACACATCAGATGCAGTCATTTTAAATTAGGAGCAAGACAAGGGTAACCGCTGTCATCATTTCTCTGTTCACCATTGTGCCCGAATCCCTTGTCAGTACAACACAACAAGAAAAAAAGTGATATAGAAAAATTATGTGGGTAGAAAATCTGGTGAGTAATTAGATTTAGGTAATGGGAAGATGAGAAGACAGTCTTTGAATTGTTCATCAAGTAAGTAAGAAACAAATACACAAACTGGTTTAGAATGGATTATGGGGTGTTGTAATTTTGAGTGGAGAGAAGGTCTGGGAAAGTTCTTTGGGAGAATGGGAAAGTGAGTAAACTAGCAAATTGTAGTTGGATTTCAGACAGTACTGAGAGAGCACTTGAGGTCTGTGGTTAAATAAAGAGATATCAATCACTGGGTTTACTTTTTTCTCTTTTTTTCTTCTCCAGCTATATTCAACTGCTTGGATACACATGTGGAGATATGCATGGATTTGACAGGTATCTAGTTAGGTACTGCAACAATAAGGTAGGGCCAGGACATTGAAGAAGTGAGCGGAGTAATGGATATTGGATTCTAAACTAGGTAAGGAGAGAAGTGAGAATGAGAGGGAAGATATATTACAGAGGGGAAAAGGAAAGGAGAGGAATCAAAATATAAGATTGATGTATTTGAGGAAGTAAGCTTGAAGGACAGGTAGCCATCAAAGAATAAGTTAAAAAATTGAAAATAAGCAATTGGTGCAGCTGTTAGTAATGGCAATATTTGAAGTAATGGCAATACTATTGTGGAGGTACTTGCTAGAGCAAAAACGAAAGTCAGATTATTGGAGGTAAAATATTAATGAAAACTGATAAAAAGTGGAGATTATATGGATCATGAATTCAACAAGAATGATGACAAAAGTAGTGATTGAGGTAAAGACAGTGAAATGTATTAAATTCTTCAATGAATAAAGGAGAGTGACTGGGAGGTCAGTTGATGATAATTTTATGTTGTGGGGTTGAAAGAAATCATTATTTATTTATTTGAGGAATGGAAGAGACGGCAATAAATTGGAAATGAAAATGAGGATCAAGGACATACCCCCTACCCCATGCCTTATAGTACATGTGGTGTGGAAGGAAACAAGCTTATCAGGAATAAAATATCTTACAACGTATTACATAAACTGTAACTATAATTAAATCTGTAATAAATATAGTGTTTTACATTCCATATGAAAAACTTTTCAGTGTCAGATTTATTTGGAAAGTAAAAAGTATATATTCATAATTCCTTTATCAAAACCATTAAAATAATTTTTATACTGTACTCTTTTAATGTGTCAAAGGTCAGTAATATCCAAACATTTTATTGTTCAAATTTTAATCTTTCTGTGATTTAATTCAAATTTTTTTAAATTTTAAAAATGCAAATCTCTTTATCTAGATATATAACAAATAAAAATTAATTTAATCATTAAGAATCTTTGATCACATGTAATTCTTTTGTATTAGAGAATTATTTTCAAGCATTTTTTTCCTTGAAAAGTTGTTTCATACCACTCTTTATTTTACCTTGCGTCTTACTTCCACAAATATAACATGAAGCAAATACAATGTGTCTAAAGATAGGTATTCTAGAAGAGAATTATAGGCCTTGAATAATATTTCAGCTGTGTCTTAAAAACAAACAAAATTTGAAGCTGATAATTTACACAATGCAGGTGTGAAATAAAATTCATATTTTATGGCAAGACAAGGAAAATATAAACATAAAAACTCTTCTCTGTCCTTTGGCCTCCTCTCCCCCCACTACCGTTCATTGTGTATCTGCGTTATGCATCGACCAGACCTCCCTGTTGGCAGGAATACCTGCTCAACCATAAGCAACAGCATTCTCCTAGCACCAAAAAAAGGTAACATTCCTTCTTGATCTTGTAAGGGTCCATGATGACCCACCACTTTGTACTTATAGATCTGGATGGTGTGAAGTGTCAATAATATGTCATTTGATGTACATCCCTCTGTCTCAAGAAACTCATATAACTGTCCTTTGACTTCCAACTGGTGGACCAGTTCTCCGAGCCTTCTGAGATGCTGTTCCTGGGTTATAATCCTCAATTTGGCTCCAATAAAATTTTCCATTTCATTCTTAGCTTAACTAATTAATTTTTCATTGACACAGGAAAGAAGATTTAGCAAATACTTGATGTTTTTCTTATTTTCAGCTCATTTCCTTTAACATGATAGAAGTATGAACAGTATGTATTTATTTAAAAAACTGGATGGATATCATAGGGCTATTGTTATCCAAAATAAACCTCTTTTCTTTCAGAATTATTCTGAAATTTAGTTGGGAGCATTCTGTGGAGAGGGTGAGGATGGAATCAAGGGATGTGAACAATACAATCTGTGTTCCCCACTGTTATATACTGGTCTCAGCCTAACCATAACCGGTGTTATGGCTGGACCAGACCTTGGGGTTCTTGTGACTGCAAGATGCTCTTCAGCAGTTACCATCATGAAATTCTGAAAAACAAAGGTTTATTACTCTCAGGTTCTGAAAAGCACAGGGCACACCTGGGGCCACACAGTGAGGTCCCCAGGAGAGAAAGAGAGGGAGAGGAAAGAGGGAGAAGGGGAGAGGGAGAGAGCGCACTCAGGCCTGGGGGTCCTGCTTTTACTGAGGTTGAGGGTGGGGCTCTAGAGTTTGTGGGCTCACTCTTCATTGGTGAATTTAAAACACAAGAGCAGGGAATTTAAAGAGCTGGAGGAGAAAAAACAAGTGGCCCAAATGGACAGCTATTGAAATCAACCAAGATCTCTAAAACCAAGGAGCTTCAGTGTAGGGAGATGGCATGGCTCTTTATCTAATCTTGTGGCTGGCAAGGTATTTGCTGGAGATTGATGGGATGCCTCTCTGAAATGAATGCTTCTGCAAACAGAGCCGAAGTCAGACTTTGCTTTACAAAACAGAAAACCAGTCGCCAGGGCTGACACTACATCCACTGGAGTTGAAACTTTGTAGTTAATGGCAGTTAAGCAAATTGGTTTTGTGGTCTAACCAGAATAATTACCATTGTTTTTAGCAGTAAATATATGAAAGCTTTGTTTAGCTTTGTGACTGCAGAAATGCCCTGAATGCCTTTATTTTGGATATACTTTCTTTGTTAGAGTTGCCTAAATGCTGTTGGAAAGCTGTACCAAATAAACTATTAAAACAACAAAAACAACTAATGAGGGCAGTGCTGATAAATCAGACCCATGGGTTGAAAGAAATTGGACATCGTTTACATCATTGCTGAAAAAAGGAGACACATAAATCTATTCCTTTTAAACGTTAGTTTGAAAGCAATGTTTACCTCATAAAACAAATGTTTAGTGTCTTCTGATAAGTAACTCACTCATAAACATGTACATAGTACATGCATAACTGTCACAGAGCTTTCTGTCCCACTTGTAAAATGATCATGTGAATGAAAATTCAAGACTGAAATTCAAGAAAATTCAATGAAAGCTACATTTCCTAATGTTAACTAAATTAGCTTTAACCTTGACTTTCCAAAGTCTGTGCAACTTTATGACAAGGCTATACCTTCAGATAAAAAGGTACCATTCCCTATCTGTCTTCCATCATACTTCAAAAAACTTAAAATCTTAAAGATGGACTTGAGGGTCTTATATAAATGGAAGAAGAAATACACAAGTACATCTATAATTACTTTCCTATCTCACAAATTGTCTTCCAAAATCTAACATGATAAAGCCCTTAATGTTTTGGAAAATATGCTGAGTACATGTTCCAAGAGTCAAAAGATTTTGGATTTGATTATTGTTTTACTAACCTTTTTAAAAAAAAATTTTTTTTTTTATATAGCAGGTTCTTATTAGTTATCCATTTTATACATATTAGTGTATATATGTCAATCCCAATCTTGCAATTCATCACTTTCTAACCTTTTTTAATGAAAATGTGTATATAACCTTGGGAAACAAATCACATAGTATAAAAATGATAATATGAGGAGAAGATGAAAAGAAAGAAGGCTGGGGATTCAAAATCAAGTCAGAACATTACCTTCAAAGTCTGCAAGCAGCAGTCCATATTGGTATTCTAGGAAGAAATTTCAAACTATTAGATGTTTTACAAATTATTGTGTCCGGTATTACTAAGAATTTGTATCTAGTTGGTTAGCTTCTTTTGGTGGTTGGAGATGAACTGAGACAATGCCAATTCAAAATCTTGCCACTTCAAATTCTTAACCATATTAACACTAGCCCCAGGGCCCTAGATTTTGTAATATGTGCTCCTGTGTTCAAAGATGCAACAGCTGAGGTGACACTTAATGAAAAAGCAGGGTTGAGTAGTGAAGCGTATGGATAATGTAACCAGACAAAATAGATCGAGTAGGCGTGGGGTGGGGTGGTGGTGGTTGTACCCCCATTTAGCTGTCTAATTGGTGGCATAAACAGCTGTAAGGAAGCTCCTTCAGGGTGGCACAGTGCCATAGACAAGTTCTACTCCAGAGTTCTTCATACCCTCATCTACAATTTTCTACCTTACCTGTTTTCTTGACTATTCTGACACATTAGCTTATGTGTCTGCCTAGCATCAGGGGAAGACTACGTGCTACTTGGCAGAAATCATTTAGTCATATATCAAAAAGTGAAGTCCAATAAGATTCAGAATAATGGTCAGTAAAACTAAACTTTCTAAATTATAGAAAACTATTGTGGTTGTCCACTTCTTAGCATTTATATACATGATTGTTAAACCATCTATGTTTTATGGTGAACAAACAGAAAAATGTATTTTATTGAAACCAAGAATATTATGCTAGGGACTTCCCTGGTGGCGCGGCGGTTAAGAATCCACCTGCCAATGCAGGGGACACAGGTTTGAGCCCTGGTCAGGGAAGATCCCACATGCTGCGGAGGAACTAAGCCCGTGCGTCACAACAAATGAGCCTGCGCTCTAGAGCCCGCGAGCCACAACTACTGAAGCCCGCGTGCCTAGAGCCCATGCTCTGCAACAAGAGAAGCCACTGCAATGAGAAGGAGAGTAGCCCCGACTCTCTGCAACTAAAAGAAAGTCTGAGCGCAGCAACGAAGCCCCAAAGCAGCCAAAAATAAAATATAAATAAATAAATTTTTTAAAAAAGAGTGTTATGCTAGGTTATAGTAATTCCTCATAGTAGCAATTAATTCTGCTCTACATCGTCTTTAATAAGAAATTAAATTATTTTGTTAAGAATCACTCTGTAATCATTACACACAATCACAATCACTCAATCACAAGGTGCAGAAATTAGGTTAAGCAATATCTCCTGATCTTCACTGATTTCGCCACCACCAGAACAATTCATGACTAAGCAGTTGGAATGATTCATGGATTAATGTGGTGTTATGAGTGATACAGTCAGAAACACAAACATTAATGGGTTTGGCTCTTCAGTTTTTCACTGTCTACACTAAGTCTTACAGGACTGCAGGTCGCCACTGTTGAGAAGACTTGGAAACCTTGGGTTAGGAGAGTACGTAGATTCACCTGATGTGATGCAATACTGTTTAGAAAATATTTAATGTTATCCCTCTTTCTTAACCACCAGCAATTTACACACCTGTGCTTACAAACACACACACACAGGCATGGATACTCATACATGCAAACATGCACACACATACACAAACACATACCTACACAGCCTTTCACTTTTGTTGGTACTCCTGAATTTCCTCCCATTGGAAAAGCTTTTAGTTCCTATGCATTGACTCATGGAAGAACTGTTTTAACAGATGTGCAGCAGAAGGGCTTTTGAATTTGAGGCCATGAGTAGAATAAAATTCAGAGAAAAACATAAAAAGAGTCTATAAAATATTACCCAGACTAATAAAAAAATAAATAAATGAAGTCCTAGACAAGGTGGGAGACAAGTAAAAAGAAACATGGAGAGAATAAATGCTGACAGGTTCCTGAAAAGGGGCTCTGTTTCCCAAGCTACATCTACTCTCCCCACATTTCTCTTCATCCTGACTCAAGCTTGGAGGAAAGTAGAGGTAGAAACTACTTGCTTTTGAAATCCAAGGACAGGAGATCTTTGCTCTCTCTCTCCAATAAAGCCCGGGAAGGAGGGAAGACCTCACAGTGGAAATGGCTGCATGGCTGGTTCAATCTCACTGATGTTTCCCTATGGCTCTAGCAAGGTATGAAGAAAGTAGGATTACTTCTATGTATTCAAAAGCAGCATGAAAATGGTGAAGGATTATCATAATACCAGGTGACAAGATAGTAGAATAGATTCCAGCTACCTAGGAGAACACAAGAAATCCTGAAAACTAGGCTGCTTCCTAGAGTCACTCAACCACATGCAAGGCTTGACTTTTTCATAACAAGAATATAACATCTCAGCAGATATCAGTGGAAAATGCATTGTGTCATTTAATTGTTACAGAACCACTAGCACAATTCATAGATGGCAGAGCTAGAATTCAAACTTAGAACTCTCTAATCATCATCATATGATGATGTCTTAATAATCCTGCTAATTGGTCACTTGAGGAGGAGGGAGAAGATGGCGGAAGAGTAAGACGCGGAAATCACCTTCCTTCCCACAGATACAGTAGAAATACATCTACACGTGGAACTGCTCCTACAGAACACCCACTGAACGCTGGCAGAAAACGTCCGACCTCCAAAAAGGCAAGAAACTCCCCCCGTACTTGGGTAGCGCAAAAGAAAAAAGAAATAACAGAGACAAAAGAATAGGGACGGGACCTGCACCAGTGGGAGGGAGCTGTGAAGGAGGAAAGGTTTCCACGCACTAGGAAGCCCCTTCGCGGGCGGAGACTGCGGGTGGCGGAGGGGGGAAGCTTTGGAGCCACGGAGGAGAGCGCAGCCACAGGGGTGCGGAGGGCAAAGCGGAGAGATTCCCACACGGAGGATCGGCGCCGAGCAGCACTCACCAGCCCGAGAGGCTCGTCTGCTCAGCCGCCGGGGCGGGCGGGGCTGGGAGCTGAGGCTCGGGCTTCGGTCGGATCGCAGGGAGAGGACTGGGGCTGGCGGCGTGAACACAGCCTGAAGGGGTTAGCGCACCACAGCTAGCCCGGAAGAAGTCCGGGAAAAAGTCTGCAGCTGCCGAAGAGGCAAGAGACTTTTTCTTGCCTCTTTGTTTCGTGGCGGGCAAGGAGAGGGGATTCAGAGCGCCGCCTAAACGAACTCCAGAGAAGGGCGCGAGCCGCAGCTATCAGCGCGGATCCCACAGCAACAGGGGCGCAGAGGGAAAATCGGAGAGACTCCCGCACAGAGGCTCGGCGCCGAGTAGCACTCAGCAGCCCGAGAAGCTTGTCTGCTCCCCCGCCGGGGCGGGCGGGGCTGGGAGCTGAGGCTCGGGCTGTGGTCGGATCGCGGGGAGAGGACTGGGGCTGGCAGCGTGAACACAGCCTGAAGGGGTTGGCGCACCACGGCTAGCCGGGAGGGAGACCGGGAAAAGGTCTGCAGCTGCCGAAGAGGCAAGAGACTTTTTCTTGCCTCTTAGTTTCGCTGCGCGCAAGGAGAGGGGATTCAGAGCGCCGCCTAAACGAACTCCAGAGAAGGGCGCGAGCCGCGGCGATCAGCGCGGACCCCAGAGACGGGCATGAGACGCTGGGGCTGCTGCTGCCGCCTCCAAAAAGCCTGTGTGTGAGCACAGGTCACTCTCCACACCGCCCCTCCCGGGAGCCTGTGCAGCCCGCCACTGCCAGGGTCCCGGGATCCGGGGACAACATCCCCGGGAGAACGCACTGCGCGCCTCGGGCTGGTGCAACGTCACGCCGGCCTCGGCCGCCGCAGGCTCGCCCCGCCTCCTCTGTACCCCTCCCTCCCCGCGGCCTGGGTGAGCCAGAGCCCCCGAAGCAGCTGCTCCTTTAACCCCGTCCTGTCTGGGCGGGGAACAGACGCCCTCAGGCGACCTACACGCAGAGGAGGGTCCAAATCCAAAGCTGAACCCCAGGAGCTGTGCGAACAGGGAAGAGAAGGGGAAATCTCTCCCAGCAGCCTCAGAAGCAGCGGATTAAAGCTCCACAAACAACGTGATGTGCCTGCATCTGCGGAATACCTGAATAGACAACGAACCATCCCAAATTCAGGAGGGGGACTCTGGGAGCAGGAGATATTAATTTTTCCCCTTTTCCTTTTTTTTGTGAGTGTATATGTATATGCTTCTGGGTGAGATTTTGTCTGTATAGCTTTGCTTTACAATAGCTTTATTTTACTTCACTATATTATAGCCTCTTTCTTTCTTTCTTTCTATTTTTTCTCCCTTTTACTCTGAGCTGTGTGGACGAAAGGCTCTTGGTGCTCCAGCCAGGCATCAGGGCCGTGCCTCTGAGGTGGGAGAGCCAACTTCAGAACACTGGTCCACAAGAGACCTCCCAGCTCCACGTAATACCAAACGGCAAAAATCTCCCAGAGATCTCCATCTCAACATCAAGACCCAGCTGCACTCAACGACCAGCAAGCTACAGTGCTGGACATCCTATGCCAAACAACTAGCTAGACAGGAACACAACCCCATCCATTGGCAGAGAGGCTGCCTAAAATCATAATAAGGCCACAGACACCACAAAATACACCACCAGACGTGGACGTGCCCACCAGAAAGACAAGATCTAGCCTCATCCACCAGAACTCAGGCACTAGTTCCCTCCACCAGGAAGCCTACACAACCCACTGAACCAACCTTAGCCGCTGGGGACAGATACCAAAAACAATGGGAACTACGAACCTGCAGCCTGTGAAAAGGAGACCCCAAACACAGTAAGATAGGCAAAATGAGATGACAGAAAAACACACAGCAGATGAAGGAGCAGGCTCAAAACACACTGGACTTAACAAATGAAGAGGAAATAGGTAGTCTACCTGAAAAAGAATTCAGAATAATGATAGTAAGGATGATACAAAATCTTGGAAATAGAATAGACAAAATGCAAGAAAAATTTAACAAGGATGTAGAAGAACTAAAGAGGAATCAAGCAATGATGAAAAACACAATAAATGAAATTAAAAATACTCTAGATGGGATCAATAGTAGAATAACTGAGGCAGAAGAAAGGATAAGTGACCTGGAAGATAAAATGGTGGAAATAACTACTACAGAGCAGGATAAAGAAAAAAGAATGAAAAGAACTGAGGACAGTCTCAGGGACCTCTGGGACAACATTAAACGTGCCAACATTCGAATTATAGGGGTACCAGAAGAAGAAGAGAAAAAGAAAGGGACTGAGAAAATTTTTGAAGAGATTATAGTTGAAAACTTCCCTAATATGGGAAAGGAAATAGTTAATCAAGTCCTGGAAGCACAGAGAGTCCCATACAGGATAAACCCAAGGAGGAACACGCCAAGACACATATTAATCAAACTGTCAAAAATTAAATATAAGGAAAACATATTAAAGGCAGCAAGGGAAAAAAAACAAATAACACACAAGGGAATCCCCATAAGGTTAACATCTGATCTCTCAGCAGAAACTCTGCAAGCCAGAAGGGAGTGGCAGGATATACTTAAAGTGATGAAGGAGAAAAACCTACAACCAAGATTACTCTACCCAGCAAGGATCTCATTCAGATTCGATGGAGAAATTAAAACCTTTACAGACAAGCAAAAGCTGAGAGAGTTCAGCACCACCAAACCAGCTTTACAACAAATGCTAAAGGAACTTCTCTAGGCAAGAAACACAAGAGAAGGAAAACACCTACAATAACAAACCCAATACATTTAAGAAAATGGGAATAGGAACATACATATCGATAATTACCTTGAATGTAAATGGATTAAATGCTCCCACCAAAAGACACAGGCTGGCTGAATGGATACAAAAACAAGACCCATATATATGCTGTCTACAAGAGACCCACTTCAGACCTAGAGACACATACAGATTGAAAGTGAGGGGATGGAAAAAGATATTCCATGCAAATGGAAATCAAAAGAAAGCTGGAGTAGCAATTCTCATATCAGACAAAATAGACTTTAAAATAAAGACTATTACAAGAGACAAAGAAGGACACTATATAATGATCAAGGGATCGATCCAAGAGGAAGGTATAACAATTGTAAATATTTATGCACCCAACATAGGAGCACCTCAATACATAAGGCAAATACTAACAGCCATAAAAGGGGAAATTGACAGCAACACAATCATAGTAGGGGACTTTAACACCCCACTTTCACCAATGGACAGATCATCCAAAATGAAAATAAATAAGGAAACACAAGCTTTAAATGATACATTAAACAATATGGACTTAATTGATATTTATAGGACCTTCCACCCAAAAACAACAGAATACACATTTTTCTCAAGTGCTCATGGAACATTCTCCAGGATAGATCATATCTTGGGTCACAAATCAAGCCTTGGTAAATTTAAGAAAATTGAAATCGTATCAAGTATCTTTTCCGACCACAACGCTATGAGACTAGATATCAATTACAAGAAAAGATCTGTAAAAAATACAAACACATGGAGGCTACACAATACATTACTTAATAACGAAGTGATTACTGAAGAAATCAAAGGGGAAATCAAAAAATACCTAGAAACAAATGACAACGGAGACACAACGACCCAAAACCTATGGGACGCAGCAAAAGCAGTGCTAAGAGGGAAGTTTATAGCAATACAAGCCTACCTCAAGAAACAGGAAACATCTCGAATAAACAACCTAACCTTGCACCTAAAGCAATTAGAGAAAGAAGAACAAAAAAACCCCAAAGCCAGCAGAAGGAAAGAAATTATAAAGATCAGGTCAGAAATAAATGAAAAAGAAATGAAGGAAACAATAGCAAAAATCAATGAAACTAAAAGCTGGTTCTTTGAGAAGATAAACAAAATTGATAAACCATTAGCCAGACTCATCAAGAAAAAAAGGGAGAAGACCCAGATCAATAGAATTAGAAATGAAAAAGGAGAAGTAACCACTGACACTGCAGAAATACAAACGATCATGAGAGATTACTACAAGCAACTCTATGCCAATAAAATGGACAACCTGGAAGAAATGGACAGATTCTTAGAAATGCACAAACTGCCGAGACTGAACCAGGAAGAAATAGAAAATATGAACAGACCAATCACAAGCACTGAAATTGAAACTGTGATTAAAAACCTTCCAACAAACAAAAGCCCAGGACCAGATGGCTTCACAGGTGAATTCTATCAAACATTGAGAGAAGAGCTAACACCTATCCTTCTCAAACTCTTCCAAAATATTGCAGAGGGAGGAACACTCCCAAACTCATTCTACGAGGCCACCATCACCCTGATACCAAAACCAGACAAAGATGTCACAAAGAAAGAAAACTACAGGCCAATATCACTGATGAACATAGATGCAAAAATCCTCAACAAAATACTAGCAAACAGAATCTAACAGCACATTAAAAGGATCATACACCATGATCAAGTGGGGTTTATCCCAGGAATGCAAGGATTCTTCAATATACGCAAATCAATCAATGTGATACACCATATTAACAAATTGAAGGAGAAAAACCATATGATCATCTCAATAGATGCAGAGAAAGCTTTCGACAAAATTCAACACCCATTTATGATAAAAGCCCTGCAGAAAGTAGGCATAGAGGGAACTTTCCTCAACAGAATAAAGGCCATATATGACAAACCCACAGCCAACATTGTCCTTAATGGTGAAAAACTGAAACCATTTCCACTAAGATCAGGAACAAGACAAGGTTGCCCACTCTCACCACTATTATTCAACATAGTTCTGGAAGTCCTAGCCACAGCAATCAGAGAAGACAAAGAAATAAAAGGAATCCAAATCGGAAAAGAAGAAGTAAAGCTGTCACTATTTGCAGATGACATGATACTATACATAGAGAATCCTAAAGATGCTACCAGAAAACTCCTAGAGCTAATCAATGAATTTGGTAAAGTAGCAGGATACAAAATTAATGAACAGAAATCTCTTGCATTTCTATACACTAATGATGAAAAATCTGAAAGTGAAATTAAGAAAACACTCCCATTTACCATTGCAACAAAAAGAATAAAATATCTAGGAATAAACCTACCTAAGGAGACAAAAGACCTGTATGCAGAAAATTATAAGACACTGATGAAGGAAATTAAAGATGATACAAATAGATGGAGAGATATACCATGTTCCTGGATTGGAAGAATCAACATTGTGAAAATGACTCTACTTCCCAAAGCAATCTACAGATTCAATGCAATCCCTATCAAACTACCACTGGCATTTTTCACAGAACTAGAACAAAAAATTTCACAATTTGTATGGAAACACAAAAGACCCCGAATAGCCAAAGCCATCTTGAGAACGAAAAATGGAGCTGGGGGAATCAGGCTCCCTGACTTCAGACTATATTACAAAGCTTCAGTAATCAAGACAGTTTGGTACTGGCACAAAAACAGAAATATAGATCAATGGAACAGGATAGAAAGCCCAGAGATAAACCCACACACATATGGTCAACTTATCTTTGATAAAGGAGGCAAGCATATACAGTGGAGAAAAGACAGCCTCTTCAATAAGTGGTGCTGGGAAAATTGGACAGGAACATGTAAAAGTATGAAATTAGAACACTCCCTGACACCATGCTCAAAAATAAACTCAAAATGGATTAAAGACCTAAGTGTAAGGGCAGACACTATCAAACTCTTAGAGGAAAACATAGGCAGAACACTCTATGACATACATCACAGCAAGATTCTTTTTGACCCAGCTCCCAGAGAAATGGAAATAAGAACACAAATAAACAAATGGGACCTAGTGAAACTTAAAAGCTTTTGCACAGCAAAGGAAACCATAAACAAGACCAAAAGACAACCCTCAGAATGGGAGAAAATATTTGCAAATGAAGCAACTGACAAAGGATTAATCTCCAAGATTTACAAGCAGCTCATGCAGCTCAATAACAAAAAAACGAACAACCCAATCCAAAAATGGGCAGAAGATCTAAATAGACATTTCTCCAAAGAAGATATACAGATGGCCTACAGACACATGAAAGAATGCTCAACATCATTAATCATTAGAGAAATGCAAATCAAAACTACAATGAGATATCATCTCACACCGGTCAGAATGGCCATCATCCAAAAATCTAGAAACAATAAATGCTGGAGAGGGTGTGGAGGAAAGGGAACCTTCTTGCACTGTTGGTGGGAATGTAAATTGATACAGCCACTATGGAGAACAGTATGGAGGTTCCTTAAAAAACTACAAATAGAGCTACCATACGACCCAGCCATCCCACTACTGGGCATATACCCTGAGAAAACCATAGGTCAAAAAGAGTCATGTACCAAAATGTTCATTGCAGCTCTATTTACAATAGCCAGGACATGGAAGCAACCTAAATGTCCATCGACAGATGAATGGATAAAGAAGATGTGGCACATATATACAATGGAATATTACTCAGCCATAAAAAGAAATGAAATGGAGGTATTTGTAATGAGGTGGATGGAGTTAGAGTCTGTCATACAGAGTGAAGTAAGTCAGAAAGAGAAAAACAAATACAGTATGCTAACACATATATACGGAATCTAAGGGAAAAAAAAAAAAAAAGGCCATGAAGAACCTAGTGGCAAGACGCGAATAAAGACACAGACCTACTAGAGAATGGACTTGAGGATATGGGGAGGGGGTGGGGTGAGATGTGACAGGGTAAGAGAGTGTCATGGACATATATACACTACCAAATGTAAAATAGATAACTAGTGGGAAGCAGCCGCACAGCACAGGGAGATCAGCTCGGTGCTTTGTGACCACCTAGAGGGGTGGGATGGGGAGGGTGGGAGGGAGGGAGATGCAAGAGGGAAGAGAAATGGGAACATATTGTATATGTATAACTGATTCACTTTGTTATAAAGCAGAAGCTAACACACTATTGTAAGGCAATTATACTTCAATAAAGGTGTTTAAAAAAATAATAATAATAATCCTGCTAATTGAACTCTGTTCTGTTTGTTGATTGAATACATGAATGAATGAATGAGTATAATTTAATAAATTTTTCTATAGAGCAAAGATACTAAATTAATTAAAGATTAAAGATACTAAGTAATTAAAGATTACAAAGTAACTTCAACTCAGTTTGCAAGTGATTTGATAGAAATTTGATTCTGGATGTAATGCAATAGTCTAGTCCTTATTGGAATTTGTGTCAGGTAAATGCTGCGTTTTGGCTGTGGTAGGAGGTACGTACTTTCTCTGACCCAGTGTAAGGTTATGTGTCAAGAAATTATGGCCACATTCTGGCACCTATGACTCTATCAAAATTTTCATTTTATGTTCAAGTTAGTAATGCATATACCCAATTAGGTTCCATTATCCAAATTGAACTGTTCTTAAAAGCTTTCTATAATATAACCAAGTTCAACTCATATCTGCAAGTCAGTTTCATCAAGGTTATATGTTTGTTGCTTTGTTAAAGGAAAAATTTCTTACGTTTTTGAGTTATAAGAGACTGGTAACACAGGATTATTTATAACAAAGCCAGAAGCAATTGTCTCCATGGAATGAAGAGAGCACATATTTTTATCTGAGGGAGGCAAGCTGTTTTTCCTTTGATGAAACATACATAATCATGTAATAAACACTGCCGCTGACTGATGATTTAAGTGTATTTGAAAATGTTACTCTTGGATATCTTTTATATTTTTAATATTATTATTTTTAAGATGTTACTATGACAGGTTTAGATTTAAGTGAAAATACTCATCTTTCCAAAATTTCATTATAAGTCTATTTCTAATATGCTCTTCCTCTTTCCTCCCAGGCATCCACTCCTTTTTATAGCAACATTTAATAAACATTATTCCTATTATACAGAAAGTGAAAATAAGGCTTTAGAGACTTTCTTTTTAAAAACAATAAATTTTTAAAAAATTATTTATTTATTTATGATTTATTTATTTATTTTGGCTGCACCAGGTCTTAGTTTCGGCACGCAGGATCTTCCTTGCGGCACGTGGGTTTCTTAGCTGCGGCGTGCGAACGGCATGCGTGCGGGATCTAGTTCTCCGACCATGGATCGAACCCGGGCCCACTACAATGGGAGTGTGCAGTCTTACCCACTGGACCACCAGGGAAGTCCCCAAAATAATAAATTTTATTCATTGACATAAATTTTAAAAAGCGTCCTCATTCTAGTTCAAACGATGAATATAAATTTATATTAATTATAGTTTTTAAAAAAAACCATATGCCAATTAAGTTAATTTCACATACATAAGAAAGTTCTACTCAAACACAATGGAAATCTCATCCATACAATGAATAGTTATAACCTTAGAAAGTATATTTGTTCTTCAAGTGCCTTTTCTTATATTCTGCACAATGTGTAACCAGTTTGAGACAATCACAAGTTTTTGTTTCACTTTCAGCCACTATAGTTTTAAGCATGTATGCTTATAGCCAAGAGGAAGATACAGGAACAAGTTGGTTCCTGTTAAAGAGAAAAGCACAACAGCCATGCAAGAAGCATGACAAGAAAACTTGGGACATGAACTGACAAAGTGTGAAATGTAACAGTGACAAAGATGAAGAGTTTTGATATAAATGACAGCCCATTTCTCACTTATATCTGATGTCTCAGGCTTCAAATCAGAGGAAAGTTATTTTATCATGGAAAATTTGTAGGAGCTAACATCCAGAATGGCTATCATCCAACAGAAGTGATGGAACAGAATAAAGTAAATCAAAGATTAAAGGATTAGTACTTAAAACCAGCTAATTAAGGACAGAGGCGTACTACAGGCACTAAGCTTCCTATTTCATTAAATAAAACAAAAGTGATTTGTTATTTAATACTTATATTTTAATTCCTGCTAAATGCATGTAATGATATTCTTGTATTTGAACTTCCAAGAATATTCATACAACAGAAATAGTTACCAATTCTGTGTACATGGGGAGAAGAAGTAGTTTTACCTTGTTATTAATTTCTATTAAATTAAGAAGATTCATGTGACAAAGAGGACCTTAACATTCTTCTCAGCTGGACTAAACTCTAGATAATCTTCTTCCTGTCTACAGGTCCCCAACTTCCCTTTTAATAGAGCATTTACTTTAGAAAGCTTATGATTGTAAATTCTTTCTCTGCCTCTTTGATATGTCCATTTTTGTTTCTTTGATATATATGCAAATCTTTTAAAAAATCCTCTTGCCAGTTTTATGACCAGGAATGTCTTTCTTAAGGACCTAGGAGCAATTTCTTTGAAACGTAATCATCAAGAAAGATTAGTGCCTGTATCTCCCAGTCTCTGTTAAACAATCTGATTTCAATGGGTGCAAATTAGCAAACACAGAAGGCCCTAATCATAGCAAAAAGCATTTGCAAATTCAGGAATAACTCAATGTGCTCCACACATCCCATTGCTCAACCTCACCCTAAGCATTCTACTAGCTCACCCACCCACCTTAAAAAAAAACAAAAAATGGGAAAGGGAGAGAGGAGGGGAAAAAAAGAAAAGAAAAGAAAAGAAAAACAAAGTGTAAATCTCTCACTTTTCCTCTCAGTGGAGTTGAGCTCAGAGTTCTGGCCTCTCTCCCCTATTGCAATATCCTTGAATAAAGTCTTCCTTACCTAAAACTTTGTCCAGTGCAATGTTTGTTTTGACACATGTGTAAGCAGCTCCTTTGTCCCTTTTCTCTTTGTTCATCTTTGTTTTCCTTAGACCTTAATCATAAAGATGAGATCATTAGGCAACGTGTAATTTAGCTCCTGATTTCTGCTCTTCTAAGTATACTCAACACCTTACCTAACCTGTTGAATCCTTTGCTGGATTAGAAGGAATAAGAATGAAGAATTAAGTAGTTAAAGAATGACTGACTCTCTACCCCTAGTGTCCCCTTAGTAAATTTTTTTTTTGGCTGCACCACCGAGTTCCCCAACCAGGGATTGAACCTGTGCCCCCTGCATTGGAAGCCCAGATTCTTAACCACTGGACTGCCAGGGAAGTCCCCCCTTAGTAAATCTGCAGGCAGACCACGTGGGCAAGAGAACATCCAATTACAGGTGGACGATGAGAGCAAGACAGCGTCCCAAGGAGAGATGGGGAGGAGTCAGCAGGCCTACATGCAACTGAAAAATGACGAAGAATCTGACCTCCTGCCTTAATAATTAACTGAGATTGTTTCCCCTTTTTCTCTTTAAAAATTGTCATGGCTGAGCAGAATCTTTGGAGTTGGTCTCTGGACGTAAGTCCACCATCTCCCCCAGATTGCCTGCTTTTCTGAATAAACTACCTGTCTTCTCTACTAAAGCTTGCCCCTCGATTTATTGGCTGTTGAGTGGCAAGTTACAGAACCTGCATTCGGTTACACATGCATGCATCCACATTCTGCATCTTCATAAAAAAATGCAGCCATCATTCACTCATCATTCTTGATTCAGAACATGAATTTATTCATTAATCCTGTAAATATGTTTTAAATATTAAGTGCTGGTCTTTGGGATAGAAACAAGAAATATTTTTGCTCCTTGTAGTTTAATGATCAAAAATCTTTTGATTCTATTAGCAAAGTACAAGTGAGAAATAAAGATTTCTTTGGAAGAGAAAGATTTTTACCCAATCTACAGACTCAAGATCTACCCAGGAGTTTTCTGTTTATTTTTGTTTATTTCTCTTGTTTGCTCATTTGTTTTGCTTGGTTGTCTTCTCTAATTTGGAATCCTGAAAAGAACCAAAACCCTCTTAACAAAGCTGCAAACAGAAATTTGAGAACACTGTTTTTTTGTTTGTTTTTAAAATGATTTTGGCACCAGTAGAAGAGCTTTTATTCATTTCTTTTTGTGGTTATTTAATCATTTGCTTCATTTATATTCCTTCAGGTTATTAGCATGCAAACACACAAAGCTGAATAGGTGCTTTGTCTTTCTGCTCATCACTTCTTAGAGAGGGAGATCTAATTTAAGTTTTATGTGTAAATGATCTCGGAGAGGCAGCAGCAGTGAGCGGTGGCTTGAAGCGAGATCTTAGTTCCCTGCCCAGGAATTGAACCTGGGTAGCTGGATGGAAACCAGGAATCCTAGCCACTAGACCAGCAAGGGCCAGAGGTTAGAAGCAAATTTTCCCTGGCTCTTGCCTCCGTTTGAAAGCAAGAATGTTTCAAGGAGGCAAAAACTGTAAAAACAGGTGCGAGGTTTATTATTAGAAACACAGCATAACAAGTGAGAGAGCACACAGAGAAACAGTTTATTTAAGGCAGAAGGCAGGCAGAGATACACACCAGGAGAGAAAGGGTGTGGGCGTCGCCCCAGTAAGGAGGAGTGCAGTAAAGAGGCGGTTAAGTCATTTATATAGGACAGTTCTTCCAGGTCTTTGTTTACCTTTGGCCAATTACCTGGTTTCTTTTTCCACACCTGACCCGCCCTAGGGCCCTCCTCAGCATGTGTGTGCAACTCTTTTCCAAGATGGATTCCAGCCCAGAGGCCTATGGGGGCCTTGGCATCACCTATTATGGGGTGGCACCTCCTCCTTTTTGACCCCCAAGGAACCTTTCTGCGCATGTGCAGTGTCTCCCTTGCCCCAAGGATGGGAACTATGTGACCTCTTGATCTTTTACTCAGACAGGGTCTAGCCCCTCTCTGTCCCTGCCGTAACTGTTATATTAAAGTGTCCACAGGAGGCGAAGTCCAGCTATTTACTCTGTTCTTGTTGTTATTTCCATCTCAAAGTGCAAACAGGAGGCTGGTTGTAAATATCTAGCCTGGAGCCCACCTGCCTCCTTCCTCAGGAAATGTAAACAGGAGGCTATTGCAAATGCCTAGCCTGGAACCCCTCTATCTCCTGCCTCATAGGTTGTTAATGGACCAGCAGCCTGCTACCCCAAAACATCGGCCACCTGACCCTGTGGCCATTCATACTGACTTGGGAAGAAGCAAAGTGACTGATATTTTGAGTTTGATACAACCATAAAGTTAGATATTTTAGATATGTATATTAGAACCTAGACCTTATCTCTGGGGTATATAACCTGAGTTATCACAATATCCCATCAGTTATCAGAATGCCAGGTAAACTTTCTTAGAGAAGTAATGGACATTACTGTAGAGGATGTGGCAGACATCAAAGAGGTGTACAAAATGAGAGCACTCCCCAGGTAAGCTTTTGGTGGAGAGTAAATAAATATTTAATTTGGTAAAGCACATTCACCATGACATTAATTCTCGGATAATAAACAAATCCATTGCAAAACCACTGACAAATAAAATATTTCCTTCCGTATCAGTAGACAAAGGATGTCACAGTCATCAGCCATTGCAACCTCCACCCCCCCACCCTGCTGGTGAGTCCTGAGGGGACTCAGGAAAGAAACAAAGGATCCCTGCCATCTAGCAGCCATCAGAATGCAGCCACCCCACAGGGGCAGCTTGAGGAAACTCTGGATGTGAAAACATAGGATACTGGCCCCAGATAGCTGAGATGCATGTCAAAGGGATGATTTCAGAGAGCCCAGACTCTTGCATCTTCCCATACATAGAAAAGTGCTCAATTCCTTAACTTGAGATATTTGGTTTTCTTTTATTAACAGTAATCCTTTGTTCTGACTCCCAGGTGTTGTTGCAAAATCTCCTAGACATCCTGGCTTCCCCCCTTCCTCTCTGGAGCATTTTTCTCAGGATTACTTGAGATGCTGCCTCCTGAGCTTGAAGTCTTAAGAATGTCCGCCGAATAAAATATAACTCTCAACTTTTAGTTGGTGCTTTTTTTTTTTTTTTTTTTTTACATTCGACACCATAATGAGACAAACAGCTACAGTCAACCTATTAATGACAGCTATTTAAAAATGTTAAGAAAGACTCAAGGAATTAAAGAGTAGATTTTGATAGTGCCCTAAAGTAAATCTACTACCCCATGTACATTTGATGGTGATTCCCTAACTGAAGGGTGAAAAGGACAACTTCAGTGGAATCTGTGAAACAGGTCAACACCTCTGGATCAACCAATCAGGAAGAATTAAAACACAAAGGCCATTCATGCGGATAAAGAGTCTAAAGAAATTAAGGATTACAGAAATTGTCTCCTGTGCAGATTCTGATTATGTGGAACATCTGGCTCAACAGTGAGAGAACTGAAGCACACATAGAAAAAAAGAAAAGTTGTTGAGACCTAGCAGTTCCATCTTGTGGATTTTTTTTCTTTTACATGTAAATAAGAGAAGCACAATAAGAGTATGAAAACATGATCATTGTAGGATAATTTTTAATAGTTAAAAGCTCTAAATTACCTAAATGTTCAACAATAGAAGAATAATTATGTAAATAAAGGTTTAGTTATAATAAAAGAGAATACTAAGCAGATAGTCAAGATCATGTTTAAAA
This sequence comes from Balaenoptera acutorostrata, assembly GCF_949987535.1. Classification (NCBI taxonomy): domain Eukaryota; kingdom Metazoa; phylum Chordata; class Mammalia; order Artiodactyla; family Balaenopteridae; genus Balaenoptera; species Balaenoptera acutorostrata. The sequence continues at coordinate 22,244,946 of NC_080072.1, forward strand.
AATTAATGACACAAAAATATTCATCATATAATTTTAGGGGACAAAAGCAGTAGGCAAAATGCAATTTATGCCATTAGCATGAGTATATAATATCATGTATATATACATGTAGAGCAGTATTGAAATTTGTGCTACAACCAAAATATTACCCTTCTCTGTGTGCAGGGATTATAGATTTTTTTTTCCTCATGTCTCCTCTACTTTTCAAACTCCCTCCACTAAGAAAATAATTTTTATTCTTAGAAAAAAAAAGACCTAAAAAAATAAATAACTACAAAATGTCAAAATTAAGATTTTGTTCTACTTGTAAAATTAGCCTGTTATCCTGTCACAGCTTCATAGATGCTATAGGAAGACAGGATTCTGGGTCAGAAGCAAAGGACTTTATTACTCATGACACAGCAGGCAATGAGTTTCACATTCACATTGGTTCCCTTGCCCCCAATGTTCCACAGTGGTAAGGCAGAGAATGATGTTTTTAGATGGGAGATTAGGGATCCAGTTTAAAAATATGGAAGCTTTGGAGCATCTAGAAAACCTTCCCAACCTTTGCCCTAAAGGGAGACATTATCATAACCTTCAGGAACAAATCTGCTCTCTGCTGCAGAGGGAGATACTATCTCTTATCTTCCAAAGCTCTTTGCTATGAAAGCATCCTTGAAAAGATAGTTTGGAGCAAAGCTAGCAATGTCTTTTGCTAAGATTATGTGCAGAAATGTTGCAGGAAGGGGGGACCCTTTCCAGGGCCCAAGAGTGGGCTCTTGTCTAACACTCAGAAATGAATTGTCCTAGGAGACACATGTGCTGACAAAGCAAGGGATTTTATTGGAAAGAGGTGCCCGGGCAGAGAGCAGGAGGGTGAGGGAACCCAGGAAAACTGCTCTGCCATGTGGCTTGCATTCTCAGTATTTATGGTAATGGTGTTAGTTTCCGGGTTTTCTCTGGCCAGTCATCTTGCTTGGCCCATAGTCTGACTCAGGATCTTTCCAGGTGGCGTGCGCATCTCTCAGCCAAGATGGATTCCAGCGAGAAGGACTCTGGGAGGTTGGTTGTCTTCTCCCTCTTTTGGCCCCTCCAAGTTCTCCCAGTTAGTTTTCAGTGGCAGCACCATGGTCCTTATTGGGATCTCCTATTGTGAGACAACTCAGGCAAGCAGACCTAGCCAGGGTGGGTGGTTTCAGTCCATAATTCCCTAAGAGAAACATAAGAGACCCATGGGAAGTACTGACTCTCATCACAAGAGAAATTTCCAAACTCAGCCTGTGCTATTTCCTTCCATTCTAAACTTGTTGGCAAAGGCAACAGTGCCTCTTAGACATTATTTTTTTTAATTGGAGTATAATTGCTTTACAATGTTGTGTTAGTTTCTGCCACACAGCAAAGTGAATCAGCCATACGGATACACACATGGCCTCCCTTTTGGACCTCCCTCCCCACTCCATCCCACCCAACTAGGCCATCACAGAGCACCGAGCTCAGCTCCGTGTGCTACACAGAATGTTCCCACTAGCTATCTTTTTTACACATGGTAGTGTATTTCTGTCAAACTTAATCTCCCAATTCATCCCACCCTCCCCTTCCCCACCATGTCCACATGTCTGTTTTCTACATCTCTCTTTCTATTCCTGCCCTGTGAATAGGTTCATCTGTACCATTTTTCTAGATTCCACATATAAGCGCTAATATATGATATTTGTTTTTCTCTTTCTGAGTTACTTCACTCTGTATGATAGACTCTAGGTCCACCCACAACTCTACAAATGACCCAATTTCATTTCTTTTTATATCAGAGTAATATTCTATTATATATATGTACCACATCTTCTTTATCCATTCATCTGTCGTTGGACATTTAGGTTGTTTCCATGTCCTGGCTATTGTAAAAAGTGCTGCAATGAACATTGGGGTACCTGACTCTTTTTGAATTATGGTTTTCTCAGGGTATATGCCCAGTAGTGGGATTGCTGTGTCATATGGTAGTTCTATTTTTAGTTTTTTAAGGAACCTCCATACTGTTCTCCACAGTGGGTGTATCAATTTACATTCCCACCAACAGTGGAAGAGGGTTCCCTTTTCTCCTCACCCTCTCCAGCATTTATTATTTGTAGATTTTCTGATGATGGCCATTCTGACTGCTGTGAGGTGATACCTCATTGTCATCTTGATTTGTATTTCTCTAATAATTAGTGATGTTGAGCATCTTTTCTTGTGCCTCTTGGCCATCTGTATGTCTTCTTTGCTGAAATGTCTATTTAGGTCTTCTGCCCATTTTTTGACTGAGTTGTTTGTTTTTTTTATATTGAGCTGCATGAGCTGTTTGTATATTTTGGAGATTAATCCTTTGTTTGTTGCTTCGTTTGAAAATATTTTCTCCCATTCTGTGGGTTGTCTTTTTATCTTATTTATGGTTTCCTTTGCTGTGCAAAAGCTTTTACGTTTAATTAAATCCCATTAGCTTATTTTTGTTTTTATTTTCATTACTCTAGGAGGTGGGTCATAAAAGACCTTGTTGTGATCTATGTCAAAGAGTGTTTTTCCTATGTTTTTCTCTAAGAATTTTATAGTGTCTGGTCTGACATTTAGGCCTTTAATCCATTTTGAGTATATTTTTGTGTATGGTGTTAGGTAGTGTTCTAATTTCATTCTTTACATGTAGTTGTCCAGTTTTCCAAGCACCATTTATTGAAGAGGCTGTCCTGTCTCCATTGTATATTCTTGTCTCCTTTGTCATAGATTAGGTGGCCATAGGTGTGTGGGTTTATCTCTGGGCTTTCTATCCTGTTCCATTGATCTAGATTTCTGTTTCTGTGCCAGTACCATACTGTCTTGATTACTGTAGCTTTGTAGTATAGTGTAAAGTCAGGGAGCCTGATTCCTCCAGCTCCGTTTTTCTTTCTCACGATTGCTTTGCAAATTCGGGGTCTTTTGTGTTTCCATACAAATTGTATAATTTTTTGTTCTAATTCTGTGAAAAATGCCATTGGTAATTTGATAGGAATTACATTGAACCTGTAGATTGCTTTGGGTAATATAGTCATTTTCACAGTATTGAGTCTTCACATCCAGGAGCATGGTATAGCTCTCCATCTGCTTGTGTCATCTTTGATTTCTTTCATCAGTATTTTATAGTATTCTGAGTACAGGTCTTTCGCATCCTTAGGTAGGTTTATTCCTAGGTATTTTATTCTTTTTGTTGCAATGGTAAATGGGATTGTTTCCTTAATTTCTCTTTCTGATCTTTCATTGTTAGTGTATAGGAATGCCAGAGATTTCTGTGCATTAATTTTGTATCCTGCAACCTTACCAAATTCATTGATTAGCTCTCGTAATTTTCTGGTGGCATCTTTAGGATTTTCTATATATAGTATCACGTCATCTGCAAACAGTGACAGTTTTACTTCTTCTTTTCCAATTTGTATTCCTTTTATTTCTTTATTTTCTCTGATTGCCGTGGCTACAACTTCCAAAAGTATGTTGAATAATAGTGGCGAGAGTGGACATCCTTGTCTTGTTCCTGATCTTAGAGGAAATGCTTTCAGATTTTCACCATTGAGAATGATGTTTGTTGTGGGTTTGTCATATATTGGCTTTATTATGTTGAGGTAGATTCCCTCTATGCCCACTTTCTGGAGAGTTTTTATCTTAAATCGGTGTTGAATTTTGTCAGAATCTTTTCCTGCATCTATTGAGATGATCATATGGTTTTTATTCTTCAGTTTGTTAATATGGTGTATCACATTGATTGATTTGCGTATATTGAAGAATCCTTGCATACCTGGGATAAATCCCACTTGATCATGGTGTTTGATCTTTTTAATGTGTCTTCTTTCTGTTTGCGAGTATTTTGTTGAGGATTTTTGGGTCTATGTTCATCAGTGATATTGGTCTGTAGTTTTCTTTTTTTGTGATATCTTTGTGTGGTTTTGGTATCAGGGTGATGGTGGCCTCATAGAACGAGTTTGGGTGTGTTCCTCTCCCTGCAATTTTTTGGAAGACTTTGAGAAGGATAGGTATTAACTCTTCTCTAAATGTTTGATAGAATTCGCCTGTGAAGCCATCTGGTCCTGGACTTTTGTTTGTTGGAAAATTTTTAATTTCAGTTTCAATTTTATTACTTGGTAATTGGTTTGTTTATATTTTCTAATTCTTCCTGGTTCAGTCTTGGAAAGTTGAACTTTTCCAAGAATTTGACCATTTCTTCCAGGTGGTCCATTTTATTGGCATATAGTTTCTTGTAATAGTCTCTTATGATCTTTTGTCTTTTTGCAGTGTCAGTTGTAATCTCTCCTTTTTCATTTCAATTTTTTTGATTTAAGTCCTCTCCCTTTTTTTCTTGATGATTCTGGCTAAAGGTTTATCAATTTTGTTTATCTTCTCAAAGAACCAACTTTTAGTTTTATTGATCTTTGCTATTGTTTTCCTCATTTCTATTTCATTTATTTCTGCTCTGATCTTTATGATTTCTTTCCTTCCACTAACTTTGGGTTTTCTTTATTATTTTTTTTCTAGTTGCTTTTGGTGTAAGGTTAGATTGTTTATTTGAGATTTTTCTTGTTTCTTGAGGTGAGCTTGAATTGCTATAAACTTCCTTCTTAGAACTGCTTTTGCTGCATCCCATAGGTTTTGGATCATCGTGTTTTCATTGTTATTTGTTTCTAGGTATTTTTTTAATTTCTTCTTTGATTTATTCAGTGATCTCTTGGTTATTTAGCAGCACACTGTTTAGCCTCCATGTGTTTGTGTTTTTTACAGTTTATTTCCTGTAATTGATTTCTAATCTCATAGTGTTGTGGTCGGAAAAAATGCTCTATATGATGTCAATTTTCTTACATTATCCAAGGCTTGATTTGTGACCCAAGTTGTGATCTATTCTGGAGAACGTTCCATGTGTACTTGATAAGAAAGTATTCTTCCACTTTCAGGTGGAATTTCCTATAAATATCAATTAAGTCTCTCTGGTCCATTGTGTCATTTAAAGCTTGTGTTTCCTTATTTATTTTCTGTCTGGATGATCTGTCTATTGGTGTAAGTGAGGTGTTAAAGTCTCCCACTATTTTTGTGTTAATGTCGATATCCCCTTTTATGGCTGTTAGAGTTTGGCTTATGTATTGAGGTGCTCCTATGTTGGGTGCATAAATATTTATAAATATTATGTTTTCTTCTTGGATTGATCCCTTGATCATTATGTAGTGTTCTTCCTTATTTCTTGTAACAGTCTTTATTTTAACGTCTATTTTATCTGATATGAGTATTGCTACCTCAGCTTTCTTGTGATTTCCATTTACATGGAATATCTTTTTCCACCCCCTCACTTTAAGTCTGTATGTGTCCCTAGGTCTGAAGTGGGTTTCTTGTAGACAGCGTATATACTGGTCTTGTTTTTGTATCCATTCAGCCAGTCTGTGTTTTTTAGTTGGAGCATTTAATCCATTTACATTCAAGGTGTTTATCAATATGTATGTTCCTTGTCCTTTGCTTTCCATGGGTAGTTTCCTGCATCTCTTACTCTTCAGAGGAATCCCTATAGCAGAGGGTGGATTTGATGCATCACAGAACACAGACTGGAAGTCTCTACCTACCATGAGATGTGATGAAGTTGCCCTGGGTAAACAGCCCATTTCAGTGAGTCAGAATATAAAGATGCAACATTTCCATTTCCAACATCACTAAGATATATTCTGAGAGGACTGTCCACGTCCATAAAATAAATAACAATATGCAATTAGACAAAGTGAAATTCTCTGCTCTGATGCTGGCTCACAAAGGTATACCACCTCCTTCACCTACAAGTGAGAATCTCATGTTGCTCAAAAGGAATCCATCTGATAACTGAGTTTATTACTAAATCTCATTTCTCTCTGATATTCAAGTTGAATTTTTGCATTTCTTGAATCTGTGCTTCTTTAGTCTAGCTAAAGATCAAAGTTAAGGTACCAGGAGTAACACAGATAAAAGTCACACCATTTACTTACCTTAATGAAGCCTAGTCTTTCTGAAACTGAGCTCCTCTGCTGAGTTTATGATTAACGTCTCTTTCCAAAACGTTATTCCCTTTCTTGTCCCACATCTGTTTCCTTCAAGATTAAGTAGTATCAAAGAAAAGGGGCATTGAAGCCTGGCAGGACCCTGCAGGTCCCTCCCAGATACAAAAGCCTTTCCATGTCCCCCATTTCTTATTTGTAGGAAAAAGGATTCGGTCTCCTATACCTTCCCTGAGTTTAAAAGGGCAGATTCAAACAGTTATAATTAGGGAAGTAAGGGAATGCAGAAACAAAGGAAAAGCAGTCAGAAACAACAGCGCAAGGAAAAAGCAGAGTCCTAGTTCCTCCTTAAGGGGTATACAAAACAATTTGACACATATCTTTAAGATTTTCTATGGCACTAAGGCCCCCACCCAGTGGGAGGATGGTAACTTTAGACTGAGCATGAGATTCCTGGAGCACCACCCTGTTACCTCACCACCAACCAATCAGAAGAACGTTACACACCCTGCAGCCCTTACCCAAATTTTGCCTTTAAAAATTCTTGCCTGGAAACCATCATCAGTTTGGGGTCATTTGAGCATGAGCTGCCCATTCTCCTTGCAATAAACATTTCTCTGCTACAAATTATTGACACAATGTTTCATTTGTCTGTCCTCACTGTGTATCATACACATAAACTTCGGTTTGACAACATAACTGTAACCAAAATGCTACTTGGCCCAGTGATTTTTCTTCCCCTATTACTATCTCTAACTTCACCAGCATTCTCTTTGAAAAGAAATCATATCTACAAAAGTAGTTAGGCTAAGACAAAAGAGGATGTTGCAGGTAGTGGTTTGGGACTTCAAAGAGTAAGAAGGCAATTGACATGGAGATGGAAAAGCAAATGTTTGGTGAATAAATGTTTGCTGGACATTGCAGAGACAAGGGGACACAGAGTGGAATTTTAAGAATGGATTTTGCTAGGTACATTTCTGTCTATACACCTGGCTCATACTATAGTTATCTATGGTGATAGCTCCCTTCCTGGAACAGGTGCTCTATCTACATTCTTTAGGCAGTTAGAGGAAAGGTCAAAGTTTCTTCTCAGTCTTTTGAGCCTTGCAGTTTTTGGCCCTAAATAATCCACATGGCAAAGAGACATTTGGGAGTGGCAAATTTTGTCCCCCTCCAATATCAAATCATCACATTATACACTTTAAATACCTTACCATTCTATTTGTCAATTATACTTCAATAAAGCTGACAAAAAAGAGAAAATTATCTCTAAGTTTCCTAGAAAAGTCCATAAACAGAATTAAAATACTAAAATCACATAGCTTTTCTAAAGTAGTCATTGAACTTAGTGATTTAATGGAAAAAAAGTAACAACTTACTATCATGGTAACTTTCAGGATTTGCAAACATTAATTCATGAGAAAAGTAAAAGAGAATTAACACAGTCTATGGTGATTATGTACTAGCTCTTTTTCACATCTTTGTTTAAATCCCCTATTAAATAAATAGTTTGCTTTAAATCCAGTTAACAATTTCATTTGTACACAAAGCTTTCCTTTCCCCTAATCTATTCGCCTCTCAATGTTTAAATAAATGAAATAAAATACACCTCCATGCTAAGAATACACCACCATGATGGTGGTGTTGACTTAAAGAAAAAGACACAATGTAAGAGTTGTGGGTTTAAGTTTTATCCAGTGTTGTACTGAGGATTATCACCCAGGACACAGCCACTCAGTAGCTCTGAGTAAACTGCTCCACAGAGGCAGGGAAGGAGCCAGTATATATATGAATTTTTTTTTTTTTTGGCTGGGAAATACATGTAGCCAAGCATACATCTTACTGCTAATCATAAAGGACAGATATCTCAAGTCAATGATTTTAGTGCTTTTCTATGTATGAGAAGATGCAAGAATCTGGAGTCGCTGAACTCTTCCTGAGATATGCATCTTAACTATCTATGAATCCTTTTATCCAAAGCACAGAATGACTCATCCTGTTTTTTCATCCTAAATTCTTCTCAGGCCACACTATAAGTGGGCAGTTGTAGTGGGTTATGACTTAGCCTTTGTTTAAATGGATGATGAGTGACACTGTTCTTTTTTGGTCTACAGGGGGCACATAGGCAGGATTTTAAAAAAAGTTATTCTTTTTGATTTTGACATTTGTAAAAAGTCAACAAAAGTATTATAGAACAAAAGTAGACAACAATATTCTTTCAGACTGAAGTAAGAAAGTGTTTCTCCCTTTGCAAGGGAGAGCTTATCCCTACATTTTAAAGAATAGTGTGATCTAAATATTTTTTATTAATAAAGCATGGTTTAATATAATATAATAGCAATTTAGTGGCAACAAGAGGAAAATATGTAGCTTATGTTACTCCAATTTTTAGTCCCTTTATTCAATCAATTCACAAATATTGAGCAAATGCCTATAACTTAACAGACACTCAAATTTACATACTTATTATAAGCTATTTAACTTTAGGCAAAGCAGTGTAAGTTTTATGCTTTAGATTCCTCCTCTGTAAAAATGTGGTTAAAATAGTATCTACCTCATATGGTTGATGTTAGAATAAACAAAGTCAATATACGTATAAATATTAGAGCAGCAACTAGATAATATAAAAAACTCAATAGTATTTGGCTACTGTTATTTTTATTATTACTGCTTCTCTCTGGAGTGCTGTTATAGACTACGCACTAAACAAGCCATGCTATTTCCTCTTCCTCTCCACTTTTTTCTCTATAGCTTGTTTTACCCAAGTAATCCTTCTAAAGTACAACTCAGAATTTTTTAGCTCAAAACCCTTCAATGACTCTCAGCCAAATTCCAATGTCTACCACTTAATCTCTATTCTTTCCATAGTTATTTCACACAACTACCCTTGCCTATTATTTTATGAGCCATAAACAAAGCAAAACAAAACAACAACAAACAATAAAGTCAGAGTCCTCAGCTTTTCTGAGGCCAGGCAGTTCCCAGAGCTCTCTGGGCATGTCACTGGAATGTTCACCTCTACTCAAGGGTTGGTGGAAATCTTCCATCCTTCAAGTCTCATTCTAATCAACACTTTCCCCTGGAACTATTAGTGATCTCCACCGCTAAATACAATCTAACCCTCTTTTGAGCCTTCTAAATGCTCGGCTGATACCTCTCCTGAATTACTTACTTTATATTATCTCAATCATTGGTTGATTTATTTAATTTCATCCACCTGACTGTAAATTTGAAATAGGAGACATGATTTTTTTATCCCTAAAAATGCCTAACGTCAGTTCTGACATAACAGATTTCTCAATACATATTTGTTAAATTTCTTGGAATGGTCTTAAAATACCTTAAGGAATAAAAGTACATACTATACTATTTCTATATACCACCTTTTTTGACTGAACAATAAAGAAATGTGTCATATATATAAAATATACTATATATAATAGTGTAATACTATTTTATATATATATACACACACACACATATATATATGTAGAGAGAGAGAGAGAGAGAGAAAGAGAAAGAGGAAATGTAAAATATGCCAGAACTACTGATGTTAGGTATTTTTAGGGACTAATAATATTGTGTTTCTTCTTTTAAATGTGCAGTTAAGTAGATGCTTTTAGATAAATACACCAATGATTTTATATAGATATACACACACACATATTATATCTAACATATATACATATATATTACACATTTTATATATACAAATGTGAAAATATATACCTCCAAATACATACACATGCCTCTAATATTTGCCTACTAGCCTTTGACTGCATTCTACGGAATGCCAAAGGAGCAATTCTCAAAATACTGAAAATCAGTCCTGTGAAGCAATGGGATCATTTAACTCTGTTAAATTAAGCTTTCAGAGTGATTTATCTCTAGCATCAAGTCACTCTCAGATACTTTTACTTGATTGTCATTTGATTTGTCTTTTAATGTTCTTGTCCATTACTAAATATGCAGCATTTATAAATTTCCTAAAAAAATTTTTCCTATAACATTATTTTAGTTTTCCAGCCCTTTGCAGAACCCATAGTGGTCTTCAGAAGGATTCAGAAGCAGTCATATGTATGACTTAGAAGCACTTCTAAAGGAGGCAGGTGGATGACCACAGGAGTCAAGTTCACCTTGGAATGGACTCTCAAGAGTTATAACTCTCCATCACAAAGAAAATAACCCCAGGGCATCATTGCAGCTGCCCCCAAAATGTGTGGTACGCTTATAAGATGCAGTGCCACAAGGTGAGAATGGAAGCTTTCAGAAGTGTGAGATTGCTGATAAAAGAGAGTTGATGGCACTGGGGAAAGGATGTATATTCACAGTATAAGTAAAAGTGAACAGTGCAAATTATACCTTAGAGGATCTAGAGTTCAAAAAGAGTCCTAACCTAACTGTAAGTGAGGACAGAGAGTAGCTCTAGGAGCTATTTTTTTAAACATATTCATTTAATACCTTTAAATTAATGTAAAAATCAGAAAATAACTATTTATAATAAATAGCATTTCTATTATTTCTGGAGCCCAGACAATAAAACTTCAACATTCTTTCATTTAGAAGACATCTTTTCAGCCTTCAAGTATGGTTGAGAATACATTAGGATACAATTATGTGATTCTTCTTCTAAATCATTCTTTGTATTTGGTACTGCAAAAGTAAGACTTGCAGAGGGATATATGATACTATTGTAGTGCATTGAATATGCTCTAACTTTAGCATACTTCATAGCTATTTTGACACCTATAGCAAGCCCATCATTAATATTTGCACAGAAATCTAGAACAGTGTTCAGCAACCTTTTTTCTGTAAAGGGCCAGATAGTAAATATTTTAAGCTTTGCAGGCCATATTGTCTCTGTTGCAACCACTGGATTCTGCTATTATAGTGTCCAACTCGCCATGAACAATGTGTAAATTAATAGGCTGAGCTGTGTTTCAATAAAACTTTATTTACAAAAACAGGTAGTGGGCTAGATTTGGCAGGGCCATACTCTATCAACCCCTAGTGTAAAACAGTCTTTTAAAATTCTAGTTACAAACTGAAGAGTGTTCTTAGGATGAAATTACATCTGTTTATCTGCATTATTTTTCCTTCTTTTAAAAATTTTTTTTTGATGTGGACCATTTTTAAATTCTATTGAATTTGTTACAATATTGCTACTGTTTTATGTTCTAGTTTTTGACCCAGAGGCATGTGGGATCTTAGCTTCCCAACCAGGGATCGAACCTGCACCCCCTGCATTGGAAGGCAAAGTCTTAACCACTGGACTGCCAGGGAAGTCCCTATTTTTCTTTCTTGTTCTCCTTCCTATGACCTTATACTCTAGTCACAGGATGTACTTGATGTCATCCTTGTATTGACTGCACTTTCTTGTATTTGAACATTGAGCCTTCCAAGAATTCCTGTCTTAACATGCTCCTGCCTGGAAATCTCTTTCATACTCAAAGACTAATTCTAACATGCCTCTATCTCCCCTCAGCTGCACAGTCTTCTGACCTCTTAAAACCAGGCATCTGCAGATTCCTTAGAACAATCTCAGTTTAGTCTCTGCATTATAAATGTTTATGAATATGCATTCAGATAAGTGGATTCAGTTCAGATTTATTTTCCTCTGAAATTGACCAGCACAGTGCTTTGTATGAAATGTTCAGTAAACAGATATTCAGTCAATAAATGCCTAAACAAGCACTTATAGTTGGAATGGAAAGGAAAAAGATTTAAGGTAAATGTCATGGGATCAATTTGGCTAGAAAGCTCCAAATAAGTCACAGGTCATTTAATCTTTACTTCCATATTAATTTAACATGTCCTACTCATATTGGAAACTTCCAAACTTGGCTGAGAATCTTGGGCAACTGAAACCATATGTTTGAATAAGAAATCTTGTCATTTATTCAAATTGACCCATCAGTTTTATTTAATCATTTAATTTCTCTTATAAAGTCAAACAAAATATATAAACAGTTTTTAAAACAAACATGGGTGATTGCTTTCTAATGATATCTAAGTTACTAAATTGATATTTTATTAGCATTTCAATATTATCATAGATGTATTCTTTGGGAATATGAAACCAGACCATAGAAAATTTCAAATTATCAAATAAATATTAGTTTACTCTTTCCAGTGCCATATGTTTATTCACCAACAATCTAATCAGTCCTTTCTCAATTTTTAACTCAATGACAGAGACTCAATTTTCAAAAAATTAAATTAAAAAATCACAAAAGTCAAAGATGTATAATCCTTTGGTGGGAAAGGCTAATTCCCAACTCTTTCTTTCAAGAATTCTGTCATTTAACTTTTTTTCTCCATGATTTTCTATCTTTTCCTAAGAATAATCCTAATGCAGCAATTTTTTATTATGAAAACTCAACTGTATTTACATAAATACAGTTTATGTAAATAAACTTTGTTTTTGCCAGTCACGTGAAAATGAAATCTTTTTCTGTCTAGTGTGTTTTAGATACCGATGTTTGTTATGAAAAGGAGCCACTGAGTGCAACGAAGAACAAGGCAGGATCAGTTGGAGGCTGCAACTATAGAGAATCAGACAAAGCTCTTCATCCTGGATTAAAAATCAGGTCTTAAAATACCAGATGAGTACAGAGTAGTATTCAGAAGGCAGAATTTTGAACACAAGCTAATATGTCTCGGGTTATTTATAAGGGTCTAGAATCTACAAATTTATCATAGGTAAAGGGGAAATAGTTGTCTGCATTAAATGGGATTCTCTGGATGCAAGTAACTGAACCAACTTGATGAAGTGGAAGCAGAAAAGAGGAATGTATTTTAAGGGTACAGGGGCTGACTCCTAGTGGTCAACAATAGGATGGCAACAGAATCCCAGCAAAGGCCTAAAAATGAGAGCTGGAATTGGAGGAATCTTTAGCTCTGACTCTGACTCTCTTTGCAATGCTTCCAAAGTTTCTTCCAGAATATGTATTTTCCTTGCTTTCCTTCTTATACAGAGTTGGTAAAAGAAGCCTACCCATCTTTCCTCAAGAAACTATACCAAACTGAATTAGAATTTCCTCATCTTAATTCCAGCTATCCAAAGTGATAATTCACTTGTCCAGTTTAAGTCAGGTGGCAATACCAGGCTTACTCAATCACGCCAGACAGGAGACCATCAAGGTGAGGAAAAGGGAAGGTGGGGCATTGCAAGCTGGAATGAAACCCCTCAAATGTGTTTACTCTGAAGTCTTAGAGTTCAGAGGAGTGCATAATTCAGTGTGGAGGACATTATCAAGCAATGTGACAGGAATAAAAGCTTGTGGTTGAAAATTTGGAAATGGTGACCATAAGCATAAATAAACTTATGACCAAGATATTACATTTTCAGAAATTCTGAAATGAATTTTGCATAAAATTCATTTGCATAAAATGTAAGTCCAATGATGTTAATCACATCTTGTTTATAAGAGGAAAAAACAAGGTGAGCCAAACAATTGGGCTTTTAAAAATTATTGTTTATCCTGAGAGTGCTGTTGGTTAAAATGATACTGAAAATTCAATATGATGTGAGGATTATTATTTATTTCAGAAAGAAAAGTAAAGTAAGTTTAGAGAATATTTATATTCTATGACCCCAGACTGGAAAAGGTCTCGTTTAAGGCTCTATAAAGGTTCTATTTCCTGGATATAAACAATTGTTAATTACAATGTTTCTATTATTATCCTAGGAATGCCTATATACACACCAGAGCATTTTAAAACCACAAATTATACCCCTCATTTAGTCGTTGATATGCAATTGTTTTAGGAACATTTGTATTTGCTTAAGTTATATGTGAATTCCTTAGCCTTTTATGAATTTATTCATTGCCATATAAATCAGTCAGAAAGGTCCGAACTTTTTCAGGGCTACATACCTTACTGCAAGAGTATGAAAATAAAACTTTTGATTCTAAAATTTTGAAATGAAAATTCATTTTAAAGCTTAGGCTCTTTAGCAATCCTGTGATCCAGAAAATGCCTCCCTGAGGAGATGAAAACTAAGGTCAGAGAGTTCAACATTGTATGTTTATTAAGCAGGATACTGAGGCAAAAGCAAGAGCCTATGCAAAGTTCCAGGGACAGGAAGAAAAAAAAAATATATATATGGAGATATATATATATATATATATATATATATATATATATATATATATATATATAATATTATATATATATTTAGTAAATATATATATATTTATTTATTGAATTGGCATTTAAATGCAAATTATAATAAATCCATTAGTCCTTTCCGATACAAATAAAGGATTGAATGAATGAATAAATGAAAGAATGAAGGAAAGACAAAGAAAGGAGGAAGGAAGGAAGGAAGGAAAGAAGGAAAGAAAGAAAGAAAGAAAGAAAGAAAGAAAGAAAGAAAGAAAGAAAGAAAAAGAAAGACTAATCTCCCATGCATAGAAATGTAATCTCCCTACATTGTTGGTGAAAATGCAAATTGGTGCAGCCACTATGGAAAACAGTATGGAGGTTCCTCAAAAAACTAAAAATAGAGTTGCTATATAATCCAGTAATCCCACTCCTGGGCATATACCTGGACAAAACTATAATTCAAAAAGATTCATGCACCCCTATGTTCATACCAGCACTATTCACAATAGTCAAGATATGGAAACAACCTAAATATCCATCAACAGATGAATGGTACATCATGTATTGGATGTGTACATATATACAATGAATACTACTCAGCCATAAAAAAAGAATGGAATAATGCCATTTGCAGCAACATGGATGGACCTAGAGACTATCATACTAAATGAAGTAAGTCAGACAGAAAAAGACAAATACCATATGATATCACTTATATGTGGAATCTAAAATATGACACAAATGAACTTATCTAGGAAAGAGAAACAGACTCATAGACATAGAGAACAGACTTGTGGTTGCCCAGGGGGAGGAGGGGTGAGGGAGGGATGGATTGGGAGTTTGGGATTAGCAGATGCAAACTAGTATATATATAGGATGGATAAACAACAAGGTCCTACTGTATAGCACAGGGAACTATTTTCAATATCCTGTGATAAACCATAATGGAAAAGAATATGAAAAAGAATATATATGTATAACTGAATCACTTTGCTGTACAGCAGAAATTAACATAACATTACAAATCAACTATACGTCAATAAAATAAATTTAAAAAAAGAGAGACTAATCTCCCATGCAGAAGAATTCCAAATAATTTATGGAGATACTTTGTTTTTAAGGAGGTGAAGCATAACTCCCCATTCCCTGAGTGCAGGTGACCTCCTTCTGTTAACAGGTTGGCGTGCCTTGTATCAAAATAGCTTCAACCAAGGAGGACAACGGAAGCTGGGAACCAGCAATCTCAGTCTTCGTGATAGCAAGCAAAGGATTGCAGACGACCGCTTTTGGTTTAAATGCAAAGCAAAATTTATTTAAAGCATAGTTACACTCTCAGAGACAGACAGTGGGCTGTTTCTGCGAAGTGAAAGCTTAAGGGCATTTTTTTTTTTTTAGGCTGTTTTATTTTATTTTATTTTATTTTTTTAAACATCTTTATTGAAGTATAATTGCCTTACAATAGTGTGTTAGCTTCTGCTTTATAACAAAGTGAATCAGTTATACATATACAATATGTTCCCATTTCTCTTCCCTCTTGCATCTCCCTCCCTCCCACCCTCCCCATCCCACCCCTCTAGGTGGTCACAAAGCACCGAGTTGATCTCCCTGTGCTATGTGGCTGCTTCCCACTAGTTATCTATTTTACATTTGGTAGTGTATATATGTCCATGACACTCTCTTACCCTGTCACATCTCACCCCACCCCCTCCCCATATCCGCAAGTCCATTCTCTAGTAGGTCTGTGTCTTTATTCGCGTCTTGCCACTAGGTTCTTCATGGCCTTTTTTTTTTTTTTTTTCCCCTTAGATTCCATATATATGTGTTAGCATACTGTATTTGTTTTTCTCTTTCTGACTTACTTCACTCTGTATGACAGGCTCTAACTCCATCCACCTCATTACAAATACCTCCATTTTATTTCTTTTTATGGCTGAGTAATATTCCATTGTATATATGTGCCACATCTTCTTTATCCATTCATCTGTCGATGGACATTTAGGTTGCTTCCATGTCCTGGCTATTGTAAATAGAGCTGCAATGAACATTTTGGTACATGACTCTTTTTGACCTATGGTTTTCTCAGGGTATATGCCCAGTAGTGGGATTGCTGGGTCGTATGGTAGTTCTATTTGTAGTTTTTTAAGGAACCTCCATACTGTTCTCCATAGTGGCTGTATCAATTTACATTCCCACCAGCAGTGCAAGAGTGTTCCCTTTCCTCCACACCCTCTCCAGCATTTATTGTTTCTAGATTTTTGGATGATGGCCATTCTGACCGGTGTGAGATGATATCTCATTGTAGTTTTGATTTGCATTTCTCTAATGATTAATGATGTTGAGCATTCTTTCATGTGTCTGTAGGCCATCTGTATATCTCCTTTGGAGAAATGTCTATTTAGATCTTCTGCCCATTTTTGGATTGGGTTGTTCGTTTTTTTGTTATTGAGCTGCATGAGCTGCTTGTAAATCTTGGAGATTAATCCTTTGTCAGTTGCTTCATTTGCAAATATTTTCTCCCATTCTGAGGGTTGTCTTTTGGTCTTGTTTATGGTTTCCTTTGCTGTGCAAAAGCTTTTAAGTTTCATTAGGTCCCATTTGTTTATTTGTGTTCTTATTTCCATTTCTCTGGGAGCTGGGTCAAAAAGAATCTTGCTGTGATGTATGTCATAGAGTGTTCTGCCTATGTTTTCCTCTAAGAGTTTGATAGTGTCTGCCCTTACACTTAGGTCTTTAATCCATTTTGAGTTTATTTTTGTGCATGGTGTCAGGGAGTGTTCTAATTTCATACTTTTACATGTTCCTGTCCAATTTTCCCAGCACCACTTATTGAAGAGGCTGTCTTTTCTCCACTGTATATGCTTGCCTCCTTTATCAAAGATAAGTTGACCATATGTGTGTGGGTTTATCTCTGGGCTTTCTATCCTGTTCCATTGATCTATATTTCTGTTTTTGTGCCAATACCAAACTGTCTTGATTACTGAAGCTTTGTAATATAGTCTGAAGTCAGGGAGCCTGATTCCCCCAGCTCCATTTTTCGTTCTCAAGATGGCTTTGGCTATTCGGGGTCTTTTGTGTTTCCATACAAATTGTGAAATTTTTTGTTCTAGTTCTGTGAAAAATGCCAGTGGTAGTTTGATAGGGATTGCATTGAATCTGTAGATTGCTTTGGGAAGTAGAGTCATTTTCACAATGTTGATTCTTCCAATCCAGGAACATGGTATATCTCTCCATCTATTTGTATCATCTTTAATTTCTTTCATCAGTGTCTTATAATTTTCTGCATACAGGTCTTTTGTCTCCTTAGGTAGGTTTACTCCTAGATATTTTATTCTTTTTGTTGCAATGGTAAATGGGAGTGTTTTCTTAATTTCACTTTCAGATTTTTCATCATTAGTGTATAGAAATGCAAGAGATTTCTGTGCATTAATTTTGTATCCTGCTACTTTACCAAATTCATTGATTAGCTCTAGGAGTTTTCTGGTAGCATCTTTAGGATTCTCTATGTACAGTATCATGTCATCTGCAAATAGTGACAGCTTTACTTCTTCTTTTCCGATTTGGATTCCTTTTATTTCTTTGTCTTCTCTGATTGCTGTGGCTAGGACTTCCAGAACTATGTTGAATAATAGTGGTGAGAGTGGGCAACCTTGTCTTGTTCCTGATCTTAGTGGAAATGGTTTCAGTTTTTCACCATTGAGGACAATGTTGGCTGTGGGTTTGTCATATATGGCCTTTATTCTGTTGAGGAAAGTTCCCTCTATGCCTACTTTCTGCAGGGCTTTTATCATAAATGGGTGTTGAATTTTGTCGAAAGCTTTCTCTGCATCTATTGAGATGATCATATGGTTTTTCTCCTTCAATTTGTTAATATGGTGTATCACATTGATTGATTTGCGTATATTGAAGAATCCTTGCATTCCTGGCATAAACCCCACTTGATCACGGTGTATGATCCTTTTAATGTGCTGTTGGATTCTGTTTGCTAGTATTTTGTTGAGGATTTTTGCATCTATGTTCATCAGTGATATTGGCCTGTAGTTTTCTTTCTTTGTGACATCTTTGTCTGGTTTTGGTATCAGGGTGATGGTGGCCTCGTAGAATGAGTTTGGGAGTGTTCCTCCCTCTGCAATATCTTGGAAGAGTTTGAGAAGGATAGGTGTTAGCTCTTCTCTAAATGTTTGATAGAATTCGCCTGTGAAGCTATCTGGTCCCGGGCTTTTGTTTGTTGGAAGATTTTTAATCACAGTTTCAATTTCAGTGCTTGTGATTGGTCTGTTCATATTTTTTAAGGGCATTTTTAAGGCGCATTCTGCGGGAGGGCGGGGTGAGTCACAGGGGATCATTATTTGATTGACACTGCCGAGCTGTATAACAAGTTCACTATTGTACGTGCTCTCACCCTTGATTCGCTAAGAAACGCCCACCCGGGGGGGGGGGCAAAACCACATGTAGATTTTATTATAATGATGGTATGATGAGTTTGGGTTTACTAGCCTGTCTGGTCTGGGCATGTGCAGCCCGGGGAAGTTCCCTCATGTTATTGTGCCCCCTCTTTATCAGGATAAGTTTGCCCACCACACAACCCTAGTTTCTCCCATTCTGGGTGGGGTCAGGGGAGGGTCCCCAGATGGTTGGAGTGTAACTGGACTACTCCCCCCTTGTCTTTTCACCACTGTCACCTTCTTGCTGCTATTGTCAGGGGAGGGTCCTCAGTTGGTTGGGGTGTGACTTGATTATTCTCCTTTTGTGTTTTTTGCCTCTGTCACCTCCTTGCTGCTAATGTCTGACTAACTACCTCACACTTCCAAAGACTACAGCATGGAAAGGGAAGAAAATAAAATTAGAGACTAACTTTCTTCAGTAAAGAAACATGACACACACTATCTCAAGCCAGGTGAACAAGTTCAACATCAGCAAGGATACGTTAAATTGACAGTATGTACTCGGTATGATGTCAAGAAAATGGTACTTACCTCCGTGGTTTTGCTCCCAAACACCCAGAGCCTCAGACTAACCATGAGAAAAACATCAAACAAATGCAGACTGACATTCTACACAATACCTGACTAGTACTCCTCAGAACTTTCAAGGAAAGTCTGACAAATTGTCTCAGCCAAGAGGAACCTAGATAGACGTGACTATTAATGAAATATAAAATCCTGGGTTGGATCGTGAGAACAGAAAAGGGGAATTAGAGGAAAACAGGGGAAATCTTAATAAAATACAGACTTTAGTTGATAATAATGTACCAGTAGTGGTTCATTAATTGTAACACATGCACCATAGTAATGTTAAGATGTTAATAATAGAAGAAACTGGATGCGGGGTACATGAGAATTCTCTATACTTTCTTCATAAAAATTCTGTAAATCTAAAACTGTTCTAAAATTTTTTTAAATGTTGTGTTTAAAATGGCATTTAAGACAAACTAAAAGAAGGAAACTGTGGGAGTGCAACATATAAGAGAGACATTTATTACCAAACTATTTATTGAATGCCTACCTTTGTGACCAGTGAGGATTACAATTCTTACTCTCCTGGTGCTTAAACATTTTTAGTGTGAAATGGGACAATAAGTAACTAAGCCAAGAAATAAAGAAAGTAATCATACACTGTGGTCATTCCTGTTGAAGGAAATAGGCAAAACCCCTACACTTAAACATTATAGTGACCCAAATGTTATTCCATTTTTAGTACTTCACCCCACCGGCAGTCCATCCCTCCTCAGTAATTTCTGGTCAATGCTGACAGCTCAAGAGGTTTTCAACCAGCCAGTGTTTACAGATGCTGTTCCATGGTGGTGTAAAGAAATTTCTAATTGTCTGTAGGTGTGTTTTCATGTATTTTAAAGGGGGTGTGGAGGGGGTGGTATTCTATTTGGGAAAACAAGCACAGAAAAGAAATGGTGAGAAACCTTTAAGCAATGCAAACATGAACGCTAATTTTTTCCTCTATAGAGAAAAAAACTGTGAAATGTGTTTTTATTTTTTCATTCTTATAGCTTCTCTAACAAATGTGTAGGATGTATTTTGCTCTTCCATGCTTCCTTATATATTTTAACAATATATATTTTGGAAGCATAGCCACATATATCCTAAAACATGTTCATGGTTTTTTTTAGAAGGAGGATTTTTCTTGTCACTTAAGAGCACCATTTGAGGACCATGGATCAAGAATGTAGGAATAATGAGAAGCTATCTAAACTGGCTAAATTGGGAAAATCAATCCTAGCTTTCAGTTCAGTGTTAGACATCACAACTGCAAGACCCTCATCTCTATCTGTTTTTAAGATCCTTGAGTTTATTTATTGAGATAAAAGTATGATTTCATTTTCATTTGTCTTAAACTTAGCTTTCGTTTGAAACTGACTTTACCAACTCAACTTTTGTGCTTACCTGAAATATCTGTGATTTGCAACTTAGTTTCACATCATCAACAATATAAAGCAAAATTAGTCGACTGGCTGTATTTTTTCCATGATTGTTCTCCCATTTGGTACTATATTACACTTCTCTTTAAAATTCTCATGTCAAAATTCTCATGCTTAAAATAAAGTAATAGGTAAAAATAACCATAAATAAAGTGATCATCCAGTTTCAGAGATATACCAATCCAATCAATTCTTGTGTCAACTTATGTCTGGATTTTAACTGATCTAAGGTTTAAAGTTTTGTTGTTGTCATTTCATTTCTTTTGCATTTTTTCTTAAGCTTATGAGGTCAAAGGTAATACCAAAGAGACTGTTTGAAGCTTTTGGGTCTCATAACGTTCCGGTCTTCATCGAGACCAGGGAGCTTCTAGAGCCTTTGGATGGAGGAAAACTAGCTAGAAGGCACTGCAGCATCTTAGAAAGCTCTTGATTGACTAATTTCAGAGTTATAATGGGAGTTGGGCACATTTTTCAAGGTGACTGAGAATAAGCAAACATCTTGGTGAGGAAATTTTTATGACTGCTAAATCCCAAGTGAGAGAGTAACATTGGTTCAATGATTGAGAGCAATGAAAACAGAGAACAAATAAGATCATGATTTAAACTATTTTGGAAAATATGTTTTTAATAGATATTCAATCAATTTGAAAGAATAAATGAATGAGTTAGAATGGGAATGAGAGAGGCTTGTGGATAGTGCTATTTCAAGATGGTTATATACAAAGAATAATCCTTAGTATTCTTATTCATTCAATTTAATTTCTGTAGTAGAAAATGAAAAGCCCGAAGTGGACATCTGAGGACTATCTTACGAGCATTCACCCCTACTTCTCTTCTTCTGAGAACTTCTCTCTTATTTTTTATGTCTGATTAACTTAGAGGCCACCCTGTACATAAAACCTGGCCACAGTCATCAGGAGTAATTATCAGAACCTTACCAGAGCAATCAGACTTAATTTTTCAAAGTAGAAAATAGAAAGAGGGAGTTATTTTCTTTGTGGTGTGTGACTCATGGCTGGGAAAAAAATCAGGAATACAAGTTCTCTGAAAAGTACAAAATAGCCTATCATTTATTTATTTATTTATTTATTTATTTATTTATTTATTTTTGGCCTTGCTGTGTATCTTGTGGGATCTTAGTTCCCTGACCAAGGATTGAACCTGGGCCCTTGGCAGTGAAAGCACAGATTCCTAACCACTGGAGCACCAGAGAATTCCCCCAAATAGTCTGTCTTTTACAAAAATAATTTAATATAATATGAGAAGGGTTAAAAATAAGAAAATGAAGATAAAATATACTGGTGACAGTTGAATCCCTGTTCCTGGATATTCTCAAAGATCTTACTGCATCAATGGCCTTCCAGTGGCTTTGTGGTTCCTTGTTCAGTGACTCAATAAGTCACCTTTATTTTACATTATTTGAGTGTTCTTCCTACTCAACCACCTCTTTCTTCTTCTCCTTTCTCTCTTCTTCATTTCTGGCATCTAATGTATTTGAAGTATTTATTATACAGATTCGTTTAACTTTATTAATCTTCTCGATTTTTCAGGGGTGGGAGGTTCTTTATTTCATTGATAATATAAATATTACAGATAATACCAATGCTGTTCCTTCTCATTTCTTTGTTTTTGTTCTATTGCTTTTTTCCTAGCTTCTTTATTTCAGTGCATAGGTTATGAAAAAATAAACAACTAAAAAAAGACTATTCTTGTTTCTGATGAATATTATAAACCATTAATTTCTGTCTAACTCTGCTTTAGCTGTATCCCACAATATTGTGACATCAATGTTTTCATTATCATTTAGTTCTATGTATTTTTAATTTTTAAAAATATTTTTCTGTATAATTAAGCTAATCACTGTATAACATTGGTTTCTAATACAGGCAACTTTTAGATCTCCTTTGATTTACAATTTATAACTGTTATTTTATCAGAGACTAATTAAGATCTTCTTTTAACATGTCCCATGGGTATTCAAAAGTATGCCTATTATCAGGTATAGAATTCTAAAAAAAACCCCTAAATTCTCAATGTTGTATTGCTATTCAGATCTTTAACCTCTCTACTTTTTTTTTCCTTCTCCATCCATCCACTAGTTTCTTACAATGGGGTGTTAAAAATTTGAAACTACAGTTGACCCTTGAACAAAATGGGTTTGAACTGTGCTGGTCCACCTATACTTGGATTTGTTTTAGATAGTAAATATTACAGTACTAAACAACCTTCAGTTGGTTAAATCCACGGATTCAGGACCACGGATATGGAGGAACCGCATGTGTGGAGGGCCAACTATAGGCAGATTTTCAACTGCTTGGAAGATTGGCATCTCAACCCACACATTGCTCAACTGTATTTCAGAACTCTTGATTTATCTGTATTTCCGTGGAGCTCTGCCAGTTGACACTTTAGGTAAGTAATGAAATTTTGCAATGTGCATTTACTTTTATAATGGCTTTATATGCTTGTTCAGTTGTTGCATTCTTTAGTTTCATTTCCTTTCACTGATTTCCCCCCTTTTTTATCTAAATGGAATATTATCACATGATACAATTAGAAACTTCGTTTTGTTTTGTTTCATATTTTCCATCTTTATCTTATGTCCAAATTTTCAGTTTTTTCTAATTTTATTCTGTGAATTTATTTTTTCATCTTTTGACAACATATTGTTGAATCTTTGAAAATTAATTGGAGAGCATTTTAATTTTGATTTCATGAACTTGCCTATTCTTTCTGTAAGTAACGGTATATCGAGACTTATGTTTGAACATTATTTTTGTTTCCATTTCTTACCTTGCTTTTCTCCCCTTGTCTATTGATTAATGTTAGTTTTTTTCCTGTCTTAAGATTCATATTATTTTTTTCTCTGTTATTTTCTGAAATGAATACTTATAGTCATTTTACCCACTGATTTGTTTATATTTAATATCTGTATTGTGCAACCATGTACTTACTAGAATACATTCTCATTTCACTTGTAACTATCATACTGAAATATCATTCATTTTATTTTCTGAGTTGTTATGGATATAATTTCTTGTTTTGAAATAAGAGCCTTTTGGACAAAAATCAACTTTTATAAGCTCTTTGATCAACGTTTAATCCCATACCTCTTTTCACATTTCCTGAATTTAATCATCTATTTAAAAAACTTCATTGAAGAGTATTTTCAAAATGGATTTCTGTTTGCTAAACATTCAGAAGTTTAGGATGCCTGAGAATATTTTTATTACACTCTCACATTTAAAAGAAAATTTTGTTGGTTATAAAATTACAGGTTAAAAATTATTTTTCATCTATCTATTAACTAGAGTAGGTTACAGTAAATTTTTATAATAAACTACCCTGAAATATCACAGTAAAGTTTATTTCATGTCACAGTCTGAGGCAGATTAGGCTGCACCCCCAAGCATCCCTCTCCATGCAGGATCTAGGACAGAGAGGGGAGAAATCTTCACTTTGTACTAAAGTACTGCAGGAGCCTAGAAGAGTGCCAAGCACTTAGTGCATTTTTAATAAATACTCATTATATTAATTAACTAGTGAATTAAAAGTAAAGGAAACTATAGATAGATTAATTTTGCACAGTTGTGGCTACTACTGAGGGAGTTAATATTTATAAAATAATATGTGGTTTGTTTAATGTGTCAACATATGCTAAGAGGAATCGCTGTAGGACTTTCTTCTAATTTAGAGCACAATTAGTTTGCATCTTTAACTGAGAGTGAAAAGATGCCTAGACACATAAATATGGTGGTGTTTTTCTTAAGAATGTGAGAACACTTCTTAAAATACTAGTTAATTGTTAGATGAGAAAAGTTGGGGAATACAGAGCATAGATAAGTCTTATGAGTTCTCAATTTCTCCATCTCCTTTTAATTTCATCTAATTAAAAGCACATCTCTCTGTGCTCCATAGTTTACTATCCAATACATTTTCTATAGAATTATTGTGTAATATTTATTTCGGGTTTGTTAAAAATCCAAAATAAGGTGTAGTTAGTCATTTTTATTGTTGAATCAGGTTTATACACTTTTATTTCTAATTGTTTTAAACTTAAGTATAACTCATAAAGAAATATGCCAGTTTATAAAATATATATTCACATAAATAAATTTGTTTAGCTATAGAAATTTACTACCTAACAAAAAAATCACAATCTTAACCATCAGACCTTTTATTTTCTACACATAGTTGTACATTAGAAAGCTCAAAATGTGGAGTTAAGAGAAAAAAATACAGTTATATTTTCAAAGAACTTTATAAGAATTATTTTCTCTCCACATCCTATTAATACCTGAACACTTTATCAATGAGTCATTGCCCAAGGAAGCACTGGAATGCCCTACAGAGGCAACTTTCCTCTTTTATGCTTCTGACCCTAATCCACAAACTGGTGCTCCTTTAGCAAGGTGAATTTTCTGACATTTCATATATCATTAATTCTTTTTCCATCTTGCTTAATCTTACCACCCTTGGTAATTTGTCAGATCTTTTAAATTCAGACACATGCGGTTGCATGCTAAACGGACTAAAACACATCAGGAATCTAATTTTTCCTGACAATTACATTATGTCACCTCTAGCATTGGAATATTTTACATTTCCATGCTTTGTCCTGATTTGACTGACACACAACGTACTAAATTGCCTTAGCTCTTGAATATATTTTCTTGATTATAGCCCCAAGAACTCCACCACCTGATAAGTGCATATGCTCTGATTTTTTAGAAGCAAATATTCTGGTAATTAAAGAAAACCTCTCTGTTATCCTTACTTAGCAGTGGCAAGGAATAGCTTTTAATTTAGGATTGGGGCCTTAAAACTTATTGGCTTATAAATACTATAATTCAGTTTAATGTTTGGAGTAACAAAATGTCCTTATTCTACAGCATTTAGCTTTTAGTTTAGCTAAAATCCTATAGTATTTAGTGTCTATAAGAATTACTGACTAGAAGTTTTCTATTTAAATGTACGTTCCCATAGCTTTATGTTTCTGATATATGCTATTGATGATTATTATATTTTTTCCCGCCAACCTGGATATCATTGCTGAGGGCTCCAGACTCAGACATCCAATTATTTACCTACCATCTATTTTTGGAAGTCTAACACACGTCCCAAATTGAACATAGCCAGGAAATCTTTTGTAGGCGCCTTCAAAGTTTTTTTGTTCTTCACCAATCTTCTATTAATCAATAAATATCACCATCATTCACCTGGTTACTCAGTCTAAATGTTTAGGAATCATTGTCACATTTTTTCTTTCCTTCTCATGTCACATCCGATTTATTGAAACAAGCTTACCTTAGAGATATTGTGGGTTTGGTTCCAGACCACGACAATAAAGCAAAAATCACAATAAAGTGAGTCACGCAAATTTTTTTGTTTCCCAATGCATATACAATTTATATTTACACTATTCTGTAGTTTATTAAGTATGCAACATCATGTCTAAAATACAATGTACATGCCTTAATCAAAAAATTCTTTCGCTGAAAAATTCTAACCATCAACTTAGCATTCAGTGAGTCGTAGTAGTAACATCAAAGATCACTGATCACAGATCATCATACCAAATATAATAATAAGGAAAAATTAGAACTATTGGGAGAATCACCAAAATGTGACACAAAGTGAGCAAATGCTGTTAGAAAATGGCACTGTAGACTTGCTCAATGCAGGGTTGCCACCAACCTTCAATTTGTAAAAAAAAAAGTGCAATATCTGCAAAGCATAATAAAGTGAAGCCCAATACAACAAGGTATGCTTGTATTGTTGCCTCTTATTCCAAAATATACTACCCATCAGACCACCTCTTTCCATTTGTTACCACCCTAGTCTAAGACACAATCACCATGCTTGTGAAATACAAACATAGTCTCCTTAGGGGTCTTCTTCTTCCACTATTCTTCTTTGAAAACTATTTTCAGCACAGCATTCTCAGTGACTGCTTTCAAAGGCAAGTAACATCTAATCCCTCCCTTGCTCTATCCTCTCTATCACACTTAGAAAATGTCAATTCTTCATCTTGGCATACTGCGGCTGACTCCGTCTACCTGCTACTTACCTCTCTAAACCCACCTCCTACCACTTTTTTTTATGGCTTACACCTCTTCAGACTGACTCTCTTGATGTCTCCTCAAATGCACCTAACTTTTTCTGTTTTAAAGTCTTTCCGCATTTTCCCCTCTTCCTTGAATGTTCTTTCCCTAGAAATTCGCAGTCACACCCATGTCTTTCAAATCCTTGCTCAGCTATATCTTCAGTGCATGCCTTCCTCCCTCCAGTACCCTTTTTTTCAAAGGTAAAATCAAGACTCTTACAGAAATAGAACATATAAAAGAATAACATGTCAAAGGTTATATTTAGTTCATTAATTAAAGGGGAGACTAGTAAAATGTTACAAGTAGTTCAAAGGAGAATTCAAAGACTCATACATATATTTAGGCAATAGGGAATTCTGAAGTGAATTTATAAATAGATTCCAAACTAGTCTATCCACAGGACAAGAATCAATAACATTCCACCAGACACATTCTCTTTGAATTTTTATGAATGCAATTTTTGTTATTATCAGTTTTCTCCATTTTAGAGTTGTAAATTAGCTTAAAGGCAATGAAAGGAAGAGATTCCTTGGAAGAGTGCACTGGACAGGAAACTCAGTAATCCTTTTTCCACTTCAAAGTCTTTAATGATGTTTACTGACACTTGCCATACTCCTATTCCTTTACTTTTTCTCACTGAATTTATTACTCCATGAAAATGTGGTATACATTCACATTTTTATTGTCTGTCTCTCCTTTAGAAAATAAGCTCCATGAGAGCATAAAATTGTAAAAGTTTCTGGCACAGAGTGGTTGTTCATAATTTGTTGAAGGTTGAGGGAATGCATGTATTTCAAAACAGATCGTAGAAACTATCTGTTAATGGATATATTTTTTAAAAAGGTAAATCATGACTCTCATCAATATCAATTGAATATATGTCAAAGATTTTATTTAAATCTTTAGTTAGCCAATAAGATGTTAAAACTAGTTCAAAGGAAAATTCAGAGCAACCACCATACATGGGAAATCAGGAATGCTGAAATAAATTGGTCATGGATATAAAACTGGCTGGAGGGGGACCAATCATACCTCAATTGGACACATCATTTGCATTTCTATGAAAAATAATCACCGGCATAACTATCAATTTTCTACAAGTCTAGAGAGTTTAAAATAGCTCAAATATAATGAAATACACAGATAACCTGGAATACTAGATGGGACACCTGGTAATCTTTTACCCCATTTCAAAACCTGTCACAATTTTTTCTGATGTAATATGGACCATAAACATGTAAGGATAACATTAGTATAAGTATTATCCCTAATTAGGAAACATACCTAAACTCTGAATGCTAGCCCTTAACCTAATTTTTTGTATTTCCATTATTGTATATCAATTATCAGTCAAAATCTAACCACGTGATAAGCAAAAGAAATGTGCTTTTTTACCATTAATCTTGCATTTTTAACATACGTTTTGCTAATTATCTTAGCTGTCTTAGTTTATAGAGCAGGTAAATCAAGTGTTGTAGTTTAGATCTCCATAGAGACTAATCAGCTTTTCTCTCTTCCTTAGTCATATTAAACCTTAAGTCAGTTTTCTCCCTTATTTATAGAAGATTTCTTGGCCACAAGGGAAAAGATTCCCATCTTTAGCATGAATCCATGCTCATTGCTTTAATTGCAACTAATGGTATAATATGAAGTACTGAGACAGAATTCTGGAAGTGGTTCCCCTTACCTGTTTACATGAGCACCAGAATCTCAATTCCAATAAGAAAGTGGGAACCATCTACTGCAAAAATTTATATGTGAGATAATAAATAAGAGGTTTGGTTAAACCTTCATGCATTTGATACAAAATAAATTTATTATACATTTGACTGTCCATAGGTATAGATAATTACCAATAGAGAATTTCTTGTCAATTCTGCTATTTCTCTCTGGTGTATATTTCCACTGTCTGGTGATAACTGTGGTCCACCCTGGATATTAATCTGTTTCTCATGCTATTTTTGCTTCATGTGGCCTGACTAAAATGTCAGCATATTCATTCAGGCCCTTCTTGCTGTGTCTTAGATTTCATTTTTACATTGACTCAAAGTAGAGCCTTAGATCACTGAATATTTAAGATGCCTGTAATGGCTGCTTGATGGTATAAATCTGCCTCTTAATGTGGTCACTGTACAGCTCTCTCTTTAAAGAATTCCATTCTTCAGCAAGGCTGCCTCTGTTCTCTTAGCAAGTATCACAGTGCTAAGGGGCTAAAACACTTTGTGAGAGAAAGTTATCCTGACAGGAGCCCAAAGTGAAAATAGAGATATGTGAGCTGTGTCAAACCATTTCCTTTATAATGCCATTAAGCGTGTCCCAACTGACATCAGTGGCTCAGAACACTACAATTAAAATATTTTACACTCCGTATAGTATAGTTTACACTAGCACATCTTACAAAGTATTGGTCATTAACACAATTTACAAATATAGCACAAGGTATCTTACAGAACACACTCAATAAATCCTGAAAATCTTTTTCTATAACCACATAAATTTGTATAATATTTCAGTAATCTTTCGATATTATTTTAGCTTGCTTTTCACTTCTCTTAGATATTGGAAAGAACATCAATAAGAGATTTTCCTTGCCCTTGGACCTGTTTAATATTGACTTTAATCAATAAGATGATACAAAGTTAAACTGTACCAATAACATGTTATGATTAAATTATTATTGGATAGTAACAGACGAAGGCTAAGGGCAATCAGAGCATTTTAGCATTGGAATATGATCTCTATCAATCAGTGACAAAATTGATGCATGGTAATAATTATAGAAATGCAAAGCAAAATCACAGTAAGTTTCCACTTCACAACCATTAGGATGGTCATTATGAAAAATCCAGAAAATAACAAACATCAATGGGGCTGTGGGGAAATTGGAAGCCTTGCGTACTGCTGTTGGGAACATAAAATGTTGCAGCCACTGTGGAAAACAATATGGCAGCTTCTCAAAAAATTAAAAATAGAATTACCATATGATCCAGCAACTTCACTTCTTGATATTTACCCCAAAGACTTGCAGCAGGGACTTGAACAGATATGTGTACATCCTTGTTCATAGCAGCAATATAGCCAAAAGGTGGAAGTAATCCAAGTGTCCATTGACAGATGAATAGATTTTTTAAAATGTGGCTTATACATACAAAGGAATGCTGTTATCCTTACAAAGGGAGCAAATTCTGACATATGCTATAATATGAATGAACCTTGAGGACATCTTGCTAAGTGAGATAAGCCCGTCACAAAAGGGCAAATATTGTATGATTCCACTGATATGAAGTACCTCAAGTAGTCAGATTTATAGGGACAGAAAATAAAATGTTGGTTACCAGAGAGAGGGAGGATAGGAGAATGGGGAGTTATTGTTTAACAGGTATGAAGTTTCCATTGGGAACATAAAAAATTCTGGAGATGGATAGTGTGATGGTAACACAACAATGTGAATGTACTTAATGTTACTGAACTGTACACTTAAAATGGTTAAAATGATAAATTTTATGTTATATATATTTTACCACAATAAACAAAGAAAAATAGGCAAAAAAAAAAAAAATTGATGCATGGCCAGGGCTAGAAATAAAACATACCCAGGTATTGACTGTATGTATGTATATGTGTGTATGTGTACGTGTGTGTGTGTGTGTGCTATTCTTTGACTCCTCTTCTACCCTTTGGTCTTCATTAGAAAAAATGCGTAACAATGCCAACACATTTACCTAAGTACATGTTGATTTAGTTTTCTATTTTATAATCAATAACACTTTGCATAATTATGTATCTGTGCATAAGTTTATATGTATATACATGTGTATAGATATTGTTTTCTATTATATAGATACAATGGGTTAATCAGAGTTTCTAAAGGTGGTTTTTCAATAACAATTTATCTAGAACTCTTGGAAGTTACCTGGAGGATCTTTACGTAAAAAAGCCATATACTAAATGCATCAAAGAGCATCTGATTTTAATGGTATAGTTCTCAGCATTTTAGCTTTTTTTCATTGTTCCACTGACTTTTTTTGTCCTTCATGATGTATGTATGAGTGTAACAATAAGTATGGGGAAGAATATCATGTAATAAATACAAGATGCTCTGTAAGTAAAAACACTATTATGAAGAAATATTAATTCCTCTAGGAAGTCTTCACTGACATTCTCTCTGAAGTGGCATAATACTTTTTACATACAACCACTTACCAGTGGGCCTGTGACCCTCAGAAGAGAAAGCTCTTCGGAGTGTAGGAACTGGGCTAGTACATCTATTTCCTTATTTCCTAGCATGCTGCCTATACCGGACTAGGTACTCAATCTATATCCTTTGATAAAGAGGAAAAGACCACATAAGCAAAGAGCTGAGAACAATTTTCCTAAAGAATCAACCTTACAATCAAGATGAGAACAACTATTAGAAATGATAAATTTATATCCCCATTGAAATAATTCTGCCTCACCGTCATTTGAACAAAGGTAGATAAAACATCAATTATTAAAATTAATATAAATGGACTAGGTACTACACAGGAGTAAGGGTCAAAGGTATTTTTCCTAATTCAGAATGAAATATGACACATTCCAGGTTAATTTTACAGTATGTATTCTGTGTAAGGTGTACACCTGATGGGATAGATGAAGAGTCCTGATAGATACTAAAAGCAAAGGAAATAGGATAAAGGCATCTCAAGGGAGCAGAGCATACAACCAAATGTAAAATAATCAGTGAGCTATAGAATAAGTGGAATTTGGAAAGAAATCATGGATCAGTAGTAATTGAGTTGGCTCTTTCTTTGTCATACTCTCTACTGATTTCATTACTAAGGAGATTGTTAGACACGTGTTTTTAA
Source organism: Balaenoptera acutorostrata (assembly GCF_949987535.1). Lineage (NCBI taxonomy): Eukaryota > Metazoa > Chordata > Mammalia > Artiodactyla > Balaenopteridae > Balaenoptera > Balaenoptera acutorostrata. The sequence continues at coordinate 22,276,423 of NC_080072.1, forward strand.
GGCAGAGAAGTTAATGAAAAGATGGTGGTAACAAACTGTAGTACCAGCACTTGAGGAAATATATGTTTGGGGTAGAAAACCAAGTGTTTAGTTCCTTGATTTGATGTAAAAAAAATTTAATTTTCTAAGAAATAGAATACCAACCTGATGCTGCAAAATTTCTGAACCATATAGCATTCTGCTCTGAGTTGTGATAGATGTTTACAAGGTAGAGTTAAGCAATTATTATGTACCTAAAATTATTCATATGTGTTTCTTTTGTCCTTATCTCTCTAGATATAAAGATACTTTTGTATTTTAATATCTCTATATCAGCATCTTCTTTTTATGGGTGCATGCAAGTGTGTGTGCGTATACATATAAAAGGTCACGTGACATGTCTGAATATTCATATCTATAAGTATTTATCTTTCAGATGTATAATATGTGCTAAACATCCTATGAAGGCATAAAGGAAAATATGATATAGTCTGGTCTCATGGAACTTGGTGTCAGTGTGGGGAGTTGAATACATTCAAAAGTATTACAGTGTGCAGTAAATGAGTTTGATAGAGATTAATGTAACAATCTATGGAAGTCCAGGAAAAGGAGTGCTGCAGGATATTTATTGAAGGGAGGCAAGGAAGGCTTCACAGATGTTAAAATACATGAATGCAGTCTCCAAGAAAAAGAAAGTACACACAGGGCACACAATGAAAAGAGGCAATGTCAAAAAAAAAAAAAAAAAAAAAAGGCAATGTCAAGTAAGAGAGTAGCACCTGCAAAGACACGGAGGGGCCTGAGAGTGAGACATGCTTGGAAAACCACATGCAGGTTGATATGACAACCTAGTCACAGATATGTAAGATTTAAGTAAATGCATGCATATTGTTTTTTTCTCCATGTTTGGATACACACTCTTCTCTATTTCCCCCCCACCTTTCAGTAATTGTAAAGGAAAAAAACACTTATTTTCAAGGACATGCATAAGAAACATGACTTCTGTTTCCTCAAAGCAGTAAAGCAACAGAGCAATGTAATTCAATCCAACAGCTACAGGAGACTCTACTCCCCTTCATTACTCCATAAGACATTTTGCCTATTTGTGAGGAAGACATTTCACTTTCAAATTGAGATTCCAAACTGCTCTCATAAAATAAAGGTGCTTCATGCTTGAATTTTATTTATTTATTTATTAATGATAGTCACAGTTGTCACTTCTCACTTGTCCTAGGAATGGGCTATTTCCTCCCTCCTTCCCCAAGTTAGAAAAAATCACAACAGGAAAATGAAAAAAATAAAATAAAATCATGATTTACCGGTTTCAGCTCTAGTCACAGAAGCATTTTATCATTCTTTTCTAAACACCCTAAAAAGCATTTACAACTTCAATGATACCCAAGGTCATGTGAATCTCTGCAAGCTATTTTTGACAGAAGTTTTTTTTTTTTTTTTTTTTTTTTTTTTAACCAGGTCTGACAACAGAGAACATAGCACTGAAGCTCACACCTCACAAATGTAATTTGGAGTGTTAATTGGAAAGAACCTAGCTGACCCTGTGATTTCTGCTCTCTAAGAATTGGTGACAAGATGTCTCATCCTTCCTTCTGAAGTCTGGTGGACAGAAACGATGAGGATAATAGGGGATTTAGCTGGGAAGGAAAGAGATACAGAATATGGGAGATAGGAGAAAAGAAATGTAATGAATAAGTTTTGATTGTTTGGTTGAAAAGAAATGAAAACAAATTATATCACCATTGAAATGGTCTAAGAATGGTTGGGACTAATCCAGTTTCTGCTCGAGATGTCTTTAAGACAGTTAAGAAGGAAACCCAGAAGTTTTGCGGCAGAAAAGTGAAGCAAAACAAAAAGAAATGGACTTGTAACTTCTCAGTAGGAGTAAAGTAGGGAATAAAGGAGGCATCTAATTTCTGATTGCAAAATGCTTGGTCTGTAGTCTAAAAATAATAGTTAACACTTATTAACGACAAATGTCAGTCACCAGTCTAAGCACTTTGCAAGTATTAACAATTTAAATCTCTCAAAACCCTACGAGTAGATTACAAATATCACCCCCACTTTCCAGAAAAAGAAACAAAAGCACAGATGGGGAAAGTATTGGGTTGTCCAAAAAGTTCACTTGGTTTTAAGGAAAAGACACATTTTTCATTTTCACTAGGAATTTTATTGCACAATGTGTTCACTAACCGAACAAACTTTTTGGCCAGCCCAATACATTTAATTTCGGGTGGCGGCACAAGCTGGTAGGTGGTGAAACCTGAAACCAATCACAGACAACTTGGCTTGAGCAGCTGCCCGAGGTTGATCTCAATGAAGAATCACTACTACTTCTTATATTCTAAAACAAGGACAGAAAAACTCTTTATGAAACAAATATATTTTAATGACCTCTTTTATATTTTCATGACCTCTTCCTCTAGTAAGACTGGCAAGGAACTGGAATTGGGTGGTATGAAAATAGCTATTTGAATACCGACTAAGCTTTTGACACTGTTAGACACAGTTGGGGGTCAGAGGTTGATCAGTTAGAGCTGTTGAGGATTTGAGTTCAAAAGACTGAAAATTACCTTTGATGCCTCCGTGGTAGAGTTTAGAACCTTAGCATAAATGAAAAGCATCTTCATAAACCAGCTAGTTGGATGATTACTCAAGTTGTTAATATTGTCATAAACTCCTAGCATCAATATAGTTGATGGTTTGAATCCTCATGACAAAAGTCCCTTCCAAATAGATATCTAGTCTAGCCCGAATATCTTCAGTGATTGAGATTTGCTATCTTCCAGAGCAATACTTTCCATCTTTGGAAAGATCTGTTTCAAATTCTTTATTAATTTGAACTGAAACCAGTTCTCCTGTAGCATTTAAAACTGGCCCCAGTTCTAATTCCTGTGAATGATTCTTCCAGGAGGATCAACATATTCACCTTATCATTGTAATAAAATATTGGAAATTTTTGTCTTATAAAATTCTCGTTAATTAGTAGTTGATACTGTTGAGAAAAATCACCATTTGTAGAGCAGAAAATGGTGAATTATTTAAAGCGTTGAATAGTATTTTTCAATTAAAGTAGCCACATTCTCTTCTCTTTCCTTGGTTGCAGATTTTGAAATGCACTTATTTTACATTTCAGCCTATAAATGAGGGAAAGAATGTTTTTAAGGAAACAACAGAAAATATTTCTAAACAGGGTTGTTTTATTTTCTGGGGCCATGTCCTCCAAATGACACTCTGTTAGGGAGGCTGTCTTTCTTTCTTATCCCACAAAGTTAGATATGCTGTACCATCCAGACCAGGCAAGCATGAAGAGCTTAATTTCCAAAATTCTATAAAATATGATACAAGGCAGAGCTAAACAGAAATTTCCAGGGCCCAGAGAAGGACCTTCTAAGCAAACTAAAAGTGCATGAGTGCATTGGGGTGCTGAGCAAGGGGGTGGGGGCAGAGTGGAAGACGTCATGAATAAGGAGAAGAAAAGTAACCCAAGGACAGAGACAGAAACATGCCATTTTTCTCCCCAGGTGAACACTTTTCTCACTCATAAAAGTAACCTGTTGAACGAAAGAAAATTTACTCTGTGTAAAAGTCATGGCCTATGCAAAGGAAAGTATACTTGTTTAGATCATATGCTCTGCAAAATGAAATAAGAAATTGACAAAATTTCTCCCAAAAGACTTCTATCAGTACTGACTACTAAATAGATTGAGAAAATCATTCCTGTTCGTGGTCTTAAATTTTTATAGATGTTTCTAAAATGTTCATTTAGCTCACCTCTGGTAACAGATTGAGCAGAATGATTTATGAGCAGGGTTGATTTCCATACCACTGATGGATGATTTTTTCACTTAATGATCACTGGCAAGCAGCAGCTGCTATAAAACTTCACATGTCACTAATAGGAGTCTTTAGCTATTATACTGTAAAACACCATTTGTGAGTTTTTAAAGACATAAAGCCTTAAAAAAAAAAAAAGAACTTTACTTTTTCCATGTACTAAGCATTTTAACCTCAGATCATGTACCCAAATACTTCACTGCTGTGTTTTCAGATAGTATGAATACAGGTCAGGATGCATAATATATTAAGGATGGCTAAAATACTAAGCTATATATAATTAAGAAAGAAAATCTGTGATGAAAACAAATAGAAACATCTCCTTTTAAAAAAAATCACCTACATAAATGAATGTTATACCCAAGGAACTGATGTTTAATAATAATAATAAATGCAAGTTTCTTTCACCAAACACCACATACTATATGTTATTTTCAGGTGTTGTTTCATTTATTTTAAATACGTAATTTTTGGAATTTGGATTTAGAAATATTTTAAAAATATTCTCTTAATATATTTGGCTGTTTTTTTATACAGAGGATTTAAATCTGCGTGACTTTAAAAATCCAGGGAGGGCTTCCCTGGTGGCGCAGTGGTTGAGAATCTGCCTGCCAATGCAGGGGACACGGGTTTGAGCCCTGCTCTGGGAAGATCCCACACGCCGCGGAGCAACTGGGCCCGTGCGCCACAACTACGGAGCCTGCGCGTCTGGAGCCTGTGCTCCGCAACAAGAGAGGCCGCGATAGTGAGAGGCCCGTGCACCGCAATGAAGAGTGGCCCCCGCTTGCCGCAACTAGAGGAAGCCCTTGCACAGAAACGAAGACACAACACAGCCAAAATAAATAAATAAATAAATAAATAATTAAAAATCCAGGGAGCCTGCCAGATATCGTTCTCTAAATCAGTAATTCAGAGGCCTTTGCCAGATTTATTCCTAAGTCAGTGATTTATGGTGGGTATGGTGAGGAAGGTTTGTGCTTGACATTGTTTTCCATTTGATAGAGGGCATCATGACACCACCATTGGTTATATGGCTGTGATGTCTCAATATTCTCATCTGGGTATGGAGGAGGTTGGACTAGCTGATCTCAAAGGACTCTGACATCTCATACATTATACAATTCTATAAAATCAGAACAAAATGAAACACGACACAAATTTAAAACAGAAAAGTGTGCGATGACTGGCATTCCCTCAGAAAACCTATTACATCCATTTTAAAACTGCACCTTTTAGTGAGTGTATAGGGATTTGGAATGAAATTTGTGAGTATTAGGACCCAAAATACAAGGCCAAGGGGAGGCCACTTCCTGCTTTCAGTGTACATCTACTTAACTATGGCAGAGCATGGTTATATATCAAAGCAAGATGGTCATTTAAAATTTTACTAATAGAAAAAAGATCAATTTCTTTATGCTGTGTCCATTTCCAAGGTGAGGGGAAATGATTGGGAGATGCTGATTTTGCACATAGTAAAGACTGACATACCCCTCAAGAAATGGGAAGATTAAGGTTTCCACTCATGCATGGTACCATTCATCTTACAATCATTTTAAACTTCCAGATATCAGAGGATGTCTTTCGGGGGAGAAATAACTTTGAGCTGAATAATTTGCTGTTAAGACTCCATCTATTTCTTTGTGGTTGTCCATTTTATTGGCATATAGTTGCTTGTAGTAGTCTTTTATAATCCTTTGTATTTCTATGGTATCAGTTGTGATTTCTCCTTTTTCATTTCTAATTTTATTGATTTGCATCCTCTCCTTTTTTTTCTTGATGAGTCTGTCTGTTTATCAATTTTGTTTATCTTCTCATAGCACCAGCTTTTAGTTTTATTGATCTTTGCTATTGTTTGCTTAGTTTCTATTTTATTTATTTCTGCTCTGATTTTTATTTCTTTCCTACTACTGACTTTGGGTTTTCTTTGTTCTTTATTCTCTAGTTGTTTTAAGTGTAGGGTTAGATTGTTTATTTGAGATTTTCTTGTTTCTTGAGATGAGATTAAATTTCTATAAACTTCCCTCTTAGAACTGCTTTTGCTGCATCTCATAGGTTTTGAGTCATCGTGTTTTCATTGTCATATGTTTCTATGTAATTTTTTATTTCTTCTTTGACTTCTTCAGTGATCTCTTGGTTATTTAGCAGCACACTGTTTAGCCTCCAGGTATTTGTCTTTTACAGTTTTTTTTTCCCAGTAATTGATTTCCAATCTCATAGCATTGTGGTCAGAAAAGATGCTTAATACGATTTCAATTTTCTTAATTTTTCCGAGGCCTGATTTGTAACCCAAGATGTGATCTATCCTGGAGAATGCTCCATGTGCACTTGAGAAGAAAGTGTATTCTGCCACTTTTGGGTGGAATGTTTTATAAATATCAATTAAATCTATCTGGTCTATTGTGTCGTTTAAAGCTTGTGTATTTTCTGTTTGGATGATCTGCCCACTGGTGAAAGTGGGACGTTAAAGCCCCCTACTATTACTGTGTTACTATCAATTTCTCCTTTCATGGTTGTTAGCATTTGACTTATGTATTGAGATGCTCCTATGTTGGGTGCATAAACATTTATAATTGCTATATCTTCTTCTTGGATTGATCCTTTGATCATTATATAGTGTCCCTCCTTATCTCTCATAACAGTCTTTATTTTAAAGTCTATTTTATCAGATACAAGGATTGCTACTCCAGCTTTCTTTTGATTTCCATTTGTATGTAATATTTTTTCCAGCCCTTCACCTTCAGTCTGTATGTGTCCCTAGGTCTGAACTGGGTCTCTTGTAGACAGCATATATATGGTCTTGTTTTTGTATCCATTCAGCCAGTCTGTGTCTTTTGGTTGGGGCATTTGATCCATTTACATTCAAGGTTATTATGGATAGGTATGTTCCTATTACCATTTGCTTAATTGTTTTGGGTTTGTTTTTGTGGGTTTTTTCTTCTCTGTGTTTCCCGCCTAGAGAATTTTCTTTAGCATTTATTGTAAAGCTGGTTTGGTGGTACTGAATTCTCTTAGCTTTTACTTGTCTGAAACTTTTGATTTCTCCATCGAATCTGAATGAGATCCTTGCTGGGTAGAGTAATCTTGCTTGTAGGTTTTTCTCTTTCATCACCTTAAGTATATCCTGCCACTCCCTTCTAGCCTGCAGTTTCTGCTGAAAGATCAGCTGATAACCTTACGGGGATTCCTTTGTATGTTATTTTTTGTTTTTCCCTTGCTGCTTTTAATATTTTTTTCTTTGAATTTTATTTTTGTTAGTTTGATTAATATGTGTCTTGGTGTGTTTTTCCTAGAGTTTATCCTGTATGGGACTCTCTGTGCTTCCTGGACTTGAGTGACTATTTCCTTTCCCATGTTAGGGAAGTTTTCGACTCTAATCTCTTCAAATATTTTCTCAGACCCTTTCTTTTTTTCTTCTTCTGGGACTCCTATAATTCGAATGTTGGTGTGTTTAATGTTATCCCAGAAGCCTCTGAGATTGTCTTCAATTCTTTTCATTCTTTTTTCTTTATTCTACTCCTCGGCAGTTATTTTCACCATTTTGTCTTCCAGCTCACTTATTCTTTCTTTTGCCTCAGTTATTCTGTTATTGATTCCTTCTAGTGTATTTTTCATTTCAGTTATTGTGTTGTTCATCTCTGTTTGTTTGTTCTTTAGTTCTTCTAGATCTTTGTTAAACATTTCTTGTAGTTTCTCAATCTGTGCCTCCATTCTATTTCTGTGATTCTGAATCATCTTTATTATCACTACTCTGGATTCTTTTTCAGGTAGATTGGCCATCTCCTCTTCATTTATTTGGTCTTGCAGGTTTTTACCTTGCTCCTTCATCTGTGACATATTTTTTTGCCATCTCACTTTTTTTTTTTTTTAATGAGTGAGATTGTATTCCTGTCTTACTGGTTGTTTGGCCTGAGGCTTCCAACACTGGAGTTTGTAGGCTCTTGGGTAGAGCTGGGTCTTGGTGCTGAGATGAGGACCTCCATGAGACCTCACTCTGATGAATATTCCCTGGGGTCTGAGGTTCTCTGTTAGTCCAGTGATTCGGACATGGAGCTCCCGCCGCAGGAGCTTTGGCCCAACCCCCAGCTCATGAACCAAGATCCCACAAGCTGTGTGAGGTGGCAAAAAAAAAAAAAAAGAGAGAGAGAACAATAACAAAGTAAAAAATAAAATTAGACTAGGAAACTAACAGATATGTTAGAAGGAATACAAAAATAAAAATATAGAAGAATCAACAACCAGAAGGTACAACTGTATCACAGTAGTAAAAAAGAGGAGGAGGGAAAAGAGAAAAAAAAGAGGGGGGGTAAGGCCTTGGCCGTGGAGGGCGGGGCCTAAGCAAGGGCGGGTTTGGGCAGTGGGTGGTGCCTATGCTTAGGACCCACAGGGCTGGAAAAGGCCCTGGGGGCTGTGGGAGGTGAGGCTTAGGTTCCAAGAACAGAAGTGGACCAGGGGTGCCCCCACCCCTGGTCTCAGAGGGTCAGGGACCTCACCTGGGAGCCCAGCAGGCTTCCTGGGCTCGAGTGGGTGGGGCAAATGCCCTCCTCTCCTCTCCTGCTCCTCCTGTCTGGGGATTGGGAGGGCTCCTACTGGAGGGTCCCTCCTGCCTGCCTCTCCTGATCTCCCCGGCCTCACTCCTGTGCCCCCAGGACCCACAAAGCCTGGATGGGGTTTTGGAGGGGGGGGGTACCGGCCTGTGAGCTCAACAGGCTCTCCAGGCCGAGTGGGCCAGGCAATCGCCCTCCACTCCTCTCCCACTCCTCCCAGAGGGCCCCTCCCTGATCTCCCCGGGCTCAGGGGCACCAATCCTGTCTGGCCTCCACTTCTCCTCCCCCCTCTGTCCTCCCATGTCCTACCAGTTCACTTGGGGTTTCCTCCCATCTCCTTGGGCATCAGGGTCCCCCACCAGTGGCTGGCAGGTGCCCTAGTTGTGGGGAGAAAGGTACAATTTTCCAACACTGAACCAGGAAGAATTAGAAAATATAAACAGACCAATCACAAGTAATGAAATGGAAAAATTAATTAAAAATCTTCCAACACTAAACATCCAAGACCAGATGGCTTCACAGGCGAATTCTATCAAACATTTAGAGAAGAGCTAACACCGATCCTTCTCAAATTCTTCCAGAAAACTGCAGAGGGAAAAACACTCCCAATTTCATTCTACGAAGCCGCCATCACCCTGATACCAAAACCAGAAAAAGTTATCACAAAAAAAGAAAATTATAGACCAATATCACTGATGAACATAGATGCAAAAATCCTGAACAAAATACTAGCAAAAAGAAACCAACAACACATTAAAAGTATCATGCACCATGATCAAGTGGGATTTATCCCAGGTATGCAAGGATCCTTCAATATACACAAATCAATCAGTGTGATATACCACATTAACAAATTAAGGAATAGAAACCATATGATCATCTCAATAGATGCAGAAAAAGCTATTGACAAAATTCAACACCGATTTATGATAAAAACTCTCCAGAAAATGGGCATAGAGGGAACCTACCTCAGCATAACAAAGGCCATATATGACAAACCCACAGCAAGCATCATACTCAGTGATGAAAAACTGAAAACATTTCCACTATGATTAGGAACAAGACAAGGATGTCCACTCTTGTCACTCCTATTCAACATAGTTTTGAAAGTCCTAGCAATTGCAATCAGAGAACAAAAAGAAATAAAATGAATACAAATTGGAAAAGAAGTAAAACTGTCATTGTTTGTGGATGACATGATACTATACATAAAAAATCCTAAAGATGCCACCAGAAAACTACTAAAACTAATCAATGAATTTGGTAAGGTCGCAGGATACAAAATTAATGCACAGAAATATCTGGCATTCCTATACACCAACAACAAAAAATCAGAAAGAGAAATTAAGGAAACACTCCCATTTACCATTGCAACAAAAAGAATAAAATACCTAGGAATAAACCTGCCTAAGGAGGCGAAAGACTTGTACTCAGAAAACTATAAAACACTGATGAAAGAAATCAAAGATGACATAAACAGGTGGAGAAATATACCATGTTTTTGGATTGGAAGAATCAATATTGTGAAAATGACTATACTACCCAAAGCAATCTACAGATTCAATGCAATGCCTATCAAACTACAAATAGTATTCTTCACAGAATTAGAACAAAAAATTGTACAATTCGTATGGAGACACAAAATACCCTGAATAGCCAAAGCAATCTTGAGAAAGAAAAATGGAGTTGGAGGAATCAGCTTCCCAGACTTCAAACTATACCACAAAGTTACAGTAATCAAGGTAGTATGGTACTGGCACAAAAAGAGAAATATAGATCAATGGAACAGGATAGAATGCCCAGAGATAAACCCAAGCACATATGGTCACCTAATTTATGGCAAAGGAGGCAAGAGCATACAATGGAGAAAAGACAGCCTCTTCAGTAAGTGGTTCTAGGAAAACTGAACAGCTACATGTAAAAGAATGAATTTAGAACACTACCTAACACCATACACAAAAATAAACTCCAAATGGATTAAAGACCTAAATATAAGACCAGACACTGTAAAACTCTTCGAGGAAAACATAGGAAAAACACTATTTGACATAAACCACAGCAAGATCTTTTTTGACCCACTTCCTAGAGTAATGGAAATAAAAACAAAAATACACAAATGGGACTTAATTAAACTTAAAAGCTTTTGCATAGCAAAGGAAACCATAAACAAAACGAAAAGACAACCCTCAGAATGGAGAAAATATTTGCAAATGAACAAACAGACAAAGGAGTAATCTCCAAAATATACAAACAGCTCATGGAGCTCAATAGCAAAAAAACAAACAATCCAATTTAAAAATGGGCAGAAGACCTAAAAAGACATTCCACCACAGAAGACATACAGATGGCCAAGAGGCACATGAAAAGCTGCTCAACATCACTAATTATTAGAGAAATGCATATCAAAACTACAATGAGATATCACCTCACGCCGGTCAGAATGGCTATTATCAAAAAATCTAGAAACAATAAATGCTGGAAAGGGTGTTGTGAAAAGGGAACCCTCCTGCACTGTTGGTGGGAATGTAAATTGATAAAACCACTATGGAAAACAGTATGGAGGTTCCTTTAAGAACTAAAAATAGAACTACCATATGACCCAGAAATTCCACTACTGGGCATATATCCTGAGAAAACCATAATTCAAAAAGACACATGCACCACAATGTTCATTGCAGCACTATTTACAATAGTCAGGACATGGAACCAATCTAAATGTTCATCGACAGATGAATGGATAAAACAATGTGGCACATATGGTGACATATGTATGCATATGGCTGATTCACTTTGGTGTACAACAGAAACTAACACAGTATTGTCAAGCAATTATACTCCAATAAAGAGCTATTAAAAAAAAAACAACTCCATCTATAACCTAGCATTTTATATTTTACCTGAATGAAAGTGTTCTTTGACACCCAAAATAAAATATGATGATGGAAAAAACACAATCCAACATCAACTGGACAGAAAGATTAGAAATCATTTTCATTTATACATTTCTTCATTTTCTCTCCACTTCCCCAAACTGCAAGAATTACACATAAGGACTGTATTTATTCAGAGAGAGGAGCTAAGACAGAAGTCCATCTCAGGAGCCTGAAGGGCATGGACAAAGCCATTTATTACATAGGTTCAAGGGTAGGTAGGGCCTTCTTGAAAAAAAGCAAAATATCACCATAGTGGGCTTGATGAGACAGAAGAAACTGAAAGTGGGGAACTGAAAGAGGTCATGGTCCTGAAAGGATTGCATTATGGATACCTTCAATCACATCCCACTCCATGGACACTGTAACTCCTGCCTTGCCATGTAATAGTTTCCCTACAGGAACCACTGTTCTAAAGCAAGCTATACCAAGTCACTGCTTGCAGTGATTTTTTCCCCCAAAGGCATGGCTAAGGACAGAGTTCCACATCTCTGTGTTCTTCCCAACTCCAAACAAGGCACTCTATCCTAAGGTCCAAGATACTTGTGTTTATCAAAGGACTATATAGAGCAAGTGGGAATTACTGAGGTATTATTTGAATGTTTTCTAGCACTTATTCCTCAGCATTTCCAAATTAAGAAATACAAGGAAAAGCTAACCCTTTTGACTAAACATGGAAATATAGGGTCCTGAAATTTCCTTCTCATCTTACTAAAAAGAATAAAAGTGAGACTTTTTTTTTAAGGTTATCATTCTTTGGAAGATACAGTCCTTGCATTCTTTGGAAAGTGAAAAACCGTCCATTATTCTAGAGTAGGAAGATAAAGAAGTATCAAAAACTATAAAAAGAAACTTGCAAGATTGCTATACCAGAGTTCAAAGCCAACTTGAAGAATCACATTAAATACAAGGCAGTCTTTTAAGCCAGAGATAGCATTCTATAGCAGCACATGAGAAGGAAACAAATCTCAACCTGGGAGATTGTAGAAAGATTTTGTTTTGTTAAAGACACTAAGAACTCCACGAAAATGCAAAAATATTTACTAGCGACACTCTAAATTAATGTGAATAAAACCTAACAAAGAAGGGAATACAATTTTTTAAAAAAGAAACAAAACAAATGTGGAAAACTATGATTAGGCAAAAAAAAATCTATGAAGAGGAATCTAGCAAAATTGCCTTAATTAAATTACATATAATGGCTTTACATTACCAAATAAGTGGTATGAAGAATTCTGGTCTCACTAAATTTGTTTCAGCACAAGACATTTAAATTATAAAATCCAAATCTCTTTATAGTAGATGCTCTTTAAATTGTTCCCAATTTGTTTTATATAATAATTTAGGTATAACCTTGTGTTTTAATATCTCTATATAATGATCACAATGTTGAGAATAACAGGATCATCTTAAGTCGAGAACAAACCCTCAACTTACTGTTCAAAACAAGATAGGCACAATTAGGTAAAATACTTGTTTTATTTCTTCATCAACTTTAATGAGCAACCACAGCATGTCAACACAATGTTAGGTAGGAGAGATACAAAGGTCAGTATGTTATGGCTTATTGCCCTTATGGAGCTATGAAATAACCAAATAAACCAAAAGTTATGTCTGGTGTTTTATTGTTTTTAAATAAATTTAAATCCTCTAATTTAAATGTAATAGATAATTTCACAGGTTCCCATACAAACAAGAAATTGAAATAGCCAGAAAAGCAAGCAGAGAACACTGGTACTCTGAAACTTGATTTTATTGTTCTTTGCCAGATCTCTTTTTATTTTTTTATTATCTTTTAAAATGTATTTTATAGAAGTGTAGTTGATTTACAATGCTATGTTAATTTCTGCTGTATAGCAAAGTGATTCAGTTATACATATATATATATATATATATATATCTTCTTTTTCATATTCTTTTCCATTATGGTTTATCACAGGATATTGAATATAGTTCCCTGTGCTATACAGTGGGACCTTGTTGTTTATCACTTTTACATATAATAATTTGCACCTGCTAATCCCAAACTCCCAATCCATCCCTTCCCCACCCCTCCTCCCCCTTGGCAACCACAAGTCTGTTCTCTATGTCTGTGAGTCTGTTTCTGTTTCGTAGATAAGTTCTTTTGTGTCATATTTTAGATTCCACACATAAGTGATATCGTATGGTATTTGTCTTTCTCTTCAGATCTCTTTTTAAATACTTGAAACAGGAAAGAAGGAAGAGAAGGGAAAAGTGGGAAAGGAGTGGGAGGAAAAGAGAAGAGGATGACAGTGAGGGATGGTAAGAAGGAGAAGCAAAGAGGGTAAAATAAAGGGAAAAAAAGCTGAAAGAGATTGAGGAGAGGAGAGAGAAGGGGAGAATAAAGGAGAGAGAGTCACTGCATTCGGACATGATCCATTGCAGACCTCATTCAAAAAGCTCTGGGCTTGGGCTGCCAAGGAGCCAACAGCATGGACACATGACTAGATATGCTGGCATAGCCATCCTAACTGGTAATGGCCCCTAACTGTCTGTCTCCCTTCTCCCACATTTTCAGCCCTGCAGTCTGTCCTCAGTAAAGCAGCCAGAGTGAACCTTACAGACTGTAAGTCACATCATGTTTCTCTGCTCAATAACTTCCAATGGCATCCCACTTTATTGACGGTAAAAGCCAGTAGAGTAGTATCTTTTTAATGACCAACAAGACCATGTATATATTTTTTTCCATTTTGTAATTCTCTGACCTCATCTCCTACTATTCTGCTCCAGCTCACTGGCCTCTTCCTCTCCCTCAAACATTCCAGGAGGGCTCCTGGCCCAGAGCTCTGCACTGGCTATTTTCTCTTCTAAAAATGGCTCCTCCCAGCTACTTTCTGGTTCCTTCAAGTCTTTGCTCACATGTCAACTTCTCGAAGAGGCCTGTTCTTACCACAGATGTAGTAAATGATTAAATGATTTGCAGTTCCTTTCTGACAACACTCCCAATCCTCCCTACTTTGCTCTGTTGTTTCTCCTTATCAGAGCCCTTGTTATGTCAATAGGATGTAGTTATCACAATTATTTTTTAATATCTATCTCCTATAGTAGGATATAAATTCTTTGAAAAATACAGGATTTTGTTTTTTCTCTTTTTGTTCATTTATATACCCTTAATTTACACTGTGAACAGTGGATAGCTCATAGTAGTTAGTATAAATACATATACTTTAATGAATAAATGACATTAGTACTATACCTAATTTTCTTGGGAATATAGCAGAGCACCAATTTGCACCAATTTATTCCTAAACTTCAAAATTTAAATATTTTCTCTCTATAGATAGTTAACAAACATTAACGTGATTCCTAAAAATACATTATTAATGCATTTTGATTGATATAAATATTTTTAGCTTACTCTCATTCATAATAATCCATGTAAATAATCATCACTTGCTTTGGAAGCCAGTATCAAATTTCTGTGTGTGTGTTTGTTAAACTTTCTACTCTAGTTGTTACATGTATGTGGAAAAAGCCTTGTAAATTTACTAGAGGGGTTTCTAAAGAATCTGTATTAAATGAACTGATGTTACAAGGGGCATTCTGAATGATTTCATGAGTAGATAATGCTTGGTTAGAAATTTATAGTCATTCTGAAATTATTTAGGCTATCTAGACAGAGAAAACAGCATGCTGTGAGATTAAAAGTGAGAAATTATAGGAAAGCCTATCTTGTATGGATTTCCTACATGTATTTTCATGGAGCTGTCTTTAAAAAGGCAACATGTGAAAAGTAGTGGGAAGTATATTTAGAAATTGACCAAAATACCCATCGACTTCATTCAAAATCCAGCTCAAATGATGCTTTCACCTTTCTACCTTGTCCACTAGCCCCTCCTGCAATCCCTCTCCTGACCATTCAAATGTGCTACCTCCCTTCTGTACTCCTCCATCCTTTAAACAAATTTTCAATTTTCTTACATTTTAATCAATTTCTTTCTTTTCTATTAGTTTGCTATTCACTTGCTTGATCCCTTTATTAGAAATTATGTTTTTCCAGGTTAGGTGTAGCCTATTATTTACCTTTGCAAGTTCCATAGTTATTTAGATACAATAGGGCACTCAGTAAATACTTCTGATGAATTACTGAATTGCATAGGGTGGCCTTGGCAGGACAGTCCTAGTTTATGCTATTGCAACAGTGTAGTTAACATTACACTGTTAACATTAACATTACATTAACATAACCACCTTTCCTTCTTAAAAATACTCCCACTTGGATGAACACTTTTATGAACCTCCTCCTTCTAACCCTTACCAGATAGCACAAACCCTGTAAGGCAATACCACTGTTACACTGCAAATTGTATTCACTGCATCACCATTCACATGTGCACTGAAACACTCTAAACTGTTCCAGTATCTGGTAGCACTTGCTTGGAGTCAAAATCAACTTCTTTTATTCCATTCTTACTTCAACTCCATCATGGGTCTTTTTCTGACACCTAAGAACTTACAGCTATAATCAGAGCTCCTAGTTCATTTCTTCTTTTTTCCTCCTTCCTCGCCCTGTATGGGGTTTAGTTAAATTCTGACTTCATTTCTTTGTATTTCCAATGTGCAAAAAAAGTAGGATTGGGATTCTTGCCAAGGATTCATTATCCAATGCATAATGTTGTCTGTACAGGTTAGATTTTATGGTTGCAAATTACTAAGACTAATTTTTAAGTAGTTTAGCATAAAAATGCATTAGAATGACCTCCAGTATATTATTGAAAGGCCATAAACACCATAGAACCAGGAGGAGGCAGGGATAAGTGATCAGAGATATTGGCCAATTGGGATAATGTTACTGGTGCTCCTGAACATTTGTCACTGTGTGACTTTGCCCCGCAGGCATTCTCAACTGTGCCTCCCCTCTCTCAGAGACCTGCTGTACCGAATCTGTAAGTGACCCTTGGCTTTTACCTCACTCCCTTATGATTCAAATTCTGGGGGAGGGAGGCATTATTTGACATGCTTGGAACACATGCCACCCCTTTAGCTGAACAGAGATAACATCTGTCTTCCAAATCCTCCACAACCACGCATTTGGCTTTAGTGGTTAGAAGGATTCCTTTGCTTTCCACTGAAATAGGAAAGATCTGATGGCCTAGAAAACCCCATACATTAGAGTCCATACAATGACTTCCCCAACAAATCTGTCCTTCCTCCCATATTTCCATTAAAATATCCCCTCTAAACATAATTTGACTATTCTTTGTACAACCAAAACCTCACTCAAATCACTTCCTAAGGGATATAATCTAATGTTCAAAAATAACTGAATTCAATTTCAAGCTCAGATTTCTGAATAACTGTCATTCTGTTATAATCCTGCCTCAATGTTATTTAATGTATACTAGAAATTATAACTATAATACAATGAAATACATGTGTAAAAGAATACAGATGAAAAAATTAAAAGAAAAGTTAAACACTTCTGAGATTTGATAAAAGGAAAAAGAAGTGGATAGTATGCTCTTCATTTCTGCAATGGTTCATGGAGTTTCAATAGCATTTGTTACTTAGGATTTTCTTCCTAAGTAGGTTTTTCTTTTTTTCATGAACTTTGTTAGGTGAATAACCCAATTGTAATTCCTAGGGAAATGAGCTCTTGGTGAACCTGTCTGGAATGGTTAGGTATTTTTCATTAGCTTCTTCCTCAGGTGATTTTTTGTTTTCTTCCATTTTCTTCCATGTCTCCATAGTGTAGCAAAAACCTTTTTTCCTTTAGTTATCAGGATAATCGTCCAAACCAATATTGGAATCCCACTTTTGGTCTCTTTGGTGGAATGGGGAAACAGAAAAGCCTGTTGCAGGTTCAGTTACCAATTCAGTGTCGGCTGATTGTCATCTCTTTTGGAAATATTTTTCAAAGTTTTTTAAGCATGGGGCTCAGTGTTACAGAGGCATAAAATAAATATATTTCAAGTGGGCCAGTAGGTCTAACATCAGAAGATGCCAACCAACTTCCCCAAATTTGTTTTAGAAACCATGACCACATTCCAAACCTCGAAATCTGTGAATGTGTTATTTTACAGGACAAAAAAGACTTTGCAGATGTAAGATTAAGGATGTTGCGATGGGAAGAGTATACGGTATTATCCAGGTGGGCACAATCTAGTCACATGAGTCCTTAAACATGAAGAACATCTTCAGGCACAGAGAACCAGGGAGATGGTAATCTGAGAAGGAATCACCGTGACTCTCCTCCCTGTTGTTGGCTTGAAAGATGGAGGAAGGGCCCACATGGGAATGAGTATGGGTGGTCTCTAGAAGCAGGGAAAATAAGGAAACAGATTCTCTCTCCCCTTGAGTCTCCAGAAAAACATGAAGACCAACTGACAGCTTGATTTTAGCCCAGAGAGATGTGTGTTAAACTTCTGATAAACAGAAGTGTAAGATAACATGTCTGTGTTGTTTTAATTCACTAATTTTGTGGTAATCTGTTATAGAGGTAATAAAAAAAACTAATACATTGGCTATAGGGAAAACTGCACATTTACAATTGCTAGTGAAGAGCATGAAAAGAATGGTCTTCAGACTTGACTGCACATTAAAATCACCTGGTAAGCTTTTAATATTTGCAATGCCCAGAAACCAATGTCCAGCCCAATTAAATCAGAATTGCCAGGGCTGGAATCCAGGCAACAGTACTTTCAGAGCTCCCCTGATGATTCCAATGTGTAACCAGGTTTGGAAAAACACTCATACCTGGCATTTTGCAGAAGAGTATTTTAGCTGTTGATGCTATAACTGAAATATTAACAGATTGTTCCACAATTCTCTAAGTGTTGGCTACTTCTGGATGAGGCGGTATATCGTAAAACAAGTGAATCCCTCCTGTCAACAACTCGTGGTCTTATTTCAAAGATGCAGGCACCGTTTTTTAGAACCAGTGTTTGTTTGCAGAGCATTTGATAATATAGTATTTTCTCAGAAACTTTCATTCTAAGCTAGAGTTCTTGAGTACGTGTTATGTGTTTCACATTTTTGACATGGGATTAAAATAATTTGATGGAGGGATCATTTTAACAAAACGGGAAAGGACAAGCATTTGAAAAGTGAATGACCTCAAAATGGTAATGTATTTGGTGTATTTTAAAGGTTAAAATTCAGCCATCAAAATGGGCTACTCTTTGGAAAGAAAATATACTAGGTTTATTTATTCTTGATGAAAATAAACTTATATAGATGAAAATAAATAGATTTTTAAAATATCTGTATTTTTTTCAGAAAGTACATTTATATTGTGCTTTATGCCTTTCAATTAACACAACAAAGAATTTAAATAGTGAAAACTGTGCCTTTTCTATTTGTATATTTATTTAACGTGAATTGAAAGTCCAATTGCCATAAATGTGATTTCATTGTATTACCACAAGATATCACAACTAATACTATGGGAAAAAGGTAAATAACAGTTTAATAAACTGGGAGTATGGCGAGAATTACTCTGATGAACACTGGGCTGGAGGTTAAGTCACCTGGGTACTTATCCTGGTTCTATATTTGATTCACTCACTCGTAACTCTGAGAAAAAGAATCTGCCAAGTAAATGAGATATATTAGAACATATTCATAGGTTAAGTTTAAAATTCTATTATTTGAGGACTCAACATAACATTAAAAGTAAAATACAGTGTTGTAAGAAAAAGCCACTAACATAGAATTCCATATCCATCGAAATTATCCTTCAAAAGTGAGAGAGAAATGGAGACTTTCTCAGACAAATGAGAGACTAAGGGAATTTATTGCTAGTAGACCTGCTCTGAAGGAAATGTTAAAAGTTCTTTAGGGAGCAGGAAATTATATACTTCAGAAATTCAGATCTACATAAAGAAAGAATGTCAGAGAAGAAATAAATGGAGATAAATAAAAATCGTTTTTCTTATTAATTGATAGCTAATTCATCAATCTAATTCATCAAAGTAATAATAGTAACAATGTATTGGGTGATTATACTGTATGGGTAAGTAATAAAATGAATGACAGCAATGTTATAAGTGATGGGAGAGAAGAATTGGGGCTACTCTGTTATAAGGGACTTGCACAAACAGTGAAGCACAATAATATTATTGATAGTGGATTTAGATTAGTTGTGAATTCATATAGCAAAGTCTAGAGCAACTACTAATTTTTTTTAAAAAAGAATAATTGATATACTGAAAGAGAACAGAGAATGGAATCATGCAAAATGCTCAATTAAAGCCAGAGAAGGCAGAAAATGAGAGGAAAAAAAAAGTGCAACTAAGAGAAAACAGGTGCTAATATGGTGATTATTAAACAAAATATATCAATAATCACTTTAGATGTGAATGGTCTAAATACACCAATGTAAAGACAGAGATTGTCAGAATGAATAGTAAAAATTTTAAAACCCACAAGCTAGAGCTATATACTGTCTCCTAGGAACTCACTTTAAATATAAAGGTGTAGATAGGTTAAAAGTAAAGAAATGGAGAAGATAAAACATGATAACAATAATACAAAGACAGCTGAGTAGCTATATTAATTTAAGATAAAGCAGACTTCAGAGCAAGGAACATCATCAGGGGCAAGGAGAGACATCTCATAATGTTAAAGAGATCAATTATCCAACAAGACATAACATCTTTAACATTTATGCATCTAAAGACAGGGTCTCAAAATCTGTGAGACAAAAACTGATAGAACTGCAAACAGAAGAGACAAATCCATAATATAGTTGGAGGCTTCAATATCCCTAATAAATAACTGATAAATCAAGCAGGCAGAAAATCAGTAAGAATATAGACCTGCATAGAACCATCAATAGGTTTTATCTAATTGACATGACAGAATATTTCATTCAACAAGTGCAAAATACACATTTTTCTCAAGCTTACATAGAACATTAACCAAGAAAAACCACATTCTGTGCCAAAAAAACACACTTGAACGATTTTTAAAAGAATATGAATCATAAAAACTATTTCCTCAGATCAAAATGGAGATAGACTAGAAATCAATAACAGAAAGATAACTCGAAAATCCCCCAAATATTTGGAAATTAACCAATACACATCTAATAACACATTGATCAAATAGGATTCAAGATAAATTTTAAAAATATTTTGAACTAAATGAAAATACAAATGCAACTTATCAAAACTTGTGAAATATGGTGAAAGCAGTACTTAGAGGAAAATTTACAACATTAAATGTATAAATTAGAAAAACAGAAAAATCTAAACTCAAAATCTAAACCTCTACTTTAGGAAAGTAGAGAAAGAACAGTAATTTAAGCCTAAAGCAAGGAGAAGATAAGAAAAAGTAAAAATTACAGCAGATATCAAAGAAATTGAAAACAACAAAAGAAATCAATTATATCAAAAAAGTTTAAAATAAAATGGCTAAATCTCTAGTCAGGCTAACAAAGACAAAAAGAAAAAAATACACATTACTAATATTGAAAAGGAAAAATGGATCATCACTTTTGATCCAATGGATATCTAAAGAAATATTAACAGAAACTCTATGACCACAATCTGATAACAAATAAAATGGAACAATTCTTTGAAAGACACAAATTACCAATACGCACATAAGGAGATACATATGATCTGAATAGGCCTATATCTATTAAAGAAATTGAATCATTAATTTTTATAACTTTGCAAGAAGGAAAACATCAGGCCCAGATGGTTTCAATAATGAATTCTACCAAAAATTTGAAGAAAAAACAATGCAATTGCTATACAATCTTTTGCAGAAGATAGATAGAAGCAGAGGAAATACTTCCTAACTCATTCTGTGAAGCCAGCATTACTCTAATATTAGAATCAGATAAAGACATTACAGCAAAGGAAAACTACAAATCAATAACTGTCATACACATAGTTACAAAATCCCTGAACAAAATATTAGCAAATCAAATCCAACAATGTATAAAATAATTAAATACCATGACCAAGTGAGATTTATTCCAGGAATGTAATCTACCACATGAATAAGCTAAAAAAGACAAATCGTGATCATATAAATTGATGGAGAAAAATATTTTATTCTTGATGAAACTCTCAGCAAAATAGAAATAGAGGGAAACATCTTCAACTTGATAAAGAACATCTACAAAAAACCTTAAGATAACATTTTGCTTAATGGTGAGAAACTGGCTACTTTTTTGCTAAAATCAAGAATAAACCAAGGATATCTCCTCTCACCACGCTTATTCTGGAAGTACTACCTAGTGCAGTAACCAATAAAATGAAATAATGTCTCAAGAAAATAAAACAATTAATAAATTTAATGATTCCAAACATGGTTAATAACCGAGCATAACAAGGTCCCATTTTATTAATACATAAGTCAATTGTTTTCCTATATATCAGCAATTAAAATTGGAATTTGAAATTAAAAACACTGCACCATTTATCATGGCCCTCAAAAATGAAATACTTAGGTATAAATCTAACAAAATGTGTAAAGGGTCTACATGTAGAAAACTATAAAACTCTAATGAAAGAAATTTTTAAAAATAAATAAATGGAGAGATGTTCTGTTTATGGATTGGAAAACTCAATATTTGTTAAGATGTCAATTATTCCCAATATGATCTACATATTCAGTTTAATCCTAATCTGATTCCTAGCAAGCAATATTTTGGATGTCAACAAACTGGTAACATCAAAGGAGAAAAGACTGAAAATAGCCAAAACAATGCTGAAGAAGAAAGTTGAAGTACAGACACTACCTGACATCAAGACTCACTATTGGAGGAGCTTCAATATGGTGGAAGAGTAAGACGTGGAGATCACCTTCCTCCCCACAAATACATCAGAAATACATCTACATGTGGAACAACTCCTACAGAACACCTACTGACGTTGGCAGAAGACGTCAGACCTCCCAAAAGGCAAAAAACTCCCCACGTACCTGGGTAGGGCAAAAGAAAAAAGGAAAAACACAGACAAAAGAATAGGGATGGGACCTGCACCAGTGGGAGGGAGCTGTGAAGGAGGAAAGGTGTCCACACACTAGGAAGCCCCTTAGCAGGCGGAGACGGGAGGTGGTGGAGGGGGGAAACTTCGGAGCCACGGAGGACAGCACAGCATCAGGTGTACAGAGGGCAAAGTGGAGAGATCCCCACACAAAGGATCGGTGCTGACCAGCACCCACCAGCCTGAGAGGCTTGTCTGCTCACCCGCTGGGGCAGGCAGGGGCTGGAAGCTGAGGCTCGGGCTTCAGAGGTCGGATCGCAGGGAGAGGACTGGGGTTGGCGGCGTGAACACAGCCTGAAGGGGTTAGTGCACCACAGCTAGCCGGGAGGGAGTCCGGGAAAAAGTCTGCAGCTGCCGAAGAGGCAAGAGACTTTTTCTTGCCTCTTTGCTTCCTGGTGCGTGAGGAGAGGGGATTAAGAGCACAGTTAAAAGGAGCTCCAGACACGGGCGCAAGCTGTGGATATCAGCGCGGACCCCAGAGACGGGCATGAGACGCTAAGGCTGCTGCTGCTGCCACCAAGAAGCCTGTGTGCGAGCACAGGTCACTATCCACACCTCCCCTCCTGGGACCCTGTGCAGCCCGCCACACATGCCACTGTCCCATGATCCAGGGACAACTTCCCCAGGAGAACACATGGCACACCTCAGGCTGGTGCAACATCATGCTGGCCTCTGCCGCCGCAGGCTCACCCCACATTCTGTACCCCTGCCTCCCCTGCCCCTGGCCTGAGTGAGCCAGAGCCCCCGAATCAGCTGCTCCTTTAACCCCATCCTGTCTGGGTGCAAACAGATGCCCTCAGGCGACCTACACGCAGAGGCAGGGCCAAATCCAAAGCTGAACCCCAGGAGCTGTGCGAAAAAAAGAAGAGAAAGGGAAACTTCTTCCAGAAGCCTCAGGAGCAGCGGATTAAATCTCCACAATCAACTTGATATACCCTGCATCTGTGGAATACCTGAATAGACAACGAATCATCCCAAACTAAAGAGGTAGACTTTGGGAGCAACGATATATATATGATTTTCTCCTTTTTCTCTTTCTGTGAGTGTGTATGTGTATGCTTCTGTGTGTGATTTTGTCTGTTTAGCTTTGTTTTACCATTGGTCCTAGGGTTCTGTATGTCCGTTTTTTTTGTTGGTTTTTTTTTTTTTGTTTGTTTGTTTGTTTTCAGAACAGTTTTTAGCGTTTGTTATCCTGGGTGGATTTGTTTTTTGGTTTGGTTGCTCTCTTCTTTCTTCCTTTCTTTCTTTCTTTCTTTCCTTTTTTTATTACTATTAAAATTTTTTAATAATTATTTTTTATTTTAATAACTTTATTTTATTTTATCTTCTTCTTTCTTTCTGTCTTGTTTTTTCTCCCTTTTATTCTGAGCTGTGTGGATGACAGCCTCTTGGTGCACCAGCCAGGCATCAGGGCTATGCCTCAAAGGTGGGAGAGCCAAGTTCAGGACATTGGTCCACAGAGACCTCCCAACTCCACATAATATCAAATGGCGAAAAACTCCCAGAGATCTCCATCTCAATGCAAAAACCCAGCTCCACTCAACGACCAGCAAGCTACAGTGCTGGACACCTTATGCCAAACAACTAGCAAGACAGGAACACAACCCCATCCATTAGCAGAGAGGCTGCCTAAAATCATAATAAGGCCACAGACACCCCAAAACATACCACCAGTCGTGGACCTGCCCACCAGAAAGACAAGATCCAGCCTCAACCACGAGAACACAGGCACTAGTCCCCTCCACCAGGAAGCCTACACAACCAACTGAACCAGCCATAGCCACTGGAGGCAGACACCAAAAACAACAGGAACTATGAACCTGCAACTGGTGAAAAGGAGACCCCAAACACAGTAAGTTAAGTAAAATGAGAAGACAGAGAAACACACAGCAGATGAAGGAGCAAGGTAAAAACCCACCAGACCTAACAAATGAAGAGGAAATAGGCAGTCTACCTGAAAAATAATTCAGAATAATGATAGTAAAGATGATCCAAAATCTTGGAAATAGAATGGAGAAAATACAAGAAACGTTTAACAAGGACCTAGAAGAACTAAAGAGCAAACAAACAGTGATGAACAACACAATAAATGAAATTAGAAATTCTCTATAAGGGAACAATAGCAGAATAACTGAGGCAGAAGAATGGATAAGTGACCTGGAAGATAAAATAGTGGAAATAACTACCGCAGAGCAGAATAAAGAAAAAAGAATGAAAAGAATTGAGGGCAGTCTCAGAGATCTCTGGGACAACATTAAATGCACCAACATTTGAATTATAGGGGTCTCAGAAGAAGAAGTGAAAAAGAAAGGGACT
Source organism: Balaenoptera acutorostrata (assembly GCF_949987535.1). Taxonomy (NCBI): domain Eukaryota; kingdom Metazoa; phylum Chordata; class Mammalia; order Artiodactyla; family Balaenopteridae; genus Balaenoptera; species Balaenoptera acutorostrata. Next base: position 22,301,008 of record NC_080072.1, read on the forward strand.
GAGAAAATATTTGAAGAGATTATACATGAAAACGTCCCTAATATGGGAAAGGAAATAGTTAATCAAGTCCAGGAAGCACAGAGAGTCCCATACTCTCTGTGGGATAAATCCAAGGAGAAACATGCCAAGACACATACTAATCAAACTATCAAAAATTAAATACAAAGAAAAAATATTAAAAGCAGCAAGGGAAAAACAACAAATAACACAGAAGGGTAACCCCATAAGGTTAACAGCTGATCTTTCAGCAGAAACTCTGTAAGCCAAAAGGGAGTGGCAGGACATATTTAAAGTGATGAAGGGGAAAAACGTACAACCAAGATTACTCTATGCAGCAAGAATCTCATTCAGATTTGACAGAAAAATTAAAAGCTTTACAGACAAGTAAAAGCTAAGAGAATTCAGCACCACCAAACCAGCTTTACAACAAATGCTAAAGGAACTTCTCTAGGCAAGAAACACAAGAGAAGGAAAAGGCCTACAATAACAAAACCAAATCAATTAACAAAATGGTAATAGGAACATACATATTGATAATTACCTTAAATGTAAATGGATTAAATGCTCCAACAAAAAGACATAGACTGGCTGAATGGATACAAAAACAAGACCCGTATATATGCTGTCTACAAGAACCCACTTCTGACCTACGGACACATACAGACTGAAAGTGAGGGGATGGAAAAAGATATTCCATGCAAATAGAAATCAAACGAAAGCTGGAGTAGCAATTCTCATATCAGACAAAATAGACTTTAAAAAAAAGACTATTACAAGAGACAAAGAAGGACACTACATAATGATCAAGGGATCATTCCAAGAAGAAGATATAACAATTGTAATTATTTATGCACGCAACATAGGGGCACCTCAATACATAAGGCAAATAATAACAGCCATAAAAGGGGAAACTGAAGTAACACAATCATAGTAGGGGACTTTAACACCTCACTTTCACCAATGGACAGATCATCCAACATGAAAATAAATAAGGAAAAACAAGCTTTAAATGATACATTAATCAAGATGGATTTAATTGATATTTATAGGACATTCCATCCAAAAACAACAGAATACAGTTTCTTCTCAAGTGCTCATGGAACATTCTCCAGGATAGATCATATCTTGGGCCACAAATCAAGCCTTGGTAAATTTAAGAAAATTGAAATTGTATCAAGCATCTTTTCCGACCACAATGCTATGAGACTAGATATCAATTACAGGGAAAAAACTGTAAAAAGTACAAACACATGGAGGCTAAACAATACACTACTTAATAACCAAGGGATCAGTAAAGAAATCAATGAGGAAATCAAAAATTACCTAGAAACAAATGACAATGGAAACAAGACGACCCAAAACCTATGGGATGCAGCAAAAGCAGTTCTAAGGGGGAGGTTTATAGCAATACAATCCTACCTTAAGAAACAAGAAACATCTCAAATAAACAACCTAACCTTACACCTAAAGCATTTAGAGAAAGAAGAACAAAAAAACCCCAAAGTTAGTAGAAGAAATCATAAAGATCTGAGCAGAAATAAATGAAAAAGAAATGAAGGAACGATAACAAAGATCAATAAAACTAAAAGCTGGTTCTTTGAGAAGATAAACAAAATTGATCAACCATTAGCCAGACTCATCAAGAGAAAAAGGGAGAAGACTCAAATCAATAGAATTAGAAATGAAAAAGGAGAAGTAATGACTGACACTGCAGAAATACAAAGGATCTTGATAGATTACTACAAGCAACTATATGCCAGTAAAATGGACAACCTGGAAGAAATGGACAAATTCTTAGAAATGCACAACATTCCAAGACTGAACCAGGAAGAAACAGAAAATATGAACAGTCCAATCACCAGCACTGAAATTGAAACTGTGATTAAAAATCTTCCAACAAACAAAAGCCCAGGACCAGATGGATTCACAGGTGAATTCTTTCAAACATTTAGAGAAGAGCTAACACCTATCCTTCTCAAACTCTTCCAGAATATAGCAGAGAGAGGAACACTCTCCAACTCATTCTACGAGGCCACCATCACCCTGATACCAAAACCAGACAAAGATGTCACAAAGAAAGAAAACTACAGGCCAATATCACTGATGAACATAGATGCAAAAATCCTCAACAAAATACCAGCAAACAGAATCCAACAGCACATTAAAAGGATCATACACCCTGATCAAGTGGAGTTTATCCCAGGAATGCAAGGATTCTTCAATATACACAAATCAATCAACGTGATACACCATATTAACAAATTGAAGGAGAAAAACCATATGATCATCTCAATAGATGCAGAGAAAGCTTTCGACAAAGTTCAACACCTATTTATGATAAAAACCCTCCAGAAAGTAGGCATAGAGGGAACTTTCCTCAACATAATAAAGGCCATATATGGCAAACCCACACCCAACATCGTTCTCAACGGTGAAAAACTGAAACCATTTCCACTAAGATCAGGAACAAGACAAGGTTGCCCACTCTCACCACTATTATTCAACATAGTTTTGGAAGTTTTAGCCACAGCAATTAGAGAAGAAAAAGAAATAAAAGGAATCCAAATTGGAAAGAAGTAAAGCTGTCACTGTTTGCAGATGACATGATACTATACATAGAGAATCCTAAAGATGCTACCAGAAAACTACTAGAGCTCATCAATGAATTTGGTAAAGTAGCAGGATACAAAATTAATGCACAGAAATCTCTAGCATTTCTATACACTAATGATGAAAAATCTGAAAGTGAAATTAAGGAAACAGTCCCATTTACCATTGCAACAAAAAGAATAAAATATCTAGGAGTAAACCTACCTAAGGAGACAAAAGACCTGTATGCAGAAAATTATAAGACACTGATGAAAGAAATTAAAGATGCTACAAATAGATGGAGAGATATACCATGTTCTTGGATTGGAAGAATCAAAATTGTGAAAATGACTCTACGACCTAAAGCAATCTACAGATTCAATGCAGTCCCTATCAAACTACCACTGGCATTTTTCACAGAACTAGAACAAAAAATTGTACAATTTGTATGGAAATGAAAAGACCCCAAATAGCCAAAGCAATCTTGAGAAAGAAAAACGGAGCTGGAGGAATCAGGCTCCCTGACTTCCGACTATACTACAAAGCTACAGTCATCAAGACAGTATGGTACTGGCACAAAAACAGAAATATAAATCAATGGAACAGGATAGAAAGCCCAGAGATAAACCCACACACATAGGGTCACCTTATCTTTGATAAAGGAGGCAAGAATATACAATGGAGAAAAGACAGCCTCTTCAATAAGTGGTGCTGGGAAAACTTGACAGGTACATGTAAAAGTATGAAATTAGAACACTCCCTAACACCATACACAAAAATAAACTCAAAATGGATTAAAGACCTAAATGGAAGGCCAGACAATATCAAACTCTTAGAGGAAATCATAGGCAGAACACTCTATGACATAAATCACAGCAAGATCCTTTTTGACCCAGCTCCTAGAGAAATGGAAATAAAAACAAAAATAAACAAATGGGACCTAATGAAACTTAAAAGCTTTTGCACAGCAAATGAAACCATAAATAAGACGAAAAGACAACCCTCAGTAAGGGAGAAAATATTTGCAAATGAAGCAACTGACAAAGGATTAATCTCTAAAATTTACAAGCAGCTCATGCAGCTCAATATCAAAAATCCAAAATTTACAAGCAGCTCATGCAGCTCAATATCAAAAAACAAACACCCCAATCCAAAAATGGGCAGAAGACCTAAATAGACATTTCTCCAAAGAAGGTATACAGATTGCCAACAAATACATGAAAGGATGCTCAACATCATTAATCATTCAAGAAATGCAAATCAAAACTACAATGAGATATCATCTCACACCAGTCAGAATGGCCATCATCAAAAAATCTACAAACAATAAATGCTGGCGAGGGTGTGGAGAAAAGGGAACACTCTTGCACTGTTGGTGGGAATGTAAATTGATACAGCCACTATGGAGGTTCCTTAAAAAACTAAAAATAGAACTACCATACGACCCAGCAATCCCACTACTGGGCATATACCCTGAGAAAACCAGAATTCAAAAAGAGTCATGTACCAAAATGTTCATTGTAGCTCTATTTACAATAGCCAGGACATGGAAGCAACCTAAGTGTCCATCATCGGATGAATGGATAAAGAAGATGTGGCACATATATACAATGCAATATTACTCAGCCATAAAAAGAAACGAAATTGAGTTATTTGTAGTGAGGTGGGTGGACCTAGAGTCTGTCATACAGAGTGAAGTAAGTCAGAAAGAGAAAAACAAATACAGTATGCTAACACATATGTATGGAACCTAAGGAAAAAAAAAAAGGTCATGAAGAACCTAGGGGCAAGACGGGAATAAAGACACAGACCTACTAGAGAATGGACTTGAGGATATGGGGAGGGGGAGGGGTAAGATGTGACAGGGTGAGAGAGTGGCATGGACATATATACAGTACCAAACGTAAAATAGATAGCTAGTGGGAAGCAGCCGCAGAGCACAGGGAGATCAGCTCGGTGCTTTGTGACCACCTAGAGGGGTGGGATAGGGAGGGTGGGAGGGAGGGAGATGCAAAAGGGAAGAGATATGGGAACATATGTATATGTATAACTAATTCACTTTGTTATAAAGCAGAAACTATCACACCATTGTAAGGCAATTATACTCCAATAAAGATGTTAAAAAAAAAAAAAGAAAAGGCATATGGCACCAACAAAAACAACAAAAAATCCTAAGTGTGAAAGAACCACTAGTTGCCTGAAGGTAAAATAGAACTTTGGCAAAGATACGAGTGCTATAAAGAATATCAGCACTAATAAGGAAATACATAGGTTTACATCATTTGCCCATATCATGGCCCTGTCCCAATTCATTCTTCCCTTTAAAATAGGTAGTTATAATCCTGTCCAAATGACTCTGAATTTTAAATATGTGGTTTGCTGATTGACATTTATTTTTCTCTAAACTCAGTAAAATGGCTATAGAAATTGTACTTTGTGATATTTGAAATGTTTTAAAATTTATTCATTCTCTGAGTAGAGAAATACATGGGTAAAGAAGAGAGATCCTGTATATAAATATAATACTAGTTTCAATTTGATCAAGAAGTTTCCACTTAACAGTAAAAGCCCTCCTTACCTCGGGTCCATATGGTACATATTCAGTTTCCCATATATTCTCATCAAAGAGCTGCCTAGTCAAATGCAACATTCTTTACAGATAATGAACTGGACTTTGCAACATAAATGATAAACAGGGGTTAGTTCAGTACTTTACATAATATAAAAGACGGTGAATAGAGACTAGATACTCTGCTTTAGACACTACTCTAAATACCAAGACATTTGCGTTATTAAACACTATATAACCAAAAAGAAGAGCAAAGTGAACCTGTTACAAATTTCTTATGCATGGGGGGAGGAATATTTACTAAAAGTGTTACTTTATCTGCAAAATTTGCATTGGATATTCTGATAGTTTCGTTAAAAGAACAAACTGCTATAAAAAGAAGAAAGTGGAATTATTTTATATAAGAAATTATGTTAGAGATACATGAATCATTAAAGATGTCATTCGTGGTTTTTCATCATTCTTAAGTTTTTCAGATGTTAGTAATCCAGCAACTCTGATTGCTGCAGTAGCCCTCCTTGGTTTTGGGTCTGGAACCTCCAGAGCATTCAGGGTGTTTAGAAACTTTTTTTCTCTGTTTTCCTAGACATTCATACTTCATATGAGTGTCTTTGATCGCACTTGGTCTTGAGCTCAAGATTTTATTTTTAATCCAACTCTGAGTACTTTAAAATTGAAGCTTTTAGAACAAATTAAATTGACTTCACATATAAAAAACGTTTTCCAACAAGTGTTGCCATTTATTTCAGATTTTCCATTTAGCAGGAATGAAATTGTCCAGTAGCTCTGTGTCTATTCTATTTGTAGTGGGTGTTTATGTGTGTGTGTGTACACTGCTTTCTTATCCTTTACATTTTTGAAAATTCAGAACTGCCAGCTTCTGGGAAATATTTCATCTACTTTTCCCCCCTGTAATCTAACAGCATCTTCTATAGGGAAAGTGCTTTAAATTTTCCATAGCACTAGCACCACTTGTCTTAAATGTTCTCTTGATAGCAGCACATGGTAACTCTTATTGACGGGTGAATGACTAAATTAAGTAAAAGTGAATGCTTGACAACAATTTTTTTCTGATTTACAATTTACCTGCATGAGATAATATTCAGAAAGACCAAAGAATTTTTTCAATGTAATTTTACCTTTCACAACACGATTTATAAATATAAATAGACACTATAGTGACTTCATTGGTGTTTGTTGTCTGTTGTTGATAAGAACTATGAATAGATGTTCACTAATAAATTCACAAATAGTTCTCTCTTTCTCTTCCATTTTTTCTTTCCTTGTCATATTGCATTTAGAAGTGAACTTGTTGGTATTGCTAAATGAGTCACTTGATCCTGGTAAACTAGTTTGAGTTAAGATACATCCACTTTGGGAATGTTAATTTATTGGAGCAGGAATGTCCATTGATTTCACTCTGCAAATGAGGTGGTTTTCAGGACTGGAGAATATCATCACACACACACACATAATCATTGAGTATATTATTCACTTGAGTGTCAAAAGAATTATTTAAGCCTCATATTTTTAGAAATGACAGGTCAACTTAATCACTAAAATAATACATATTTTCAAGAGAGCATGCCTATAAATATCTTAGATAAATGCATTATTAAGTAAATGAAATAATGACAATTTGCCATTATTATACCTTAGTAGAGCTTGTAAAATGAATGTCTTGCTTTTAGCACTATTAATAATTTACATTAGTAAGTTTATGTGAGACATTTTTGGCTTTAAGTAGTAATGCCAACAAGAAGTCTGCTTTGGAAAGCTTTGTAATTTCTAAAGATCAGATTTTGTTATTGATGTAATTTGATTCACTGGAATCTCATTTTACAGTGGTTCAAGGACAAGGAAAGGAAAAAAAATAATGGCTATGGAAATAGCAGGCTTGGGTAAAGCAAAAAATATATACAAAATACATTTAATGTGTTCTTCATTGGAAGCAATAGTAATAGATGCTATTTTCCATAAATTATGAATCGAACTAGAAGAGGGAAACTGGGCTTTACTTGAGGCCAACCTAAACTAAGCCTTTGCGACTAAGGAGATCTTAAAGCTATGCAAATTGTGTGTGTGTGTGTGTGTGTGTGTGTGTGTGTGTGTGTGTGTGTGTCTACTCTCAAGAGCTTAGATTCCTCTGATCCTCCTACTGTAAGTAGGAAGAGGAGACCTGGGGAAATTCCTTCAGCTCGCTTCCTCCTTCCCCATGTTTTAGTCTTCCCACATATAGTATTTGCTGATTTAAATGGAAATTTATATTCATTGACATGGATAGACAGTTCTGATATACAAGGGGAACTTTAATAGTGGACTCACATCAGACATCAGTAATGGAACCACACATAATGTTTATGCACCGATAGCCTAGAAAAATACCCATGAAACTTCATAATAGTTGTCTCTGAAGAGGACCTTAGGGTCTAAGAAGAAAAAAGTGGGAGAAAGGCTTAGTTTTTTTTTTTTTTTTACCTTTTTAAATTTTTAAAAATTTTGTAATATTTAAAGGTATTACCTGTTCAAAAGCTCATGTGCCGAAATTGTTTGTGTGTGTGTGAGAGAGGGAGAAGGAGAGAGAGAGAGAATATTACAGCCTAATGCTTCACTGGTAAAAAGAAACTATTCATTGTAAAAACTGACTAGCACACATTTAAAGTTTGCCTCTTCATATTAAAGGCCCAAATGTTACATACTAAATTTGGTATTTAAAAATATTAGTTTGAGCATATACACTACAATTTCCCACATTCTTCTCCATTTATCTCTTGGTAATTCTCTTCCAATTCTCTGTTGGATACAAATACCAAGAGAATAACTTGGTTTGACATGCAGAAGAGATTTGCAGAAATCAGTTTCTTTTGAGATGCTCACTTCTCTCTGGTAAGATGATAAATTGTCTGCACATCTGGCCAGTAATTTCATTTTCTTTCCTCCCATTGAAAATATTGAAGTTACTCAATCCTCACAATCATTTCCATTTGGACACTGTATCAAAGACTTTGAAAAGATATATAAATATTGCTCAGTAGTGAGTGTAGATAGAAAAACATTACTGTATTTGAATATTGAGTATGGTCTAGAGAAAATTCAACAGTTATTTCAAGTGGGCAATACAAAAGGAGAAGACAAAAGGAATTCAGGCAAATACCACCTATGAGAAGAAATATTTTCTTTAACTCAAATAACAGAATAATTTTAACATTGTGCTGGGCATATAATCTATTAGGAAACAATTTACATGATAACTCATATTCCTTTCCAGGCACAGGCACCAAGGGATCTTGACAAGATTGCTTGGTAGGGGTGTTCACTGATCAACTGAAAGGCATGTTGCCCTGAATCAGGAAACTCTGACAAAATTCTGTTTCTGAATGGGATTCTGGCACCCTGGACAAGAAAGACGAAACATTAAAAGGTTGTTCAGCCAGTGGGCAGAGAAGGAGGAGCAGAATGGTTGTAAACAGGCCTGCATCTTCCCCCAAAGAGAAGCTCACCTGGAGTTATGAGATTATTTACCGAAAACAGTGCAGTGACTCTTATAGTGAAATGACACATTCTGATCTTGGGACCACTCTCAGGTGTTAACAAACTGTAGCCTTTAAGGTTAGGTAGGTTCTACTTTTGTTGGACCTTAGAGCAACAGCGGCAATAGCAATAACTAACATTCATTGAACGTGCCCATATGCTAATCACTTGAAAAACATTATCTCATTTAATCCTCATAAGACGCTCTTAAGGGAGTGTTGTTATTACCTCCATGGTACAGATGAGGAAACCAACACACAGAGAAGTTAAGCAAATTTCACAGAGTCTAAATGATGAAGAACTGATGGACTAGTAGTCTTTGTCCAGAATCAATACCCTATATCACTATGCTCTACTGGTATTTGGTAATTCCCAAGTTGAAAAACCTGAGTCTATACACCTCATATGCTTACCAGTTGCAGTCTAACCTGAGAGCAACAGGTTCTTTCAGCTGACCTGATAATTCTTAAGTAGAATAAACTCATTGGCCAAAGATTGGTGTTTGTAGATAAGCTGATCTACCATTCGAACTTCAGCCTCATGTATTTTCAGATTGACTAGGGTTGCACCTAACCCTTTGTATCTCCACCTGAGCCCAACCTGCACTGCAGCTATGACCAGATCTTAGCTGATCAACCTGGACACCCCTATACATTACAAGTCAAAGCAAAAGGAGAGATGTGTGCCCTAAACTCTCTCACTTATAGAATTTGGCCAACATTTATGGAATCCAAACATGATATAATTTTGTGCCTGGGGAATTTTGGGTAATATTGTCTCAGAAAATAAAGATGGTGGAAGTTCTTGACTACTTTTTTTTTAATGATGATCCTTCTCTCATGAGGGAAAAAGATGGATTTGAACATACACCACTAGAAGCTCATGATACTCCATGATTTAGACTACATTCCCCAAACATCATTTATTTGTTGCAACAAGGGTAGGAAACTAAAGCACAGAATATATTAAACATTTTTAAAAATATATGTCATAATAATTTTGCCTGTTTGTCACTTGGAAATAATTCGGTCAATCTCTCATACATAAAAAAGGGAGACTTGCTCACCAAATTCGGTGGGGGAAAAAATGACCAAAGTATAGTCACAAAGTTCTATTGAAGTTGAATCTCTCTCATCCTTCTTCCTAAGATGGAAGAAGAAGTTTATACTTCAGAAAAAAAACTAAAGAAGGAAGTCTTACCAAAAGACTGCCAAGAAGCCAGTGAAAGTATAGTTACTAATTAATATTATCATAATTAGAATTTTATAAATCCATTTTGACTGATTTCCTGGCAGTTTGACCATTTCACACATGACATTATAAAAAGAACAACTTAATTAAGACTTTAGGCAAGAAGAGGGTAGTGTTTTTTTCAAAAAGTTAATTGGAAAAATTTAATTAATAAGCATCAGGAGCACTGTACATGGATAACTGATGCTTAAATTATGATATTTTAAATACTTTTCTCAAAAAAGGTTAGTGATCTTTTTTCTGGGAAATGTGGAGATCCAGCTGTAAGCATTAATGAAGCCATTCTAGGTTAAGACAGTTTAGTTAATGTTAATAGCTAAACAGGTGTTCATATTTCATCTACATAAGGTGGATGGTGGACTTCATGTATTACAGAATTACAGCGAAAATTCCATGAGATAATTTAAAGGAATGTCAAATTTTTTGAAGGCAAACTCATAAAACTCTACATGGGGATCACTTTTTTTGCTTCACGTGTATCTGACTTGAAAATATAGACAATTTCTCTTTCCTAATTCCTTGGAAAAAAATTTCTGCAATAAGTCATGTGTCTTCTTTCCTATGAGTGTGTTGTTTTTAAGAAATAACAACCATGTGGTTACTTTCCCAAAGTTGATAAATGTCTATCAAAAACATCATAATTTGCAAGGAAAAAGTTGTTTTTCAAAGGCTGCCAAAACAGGAGAGAAATCCCTTAAAAAAACAATTCATCAATATATGTGACATTTCCCAAAGAATAGAAAATTAAAACTCACAATTTAATTTTTAATATAAATATGACTCAGTCTGCACTGAAGTCATCATGGAAGTTTTATTAATATTTTTAAACAACAACAGCAGCAGCAAACAAAAACCTAGAAGGCACTGTAACCTAATAAATTCTGTGAGGATCCAAATAGATTTCTAGCCATAAAAAAGAACTGATTCACATACTAACATTTATTAGATGTCCATGAAAATATATGGGTAAATAAATAAAGTGGCTGAAGAAGTTTAAGCAGTTGCTCTTGATAAAAAGACTTATAAGCTGCAGGCCTAAATTAGAATCTGATGTTTTCCAGCTAATCCCCTCTATACTCCCCTATATTTAGAGGCAGTACAGGTTTATATCTATAGAAAAAAAAAATCTACCCTTAAGTTAACCCTAAATTTAAAAAAAATTTTTTTTTCATTTAAGGAGGTAACTATCATGTCAATGCTTTACTCTGAAAGTAATAATTAAAAGAGAAGATCTGACCTTTTTTCTTTCTGTCTTTTTAACAAAAGTCTGTAATTCATTACTGGTTGTTGAGAGAAAACTCTTTTTCACAAATTAATGATGCATAATAAATATGCAAAATAAATATAAAATAAATGATACAATTAGAAGTGTCATCTTTTTGGAAAATCCAATGATATAATTGATTGCAGCATAGACAATCAATGGACAATAAAACTGTTAGGCAGAGGAGACCTTCAAGAAGGCAGAGGAATAAGACCTGGAGATCACCTTCCTCCCCACAAATACATCAGAAATACATCTACATGTGGAACAACTCCTACAGAACACCTACTGAACGCTGGCCGAAAACCTCAGGCTTCCCAAAAGGCAAGAAACTCCCCACGTACCTGGGTAGGGCAAAACAACGAAGAAAAAACAGAGACAAAAGAATAGGGACAGGACCTGCGCCTCTGGGAGGGAGCTGTGAAGGAGGAAAAGTTCCCACACACTAGGAAGTCCCTTCACTGGCAGAGACAGGGGTGGCGGGGGGGAAGCTTCAGAGCCACGGAGGAGAGTGCAGCAACAGGGGTGCAGAGGGCAAAGTGGAGAGATTCCCGCACAGAGGATTGGTGACGACCAGCACTCACCAGACTGAGAAGCTTGTCTGTTCACCAGCTGAGATGGGTGGGGGCTGGGAGCTGAGGCTCAGGCTTCAGATGTCAGATCCCTGGGAGAGAACTGGGGTTGGCTGCGTGAACACAGCCTGAAGGGGCTAGTGCACCACAGCTAGCTGGGAGGGAGTCCAGGAAAAAGTCTGTACCTACCTAAAAGGCAAGAGACCATTGTTTTGGGGTGCACGAGGAGAGGGGATTCAGAGCACCGCTTAAACGAGCTCCAGAGACTGGCGTGAGCCACGGCTATCAGCATGGACTCCAGAGACGGGCATGAAACACTAAGGCTGCTGCTGCAGCCACCAAGAAGCCTGTGTGCAAGCACAGGTCACTATCGACAACACTGCTCCCAGGAGCCTGTGCAGCCCGCCACTTGCCAGGGTCCTGTGATCCAGGGACAACTTCCCAGAGAGAACACACGGTGCACCTCAGGCTGTTGCAACGTCATGCTGGCCTCTGGCACCGCAGTCTCGCCCCACATCCCGTACCCCTCCCTCCGCCTGGCCTGAGTGAGCCAGAGCCCCCTAATAAGCTGCTACTTTAACCCTGTCCTGTCTGAGCTAAGAACAGACGCCCTCAGGTGACCTATATGCAGAGGCAGGGCCAAATCCAAAGCTGAACCGCAGGAGCTGTGAGAACAAAGAAGAGAAAGGGAAATTTATCCCAGCAGCCTCAAGAGCAGCAGATTAAAGTTCCACAATCAACTTGATGTACCCTGCATCTCTGGAATACTTGAATAGACAACAAATCATCCCAAAATTGAGGTGGCGGACATTGGGAGCAAGTGTAGACTTGGGGTTTGTTTTCTGCATCTAATTTGTTTCTGGTTTTATCTTTATCTTAATTTAGTATTTAGAGTTTATTATCATTCATAGATTTGTTTATTGATTTGGTTGCTCTCTTCCTTTTTTTAATATATACATATATATATATTTTTTCCTTTTTCTCTTTTTGTGAGTGTGCATGTGTATGCTTCTTTGTGGGATTTTGCCTGTATAGCTCTGCTTTTACCATTTGTCATAGGGTTCTGTCTGTCCTTTTTTTTTCTTTCTTTTTTTCTTTATTACTTTTTAAGTTTTTAATTTTTAATAATTGTTCTTTATTTTTTATTCTAATAACTTTATTTTATTTTATTTGTTTCTTTCTTTTTTTCTCCCTTTTCTTCTGAGCCTTGTGGATAACAGGGTCTTGATGCTCTGGCCTGGTGTCAGGCCTGTGCTTCTGAGGTGGTAGAGCCAAGTTCAGGACATTGGTCCACAGAGACCCCCAGGCTCCACGTAATATCAAATGGTGAAAGCTCTCCCAGAGATCTCCATCTCAAGGCTAAGACCCAGCTCCACTCAATGACCAGCAAGCTACAGTGCTGGACACCTTATGTCAAACAACTAGTAAGACAGGAATGCAACTCCACCCATTAGCAGAGAGGTTGCTTAAAATCATGACAAGGTCACAGACACCCCAAAACACACCACTGGATGTGGTCATGCCCACCAGAAAGACAAGAGCCAGCCTCATACACCAGAATACAGGCATCAGTCCCCTCCACCAGGAAGCCTACACAACCCACTGAACCAACCTTAGCCACTGGGGGCAGAAACCAAAAACAATGAGAACTACAAACCTGCAGCCAGTGAAAAGGAGTCCCAAAACACAGTAAGTTAAGCAAAATGAGAAGACAGAGAAACACACAGCAGATGAAGGAGCAAGACAAAAACCCACCAGACCTAACAAATGAAGAGGAAATAGGCAGTCTACCTGAAAAAGAATTCAGAATAATGATAGTAAAGATGATCCAAAATCTTGGAAATAGAATGGAGAAAATACAAGAAACATTTAACAAGGACCTAGAAGAACTAAAGAGGAAACAAACAATGATGAACAACACAATAAATGAAATTAAAAATACTCTAGAAGGAATCAATAGCAGAATAACTGAGGCAGAAGAATGGATAAGTGACCTGGAGGATAAAATAGTGTAAATAACTACCACAGAGCAGAATAATGAAAAAAGAATGAAAAGAATTGAGGACAGTCTCAGAGACCTCTGGGACAACATTAAATGCACCAACATTCAAATTATAGGGGTCCCAGAAGAAAAAGAGAAAGAAAAAAAGAGACTGAGAAAATATTTGAAGAGATTATAGTTGAAAGCTTCCCTAATATGGGAAAGGAAATAGTCAATAAAGCCCAGGAAGTGCAGAGAGACCCATACAGGATAAATCCAAGGAGAAAGACATCAAGACACATATTAATCAAACTTTCAAAAATTAAATACAAAGAAGAAATATTAAAAGCAGCAAGGGAAAAACAACAAATAACACAAAAGGGAATCTCCATAAGGTTAACAGCTGATCTTTCAGCAGAAACTCTGCAAGCCAGAAGGGAGTGGCAGGACATATTTAAAGTGATGAAGGGGAAAAACCTACAACCAAGATTACTCTACCCAGCAAGGATCTCATTCAGATTTGACAGAGAAATTAAAAGATTTACAGACAAGCAAACGCTAAAAGAATACAGCACCACCAAACCAGCTTTACAACAAATGCAAAAGGAACTTCTCTAGGCAGGAAAAACAAAAGAAGGAAAAGACCTACAATAACAAACCAAAAACAATTAGGAAAATGGTAATAGGAACATACATATTGATAACTACCTTAAATGTAAATGGGTTGAACGCTACAACCAAAAGATATAGACAGGCTGAATGGATACTAAACCAAGACTCATATATATGCTGTCTACAAGAGACCCACTTCAGCCCTGGGACACATACAGACTGAAAGTGAGGGGGTGGAAAAAGATATTCCATGCAAATGGAAATCAAAAGAAAGCTGGAGCAGCAATTCTCACATCAGACAAAATAGACTTTAAAATAAAGACTATTACAAGAGACAAAGAAGGACACTACATAATAATCAAGGGATCATTCCAAGAAGAAGATATAACAATTGTAAATATTTATGCACCCAACATAGGAGCACCTCAATACATAAGGCAAATGCTAACAGCCATAAAACGGAAAATTGACAGTAACACAATCATATTAGAAGATTTTAACACCCCACTTTCACCAATGGACAGGTTATACAAAATGAAAATAAATAAGGAAACACAAGCTTTAAATGATACATTAAACAAGATGGACTTAATTGATATTTATAGGACAGTCCATCCAAAAACAACAGAATATACTTTCTTCCCACATGCTCATGGAACATTCTCCACGATAGTTCACAAATTTAAAAAAATTGAAATTGTATCAAGTATTGTTTCTGACCACAACACTATGAGACGAGATATCAATTACAGGAAAAAATCTGTAAAAAATACAAACAAATGGAGGCTAAACAATACACTACGAAATAACCAAGAGATCACTGAAGAAATCAAAGACAAAATCAAAAAATGGCTAGAAACAAATGACAATGAAAACATGATGACCAAAACCTACGGGATTCAGCAAAAGCAGTTCTAAGAGGAAAGTTTATAGCAATAAAATCCTACCTCAAGAAACAAGAAACAACTCAAATAAACAGCCTAACCTTACACCTAAAGCAATTAGAGAAAGAAGAATAAAAACACCCCCAAAGTTAGCAGAAGAAAAGAAATCATAAAGATCAGATCAGAAATAAATGAAAAAGAAATGAAGCCAACAATAGCAAAGATCAATAAAACTAAAAGTATGTTCTTTGAGAAGATAAACAAAATGATAAACATTAGCCAGGCTCATAAAGAAAAAAAGGGAAAAGACTCAAATTAATAGAATTAGAAATGGAAAAGGAGCAGTAACAACTGACACCGCAGAAATTCAAAAAGGATCATGAGATATTACTGCAAGCAACTGTATGCCAATAAAATGGACAACCTGGAAGAAATGGACAAATTCTTAGAAATGCACAACCTTTTGAGACTAAACCAGGAAGAAATACAAACTATAAACAAACCAATCACAAACACTGAAATTGAAACTGTGATTAAAAATCTCCCAACAAACAAAAGCCCAGGACCAGATGGCTTCACAGGTGAATTCTTTCAAACATTTAGAGAAGAGCTAACACCTATCCTTCTCAAACTCTTCCAAAATACAGCAGAGGGAGGAACACTCCCAAACTCATTCTGAGGCCACCATCACCCTGATACCCAAACCAGACAAAGATGTTGCAAAGAAAGAAAACTACAGGCCACTATCACTGATGAACATAGATGCAAAAATCCTCAACAAAATACTAGCAAACAGAATCCAACAGCACATTAAAAGGATCATACACCCTGATCAAGTGGGGTTTATCCCAGGAATGCAGGTATTCTTCAATATATGCAAATCAATCAATGTGATAAAACATATGAACAAATTAAGGAATAAAAACCATATGATCATCAATAGATGCAGAAAAAGTTTTCAACAAAATTCAACACTCATTTATGATAAAAAGCATCCAGAAAGCAGGCATAGAGGGAACTTACCTCAACATAATAGAGGCCATATATGACAAACCCACAGCCAACATCATTCTCAATGGTGAAAAATTAAAACCATTTCCTCTAAGATCAGGAACAAGACAAGGTTGTCCACACTCACCACTATTATTCAACATAGTTTTGGAAGTTTTAACCATAGCAATCAGAGAAGAAAAAGAAATAAAAGGAATCTAATTCAAAAAAGAAGAATTAAAGCTGTCACTGTTTGCAGATGACATGATACTATACATAAAGAACCCTAAAGATGCTACCAGAAAACTACTAGAGTTAATCAATGAATTTGGTAGAGTAGCAGGACACAAAATTAATGCACAGAAGTCTCTTGCATTCCTATACACTAATGATGAAAAATCTGAAAGAGAAATTAAAGAAACACTCCCATTTACCATGTGACAAAAGAATAAAATACCTAGGAATAAACTTACCTAAGGAGACAAAAGACCTGTATGCAGAAAACTATAGACACTGATGAAAGAAATTCAAGATGATTCAAATGGATGGAGAGATACACAATGTTCTTGGATTGGAAGAATCAAAATTGTGAAAATGACTATACTACCCAAAGCAATCTACAGATTCATGCAATCCCTATCAAACTACCAATGGCATTCTTCACAGAACTAGAACATAAAATTTCACAATTTGTATGGAAACACAAAAGACCCCGAATAGCCAAAGCAATCTTGAGAAAGAAAAACGGAGCCGGAGGAATCAGGCTCCTGGACTTCAGACTATACTACAAAGTTACAGTAATCAAGACAGTATAGATCAATGGAACAGGATAGAAAGCCAAGAGATAAACCCATGAACACAGGGTCACCTTATGTTTGATAAAGGAGGTAAGAATATACAATGTAGAAAAGACAGACTCTTCAATAAGTGGTGATGGGTAAACTGGACAGCTACATGTAAAAGAATGAAATTAGGACACTCCTTAACACCATACACAAAAATAAACTCAAAATGGATTAAAGACCTAAATGTAAGGCCAGACACTATAAAACTCTTCAAGGAAAACACAGGCAGAACACTCTTTGATGTAAATCACAGAAAGATCCTTTTGACCCACCTCCTAGAGAAATGGAAATAAAAACAAAAATAAACAAATGGTACCTAATAAAACTTAAAAGCTTTTGCACAGCAAAGGAAAACATAAAAGAAGAAGAAAAGACAACCCTCAGAATGGGAGAAAATATTTGCAGATGAAGCAACTGACAAAGGATTAATCTCCAAAATTTACAAGCAGCTCATGCAGCTCAATATCAAAAAGACAAACAACCCAATCCAAAAATGGGCGGAAGACCTAAATAGACTTTTCTCCCAAGAAGATATACAGGTTGCCAACAAACACATGAAAGGATGCTCAACATCACTAATCATTAGAGAAATGCAAATCAAAACTACAATGAGTATCACCTCACACTTGTCAGAATGGCCAGCATCAAAAAATCTACAAAGAATAAATGCTGGAGAGGGTGTGGAGAAAAGGGAACACTCTTGCACTGTTGGTGGGAATGTAAATTGATACAGCCACTATGGAGAACAGTATGGAGGTTCCTTAAAAAACTAAAAATAGAACTACCAGACGACCCAGCAATCCCACTACTGGGCATATACCCTGAGAAAACCAGAATTCAAAAAGAGTCATGTACCACAATGTTCATTGCAGCTCTATTTACAATAGCCAGGACATGGAAGCAACCTAAGTGTCTATCGACAGATGAATGGATAAAGAAGATGTGGCACATATATACAATGGAATATTACTCAGCCATAAAAAGAAACGAAATTGAGTTATTTGTAGTGAGGTGGATGGACCTAGAGACTGTCATAGAGAGCGAAGTAAAAGTCAGAAAGAGAAAAACAAATACTGTATGCTAACACATATATATTAAATCTAAAAACAAAAAAAAGTTTCTTAAGAACCCAGGGGCAGGACCAGAATAAAGACGTAGACGTGGAGAATGGACTTGAGGACATGGGGAGGGTGAAGTGTAAGCTGGGATGAAATGAGAGAGAGGCATGGACATATATACACTACCAAATGTAAAATAGACAGCTAGTGGGAAGCAGCTGTATAGCACAGGGAGATTACCTCCTTGCTTTGTGACCACCTAGAGGGGTGGGATAGGGAGGGTGGGATGGAGACACAAGAGGGAGGGGATATGGGGATATATGTATATGTATAGCTGATTCACTTTGTTATGCAGCAGAAACCCAATATTGTAAAGCAATTATACTCCAATAAAGGTGTTAAAAAATAATAATTAAGAATATAATAAATAAATAAAACAAAACTGTTGGGCAAAAAGCATTAGGTAAATTCAAATTTGGAGGATTATGTTCATATGCTAAATTATGACACACACACACCCCCAACTACTGTTTGCTAAATTCAAAGAGGAAACTAATCTTTATACTGAAGATACCTATTGGTCAAAATCTTAACCAAGTAGCCAAGCCCAGTCTCTGCTAAGGAGACCAATTGATATTATGTGCTTCTTTGTGTGCTGCAATGTGAAGTACATTGTCTCACCTGTGATGTGTTCTGTCAAAAACATTTAACCTGCATCTAATTCAGGCATTACTTCCAAATCCTTGTTTATGAAAAAACAATTAAACAATTAAATGACAATTAAATGAACAATTAAATGACACTACAAGAAAACAATGACATGGCAAATATTGGGAATATTCTATAAAATAACTGACCCAGATTCTTAAAACTTTCAATGTTATGAAAACTAAAGAAATAAAAGAAAGTAGAACTGTTAGAGATGAAAATAGGCTAAAGAGAGATGAGAATCAGATATAATTAAACTTTAAGAGAATACAAGTCTGAAAAAGCAATTGCAACATGCTTATTGTAGGCAACTCAGGAAATTGGAATATAAACTGTATATCTTAGATGAAGTTAGGGTGTTATGGTTAGTTTTCTTAGGTGGGATAAAAACACTGGAGTTACATAAAGACAATGCTTTTGTTTTTAGGAGACAATGCTGGAATATTTAGGAGTGAAGTATCATGAGACACACATGGAAAATGTTAACAAGCACCACATTTATGTGAAATCTAAGTGGTAAATTCTTTAACTTTTCTGTATGTTTGAAATTTTAATAATGAAGAGCTGGAAAAATATTTGGTGATAAGTGCAAGCCAATGAGATATTGCCTAAGCTCTTATTAGTTAAGGGCCTTTAATATGTCCTAGACAAAACTGAAGTAAAATTGCTTTTAAAAGGAGAAGAAAACAGCTCAAATAAAATTTATTTCAAATGTGGAAAGTCACACGGATGGCAAATGACCCTATCCAAAGTCACCTGTGACTTAAGCTGCTTTATTTCTTTTAAAGATTAAAAAGAAGAAGAACTTTAAAGGACTCTGTGAAAAAGATACAGTAGGCAAACTTATTTTCTAATCTGCAAAGTGTCCAGGACCAATCTCATGTTTTTGGAAGCAGCAACAACAACAAAATGATGGAAGTTGATCAAAATATGTACTGCCACTCTTATTCCTTTGAGAAAATGACTTGTCATTTCATTTATTAAAAATTCATTTTTAGGGGCATCCCACTTCCCAAACCCCTTCACTTGCATTTCTCCTGAGAACAAGCTATGTGTTGGTAGACCATCATGAACCATAAAATTCACCTCTCTTTCCCCTGTTGGTGCTTCTGTAGTCCTGATATTTCTCCCCATCACTGATCTTGTTCAGCATGATAAAAAGGCATTCCAGTGGAAAACAGCATGAAATTTAGTCAGAAAAGTGAATTTGCTTTACCTTCTGATTCTTGGTTTGGGATAAGATCTTTAATGTTTCTTCAACTATAAGTTGGAGAGAGTAATACGATCACCTACCTCTTAGGGTTATTTATTTAATAATTTAATCTCCCATGAAAATTTACTTGAGCATGTACTGGCCAGACACTGGACAGGTTGATTGAAAGAATTTTATGGTCTAGAATGGTAAATAGATGGTAACATTCTACAGTAGATAAAAGAAATATTTCCTATATGGATACAATAATGGACCACCAATCCTAGACATTAGAATGGGTCCTAAAAAAGCTGGATAGCTCAGTTGGTACTTGAAGGCCTAGTAGGTTCTAACAAAGTGAAGAAAGTCGGTAAAGCCACTTTGGCAAGATGGAATAATATGTAAGGACAATGAAATTTAAGAGTATGGTCCATCTACTGAAGTCAAACTTGGAGTGGGATGCAGAGATTTCAGTAGAATCCAGGTATAAGAGTAGGTAAAGACACAGATGGGACAAAAAAAAGTAAGCAGTAACCATATAGTGAAGGGCCTTCTATGTCTGGATTCTCTTCTCAGCAATGAGAGCTATGAAGAAAGTTCAGTGCAGAGTGATTTATGTTTTAGAAAACCCGTGACTCAGACAGCAATGTTGGAGACAGAGATGTGACACAGGATCCAGGACTGTATCTTTCATATTTGTATCCTCGTTACCAAATACAGTTCATAACTTGTAGTAGGTGTTCAACCCTACAATTGGAGGCAATAATTAACTGAGAAATCAAGATCAGTGAAGCACTCTGGAGATGTTAAATGTGATTCTTCAAATTTAATGTAAGTGGGACAGATTTGTTTATAGCTCCCCTTGGAATTCTTATTTGCCTCCTATTCATTTCCTTCCTCCCCACTGGGCTGAAGCTGGCATTGCCTCACTGCTCTCTTCCCCTTCAGTAAAATTCTGAATTCAGAGCAGGCTTTGAGGAAAATAAAACCTCCCTATAACATCCATAACCTCTTGCTCAGTTAGATGCCTTGGGATTGGGAATGTCAATTCCAAAAATCAATTGTACTCTCAGAAACAGAGTCTATGAGTGAGAACTAGCTGGGGGCCTAATAAAGCACTGAACAGTCTGCTGCTGTGAAGAGGCAAGGATGATTAATTTATGGAAGTATTGCATTTGAGCATTAGTTACTGTTCCCCTGCAAATGTTTATTGGTACAGATCAAACTTTCTCAGCAAATGGGATAGACATTTTAACTGTTCTTATTATTTTTTCATGATTGTATACTGTGTAAAACAAGGTTATTTTTTCTGATTTAGTATCATAAGCAAGAGGATTTAAATTAGATTTATCAGCAGCTTTATGAAAATGAGGCTGATATGATGTCATGGAATCATGAATGTGAAGGTTCCAGAGACTGTCTATGTCAGCACTGACATTTCTGAGAAGAACAATCTGAGCCCAGAGACACTGATCACTTGCTTAGGGTCATATGTCCAGTGATTGCAAGGTTGGCATTAGGACATGTGTTCCTTAATTATTTCTAGTCCAAAGATCATTCAATATACCAAACTACAAAAAATACTTGAAAATGACCGTACATTAAAACATAGAAAGAGTATAGCACAGAGAACTATACACAGTATCCTATCATAAACCATAATGGAAAAGAATAGGAAAAAAGAATGTATATACATATATAGGTATAAGTGAATCACTTTGCTGTACAGCAGAAATTAACACAACATTGTAAATCAACTATACTTCAATAAAAAAGAGAGAAAACATAAATCCACATTAAAAAAAAACATAGAAAGGGAAAACATGAAAGGAATTCATAATTAATTGTGTTTTGATATATCGATTTTAAGAATATCTGGTCAACTGATTATGTTTCTTTGCTGCAGCACAACTTTTACATTAAGGGTCTGAATGAAGAATGAAGGCAACTAGAATTTTAAAAAGAAACAGAGAAAAAAGAAAAAGAAGTCTGAGAGTTATGGCTCTCTAAATATTTGATTTTGTCCTACTTTTGCTTTACCCTCCTTTAGAACCAAGAATACGGAGGACATTGTTGTATCAATAGAAGAAACAAGGCAATAAATAGAGAAAAACACTTGGGCTTCAAGAAAAATTCTCCATGACTCTAGACAGAATGCAGGTGGCCTTTTGCTTGGCCATCAGATGAGCAGACAGGAGAAGTACACTTCAAATTCCCTGGAAAGGTTATGAAGCTCCACATCATAGAAGTCATGGCTACCAAGATTGTTAGCAGGATGGTGCTTTTCTCCACCAGCCTACACAGATGATTTGTATTTGTCACAACAGGTTCACTTTCTAGAAGCTCTGTTAGCTCATGCATAAACAAATGTTTTAATGTTAAAGTATATTTCTTGGGAGTATGACCTAGGCAGAAAACACTCTGAGAGGACACGTAAATCCCCCCCACCCCAGCCAATTTTTTGAAACACAAAATCAAGCAAAGAAGAAGTTAGAATACAGGGTATGTTAGTGTTTGTCAAATTTAAGTGAAGATTCTCGTTTAGTATGCCTACAGTGGGCTCTGAGTTTCTGCAGTTATAACAAACACTCAGCTGATACCACGGATGTTGATGTGCAGAGCACAATTTGAGTAGCAAGGCTATTGGTCAAGAAATGATTTTGCAGGTATTTCAAGGAGATCTCTCCAAAAATGGATATTTTACTCTCATATTCCTTTTCAAATTACTTAAAATATATTCCTGAATTTTGGAGATACCTTTCAAACCATTTATTTTTATGGGAAAAGAAGAGGAGAGAAGTAAGAATGAAAAAAAAATTTTAACTTCTATATTTTCTTGAAAGAGAATAAATTTGATTTCATATTATAGTTTACCAATTATGTTTCATTGAATAATGAAGCCAGTAAAATATCAAATAATAATTTAGATTGCATTTAGAAGGAAAACTGTATATATTTATTAGACAACTTATGATGTACCCAGATCTACGTTAGTAGTAGTAGTAGATACAAAAAGATAAAAGGATATTCTCTGTTCTCCAGGAATTTATAATTTTATTAAGGATAGGCATATAGACATACATGTGCACATAGTCATAGATTCACTCAGTAAATACTTATTCAATGATTTCTTTTTCCAAGCATGGCATGAAGACATGGCCACACCCCTTTATGGTGCTTAAAGACACCTAATCTGCAACCCATATATTTCAAGTCTATTATGTAGTATGTGAAGATACAGATATAATGGGTACAATAAAAGATCAGATTAACCTTTATCCTTTACATTTGAGTCGATTTAAACATCTATTTCAATCGAAACTTTGTAGCTTATCAAACTCTTCTGTTGATACTTCTAATATATAGTTTCTCAAAATTGACTGTATATAAACTTAATTCCAATAATTAACAAAAGAAATCAAACAAATCAATTAAACATGTGGCTTTCTTCCTTTTCCTAATGAGCACATCAAATGAGCTAACGTATGATTTGTGAGAGCCTTTGTATATTGCAATGACTGTACAAGTAAAGGAATTAAAGGATTAACACTGCTGTGACCCACAATAAGAAATCAATTGTATAGTCATAGGAAAGTTTTCTTATTTTGCTAGGAAAGCTTCTTTTCAGCATAGAGACCCACAAGGAGAAACATATCATCTTTTGAGTCCCCTTCCATCACTAAGGAATATATTAGTGATATGTTTCATGCTGGTTAAGTGGAATATATTATAATTTCTATCATAGAAATTAAGGGCATGTTAAAACATGCATTTTCTGAAAGTCTCAATAGACTTGTCAGATCTCAAGTCTCTCTTAAAGAATAGGTTTTAGTACATTAGACTCTCCTAGAGAGATTAAATTACTACCCCACCCTCAGAGATTCTGACTTAATTGGTTTGGTGAGGTACCTAACTATTATTACTCTTTTTCAAAGTGATTTTAATGGGCTGCCTGGATTGATAACCACTGTTTTAATCTATTCAAAGGAGAACAGTCCCTATGATATTACACGTAGCGTGATGTAGCCCCACAAGTCACAAGCTGTATAACCTTGCAAACCTTATTTAACTCTGAGTCTTAGTTTCCTCATCTGTAAAATGTAGTAATAGGTAACTTGCAGGGAGTTTTGCAGGTTATTGTTAATTTATGTAAAGTGCCTGGTGCATAGTTGATTTAAATTTCTTGAAGCTATTAATCATAACCGTGGCACTGGTGGTTGTGAATGATGTAGTTCTGGAAGTACTGGTAAAAGCAGTGGTAAGACTCTAGGGACCGTTGGCTAACAGCACCTGGAGAGCTTTGCAGATGTCATAGTACAAAGCCCAAACACCAACACAGCCAAAGAGGAATTGGTGCAAGAATCAGTTAAAATTATTTGTATTGTTTCTGGAAATGAACCATAGGTACCAATGGATCAATGGAACTGATTTCTTGGATTTACATCCAGAGAGTAAACTCAACATGTTCAAAACAGAAATCTTAATTTCTTTATAAAAATTAAGATATAAATAATATACTATAAAATTTATCCTTTTAAAGTATATGATTTAATTTGTTAGCATATTCACAAGACTGTGCATCCATAACCATTCTCTAATTCTAGAATGTTTTCATCAAACCAAAAAGAAAAAACATAACCATCAATATTCATTTCACTTTCCTTCCTCCTCCCCTTTCCCCCCAGCTCCAGGCAAACACTAATCTGCTTTCTGTCTCTATGGGTTTGCCTGAGACATTTCATATAAATGGAATCATACAGTATGTCTTTAGATTTAGGCTTCTTTCACTTAGCATGTCTTCAAGACTCATGCATGTTGTAGGGTGTATTAGTACTTCATTCCTTTTTATGACCAAATAGTATTCCATTGTATAAATATATGCCACTTTATCCATTCATTAACTGTTGAGCACTTACTGACTACTATAAATAATGCTGCTGTGAACATCTGTGTGCAAGTTTTTGTGTGGGTATCTTTTCAATTCCCTTGGAAATCTGTATGTGTATTTATGTATGTTCAACTTTTTACATTTCCATTAATGTTTATTGAAAAAAATTATCAGAAATGGGCTATATACCTAGGACTGTAAGTGCTAAGCCATTTGATAACTGTTTAACTGTTTTCTAAAGCATGATTTTACATTCCTGTCAGCAAAGTACAAATATTTCAATTTTTTCATATCTTCAGTTCTTACTATCTGTCTTTTCGATATAGCTATCCTAGTGGGTGTAAAGTGGTGTCTCATTATTGTTTTGATTTGTATTTACCTAATGGTTAATGATGTTGAATATCCTTTTATTGCAGCACTGTTAATAATATCAAATATAATTCATGAGTCATTTTTCTAAGTACAGATAATGGAAACAAATCTCCAGGATATAATGTTAAGTGAAAAATAGCAAGTTGCAGAATAATGTATGTAGTATACTCTCTATTGAAAATAAAGGGGAATAAAAAACACACACACACGTATGCACTTAGTACCATCCTATGAAATAATCACTTGATAGGGCAACAAGGACTAAAATACACTGAGCATCTCATAGTCTAATATATGGTAGGCTCCTTTGTAATTCTGTCTTAGTCTTTACAATAATCTTAAAGGAAGGGCATTAATATCCCATTTTACTTGGAACATATTGTGTGAATCTGTGAACTCATTTGCCCACAACCTCACCCTTTTCTGTCTCCAACTTCTCTACCTTTATCCACTTGGCTACAGTAGAAGCTGATTTGTTGAATAACATCCTAACTCTCACATGAAGTTCTAGGTTTAGAGGTAAAGACCTGACTCAATTGGGCCATGGCATCACAAATCTGGGGTTTGGGGATGCAGAGCTGAAAAAAGCCTCACTCTAGGTAGCCAGATATATGTTAGAAATACTAGAACCCAGTGACAATTTAATGGCATCAAGTCTGGATTCTATACACTTCTTTGACTTTAAAGGCTTTCTTTCCAGAACATCACGCTTATTCTATGTGTGGCATTATTTTAGGCACTTTGTGAAATGTAAAAATAATGAGATGATACAAATTAATAAATATGTGGTGAGGTGAATAATGATTAAACATTGAGGGAGTAAAGAAAAATTGTATAAAAACGTTCTTAGCTTATGAGTATTTATATGAATTATCAAAAGTTGCAATTTGAGTTGATTTGCAAAATAGTTGATTTTGTTGTTAATTGTATAATATAAAATCTATTTCTATAGAAAAAACTCAGCATGTCCTCCAAGAGTCATGTAGAAGGATATGGATTTAAACATTTTAAATAAGAGAGAAGTAGAAAAAACCTAAAGGTCTATTAGTAAGGGAAGGAAAACAAAC
This sequence comes from Balaenoptera acutorostrata, assembly GCF_949987535.1. NCBI lineage: Eukaryota > Metazoa > Chordata > Mammalia > Artiodactyla > Balaenopteridae > Balaenoptera > Balaenoptera acutorostrata. Next base: position 22,327,381 of record NC_080072.1, read on the forward strand.
ATACTGAATAGTCATGACATACAATACCACGTGCAAATGTACAAGAATAGGGTATATCTATATGTAGTGACAAGAATGACTTCTAAGACATACTGTTAAGTCAAAATAATCATGTTAAAGAAACAAGCATAACTGATAGCATCTAAGTTAGAAAACAAAAGGAAAAATAGAGATTAAATACTACAAAAGTGGGGGAAAGAGAGGGAAAAAAGAGAGACAGAGATAGAGAAGACAAAATCTGTAAAAATACATACCAAACATATAAGTAATAAAGATGCAGAGCACATTCTTTCGGGGGTGGGTTAAAATAAGATTTTTATTCTTTAAACTACATATTTATATATTATATTACTTCTGCATCAATAAATATGTGTTTTTTTAAAGGTAAAGAGTAGGTCTGTCAATGTCAAATTGGATTATTGATCGTATACCCTCTCTGTATATGCATCAACTATACTATCTTAGGTACTTAGAGCCACAAGAACATTTCTATATATATTACGATAATCAATATACTATATTTCTTTACATCTACTTTTAAACAGCCCAAAGATAATATTCATCCCTAAGTCCACTAAGCATTGTTTTATATATTTTTTTTGGTCTTTGTTGCAGCATTTGGCTTTCTGAGCAGCCCCCTGAATTAAATCATGTTCCTATGTTTTGTGTGGCCACTGCAGCAGCTATATTCATGGAAGTCAATTTCTTAGGAAAGAGAAAGCATGATTTAATGATGATTGTGACATACATGGACTCTAAAGAGATACTGACCTTTACATATGCCCAATTTGGCTTTAAATTTACTTCTGTTTGGTGTCTAAAAAGATTAAGCAAAATAGTTTGGAGGAGATAACATAATAAAAAATGTGATATTATTTATTTCCGAGTTTCATGACTCAAATAGCTTTAAGATCCTCTGGTGATCAAAATCTGGGCTGTCTGAGGTTTTAAGTCTGAGAGCTGGATAGATTAATTTAATTTATATATAATGGTTTTCTGGATTTTCAGGGATAAACATACAAATCTTTAATAGATTTACCGAAATCTATATCCTACATAATTGGCTTTCATTGTTATCAAATGGATCATTCTACCATTTGCAGAAAGAAGGAGAGAAGCTTCAAATGATAATTCAATTATGTTATATATTTCTTTAGAATAATCATTTTAAACTAAGGGAAAAGGATTTGGTATGAGTCAACTTTTTTTTTTTTTTCAATCCATAGATATAATGCATCTTGGAGGGCAGAGGAAAATGTAAGGACAGTTTTTAAAGTTTGCTTCAAGTAATTTCATTACACAGTCATCTGCTGATGGATTAAATAGTGTTCAAAGGCATATCATCCCAAAATGGACTGTAAGTAATTTATTAGAAATGCATACAACATTGTATCTGTTTCTGAAAGATGTTCTCTAGTAATTATTTTAGGCCTTCTATTATAGGCGTGACATTAATATTCTAGGAGTCTATGTGGTTTTATTTATAAATTCATCCAATGTTAATGTATTCATCAGAAGCTTTCACTATACTAAAAAGCTCACTACAAACTGTAACAGTGAGAGAGCAAATTAATCATATTTTTGCTTAAATCTCAATGCTTAATCATAGTTTGATTAAATAATATGTTGATGACGTAATAAAAAAATTCTGATGAGTTGAATTGCTCCCAATGCTAAAAGCAAGAATTGTTTAATATGATTGTGTTTGTATACAATTTTAACCTTTTTCCCATATTCTAAGTTCTTGGACCTTCAACCCATTTTACTTTTACTGTAACAATATCCTATCTTATTATCTTTGATGATGAGCAGATGAATAACAGTTAATAATAATTTTCTCTTACTTTGCAGATGGGATCGACTCCTGGTGAGATGGTGCCTGGGTCCAAACAACACATCTCTCTTGCCTCAGTGACCTGATTTGGGGGACTACCATACCTATTCACAGGAGACTTCTCAAGGGCAGGAGCAACTTCTAAAGTATAAACAATGTCTCTCAAATGTCCCATTCATTACACTAGGCACTCCACAAGCATAGGCATCATGCTTATCTTTGTATCCCCTTTGCTTAAAAATTGTTCTGTCTCAGAGAAGAGATTTGAGAGACAAAAATGTTGAAACAAATATTATATCCAAGCAACTTCTTAGAAGCGTGTATATATTTTCACTCCAATTAGAGGAAAGCACTTAAAATATGCGCTTTTTTACAGAGTTCTTTACCTTAATACACTGTATTAGTTTGGGTCCTCTGGGAAGCACATAGCAAAACAGAGTTAGAAGACCAAGAGCTTTATTGGGGTTAATGGCTATGACAGGTAAAGGAGAGCAGGAATAGGAAGGGAAATTCTTCACACTATGATGCCATGAAAGAAGAGGAAATGGCAGGATTTTGGAAGAATGCCCCAGACTATTGTACAACTTGGGGAAAGGGAGAAAGTCTCAGCTAGTTCACAACTTGCCTGAAGAAGAGACCTATGTTGAGCGAAATTGACTAGCTCCTAGTACCTTGCCCATATGCAATCCTTGGCTGCGGCTGTCTTGGAAGAGCATGTCCTCAGCTCAGACACTACAGCAGAGATCATGTGAAATGCATGTGGAAGCTCTACTAACAGCTCCACTTGTTACAAGTTCTCTAGGGAAGAGAATTCTGAGTGGTACACCTCTATGGCTGCCATGTATATCTACTCCAGTCCTTAACTGCAATATCAGAAATGCCCTTTCCTGAATTCTCTGCCTGGCAAACATCTACTCTGCCTTCAAACTTATTTTCAATGTCCCGTGCATCTATGTTTCTTTCCCTAACTTCACTAGCATAATAAGTCTTCTACACTCATCTTTTTCCATATCAATTTGTACTCACCATTAATAGACCTTAGTTTATATTGCACTGTACTTGTATTTTAGAACACAAAGCCAATGCCAAATATCATCATATTGCAGAGAATGAGTTGAAGACAAGGAAACTATTTAGAAACTTATGTTTGCTACCCAAGTAAGGGTTGAATGACCTGAATGACAAGAACAGTAATCATAGAAACGCTTGAGAAAAATATTAGAATGTCAGATCAGTAGACTGCAAATTCCACTAACAGCAAAGAATGTTTCCTCTTGATCATTGTATTCCTAGGAGCATTTGCACAGTAATTTTCACAAATGTATACTCATTAAGTATTGGTTAGATAGAAAGTATCATTTAAATAACGTATTATGTTTCTATGTACTTGATCTCAAAGAAACAGGCTTTGTGGAATGACTGCATACAGCACCTTGAGTTCTTCGGAGTCAGGGGTTAGGCTGTTCCATCTTTCATTTTCCCTATGGCTAAGAACACTTCAAAGAAATGGTATTTTTGTTTGTTTTTGTTTTGTTTTGCTAACATAATGTATGAAAGAAGACAACTTCATGAAGAAAAAGATATTATAATTAAAATGTGCTGAATTATGCTATATGGAAAGCATTAAAATGTGCTGAAATATGATGTTATATGGAAAGTATATAGGAAATTATAGAAAGTTTCTAGAAGTTCATAGAAAAACCTTCAGTTTGTATCCTCTCTCAAACATATGGATCTGAAACTATTTCATCGCTCTGAATATTAGTTTCCTTATCTATAAATCAAAAATAATTATAACACAGGCATTGAATTCTTAACCCAGTGAGTATGGACCTAAAAGGAAATACATATGCAGGCATTATATTGTTATACTAGGTGAGAAAAATGATCTGAACCTTTAATATAAAACAGAGTGGTGGGCAGCATATCCTTTCAATATCATATTGAGGAAAAATCCAACCAAGGATCATCCTGACTAATGTTCTTACTTCAACTGTTTACTACTAATGAAAGATCACAGATTTAGTGAAGTCATGTGTTAACTTGATTTTGTCTGAAAATATGCAAATAATTTCAGTTCATTTGAATTGGACTTTATCCAAACATTATATACAAATATATTATATAAAATGTTACATATACATATATAATATATATGTGTGTATACACACACACGCTCACAGATACATACACAAAATAATCTTTGAAAAGGTCATAACATCTTATTGGTCCTCTCACTAATTAATGAGTTGAATTTAAACTTTGACCTGTGTTCAGTTTACAGATGCATGAGAATCATGTTTTTTAACCTTTTGGAAATTTATATTTTTATAATAGACTGGGGTCAGCCTGTTTGAATTCAAATCCCTGTTCTACCATTTAATAACTGTCTGACTTTGAGCAGATTACTTAAACTCTTTGGATCACTTTTCTTATATATAAAGTCAGAACAATAATACTTTGTTCATATGACTTTTTATAGGATTATTAAAATGCACATAATATTCTTAGAACATAACCTGGCAAATGAGCAGCCTTTAGTGTTTCTTCTTTTTTGATTCTTTCTTCTCCTTCATCTTCCTATACAGTTTATCTAAAACAATTTGAAAATTGTTCATTTAACTATATTGTATATTTTCAGAATACCTTTCCATAGATTTTAATAACAATCCATTCATGTTTTTATTTAGTAATTATTTATTGTGTCCTACCAAGAGTATTTATTAAGTACCTCCTGCTCAGCTATTAAGACAAGATTGTTCATTCGAAATTCTTTTTTTCTTGTCTGTTTACTCTGATGCCTCAGGCACCATAATTGCTTTCTCTCTAGAGTATGACATTTTGACCAATCCACAATCCCTTTGACCTCTTGGAATCAGCCGCAAATCCACACATATCTCAAATCATAGGCAATCAAGAGATATCATTCATATCTTTAATTATTTCTATGACCAGCATGCTGCTTCTAGATCTTTCTCACTGACGTCCAGTCATAGGAGATATGATAGTATCTAATCAGGGTTGTTCAGGATTTTTTTGGTCTTTTTTGTGTGTGTCAACTGAAGAAAAATGCACAACCTAAAAGCTGCGAGTTATGTTTTATTCAGGAACCTTATTGAGGACTATAGCCCAGGAGACAGCCTCTGAGACAGCTCTGAGGAACTTGTCTAAAGATGTAAGGAAGGAGCCCGGATATGTAGGAGTTTTGTTAGGAAAAAAAAAACAGGTTGTGGAACATCAAAAGATTACTGTTAATCACAAAAACCAGACATCTCAAGTTAATGATTTTCTATATGTGGGAAAATGCAAGATTCTGGGTTCACTGAAATTATTCCTTAGATGTGCATCTTAACTATCTAAGGGCCAATATCCAGGTTTCCTCCATCCTGAATTCCTTTGAGGCACTCCTTGGGGGGCGGGGGGAGAGTGGGGACGAAGTGGCTGAGTGGCTGCTGGTTTGATGGAGGACAACACTACTTGTTTACTGGAATGCAGGCAATATATATACATTTTTTGGTCTGCATTTGTAAAGAAACAAATGGAAATAATGAAATTAAGGTGCTCAGTCATATAGTCATGTGTCAGACACTGTATTTTTTAAAATTAAGATTTGGGGGATCTTACAGATCTACTTTGGTAAAAGTAGTGGTAGGATAATAATAATGATAAAAATTTAACAATATATGACACACCTCTCAGTTTTCACATGTCCTCTTCCCTGTAGTCTCACTAAATCATTTTTACAATTTCTGTGATTTATATTATCTTCATTTTACAGATGCAGGAATTGAAGACCAGAGACTAACTGCATAGCCTCAGCTCACAGAGGAGCAAGAAACAGAGCTAGGACTCAAATTAGCCACAGGCTGTTTGATTTCAGTCCCTTTGCTCTTCCCATTATTCCATTCTTTCCCCTCTCTTATCAGTAAAATTAACAATAACCATCCCTCAGGAAAAAAATGTCAGCACAAGTGAACTATTACATTTAATGACTACTCCATGATAGTTATAGCAATACTAATGTCAGAAAATAAATTCTAAAAGACATATCTAAAATAAATCACCTGTTTCTTTCTCAGAAGATCACTTTTATGAATGTGGGACACATTTATAATGTTTTTATTTTTTTGTAATGATCCAGCATCTAGTTTAAATGTCAGTATGATTTGAAACTATGATTTATTTCACTTTGGTGTTGTTAAAATATGATCCCTAGTTGAAGAAACTTCTGTGTAAATCTTATTACCATTTGATCTAACACCCAGGTTTTCCTAACATGATCTCATTCAAATTTGATTTGCCTGATTGGCAAATGCTTAGAGATTAGTGGGTAGAATTATATTGTTGAACAGCAAGTGATGCTAGAGAAAAATCTATGACTCCACTGGCTCTGGAACAGGGCTTGTGAGTTATAAACAACTCCAGATAATAGTCTTACAAGCTGTCAGTGCTCTAAATCTTTGTTTTCTATCACAGCACCAATGTTATCTCTAAGAAAAGCATGGTTTTACTTACCATTTGTGAGCTTCATAGCCAAAGGGATAAACAGACTAGACAAAAAAGTATGAGACATAAGCTTGGCTGGATTTTAATGGGGTATATGCATTATAATAAGTAAATTACAGGAATAACCAGGGGTCATAAAAATGAATGCCAAAATATTCTAAATCTGAAGATTATTGGCCCTGAAAATGTATATTTATTTTCCCTGATTAGTAATCAGAAGCCTTCCAAAAAACTTATCTAACAGGCAAGATTATATTTATTCTACCTTATACCTGTAGTAACATGGAAAAACTGCTTAAATCAAGTTTTTGTCTGTAGAAGTTAAACTTTTTTCAAAATTTCACCTTACAGACAGCAAGGCCTTTTGCTTGTGCTTGAAGTCACTATAACATTGATACATTCTGGTGGACCCGTTTAATAGGTTTTTTTTTTTTTAAATTATTTTCTTCAAAGCAGCATTAATGTATTTTTTAAAGCAACTATCTATCAATTGAATGTCATACTTGCAATAAGTAATAGTCTGAGTTTTCTTGTACACACAACATAAATTTTAGTCACTTCCCCTACGAAGAGTAAATTCATAGCAATTATTTTCTGCCTAATTAAATTGTGGCTTTCCCTAATAAATTCCTTCAGAAAGCAATCTTGTAAGATAGCTAAAGGGAATGACTTTTTTATGGTTCACTCACGTCTCTCAGGACAGAAACAAAGTTATAGCCCTAAAACCAACACACAAAAAACTTCATGGTGGTCTTTTTCTTCGAAACTCAATCTGAACTTCCAGAAAATCTGAAAATTTGAGGTAAATTGCGTAGTACATTCTTTGAATTAAATTAAAATTCATAGTACATTCTTTTGCAAAGAGGTTCAAAGTAGACCAACTACCTTTGTTTTCAGTGTGTTGTGAAGCATTTTATCCTCATGTTTGTAAATCTTATAAAGTCAATAAACCTAGAAGTGGACAACTCGATTGTCCTTGCCTTGAAACGGTTTTCAGAATCACACCTCTCTGTGCATGTTCCTTTGTTTTGTGGTCCTTTTCCATTTGGTTTTATACATTAAAAAGTTATTAATTAGAAACATGCAGTCCTCAGATATAATCAGAAGCAGTATTACATGTACAGCCTAATGCTCACACTGGTAAATAAGTTTTTGCCTAAATCTGTGAATATAATGCCACACTGGGTTTTTGCTGGAAAAAAAAAATAGCCTCTGTCCATACTTTGACCTTTGGTCTTTATATAATATCACTATTTCCTGGGGAGAGATGAAACCAATATATTTTGAAATTGCTAAGCTAAATAATAATGAGACTAGGCATACTTTCATATCCCTGCGTTAAACAATATGAGACCAGGCATATTTCCCCATACCTATGTTAAATAATACTCAGAACAAACAAAAATAATTGACCTAGTTGCTCAAGAAAATACTTGCTTCTGGAAAATTAAAGTATAAATCAACTAAAAAGTCTAACATCCTGCTAACATTTAGCATCAAGACTAGACCTTTGCTTTACTGTACAGTGGTCCTCCCTTATCCACGTTTCTTTTCTTTCCACAGTTGCAGTTACCCATGGTCAACTGCAATCTGAAAATGTTAAATAGAAAATTCCAGAAATAAAAAATTCGTAAGTTTTAAATTGCTCCCTCCTGTGTAGCATGATGAAATCTCTCACTGTCCTGCTCCATCCTGCCCAGGACATGAATCATCTCTTTGTCCAGGGTACCTCCCATTAGTCACTTAGTAGCTGTGACTCAGTTATCAGATCTACTGTCACTGTATCTTAGTGATTGTGTTCAAGTCACCCTTACTTCACTTAGTAATAGCCCCAAAGCACAAAACTAGTGATATGTCAAAGAGAAGCCATAAAGTGTTTCCCTTAAGTGAAAAGGTAAAAGTTCTCGACTTAATAAGGAAAGAAAAAAAGAACTGTGCAGAGGTTGCTAAGATCTATGGTAAGAACAAATCTTCTATGTGTGAAATTGTGAAGGGTGAAAAAGAAATCTGTGCTAGTTATGCTGCCGCACCTCAAACTGCAAAAGTTACAGACACTGTGCATGGTAAGTGCTTAGTTAAGATGGAAAAGGCATTAAATTTGTACAGTAAGACATTTTGAGAGAGACCACATTCACATAACTTTTATTACAGTATATTGTTATAATTGTTCTATTTTATTATTTATTCTTGTTCATCTCTTACTGCGCCTAATTTATAAATTAAACTTTATCATAGGTTATGTAAGTACAGGAAAAAAACTTAGTATATATAGGGTTCAGTTCTATGCACATTTTCAGGCATCTACTGGGGGTCTTGAAACGAATTCCTTGTTGATAAGGGGGGCTACTATAAGGACTAAACCACACTTATGTCATAAACTTTCCTCAGAATCAATCAGTCCCCCACCTTGTAAGACACACCTTAAAATCACCCAGTGTAGACCTAAAACTCCATAAGTAACTTCCCCTTACTCTCCTCCCTGAAGCCACTAAGACTCTCAAGATGATGTTCTCCATTACTATAGCAAGTCTAATAAATGTAACTTCACCTGATCTGAAGAATTTTCTGATAATTTATTTGAAGATTAGACTATTTACCAAAGTAAGTCATTTATGAAAAAGTCAAATGTCTCTTTAATAAAATATAGAGTGAGAGAAAATCTTTTATCTGGTGGCATGCCTCTAGTAATCGGCAAGGGGTAGCCACTACTTAGAAGATTCCTGATATTAAAAACCCATGAAATTTCCCATTCTTTCATTTATTTATCAAGCACCAAACGTAAATTAGACATCATGGTAGGGGTTATTAATAAAATAGGGACTAAAACTGATTCCATCCTTCCTTGTGAAATTTGTAGACAGCTTGTGTTCAATTCTGCAATCAGTTATTTATTAGCTATGAGATTTTGAGCAGGTGATGTCTAAACTTATTTTCCTTATCTTCAAAGAAGGGTTAATAATAATTTCTTTATAAAGCTTTTATGCAAGGATTGAATGTGCATAGTTATATAAACAATTTACAGTGTTGGATACATAGTAGGCACTCAACAAAATGCAGTATTTTTATATAAAGAGCAAAAAATAGACATAATTCTAAATAAATAATTACAAATCATATTGATTGCTATGAAAGAAATAAACGAGAGGAAGTAAGAAAAGAATATAGGTGCTAGGGGTGTGTTCAAAGGACATTTTATCTGAGAATATGATACTGTAGCTGCTACTCAAGGACTGAGTAGGAACAAACCATGAGAGAAGGGCTCACATTTTAGGAAGATGAAAAATCAGGGATGTGCAAAGGCCCTAAAATGGGGAGTAGAGTCGGCAGGGTTTGAAGCAAGTGCAGTATGGCTAGAGCTTAGTGACCAAAGTGAGAGAACTAACTACTAGTACTATAGTAAGCCCCAAGGGTTGGATACATCAGGAAGCAAAGTGGTAGGACAGGGTGAGCAGAGGTATTGCTTAGCCTAGATAGTCCTTAGTGTTTAATTTCACCAAACACAAATGTGTCACCAAGGGGACTGTTCTATATACCCTGACACTACATCAGAGATTGATGAAGGTGGGAAGACTCCATTAAAACAAAAAGATTCCATCCAATTTGGTCAACCCGGAGGAGCTTTCAGCAAAGGCTGGAGAAGAAGAAATCATAATGCATATCATTTTGTATTGCTAACCACTCTGATTCTAACCGACTTCACAAGAAGCAAGGTGAAGGCAGGTTTATTGGTTGGACCTTTATAGACATTACCTATTTTTACATTATTGATTGAGAAACTGAACTCAAATGCACTATCTTGATTTACAAGTGTAAATAGGTAAGGTTTCTGAGACTGAATACCTTTTTTTGTATACACAAATGACTAGAAATATGTAATATAAGGCAGGGAGTGAACTCTACATAGACATTTTATTTTACTTTATTTTCTTTCTCTAGAGGTAAAGGTTTAGATTTATTTTTGAGGCAGTTGAGGTAAAGGTTTAGATTTATTTTTGAGGCAGTTTTGATATCAAAACTCCCAAACAAATCTGTGCAATAGTTCATGAAAGTGCTCAATGTTTTCCTACCTAGTTTTTATCAAAGTATTTATATTTAGTAATTATTAAAGTGTTTATGCTTGGTGTTATAAGAGTCTCTGGACCATAAATTGGAATGTAAGTCAATGAAATAATCCATTCATTTTAGAATATTATGGCTCTATTCAATACCATGAATGTTGAGCGGATTCTATTACTCCATAGGCATTCCAGTCCATAATTACTGCTCAGTTAAATTCCCATCATCCAGGACAGAAAGCCTTTATAAAAACTTGGATGAAAATAAATGCCCATCTTATAAGCAAAAAAAAAAGAATACATACACACGACTAGTTTTATTTTATGGAATGAAGAAAGTGAGAATATAAGACACATTTCTGAAATCAGAAAATAGAAGTGTGAAATATATTTACTTGGGTTTTGCTGGTGTATGAAATAATTCATACAGTTATTTATTTCTTTTTGAAATGCAAGAATTCTTAAAGGGAGCAGTGGTGCAGACAGCGGAGCTCAGCAGGGTTAATATGGTTTAGCGGGAGGCAGTTTATATCAGGCTACGTTCCCTGGGAATTGGTGTTATTTTTTTGAGAGCACTAAGTTTAGAGTTTCTCTTTTTCCACTTATTATTTTGGGGGTTCTCACCTGAACATTATAATGTTCCTTTGATTAAAGAAAAGTAGTACATGTTTGTGGAAAACTGAAAGTGAATTTCCTTCTTTCTGTTGAGAGAGCATAAAATTTGCTAAATTATATAAAAAGTGTTCCTATGACTTTCATTTAACTTTATTATACATTAAATTTTAAAATATCGATTCTCGGTATTTAAGTTGCCTTCAATATAAAAACCTAGGGAGATTTTTATGGCTCAAATAACATTCAGAACCTCAGCTGGAATGGCTTCAAATTAAACATCTGCTTCAAATTGTGAAAGTATTTGATTTAGATTCTGATATTATTAGAATTAGATTGCTGGTGTATTTTTAAATTTTCCATTACAGATTACTTCTTGTTAATTTTAAGGTAAAGATATCTAAACAATCTTAACTATAAAATTATGAAAATTAGTGAGTGAACAATTTATCATTTATGTGTAGGATTAGAGTCTCTCTCGATACGTCCCCTTGTAACTAAGTATTTATCTATAAAACATACAACATGCAAAAAAAAAAAAACTCAGATGACATTCACATCCATATCAAAATAATAGAAGACTGTGGAATATTTCTTTTGGAATAGTTCACTTCTTACCTCCTACATATTACTTGCCTGTATACATAGCTGTACAACATTATAATTTAATCAACCCAATATACTTCCCCATCTTCACTTATTAGTTGTGTTTTATGCTCAAGCCTAGATTATCAAAAGTCTTACACATCTCCCATACAGGATCCATCAGGAAATCCTAACATATCCAAGCCAGGAAAGTGAGATACAAATTCTTTAGCCCCATAATTACAAGATGATGTGATCTCCATTACGGTTTTATTGATAGGTTAAAAGTCTGTGCATGACAGGAGACTGAACAACAACAAAATTAGCCAAAAAAGAAAGAGTAATGCAAGAATGATAATGTAAAAAAAAAAAAAAAAGATAAAAATGAGGACCATTTTTTCTTCCATTATTTATCAGTAATAAAATAACAAGAAGTACTTGGAAAAAAAGAAAAAAAAAGTCTGTGCATGTCAAGGGGAAATGAGTTTATTAAAACTGTAACACCAATTAAAAATATCAGGAGAAAATTATATGTTTGAAATGTCTATATCTATATCTATGTCTATATCCATGTCTACGTCTACATCTACATCTATGTCTATATCTATATCTATATCTAAATCTCTTGCTTGAACATAAATGTCAAATCTTCATTATGCCAAGTCTCTCTCTCAGAGAGTCAGTGTTTCTAATTTAACAAATTGAAAAATCTGTCTCTGGTTCCTTTTTTCTCTTTGTGGTCTTCTCTTCCTTATTATGGATGATTTCTCTACAGTGGTGAAATTTTACATTTTATTGTTACATATACTGCCAGGGATAGACCCACAGAAATTATTGTGACAACAATGGGAAAAAAATCAGTCTCCCCTTGCTTATAATCTCTCTCTTTCCCTCTCTCTCTGTCTATGGGAAGTGATATAGGGTAGGCTATTACAGTTATAAACAACCCCCAAATTCAGATAACTTCAAAATTTCAATGGCTTAGCAGAAAGAAAACACTCCTGGCCCATTTCAGTGCAAGAGGGGGAAGGGACTCCAAGCCTGCAGTTACACAAGGGCTCAGATCTTTCCTTCTAGGCATCTTCCAGGACCCAGTAGACCTGACTTCACCTGCTGAATCCAGCCAGGAATCAAGGGAAGACAGACGGATTGTGTGGGGTTTTTAAAAAATTAAGATATAATTAACATATAATGTTATATTAGTTTCAGGTGTATGACATAATGTTTCAATGTTTGTATATATTGTGAAATAATTAGTGTGGTGGGTTTTTTTCTATGTTCCAGGTCTAGAGGTAGCATACATCACTTCTGCTACATGGTACTGGTGTCAGAACCCAGTTGCATGGCCCTACTTAAGTGCCAGGAAGATAAGACAGCTTGCCTGTGTGTCAAGACGAAAGAGAGGGAGGAGGATTTGGTCAACTCAGACCATTCTCCAGCATAATGTGGATTATCCAACCCATTGATGCATGTATTACTATACATGAAATGAATTGGTTGCGATAACACAAATTGACCCGAAAAAAATTATGTCACCGAAGCTGTGGAAAAGTGATGCCAACCAACTTGCTTTCATAAACTACCACAAAGAAGCATTTGAAAAGGTTAGTAATGGAGTGATATTCTTGAGAGAAAATGGGTTAGTATGTGGCACAGATGTGCTAACAAAAATATTAGTCACCCCTATAATATAATAAATATTCACAGTTAATTTTATTATATGCCAAATGAGCAAAACTTTATTTCATGTAATTTTCAGAATTACTTTTATCAAACCCATGTTACAGATGAGGAAAGTGGGTTTTAGAGAGGTTAAGGACATAATGTAAAGCAACCCGGCAAGTCTCTTAGAATTAATATTCATATCAGAGTCCATGATCAAAGACTTTAACTAGAGTGCTACTCTGGCTTGCAGAATACACCCCACCAGCACACACACACACACACACACACACACACACACACACACACAAGTTTGGGGGGGGGAATACTGCATGTATCCTTATAAGAACATATTTAATAATTTTCATTAAACAATTTGGAATTCTGAATCCTGTGTCAAGTATATCCTATAGTCTGCTCTCTTGATAGAATCATTCAGATAATATGGGCTTTAATGTTATTTGTCATTGTTCTAATGCTCATTTTATGATGAATTTAGCATAACCAAAACCTTCAACTCTTAGAATATTAGCACATATTTTATTCATTTTAAACTTGTAAATATCTTTATTACAAATCTATTATTCCTACTTGAATATTAGAACCATGACGGAAGGTATTTTGTTTCTTTTCTTTTAAGGTATATCTACAACACCTAATATTTTACTTGGTAAGAACTGAGTGAATAATCACATAGCTAAATGAATGAATCACTAGAGGCTGAGAATACAGTGCTGTGTGATATAGACAATATCCATGATTGCTACCACAGAGAATTCATGTTCTATCCCCAAAATCAGTTAAATAAGCAATATCTATCTATATAGGACATACGAGCTACGGCAGAGGAAATAGATGCAAATGTGATAGTAGAGCACAATAATATGCAAATCACCTTGCAAACAAGAGTCATTACTTTTATGTCATTACTAAAAATAAATATACATAACCCCTATGCTCATTTAGCTCAGCCCGGAGGAAAGGTTTCAGTGGGCAGCAGGTGATAGTTCTATCTGAAAGAAAGATTACCCTAGCCAAAAGTGGTCTTCAGAAAGAATAGGTTGTGCTGCCATTGATGACCAAAAAAAATGCAAAGGAGAAGACGGCCACCATCTCCCCTGCAAACAGGCTCTTGTGCATAATGGTGACAAGCAAGTGTAACTATGCAGAAAGAAGGAACAGCATTTTGTTATTCGTGGATCTTGCACAGAAGCCAAATTTACATTTTTTAAAAATTGAAAAGAAATGACATAAAAACTCTTTTCCCCTGAAGTCAGTAAAAAATGAACTTCTTGGAGAAAATTTTGACATTTATAATATTAACTATTGCTTAGCTATTGCTTTTTTTCCTTCAAGGATGGTCCAGAATTGTTGTCATTGCTGTCATTCATACCGCCTTTGTTTCTGAACTATTGTTTCAGAAACATTACTCCTTGTTTTTGGTCATTCTTTGACAAGAAGGAAGTACTAATAAAATTGTAAACTGAAGGACTAACTAATACCACTTTCCTCTCTCCTATCTCTGGTTATATTATTTATGAGTTGCTAAAACTTGTTGACTTAAGAAAATTTGCACAACCTGAGGGTTGCAAGTTAAGTTTTATTTGGGGCAAAATGAAGACTGCAGCCAGGGAGACAGCACCGCAGATAGCTCCGAGAAACTGCTCCAAAGAGGTAGGGGGGAAGGTCAGTATATATGTGATTTTGGTGAAGGGGGAAAACTTACAAACAAGCACATATTTTTTGTAGGTTTCTGCTAGTCTCATGAAGGTTACTGCTAGTCACGAGGAGCAGACGTCACCATGAAGGATTTTAGTGTTTTTCTAGGTATGAGGAGACACAAGAATTGGGCTCATATAATTGGCTCCTGAAAATATCTAACTATCTGAAGACCTGTTCTGCCAGTTTTCTTCCAGAGCCCGGAGTGCCTCATTTCAGCTCTCTACACTGAACTCCTTTCCGGGGGGTGTTAAAAATCAGCAGCTGCAGCACACATGATTTAATCCTTGTACAGGTAGATGGCAAGTGTCAATGGTGAGTGCCAAGTGTAGTATAGGAACTGTATATAGGAACTGTGCCTCTGGATTTCGTTAATAGCATGGACCCTGGCAAAATAAAACAGTGCAACAGGATATCAAATAAGATAATAAACATTGTCCTTCTGGGTTATTGTCTTAATTTATATAGTAAAATTGATGCTGAACCTAAGACTTTTATGTATTGTCAATTCCAGACAAGTAGTTTATAAACTTGTTATATGATTTTACATAGGTTTAATTTAATTGAAAAATAAAATTTGATAAGTATACATTTATCTAAACATTTCAATCACCATTTTACTAGAACTAATCACTTTGAATTTGCAAAGTTTTTAACAATCTGACCCTACTTGACAAAAAATTTTCAGGTAGATTAGATAGATAGACGATAGATAGATAATGCACCAAATGCATTTACTCTTTCTTGATATGTTCAAAAGATATAATTATAGGGCTTCCCTGGTGGCACAATGGTTGAGAATCTGCCTGCCAATGCAGGGGACACGGGTTCGAGCCCTGGTCCAGGAAGATCCCACATGCCGCGGAGCAACTGGGCCCGTGAGCCACAATTACTGAGCCTGCGCGTCTGGAGCCTGTGCTCCGCAACAAGAGAGGCCGCGATGGTGAGAGGCCCGCGCACCGCGATGAGGAGTGGCCCCCGCTCCCCACAACTAGAGAAAGCCCTCGCACAGAAACGAAGACTCAACACAGTCATAAATAAATAAATAAATATAAGCAGTCATTTAAAAAAAAAAAAAGATATAATTATAATATTATTGTACTACCTGATCATGCAATACTTCTACTGTCACCTCTCATGCCAGGATATTAATTATTATTATTATAATGTGATAACAGGTTCTTGCCACTACTCTCCCTTATTTTTTTTCCAATTTACTATCTTCTTGAAAAATTAAACAAATGCTGCACACTATGGATCATGGCTTCTAGGAGCAGACCACTTGTTTTTGAACTCATTAAGTAATTGGGTGAATTTGGGAAAACCACTTTTTTTTTTAATAACTTTTTAAAAAGTTTGTTTCACTACTTCTTAGAAGAGTTACAGTTGAAATGTGCCATGCCAGTATGTGATTTGTTAATATACATGTAACTTGCTTTTCCTTAGTTTTAAAATTATTTGGTGATAATTTTATTTTGTGAGTAATATTATTAAATAGTAATTAAAATTTTTTCTTATATGAAACTTGCTTTTATATGTATAATATTCTTGCTAATTTGTATAAAGATACTATTTGCAGTTAATTTTAAAACATTTTATGCTTTCTTTACAGGTATTAACTGTTTCCTCAAGGCATGTTGTTTCTCTTTTTTAAGGAATTTCTTCCATGGTCTTTTCCCCTAAAATATTTTATCATTCTTGTTTCTAATTCATTAGTATTTGTGATGGTTAATTTTATCTGCCAGCTTGATTGGCCACAGGGTACCCAGATTAAACATTATTTCTTAGTGTGTCTGTGAGGGTGTTTTGGATGGGATTAGCATTTGAATCAGTAGACTCAGTAAAATAAATTTCCCTCCCTAATGTGGCGGGGTATCACCCAATCTGTTCAGAGCCTGAATAGAATTAAAGGCAGAGAAGGAAGAATTTTCCCCCTTTTCTACCTCACCGCTTGAGCTGGAGTATCTCATCTCTTCTTCTGCTTGTGGACTGGAATTTATCCCATCAGCTCCCCTGGTTCTCAGGCCCTTGAACTCAGACTGCATTACACCACTGGCTTTCCTGCGTCTCCAGCTTGTAGATGACAGATCATGGGACTTCTCAGCGTCCATATTTGAGTGAGCTAGTTCCTCATAATTAATAAATACACACACACACACACACACACACATACAACTGACCCTTGAACAATGGGGAGGTTAGGAGTGCCAAGCCTCCCACATTGGAAAATCCTCATGTAATTTATAGTTGGCATTCCATATACATGTTTCCTTTGTATCCAGGATTCCTCCATATCCATGGTTCTGCATCCCAACCAAGTGTGGACCGTGCAGTACTATAGTATTTACTACTGAAATCCTCATATAAGTGGACCTGCACGGTTCAAACCTGGCTTGTTCAAGGGTCAACCATACACACACATATTCTATTGGGGGTTCTGTTTCTCTGTAGAACCCTAACACAGTACTGATAGCTGGATTGTATTTCTTTAGTCCAACAGTTAACTACTAACCTTCTTGTAGTGACTTTAGGTTCTGACTCGAGGAGTCTGGCACCAGAGGTGGTAGCAAGGATTTGGGGTGAAAAAGAGAAATACGGAAACAGGCTTTTCCTGGAGTGTAGTTGCTTATACCTTAGTACGGTTTTCTCTTGGTTATTCTGGAGTGTCTCTGGGTTATTTTATGTAACTTAATTCCTGGCATCCACTCTATGAATCTCCCACATCAACAGTCCAAATTTTATTTGGACAATCACTTTGCTTGGTTGCCTGTGGTAATCTGGCAGGACATTGCTACCTTCTATGCTTTAGAACGGTATTTCACAGAACACCCATTCCTATGTGCTTCCCACTCAGAGTTTGCCAATGAGAGGAACTTGCACAAGACTGAAAAGGCAGCTGGAATGATACAAATTCCGTTATTCTCCAGAGGTGGTGGCAGTCAGACACCTGGAGGACAGGCCCAGCAGCATCCCAGTAAGCCCTTGAGAATCACTCAGTCATGCGGCAGAGTAAGATCTGGGAGCTTCTCAGAGATTCTTGAGAATTGCTATAAGTCCCAGGCAAGCTTTATAAGAACCATTCACTGTGACGGTGCAAGTTGAAATCTTCAGTATCAAATACTAACGTTTGGAGGCACCTTTCATGACCTTCATGCCCCTAGCTCTTCCAAAATCTTGTAAGCCCCTTCCTCTATTTTAAAGCCTTTATACACATAGTACATAGAATGGTTTCTGTTTTTCTGACTGAGCCCTGATAAATTCTATCACAGTTTTAGCTTGAAGGTAAATACTTTATGTTGTTTTAATTGCTTTAGAAACAGGAGACTTTTAATTAATTCTTAATTGACTACCTTAATGTCCACACCATGCCTTGTACATATAAACCTGATCTTTCAACTATTTGGACTACCTACTGGGAAAATAGATACATAAATTTTCAAAAATGGCCCTTTCTTTGACCTCCATAAGAGATCTACTTTCTAGCTCCTTTGGAAATTTTCTGTAATGTGACCTTAACATATCTTATATTATCTAGAAAAATCCTGACTATCATTCTCTTCTGTTCATGATGTCCTTCCAAAATTTGCAGCACAGTATCTGATACATATTATGTTTATTAGATCATTTCAAATTATAACATTTCAATAAAAGGGAGGAACAATGAATACAAGTGTTTAGTAAGCCATCTTGAACGAGAAGACAATCTTTTAGGGATAATCTTGCTTATCCCACAACTATTCAGAATATCAAAATATATAAAGGTAATTTAGTCAAATAAAGTCAGTAAATTTTCCATACTATTTCCTTTACTCTGAGAACTCAGGATCTACATTGGTATATTACAGACTATGAGAAATCTTGCAATAAAAAAAAAATCTATAAAACTTTATTAATCCTTATTTGACCACCTTATTTACCACAGATATGGCATCCTGCAATATAGTACAGTTTGAAACATGTATTTTTAAGTTAGTACAACATGAAGATTATTTATGAGTTGCTTTTGTAAGAAGCCTGTGTATAATGGTGTTGACAGGGTTTTTTTTTGCATTAGTAATTTTAATAACATTTGGAAAGAACACTGGTGTAACAAGACAATATAGCTGATGTATATCCGTGTATATATAAGTAGCACCTAAACAAGCTTTCACATACTGTATATTTTTATTCTCTGATTCTTAAAGAAACTGACATGTTGGTTACTAATGAAAAAAGAAATAGATATAGAAAGACACCAAAGAATCCTAAAAAAAATGGAATGTTATTAAAGCACATCATGAGATTCTCAGATTCTAGTAATTATTCTTTTATTGTTCTGATTGCTTTTAACTGCATCTTTAGCTTTAACAATCCCAGGGCACCAGTGCAGTTAATTATTAACTAAATTATTTACAACAAACAGCTGCAGCAGTTAATAAAACATCAGAAGAGAACAACATGGAAACAGCAATAACATCTCAATATTCTTAAAAGGTCGTGCAATACCTTAACAAAGTGATGATTTACCAGTGTGGCTGATTATGCTAATAAACTACCAACATGTACACTGATGTGTTGCCTATTAACTGCACTCCTACATTTGACACTAAAACTACATGTTTGCTTATAACTGACTCACCACGTAATATATCTGTTCTATTTCTGTCCAACAGCACCTCCTTAAGGTTCTGAAACTGGAGAATTATTTCATTTGTCCTTTCACTTGAAGAAAGTATAACTTGTATATTTCTAATGCATGACCCTCCCATCACAAGCAACAGTTATTGACTGAAGATTCTCTTATTTTTTTCCTTTTTCTGTAGCAAACAAATTATTACCATCTCTTTCATAATTCTATCAGGTATGTCCTATATTCCCATTTACTCTGTTGCCTAGTTTGTGGATCCATTTCTCTCAACTGCATAAATACAACATCTTCTCAGTGGTTCTTCCTAGAGGTCATCTCTCATTATTAATGAGTGTTCCATATTGCTAACAAGATTTTTTTTTCTCCAAAAAAACACTTCCTAAAATTATCATTTGACCTAAAAATACTTTCTGGTTTGCATTTGCTTATAGGCTATGTTTCAAAGTCCTCTGCAAGGCTTATGGGATGTCACATAGGATGATAGTTGTGTATTTCTCTATTAATTTCACAAATACTTTTGAATTTCTGCTACAGCCCAGGGAATGTTTTAGGTGGCGGGGACTGAGTCATATACTTAACAGAGAAAATAAGCAATTAGGCACTGTGATGGTCTTTTGATGGGTCAGTTTGGCTAGGCTACAGTCTTCAGTTATTCAATCAAATACTAATCTAGGTGTCTATTTGAATGTATTTTGTAGATATGATTAAGGTCACACCATTACAAAACTTTACTTAAGTAAGGGAGATTGTCCTAGATAATCTGGGTGGCTCTGATTCACAGTTCAAAGTCCATAGGAGCAGAGCTAATGCTCCCTGTGTAAGAGCTCTGCATGTCTTTCTCTGACTGATTTATCTCACTTAGCATAATGTGCTCAAGTCCATCCATGTTGTGGCAAATGGCAGGATGTTATCCTTTCTCATGGCCGAATAACATTCCCCTGTGTGTGTGTGTGTGTGTGTGTGTGTAAAACACACATCTTCTCTATTCATTCATCTGTTATTGGGCACTTAGGTTGTTTTCATATCTTGGCTATTGTGAATAATGGTGCTACTTATGGCTATATAGCAATCATATTACAATATATGTCTATCATGTTAACATGTTGTACATCTTAAATTTATGCAGTGTTATATGTCAAGTATATTTCAAGTGTATTTCACTTTAAAAAATCGGGAATAAAAAGAACTCTGACTGTAGATAGCCACTTTAGCCCTGCTGAAAATTCCAAGTTCTTCCTGAAGGCCTGTCTTACCAGCAGGAATTCAGACTTGACTACCTGCCCCTAATTATAGCCAATATTTGTAACACATTTCTTAATATATATCTCTTACTGGTTCTGCTTCTCTGGTTGAAACCTCATTGTTAGAGGCATACAGAAATCTTAAATAAAGAAGCAATAAAAATGGACAACACAATATTTATTGTGCTAAGTACTCTGAGTGAGAGTGAAGCACAGCAAGTCAAAGTGGTCGATTTTGTTGTTCTCATTCCATTTGTATTTTAATGATGATGATATCTGAAATGACTACTTCTTTAGCTTAACTACTGCTAAACAAGCTTAGTTCTGATAAACTACACAAAATATCCTCCCACCTATACAATAATATTAATAATGAAAATAGTGTTGGTACTATTGGCAGATGTTTCTTGAATCCTTAAGGCATTAGACCCTATCATAATCATTTCACAAATACTATTTCCTTTAATCCTCATGACAGTATTATGATGTAGGAGTTGCTATTTTTCTTATTTTTCAGGCATAAAACCTGCAGCATAGAAAAGTTCAGTAATTTACCCAAGATCCAATGTCACCCATGGTACAGCCAGAATTTGAACCTGACTCTTAACCAATATGAGAATTAACCCATTCCTACATCTAACTTGGTAGTTTTATTTCAACTCTGACATGCTCTATGAATACTATACTTCCATCGGACTGAGGTAACAACCTATAATCATTGTATAAAATAACATCATTAGGAACATATCAAGATGCAATTTGAAAAGCAGCTCTTCTGCAGAGCCTTTACCAACCCATCAGTCACAACCAGTCACCTTTTTCTCTGAACCTCCCCAACACCCTGCAATGATCTCTACTTCAGCTTGCAATACAGCACATTGAAATGCTATATTTATAAGTATTTCTCCTGATGAAGCTGTATGTTCACCAGGGGCAGCTATTTTGTTTTGTTTGGCTAAATATCCACTCGAGTGCATAGAATAATGCCCGGAGTTGAATAAGCAGTCAATTAATGTAAACTGCATAAAAATTAATTAATTAATTTAACATTTGGAACTCTTCCCATTGCCCAGTTATGTGAACTACACCGTTTAAAAAAAGAAGAAAAATAAAGATTCCAACTTTATTCTGACCACCGTATATCAGTATTTCCTAGGACTTGAGATTCTATGATACTTATCAGATTCCTCCTACTCCCTAAGTTTAAACTGTTTTCCTCTCTGTCTTCTACATTAATGGCCATGAATTTTGATGGAGTTTCCTTCAATGTAAGTCTCGCCATGTCTCATAAAATATTCAACATCTACTATCCCGAAGGCTGTTACCAAGGACCAAGTAATTTTCAATTTTTTTGACTATAACACTGTGGCAGGAAATTTTATTTTCCAACCATGGCCATACAAATATATATTCTGATCCTGATGCCCTTTTTTTAAAAATTTTATTTATTTATTTATTTATTTTTGGCTGCGTTGGGTCTTCGTTTCTGTGCGAGGGCTTTCTCCAGTTGCGGCGAGTGGGGGCCACTCTTCATCGCGGTGCGCGGGCCTCTCACTATCGCGGCCTCTCTTGTTGCAGAGCACAGGCTCCAGACGCGCAGGCTCAGTAGTTGTGGCTCACGGGCCCAGCTGCTCCGCGGCATGTGGGATCTTCCCAGACCAGGGCTCGAACCCGTGTCCCCTGCATTGGCAGGCGGATTCTCAACCACTGCACCACCAGGGAAGCCCCTGATGCCCTTTTTATAGAGTGACACTGACAATCTTCGATGGAGACGTGGAGTCCGTGCTCAGTCCCCTTGAATCTCAGTGGAACTTTATTACTGTGTTCACTAATAGAATGTAATGGAAGTGACACTGCATTACTTTGTGATTTCTGAGGTTAGACCAGTGAAAGCAATGTTGCTTCTGTTTCTCACTCTACTGCAATGGTTGCCACTGGAACCCAGTTACCAGCCTGTGAGGAAACCTCTGTCACATGGAGAGGACACATACAGGTGTTCTGGCTGATAGCCCAAACTAGGCTGTCAGGACATTGAAGCATCAAGTAGTGCCAGACACGACAGTGAATGAGCCTTTAAGTGAGAGCTGACTTCAGCCTTCAAGTCTTCCAGCTGAGGTCACAGACATTGTAGGGCAGAGATAATTTATATTCTATTTGAATTCCTGACCATAGTAATTCTGAGAGATAATAAGATTACTGTTGCATTAAGCTAGTTAGTTTGGGTAATATATTAAACAGACTGGGATAGAAACATAGTAAGAAATATATTTTGCATCATGACCCAACATACACAGACACACACACACACACACACACACACACAGAAAGCAAAACTACTGTAACAACACTTACTATCATGTATGTAATGAATACTTTAATAGTGTTCTATTATATTGTACCTATTGTGTATTTACTGTATTTTAACTTATTATTATTATTTTGGATACTTAGTCCACTGAATACATTGATTTCATGATATAATTCTGAGCTGCAACCTGTAGCTTGAAAAATATAGTTTTAATGGAAAAAAAGGTAAGATAACTTTCCTTTAAGGAAAATTATAAATCAAGCAGTCTCAGGAAGGTGGAAAAATGGAGACTGTTCCTATGCTTCTAGACTTTTCCCAAGAGAGAAAATGTGTCTAAATTAGGACCATGATCAAAATATTCCTTCAAAAACATAAAAATAAATAGCTTGAGGTTTATGAACTCCTGGATTTTAAAGATAAGCTTGGGCAGGTTGGCTTTGAACTTTGGATCATCTATTCTAGCTTTGAATAAATTTATCTGAAGCAAGTGTGAAAAAAAATTGCCTTGTCTAATTCATTTTTAAGTGCAAACTCCGGTGCAAAATAAGGAATGGCTTATAAGGATGTTTATAAGACTAAGACCTTTTGCTCTCTTAAGATTGACTCTTGTTATTGGTCAGGGACATCACAGCGAAACATCACTAAATAGAATCAAGTCTCCAAGAACATTTTCAGCTTAGGGCCATTTATGGCTCTTTCTACCAAGGAGAAAAAGAAAAGCAATTGAATTTTTAATATAAGGTCTTATTACACTACTGAATAAAATGTCTTGAAAGAATGGAAGAGGAAAAAAGAGCAGTAAAATTTCCTCTGTTTTGCAAACTTTTGGAGACTCTTGAAAAGTTGGAATAATTCTACTTAAACCATAAAGTCATGCAAGGTCTTCTTATCTTGCCTTAAAAGGAAGCTATTTTAGCTTTCTTACTTTCCTTAAATTATCAGTGTTTGGTAAAAGTGAAAGGCAGAGACAATCAGCAGTAAATGTGCTATCTATCTGTTGGGTATTACACAAATGGGAGAACTATTTGCATTGCAAATGAATGACTAATAATCTCATTCCTGACCAAAACCCTGTTTTCATTTCAACATTTTCCTTTAGCTCTTATAAAGTTCTAGATATTTTTAATAAAGTCCTATCATCAAGATGGTAATCATATACTTTTCCAGGTATTTTTAGATATGCTAATGAGGAAGGCTGAGCTCAGTAAAACAGCAAGAATCATTAAAATTAGATTTGGCAATATCCACGGTGTTTATTTAGATTTTTCATTTCATCAGTTTGGAATTTTTTTTTTTAATGTTAATCAGTTTGCTTTGAGGATATCTGCACTCTCCTCCCCCAAACATATACATGTACCCTTACACTTCTCCCAGCCTAATGCCAAAGTAGCTGAGATCCCAGGATTTGCGGTGAGCATAAAACAGCTTTAAATAAGTAAGAACTTGATCATAGAAACACCAAGTTGAATTAATTGCCTCAGAAAAGTATTGACTTCTTATCCCTATAAAGATGTAAGCTAATGGGGAGGGGAGGTGGGGCGGTGGAAGGAGTGATGGAGGCTAACACTTCTGGGTATGTTTTAGGGAAGCAAATAGAGAAAATAATTTATGACATGAGAGATTATTTAAATGCATAAAATAGATACCATCGAAGCTAGCTCAAGAAAAAGGGTAAACTTGAGTATCAAAAGATACAGAATTGATGAAGGCGATGACAAGAAGTGACAGAGTGAACTAGAAAAATCTCAGTAATCAGGCATCAAGGCAGGTAGTGTATTATTAAGGTCTGTTCCTATATCCCAGGGCTGCTTTTGTAAGTTCTTTGTTTTTGTTTTTCTGGGGAGGGAATTGGGGGTTTGTTTTCCTGTTTTCTGTTCCTTTTTTTTCTCTGAATAGCAGATTCAGGGTAAATTGTTTTTACTCAGAGTTTGGGCTCAAATGTAATTTAGCTTTATATGTTGCTTTAGATTTATTACAATTCTAAAACAAAAACAAAACCCCAAACAAACAAAAAACCAATTGTATCTCTTGGTTCACATACAGTGTTGAGGTGAGAGGAGGGGGAGCAGAGAGAGACTGAGTTATCCATCAGTCTGATGCCCAACTCAATCCACCCATTAATGCTTCAGGGTGCCTCTGGGGGACAGGGAATCACATAGTACCAATACGGCTGTCCAGGCCACATTTACAGCAAAAACTCTGAGATATACCTGGTACAGAAACAACAATACTTATGACTCTATTATTGCCAAGTGCAGTGGTTAGGACATTTTGCATTTTCTGTGCTCGTAAGATTCCCAGCAAGACAAGAAGGGAAATATCATCTTCATTTTTGGTAGGTGAGGAAACTGAGTTTAAATAAGCTTGAGTAACTTATCAATGATTTTATGGCTAACAGATAACAGGGCCAAGATTTACTTTCATTTTTGCATGGTAACAAGTTCATAATTTTTTAAATATATTTTAGGTTAGAACCAAAAAAGGATTTACTGAGTTTGGTAAGAAAGTATACTAAATCAATTCTAAGATACTCTTCCACTCAGGTTCTATGGATTCTCCGAACTCCTCTTGCATTAAAGGTTTTTAATTTCTTTCCTCAAACCAGATATCTATAAAAGGTTTTAATAGCTGTCTTCCAGAGGATCTGTAAGAACTGGATAATCTATACCTCTCTGCTTCATGTCTTCTGTATTTTTAATATCTGAGGTTTATACACCCATAACATTTATTTTACACCAGTATCGTTGTTTATTCCTTCAGAAAGTTCACAGACCTCCTCAAGTCAATATACTGACTCTAAGGTCCCGTTATTTAACTCAAAAACCTTATTTGCAGAATTTTTTGGATCTGTTTTTGTCTCTACATTTTCAATTCCATGGAAGAATCCTCACTTCTTTGGCACCTGATTGATGTCTGATAACTGTCTTCCACACCTGGATCCAGCTGATCTTTCTAAACCATACTTGCCACCAGACTCTGGCACAAACAAATGCTTAATAAGTAGGGATTCAATAGAGATTCAAAATTTTTATTTCAAAATATTTTTGTTAAAGAAAAAATGGTCCACAAGTTTCATAAGATGAGTAGTTTCAATAAAACGATGACGCAGACTTTCTTTTGTTGTTCTTTAATCATTTGAAAGTGAAATGTAGGGTGAGCAGGCCTCATAGTACCAGAAGAAAAAGTGTGAACAAAGTCTGTTTGTGTTTGATAATGGCTTCATACAGTTATTTAATGGCTTCATTCAAATTTGTCCTCAGAGAGGAAATATGACCTAGGATTCTAGGATGGTGAGTTGGACACGAATTAATTCTTACATGGAAATAATTGTATAAATAAAGTAAAATTGAAAGTTGTGAATATATATGAGGAAAATGCAAAGAACCCTCAGCACACCTGGGAGTGGGATTATCCACCACCAGATAAACACTGTGGCCTGAAGGAATCTGGATTTGCCATCATCACAGAGTGGACACACATTTAAGAAATCATATAGGATGTCATTAAACAGTGGCATAAGGTGCAGCAATTAAAAAAGAAAGATCATCTATCTCTAAATTAGAAGTGGGGTGATATCTATTTTAGAATGAATAAGCAGTACATGGATAATTCTAGAGATGATTATAGATGGCAGAAGATTATAGTCTTTTTGCTAATATGAATATAAGAGAATATTTTAGAAAACTAAAAGATTGCCACCTTTTATTTAACTTTTGCTCTCAGTTTATGGAATTGTCCATACAGAAGACATTTCTCTTATTTGTAAGAGTTGTTCTGTTAGTATTTTTTTTTTTTTTTGTAGACGAGTCAGATATTATAGGTTTACAGTTTTTAAAAACTTTCACTGTATAAACTGATTTCTTTGTTTAGTGTATACTTCTCTTGATAAATATGAAGCTTTACACTTCAACTTCTAATATTACTTCTATAAATAACTTGATAAAACAAATCTAATATTTTATTACTTTCAGCAGTGCCTATTGATCCTCTAATACTACAGTGATTCATTAATGTACTTCCTATTTCTCACATTTCTACCCAGTATAAGACTCAATGTAAAACAATTTTAATTTTATATTATTTTTTAAACTTTTATTTTTAGATATGAAAATACCTCAGTTATTTTTATTCAGCTTTATATTGTCTCCTTTTATACCAAGCTAATAAAAGTAATCAGAAAATTTTCTCTGTATTCTTTTAACTCCCTTTTAATTACATAATTTCTGATTGTTACATAGATAATATTCACATTCTTTTTTTGTCATATTTAAGCACATTTGTTTTAACATTTTTACATTTTAACATTAACATTTAATGCTTATTTCTAAGATGAATGGATTTATTACTGACAGGTTAAACTTTTGCATTTATTGTTGTTTTATATCTGGTTTGGCCACATTTAGTAAGTTCCTAAGACAGTACCCGTGTGAACAATTTTCCATGACTCCCTGAATATCAACTTTATTGTTCTTTTATATATTGTTTTTCCCAAAGAAAAATTTGTAAGTACTGTTCTACTGTCTTATACATTGTATGACGTTGTAAACAAGTATGAGGCTAGCCTAACTTTTTTTCCCTATTTAACAGTTTTGAAATTTGGAGATATATCTCAATGTCATCCATTCTGAATCAATATTTCCTCAGACAAACTGTACCTTTTCAATTTGTGTATTGAAGTCCTCTTTTATTTTTTTCTTGTGATATTTCTTAAACATTTGTTCTATTTCTTTTTTTTTTTCCTCCAGGGGTCTCATTTATATAAGATGCTACCTTTGCTTGCCTTATACTTGTTCTGCCTTGTGCTTGTTCCAATTTCACCTTTTTTTTCCTCCAGAGGTCTCATTTATATAAGATGCTACCTTTGCTTGCCTTATACTTGTTCTGCCTTGTGCTTGTTCCAATTTCAACCTATTTTTCTATTAGTCTTATTTTTTTCTCCCAGGTATTTCTTGTGCTTTGACAGCTCATGTTTCATCTCTTTATATTGACTTCATCTTTTCCTTGAGCTCCTTTATCTCCTCTTTGAGCTTGTCTACTTTGTGCAGTTAATTTACTATATGTTTCTTTATTTGTTCATTGATTACATGCCCAACTACTCAGCTACAATCTTCCTCTGTCCCATTACAAATCTTTCCTACTCATCTTGTTTTTCTCCCTTTTGTTTGAACCATAACTATTAAATACTCTGTATTACTCATTTTTTCTCAAACAATTATATGCTTATTTTTAAGCATTATTGGCAGATTATTACTAAAGTCCATAGATTCCATTAGGGTTCACTCTTAATGTTGTACACTTCTATGGGTTTTGATCATTGTATAATGTCATGTATCCATCATTACAGTATTCAACAAAATAACTGTACTGCCCTAAACATCCTCTGTGCTTTATTCATCCTCTGCCCTCTAACCCCTGGAAACTAGTGATTTTTTCACTGTCTTTATAGTTTTGCCTTTTATAGAATGTCACACAGTTAGAATCATTTGATACGGAGCCTATGCACCCCAATGTTCATTGCAGCACTATTTACAATAGCCAGGTCATGGAAGCAACCTAAATGCCCATCAACAGACGAATGGATAAACGAGGTGTGGTACATATATACAATGGAATATTACTCAGCCATAAAAAGGAATGAAATTGGGTCAGTTGTTGAGACGTGGATGGATCTAGAGACTGCCATACAGAGTGAAGTAAGTCAGAAAGAGAAAAACAAATATTGTATATTAACGCATGTATGTGGAACCTAGAAAAATGGTACAGATGAACCGGTTTGCAGGGCAGAAATTGAGGCACAGATGTAAAGAACAAACGTATGGACACCAAGGGGGGAAAGCCGTGGGGGGGTGGGGATGGCGGTGTGATGAATTGGGCGATTGGGATTGACATGTATACACTGATGTGTATAAAACTGATGACTAATAAGAACCTGCTGTATAAAAAAATAAATTAAATAAAATTCAAAAATTAAAAAAAAAGACTGGCTTCTTTCATTTAGCAATATTCATTTAATGTTCCTGCATGCCTTTTCATTGTCTGATAGCTTATTTCTTTTCATTGCTGAATGGTATTCCATTGTGTGAATCTGTATGTGTCCATGAGTCTGAAGCCTGTCTAATTTTTCCCCCTATTTAATTGTTTTTGAAAAATTTCAAACTGTTTGATTATCCTTTCACCTATTTAGCAATATAATTCTTCACATATTTGAACTCATTTATACTCCCATGGATATTACATGAGTTATTTGCACAAATATTTGCAACCTGTAGAATTATATTTTCATGTGTATGTGAATGGCCAATGTGCTCAGTAAAAATATATCTTATTCCTATTTTAATTTGCATTTATCCACCTACTAATGAGATCAGGAATCTTTTAATTTGTTTATTATCCATATATAATTTTAAAAATTGAAGCCTAGGTACAGAGGATTGAGTTAACAATTCTAATTCATGCTAAGTTATCATGATTGATCTGTTTAAGGTCTTTCTATTTATTTATCTACTAATTTACTCTTTTCTTTAATTCAGATTCCTACTACAATTACTTTTTCTGAACATAGGCAATCATTCAATGTGTTTAGTGTATCCTTCTATTTGTATTGTTTTAAAACCTATATTGCTGCATTAAAAGCAACTGAATTTTAATTTTATATAAAGATTATTATGTCATATACCTAATTCTGTTTCTTAATTGTCTCATTTAGCAGTATGGTTTTTATAACATGCATACATATTATGAGCTATAAATCTTATGATTTTGTACTGAATCTGGTTGAGAAGGCTTTGATAATGATTTATTTAATACTTCAGGATTATTTAATTTTCATCTATTTAAATTCTCTATTTCTTCTTGCATTAACATTGGAGTTTTACACTTTTCTATGAATTCATCAATTTCATCCAATATTTAAGAATTCATGTTTTGTTTTGGTTTTGGTTTTTTTGGCCACACCACATGGTATGTGGGACCTTTGTTCCCCAATCAGGGATCGAATCCATACCCCCTGCAGTGGAAGCACGGAGTCTTAACCACTGGACTGCCAGAGAAGTCCCAAGAATTCTTGTTTTTGTATTTATTGAAAAATACCTTCCCTAATCCAGGATTTAAAAGATACTTCTTGGGACTTCCCTGGTAGTGCAGTGGTTAAGAATCCGCCTGCCAATGCAGGGGACACAGGCTCAATCCCTGGTCTGGGAAGATCCCACATGCCATGGAGCAGCTAAGCCCGTGCACCACAACTACTGAGCCTGTGCTCTAGAGCCTGAGAGCCACAACTACCGAGCCCACGTGCCACAACTACTGAGCCCAAGCACTGCAACTACTGAAGCCCGTGCGCTCTAGGGCCCATGCTCCACAACAAGAGAAACCACCTCAGTGAGAAGCCTGTGCACACCACAACAGAGAGTGGCCCCCACTCGCCACAACTAGAGAAAGCCCATGCACAGCAACAAGACCAAACACAGGCAAAAAAAAATTTTTTTAATAAAACTTTAAAAAAGATACTTCTTTATATTTTGTAACACTTTTAAGGCCCTCCATCCCAACCCCATAGCAGATGGGCATGGGTGACCCCCAAGAGGTTTCATTTTCCATCTGGACATGCTAAGGGCCTGGATAGGGTAGTGGTGGGGGAGAGAGCCAGAGTCCCCCATTAATTGTCTGCCACCCCAGAACAGGGAAGGCTGCAGCCTTACCCCACCCAGACACACCGTGGGGTTTGTGTCTGACCCCATCTTCCCTGTACCATGCCCCAGCCCCCCAAGAGACATAGAATGACAGCAGAATGGGGGCTTCCCTTCACCAGCGCTACCAGGTCACTAGCCCTGCAGAGGTCAGTATCAGTCCCCTGTTGGGCAGAGTGGGGGAGGCTGGGCAAGCCCTGCAGTGCCAGGGGCCAGAGGAGGGAGCTTAAAACCCATCCTGGGGACCTGGGGAGGGGACAAGAGGTGGGATTCTGAGTGAATTGAAGCTCGAAGCACCCCATCCCTGAAGTATCCTCCATTGTCCCATAGGATGTCACTTACCAAACACAAATTCAAAACTAAAATTATTAAAAGTTCAGAAGAGTGACCACATTAAAACCTAGTATAGAGTGCTTCTGAGCGTGGGGCTTTGTGTGACTACCCTGGTCACACACCCAGGAAGCCATCTCCACTTAAAATCTTAAGATTTCACTCAGAGGAAAAGCAGAGCCTTCCCAAGGCGGTACAGGGCTGCCACCCCACTTCCTGACACTACTCTCCTCTCCCTCCTCTGCAGCCACAGGAGCCACCGTGGCACCCCTGGAACACGTCTGGCACACTCACTCCTCAAGGCCCACGCACGGGTTACTCTCTCCCTGAATTACTCTTCCACTTTTCCCTGGGCTCACTTTCTCACCTCCACCAAGTCCCTCAAATCTCACTTTCTCAAAGAGGCATGGCCTGCCAAGGCTGTTTAAAAAGTTTAAAATCCAACTCTCTCTTTCCAGTTTTTTTCTTTATGATTTTCATAGACCTAATTATCTTTTTAAGTATATAACTTAATCAACTGATTTATTTATTTATTTATATTCTTTATTGCCTATTTTCTGCTTCTAAGAAAACAAGCTCCATGAGAGCAGGTGGATTACTTAACTAACATTATTGTTTTCAAATATGTTTTTAAAATGGTCACAGTATACTAAGTGAAAAGACATAAAACTGTAGATACCAAGTGATCAATAGGATACAAATGATGTTTGTATGTGTGCAGGAATAAATGTACACTTGTATATATGTGCTTGATTACATGCATGTGCATGCGTGTGTATGTATATAAAAAACTGAAAGAGAACAATTATAATATTTTTCTTTCTATAGATGGCGAATTGGTGGGTGTTTAATTTTCTTTTTAATTTTTTGCATTTTAATAATCCACACTAATATTAATGACTATAAAAAATAAACATTTTAAGTAAGCATCACTTTCCAGAAATGTTGATAGTCTCTCCACTCTAATATTCATAGAATATGAGACCTTAACTTGTACCTGTAACTTTCTGAAATTACTGAGAGTCAGTACAAGGAAACTTAAATCACTTTCTCATGATAGCTAAGACATAGGTGGCCTTATCTTCCCCCAATCACCATAACATGTCTGTCATACATTTTATCATGACACAAGATATTAACACATTATCTTTGTCCTCTGTGGAGCTACTGATTCTCTTTTCTCATTTATTAATAAGAAATCTATTTTTTAATGATTTTTTGTTTTCCCAGTGACTACATATGGCACAACCAAGAAATGACATTAAAGAAAAGGATCAGCTGATTTTACGGTGATAAAATTTCTAAAGTACACATGGGGAACATGCACATAAAGAATAAGAATGGGACTTCCCTGGTGGAATGGTGATTAAGAATCTGCCTGCCAATTCAGGAGACACGGGTTCGAGCCCTGGTCCGGGAAGATCCCACATGCCGCAGACTAACTAAGCCCATATGCCACAACTACTGAGCTTGCACTCTGGATCCCTCGAGCCACAACTACTGAGCCTGCATGCCACAACTACTGAAGCCTGTGCACCTAGAGCCCGTGCGCACAGGCTCTAGGCACACAAGAGAAGCCACAGCAATGAGAAGCCCATGCACCGCAACGAAGAGTAGCCCCCCCCACCACAACTAGAGGAAGCCCGTGCACAGCAAGGAAGACCCAATGCACCCCAAAATTAATTAATTAATTAATTAGTTAATTTTTTTAAAAAAGAATAAGAATGAACACAAATGGTGCTTCCTGTAATTGTCATATGAGGGTAGGCATTGGGTGTTTCTTTTGGCCACCACCACTATTTTTATCTGGAAAAACTCAGGTTAAGATGAAGAATATCATGGGAAGCCTTGATGAGGGAACCAAGGCACAGAATCAGTAAACATGTGCCTTAATGATGGTAAAAGGGAATCTGATAGTTTGGTTATTTAGAGTTTATTAAGGTCAAGTTTTTGTTTTTGCTTTTGTTTTAGCTATCAGCTGGCAAGTCCTTTTACTCACTCTTTTCCTATCAGCATATATTATGCCATATAAATTTTAAAACACATTTTAATAAACTCATTTTTATATGAAGCAAAATGATACCAATTTGATTTTTCTTTTATCCCCACCCAATTTTTTTGAGTTAATTTTTCAGATCTTGTAATGTCAGAGGAAAATATAGCCCACAGTGCATCATATTGAATTTACCTTCAAACACATGGAACAGTATTCAGTGCAATTCTCATTTAATCTCAATTGCACTTATTCCTATTGGATTTAAATTTCATTTACTTAGTAGGCCTTTCTCTTTTGTCTGAAACTAGGACTCTATTAAGAATATAATAGTAGCACTTTTTAATAAAACTAAAAGGAATAAGATATGTATTGAGGTCAAACAAAATTGGACAGGAATTGCATATAAAACCATCTTCTCTCATATTTTCAGCACTGCAAATGCATTTAATATTTATTTAGTTCAAATTATAACTTCATAGATTTCTATAATTTAATTAACCTCTCCTCACTCTGTGCTTCTATATTTCTTTGCAACTCCTTGATAACAACACGTATTTCTTGCTCTATGAGAATAGGGAAGTCATATTGATTGAGTTGCTATGTGCCAATCACTGTGCTGCTTTCTTTTCACATACAATCTCCATTTTCTCCTTGAACTCCAGCAATGACAATTTAGTGTTGATGCTAATCATCTCCAGGTTATGCTAAATTTCAGAGAAGTTAGGGAGGTTGTTTCTAAATCATAGTCCAATGTGTAGCAGGACTGACATTCAAACCAGGTCTATCTAAATCCAAAATTCAGTTCACAGGGTCCATAATTATCCATGCCAGGCCTTATCACTAGACTGTAAACTACTTAAACTCAAAAATATAGTCTTCTGTTTCTTGCTAAACACAGTATTGTCTTAGCAAGTTGCAAACTCTGATATAGTATTTTAAAAATACATCTGACTGCATATTATCTCTGGTAAAACGTATCTTAATGATATGTAGGTTTAAACAATATTCCACTTTTGTAATAAAAAAAAAATGTTGATCCCCAAGGTGATTTCATAGAAGTAGAAAAATCAGTATATTTTCAGATCTAACCTGTGAGACAAATAATGAAAAAATAAGTAAAAATAACAAACACCTAAACTGAAACCACTTCCAATTTCTTAGGCAGAAATTTGACCCACAACAAAGAACATTGCTTCTTAGTTTATGGGTTTTTTTCCTCAACTAAAATAACAGTATATATTAGGGAAAATCAATCAAAACAAATAAAGTTTGCTTCTTCTTCTTCTTTTTTTTTTTTTTTTTTTTACAGATACTATATACAAAGGAAAAGTCAAAATTCAATGTGAGTTCTGATAAAAACGTGATTTACTGAGACAAAGTCCATTTAATTATATTGAAGTATTTAGAAGTTCACTTTTCATAAGGTTAGACAAAGATTCAGAATATAATGCTTATATCTTTTGTTATAATTCTTTCAAAGTATTCTTTCCTTACTGCATTCATCTCATAAACAATGTTTTTCATGGCAAAACCAAACAAAAGTGAAATAAAACTTTAGATTGAGGCAAAATTTCTTCCCTCTTAACCACGTTGCAAACTTTTTAAAAAAGGTAAAGGTATTTTATATAATTTTCATTAGAAAGGAAAAGAAATCATTCTGTTTATAAATCTACAAATATATTCTCCAGCAAATTAAGAAACATATTTTCTAATTTACAAATACTCATTTAGAATTGATCATTAATTTCATATATTTTATATAGGCACACATTATTGATAAAACAGAGATGTATTTTAACCTCAAATAAGCCAATTAAATGTAAGCTATTTCTTCATACAATCGACTTTAAATCTGTGAATAAAAGTGAAACCAACTCGAGTTGATATTAATTTAATAACCTAGTGACAGTAGGGAAAAATTGGCATGGATTTGTTTTTTTTGTTTTTTTTTGGTTTTTTTTTTTAATTTTTATTTATTTATTTATGGCTGTGTTGGGTCTTCGTTTCTGTGCGAGGGCTTTCTCTAGTTGTGGCAAGCGGGGGGCCACTCTTCATCGCGGTGCGCGGGCCTCTCACTATCGTGGCCTCTCTTGTTGCGGAGCACAGGCTCCAGACGCGCAGGCTCAGTAGTTGTGGCTCACGGGCCCAGCTGCTCCACGGCATGTGGGATCCTCCCAGACCAGGGCTCGAACCTGTGTCCCCTGCATTGGCAGGCAGACTCTCAACCACTGCGCCACCAGGGAAGCCCATGGATTTGTTTTTGACTGAGATAAATTTTAAAGTTAAGTTTTTCTCTCTACTTAGCTTTGGAGTTACCCTTAAGGCATTAATCTATTGAAAGGGATAAGTTATCTTTCAGAGGAAACATGTCATAAATATTTTGATAAAGTATTTGTAATCCTCAAAAACAGATGGCTGTTCTATAAAGATTGTCAGCTGAGAAGGTTTTGCTGACAGAATCATACTAAACAACTGCAACTGGGTTTTGCACTGCAAAATCAGATACATTCTTCTATTAATCAATCACAGCTGGCTGATTTTTCTGACACCTGGAACTTGCAAGACCTAATTTGTACCCTTTGCTCTATTTCTGACTAATAAACCTTAAGTGAAGCAAAATAGGCTCTTGGCAGTGTGGTGTGTGAGGGGTATAATAATAGATTAACATGTCAAGAGGAGAAACGTGAAAGATGTTGATTTAACCTTATAAATATTGGGAAAAGGAACTATTACTAAGGATCTTAGGCAGAAACATCCTCCAGGAAATTTATATCAGGGAAAAGGAGGGCCCATATTGATAATGATAACACAATAAGAAGAATGTTTATTTTCCTCTGTGGCTTCCACTTAATTGGCATAACATTCCCTAATTGATTTTAGGATCTAGTTTTCTCTACTGACATTTGGATGATATATTTGGGAGAGGATGCATCACTTTATATTATTAAAATTCAAACTATCCTTTGTAATTTTAGCATAATTTGTATATAACATTAATCTATTATTTATTATTTGTAACTTTTTACTAATGAGAAGATAAGGAAGAGGTATCTTTTCTAACCAATTTCCCTAAAAATCAAAGGACCCAAGGTACAGAATGTGTGATTCCACATGATAGGCAATAGGTTGGTATAAGTCACACTCTAACCTATTACTGTGTGATAAATTTCTTCCAGTATTTATCATTATGTGAGTTTTCATTTATTTTTTGACTCTTTGATTATTATCTCTCTTCCAGTGCAATGTAAAATTAATGAAAGCAAGGATTTGAGTTTGCGTTGATCATCACTCCATTGTAACCTCAGTGTAAAAAACAGTGCCTGTTACACAGTGTGTCCTCCATAAATATATGTTGGAGAAATCTATAAATGTCATCCACTGTAACCATGAAGTTGTATTCACAACATACATTCTGTGTTCTGGATTAATTTGCTTTTCATTAATTTACTTTTTTATTAATTTGCTTTTTTTACAAAAATGATTCATTTATCAAACATACATTCTTTACCACCAAGTCCGAGGTATTATACTAGGTGCTTCAGAATGAATATGGATAGAACATCACTCCTGTCTATAAGGGTTCACAGACAGGTGGAAAAGAAAAATAAGACAACAAAACATATGATAAAACTTTAGAAATCTCTAGAACCCTCATTTCCAAAATTCTGTTAATAGTTTGTTAAAAACACCTTATGCTGAATTTGATGTTCTATTTTCAATTATTACCCTGTCTTATAAAGAATAAATTAATATTAATCTGATTTTTTTGGTCTCCTTGAGGTTCCAAAAATTAAGGTCATTGATGTTCAGAAGATTCTAGACTGTCCTCTCCAAACTTTACAAAAGTGAGCACATTTTCACCATTTTTTCCCTCTGAAAATATTGCAGGTTCTTTACTGTAGGTTCCCTATAGTACTGTACTGGCGAAGCACATGAGTTTGGGGGGCAAAGTCATCTTGAGTTCTTATTTAAGGCTTTACTGTAAATTACTGTTGACAAGAACCAATGTCTCTTCATTTTCAAATGAGTGGATTGAAATAAACAAAATTATAAAGAGCTTTTCATACTCACACATTTTGGAATGTATACAATTAATAAAAGAGGTAACTAACAAGACCATGGTTAAAAAACAAGAACAAACAAACAAAAACAGGGAGACCTTCAAGACGGTGGAGGAGTAAGACGTGGAGATCACCTTCCTCCCCACAAATACATCAGAAATACATCTACATGTGGAACAACTCCTACAGAACACCTACTGAACGCTGGCAGAAGACCTTAGACTTCCCAAAAGGCAAGAAACAACCCACGTACCTGGGTAGGGCAAAAGAAAAAGGAAAAAACAGAGACAAAAGAATAGGAACGGGACCTGCACCTCTGGGAGGGAGCTGTGAAGGAAGAAAGGTTTCCACACACTAGGAAGCCCCTTCGCAGGCGGAGACTGCTGGTGGTGGAGACAGGGAAGCTTCGGAGCCACGGAGGAGAGCGCAGCAACAGGGGTGCAGAGGGCAAAGCGGAGAGATTCCCACACAGAGGATCAGTGCCGACCAGCACTAACCAGCCTGAGAGGCTTGTCTGCTCACCTGCCTGGGTGAGTGGGGGCTGGGAGCTAAGGCTCGGGCATCAGAGGTCAAACCCCAGGAAGAGGACTGGGGTTGGCTGCATGAACACAGCCTGAAGGGGGCTAGTGTGCCACAGCTAGCTGGAAGGGAGTCCAGGAAAAAGTCTGGACCTGCCTAAGAGGCAAGAGACCGTTGTTTCAGGGTGCATGAGGAGAAGGGATTCAGAGCACCACTGCATGAGCTGCAGAGATGGGCGCGAGCAGCAGCTATAGCGTGGACACAAGAGACAGGCATGAAATGCTAAGGCTGCTGCTGCAGCCACCAAAAAGCCTGTGTGCAAGCACAGATCACTATCCACACCTCCCTCCCTGGAGCCTGTGCAGCCCGCCACTGCCAGGGTCCCGTGATCCAGGGACAACTTCCTGGGAGAACACACGGCACTGTTCGGGCTGTAGCAACATCGCGCCGGCCTCTGCCTCCACAGGCTCACTCCGCATTTTGTACCCCTCCCTCCCCGGCCCCCAGCCTGAGTGAGCCAGAGCCCCCAATCAGCTGCTGCTTTAACCCTATCCCGTCTCAGCGAAGACCAGATGCCCTCAGGTGACCTACATGCAGAGGCAGAGACAAATCCAAACCAGAACCCCAGGAGCTGTGGGAACAAAAAGAGAAAGGGAAATTTCTCCCAACAGCATCAGGAGCACCTGATTACATCTCTACAATCAACTTGATGTGCCTGCATCTGTGGAATACCTGAATAGACAACGAATCATCCCAAAATTGAGGCGGTGGACTCTGAGAGCAACTGTAGACTTGGGGTTTGCTTTCTGCATCTAATTTCTTTCTGGTTTTATGTTTATCTTAATTTAGTAATTAGAGTTTATTATCATTGCTAGATATGTTTATTGATTTGGTTGCTCTCTTCCTCCTTTTTTTTTTATATAGAGATATATAATTTTTTTCCTTTTTCTCTTTTGGTGAGTGTGTATGTGTATGCTTCTTTGTGTGATTTTGTCTGTATAGTTTTGCTTTTACCATTTGTCCTAAGGTCTGGTCTGTCCGTTTTTAGTTTTTTTTGTTTTTATCTAGTATAGTTTTTAGAGCTTGTTATCATTGGTGGATTTGTTTTTTGGTTTGGTTGCTCTCGTCTATCTTTTTTCTTTCTTTTTTCTTTTTTTATAAATTTAAATTTTTTAAATAACTTTATTTTGTTTTATTTTTTTCTTTCTTTCTTTTTTCTCCCTATTCTTCTGAGCCATATGGCTGACACGGTCTTGGTGCTCCGACCAGGTGTCAGACCTGTGCTGCTGAGGTGGGAGAGCAAAGTTCAGGACATTGGTCCACCAGAGACCTCCCGGCTCCATGTAATATCAAATGGCAAAAGCTCTCCCAGAGATCTCCATCTCAAGGCTAAGACACAGCTCCACTCAAGGACCAGCAAGCTACAGTGCTGGACACCTTATGCCAAACAACTAGCAAGACAGGAACACAACCCCACCTATTATCAGAGGGGCTACCTAAAATTATAATAAGGTCACAGACACACCAAAAACACACCACCGGACGTTGTCCTGCCCACCGGAAAGACAAGAACCAGCCTCATACACCAGAACACAGGCACCAGTCCCCTCCACCAGGATGCCTACACAACCCACTGAAGCAAACTTAGCGACTGGGGGCAGACACCAAAAACAACAGGAACTACGAACCTGCAGCCTGCGAAAAGGAAACCCCAAACACAGTAAGTTAAGCAAAATGAGAAGACAGAGAAAAAGACAGCAGCTGAAGGAGCAAGGTAAAAACCCACCAAACCAAACAAATGAAGAAGAAATAGGCAGTCTACCTGAACAAGAATTCAGAATAATGATAGTAAAGATGATCCAAGATCTTGGAAATAGAATGAAGAAAATAAAAGAAACATTTAACAAGGACATAGAAGAACTAAAGAGCAAACAAACAATGATGAACAACACAATAAATAAAATTAAAAATACTCTAGAAGGAATCAATAGCAGAATAATTGAGGCAAAAAAACGGATAAGTGACATGGAAGATAAAAGAGTGGAAATAACTACTGCAGAGCAGAATAAAGAAAACGGAATAAAAAGAATTGAGGACAGTCTCAGAGACCTCTGGGACAACATTAAATGCACCAACATTCGAATTATAGGGGTCTCAGAAGAAGAAGAGGAAAAGAAAGGGACTGAGAAAATATTTGAAGAGGTTATAGTTGTAAACTTTCCTAATATGGGAAAGGAAATAGTTAATCAAGTCCAGGAAGCACAGAGAGCCCCATATAGGATAAATCCAAGGAGAAACACACCAAGACACATGTTAATCAAACTATTAAAAATTAAATACACAGAAAAAATATTAAAAGCAGCAAGGGAAAAACAACAAATAACATACAAGGGAATCCCCATAAGGTTAACAGCTGGTCTTTCAGCAGAAACTCTGCAAGCAGAAGGGAGTGGCAGGACATATGTAAAGTGATGAAAGGGAAAAACCTACAATCAAGATTACTCTATTCAGCAAGGATCTCATTCAGATTTGACAGAGATATTAAAACCTTTACAGACAAGCAAAATCTAAGAGAATTCAGCAACACGGAACCAGCTTAACAACAAATGCTAAAGGAACTTCTCTAGGCAGGAAAAACAAGAGAAGGAAAAGACCTACAATAACAAACCCAAAACAATTAAGAAAATGGTAATATGAACATACATATCAATAATTACCTTAAATGTAAATGGATTAAATGCTCCAGCCAAAAGACAAAGACTGGCTGAATGGAAACAAAAACAAGACCCATATATATGCTGTATACAAGAGACCCACTTCAGACATAGGGACACATACAGACTGAAAGTGCAGGGATAGAAAAAGATATTCCATGCAAATGGAAATCAAAAGAAAGCTGGAGTAGCAATTCTCATATCAGACAAAGT
The DNA here is from genome assembly GCF_949987535.1 of Balaenoptera acutorostrata. NCBI lineage: Eukaryota > Metazoa > Chordata > Mammalia > Artiodactyla > Balaenopteridae > Balaenoptera > Balaenoptera acutorostrata. The sequence goes on from NC_080072.1 coordinate 22,368,048, forward strand.
AGACTTTAAAATAAATAATATTACAAGAGACAAAGAAGGACACTACATAGTGATCAAGGGATCAATCCAAGAAGAAGATAGAAAAATGGTAAATATTTATGCACCCAACATAGGAGCATGTCAATGCATAGGGCAAATGCTAACAGCAATAAAAGGGGAAATCGACAGTAACACAATCATAGTAGGGTACTTTAATACCTCATTATTGATAATGGACAGATCATCTAAAATGAAAATAAATAAAGAAACACAAGCTTTAAATGATACATTAAACAAGATGGACTTAATTGATATTTATAGGACATTCCATCGAAAAACAACAGAATACACTTTCTTCTCAAGTGCTCATGGAACATTCTCCAGGATAGATCATATCTTGGGTCACAAATCAAGCCTTGGTAAATTTAAGAAAATTGAAATTGTATCAGATATCCTTTCCAACCACAATGCTATGAGACTAGATATCAATTATAGAAAAAATCTGTAAAAAATACAAACACATGGAGGCTAAACAATATACTACTTAATAACCAAGAGATCACTGAAGAAATCAAAGAGGAAATCAAAATATACCTAGAAACAAATGACAATGAAAACACAACAACCCAAAACCTATGGGATGCAGCAAAAGCAGTTCTATGAGGGAAGTTTATAGCAATACACTCCTACCTCAAGAAACAAGAAACATCTCAAATAAAAAACCTAACCTTACACTTAAAGCAATTAGACAAAGAGGAACAAAAAAATCCCAAAGTTAGCAGAAGGAAAGAAATCATAAAGATCAGATCAGAAATAAGTGAAAAAGAAATGAAAGAAACAATAGCAAAGATCAATAAAACTAAAACCTGGTTCTTCGAGAAGATAAACAAAATTGATCAACCATTAGCCAGACTCATCAAGAAAAAAAAGGGGAAGACTCAAATCAATAGAATTAGAAATGAAAAAGGAGAAGTAACAACTGACACTGCAGAAATACAAAGGATCATGAGAGATTACTACAAGCAACTATATGTCAATAAAAGGGACAACCTGGAAGAAATGGACAAATTCTTAGAAAAGCACAACCTTCCAAGACTGAACCAGGAAGAAATAGAAAATATAAACAGACCAATCACAAGCACTGAAATTGAGACTGTGATTAAAAATCTTCCAACAAACAAAAGCCCAGGACCAGATGGCTTCACAAGCAAATTCTATCAAACATTTAGAGTAGAGCTAACACCTATCCTTCTCAAACTCTTCCAAAATATAGCAGAGGGAGGAACACTCCCAAACTCATTCTACGAGGCTACCATCACCCTGATACCAAAACCAGACAAATATGTCACAAAAAAAGAAAAACTACAGGCCAATATCACTGATGAACATAGATGAAAAAATCCTCAACAAAATACCAGCAAACAGAATCCAACAGCACGTTAAAAGGATCATACAGCATGATCAAGTGGAGTTTATCCCAGGAATGCAAGTATTCTTCAGTTTAAGTGACTCAATCACTGTGATAAACCATATTAACAAATTGAATTATAAAATGCATATGATCATCTCAATAGATGCAGAAAAAGCTTTCGACAAAATTCAACACCCATTTATGATAAAAAACCTCCAGAAAGTAGGCATAGAGGGAACTTACCTCAACATAATAAAGGCCATATATGACAAACCCAAAGCCAACCTCATCCTCAATGGTGAAAAACAGAAAACATTTCCACTAAGATCAGGAACAAGACAAGGTTGTCCACACTCACCACTATTATTCAACATAGTTTTGGAAGTTTTAGCCATAGCAATCAGAGAATAAAAAGAAATAAAAGGAATCCAAATCAGAAAGGCAGAAGTAAAGCTGTCACTGTTTGCAGATGACATGATACTATACATAGAGAACCCTAAAGATGCTACCAGAAAACTACTAGAGCTAATCAATGAATTTGGTAAAGCAGCAGGTTACAAAACTAATCCACAGAAATCTCTTGCATTCCTATACACCAATGATGAAATATCTGAAAGAGAAATTAAGGAAACTCTCCCATTTAGCTTTCCAACAAAAAGAATAAAATACCTAGGAATAAACCTACCTAAGGAGATAAAAGACCTGTATGCAGAAAACTATAAGACACTGATGAAAGAAATTAAAGATGATACAAATAGATGGAGAGATATACCATGTTGTTGGATTGGAAGAATCAACATTGTGAAAATGACTATCCTACCCAAAGCAAACTACAGATTCAATGCAATCCCTATCAAACTACCAATGACATTTTTCACAGAACTAGAACAAAATTTCACAATTTGTATGGAAACACAAAAGACCCCGAATAGCCAAAGCAATCTTGAGAAAGAAAAATGAAGCTGGAGGAATCAGGCTCCCTGACTTCAGACTATACTACAAAGCTTCAGTAATCAAGACAGTATGGTACTGGCACAAAAACAGAAATATAGGTCAGTGGAACAGGACAGAAAGCCTAGACATAAACCCAAGGACATATGGTCACGTTATTTTTGATAAATGGAGCAAGAATATACAATGGTGAAAAGACAGCCTCTTCAATAAGTGGTGATGGGTAAACTGGACAGCTACCTGTAAAAGAATGAAAGTAGAACACTCCCTAATACCATACACAAAAATAAACTCAAAATGGATTAAAGACCTAAATGTAAGGCCAGACACTATCAAACTCTTAGAGTAAACATAGGCAGAACACTCTATGACATAAATCACAGCAAGATCCTTTTGAACCACCTCCTAGAGTAATGGAAATAAAAACAAAAATAAACAAATGGGACCTAATGAAACTTAAAAGCTTTTGCACAGCAAAAGAAACCATAAATAAGATGAAAAGACAACCCTCAGAATGGGAGAAAATACTTGCAAATGAAGCAACTGACAAAGGATTAATCTCCAAAATTTACAAGCAGCTCATGCAGCTCAATATCAAAAAAGCCAAACAACCCAATCCCAAAATGGGCAGAAGACCTAAACAGACATTTCTCCAGAGAAGATATACAGATTGCCAACAAACACATGAAAGGATGCTCAACACCACTAATTATTAGAGAAATGCAAATAAAACTACAATGAGGTATCACCTCACATCATTCAGAATGGCCATCATCAAATAATCTACAAACAATAAATGCTGGAGAGGGGTTGCAGAAAATGGAATCCTCTTGTACTGTTGGTGGGAATGTAAATTGATACAGCCACTATGGAGAACAGTATGGAGGTTCCTTAAAAAAGTATAAGTCGAACTACCATACAACCCAGCAATCCCACTACTGGGCATATACCCTGAGAAAACCATATTTCAAAAAGAGCCATGTATCACAATGTTCATTGCAGCTCTATTTACAATAGCCAGGACATGGAAGCAACCTAAGTGTCCATTGACAGATGAATGGATAAAGAAGATGTGGCACGTATATACAGTGGAATATTACTCAACCATAAAAAGAAATGACATTGAGTTTTTTGTAGTGAGGTGGATGGACCTAGAGACTGCCATACAGAGTGAAGTAAGTCAGAAAGAGAAAAACAAATACTGTATGCTAACACATATATATGGAATCTAAAATAAAAGGTTCTGAAGAACCTAGGGGCAGGACAGGAATAAAGACACAGACATAGAGAATGGACTTGAGGACACGGGGAGGGGGAAGGGTAAGCTGGGACGAAGTGAGAGAGTGGCATGGACATATATACACTACCAAATGTAAAATAGATAGCTAGTGGAAAGCAGCCACATGGCACAGGGAGATCAGCTCAGTGCTTTGTGACCACCTAGAGCGGTGGGATGGAGAGGGTGGGGGGGAGATGCAAGAGGGAGGAAATATGGGGATATATACTCCAATAAAGATGTTTAAAAAAATAAACACAAATAAAACCAACACAGATATGTTGAGGAACTGTTCTTATATAATAACTCTAATATTTTATTGTGAACTATATAAAATAAATGCAATATCCTCAAGATATTCTTCAATCACTGTATTTTTTGCACTTGGGTAAAGAACCCACAATAAGACTAATACCTATTAGTTCTATGCCTGTGTACTCGGCAGAGTTTCCTCATATAAGGCCAAAGGGTAATTAAAAAGAACTGACTTAGTAGAGAAAAATAGAAATGAACAAGGAGATTAGAATCATATACATAAGATTAATTATTTTCATTTTCATGATATCACAGCAAATTCAAAACAATAGGAAACCTCTGAGATAGTCTGAGCTTCAAATTCCATGCCTTATTACTATAAAACATTGATCGGAAAATTTAAAAAAATACCCATTAAATAGAAACTGAAATATTAGTTTTTCTCCGTCTTCCTGTTTTAATGTGCATGAAGGATTTCTTTTCATATGAAATTTTAAGTGGCTCAAGGGGGTTAAAACTAGCAACCTCTACATATGCAGTGGATGTTTCAATAATTAAACCTTGAATATTATTGACAAGGTTAGTAAAATTTAGAGTGAAAACATACTTTTGTGTGTGACATGACCAGAAAGTTGCATATTGCTTCTATCAAGTTACTCTCCTATTATAGAAATGTCATTTGAATTTATTTGTCATTTCTGCTTTTAATCACCAGTTTATAACTCTGGAATCAAATCTTGCCTGTAGGTTCCTTGGCAAAACTCCCATTCACACCAGTATTAAGTACTTATGCCCCTATCAGCAAAGTTTGACCCATCCCCTTGTGTTTTCATTCAATTTCAGTTTTCAGGTATCCCTGTAATTAATCAGTTTCTTTAGATGATTCTGGCAGAGATGCCCTGGGGTTGAATAATTATACAAAATGATTAGCTTTTCAGCTGTGAGGTCTGTTGCTAGAGACATGAAAACTATAACATGATCTATAGTACAATGCCATATTACTGAATCATTGTACATAAATGTCCCCAGTGAACACAATTCTGTTAAAAAACAAGAAATGTAATTTGTTTTGCAATGTACAAAGTGTAAACAAGTCGTACTAAGGCATATATACAAGAAACAGAAAGTTTGAACTTCAAAAGATTCCACCGGATAATAATCAGGACCTCAGCATTCCAGTCCTGCCCCCTCTACTCATCAGCTATAGAACCTTGTGTAAATAACTTCATGGGAGCGTACTGGTCACTGATAATCATTTCTTTATCTGCAAATTTCAGGGGCAGACTAGGAAAAAAAGGAATTAACAGAGGAAGTTCTTTCCCATTGCATAAGTAACCCATATTCTAAGTTAACCCTTATTTCCTTACAAGTAGAAAAGTAGCTTCCAGTTGAAAGTTGGACTTCACTGTCCTCTATTTGTTTTCTGATTGCTTCTCTTTGATCTTACCCTTTATCTGAGAAAATCACAGCGTGGTGTGATATATGCCAGTTTAGGTATATTTTATTCTTTAATTCTTTCATTTGGTTTCTAGACCAATTTTGCTCAAATGGATTCCCTTAGGCACCCAAAAACGTGACCTGGAGATCAGTGAGTTTTATATATCTAAGATTAGATCTATGTATATCTACAGATGTAACTATCTATAACTATATCTGTACCTATATCTATATGATCTGTATCTATACCTATCTTTACCCATAGCTATAGCTATCTCACCCAGCTCTCTTATTACAGTGTTTAAACTCAAGGTGCAAAAAGTAATATTGTATCTTAGAAGGATTATGGGGTTAGAGAAAAGAAACTAAAGTTTTGTGATACCTGAGCCAAACTCATTTCAAGAGACTGTCGCAATTTACACTGCCACCAAAAGCTTATGAAAGTCTATTTCACTGCATCCTCATTGGCAATGAGTCTGTTTTAATTAAAATCTTTGTCATTTTGATAGTTAAAAAAAAAAAGAATACTTTAATTATATTAGGTTAATGAGAACTGAATCATTATTCAGTCTATTCAGACTTATGCAATGACAGAAAAAGGAAAATAATGGCACGATGCTGTACTAATATTAATTTTACTACCTAAAAGTAAGAGGAGACTTCAAAATATTTTAACAGAGATTATTAAAATGAGATTTGAGTAGTCTCAAGGGATTCAGTAGAACAGATATGCCAAACTCAGATAAAAGTAAAAAATCCTGATATACAAGCCAGAAAGCCAACTTATACACTGACAATAAACAATACAAATGGCAAAGTGAACATGTATTATATACCACCTTAAGTGACTCATCATATTGGAGAGAAACTACCATTTGATATAAATTACATTTTATATATGAAGAAAAATGTTATAATCAGAAGACTGTAGTTTTCTTGTGTTAGTTATATCACTGAAAAGACAGTTATATCACTGTCTCATGACAAATTATGTGACTTTGAGGAAGCCTCTCTCCTCTGACCTTTGTTTTCCTCATCTGAAAAGTGGGTATAATAAGAATACCCTCTTAATGTTACCAGGGGGTAAGGGGGAGTGGGGAGGGATAAATTGGAAGATTGGCATTGACATATACACACTACTGTATCTAAAATACATAACTAATAAGGACTTACTGTATAGCACAGGGAACTCTATATAACACTCTGTAATGGCCTATATGGGAAAAGAATCTAAAAAAGAGTGAATATATGTATATGTATAACAGATTTACTTTGCTGTACACCTGAAACCAACACAACATTGTAAATCAACTATACCCCAATAAAAAATTAAAATAAACTAGTAACTTATTCCTATATCGCCTATGAATATTTCCTGTATTTCGATTTGGAAGGCTAGTGGACTTTTCCCTGAATGTTTTGAAATAGGCACAAAGTTCATCTTTGTGACTTTTTTTTTCTGTGTTTCTGTCTTAATCTGTTGGGGCTGCTACGACAGCCCAAATACCATAGACTGGGTGGCTTATAAACAACAGAAGTTTATTTCTTATAGTTCTGGAGGCTGAGAAATACAAGATCAAGGCATCAGCAAATCTGGTGTATGGCGAAGGCCCACTTCGTAGTTCATAGATGTCCATATGTTTTCTGTGTCCATGCATGGCTGAAGGGATAAGGGAGTTCTCTGTGTCTCTTTTATAAAAGCACTAGTCTCATTCACAAAGGCTCCACCCTATAACCCAGCTCCCAAAGGCCTGTCCATGAAAAAATGTTGCCTGCCATATCAGTAAACAAAGGATGTTGCAGCCATCAAACCATCACATTACAGTCACCCCAACAGTGAAACCTGAGTCAACTCAGGATGATGAAGCACAGGATACTGGCCCCAGATAGCTGAGTTGTATATCAAAGGAGTGATTTCAGTGAGCGCAGACTTTTGCATCTTCCCATGTACAGAAAAGGACTACATTTATTTACTTGAGATGTCTGGTTTTCTTTAATTAACAGTAATATTTTGATGTTCTGACTACCTGGTCTTTTTGTTGCCAAAACTCCTATATATCCTAGCTCCTCCCTTACCTCTTCAGAGCAGTCCCTCAGAGTTATCTGAGAGGCTGCATCTTGGGCTTGTCTGCCAAATAAAATATAATTCTCAACTTTTACGTTGTGCATTTTTTTCAGTCAACAGGCCCCACCTCCAAATTCTATCATGCTGGGCATTAGAATTTAACAAAATTTGGGAGAAATACACATTCAGTCTATAACAGTTTCTCTAGCTGGAAAAAAAATCCCCATTATTATTATTATTCTTTTATTATATTAGTACTTCTACCCAATCTCAACTCTTGCCAGCTTTGAAGTCATTTTTTTTTTTTGCTTTGCTTTTAAAGGTGTCTTTGTATATTGGTTTATTTTGTATTTAATTTTCGGAGAGTAATACACTTTCTAAATTACTTCAAAGACAGGGTTTCTCAATATAATCCTAAAGTATGGAAGACAGTCTCCTCTTGAGAGGTTCTGGAGTAAGAAAACTATTTAGATCTCAACTTTCTGAAACCACTATAATTATGTGACTTTGAGGAAGCCTCTCTCCTCTGACCTTTGTTTTCCTCATCTGAAAAGTGGGTATAATAAGAATACCCTCTTAATGTTACCAGGGGGTAAGGGGGAGTGGGGAGGGATAAATTGGAAGATTGGCATTGACATATACACACTACTGTATCTAAAATACATAACTAATAAGGACTTACTGTATAGCACAGGGAACTCTATATAACACTCTGTAATGGCCTATATGGGAAAAGAATCTAAAAAAGAGTGAATATATGTATATGTATAACAGATTTACTTTGCTGTACACCTGAAACCAACACAACATTGTAAATCAACTATACCCCAATAAAAAATTAAAAAATAAAATAAAAAACAACAAAAAAGAATGCCCTCACTGAATTTTGCTGATAATAAATGATATACTGTATGTCAGTGGTTTTCAAATCTGGGAGCATATTACAGTAACTGGATATTGGTATTTTTATAACACCTTAGGCTATTTAATGTGTGTCTAAGTTCTTCTTGAAGGACAATCTTGCAAATGCTAGCAAAAATTCTGGCTCTGCCAGCAAGTCTGTGGTTAGATTAGCTATAACTAACTTCGGAATATTATATGCATATACCTTTGAGTGCTGGATCATTTATTTCAGGGGTGATTTGCATTTGGGGATCTTAATCAAGGCATTCTTCATTTATGTCAAGATATGGATCATCTAATCATAGCCATTTGGAACAAAATGTGAAGCTTTACTCCTGGGTGAGAGGAAATGGTTTTCATCCCCCGGCAGGCTTGGTAAACCCTGCTTAGCACTGCACCCTAAATAGAGAAGGTTGTTTTCTATCTTAGGCTGAAATCAGGACTGAAATGCAGTAGGGGAAAGCTTGGGCTATTCAGTTAGAATGGGCTACCTGACAGAGATGGCTTGATTTACAAAGGAGACAGTGTCTAAATTTTATTGTGTCTAATGTATACAATGTAGCTCCCACACCTATAGAGTGATATTATTATCATGATTTTATAAGATTGGGAAACTAAGTTTCAGAGAAGTAGTTTACCTACATATGTGATAGATTTTTCAGTTCTATCTAACTAGTTCTTTTTCCAATACCACATCATCCTGTACTGAGTAATGGGACAGAATTAGAGAGGCCAAAGGTAAGTAGGAAATAAAACACAGCACATGTTAACATTCCCAAAGGAAACATTCAAACCACTTTAGCACTCATTAGCATTTATAAGACGAGTGATCCAAACAATGAACTGATAGCTGGGAACCACAATAAAATGAACAATTTTGCATTGGTTCCCAGTAGATAAAAATGAGTATTTTTATTAACCAATTCCTGTGATGAATAGAAGACACTACTTGCAATAAATTTATTCCAATCTGTAGAGTAGCAGAATTCTATCTAACTTAAGTAATTTAGTAATGTGTATTACAAACATCAGTTCTCATGACAATTTAAGTAATAGTCCAGTCCCTCCCTTACTTTAGGTAAAGGGTAACCTGTGCTACAAACAGTTGATTATAATCCAACATTTAGGCTAATCAAATTGGATTAGAATTTGAGCATGATGATTAGAAAACATAAGCAACCATAATGAGCAAATGTATTTCACAGACTAACAGTTACTGTAAATCCATTTGAAAGATAAACAGGAGACTTGGGTGTAGAAATTTGCAATTTGAGGAAGGTGGTACAAAATAGGAATAGAAAACATGAAATTTACCATAAGGCATTTATCTCCTCCTTGAGAAACTTAATTCTGAGCCTTGATCTCTCTATTTGTAGGTGAGGATAAAAATACCTATTTTTCATGGAACTATTGTTCACATCATATAAGATCATGTAACTAAAGACCTTTATACAAAGTTTTCTATTACAGTAAAAATGATTAGTATACATAAAATTCTGTTTTGAAAACAGAGGATATACCTTCTTTTCAAGTATCGAAAGAATAATACTCAAACTCATTTTGCTTTGTGCTTTAAAGAGAACCTCAGTGATTCCCATACTGAAGAAATAGTATAGAGAAAAATATAATAAAACTAGAGGTTAATACAAAATAACAACAAGAACAACAACAACAACATGCTTTTACCGGGAAACAAATAAACAAAACTCTGTTTTAAAATCTTGAATATGTTAAACAACTATCATATCAAAATGAAATCCAAACTAGACTAAACTAAGGATAATGAAAAGCTACATGTCAAAACAAATTACATAGAAATAAGAGTTGTAAAAGAAAGTATGAATTGTATGTTTTCATATTATTAAAATAATGAATATCAAATTCAAGATGTTAGAAATAGAACAAAAATAAACCTTACAGAATTAGAAGCTGATTTTAATAAATATAAAAGTGAAAAGTTATGAATAAAGAAACAAAAAGTAATAGAGTTAATAACCTTAAATACTTGTTTAGAGAAAAGGAAAATAAAATAACTAAATCATTAGATAACTGACATAAAAGAAATAGGAGAAACAAAAATACATATATACCTTCAAAGATAATGGGTAAACTAACCATAGACAGAAAGGAAGATATTGTGTGAGACTGTTATGCTCAGATCTAAACAATAAATTCCCAGTGCAACAACTAATCACCATGAAAAAATAAAGCAACAAAATGAATCTCCAAATATAAATTTGGAGATATAAATTATATATAAATTATAAATTATATATATATATAATTATATATAAATTATATATAAATTATAAATTATATATATATATATATAATTATATATAAATTATATATAAATTTGGAGATACAAAATTTATATAGAACACTTGTTAAAGACAAATAATGTTATGAACAATATATTTCACAGGAGATTTTTACTAATTTTTAAGAAAATAATTTCAAAGTCACTTAAAGTGTTCCAGAGCAAATAAAAAGAAGAAATGTCTCCAATTATTTTATTCTAATATTACTTCAGTACCAAAATCCAACTAGGATTGTGCATTCTCACATACACACAAACGTTCACACAATACACACATTCACACAATACACAAGCACACACACACCTATTTCAGTTTCCAATTTCTAATTAGAGAATGGTTATATCATATAGAACAAAAATATAGAAAGATTCTATCACAATGGAACACCATTCCTTGCTCAGTAAAAGTTCATTTCTTACACTCAAAAAGTATTTTACTCAGCTGGCAGTAAGAGTGTGTTAGCAGGTTACCAAGAATGTTTTCTCCCATGCAGCCATTCAGAAATACAGGATATTGGTGGCTTTGCATTTCCAAAATTGATTTCTAAGGTCAGCTACCCAGAAATGTAAAAGGTCATGGGGCAGTATCATGGGGAAGGTTTGTGTAGGTCAGTCCTAGAAAGGTCCCACATTCATTCCATTCACATTGAGTTGATTCACATGCACACATCACAAGCCCTGCCTACAAGGGATCCTAGGAAATGTAGCTCCTCTAAGGTCAGCCATTTTCCAACAGTAACTTAATGCCAAAGAAAATAAAGCATGCTTTTTTGGAGGAAATTTAGCTTATTTCTCAGGGTGGTTGTGAGGATTAAATGAATTAATAACTGCCAAATGCTCAAAATAATGTCTGGTAGATAGAAACTTTCCAATAAATTTAAGTTATCTTACTGCTTATGTCCATTTTTCCCCACTCCTACTCTACATTATGGTCTTATTACTTTCCTTATGTTTCAGTTAGATTTTAAGCTGTAAGGCAAAGGTTTCAAATCCAGTGGTTTTAACAATAAGAAAGTATTATAATGTCATTTAAGTGAAGTCCTGAACTCTGGCAATTCCAGGGTTGTTGAATTCAACATCTCAGGAACATCAACAAATGTGCAGTTTCTTATAGTTTTTATTTTCACAATTCAACACGTATTAAAATTTTGTCCCTATGGTTTGCTCCCATCATAAATGGAAAATGGCCTGGTGTCCCAAGATACAAGATTATTCAGAAAAAGATTAGAGGCAAGGGAACTTCTTTCTGTATCTTTTATCAGTGCAGAAACATGAACCTGAAATCCTTAGGAAATTTTTCTTAATCACATTTGCCAGAACTAGTTCACATTTCTATTACTAAAGTGGTTACTCGCAGAAGGCTTAACCAATCAGAATTTAAGCCTTAAGTTAGGGATAGGGCATCTTTTCTTCAATTACGGGATGGAGAGAGGGAAACCCCCTAAGAAGTTGGTTATCCCAGGAGAAAAAAAGGGAGTAGACCTCCTTAGCACTCACAGTGTCTGCTACAACTTATCATCTATTGCCTAGATTGCCATAAAGTCCTATTACTGTTTTTTGTTTTTTTAATTCTACCTTTTCTACTTTGACAACATTCCCTATGGTACTGCCAGATACATTTTCCAAATGAATCGCTTTTATTTATTCCATCTCAAAGAGCTTCAATACATTTTATACCATTTAGGTCTACGAGTACCTGCTGATTTTCTACTGGCATCTCACTGTCTACCATATTTAATTTTGCATCCACTGGAGGCTCTGCATTGCATGCTCTGCTGTTAGATATCTAATAGCTTCCTCCGGCACCTCATTCAGGTCTTTACTCAAATGTCATATATTTCAGTAAGTCCTTCTCTGTCTATCCTTATGTAAAATTCCAGCTACCTCCAACCTTCTCTATCTCTCTTCATTTCTTAGTTTCTTTTGTCAATTAACATTACCTGATATTTTGTATGGAACACTTACTGTCATTTACCACTAAATTTTAAGCTATAAAAATTAATCAAGCAGATTATAAATTGTGAATGTGTGAAGGTCCTCAAGACCTAAAAAATTACAAATGAAATCATTGACTAAACCTTGCTTTTAAACCTATTCTTTACATTTTAAAGTTTTGTTATTGTCCTTCACAATCGAATGCCCACACAGCCAACATAAGTCCAAGGTTAATTGTATTCAGCATTTCCAGTTAAATCAATTTTTGTTTTGATTGTACAAAATTTACCAAAATTGCATTGATCTCTTTATATTAATTTTACATAATACTCTAAAAAATAACAAATATGAAAATGATTGCGTAGTTGAATGCTATTAAACAAAGAAGGCAATGCCACTGAAGATTTGCTATTGGTCCAGTAGGCAGCACTTTCATCCAAAAAATTGAAAGTGTCTTCATCAGTAGGTGTATTCTTTTTTTTATTTAGTGTTTGAAAGGGGGTTGGGGAGAGTCAGTTATAATGTAAGAATGTAAAAATGGTAAAAATGCAAAGACTCAAAATGACAATTTAAAATATATACTTACAGATTTCTTCCAAATGGAAACGTTCAGATCTTTTATATATGCCCCATGGATTACCAATTCTATGACTGTCCTGAAACCTCCCCCAATATCTTCATTTCAAAGTTTAGTAGATTGTCCTATGGTTTCAAATAGTTGTTCCTCCCTCTACTGTCAAGAGTATTGTATGTCCCTTCCTATTGTCATGGGATGTTTTCTGATGAATGGTATGTGAGTAGGCTTATATATGACATCTGAGCAGTTGTTTCAAAGAGGAATCAAACGTTTCTATCAGGTATCTCACTCTTTTCTTTCCACTGTACAAATGGTATCTTCCAAAGAAGGGCTGCCCATTAGTCTGGGTCCTGGGATATTGAGACATTTCAATAGCATCAAAACAGCTGTGGCAGCTACCAACACGAAACACAAGCAAGACTAAATATTTGTAAGTTAGTGAAATTGGGGGTGGGGGGCATTTGTTACTGTGATAAATAGATACTAATGCGGCCCACAATTTCCCACTTCCTGCTGCCTATACCTCTGTGCAATCCCCTGCCTTTAGTGGAGGCTGGACCTAGTGACTTGTTTCTAATGAATAGAATATGGCAAAAGAGATGGGATGTCATCCCTGTGATTATGTTATGTTGTATAAGATGTGCTTTAGTAGACAAGTAGATTTAATGTGAGCAGCTGTGATGTAGAACTCTAAATAGCAAGGAGCTACAGGTAGTCTCCAGGAATTTTAGGCAGCCCCTAAGATCCGAGAGCAGTCTCTATCCAACAGCCAGGAAAAATTTGGGCCCTCAGCCATTCAACCACAAGGATATGAATTCTTCCAACAGCCTAAATGAGCTTGGAACTAGATCCTTTCCCAGTCGAGCCTCCAGAGGAGAATGCAGCCAGCCAACATCCTGATTGTATGCAAGTGAGACAAGGCACAGAGGACTCAGATACACCTTGCCCAAATTCCTGACCCATTAAAAAAATGTGTGTGGTTTTAAGTTACTGTGTTTGGGATAATTTGTTATAAGGCAATAGAAAACTAAAACAGTGATTAGAGATAATTCCTATCAATATCATACATCTAATCTCAAATGCCACCTTCAGCAGGCAACCAGAAATGACCCCTCCCTCTATTTACTTCCTTAGCATTTTGTACCATAATATGGCACTTAGCGCTTTTTATCTATTCACTGCTTACTGGGATTGTGCTGTTCATTTTTATTTTCCCAGTCCTAACACATTACTTTTAAATGAAATGTGTTCAAAATAAATAATTCAGTCAGTTTAAAAACTATATTAAATATGTTGACAATCATAATTTTTGGCAGTCATTAACATTAAATAAGTATATCTTAAAGAAAGAAAAATAAATCTTTTTAGAAAGATAATCCATATTCCTTTTCATTATTTTAGGCTAGTCCTCTTTTAGGCTGAATTTGTAGAGATTTCTTATAGATGAAATGAGACTACTTACTTAGGTTATATTGCAATTGAGTAAAAGATTAATTGTGTAGCTTCCTTAAGGTGATTATGTATCAATTTGTGAGTCTTTTCCACTTGGTTATAATTTCTCATTATACTTACATGTCACTATTACTGTATGTTTTTCACATTGCACATACTAGCATTTTTTATTATACCCCAAATAATTGTAGAATAGTAGCCCAATCAGGAACATAGAAATATATACTCATGGGATATCCGTAGATACTGGCATTAAGCAACTGATTTCCAAAATTAATGAATCATGCAATGTACTTGAGAGTAGATACTTGCCACGGCACAGAAGTCCTTAGAAACATGTTAGCTCACATCAGAGCTTTGGGCTTGCATCCATTTCAAAAACTATATTTAAGAATAGGCTAGAAGCATGGAAGTTTACAAATATTTTGTGACATCCATAGAGCATGATAGATCTGATATACTCCATATATTTAAACAATAATTTGCTTATCATTCATCTCTCCTCACTAGAAAGTAAGTTCCATGTGGACAGGAGATTTCATCTCTCATTTATTCACTAATGGAAATCACAAGAACTTAGAATAGCACCTCATACTCAGTACTTAATAAATGTTAGTTGAATGAATGATAATTTTATATTATCTTGGCAATGAAAAAATAAGCTTATATTACAGTAAATTATAACAGACATGGCTTCTAGAAAAGATACTGTAATATGATTCTGGTCCTCTTGTCCACTCTTCTTACATATAGGAATGTTTTTACCCACAAGTAGCATCAATTGGTATAATCTGTATCAATATGGACAACATTTAAATAAGTATACACAAGTGAACAGTTATTTTTTGCATAAGCTGAATGGGTATGTTTTTATGATTTTATGTTTTTCTCTATTCTAAGAGTTTTTTTTTTCTTTGTCATGACAATCAGGGGAGCTGAGGACTGAATGGACTCTTGTCTCTAGGAAATACAAATGATAACTTTCCACTTTTTCATGTGTCCTTTCATGCCATGTCAAAGGCAAAGTCTTCCTCCATGAAGGAAGTAGAAGAGAAAATTCACTGATATCCATGCAGCCCTGCCATCATCACAGATATAGAAGGACCTCAGCAGGACAACTGTGCTTTTCTTATTAGTGAAAGTCTCTAAAGATTTGAGGGAATAAGGGTGTCTCTTAGATCAAGTGCTTTGGTGTGGGAAATTGCAGTTCACTATCCTTAAGTGTACTTAATAGCCTCTAAAGGTTTCAAGGAGCTAAAATGCCAGGAGTTTGTGACTTATAATCAATAGACCGTCACTGCAGTTCCTGGCAGGTTTAATAATGATAAGCGGGTAGTACTTTTCTATAGTTTAACAAAATGTAAGGCAGATCGTTGTTGGATATGTAAATTACACTCAGAAAATGTTATTTTCCTCTTAAAATAAATGGCTACTTGAGTAATGAGCCCAGGAGAATGAGTGATGACCATTAGTTTTTGCTTTCCCCATCTAGTAGAGCTCTTCTTGAAGAAAAACATACTATCTATAGTTATTGAAGTAATTATGACTGATGTCTGAGTAACAACAACAACAAAAATCCATTTTCTTCTAAGTGACAAAACCAGAGCTCCCAGGAAAAATGGAAATACATAGGGATCATGATAGAAAATATTAAGAAGAATAAAAACTGAATACCAACTTAAGATTTATCATTGAATATAGAGGAAGTCACCATATAAAATATGTCTGTTGATATGTCTCTTCTCTTTTTATTCCAGCAAGGAGAAAGATTAAATTAAAATTGTTTTTAAAGTACAGTAGGTATTCTAAGCAATTCTAGTCCAGGCTATGCCATTTCAATATTTATTGATGTGAAATTAACAACAGCACCACAACAAACATCTAAAGATCATGTGAAAATGTGACCACATTTGTAGGTGGACCCTGACCTTATTTACCTCTCCTCAGCTTATATGTGAAGAATTAACAAGGAAATGGAGTGAGTTTGACAGACCTTAACTTGAGCTCAACACATGGTGGTACATAGTATCTAGTATTATCTCATGCCCTATGCTTTGGGTTACATACTGATGACGGATACTGCATAGGCTTCCTTGGAACCATAGCGCTAGGTCACAGTTCTGAAAAGATGTAATGTTTCCTTACAAGAATGTCAGTAATGAGTAGATGAGGTTACTTATAAAGTAAAAACTTGAAGCTTGGTAGACATGTCTTAGACTGGAGTGAAAAAATAAAATGCTTCCGGGGCTTCCCTGGTGGTGCAGTGGTTGAGAATCTGCCTGCCAATGCAGGGGACACGGGTTCGAGCCCTGGTCTGGGAGGATCCCACATGCCGCGGAGCAATTGGGTCCGTGAGCTACATCTACTGAGCCTGAGCGTCTGGAGCCTGTGCTCCGCAACTAGAGAGGCCGCGATAGTGAGAGGCCCGCGCACCGCGATGAAGAGTGGTCCCTGCTTGCCACGACTAGAGAAAGCCCTCGCACAGAAACGAAGACCCAACACAGCCAAAAATAAATTAATTAATTAAAAAAAAGAAGATCCCGCAAAAAAACAAATAAATAAAAATAAAAAATAAAATAAATAAATAAAATGCTTCCTCTTTGCCTGGGCATAGCCTTCCTTTTTACTTGATGCCCTAAGAATAAAAGTGTGTAGGTATGTGCCTGTGTGTATGTGCCTGGGGGTAGAGAGGTGATTTGTCTGTGGCTGTGGAGGTGTTTTGAAATTATTTTCTTCAGTTTTTCTTATTATATTCTTCAATATTCCACGGAGAGAGGATTTGTAATACTCAACTTTGAGGCAGCCAAGTTTGAATCCTGACCCCTGGTCGGAACTAGAATGAAATGAGGACAACTGAGGAACTTCATGTGTTTTGCTGAATGAAGAAAAGCATAAAAGTTTGAAGGCATGATGAATAATTCACTGTAGATCTATTACTGAGCACTGCGTCTACCTAGAGTGCAAATCAGCTGTATTTCCTACATATGTCCTCAGCCAACCATACCTATATATGGGCTATATTATGCTATATTAGCATATATAAAGCATAATTTATATATTAGGCTATATTAGAAACCTAAAGGCAAGAAAATATGGACTATTAGAGCTAGAAGGAAACTTAGAAATCATTTATTTTTAGCCTGGGTTCACTGAACTGCTTAGAGTCCAAAAGGTTGTAATGAGGATTCAGGAGTTATTTTCAATATTTCAGGAAGTCTAATGGATATAATAAATTACCATAATCAAAAGGCCTAACAGGATAAATATAACCATAAATGTCTTTGCAGGATGTTATGACTGGTTATTCCCTTCTTATCCCAAGTTCTGAATGTGTCAACAATTAGTAAAATACATTTGTAAGTAATTAAAATGAAAACTATCTCCTAATCAATGTAATGTAACAGCTATATCTTTCAAATCATAAGCACAATAATGAAGAGGGCATTTGGCTTGAAAAACACTGGCAGCCCTTAATCTGGTTGAACCATATCCTCCTTCCACCTTGTTTTCCCCACCATGTAACAGATGAGAAATTTGAGGCTAGGAATAGTTAGTTGACTTACCCAAAGTAAGTACAATACAATATGGGATATATGTGCACATCTGACTTATGAAAATCTAGATTCAAAAAATAATACAAATTCTCATATTGTTATATGGTTATATCTGTTCTCTCCTCATTATTTCAAAATTTAGCTCTATGATACATGCCTTCTCTATTTTAAACAAAGTAAAACTTATTGAAGAAAAAAACACATACACACATTACTGCTAATGGAAAATGAAATGTATAAATGAGAAACTGGTAAAAAGAAACAAGTAAATATGAGGAAAATAAACCATGTTATCAATTAAATATGCATATATATACATATAAATATATATATACATACACATATATGGCCACACACACACACACACACACACATATATATATATATATATATATACACACACACACATACATACATACATGGCTTACACAGGTGTCCATTGTTCATTGCAGTATAACATATTGTTTGATGCTGGATTTATGATAGTAATTAGCTGCAGATTGTGCTATTTTATACAGATATTTTACACATTTCCCTCCCCTAACCTACTCACAGATCCCTTTTTTCATGACATGTTTTGCAGGTCTTTATTAAAGTTTTTAAATTTTAAAGTTGTCTGTAAATGTAAAAATATGTCTCAATAATTATACTGTTTTTCTATTATTGCATTTAGTTCTCCTGAGAAAAATATTTTTGAATAAAATTTACCTTCATCATATACTTATTCAACCACCACTTTTCCTAAAGCAGAAGATGATATCAACTTTTACTGGCAAAGCACTTAGCGTATTATGTTTACTAGAAGTCTTGAAAAGTCTAAAGGGAGTTAGCTACTTTCACATTTTACGGCATCGATTGGATGGCCCCTTAACAGTCCACCAGCCAAGAATTAAACAACCATAACTAGAATGGCCAGCAAGTACACTGTTCTTGTTTTTATGTTTCCTTATGTTTTGCAATCGAGCAACTGCCTTTGTATCTTATTCACAAACCATTTGGAATAAAAATATGGAAAACTTTGGATTTGCCTTTTCTAAAGTATCCATGTCCTCTGTGATGCTGTTGGATTTCTGTTTCTCACTATCTCTTTATCAAGAGTGGTCTTTCTCTACAGAGTAGACCAGATGGCTTTAAATGACCCCAGCCACATCTAGATCTATATCCTATAGGTTTATCGATTATAAAAAATCCAGTCTTTACTATACGTTCAAACAGAAAATTTACAGGGAGATCTGTTTTCAGCCTGGTTTGAGTCACAAGATAACCCATGTGAAATGAAGGAGCCATGGTCAGCTGACTCCATATTAAATAGATAGATTTCCAAAAGTAGAGGTATTACAGCACTGAGGAAGAAGGGATGTGGGCAGAGGCAGACAAAGACTCAAGGGCTGAGTTCTAAACCACCCAACACAGCAATAGGCACAATTTTGTGTCTCAGTGAATCAGGTGTCTATTGAAATCGTTTGCTTTATAGTTTATATATTATATGCCACTTAGTATACTAGGGTTCTATGAAGCTCTTTGTCAAACAAAAAATATATATAATTTGGACTTTCTAAATTTTAAACTTTGTTTATTAAATGAATACTTTAGCTACAAAATATTTAAATATATAAGCAAGTAAAATTATATGTTCTGCAAAATTAAATTACAATCATTGATGTGTTTCCAGAAAGGTTTATTCTTATAAACTTATCATGCCAAATTACAAGGGTTACTTTTTCTTCTTAAACCATCTTCATAATTTAAAAAAAATTAAATGTTATCTTTCAGATAAATTTTTCAAACCACCTTCGGTCTCTCTGAAATATACCAGCTTCAATTATAATTCTAGTATCTTTTGTTACTTTTAAGATTTTCAATTAATGTTAAATTGTGTTAATTAATAAATCAGAATAGGATACCTGATAATATATAGTTAAGATAGACATTATAAAACTCTGGAACATAAAAAATGGTGATCTATATATTAGCGTATGATCATCAGTCAACAGGTTTAAAAGAAAGTACCTACATTGGCATATATTTGAGTTGAATTATTATACATGTTTCTTTTTGAAAAAACTGAAGAGGCTGTAAATAATGGTGCCAGATGACTAATAAGTTAATGTATATGTTTTGTTGCTATTGTTATCAGGGAAAAAAGAGAGCAATCTTGTAAAGCAAAATTATCTGATATCAGAATGTAAACAAATATAATGAAACACAAATTATAGGATATTCAGTAAAAGTAGATGTCTGAAAGGAAGCGTTTTTTTTTTTTTTTTTTAACTTTCATGTATAAAGTACCTGAAAAAATGAGTTGGAAAGAATAAATAAAATGTGTTCAACATTCTCAACAAAGCTGTTACAATAGTATGGGGTTATTCATAAAAGGGACGAAGGCTGGTGATTCCTCTATTTCAAATAATTATAAGGGTAGTATTTGTGGCAGATGCCTTCGGAAGCTCCACATCACATTCTCAATAGAAGCAGAAGCTACAAGAGCCTGTTGTACCTGGACACAAATACAACCCAGAGCACTGAAAAATTAGTGCCCCTGAGGACAAACGTACAGCAATGGAACAGACCTAATGGATGTACATCCCCACTTCTCATCCTGTGAACAGAGCATTCTGGCATTCTGTATGTTTCCCAGAGGCTCTGATGATACTGAGTCCTTACTGTCTACAGCAGTGACCTTGATAATATGCCCCTATTCTGTTTCCTGGCTTCCCTCTCTGATGCTCCCCAATTCCTTGCTCTTGTATCCTGAGATTTCCTCTCAGAAAAACTATCTGTAACAAGTCCTTGTGTTAGGCTCTGCTAGTACAGAAAAAGAATAAAATAATAATTGGGGATTTTTTAAATCACAAAAAGAAATATCAATCTGTTCATACATATAATATATTAATGAAAAAAAAGATGTGTACTTTCTGAGATACTATAGCTTTCTTATATCAGCAAACTTCTTGTTAGTGTTTGTATTTTGCTATGATCTGGAAATCATGTTTTAATAAACAGTTCTGATTTTAAAAGTAATAAGCTATAGAATCCCTAAGAGTAAGTGCTACTTATCATTGTGTTTATTGTAAAGAGTGTAAATAGTGCTTAGAACCATTCTTATCCCTAGTCATTTTTCTCTGATGTTCGTAGCTTATCTATGCTAAGTTTTTCATGTAAATTATTTTACATTAAGGACCTAGATTCATAACCATTAAACTGTTAAAATACCTTTTTACACTTGAACTCTGTGAGTTTTGTGAGAAAGCCACTGGATCACACTGAATATTTGTTCCCTCGTCTTATAAAAACAGGGATGCTTGACATGATTTGGTATGTCAGGCACTTTCCAGATTAATAATTAGCTCAACATTATTATGAGAGCTGCTCTGTTTATCAGGCACTTATTGTAGAAGAATATTTTGTCCCTAAAAGAGTAGCTCAACCTTCTTTGGTTGATAATATATCTAAAATGTTATTAGTAAGAATGTGTATATATTTTAGATTAGATAGGAGCACAATCATGTCTCTTTACAAGGTCCTGTACACAGGACTTTTGCACAATATCTTTTTATATCAAATATACTTTTGCATAATATCTGTCAACAAATCGATTCTATATTGGCATACATACAGATGCTATAGATATATGGAGATAGCTTCAAATTTAAAACACCTTCATGCTTGTATAAGTACAGCTGGTCCCAAAATCCCATTAAATTAATAATTCTATTTTTAAAAAAACTCTAAACAAACGTACTTGGTCAAATCCATGCTTTAGGGGCAGATTCTTGGCCACAGAGAAAAGTCATGGAAACAAAACTGACACTTTGACCCGCTGCTATGAATGAAGAAGCATGGTCTATGACTCATGGAATCCCAGATTACAAGTAATAATGTATGTCACTTTATGGCAGCCCAGAAAATTGATAAACAACAGGGATCTCAAAGAAAGAGGATATTCTTACATTATAGGTACTGCAGATGAATTACATTATAGGTACTGCAGATGAAGTCTGTTAGAAGTGAATTGGATGGTTCTTGGTTCCTGATCACTGCTTCACAGGGAGAAAAAGCTATTTTGCCCCAGTTAAGCCAAAATTACAAGGTCTAATTCTGTCCTAGTTCGGGCTTCCCCAGTAAATGAACCTTGAGAATTTTCTTCAAGTTTGATGCTTTAGCAAAGTTCTAAAAAAATAGGTCCTCCTTATTAACAAATTTTATTTTGATAAATCAGACTTGTAATTGTTACCATGCTAGAAATATATCACCTATTGGTATGACAAAAATCTCTACTAAGCAAAAGAGTATCCTTTACATGAACTGATAATTACAGTAAAATATTTTTAGCCCATAGAAGTAAAGTATATTCCTTGAAGACAGATCATGGCCTCTAAATAGCATTTCCCATTAAAAGTTGAAGGGCTCCTGGAAGAAATAGCTCATTTGGGCTGTGGGATAGGATAGGATATACACAAGATGAGCCTTGTAACACCAGATAACAGGGCTTTTTCAAAGATAATAAGGGTCAAATCAAGAGGTTTCAGGCAAACTTGAAGAAGCTACCATGGGGAAAACAATTTCCCACAGATGTGACAATTTGAATATCAATAAAAATAATAATTACAGTGAATTAATACAAATCATAGTAACACGTAGAGATTACAGTTTAAATCATGAGATCAGTGAACGCTGATCTGAATGGACTTATTAGTAGATTTATACTAATTACCTGATTTGAACGTTATTTAGCATTATTAAAACAAAGACTTGGTCTTTCTGCACAAATTTCCTCAAAGTAGTCTTAGAATCTCACATTGCACATTTGTTTTTTGGTTTTATTATGAGTAACCACTGTGCCCAATATATCTTGCCTCTAAACAGCATTTTCTTTTACCATCCTGCATTCTGGTGGTTGTGGCCTTTCTCTGAGATCAGTACTCTTATCTGAAGAGGAGGCAATGAATAGAGAGTATAAGTCAAAATCTGTCATTTTTATGTTTTTTTACTCTTAAAGAAAATATACCAGTGAGCCTAATCTGAGGAATCGGAGATAAACAGATTAATAAAATAATAAAAGTTTACCTCTCATCATCAATATACAAATATTCATGATTATAATACAAATAATTAACATCAGAAAATAAATATTCCATTTTCCTTCCCAAATTGCTGTGACTGTGGGTGTGTTTTTAAGCATTCCTACAGAAGCTGGTATTTCTTATCTACAGTCTTTTCTCATGACATACCTTAGGAAAATAAAAGCTCCTCAAAGAAGGAATGAAATTATACTGAAACACTGCTAGAGAAAAAGCTTTTAAAAGTACTGAAATGTAATCACATTTGACTAAGTCTTTACAGAATCTAAAAGTAGATACTTCAAAGAGAACACACATTTGAGATAAAAATTTATCAAAATCACCAAATTTCTTTTTCTCCATTTTTTTTTTTTGTCACTAGATTTGGATTGTCAAAAGTATCCCAAAACTTTAAATAAATTAGGTAAAATGGATATGCCCTTGTCCCTCTGTTGGGTACTAGTGACTATCATCTCCAGTTTAGTTTCTTCTTTCTTTTTTTTTTTTTTTTTCCTCCATTAAACCATTAATCCTGTTTTTCATAATCGTTCCTAGATTTTCTCTGAGGAAGGAGCCCTTCTCCATACACTGCTTCCCCATACACTACATATGGGCTGCTGGTAAAACTGATTTTACTCTCAGAATATAGAAATATAGCAACAAATCACCTAAGCTAGCAAATAACCAGCAACAGAATTCCACACACGCTCTATTCAAAGTGATATGTTTTGAAAGACGAACACATTCTACAAGTCAAGACAAATCCAAACCAATGCTGGGAATTTTGTTTTCTAGTCAAGTTTATCAGTTCCAACTCCTGTTCCCAATCCTGGACTACCTACTGTCTTAGAGAGAACAGGCATTTTTGATATTTGACTCTTCAAAACATTATCAGATTTACCAAAGGCCTAAAGTTCTTACAAGCCAGATGTTGAGCAGAAGAATGGAACCAATTCAGAGGAAAGAAATTGAGAGATCCTGGTGTCACCATTTGGGTTTCTAAATCAAGCTGTGTTTGAGGCCAGAAGTTCCAAGTACCTCAGAGATTATGGTCTCCGAGTGAGATCACAGTCTTGCCTTGTTGCTGGGGTTGTGAGAGTGTTTTGAGTTGGATTGTGTCCCCCCCCAAATTCATATGTTGAAGTCCTAACCTCTGGTAACTCAGAATGTGTGACCTTATTTGTAGTAAGGCCTTTGCAGAGGTAATCGAGCTAAGATGAGACCATCAGAGTGGTCCCTAATGCACTATGACCAGGGTCCTCATAAGAAGAGGACATTCTGTATGCAGACACACATAGAGGGGAGATGATATAAAGAGACACAGAAAGAAACCTGGAACAAATACTTTCCTCACAGCTCTCAGAAGGAACCAACCCTGCGAACACCTTGATTTTGGATTTCTAACTTCCAGAACTGTGAAACAATACATTACCTTGTTAAGCCTCCCAATTCATGGTATTTTGTAACAACAGCCCTAGAATATGAAGGAAAAATGCCAAAATCTGTCATCTACAGGTGTCACACCCTCAAATTAAGCATGCCATATTTTTATACAGAGGAATCAGAAACAAACATTAACAAATTATGCATGCCTTCATCACCACCATAGAGAGACAAAATTCTCATCACTTTAACAATGATGAAATAACCTGAAAAAAATCCACAATCTTCTCCTTCTTTCAATATGCTGTATTTATGGGTATGTTTCTGCAGAACGGAGGCCAATGAATTATTGTGTTTACATAAGGCATTTGAGGCTGGACTTTCTGTCAATGAACAACAACAACAAAAATGTTCTGATCAAGACACACAGGTTCTGAGTATAGTACTTTTGAAATTATTTTGTTCCCCCAATTGTCTAGATTTTCTTTGTTTAGGACAGTATAAAATAAATTACAACATATTCCGCGACCTGAGCAGGAGACCCCTTATGAATGTGTTTCTCTCTCACTGTGATCACAGGAAAAATCCAGAGCAATGAAGGAAACATGCAACATGGACAGTATAGATCTTGGCTTAATCACACACAATTGTGTCCTTTGCTTTCAATAACCCAATTTTTCCCACAACTCCCTTGACCGTCAAACAGCTAGAACCTTTATGAAATGTTAACACTTAGTGTCTGCTGCTTGAGACTTTCAACCCTCCACTTAGGGAGGTAGAATTCTCTCTCCACCCTTTGCTTAAATCCAGTGCAAAGCAAAATTGCTGCTGACTCTGGTGATAAATCACCATATTACAACCATCAGGACATTTAATTTACGCCTAAAATCAATTGGGACTTGCTGATGCCAAAAAGTAATATATTGTCAGTTAAAAAAAAAATAACCCCGGATACTACACTTCAGTGCAAGGTGGACTGTCCATCACCTTGATGACCAAACAACAATTTACAGTTTGTAAAAACCAAACAGACAAATGGTAAGAAAAACGCACTTTGATTTTAACCCTGACATTCGTGGAATTTGGCTGGGTTAAAAAAATCAAATGGCGGACTTCCCTGGTGGCGCAGTGGTTAAGAATCTGCCTGCCAATGCAGGGGACACGGGTTCGAGCCCTGGTCCGAGAAGACCCCACATGCCGCGGAGCAGCTAAGCCCGTGTGCCACAACTGCTGAGCCTGCGCTCTAGAGCCCGTGAGCCACAACTATGGAGCCCACGTGTCAGAACTACTGAAGCCCGCGCGCCTAGAGCCCGTGCTCTGCAACAAGAGAAGCCACTGCAATGAGAAGCCCGTGCACCGCAACAAAGAGTAGCCTCCGCTTGCCGCAACTAGAGAAAGCCTGCATGCAGCAACGAAGACCCAACACAGCCAAAAATAAATAAAATTAAAAAAAAAAAATCAAATGGCTTTGCAGAAAAACGGAGGGATAGATGGTGGCACTGAGGCTTGTTACAGAAGGAAGTGTTTCTTGGGGGTCGAAGGGGGGATATGAAGAGGTTGAGGGGTGTAATTCTTTGACTAAAGATAGATAATGAGAAAATAACATTTTACTAATATTACCAAGTTATAGGTTATTAACTGATCCATCTATTCATTCATCAATTATTAGCACATTAAATACCATGAAGGAAAATGTTTTTACTATTTCCAGAGGCTGTATATTAGCAGATGATGAACTACATCTACTCCTGGTACTCTTGGAGCCTGTGGTAAAGGAGAATGTTGGAAGCATAGCTGCGTGCTGTTGGCTAGAGAGATATTTGTCCAAAGAATGAGGGAAAGTTCTAGGTCTTCATTTCTGCCAGGATTTATAGTAATTTATAATAATTGTATCTATCACAGTTAAGACCAGAAAGAGTACAAGGAAGTGATTTAAATAATAAAAAGAGAGATTTATATCAACCATGATGAGGAAGGCATCAGGCATTTAAATGTTTATTGTGTGGCTGGCATTGTGTGAAGCAAATTACATTTTTCCATTTCATTCTCCCTACCCTATCAGAGAGATATGATTAAAATCAATTTTATTCCTGAGGAAAATAAGGCTGTAGTCAAAGAATTTGCCTAAGGTTACACAGCTATTAAGAGCAAACCTCTCCTTTGAACCTAGGTCTACTTTACTGAAAGTTTTGCTCTTAACTTCCCTGATTTAGGAGAGAGCATAAAAAGAAGTGGAATGGATAGTGACTGCCAATGAACACATCCAGCAAATGACACTTCTGCCATTAACAATGGAACTGCCACTAACGCTGGAAATGCTTTTCCTGTTAACGTGGTGATGTTTAAAAAGCGGGACTCTTTTTGCAGTCCAGCAGACATGCTTGGAATTATACTTACTATGTATATGATTTTGGACAAGTTACTTAAGCCCTTGAATTCGTGGATTTATGCTGAAAATATTAAGTAATATAAAAATGTTAATGATTATTAAGATATGTATTACCCTCAAGCACAGAAAATACTATGGTAATCAAGACACATGTCTCCTGGTATCAGGGAGCTAACACATTGATTGGGGTGGGGGTCGGGATAAACAAATTAATTGGTTAATTTCAAATTGTATTAAGTGCTATAAAATTATATTACTACTAAATATCATGTAAACAGATAACTAGTGAGTAAGAGAGGAACAAGGCCATTTGAAATAGGGTGATCAAGAAATACCTTGCAAGAGCAATGATATTTAGTTGAGATCTGAATAATAAGCCAGTCAAATGGTGATCTTAAGAAAATAGGTTATATAGAAAGAATAAGAATAATAAAAGTCTTACGGTAGGAATAACCTTGGCACATTTGAGAACTGTTACAAAGTCAATGTTACCAGAGTATAGTGAAGCTGAGATTAAGTCAGAAAGGATATTTGAGGCCAAATCACATAGGGCCTTAAAAGTTATGGTATGAAATTTGGAACTTCCTAGGAGTGCTATGAGAAAGCATAAGAATATGTTAAGATAATTATGATTTGATCTAATTTATGTCTTTACTTTAGCAGCCCTCTGACTGCTGTATAAAGAATGGACTAAATTCAGGAAAGTATAAAAGCGAGGAAAGCAATTAGGACTCTATTGTACTATTTTCAATGAGAGATCATAGCATCTTGGTTCTAAGAAGATAGTGAATTGTGATGGTAGGACTTGAGGTGTATTTTGGGACAGAGACAACAAGTATTTGATGATAGACTGAATGTGGGTTGTAAAGAAAAGAGGAATTAAGGATTATTTGTAGGATTCTTTTAGCCAGAATAACTGTGTGGTTAGTAGGGCATTAAGCAGAATGAGGGAGACTGGGAGAGGAAGATATTTCTGTTGGAGTAGATGTGGGAGATATTAGCAAATACTTTTATTTTGACCAAATTATCCTTGAAAAACCCATTAGATATTCAAATAAAGATGTAAGAAGGCATGAGAATATATAAACTGTGGATGGATAGAATGAAAGTATGAGTTGAATAAATAGGAAACATCACCATATTTACAATCATGGAGCTGGGTAAAATAAGTAGGAAAATAATGAAGATAAATAAGAGAAAGCCAATGTTTGTGCATTGGCATATAAACATTTAGAGTGCAGATAGAAGAGGAAAAATACTCAGAGGAAACCAAAAACCCAAAGCCTGAAAGTGTGAAAAAAAACTAGAGAAATGTAGTGTTACTGAAGACTGCAGTGGCAGAGAAAGGACAACTGTTGAAAACGCTACTGAGAACTTAAGTAAAATGGGGGCAGGAAATTGGCTATATTTCAAGAGAAATTATTGGTGATATCAATAAATTATGGGCAATAGTAACAATCTAAGAGACTCATGTTCAGATTAAATAAGCTAAAATATAGAAAATGATTACTCTGTTTATCTAATCCTAGATAACGAATTACCCCTGAAATTAGTGGTATAAAACAATCATTTTTTACTCTCATGGAGCCTGTGGGTCAGAAATTCAGGAAAGGGTCAGCTGGGCAATCTTTGCTCATGGTCTCTTATGTGGTTCCACTCAGAATTTGCTCAGACTGTAGTCAGCTGAAAGCTTGATGAGGCTGGGGAAATTCAATTCCAAGATGGCTCAGTCACATTTAAAGCAAGTTGGTTTGGCAACTGGGCAACAAATATAGCTCCTTTCCTTGTGGGTTTCTCTGTGAGGCTGCTTTAGTGTCTCCATGCAATGACAGATGGCTGTGCTCAGAGTAAGTGATGGAAGAGACCAAAAGAGAAGCACAGGTCTCAGAAGTTACACATCTTCACTTCTGTCATCCTCTATTGGACACAAAGGTCAGTCCTAGTGCAATATGAGACAGGGCTATACAAGTGAGGAAGTACTAAGAGGTAAGGATTATTGGCAGCCATCTTGGCGATTGGGTACCACAGTGAATATGTTTTAAATTATTAAATATATCTCCTGGGATATAGCAGACATTCAGTAAGTGGTAATGCTCAGAGTTAGCCAGACTTGAAGTAAAGGGTACAGTCCTTCATTCAGCCAAGTCTGTCCAAGGCTCCAGATATCAGCCACAAGTTCAGGGATCCCCAGGGCCAGCCTCACTTCCAACCAGCTGACTACAAATTCGGAGGTTCCCAGGCCCATCCTTATGTTTGATAATTTGCTAGAAAGACTTAGAGAACTCAGGAAAATATTATACTTATGGTTATAGTTTTATTGTAGTAGAAGGATACAAATCAGAACCAGCCAAAGGAAGAGCTGCATAGGGAAGAATCTGGAACTGGAAGGATTCCAGATCTGAAGCTTCTATGTCCTCTGGGAAGCATTATCCTCCAGGCATGAACATGAGGCAATATGCAGAATATTGTCAACCCAGAAGCTCACCCAAGGTTCAGTGTCTGTTTTGTACTAATAAAAAAATCTAGGAATAAACCTACTTAAGGAGACAAAGACCTGTACTCTGAAAACTATAAGACGATGATGAAATCGAAGATAACAGAAACAGATGGAAAGATATACCATGTTCTTGGATTGGAAGAACCAATACTGTCAAAATGACTATACTATCCAAGGCAGTCTACAGATTCAATGCAATCACTATCAAATTACCCACGGCATTTTTCACAGAACTAGAACGAAAAGAAAATCTTAAAATTTGTATAGAGACACAAAAGACCCCGAATAGCCAAAGCAATCTTGAGAAAGAAATGGAGGTGGAAGAATCAGGCTCCTTGACTTCAGGCATACTACAAAGCTACAGTCATCAAAACAGTATGGTACTGGCACAAAAACAGAAATATAGATCAATGGAACAGGACAGAAAGCCCAGAAATAAACCCACACACCTATGGTCCATTAATCTATGACAAAGCTCCCACACTGAGTCATCTCTGTTAGCATTAAGCTAACAGTTGTGATACAAGGGGCCTACCAGGAATAACAAAGACATTCCTATCACTCAGGAAATTCTAAGAGTCGAGAGCTTATCCCCAAGAATATGAACAAAACCAGAGTCAATACACGTAGATATTTTTATTGCCACTCCAGCTATATTCCTAAATAGAATTATTGGGGAAAATGATGCAGCATTTTAGATTCCCTGAAATGGTAGACACTGGGATAGGAATAAAAATGTAGCATCTGCTCTTTATTGTTTCTTACTGCTAATTCCTAGCTTTTTACTGTCTTTGATTTTACTCCATGTCAATAATCTTTGAACACTGAGGCAGAGCAGCTTTTCCCAATCAGGAAGCAAGAGCATAAGTGGGACCTGAGTAACTTTACTTGCAGCCCTGTACTTTAGTCAAGATGACTGTCATCCTGAGTTCAATGACATTAATATGATTATCACCAGAGCAAACATAGATTAGGACCAGTGAACATGAAGGATAAGAACTGGAGATTAAAGACCTGACATTGACACTTAACATGTTGTCTATTTGCTGACCTCTGTGAAACCCACTGTTCAAAGTTTATCACTGTCCTTCCCTTTCTTCATTACATTACCACCTTTGTGTCAGTCAACTGTTAAATTCTTTAATCTATTATGCTATATATACCTCCATTATGATGCCTTTGTCATGAGGCCAGGGTCGTATTTTCAGAAAACATTCTTCTAATTTTAGATCTAAGTACAATTTGTTGGTATAGTAAATCCATTACATATGGTGCTGGAAGAATCATAGGAAAGTCACAAATCACCACTTATAGCTCTTTTATGCCAATTTATGGGTGAGGTGTAGATGAGTCAATAAAAATAAGGCAAGAAGCATGTAGAAGTCAGTAAAAATTAAGGCAGTAGCTTGGGTCATCTTTTTCAGTTGCCTTGTGAATTTAACATACACATGTCACTTCTCACTCTTAATATATTCTGAAAATTCTCATCTCAGCCTCATTATGAAACATTTTATTTAGCACCAGTTACATGTTTACAAAACAAGACACACTCTACAAAAGATCAATGTGTATACAACATGGGCCTTGGCCAAGAAAGGGCTGATTGTCTAAGTTGTTCAATCTTCCTCTCTCTAGAATTTTCTCCATCTCTCTTCTCTGTATTTTTATGCTTCTCTCCAGAACCATGTGTCCTCATTCCTGTTATTGAGCTTTAATAACCCTAGACACACTAAGTTGCTAAGCGCTTAATATATTCCAACTCCCTGGATATTTGGATTTAAAGGAGAATACGAAGATAATTTTGAACAAGCCCTTCCCTTGATGGTTTTCAAATTACAGTATATAGATATCCAACAAAACAGAAGGCAAACTTGACCAAGTGAATCTCACAGGCATAGAAACAACTTTGAAAATAAATGTAGTTAATAGTAGTAATGTAGAAATAGTAGTAGTCTAGTAATAGTAATAGTATCTTCATCTTTAGCCACTCTTACATAATCCTGTGGGGAGGAGGTGAGGGGGAGAAGTTCTAAATTCTGAGAACTCAGTAGAAGATGATATAGAAAAAATAGAAGAAAATGAGAAAATACAATGAAATCTTCACATTTCTTGATCTTGTGAATTTGGCCCAACTTGATTCAAGCTGAGCAGCTGCTATGGTAAAAGACTAGTTTCATACTTTCTTCAATGTTATAGCAATTCTATTTAAACAATTATGGATATTTTAGGAAGCTACTTTAGTGCAAGTTTTTTTAAATCGCCATATTAACTTATAAATATTATTTAATAAAATACTGTGATTCTTCAACTCAGTTTCAGAGCTAATCTACTAACAGGAAATAAAGTATATATCTCACTAGTAATTTACTTTGCCTCTTGGTTCTTTCCTTTTTAATTTGTATAACAAATAGATAAATGTTAAATGGTAGGAGGAAAATGGACTTCTATCCATGGAAATAAGATATGCCTTAGATATATTTTTTCAAATTATGTTAGGATTTATATTCTTTGCACAAACTCGAAATCATCATCATATGCCTTTGTTCACTTACATTTTCTGAAGCTTACAAAATGTGGAAATAAATGTAATGTCAAAGTAACATGTTTTCCATTATTTTATAATAACCTTGAACAGTTTTTGAATTCTAAAGGAAGAAAATAGGCTGGAAAAAAATCTTGGTATTGGTAACCATGTGGGAGTAGAGTTGTCTTATTACAACCCTGCATTCAGCTCTAATTCTTACTCAGGCTACATGTTCACATATATAGTTTATTATTTTTCTGCCATCTAAGGTACTTTACATATTAAATATTTGTTGTATTTCTTTCTTTGTGAATTTTTGTGATTGTGACAAACAATAGACTCACGTGTTTTGAATAATGATTTTGCGTTTTTTTTATCTTCCTCTCTAATCTAAAAAAGATCCTTGCTTTTCTAGACAGGCAGCTTCCTCCAAATAGAATACATCACTACTTATTTCATACTTCCATTTTAATGTCTTTTGTATTTCCTTTCTGGACTATTAGTAGTAACATGATGGCATAGAGAAGAGTAAATGAGCATAATGGAAATACATAATTTGGGGGTCAGAGTGACTGGATACATTCTGGTTCTGATACCACTTCTGTGACCTAGGACATGTTTCTTAACATTCTTGTTGCTCAGAAATCCCAGGTATAAAGTTGGGAATACTTGTAAGTATGCTTTTGCAAAGGCATATTTGTTAATGTTACACATATTTGTAAAACATCTGTAATATTTTATTTATACCCAATTAATGATAGCTTCTATTATTAATATAACAACAAATTCTTCTTGGTATTCTTTTTGCTTAATTATCTAGCAGAGAAACTGACAAATAGAATGTACTCAGATATATATGAAGCTGAATTGAGTTGTCTTAGTTTCCAGGGGGTTACATGATCAGTACAATGCCTACTATTCATTAATGTCAATTATCCATTTCCTCCTACTGTTAACATACCCTCAGTCCTCAACCCTTGAGCCACAGGAGTGATTATCTGAGCCATAATGGGTATTCACAGCACCCCGGGACTCTGGCCCCGGTGACTGACCTTGAGATGGGCTTATAATCCATCGAGTTTACAGTCTTTTCCTGTGATTTCATATATTGGAGGGGAGAGGAGGAGGTGTGGATTTCTCCTCTTGGGTTTCTAAACTTGATTTAAGTAAAGTTTGTGTTCCTTCTAGCAAGATTTTTGCTTATGAAATGTGTGAACGTAGGCTAAATACAAAGATGAAAAAATAAAAAATGACTAGGTTTTGTGCCTGCATACTGCATATGTGGAGAGGTGAGGTTAGGGGAAGAGAGGGGATAGAGTGGGGAGAGAGGGATGGAGAGGGAGAGAGAGAGAGATTGAAAGAGAGAGAGAGTGTGTGGAGAGAGAGATGGTAACAATGGTAACCTAGGAATTTAAGTGCCTAGATCTAGGCATTTCTAATTCCCTTAGTGCTTGGACATTATTACTTGAAAGTTAAAAATACCTGAAAAATAGCTGTAGGAAAGAATGAACATTTTCAAATTGAGGAAAGCTGACTTTTACTTTGATTATTTTTAAAACCTTGACTACATCTAAGTCGTCTACGATGGTAGGGCAATATATCTCTGAGAAGTTTTTTATTTGGGAGTAAAACAGAAAAGATATATCCATAGTCTGTTTCGTATATTTATAAATGATTTCCTATACTCTTTATTTCACAGTGCTCGTCACATTAAAAATACATGAACAATTTGATGTTTATTACCTTCAAATAAGTTTCTAAATTTAAAGTAGGCAAAATTTCATGAGGCATGTAAATGAAAACGTTATTCAAAGTAAAAATCTTATATTGGCCACCATCTTTTTAAAAATTATACTGATATATATTAACAGTGAAAGGAAAAACTATGCTACTTGACTTTTCCTATTATATATCAAAAAAGATTCCAAGTTATATGAATTATTTTTCTAATATTTTGTGAAGTATTTGACATCTGGTTTATTTTTCAGTTATTTTGGTTTTTCTATTTACTTAGCACTGACTCAGTGTTTCAAAAAATTCTGCACATGCTAAAACAAAAATCTGACAACCAAACAACCATATGCTCCCTCTCTCTCTCACACACACATACACACACACACACACACACACACATACTTTATAATCTATCTATCCATCTATCTACTATCTGTCTGTCTGTCTGTCTATCTATCTATCTATCTACCTACCTACCTACCTACCTAGGTGTGGTATTTAAATATCATAAGACTACCACACATACCAGAAGACTGACTTCTGAGACTGGTAAGACATGCCCTCAAAGATGCTTGTGAATTTCCATATTCTAAATACTAAACCTAAAATTACCTAGGGTATACAGAATACTTATTTTTATTTGTTCCATTCTGAAATTCAAAACTCAAATCAGTAACATATTGCCTATAACTCAAGGTCTAGATTTACTAGTCTTCTATCAATAACCACTTCACCTGCCATTCAGTTCTGCCCCCAAGAATACACTTCACCTTCTATTCAATCCTGCCTCCAAGAACACAGTACATTCTTTTCTTTTTTAAGATTTTTTTTTTTTGATGTGGACCATTTTTAAAGTCTTTATTGAATTTGTTACAATATTGCTTCTGTTTTATGTTTTGGTTTTTCGGCTGCGAGGCATGTGGGATCTTAGCTCCCCGACCAGGGATCGAACCCGCACCCCCTGCACTGGAAGGTGAAGTCTTAACCACTAGACCGCCAGGGTAGTCCCTACACACAGTATATTCTTATATCACTCCTGAGGCTGGCCTTTTTGTTACTACCCAAACAAATTTTATTAACCTTCCCTAACAACAACAATAACAACAACAACAATAAGAGTAGCAAATACTTTTACAAGACTTACCACGTTCTAGGGAATGAACTTAGCACTTACATAAAGTAACTCATGGAATCCACCTCCATAAGAACTCTCTTGAGGGAAGTTTTTTATTATTATTAGCCCCATTTCACTGATGAGAAAAATCAAGGCACAGAGAAATTGAATAGCTTACCCAGAGCCTCACTTCTAGACAGTAGACAGGTCAGAAGTCACACCCAG
Source organism: Balaenoptera acutorostrata (assembly GCF_949987535.1). Classification (NCBI taxonomy): domain Eukaryota; kingdom Metazoa; phylum Chordata; class Mammalia; order Artiodactyla; family Balaenopteridae; genus Balaenoptera; species Balaenoptera acutorostrata. The sequence continues at coordinate 22,403,089 of NC_080072.1, forward strand.
GTAGTCAGGGTCCAGATCTTAAACACTAAGCAGACTACATCTTACTTTAGTCCTTACAGATTCTACTTTATGACATATTTTCCTAAACCCAGTTGATTAATAACACATATATTACTTAAATGTATATTTTTAGTTTATTTTTTCCATTTTTATGGTTAATCTTTATATTATCATCTAATCTATGCTTTGCTGGCACATTCCATATATTTTTCCTAACCTGCAGTTTCTCATTAGGCATAGTAATTCCATTTTGTGGATATAAGAAACTTCTCTGCCTTGACTCTCACTCCTGTATAATTGATCCCACACAACTGGTTTTAAATACAAGTCGGATAACAACACTTTTAAATCCTTTGATGTCTTAACATTCCATTTAGAATAAAATCCAACGGATTTAATATGGCCTATATTGTTCTACCTAATCTGGTCTCCACTTAACCCTATTAAACTCATCCTGCATCATTCCCATCCTCTCTCTACCTTCCTTTTTCAACCTCCTGTCCAACAACCCACCTTACTACAGTCAAGCCCAAACCAGTGAATCTTTTTTCTCTTTCTAGAACATTTACACTGCTTATCATTTCTTTCCCGGGGGTTCTCCTCATGGTCTTTGTACTGTGTGCTCCTTTTCATGCTTCAGTTCTGAATGATGTTTTGGAATCCCTCTCTCTAACCCAGTGGTTTTCAATTTGCAGCCCCCAGACCATCAGCGTTAGCATCACTTGGGGACTTGTTAGAAATGTAGAAATGTAGATTCTGATTTAGAAAATCTCGGGTGGGCCCCAGGATTCTGTGAGTTTACAAGCCCTCCGGGTGATTCTGTTGTATATGAAAACTTGTGAACCACTGACTGAGCTCTGAGGTAACAAAATCCACTTCTTAGCAGTCATGCTCTATCACATCACCACATTTAATTTTTTACAAAGCCCTTAAAACTATCAAAACTATGGTATTTATTGTGTTTGTTCTTTGTTCCATTGTCTATTGTCTAAATCTCCTCTCTAGAGCTAGACTTAGATCTCTCACTCCATTAAAGCAAGGTCTTCGCCTTTGCAGGTGCTACGAAAAGCAGGTAGTTTATTCTGAGAAGTGATTCCAGGGAACAGGAGTGAAACACAGATCCAGGGAGAGCCAGTTAAACAGTATATGATTGAACTGCTTCCTGCTACGAGCCACTGAGGCACGTCCTGCTGGGAACTCTTTGAAAAATCATGTCATCGCATGAGTCTTAGAACTGTCCATCTAAAAAACAGAGAAGGACAATATTCATGTACCAGTTCCTTTCCCTGCTGGACAAGGACTATCCCAGGGGATATTAATTCCCTCATACTTCCAGCTCTGTTTATGAGCTAGAAGAGCTGTGCACAATTCAACAAACAAGAAGCCAGGGAAGGAAGAATAAGACATTGACACTCTAAGGTGACATGCCATCAGGTGACACCAGTATGCAGTTGATGGCCACAGCAATATCTGGAGTAGGTCAATGGGCGAAGAGGATGTGAAGCATGATAAGAGAGATGTCTGCTATACTATGAACCTATGGTACCTACATCGGCTAAAAAATGTCAAACATCTAGTAGATCCTCAACAAATATTTCCTCGATAATAAAATCAATCAATTAAGCAATCTTTAGCTAGTATACATATACACAATTGGGATAAGGCAGAGACAAGACTTAACTCAGTTGTGTTAATTTACTAAACCCAGGCATCTTCTATCTTATCCATCTGCCTTTCATTTGTAAAATTAATAAATAAAATGAATGAATAATTTAAAAATTAGTTTAATTTTGATGAGGATTTGATCAAGCATAAGGGAAATCCATATCTGCTGCTCCTCTCATGTTGTCAGGGAACTTACAGTCATCCCAGACGTACTGATGGTGCAAAATAAGGTCTTGTGAGAATGCAAATGAGATTTCATACTGAGTACTTTAATCTGTTATTATTTAGGTCAGTAGTACTCAAACTCGAGTGGATAGCAGAATAAACTGGAAGATTTGTTAAAACACAGATTGCTGGACCCCAGCCTTAGAGTTTTTGATTCAAGAGGTCTTAGGTGAAGCCCAAGAATTTGAATTTCTAACAAGTCTCAGGTGATGCTGAAGCTTATGGCCTGGGGATGGTACTTTGGGAACTACTGGTCTGAGGAATCAAGTACAATTACATAATCTAATTCCCACATTTCACCTGAGCTTCACTTTCTGCAAACCACTGTTTGTGCAGAAATCTATAAGTTTCAAGACATAGTTGATTTTTAATAAATATATTTAGAATTGTGTTTTTATACCAATGTTAGGAACTAATCTAAATATTTTCCCTAATAGAATATGATCTTTGGCTGTTTTCTCAATTCACTGTCCCATGATTTACTGAAGTCATTTAGAAGTTGGTATCTAGTTGGTTTTTGGTTTATTGATTTGTTTTTTCACTTAATATTCCTATTACTTATTTGGACTTTTTTTTTTTCTCAACAGTTGCATGGCATTTCATGGCTGCATTATTATTGCAAGTTAACCAACTTCCATGTAATCAACTCACAGAATTAGCCAATTTCCTTATTCTCTCAATAAACTATAATAAATCTATAGCCTTTTCTTCAGTATCTGTACTGGGTAGAAACCATGCAAGGCAGGATCTGAAGCAAGCATCAAACTGTGAGTAGATTAAAATGTAAAGTACAGTTTCCAAGCAGGCATTATAACCGGCTCTCCTTGGCGGATGTAGTGCTGATTCAGAAGTGAAAAGGCAGAATCCTTGGTCACTCTGTTGGAGCTGTTGATATATCACAGGCTAACATGTGGAAACTACGGCCAGAGAATGACAAAGGCAGACACAAGATGCCATTATTTTATATTTTCCAAACTACAAAAGAGACAGAGTCCCCTTGTCCTAGTAAATACCTTCACACCAACTTTCCAATTTACATGCTTGTATAACCTAGGAACTTGGATCTACATTTAGTATGCTGTATGAACTTGGAAAACTTAAAGTCTCTGGTTTTCCCTTTCTATATTTTAAAAGTGGGTTAATTCTTACTCCGTAGAGTTATCGTACAAATCAAATGAAAATAAAATCCCTGTAGACTTACTTGATATAGTTTCTGGAAAATAGCAGGTGTTCCATAAATGTTAACTCTGAATATAGCAACGGTGACAATGATGATGGTAAATTTTTGATATCTATATATATCTACACATTTAGTTACATGTATATGGATTTCACCATTTTTATCTACTTTTATATTGGATGCCCACCAGTCAAGACCACTAGGAACATGCAGATAGTAGCACAAGGTTTGGGCTTATTGGCCTTTTTGCGACAAGGGAAATCCCACACCATTGGGAACCAGAAGGTAACTCGGTGTAAGAGGGTACTAGGAGAAACTCCTTAGATTTGTAAGAGGATTTGGGCTTGTGTTAAGTGATGTTAGGGAGTGTTCAAGGAAGCATGGATTTTCTCTCTATTGGATGCTGGCAGAAAGGGAGACATTTCTATTATTGGATATTTTAATTGTTCATTAGGAGAAGAATAGGCTAAAGCTTTAGTTAGAAAAGAAGCAGTAGCCAGTCACTCATGTTGGCTGGGTGAGGGAAATGTTTGGAATTTGGGGGGCTTGCTCCATGTTCTTGACTTTGTCTGAGTTCAACCATGATTGTTTGTATGGTTGTTTTTGGTTTGCTCTATTATAATGAGTAAACTTGTATGGTGTAGGTGTCCTGTGAAAGTGCTTATGGTCAACAGAAGATGGAAACTTACTTAGCTGTGAGTCTTCCTCTCTCTCTCCTTTCTCTCCAGTACCCTCCTCAAATACACACACTTAAGCATCCATGAGAATATTAGCTCAAATGCATGATAAAGGTCAATTTTACTCATGGTTTTAAGTATCCTTAACTATTTCAAAAAACAAAAAGAGAGAGAGAGAGAGGGAGAGAGAAATGGTTGAGTTTATAATATAACCAAGAATAATCCGTTAGACTAACACTGCAGTTTAAAAGAATGGGGAATAAAAAAGACAGAGAGAGGAGCTATTGACAGATGTTTAAGTTTTATGCATATATGCCCATATGTTCAAATATACTTTGTTTATTCATCCTATCTCTTCCCACACTGTGTCTAGACAAATTAGGTAAATCTGTCCTTCTCTTCCTGCCATATAATCTTCACACTATAACATCCTGTTCCTTTTATCCCCTTCAGATTTGTCTCCTTTAATTAGTCTACATGGTCTCTGGCACCCCATGAATAACTCTGTCATTAAGGGTGCCCCAGTTTGACTTGTACAACTCAGGCAGAGCTACCAAGTATCTATCCACACCAAGATAATGATATCTGATCTTGAGTACCATTTCTATATTTTCCTTGGGGCATTTTACCTCTTCTGTGGGATTTTTCAGCATGTAATAAAATTGAAGTTAATGGTCAATGCCTCTGATTTATTTATAGAAATATATTCAAATATATAATCCAGAATTTGATTGAATTGTGAAATCATATATCAAACTATATAATGAGCAGAATTGGGGGCTTCCCTGGTGGCGCAGTGGTTGAGAATCTGCCTGCTAATGCAGGGGACACGGGTTCGAGCCCTGGTCTGGGAAGATCCCACATGCCGCGGAGCGGCTGGGCCCGTGGGCCACGGCTGCTGAGCCTGAGCGTCTGGAGCCTGTGCCCCGCAGCGGGAGGGGCTGCGATGGTGAGAGGCCCGCGCACCGCGATGAAGAGTGGTCCCCGCACCACGATGAAGAGTGGCCCCCACTTGCCGCAACTGGAGAAAGCCCTCGCACGAACCGAAGACCCAACACAGCCAAAAATAAATAAATAAATAAATAAAGTAGCTATAAAAAAAATTTAAAAAAAAAAAAAAAAAAAAAAGAATTGTTCCAAAAGCCTAGATTTTATTTTTATAACTAGAAAAGCTCTCTTACAATAATAAAACAGTAAAGAGCTGGTCAGGATTGGAAAAGTTAGTGGAACAAATTCTTTTGGACTAGTATATTTCATTTACATTTAGAATAATTTCATTCTTTTCTCATTCAAAGTATTCCTTCTTGCACTTAATACTTAATTTTAGCTAGATAGTTTTATTCAAGGGAAACATAACTAAAAATTCTTTTTTATTTCCCTAAAGGCAATCTAGTTGCCCCAACTATGCAGACATCATAGAATTAAATAAACAGTGACCTTATGGGGAAAAAAGTGCTCCACTTAGAAAATATTTCTTTGTTATATAAACGCTCTACCAAGTAGTAATATTCACATCTCTATGCTATCCAAATTATCTTATTCAATGGTGTTGACTGGATAACATCATCAAATGTAATCTCTACCTCATAGTACCCTTTCCCAAGCAATGCTTCCTATGGGGATGAATGAATGAATGAAAAAAATCTGTTCTTCAAATCAAGAGTCTAAGTGATTTACCAGGATCTGAGAAATTCGATGTTTTCTATGCTAGAAAATGCAAAAATAGGAATGGAGATGCATGTTTGAGTATTGAAAGAAAGCAGGGCTTTTTAAAAAAATGTGTTTGTTTTTAATTTTTCTGAAATGTGGTTAGCAGAGTTCCCCTGCTTCATTCCTCACTTCCTAAACAGGACCACCTCCTGAATCACTGGTCCTATATTGTCTTTGTTAGTGTTGAAATATTTCATTAACTTTCCTCAGCTACCTAGAGACTTCTTTTCTGACTCCTAAGGTAAATGTCACACACTATAATATAAAAATGTATTTTCTTGTTAGAAATTCCACTGAAATCAAAGGCAGCTGTTGATCTTACTGCTTGAAATAACTTTTCTTATACATGGAGGTGTCTCATATCCATGTGAAACAATATACATTGTTACCATCTTTCTTATAGATTCCACTTCCAGCTCTGTATTTATTTTCATACCTCCTCTCTGCCCGATCTTCAATTTCTGCACAATTCTCTGGAAATAAACAGTCTCAACCTGCTCAAATGACTCTAATAAGGTTGTTAATCATTTTGAAAATAACTTGCTTATTATTCTCAGGTTGATCCATTTCAGGAACACACTTGGATATTATATAAACACTGTATGTTAACTCCTGTTCTTTTCCAGGGTGATGCCAATTGTTTCACTCCAATGAACAATATAAAAATCTCCTTTTTTTTTCCTCTAACAATTCAACAAAGTTGTTAAAATCATTTGTCTTCAACTTGGAGACACAGCAAGAAGCACCTGTTTTGGCAAAGCATATCACAGTAAATGCCAAAGGAGGGAGAGGATGCCAGCACTTGAGAACCCTGATTCTTTCCTTTATTTCCCAACACCATCCAAACACAAAAACTTACACAATGCTCCTGCCCTATACACATACACATACACCACTATACAGCTATATACAAAAAAAATAACTGAGATAACGTACAATTTTTTACAAATGAGGAACTTTAAAATTCTATAGATTCCTATTCCAATTGTATGTTAGATTATGTTGAAAATGAACTGAATGTGTGATTATTTTTTCTCTTCACAGTGGGTGGGGTTTGGCAGTAAAATTATAATAGTTACTGAAAATATAACATTATATATTTTCTCTGTATATCCAAAAAATAATATGAATGAAATATTCTGACCTCATTACACTAATAGTAATAATGTTTCTAAAAAAGGCAAATCTGTAGAGACAGAAAGTAGATTGGTGGCTGGCTGAGGCTGGGGCTGGGCATGGGATTAACAATAATAGGCATAAGGAATTTAAGTGCATGATGAAAATATTCAGGCTTATGGTGACAGTTGCACAATAACTGCGTAAAATTACAAAACTAATTAAATGGTGCACTAAACAAACAAAATACATTTTTTAATGTATATTGACTACAAATAAATATAAACATACGTTCTGAAGAATATTTAAACTAGATGGGTATCAAAAAAAAATGACCCCACTTCATTTCCGTTCAATTATGCTTCCTTCTAGAGTCTATAATAGTGGTTTGTGCATAGCAAGTGTTTATTAAATATTTTTTGAACAAATGAAAGGATGAGAGGTAGCAAGAGAGGGAAGGTGGGGGAGAGAAAAGAGGGAGCGAAGGAGACGGATAAAATATCAGTATTTGCCATTCATCCTTCTAGTCTTTTTTCTACTAGAAATATACTCATTCACTCTCACTCTCAAATGCACATACACAAAACACTTTATGCATATATACTTTTATTTTACAAAATAGAGCATTCTATTTTACATTTTAGTTAGCAATATTTCACTTCAGGATATGTTATGTCAGTAAGTATAACTCTTAATGTATCTTTTTAGTACCTGCACAGCATGCCATAATATAATTATATGCTTATTTATCTGCTCATTCCCTTCTTTTTTAATAAAAATATTCTTGTACATATATTCTTGAGTAATTGTGTATTTTGATGAATCAGAATTTTGAAACTAAGATTGATGATTAAGATGAGCATTAATAATAGATCATGATAAGCTGGCTTCAAAAGTTTATTTGAAGATAGAATATAGAATAACATTTGCCTTACAGCCTTGGTAAGATTAAAATATAGTTGAGTCAAAATCCTCATCACTTGCCTTTAAATTTGTTTTGTCAATTGTATGGAGGTCTTCTCCATCCCAAGAATATGAGAAAAAGGTCCTTCTACATTTTCAACTAATAATTTTAGAATTTTCTTTACATTTAGAAGTTTAATTCATTATAAAGTTTATATTATTATTATAAAAATCTATTTTTTTCAAAATATATAATCAAGTTGACTAACATTTTAAAGAGTCTCATTTTCTCAACTTACTGAAAACAGTACCTTTATTATTGTGGTAGCTTTTTTTAAAATTAATTTTTATTGGAGTATAGTTGCTTTACAATGTTGTGTCAGTTTCTACTGTACAGCAAAGTGAATCAGCTATATGTATACATATATCCTCTCTTTTTGGGATTTCCTTCCCATTTAGGTCACCACACAGCACTGAGTAGAATTCCCTGAGCTATACAGTAGGTTCTCATTAGTAATCTATTTTATACATAGTATCAAGAGTGTATATATGTCAATTCCAATGTCCCAAGTCATCCCCTCCCCCCCTCCCCACCTTGGTGTCCATTCATTTGTTCTCTCTGCCTGTCTCTATTTCTGCTTTGCCAATAAGATCATCTATACCATTTTTCTAGATTCCACATATATGCGTTAATATACGATATTTATTTTTCTCTTTCTGACTTACTTCACTCTGTATGACAGTCTCTAGATCCATCCATGTCTCTACAAATGACCCAATTTCATTCCTTCTTATGGCTGAGTAATATTCCATTGTATATATGCATGTAGTAGTTTTTTACTGTGCTAGTTTAGCTAAATTGAAACTATGCTTCCCAGAATCCCCTTCTCTGCAGGACTGCAAGAAAGAATTGGGCAAAAGAAAAAACTGGTCAAGAATTGAAAAGAAGACATAAGATAGCGATGGTTACATTCTGAACATCTTTGTAGCTAGAGACAGCAAGATGCAGACGTAGACGTGCCTGTGGGTTTCAAATTGTCCTCATTTCCCTTCTTTACTCTCCTTTTTTCCTGATTTTGTTCCATCAGGATGTAGTTAACACTCTGAAACAGGGATAAATGTATTTTACTATGTTTCAAATGTTCAGCATTCACCAGTTTAAGAACCAAAGTGCAAAAATATGGAGTGGCTCCTGTATTAATCCTAGTGATCCTGCAGTGAGATTTTTTCATTCCTATTCCCACTGTTTTGGGCTCTGTTCCCTTAGAGTTCTTAATTCTGAAGGAGGAATGTTTCCAGAAGGGGACAAGCATTAAACTAGCAGTTAAGTCCTCTATTTTGCTACTTTGGCCTCCTCAACAAGTGAACCAATAGGAAAAGGAGGTAGTTACCGCCCTGGTTGGTCTATCTGATTGCATCTATCGTGGGGAGTTAGGTAGCTAGGGGACAATGGGGGTAATAAGGAGGATTAGGTGTGGAATATAGGAAATCCTCTGCAGCATCTCAATATTCCCGTGCCCTGTCATAAAAGTTATTTAACAACTCCAGGAATTCAATACAAATGGGGCTGCTAATGGCCCAGAATCTTCAGGAATGAAGGTTTAGGTCACCTCTTCACTCAAGAAAGGAGCCAGCTGAAGGAACTTAGAGCAAAGGGAATATTGAGTGGGGAGTGAAAGAAGGATGTTATAAATTCCAGCTGTGACCACATGACTAGGGACAGAAATCAGGACTGTAGTAGATATGAATATTTCACTCTTAGATTGATATGATTAAATTAGTAAATATATTAAATAATTAGATTTCTCTGCTTTCTTATTTCTTTCCCATCCCCCTGTGACCTAACATAAAATATGTTAATATGGGTTGATTATATATTGCACTATTTAAGTTACAGGAAAACAAAATAAGAGTGTGATTAAACCACAAGTAGAAGGAAGCATGATTTTGCTATTGTCTTTATTTGGAAGTGAACTGTGGTCAAAAGAGTATGCATGGATTACAAATGGACATGGAGTGGGCTGAGCTGACATCTGCTAGCCAATGCAATGCTAGGCCCAGCATCACTGGAGGCTTAGCTAGGAACTCAGAGAAGCAGTATCTACACAGAGAAAACAGGTCTCTATTTATTTCTATACCAAACCTACTTTGGGGTCTTACTCCACTTGTTGGACACAACTAGCTTCAAGATTTGCTCAAAATTTCTAGATCATTAATCCATGCCAACGCTTCAGGAGACTTAGGGAAGGAAGAATGCCATGTGAACAAAGAGGCAGAGATTGTAGTGATAAGGCTATAAGCCAAGGAATGCCAAGGATTCTCCACAACCTTCAGAAGCCAGGAGAAAAACTGAAACAGATCTCCCTCAGACTTCTAGTAGGAACAACCCTACCAGGACTTCAGTATTCTAACCTCCATAACTGTAGGAGAATAAATTTCTGTGGTTCAAAACCAATCAGTTTGTGGTAATTTGGTCCAGTAACCCTGGGAATCTAATACACTAATTCATACCAATTGTGTTATTTACAATCATAAGGGTTTTATTTCCTTTGTTTTTTGTACAGATATTGGTGTTCTCTAAAAGTTAGAATTAAGTAGAAACTATAGCTTTCCTCCAAGAACCTCATTTTAGAATTAAACCAGATCATATATTCAAACATTTACCTGCAAGCAGTCATCCAGATAATATCTTCTATTTTAAAACTTGATAATGAAATATCTGTTCTATGTATTTTGAATGAAAAGTATACTTTAAACAGAGACAATAATATTCTAAAACCAGAGTTTAGCTCCAGGTGAAGACAAATGATTCATATATCCCTGAATTCAGTGCTGATTATAATCCTATTTATAGGGTGACAATCTAATGTGCATAAACTATTGGGATATTGTGCACATAGAGTGTAACTTGCCAATCCATGCATCTACAATATCACTCATTTCACCCATGCATTGTCTTTTTTAAATCCACCACTTTAATCAAAATCACCAGGAATTAATAGTGAGTTTCCAATTAGAGACTTTATAAATGTTAACTAATCACTCTAAGTGTGTATTCTGCATTAAGGGATATCATATTTAACTAACTCTCTCTAGCATAAAGACAAAGTTAACAGATATGCTAGACTGTTTAAATCAAAAGAATTTAAATTACATATAATAAAATAACTTGCCTTAGAGCCTTAATTATTTTCGTTTTAAGAATACCTCTTATTCAGGAGAAGTGGGCACTGACCCTAGACTCAGACATGCACCATGTAACCCAGGCCAAACAGTCAGAGTGTTTCACTATCAGGCCACAGTGATGACTTAAAGGAAGGATTATGTATAAGTTTCTTATTATTGCTCTAACAGTTATCACACTTAGGGGTTAAAATACCACCAGTTTATTATCTTACTGTTCTGGAGGTCATAAATGGGTTTTACTTGGTTAAAACCAAGGTGTCCTCAGGGCTGCACTGCTTTCTGAAGGCTCTACAGGAGAACCTGTTTTCTCATCTTCTGAGCCTCTAACAGCTGCCCACCTTCCTTGGCTTCTGGCCTTGCCTATCTTCAAAGTGAGCGATGGAGTCTATTACACACTGCGTCACCCTGACACTGGCTCTTCTGACTCCCACTTCCATGTTGAAGGACTCTGATGATTACAATGGACACATCTCTATAGTCAGGATACTCTCCCTATTTTAAGGTCAGATGCTTAGCTACCTTAATTCCATCTATTACCTTTACTTCTTTACCTTGTAATGTTAGATTCACAGGTTTCAGAAATGAGGATGTGGACATCATCCTGCCTACTACAATGGATAATAGGCTTAAATTAGTCCAATTAGACATTTTGTAGGAATGCTAAGAAAAATACATTAATCTTTACTTCTGGACAGAAACAGGGAAACATTTAGCCCCAGAATTTGTTGACATCCATCTGGGTGGCAAAAGAGAAATTAATCTTAGAATCAAGATGATATAATGGAAATTAAAGAATAGAGAAGCATAAATGAACAATTTGTTAAGGTAGTATCACCAAGCCACTGGGTTAAGCTTCATCTGAATTTCATCTTAACTCTAGTGTTTTCAGTTATTTTAAACAGTAATTTGTCCTTTACAAGTAAGGTACTTGAGCCAGGATTTTGTGACCTGTAGGCAAAACTGTCCTAAGTGATATGTTTGCTGTTTTTATAGATTTTTGTGTTCTCAAATTATTTTTCCTGTTTGCTCATTGCTGACATATAGGTAACTAGTAATTTCTGAATGATTATTCTATGTAATTCTTTTAATTCTAAATAATATATCATTTTACTTCTTTGAATTTTTTTGGCAGAAAAGCTTATAACCTTTAAGTAGTAATAATTCTGCCTCTTTCTTCTCAATATTTATATCTCATTTGTTTTTCTTGTATTAGCTAAGATTTCCAAGTCTATATGATAAATACAGTAAGTCCACTACATACGAACGAGTTCTGTTCCGAGAGTGCCTTTGTAAGTCCAATTTGTTTGTAAGTTCAACAAAGTTAGCCTAGGTACCCAACTAACACAATCGGCTCTATAGTACTGTATTGTAATAGGTTTATAATACTTTTCACACAAATACTACATAAAAATCAAAGACAAAACATAAAGAAAACATTGTTAATCTTATAGTACAGTACCTTGAAAAGTACAGTAGTACAGTACAACAGTTGGCATACAGGGGCTGGCATCAAGTGAACAGGCAAGAAGAGTTACTGACTGGAGGAGGTAGAGGAGGTGGGAGATGGTAGAGCTGAAGGATCGTCAGCAATAGGGAACGGAGGGCAAGCTGCAATTTCACTCACGCTTGATGTTGATGGCACAGGTTCTGGTTCCTAGCTGGATTCAATTCCATCTACCCTCTTGAAAGAATGATCCAGTGATGTCTGGGTAGTAGCTCTTTTTTCTTGTCATAAGTGACACGGTAGCATTGGATTGCATTTTGAATGGCTGTCACAATCTTCGTGTACCATTCTTTGTTCTGGTCCTGTGCCTCAAAAACTTAACAGTGCCACCTCAAATAAAGAAAATCCCCGCACCATTTCCTGCATCATGAATCTCTTCGGTTCTTCAGTTACTTCTTCCTCTTATCTCTCTTCGTCCTTCCTCTGGGCCTCCAATTCCATCAGGTCTTCGTTAGTAAGCTCCTCGTGTTGCACAGCAAGGAGTTCAATGAAGTCGTCCTCTTGCAGATCTAGCTCCAGCTTGTACACAAAAGCACAACCACTTGTAGAGGATGTATGCACGTGACAATGTACACCAGACACGTGAACTAACTTATGTGATTGGACATGTGAAAGCACGTTCGTATATTTGAAAGTTCGAAACTTAAAGTTTCGTATGTAGGGGACTTACTGTGTAACATTTCATATTTAGTTCTGAGTCCACAAGTTAAATATGTGTACTGTGTCTATGTACAAATAAAAATTCCAACTTTTTTTTTGAAATTTCTTTCTTTGAAAAGCAAAGGAAAATATTCTACCAATTAACCGTCTCTATCCTGTCATACAGAACAGAATGTTGACACTTTGTTATCACTCCAAAATCTAAAAACTTTGGATCTTATACATAAATCATTGAATTATCTGCCCTGAAAGCAAATTATTTCATGACTACATGGGTCAACAGTCAGGTTGGAAGAGCTAAAAAGTCTATGTTGAATGTTGAATGCAGTAGTCAGAAAATACACTAAGACAGATTTTTGTGGATGGACTGGAACTTATGACAATAAATAATTACTGTGATGGGTGTCCAGGACAGCTAACTCACCATTATTGAATCTTTTAATTATGAAGAAAAAGCCTATTACTGGGAGCTCGCTAAACTTGTCATGAACTTTGAGAGCAGTACAATCTTTATGTACCAGAGGAACAGAAAGGCATTTGTTTTTGCCTTATGTCTTCACTCACTTCAGTACCTTATTTTTGCCTGATTTTGTTCTTAAACCATATACCCTCACATCCTATATTGGTCACATGTTTTTATTTTTAAAATTTTAAATAAGCCCTTGTCCCAAGAAGCTTTAAAGCAATCTTCCTTATTTAAAAAAAAATAACAACAACAACAACAAAACACAGATTCTAAATGGGAGATTTTATGGCATTTATTTTCTTTTTTTCTGAGCCCAAACAAAGAAAATGACTTTTCCCAGGGATATTGTAAAAGCTCTCAGATGAGTTTCTCTCTCAGTTCAGACTTCTTTCAGTTTAGTAGTTCACACATAGACTCATATGGATAATTCGACTAAACGTCTTGTTCTGTTTCCCCTGGTGAAGAGAAGCAGAACACCAAAGACTAGAAGACATTATCCCTGTGAATAGCCAATCATGCCCGCCTAACTTACAGTTGCTTCTTTGATTTCTCAGGCAAATATTTCATTCCTGCACTGCTGTGTATTCCATAAACCTGACCTAGCCATATTCTGATTTTCCCTCTGCTCTCCTGAAGGACAACACAGAACATCTTTCAAAATTACTCTGTAGAATACCAGAAGCACCATTATTTCAAAGGCATATCTGCCTTCTTCCTATAGCACTGAAAATCAGTTATGCTTATTAGGAAATTCCATAGTCAGAGCTTCGGAAAGAAGTGCCCAAATGTTAAGGTGGTATAATGGGAAGTCACATTTATTTTATTAGTTACTAAAAATGCTGAAGTCCCCAAATATTATTATTTTCTGCATTATTTTAAATATGTCTGTTTACAAAAATAAACCAGTTCATTAACATCTATTGAATCTGATATTGGAATCAGATATTAGGGAGTCTGTTTAGATTTGTTTAGGTCCACATGAAATATTTAATAATCTTATTTGAAATGAATAGAGTCATTGATTCAGCCTTAAGCTCATTGCTCAGTGAAAGTCTGTTGAGTCACTAGAGAGCAGAACAAAATCTTGCCATATGAAGACTGCTTTTTATGCTTTATTTTTATAGGTTTCATCTTGATTGCTAAACATGGTCAACTGGAAATAACTGCTGAGGAGACTGTGGTGAGCATCCTGAGGCTGAGTACCTACAGGCTGAAATTTGGTAGGAAAGAAGGCTGTAAATTTCCACTTTGGATCTGGGAGGGGCAGTAAAGGCATGAGTGCTATTTATTTCCCATCCTTAGTAAGAAAAGGGAAATAAACACTGGGAGTCAGGGTAATAAATTAACTAGATGTGTACTCATGAATAAATGGATTTACCTCTGTTTCTTTATCTGTAAATTAAGGATATCGGATGAGGCAATTGCTTAATCTTTCCTGTTATTTAATCCTCTGACTTCCAACATTTGTAAAAAAACATTTACTAAACTTAAGAGTACTATGACACAGTTTTTTACATTCATTTGTGTCATTTTATGCTTAGTTCAAACACTTGCTGCTATGTGATTAAAAACAACATATTTATTTACTTAGGTTATTTGATAAAATTTAACTATTAGTTATGAAGAACCCTCTACACTTATGAAGCTCATTTGACCCTCCATTTTATTATGGCTCACTTCCTCTAATTTTAGGTTACCTGTAGATGTGTACACAGAGTATTATCCTTTTATTCAGTTTTCAAAGGCACAATCCATTCACAATTTTTTTTTTAACTTTTTTTGGGGGGTTATTTATTTATTTATTTATTTATGGTTGTGTTGGGTCTTTCGTTTCTGTGCGAGGGCTTTCTCTAGTTGCAGCAAGTGGGGGCCTCTCATTATCGCGGCCTCTCTTGTTGCGGAGCACAGGCTCCAGACGCGCAGGCTCAGTAATTGTGGCTCACGGGCCTAGTTGCTCCGCGGCATGTGGGATCTTCCCAGACCAGGGCTCGAACCCATGTCCCCTGCATTGGCAAGCAGATTCTCAACCACTGCACCACCAGGGAAGCCCCCCATTCACAATTTTTAAAAAATGTAATATGAGTGTGTGTGTACATAAATGTGTGTGCACATGTGTACATGCCAATTATTATTGCTAGAAAGAATATGTTTGCCTGATGATTTTTTTGTGTTTGTTTTTATGGTTTTCTTTTTCATTTTTGGTGTCATGCTATCACAGGGTCCACTTCCATAGGAACAGGCTTGCTTACTATTATCTGCCAGATTTAGTACTAAATTCATTGTCCTTAGTTTCTCCTAAAACCATTAATAGAACATTAAGCAACTAGCTCTGATCACAATTGAACTTGATTGGCTTAAATTTGCATTTACAATTTTTAAATAAATATTCGTTGAATGGTTCCCAACACTCCACCAATCCCCTCTCCTATTTTCCTACAGAATTATTAGATGACTGCAAATTATTCTACTATGCATTGTCTTTTAGTGTTTTATGTTTCTTCATAATCATCCTTACAGATGCCTTTCTCAATTGGAGATATATTCATGTTTTCCAAAGTGATCTAGAATAGAAGTGAAATACTCAGAAGATAATTTCAGGATAGGTCTAATACAAAAAGCAAAGTTAGAGCTAATACTTTTTCCATTTGGGACTCATTAAGTGCTAAAATATCTAATTCAAAACCACAAAATCCTTAAAAGTATAAACTTAGTTTTGTTTTAACATTAATTTAGTATACTTATAAGCAGCCTTAAAACACTAAATTGATAATGAAACATGGTTTAGCTCTTTTTCATTTGTAATTTGAAATTACCAAGTTAAAATAACCACAATTAGTTTTGTTCAGAAATTAGATTTGTGAGTAAAGGCAAGAAAATATTGGTTTACTGAGTACATTTATTTAGATTTTAGCCTTGGTGAAATAGGATGTCCTTACTGGGGCAATGTTAACAGTCAACTTATAACAACAAGGAAATCAGTATGGTTTTGAAAATAAATTCAAAATTTTAAAACCATATGTTCTATTTGTATTCTATTATCTTAATCCTTTTTTTTTTTAAGTGAGTTTGGAGGATTTTCTAAGATATTGCATTACACTATAACTAAGATTTCTCAGTGTTACTAAGATATATCTAAATAATTCATTGCCCACTTTGCATCTCCATGACTCCTAGGTTATGTTATCAACACTATAGCATGGAAGGTCAATGATTTCCTCATTTTTCTGTTAACTTGTAGTTTTTCTGGCAATCTCATTCATTTTGCACCTTGACAAAAGCAGAATTCTGATTATATTACACTCTGTTTAAAAACAACAACCATACCATCAAAAACTACCAACAGAATGTGAATTTACTACAGGAGTAAATCCACATCTTTTGGGGGAAGCTTACACTGATTGGAGGGTTCTCTTTAAGGAAAAGAATATAAAATGTAGAAATTAAAAATCAGATACCAATGTAAATAATTTATTTTCCTACATTCATTAACTAGATACTCTTTGTCTGCCTTTTCATTTGACAAAGAGTTTATTATATCATTTTCCATAGAGAGATTAGGAAGATATTTCATTCTTTCTTCTAGTGTAAATTTTCAGAAGGATTTTGCAGAGGGAGGGCAACACACATTGTTAGGGTCAGAGGTCATATAGCTATATAAACACATCTTATCATGCCCAACAATGGCAGGGGATAGGTAATGGAAGTGATGCACACATGAGAGAAATTAGGATTATACACACAAATATACACATAAACATATACACAGGTGCACATGAACATACAGAATTTAAAGTAAGTATATCCCCAACTCACTTTCCTTTTATTCAGATCCCAGAAATGCCTATTGCAACTCCACCATCACAGAACATGAAGGGAAATGTGACAGAGAGAAAATGAGAGTGGAAAGACTTCACTATTTTGAACAATTATTATTAAAGATCTTACCTTTGTAATTATCAATGACAACGACCCACATGATTTTGTGAATGTATTACTAATGTCCTTCCAGGCCTTGGAAGATATCAGGATGGATGAGGTGCCCTAAGTCTAAAACTTCATCCCATTATGGAAATTCCACCTCTGAATGTCTGTGTATTGTCAATAGTTCAAAGACTTTTATCATCTTCTCTTTTTGCAATAAGGACTGACACAAAACTTTCCAGACTTTTCTTCCAATATTCCACTGCATACGTTAATATTCCTTCACCTTCTCCCCACAAAAACATTTACTGATCTTCAAGCGTGCTAACTACTCTCAAATCTCTCTGCAATTGACAATGCTGTTTCCTTTAACTGATTCTGCCCTATTCTTCAAGGACCTTTTCTATAAAATCCAATTTATTCGTTACAGTAGGAAATACTGTCTTTATCCCTTTGACACAGAGATAAGCCCTTATCAAATATTTTATTGTTATTTAGACCACATTTATTAGAATGATTGTCATACAAATATTATTTAAACTCTCCCAGACTGGTTTTGAGACTGATTTTCCTTAAAATTCCTCCTTAAAGACTTAGGAGACAGTGAACAAAGTTTTGAATTAATCAACATGATAAATTCTCTAATCTAGCTGATCAGGAGTGAAAAATATTTTATGTTCTGCAAATTCAGGCTTGAATGTATTGTCTTTAACAAAAAAAAAAAAAGGAAAAGTAGATAAACAGATATTATTTGTCTACATCTTGAACAAATATTCAAAATATATTTTATTAGTGTGCACCTTCTCCTACTTGTCCTGAACTGGAAATAAGATCTTTTTATAATCAAATGGGAAGAAGGATTTGTACTGTTCTGGGATTTCTAATGTATTTCACATATCTGTGCAATTACCAGTTATTCAAACAAAATAAAATGCAAACAGATAAGCGGAAAATTAACTTATGTGTGTTTCTAGTGTTTTACAGAGCATGACGTATCAGAGAGACCACATTTAGATTTTATTTCCATACTTTTCTGCACAATTTCTTCAGATCCCAAGAAAGTGATCTTCTGGGTGGAGAAGCAGATGGAAGGGAAAACCTGTGCTGCAGAGCATGGTGGAGAGGGGTGGCCACACAGCAGAATCAACTCTCCCCAGGGCCTTTTCTCCTAACCTTTTCATTTTCACTTGAAGGACAGCAAATCTGAACAGTGACTTTAGTCTAGGACGCCTTCAACCAAGATGCAGGAGTCTCTATTAGCATTTTTATAGCTGCCCACTAGAAGTTTGCATGAATATAAAGTTAAAGGATGTTGAAGTCAAATTTCTCCCAAGAAATCTGACACACATTCTGTACCAGTACTCCACTGCGTAGCCAGGAACATTTGACATTGTAAAGAATGCATATTTACTTCTAGCTGAATATCTGAATTGCATTGTTATTTTTTGTTCTTAGTTTGAAAGAAACAATTTTATAGGGGCAATGCACATTTTAAAGGTGCTTTCCTTTAACAAAATAGAGCCAGTATACTGTTTGACAACCCCACAGAATAACAGAGGTCCTGATATGCATCTTTTTTTTTTTTTGTAAGAGTTTGATTTGAAATGATGTATATCAAATGATATGCGCCTTCCAAGCTGTGCTGGCACAGCTTAAATACCTCCACAAGTTACCCTTGCTCTCCACTACTTACGTTAGACATTTTGCTTCACCAAAGAAACAGTGGTCTATAACAAATGACTAGTAGAGAAGAGGAAAAGGCTCAGAATGTCTTAGATATAAAGGATAATGATTAGCTTCACTACTCTTCTCCCAGCTTTGGTACAGGGAGTCTGTCTCCAACACAAATTTCATTGTTCAATTCAGTTTCTGTTTTCTCTTCCCTAGTCACTGACAATTCCTTTCTCTCTTAATCTTGTTAATGAGGACTATCCACTATGGCTTTTCCCATAGATCTTTTATCTTTAAAGAGTCTTATTGTCTAATAATTTCCTACCTCTATCTTTACATTTTTAGCAAGAATCTGCCTGGTACAGGCAGTTTAAGCACTTGTGTGGATGTGGGTGATTCAGCCTCCTAGTCCACTTTGAAGGGAAGGATTTTCAGCCAATTTGGTCAACCTGGATGAGGATTTAGGGATTTGGGCAGCGGTGATGGTGAGGGGGGCGTGATGGGAATGGTTCCAGTACGTTAGTGAAAAATGTGCAGAAACAAGAATAATTCACATATCTTGTTATTGGCAAACCTCATTCTACATAAATGTTCACCATGTATGAAAATATGTCAAAATGTTTTTTAAATGTTTTAAAAAATAAGTCACTGAAACGTAATAGGAGGTACACATTTTTGTGAAGATTTTAAGGTAGAGCATAAATATGGAAATAATATTTGACAGGAAACAAATTAATTTTTAAAAATATCTGCTTTTTGTTCGTATTATCACCTAACAAAAACATTATGCTTTGTGGAAAACTAATTATATAGGATGCTCAGAGTGGCTGAGTTAAAAAAAAAAAAAAAGGAAGAAAAGTCTCTGCATTCTGGAAATGGTAGCAGGAAGAGGTAAGTAAATCCTTTCCTGCAAACTAAGTATAAAACAGGACAAAATTCTCAAAGACAACAATTTTAGGGCTCTGGAAAACAATCATAAGAAAACAGCCAATTGAGAAGCATTTGTTAATGAAAAACTTCTACAAATTTGAGTAAGAACAATGGAATTTATAGCCTTCTTGCTTAGGTACACTCCCAATCCCTAACCCTTGGCTCATTTGGCAAGAATTGTATTGATAGTTTTCACAGGTTTGGCTGTGAAAACCAAAATCCCTGCTGCCAGAGGGTGTAGACTAGGTTTAGTGAGAGAGAAAAGAGAAGAAAAATATTTAAAGAAATAATGACCAAAAGCTTCTTAAATTTGATGAAAAATATTAATCTAAGATAAAAAAAAAAGAAGGAATTCCAAGAAGGATAAACACAAAGAGATGCCTACCTAGACACATCATAATCAAAGTACTGAAAGTCAAAGACAAAAAAGTTCTGAAAGTCATGAGAGAAAAACAAATCATCAGTTCAGGAAAATAACCACATGGTTAACAACTGACTTCTCAACAAAAACAAGGGTGGCTAGACAGCATATTCAAACTGCTGAAAGAAAAAAAAAACTTGTCAATAAAATATTCTGTATTTATCAAGACTATCCTTCAAAATGAAAGACCAAATTAAGACATTCCCAGAAAAACAAAAACCGAGAGAATTTATTGCTAATATACATGCCCTACAAGCAATACTAAAGAAGCCCTTCAGGGTAAAAGAAATCAATATCAGACAGTAATTTAAACGTATAGGAAAAAATAAAGAGTGGAAAAAATTATAAATATGTGGGCTTTAATGAGCCTGCATTAATATATATTTATCTTCTCTTAATTTCTTTAAAGACATAAGTATGTATAAAATAACAAGAATATAACACTATAGTGTTTAGTTTTAACATAGGTGTGATGTATATGGCAATCAAGAGATGAAGAATGGGGGCAAATGGATTTATACTGAAGTAAATTTCCTAATTTTTACAGAATTTAAGTCAGTAGAAACATGAAGTAGATTATGATAAATTAAGGGGGATTTTATAATTACTAGAATAACCAGTAGGACAATAATTCAAAAATTTAAATATCAAGAAAAAATTTAAAATAGCAAATTGGCACATGTAAATCCAACCGTATAAATAATAACTTAGACACTCCAATCAAAATATAGAGATTGTCAGACTGGATGAAAAACAAAATCCAACTACATGATGGCTATGAGGAACACACTTTAGATCCAAAGGCATAAACAGGTAGAAAGTAACTACACTGAAAGAAATACACCACACAAACCATAACCATAAACAGCATGGATGGTTCAACTAACTCAAATCTGTTGTTGAGCTGTCTAGTGAATTTTTAATTTTCCATTTCAGTAACTGTATTTTTCAACTTCAGAATTTCCATTGTGTTCTTTTTCAAGTGTCTGTCTCTCTATTAATACTTCCTATGTGTTGTTATATTTCCCTTTAATTTCTTAAACACAGTTTATTTTAGTTCTTTGAACATGTTTATAGTAGGTACTTTGAAATACTTCACTACCAAATCATGCTTCAACACTTGTTCAATAGGTGGATTTAATTAAACTCAGCTTCCTTCACTGTAAAATGGAAAGTAAACATTTTCTTATAAAGTTGTCATTTCATACAGTCAATGAATGAATGTAAAATGTTTGGCACATAATAGTCTCAATAAATATTAACTGCTAACTATTATTCCTTATCACTAATACCTACACACTTACCACAGGTATTTGCCAATAACATATAAGACTCTCAAGAGTCTTCACATTGTCAACTGAACTTTTAAGATGGATGAGATAAAAGATAGTCCTGCTTCTTCTCAGAAAACTTTCAGCATATGTGCTTGCAACGCTCTACTTACTGAAAAAGCACACTGACAAAATTATGCTCCAAACCCTTTCATATTAAGTGTTCGAGAAAGAAATTACTGAGTGGGAAGACTGCTATTATCTCTCCTAAGAAAGCCACTTGAAATTTCTCTAGCTTAAATTTTATTTCCCAGTGTCAGCCTTAAAAATGTAGATGAAGAATTTTCATTTATTGGCAATATAACCCACCTAAGATATAACACTAATAATTAAGAAAAATTGTCATAATTGGAAAACTTTCTTGCCTGAATTACAAATAACTTCCTGAAATGCGTCATTCCATTTCCAGTGGAATACAGTGAAAAGTGAAGGCTTTTTAGGTTTTGTGCTCTATGTGAAATAATAAGCATTAGTAAATGGGAAAGATCTTGAAAACCAGTGAGCTCACACAAAGCAACATTTGGGGATAAGATAATAGTAATGTCCGTGTTTGATCCAGCCTGATATCTATTTCCAACAGACTTTAAAGAAACGTGATGGCATCAAATTTGAAGAGGTCTCCCTCAAGGATCATATGACTCTCATGTGTGAAAGCACATAGCAGGACCTTTTCACTCCCCAAAGGATGTTCTATTTCCAAAAGGGATGTCACATTTTGATATCCTTCCCATACAAAGCAAAATGTAAATGCAGGTATGATAAAGGAAAGGAAACTAAAATCAAGAGACATCTTCCCCTTCATTTCTTATACGACCAGTATCATAATTAGCACAGTATCACTTCATTTCTCTAGAAAATATATAAGGGGGGGGGATTTTAGAGCATGTTTTTTGTTTATTTTGCCTGTCTTTGCTGTTACTGCTTTATAAATATAACACTGAATGTGTAAAGGGAATATTTTTAATATAGTGTTTTAGGAACATAGACATAGCCTTGGTAGGGCAGAAGGAGGGATGAACAGGTGGGGCACAGGGGAGTTTTAGGGCAGTGAAACTCTTGTATATGATACTATAAAATGGTGAGTACATATCATTATACATCTGTCCAAACCCATAGAACGTAAAACGCCAAGAGTGAGCCCTAAAGTTAACTATGGACTTTCAGTGATAATAATATGTTAATGCAGGTTCATCAATTGTAACAAATGTACCACTCTGGTGCAGGAGGTTGATAGTAGGAAAAGAAGGCTGTGCTTGTTTAGGAACAGGGAGTATATGGGAGTTCTCTCTATTTTCTGCTCAATTTTGCTGTGAACCTAAAACTGCTCTAAAAAATAAACCTATTTAAAAGGAAAAAAAAATCTTAAATTTTAAAATGTGGTCAGAGATTTCAACAAATGCTAGTAAAAGGGACTGCTGAGTTTCTTGGACTTTTTACAAAAATACTTCACAGGCAGGCAGATATAGCAAATGCATTAGGTATAAAACCAAGAGGAAAGCATAAAGAATACACACTGACAGAATGAAACTTGAGAAAAGAAGGGCTATTGTAAACAATTGGTATTCTCCTGAGTTGTGTCCATATTATAATTACAGCAACATAAAAACTATCTGTGAGGGCTTCCCTGGTGGCGCAGTGGTTGAGAATCTGCCTGCTAATGCAGGGGACACGGGTTCGAGCCCTGGTCTGGGAGGATCCCACATGTCGCGGAGCAACTGGGCCCATGAGCCACAACTACTGAGCCTGCGCGTCTGGAGGTTGTGCTTCGCAACAGAGAGGCCGCGATAGTGAGAGGCCCGCGCACCGTGATGAAGAGTGGCCCCCGCTTGCCACAACTAGAGAAAGCCCTCGCACAGAAACAAAGACCCAACACAGCCAAAAATAAATTAAATAAATAAATAAATAAATAAATAATAAATTAAAAAAAAAACTATCTGTGAATATGAATGAGGGCAAGAAAAACAGAGAGATGCTACAGGATTGGCATATTTAGGTGTATTGGACTTGAAGCACGCCGTTCTAGTTCCTACTTTGCTACTAATACATTGTATACTCTTAGGCAGCACTCTGCACTTCTTTGGGGCTCAATTTCCTTACCTGTAAAATGAGGGAGCTGAAATCTTGAATAAAATTAGTTTTTCTTCCAAGGTTCCAATAAAAGAGTAAATACATGTTTCCCCAGGCTCAGAACTGGATAGCTTGAAGCACCCATTATAAATCCAAACTTTTTGAAGTCTCAAACTTTTGTCTTAAAATTCCATGTCCTTGTATGTGAATTATGTATCAATAAAGCTGTCTGGAGAAAAATAATTCTAGTAGCACCAACCAGAAGCTTGTTTTTCACCTTACCCTCCCATTAAAAAGTAGGTTACATAGATGCTCAGTTCCTTGGTTTCCGCATCAGTGAAATGATGATAAATAATGGTACCTACATCATGGGTGATTTTTGACAATTCAGAGTAAGTGCTAAAATGATAGCCATTGTGATGTATTGTTATCATTACTATGAAAGATCATGATTTTTTCAGCTCTTATTATGAATTGTCTAATTTTCTCCCTCTTTCAAGTCTCCTCAATGAAAGTGTTCACCACTCCTGTTTGCTCAAACAATATTTAATAACATTCTAACAATAAATATCTGAAGACTGTTCTACGTGTGTTTACATTACTTATATACAATACACACAAAAGATTTATGTACTATAAATATATATCTGCTTCCAAAATAGTATTTTTGAGTTGGAGGCAAGGTTAAATTTGCCTCCAAAGTAATTAGAAAACATCTGGAGAAAGAAATTCATGTAGCATTATTAAAGGATAGAGAGGAAAATCAATTTTTATAGTAAAACCTCAGATATTCTAACTTAGATTCCAGTTTGTCAAATATTTTATATTATTTAATAGTAGTAATAAGCATTAAATATATAACATTATTTTTTCTGGGATTTTGTATTGTGTATATCCAGCAAATTTAAAACAATTGTATATTTACTATGCATGTACTAGCAGACAGAATTCTAATACAACTAGCATATAATACTGGAATGATAGAAATGATTATAAATTTAATAACGCTTTTCGAATGCTACTTTTGCTGTGAAGTCTTTCTTTTTCTTTTCTTCTTTTTAAAGCTCATTTCACCTTATGGTTCAACTAGTCTCTTTGGAAATACAGACTCAATGTTTAAAAAAAAACAGCTAAGAATATTTATTCTAGAAACCAGAGTCTAGAAAGGGAAACACTTTTTTAATTCTTATTTTTCATTTTCAGGTTTTTTTTATGGTTGATTTACACCTGAATATTTGAAAAATTAATTAAGGGGATAAAAAGCATGTAACTTCTAGTAAGGTGATTATCAATCCATTTTGAGGGATTTGTAGAGAAAAATAACAAATCTTTGCATTAAAAATGTTAAATTACAGTCTCTTTAAAGTAGTCTTTTTTTTTTCTTTTCTTTTTAAAGAGTGGAGATGAAACTAGAAAATAAAAATGAGAGTTTGGTATCATAATTCAAGCAAATGGGGAAAGAGTATAGTTACATACATGTTTAAATTATTTATTTTCTTTTTGAACTGAACCATTATTTTTATGAACTATCCCTCTATATCCTAATAAACAACTTTTAACTGAGAACTACCACTTAAGTCCAAGTTGTAATGCAGAAAAATATAATACAGTGAAGCCTCAGGGAGGGAAAACAAAGTAGGTGAGCCTTATGTTCACCTCAAGTTACTGCCTGGAGAGGTACCAAGCTACAGTGTATGGTGGGAGAACCCAGGCCAAGCCTGGTGATCTCCATAAGTCAGAGATGGATATGAGTTTGGAGTACCAAGACATCTACTAGCTACAGTTCGCAGGGCATAGTGCAAACAGGGATAGTTCAGCAGAAGGAGAGAACACTGGTCATCAGCAGAGAGATATTGTTGCTTTCTCAGATGAGCACTGGCTATCACACACATGAGAGAAAATCATCTACAGAGCTCACACAAGACCAGAAATAGTCCCTGTTTCCACTAGCCAGAACATATAACCTTGTAATTCCTGGGGCACTAAATAGAATATCAGAAAGTTACCACAAGGGTAGTGGGGAAAAATTAGTCCTATACTAAAAGTCATTCAGATCTTGTCTAAGAAAGTACAAAAGCAAGTCTTGAAAGAATCCAACTATTTCCACTTCACTATGTCCCAGAACACATTTCAAGATATTTATAGGAATGTAAAAATCCAGCACCTAACAAGATAAAATCATATCTTACATTTAATCAAAACTTACCAGGATAGGGATTAAAGCATACACACTATAATGTATAAAGAAGATAACCAAAAAAACTTACTATATAGCACAGGGAACTATACTCAGTATCTTATAATAATCTATAATGGAAAAGAATCTAAAAAGAATAGATATGCATATATATATGTGTGTATATATATATATATATATATATATATATATATATATACACATATATACATATATATATATATAAACTACTGAATCACTTTGCTGTACACCTGAAACTAACACAACATTTTAAGTCAACTATATTTCAATAAAAATTTAAAAACAAAAACAAACAAAAACTTACCAGGTAGGTATGCAAAAAAGGAAGGAAATAGGGATCATACATAGGAGGAAATTCAATCAATAGAAACAGACCCCAAAATGGCACAGATGACAGACTTAGAAGATTAAGACTTTGAAAGAGTTTGTATAACTACCTTTTATGTATACAAGACAGTAAACATAAATATATTAAGTAGTGACATGGAAAATATAAAAAAGACACCAATCAAATTTCTGGAGATGAAAACTTAGTATGAATATAATTAAAAATATCCTGGATGTTATTAACACTACATTCGACAATGCAGTAGAAAATATTAATGAACTTAAAGATACAGTAACAGTAATTAACCAAAGTTAAACACAGGAAGAAAAGAAGTGTCAAAAAGTTTTTAAAACATCGTAAGTGAACTGTGGGAAAGTCCATGTGGTCTAATTTACATGTAACTGGATTGCCCTGTGTAGAGAAAGAAATAATGGCCCCAAAGCATTCAAATTTAGTACAAACTATAAATCCACAGATACAAGTAACTCAAAAAACTTTAAACACTTATATATGAGGCAAGTAACATCAGAGCACATTACAGTCAAATGGCTTAAAACCATTGATAAAGAGAACCTCTTACAAATAGACAGAGGAGAGAAAATCATATTATGTATAGTGAACAAAGATAATTGTGACGGTGGACTTCTCATCAGAAGCAATGTACCATCAGAATGTATCTTCTCATCAGAAGCAATGTATCATCAGAAGCCAGAAGACAGTAGAACAGTATCTTTAAGGTACTGTAAGAAAAAAAATAATCAACCTAGAATTCTACACTCAATGATAATGTCTTTGAAAAATAAAGCTGAGGACATAGAGAATGGACTTGAGGACATGCGGAGGGGGAAGGGTAAGCTGGGACGAAGTGAGAGAGTAGCATTGACATGTATACACTACCAAATGTAAAATAGATAGTGGGAAGCAGCTGCATAGCACAGGGAGATAAGCTCGGTACTTTGAGACCACCTAGAGGCGTGGGATAGGGAGGGTGGGAGGGAAATGCAAGAGGGAGGGGATATGGGGATATATGTATACATATAGCTGATTCACTTTGTTATACAGCAGAAACTAACACAACATTTTGTAAAGCAATTATACTTCAATAAAGATGTTAAATAAAAAAATAAAGCTGAAATAAAAGCTATTACATACAAATAAAAGCTGAAATAATTCATTACAATAAGACTTGCATTACAAAAAATGTTAACAGAAGCTTTCAGTCTGTAAGAAAATGATACAGGAAAAAATACGAATTTACACAAAAGAATGAAGAATATTGGTAAATATATGGGGAAATATATGACTATTTTGCTTAATTTCTAAATTCTTGAAAGGTAATTCCACTTCTTAATGTGGGCTGCACATAGTGATCTCCTTCCAAAGAATAAAATATACAAGGGAGTGGAGAGAAACTTACAGTTAAGAAATCTGACAAACACTACTTCAGCCAAGTGATCAAGTCCAACATAAGTCATGTCGATAGCTCGCACCCTTGAAATGATTTGATGAAAATAACACTTTATCTTTGTGGTCTTCCTCCCAATAACTCCTAACCCCAATCTAATCATGAGAAAAACATCAGACAAGTTCCAGTAAACAGGAATCCTCTAATATACCGGAACAGTACTCCTCAAAATTGCCAAGGTCATCAAAAACAAGGAAAGTCTGAGAGACTGTTAATAGCTAAAAGGAAACATGATAAATAAACGCAATGTGGTATGTTGGATGGCATCCTGGAATTGCAAAGGTATATCAGGCAAAAATTGAGAAGATCTAAAAGAAAGTATGGACTTGAGTTGATAATAATGTCTCAATATTGATTAATTAGTTATAACAAATCTCCCATGCAAATGCAAGATACTAATAATAGGCAAAGTTATATGTATGGGGTTGGAGGGCTTATGGGAATTTTCTGTATTGTCTGCTTTATTTTTCTGTTAATTTAAAACCATTGTAAAAAATAAAGTCTATAAATAAAAAAAATGTAATTAACTGTTTAAAACCAAAATAAAACCAATATGGAGTTTACATATATAAGTAAAATATAAAATAATAGAACACAGGGCAGGAAGGAAGAGATAGAAGTATATTATCATAAGGCTTTTTAATGTTATATATAAGGTGGCATAATAGTGCTTGAAGATAGATTGGAAAAAAGTTAAAGATTTATATTATAACATTTAAAGTAACAATTATATCAAATAATCCAACAAAGTTAATAAAATTGAATCATAAAATATACTCAATCCCAAAGAAGGGAGAAAAAATAGGAAAATTAAGCAAATAGAAACAATCACTAGTATGGGAGATTTAAAAACAAAACTATGAATAACCACATTAAATGTAAATGCTCTTAATGCCCCAATTAAAAGGCAGAAGTTATCAGAGTATATAAAATAAAAAGACCCAACTATATGGAGCCTAAAAAGAAACGCTTAAAAATAAGCACGAATAATTTAAATTTAAAAGAATGAAAAATATATACCTTTCAAACTAATCAAAGAAAACTGGGATATCTATTGTAATATCAGATAAAGTCAAATACAGTATTATTCATATATTTCATATGCTTCTTGGAATAATTTATAAAGGAAGTAAATAGAAATTCAATGAGGATATAGAAGATCTGAGCATTACCACCTATCCTAACTGGTGTTTATAGAACATTTCACCCAACAATAACAGGCTATAAATTCTTTTCAATGGTACAGAGAATATTCCCCAAGACTGACCTTACTTGGGTCACAAAAGAAGTCTTAAAAAAACTTAAAAGGATTCAAAATATATAAATGGTGTTCTCTGAAAACAGTGGAATTAAATTATAAGTCAATAATAATATAGTATCTGGAAACAAACCAAAAATACATGGAAGCTAAATAATATACTATTCAATTACCCATGAATTAAAGAAGAAATCAATATGGAAATTAGAAAGTATTTTGAACTAAAAGAAAATAATGACACAAGATGTGAAATTGTGTAGAGTTTAGTTAATGCAGTAGTAAAAGGAAAATTTATAGCACTTAGCACCTATAATAGAAAAGAAGTAAGGCAGCAAGTTAATGACCTTACTTCCTACTTTAATGAACTAGGAAACAAAGAGCAAACTAAACCCAAAGAGCAGAAATCCACAAAATAGCAAATAGGTCCAGGATGAAACATTTGGAAATAATGGAGTATTTTCATTATCTGAATGGTTGAGGCTCTTTCAGAGTTTTTATATATGTCAAAACACATTTAATTTTTCACTTAAAATATATGAATTGTATGTTATGTCAATTATACATCAATAAAGCTCTGAAAATGATGACATTCTGAGTTCAAAATTCTTTTTCTTTAATACTTTCGTATCTATTTTACCATATTATCACCTAATGTTTCTATGGAGAAGTCTGAAAATAATTTAATTCTTGCTTATTTTAGGTGATATTTTGCAGGTAGGGAAACAGTTCTCCATAGGTGACTCACAATTCTACACACACTGAATGTCCTCTGTTCCAGACTATCAAAAAAGTTATTTCCATAGCAAACAGCCTTGGAAGACAGATACAGTGCCTGTCTAAGGAGCAAAAGGTGGGCAGGCTTACTGCCCATTAAAAGAGGTCCAAGCTCCCTTCGATCAGGGTTTCTCCCTAATAATGCATCTCACTGTGTGCAGGCATCCATCCGGGCTCATCTGCATCACTCCAGTTGGACTGAGGGGCAAGGAGAACTGACACAAACATGCTGATATTCATTCTGCCTCAGTCTTTGACCCAGCCGTCTTTATCTATTGCCAGCCTTCGTGAAAACTTTGACAAAGAGACTTTTTAGCTTGTAAGAGGGTTAAAGTTTCAGATTCTTAATAGTTCTTGATGTAGTTTTTTAAAAAATCATAACAATGAGTCTATAAATCTTTTGTGTTACATCTTGTGAGCTTTGTCAATCTGGGGTTCATCTTTCTTTATTCTGGAAAATACACCTCTATTAACTTTGTAAATACTTCCTCCTATCCATATTTAATTTTTATGTATGCCACAACTACTATTATTCAGATATTGGCAATCCTATATCTCTCCTCCCTATCAACTAAATTTCCTTTATATTTTCTATTCTTTTATTCTTCAGTGCTGTCTTATAGAACTTCTCAGTATAGTCATCTAATCTGCTAATTCATCCTTGAGTCACATCCTTTCTACTCTGCATTCCTTCTTTTGTGGTCTTTATATCAACTCATACTTTCCATACATTATATTTCTATTTGTTTCTTTCATAATGGCATCTTGCTCTTGTTTCATATTACAAATATTTCCTTTATCTTTGTACGAGGGTTCTCCAAATATTCTGACCCTGTCTGGCAATTCCAAAATATGCAGGGCAGGCCAGCAGGCTGGAAATTTCCACAAGAGTTGATGTTGCACTCTTGAATCTAAAAGCAGTCTAAAGGAAGAATCCCCTCCCTTTGAGGAAGCTAGGTTGTTTCTCTTAAAACCTTCAACTGATTGGATGAGACCCACTCAATTGTAAAGGGTAGTATGTATGGTTAATTCAAAGTCTTCTGATTGAAATGTTAATCACATCCAAAAAATACCATCACGTGTAGACTGTTTTTGACCAAATTGGCACCAAAGTTTACTTTGTTGATGCATGAAATTAACCATCACAATCTCTTTTTACATATTATTCATGCTTATCCCATATGTCTTGTTGAAATCATTGACATATAGTTATAGATAACATATTTTATATTTTAAAACGTTTTCAACTGTTGGAGTAACACAAAGAAATCAGCCTAAGATATATGTGCAACTGAATGAACTTTAACAGAAACACTCTTGTAACCTTCAAAATTGAAAGCAGACAGGCCCTTGTTAGTCACCCCACGAGTTCTCCACATGCCTCCTCTCAAATATCATTTATCTCACCCTTCCAAAGTGAGGGTAAACCCATCATCACTCTAATGTTTATTGTAATAATCTCCCTACTTTCCTATATAGTTTTAAAATTCAAGGTTGCATTTTTAAACACTATAGTTTAGCTTTCCCTAACTTTAAAGGTTATTATTACTTTGAAATGTCTCCTGAGTTCTAGGTCCTACATTCCATTTTTGCTTCCATGAACAATGTTTTCAACCTCAGTGCTAGAATGGGGAAAATGATACATCCTATTCCTTTTGGCAAGAATAGAACCTTCCTGATTGGAACCAGAATTTTACAGTGGCATGACCTTTCCTTTATAATGTCATCAGATAACTCTGGCAGAATCTTCTCATGTACATGATGGTTTTAATTGTTTAGTCTCTTCTCACCTAAGCAAGTAAGCTATAAGCAGGCATTGCAAAGAACACTATTAGTGATCAGTATACATTATTTAGAGTTTAATGTTTCCTCAAATCCCAAATTTCTTTTAGAGTGAAGAATTATAAAGCACCTTCCTGAAGATTAACTTTGAACACTATTTTCAACAGCAAAGAAACACTTTCTGTCAACAAGACTGATTTACAGAGATGATCTATATACCTCATGGGAAGAACAGTTTTGTGACTATGTTTTCTTGGTATGAATCAGAGTCTCATGTGTGTGTGTATTTTTCTGTTTTGTTGTTGTTGTCAATACTGTTGTTTCTACCCCCCTCCCTTGATTATTTGAAGAACAGAAAATACACCCACGTGCCAGTGTTCTTTGTCCATTACAGATTTATTGGTGTTCCTTTATCATTGCATTGCAACTATGTGCTGGTAGCATAAGACAAATGGAGCTATTCAGTCTTTTTCTTTTCCGTACTTGCTTGTCAGCCACTCCAAGTTGAAGGAGTAGTGGTGGCAAAATTAAGCAGTGGACACTCAATACAGAAAGGCCTTCCAGGTTATGTTCAAGTTGCAATAACTTTATCATCAGGGAATTCTCCCATATTCTGTTCTGTTGAAACTTTAAATCCAAGTCAAATAGGTAACTGTAAACTCTGGGAGCACGACACAGAGCTGAGTGCACTTTGGAATGCATGTGCCTGGATTGAATTTAAGATCTTTATTTTTTTTTTTTTCTCTCCTGAAGTGACTCTAACATGCATAATATGGAAAATTTTTCTGCATAAAAAGAAAGGCGTCTACCCTTAATTGCTTATTTGCCTAATGCTGTATTGATGCTCATTAAAAAAAAAAATTAAGATGTCCACAATTTGGACTAGAAATGTTAGATGCTAGGGAAAGGAAGTCTTTTCAGAAAATGAGTGAACTCTGATGAAGTCTAGTTACTTGCGGTTGAAGAAATTTTAATGACTTTTTTTCATTGTCTAGTTTTTAGAGAAACAGAGACTAGAAATGGATGAACATTAAATCCTCTGAAGTTTTATTTCAGACTATCACATCATTACATCAGTTTATGTGATCCTCAATTTGAATTTAAATAAGGGAAAAATTAAGTCCCTTACATTATACAGTTGACCCTTGAACAATGCAGGGGGTTGGGGTGCTGACCCTCTGTGCAGTTGGAAACTCATGTATAACTTGTAAGTCCCCCAATTTGTAGATGCGATTCCTCAGTATCCCTGGTTCTGCAACCACAGATTCAACCATTTGGGTCCTGTAACACTGTAGTAGGTGTTTATTGAAAAAGATACATGTATAACTGAACCCAGGTAATTCAAACCCTGTTATTCAAGGGTCAACTATATTCTAATTTTTCATTTTGCCTACGATGCCCTGCATCTTAATTTTCTTCCTCTCCCGCAATTAAACCACAATAAAGAGTACATTTTTAGGAAAATATTTTGAAATGAATAGCTTCATATAAGATAATAAAAATTAAAACTTTCAGTGAACACTTAAGGACAAAAAATAAAAATATATTTCCTTCCCTTACTTCCTCTGTCTCACTTACTTTTATTTATTAACTGGGCTAAGGCTATGATATTTTCCTGATAATATATTTAAATATACATCATGACACCATTCAAAATAATTATATCATCTCTGATTCCAGCAATCTGCCTAAGAAATAATTCCTTAGAAATCACAGAGGAAGATTTCTGTTTTGTTTTGTTTTTGAAAGTGACAACATTTATGTGGTAGATCATGAGAGGCACCAGCCCACAAGCCCGCATCGGTGTTTGAACCACATTAGAAATGAGTACAAAAAATAAAAATTTCATGATAGGAAATAAAATTTAAATGATTTTAGATAAATTGAGTGTCCTCTCAACAATTATATTGAGTGCCTAATATGTTTCAGGCACTCGTCTAAATGCTGGGTACATGAAAGTAAATATAACAGACAAAAATCCCTGGCCTCATGAAGCTGATGTTCAAGAAAAATAGAAAATATTTTATATACATTAAGTCTTATAGATGAAGTTTGATGTTAATACATAACAGCAATAACTTTCTGTATTTCTGGTAATATCTGAAGTATTATAAATAAGAATATAGACCTTTTCATCCATTGAATTACTCAGGTATTCAGCTTACATTTATGTGTGGTAACAGGTGGCAAGCACAATACTGGAAAGAGGATGTAAAAATGAACAAGGCTGGCATAGTATGGACCCTCGGTCCACTACAGAGCTATATACTGAATAAACAATTAGAATATAAGGAGTCAAGAGAAATGTGGAGGGTACCCCAGGAGGCATACTAGGTGGACTTATCTTAGATGAATGTTCAGAATATCTCCATCAACTAAATTACATTTAATCAGAGTCCTGTTGGATAAGGTAGAGCTATCTTGGTAAAGAAAGGAGGTTATCCAAGGGCATTGATGGTGGGGTATGTTTGGTGTGGAAGACTGTGAAGAAAGAAGATTTATTCAAGGTATTAACTTTCCAATAATAACAAAGCAAAGCAAAATCACTTTTTTTTTTTTTTTTTTTTAAATTTTTATTTATTTATTTATTATTTTTGGCTGTGTTGGGTCTTCGTTTCTGTGCGAGGGCTTTCTCTAGTTGTGCCAAGCGGGGGCCACTCTTCATCGCGGTACGCGGGCCTCTCACCATCGCGGCCTCTCTTGTTGCAGAGCACAGGCTCCAGACGCGCAGGCTCAGTAGTTGTGGCTCACGGGTCTAGTTGCTCCGTGGCATGTGGGATCTTCCCAGACCAGGGCTCGAACCCGTGTCCCCTGCATTGACAGGCAGATTCTCAACCACTGCGCCACCAGGGAAGCCCCAAAATCACTTTTGATTGCATACTTGTAGATTATTGCCACACTAGCATCCCAAACTAATAACAATTAGTCCTATTCATATATTCAAAGATATGAAGCATGGGTTGCAAGATATCTAAAGAAAGCTTAGAACAGGAAAGGAAAGTGATGAGATAAAAATATCTAATAACTCATCACAGTGGAAATAGAAAAATAAAATTAAAAAACAGAAAAAAAGTTTGAAAAAATTCTAATAATTTTTTCTCCGAGATATTCACGAGGCTATTTTATCTATAAAATAAGGCCATATAGTAAAAATAAATAAATCAAAGAATAAGAAAAATTTTCTGGAAAATTAACTACATGATTTTAAACTTTAAAATTCTATAGTTCAATGCAAAATGCACAGTAATACAATGTAGAGTTTAATACCAAACTAGTGATCTAGAAGATAATTTAAAGATGATTTTAAGGTTCTTTCCCATAATACAAATAATATTGAAGATAAATAATTCAAGTGATCCATCTGTCCATTTGTATAATATAAACTGTAAACCCAAAGAATATAAAAAAGAATATATTATCAAATTATAGTAGAAGATATAATAGAAGAAACTTTATCTGAATTGAAGACTTCATATTGAATAGGACCACTGAATTCTAAGAACATGAGCTAAAAATAAATCTATACATTCTAGTGGAATTTAAAGACAACAATGATAATGCAAAATATCTCATGCACGTCCTAAAAAATAAAAGGATTCCTACCTAGGAATAAATAGGTAACAGTATATGATTTATTATCTTGTCAAGCACAACTGTTTCATGGTATGTATGAATCAAATGAGACCCAGAGTCACAAAGGCTGTTAGTGGCAGATCTGAAAGATACTAGGAGTGCCTTTGCATATTGAAAAGCTTTGCGTATCCAGGGAGGTATTAGACCATTCGATATTTACCACCACCAAATACCACATTGAATTGGACTGATGACATCAACAAACAAAGTTAAGTCATGGACGAATTTAGTAAATAAACACTAAGGACTCAGAGTTTTCAGGATTCCAAAGATTCTCTACTGCTTAACACGAACACTGTGTTCAAACAAATTGTACTTCATGCAAATAAGAACTAAAATATTGCCTGCCATATCAGTAAACATAGGATGTTGCAGCCATCAAGCCATTACACTACAGCCGCCCGGACAGTGAGCCGTGAGGGAACTCAGGATGGAGACAAACAAGCTGCCCACTGCCAAGCCCACCTAGCAGTCAGCCACTGCAGCCTTCCCTGGATGGTGCACTCCGAGGAAACTTAGGATGAAAAAACACAGGATACTGAACCCAGAGAGCTGAGGTGCATAGCAAAGGAATGATTTCCGTGAGCCCAGACTCTTGCATATTCCCATACATAGAAAAGCGCTAAATTCCTTAACTTCAGATATCTGGTTTTCTTTAATTAACAGTAATCCTTTGATGCTCCGACGACCTGGTCTTTTGTTGCAAAAACTTCTATATATCCTGGCTTCCCCCCTTGCCTCTTTGGAGCAGTCTCTCAAAAGTATTTGAGATGCTGTGTCTCAGGCTTGAAGTCCTAAGAATGTCAGCCGAATAAAATATAACTCTCAACCTTTAGGTTGTGCATTTTTCTTTTCAGTAGACACAAACAATTAATTCACCAAAGTTACATGGGGTATTTATTATTGCATAAAAAGAAAGTATACCTTTTACTTTTGTTTGCAAATAGTTATTTTCATGTCAAATAATGATAGCCCTCAGAGAATAGATCATATCTTAGTATAATGTGGATTCTAAAATAGTACGCACATTGTTAATGCAGTGTTATATTTATTTAGAATAAAGCCATGTATTACCTTAGAGAAAGAATGAGACTATAACTCTTATGATTTAATGTGACATTAGACAAATATTGTAACTATTTATACAGAGAAAATTAGCTCACCTCAAGCATTTAATGAGCATAGGCTGATTTCAATTAATTACTTATCTCTAAAGGAGAATTGACAGGAAATCAGGAGACATTTTTTAAAAAGCCCTGCTGTATTACTAAATGTATTTTGTAGCCTCAGCTAGCCTCCACTTGCCTGTTTTCTGGTATGATAAACAGGAAATTCTATATACTGACAAATTATCTAGAAAATTCACAGAGCTTAATTATGTTCTTCATGTTAAAAATAACAGGGATCTTTCACAAACTACTTTAAGAAATGGGTAGAGGAATAATTATTACAAGGGTTCAAGGACCTGGAGAGTCACTGGGAAGTGAGTTAGATGTAATAATAGGAATTATTTCAATTTTGCCTTATCTTCATGGTCTTTCTCATGTTCCATGATGCAATGTCTCAGACACCAACTGAAATCTCTAAGAAAAGTCTGTGCCAATTAAAGTTATTCTATTGATTAGTATTGACATTCTTAGGTGGAGGAAAGGAAGAATTTTGAAGTTTCTGAGCTTTCAGTAAGCTTCCAGAAGGTAACAAAAAGCATTAAATTCTTTTATTTGCCTCCTTTCCACCTTGGGTCTCACTGTCTGGCACATTGTTTGGTACATCGTTTACACTGAAGAAATATTTAATATTTGATTTAACGTTAAACCTTCCAAGCATGAGTCCTTATTTCATTTTTAAACAATAGAACTTTGAAACTCTATTTATTTCCTACCTGGTCAATAAAAAGGGTGGTGAAGGTCTGAGGAAGAATCTAAGGAAAAATTCCATATTTAGCATTTTCTCCACAAGTCTCCAATCTGCAGGGCCTAACAGACATACCAATCGGTCAAAGTACTATTTATAAATATTTTCATGGAATCACAGACCTAAAACAAAGGAAAAAAAAAAAGCATTCTTCACCTCTTGAACCAACCCATTCTTATCTGCAGAGGCTGAATTATATAAAGACTCCCTGTAGAGATCATTAAAGGCTTTCTGGATCTCATTTCTCCAGAGTTTCTCTGCTTCTACATATTCTAATGGTTAACACCTGAGGGCTGAAAAGAGACTTTTTTGTTAATGCAACTTTTCTATGAGGTGTGAATGCAAATTGGCCACCTCTGATTCTTCATGTCAACTTATTTTCTTTCTTAACCAGTAGCCTATGTCTGAAAGAAACTTTCTATACTTCTGGAGAAATTTTTCAGGAGGAAGTATTCTTAGTTGCTTTTCACTTGCAACTGTTTCCTAAAAATAACTAAATATATGATGGCTTTTGGGAATCTGTAATTGAAAATCACTTAGATCATATTAGAGTTTACTTATATGCCAACATCATCAATGTTTTTTGAAGGTTTATTATTAGTTGGACCTGGGAACCCCAGCAAAAATATCAGAGTCATAATAAATCAAAATCAGTTCATATACAAGCCATCGCTTTTAAAGCACTAAATATAATTTACTATCTTAAAGGGGAAAAATGACTTTTCACACAGATTTGCAGTTTATAACATTGAGTTACGCAAAATTCAACAAAACCTAGGATAAAGTGATAAAGTTAAGATAATGAGTATGAAAACCTTTTTATCACAAATATTCCAAAATTTGCTATTTATTAAAAACACATATTGAGCTCTAAGTCTAAAATTGACCCAATATAATATCTGAGGAAAATATAAATTAAAAAAAATACTTCAAGAATGGCTGATACAATTCATAACCCGAGCTATCAAATAATAGAATTGCCAGATGTTTATTTTATCACAGTAGCAGGAGTTTAAATTTGAATATTAATGGCTGCAATATTCTGAGCCCTCATCATGTGCGGCAATTGAATTAAGTGCTTTATATTGTGCCCTGTTTTGAATCCTCATAACAGTCCTAAAAGCTAGGTGTGTTGATCATTTGGGTTGAAAATTATAGTATCCATTCTATCTACAATACCAGGAAAGGATGCATTGAAGGGTATTAGAAGGCTCACAGAATCACTGGAAAGGCTGAGCTTGCAGAGGAAACCCACAAGCTCTGGGGATCCACATAATAAGTGGACTTCTGGCATTACTGACGCCAGAACCAGGTTGCCTCCGCCACCAAACTTGCCAGCAGAAAGGATGCATGTTCCATCAATAGCTTCAATAATTTCCAAACCAATGTCTCCCATTAACTCATGTTCATGCTCTAGCTGCAAGGAAAGCTAAATGACATTTTAATTTCTTTAAGGTTCACTTTGTTATTTTTTATATTACTTTAGGATGGTAAGATTCACAAAGTCAAGAAACACTGAAATTGTTAGAGTATGGAAAAAGGTTTTGGTCAGCCAAAAATCACAGATGTACACTGGAGAAGGTCTTAAAACTTCCTTTTTTTAAATGCAAGAATATAGATTCAGAGGTTAAGTAATTTGATCAAAGCACACCTAACTGATTTTAGTGAAATGACCATGTTGTTTGGCTACCATTTTTTAGTTAGTCACATCACTAACTGTTTAAGTATCCTGAAGGAATAAATTAATCCGACACTGAAGTCAACTTGGTATAAACGTTATTTTAAATAAAATACTTTTCTGTGTTAAGAATTAGATTAGTATTTTAAAAATATAAACAAATGATGGATGACACTGAAAATAAGGCAATTTCTAGAAAAAGAGCACAATGTGGTATAAAGATTAATAGTAAGGATTTGAGAATTAAACTCCCTGGACTCCAGTCTTCTTTTGCCATTATTTGTTAACTTGTATAAATTATCTAGTCAATTTGTTCTTTAGTTTCCTCATCTGTAAAATGGGGAATAAAATAGTAATTCTACAGTAGATTTTTAAAAATAATAAATATCAACAACATAAGTATTCATAAAACTTTCTGACACATGGTATTAAGTAAATGCTGTCTGTTATGGGCACAGTGACAAATGCAGCAGGGATGGGGTGGCATTTAAGATGAAGTGAATTTCCTTAAGTGTATAGAATAAGAATGCATTTTCTGAAGAGAATTAAAAGCATTAATAAAACCAGCTAAAAGTCAATCTACCTTTGAATATGTTCTTCCCTCTGTCTTAAAAACCTTACTCATGGCTCTTTCATGTGTCTGTTTCCTACTTTTTTCAAGATTAATTTCAAGTGTTACTCTTCCTTTAAGTTCTACCTTGACTTCAGTGGGCAGACACAGTTCTTCCTTTCTCTCTGCCACCATATAGCTATGTATCTTATAGAGACCCTTTTTAAAGTATTTAGCATATTGCCTTGAAATCACTCAACTGCTTATTTACTTAGTTACCAGTAAAGCAACTGTACATAGAATCTTTGTGAACGTATCCTTACTCTTAGCATAGTGCCTGGCAGTGTAAGTGCCGAACAAATATATACTTGTTGAAGGAATGAATGAACCAGTGAATAAACCCAGTCAATGATTTAATCATCTCATTTACAACTTGAGCTTCATCTCCTATATAAAATGGATAATAGCGTGTTAGAGTGGAAAAAAATAGCCAAAGTCTGATTTTGATATCCTAGCCACATGCTTATGAGAAAGTTACTTAGTCTTTTGAATTGTCTGTTTCCTCATCTGCAAACAAATAAAAGAAAAACATTTTCATCTCAAAATGTTATGAGAAGTAAATGAAATAAAATATATTTGCAACTTGGTAGCCTGTAAAGTACTATGCTCATGTTAGTTCCATTGAAATCGAGTAAATTATAAACGAATTCACTATATGGGTTATTGATAACTACAAATGGTGCATAGTGTATTCATAAGGTGAGCCTCTGAAATATAGTAAGCAAAATTAGTTAAAAGATGCCTGAAATCAAGAAATCATTATTTGGGTGAAAAAAGATTCATCAGGGATTTGATTCTAATTGAAATTTACCAAAGTGACAAATACAATTTCTTTCTCTCCCATGTGAGAATTCAAGGCTACTGAAGTGTTGCTTGTTACATATACTAAAGGATGAAATTAATCAAATCCATTATCTGCCCCACTGTCACTGCTCACAACAAAATTTGGGCTATTTTGAGAAGCTTACCATGGATTATGGTTTTAATTAACACTTTGTTTTTAAAAGAAGAAATTTTTGATGTAAAGCATTCTTTTTTATTGAAGAATCATTGACTTACAATACTGTATTAGTTTCAGGGGTACAAAATAGTGATTTGATATTTTTATAGATTACACACCATATAAAGCTATTATAATATTATTGACTATATACCCTGTGCTGTACACCACCTTGTGACTTTCTTATTTTATAACTGGTAGTTTGTTCTTTTTGACCTATAATTGGTGAGATATTTTATTTTAAAAAAAGAGAATAGAAAATACTCTTGGGGCTTCCCTGGTGGCGCAGTGGTTGAGAGTCTGCCTGCCAATGCAGGGGACGCGGGTTCGAGCCCTGGTCTGGGAAGATCCCACATGCCGCGGAGCAACTAGGCCCCTGAGCCACAATTACTGAGCCTGTGCGTCTGGAGCCTGTGCTCCGCAGCAGGAGAGGCCGCGATGGTGAGAAGCCCGCGCACCGCGATGTGGAGTGGCCCCCTATTGCCACAGCTGGAGGGGGCCCTCGCGCAGGAACTAGGACCCAACACAGCCACAAATAAATAAATAAAATTTAAAAAAAAAAAGAAAATACTCTTAAGTATGAATGAGTTATATATAACTCACTAATCCTTTCCTTATCATACCATCCCGTGTGTGTGTGCATCGCACGGGGACACTGGTTTCAATGACATATATTATTACCATTTATTTCTAGCGCACAATTTTTTTGAGTGGAGTTTTCCTTATTGTTAGAGTCAGGTTATTTTCATTAAATAGAGCAAGAAAAATTAACAAGAGTTGCTTGAAATTCAATTAGATCTTCTGTTTTCTATTGTGTTTCTAATGATGAATATATACTGGTTGTGTTCTTTAAATATCAAGAGACTTAAAAAATAATCCAAAATGTGTTTGATATCTCACACCTTTCCTCTTCATTGGTTCATATATATGGCTATTTCAACTTCTTTCCTTCACACATATCTAGTATTCTTAGGGAAAAAAATTAAAGAAGAGAAAATTACAGGTTTATGGAAAGTTTTCATAGTTCTCCCTCTTTCTAATTCTTCCACAACACAATGGGCTTTACGTCTTAGCCTGGGTGTTTAGTTAGTGGATTCAAATCCATTGACTTATTTATATATTGCTCAGTCTTTACAATCAGGGGGATCTAGCAGAGGGTCTCATTTTTTTCTTGTCTAAAAGAAAAAAGACATAGCTGGCATCTTCCTTTGAAAAGTCTTCCAGTGTTTAGTAACAGTTTGTTCAGAAGAAGTGGACGACAAATGTGGGGAGGTAGGCTATTACACACTTCCAATACCAATCCCTCAAAGAAAATAGAACTGCCTCAATGTCTGTGCTCCTCTATAATGAAAGGTGCATTCTCTAACTTAATGAAATGGAGGAAACATATATTAAATGAATGTGACAAATTTGCTACTTATAGAGAGGGGAAAAAAAAAATCTGTCTTCCCATGGGTAATTCAGAACTTGTAGATTAATTATGCTTCTTCTCCTTATGAAAATCCCCACTCAAGTAGGAAAGGCAAATTCACTGTATCTACACATTGATTACCACAGCTTGACTGGTTACTGTACATCAAAAACAAACAAACACTAGAGAACATCATAAATGGGTAATTTAAAGACCAAGGGCATGGAATGGTTTCCATGCAATAGAAACTTAGTTCTATTGAAAAGTTAACAATTATATATCTCAGGCAAGGTTTATGGGATCACCCATATTAGAAGAATCTGGCCACATTTAGCCATAACCTAGCATCACTAGGTATTACACATTACTGCTTTAAATAGGTTGCTCAGCAGGATAATTAATGACAATCATTAAGTATGTAGTTGAATATACCAAATGATATACAGATACAATATATTGCTGTAAAACTTAGTTTTTTTTCTAAATTCATGTACTCATAATTGTAACTACAGAGATGGTAAAAATTTTAGAGTTTCCTCAAAAGTTGTGAGGTTAGCTTTCTAGAAGAAAAATTGCCTAGCGCTCTCTCTCTTTCTCTCAAAATTTTCTTAATGCCACTATCTGAAAGAACACTGGAATACTGGGTTATTGTCTTACCTAGCTGAATATATCTTCTGCCCTTATCTGTGGTCCAGTCAGTTATTTTTTACCTCTCCTATACAGAAGAGATTGGAAGTGACAAAGATGATAGGTGAGTCCATTGTCTTATCTTCAAGTCATACTGGCACACTTATGAATGCGCTTAGAGATCTTAGGCAATACCCATATCTAAGTTCATGTAAAACTCTTTTAACTTGAAAGACTCTGCAGTTTCAGGAAAATAGACTCCTGTCTATTTTGGAAAATTGCTGAAGGGTTTGAGTACATGCAGTGTGCCTTAAAGACCTAGCTCCTTTATTATATTAAGAAAAGAATTTCTCTACAGTCCAAGATTTGAATGTGTGGTAATCTGTCTCATTTATCCCTCTTCTCTTCCTTTTTCTTTACTCCCATCATTAGTGCTGTATTTCA
The DNA here is from genome assembly GCF_949987535.1 of Balaenoptera acutorostrata. Lineage (NCBI taxonomy): Eukaryota > Metazoa > Chordata > Mammalia > Artiodactyla > Balaenopteridae > Balaenoptera > Balaenoptera acutorostrata. Next base: position 22,445,864 of record NC_080072.1, read on the forward strand.
AGTATATCATTGTTTAACCTTTTACTACTTGGTAATGCCCCCCCCCCCTTAATTTCTGTTATCTAAGAGTAATTTGGCAAATGGTTAAATTTACAAGTTTTCAAAGAGAGAGAAAAATTAATTGTAAGGTTCTAAATAAGAACAGGTGTATTTTCTAAAAATATGTCATGTGATTTCCAATACAAATGCTTTCTTATTGAAACCAGGAAATCTCAACCAAGGATAGGAATTTACAGTTTGAAGACAAATGTGTAGAGCATTCTGCATCCTGATATTGACCTTGTGGAATTAAAAAGAAATTGTTTTCTTTATATGAAACAAATGAAAGTTGTATTTTTTCATATCAGTTTTTATTGGGCCATTTGCTTGGAGTTAGTCAAACTGTGAGGTCTGAAGGCACAGCTCTCCAGACTGCCAACTCTTTCCAAGACTTCAGACACTAACTGTTGGTTTGAAGATCTTCAAAAATGACTTTCAGGTTTGACAGTATTAGAAAGTCTCACAGAACTCACTGAAAGCTATTATACTCACAGTATGGCTTAATACAGGAAAAGGATACTTTAAAATCACCCAAATCAAGAGACACAAAAGGCAGATCTGGGAAGATTGCAAATGAGAAGCTTCCATTGCCCTCAGGATGTGTGACGCTCTAGGCATTGATGTCTGACAACAGTAAGGAGCGCTGCCAACTTGTGAAGCTCACATAAACGTCAGTGTCTAGAGTTGTCATTGGGGCTTCATTACATAGGCATGATTGACTGATTGATTTCCCTTGTGTTTGAACTCAGTCTCCAGCACTCCTTTGTCCAGAAGTCTGGCTGATACTTCAGGGCTCAAAGGACACATTATGAGTCACCTCATTAGCATAAACTCCCAGGCGTGGGCCAATGAATAACAAAGATACTTCTATCACTCAGTAAATTCTAAGGATTTAGAAATAATGTCCCAGGAGTCAATGATAAAGGATAGACCTCACGTGGGCAAGGCCAAATTCTTCATGACACACTATCCCTAAAAATATCAACTGATTTTATCTAAATCTGGATTTATTGTTGACTTATTAAGACTATAGGGCACTCATTTCACTTCTATCTCATTTTTTTAGTGGGGGTGGTGTGGGGGGAGAGGGTGGGGAGGCAGCTGGATGTTATTTAAACTAGAAGCCGACATATTTGCGTGTTGGACAATATTTCTCAGTGACACTTTTTTGTGTGTTGAATGAAGACAGTAGAATTAGGACTATATCTCTCTTCCATAAACTGGATGTCCGAGTGTCAGATCTCTGCTAATATTATTCCCCCAATATCTGCTCAGAAAAACTCATATGGTACTTAAAAACACAAACTATCCCTGAGGAGATTTTGTGTAATGTAGAGAACCTAATTTGGGGGACAGTCGGTGAAGATTTACCCTAATTTTTCGGTTCTTGGCAAAACAAACTAAAAAAAGGAAGGCAATAATGGGCTAGACTGGACATGTTTGTTCCTCCCCTAATACTTATTAGTATTAACTGGACAGATCTTACGAGTAAATAAATTAAACCTCCCTATCCCACTAGAAATAAAATCACTGACTTTCTAGTCTTTTCTTTTCTCTTCTTTTATGTCTCCGCCACCTTCATTAGCCCTTTATTAACATGCATATGCCTTTGGTAAAGATTGCAGCTTAGATGCATTTGCAACTGAGTTGGTTAACCAGGTAAGAATGTGGAAGGGAAGATCTGGACAAAGTTAGGCAATTCATAACTAGAATGAGATGCTGAGGTGAGAGTAAAGATGAATGGGGAGCCACAGGAAGAAAGTGTTTCAGAGCAACTGAAGAGGAAGATTTTGGAAACTTAGTCAAAGACAGACTCTGCTTACTTTCAAATGTTCACTCAGTTGCATTGGTTTTGCCAACTGAAATTTTGTAGGCCTTATTCCATCTATTCTGGGTTGTTGACCCTGAGTCTGGAAAAAAAACCCTGTCAGTTCTAAAAAAAAAAAAAAGCAAAAACAAAATCTAAAACAAAGAAACATATCCTGTATAAATCTAGTAGCCATGGTTGTGAAATACCACCACAAAAGAAAAAAAAAAACTGATTTTTTTTCCTGTATGATGGTTTTGTGGATTCAGAAGAAATAGGGGACTTCTGGTTTGAGAGTCAATATGAAATTCTGAGAGTGAAGAATAGAAATGTATTCATATTAACACGTTATTTAAATGTCTCAGGATAACACCCTCCTTGTCCAAAATTTTCTGCTAAGACGTTGGAGAATATTTGGTGGTTGTTGTTGCTCTCCTCATCTTGAAGTCAAAACATCTAGAATTGTCCTGGCTCTGTCACTTACTATCTCTTTTATTAGGGACAAATTACTATCTCAAATTAGAGGCAATTGCTTATCTCAGTGGACCCACAGTTTCCTCATCTATAAAAGCCAAAGAATCATTTATTTATACAGATGATGAGAGGATAAGTAATTATAAGAGACAATAAATGTGAATTATAAACTGCCCTAGAAAGAACTGTTAGGGAACCGTTGACTGAAACCTCCTGCCTTGGCCAGGCATGATAATAACCACTTGCATGAGTTGTCTCACAACAGGAGGTCACAATAAGGAACATAGTTTCATGCCATTGAAAACTAACCAGGAGTATTCAGGAGGGGCCAAAAGGAGGGAGGAGACACCAGCCCATAAGATGTCCTACCAACCTCCCAGAATTCTTTGCACTGGAATCCATTTTGGCTGAGAGATGCATACACCACCAGGAAGGATCCTGAGTCAAACCAAATACGGGCCAAGCAAGATGATTGGCCAGAGCCAACCAGGAAACTAACCCCATTACCATAAACCCTGAGACTGCGAGCCATGTGGCAGAGCAGTTCTCCTGGTTTCCCTTACTCTGCTGCTCTCTGCCTGGGTGCCCCTTCCCAATAAAGGCTTTTGCTTTGTCAGTGTCTCTTCGGACAATTCATTTCCAAGTGTTAGAGAAGAGCCCACTCTTGGGCCCTGGAAAGGGTCCCTCCTCCTGCAACATTTGTGGAGGATCAAATTACCAGATCTTAAAGAGTGGGGCACTTGATCACATTTATCCTCATCTAACCCAGGGAGTTAGAAAAAGACATTACAGAAATTTCTAATTTGATGTATATACACTATAGAGGTCAAATGTAGTCAGAGTATTATTAAGAAGATATGGAAAATTCAAGGACTTTGAAACATCACTTACTCTCAAAGTTCTTATAATGATCAGTTTGAAGCAGCAGGTCCTACTTGCTGCAGTCAGTTGGTACTGGTGAATGAGAGGTGACTGTGAACATCTTTTTTCAACTTCCAATTCAGTAAAGTCGTATCAGTAGCTTGAAATCAGCCATAGAACATTTACACCACAACAATCTGTAAACTTTGAAAATCAATTTCTTGGTTGTTAAATAATCATCAACACACCACTGCACATATAACAAATGATAGAAAGATGTTAATTTTGAGTGTCAAATGAGACAAAAGACATTCTACTGTGTACCTGGTAATCAAGTCTTCCTTGGGATTTTATGTGATTTGAAAAAGGCTTATTTCCTAGGAAAGAATTGATATAATTGAAGAGAAGTAAGCTGAGAAATCTAGTTATAATGAATAATGTGAAGTTAAGTGCATTAGCCAGAAAATTGCAAATACTTTATTTTATTTTATTTTTATCCCACCACCACCACCCCCCATCTGCCCACTTTCCCCCCTTGGTGTCCATACATTTGTTCTCTACATCTGTGTCTCTATTTCTGCCTTGCAAACCAGTTCATCTGTACCATTTTTCTAGATCCCACACATATGCATTAATATATGATATTTGTTTTTCTCTTTCTGACTTATTTCACTCTGTATGACAGTCTCTATGTCCATCCACATCTCTACAAATGACCCAATTTCGTTCCTTTTTATGGCTAATATTCCATTGTATATATGTACCACATCTTCTTTATCCATTCATCTGTTGATGGGCATCTAGGTTGCTTCCATGACCTGCCTATTGTAAACAGTGCTGCAATGAACATTGGGGTACATGTGTCTTTTTGAATTATGGTTTTCTCTGGGTATATGCCCAGTAGTGGGATTGCTGGGTCATATGGTAATTCTATTTTTAGTTTTTTAAGGAACCTCCATACTGTTCTCCAAAGTGGCTGTACCAATTTACATTCCCACCAGCAGTACAAGAGGGTTCCCTTTTCTCCACACCCTCTCCAGCATTTATTGTTTGTAGATTTTCTGATGATGCCCATTCTAACTGGTGTGAAGTGATACCTCATGGTAGTTTTGATTTGCATTTCTCTAATAATTAGTGATGTTGAACAGCTTTTCATGTGCCTCTTGGCCATCTGTATGTCTTCTTTGGAGAAATGTCTATTTAGATCTTCTGTCCATTTCTTGATTGGGTTGTTTGTTTTTTTAATATTGAGCTGCATGAGCTGTTTGTATATTTTGGAGATTAATCCTTTGTCTGTTGATTTGTATGCAAATATTTTCTCCCATTCTGAGGGTTATCTTTTTGTCTTGTTTATAGTTTCCTTTGCTGTGCAAAAGCTTTTAAGTTTCATTAGGTCCCATTTGTTTATTTTTGTTTTTATTTCCAAGCAGATACTTTTAAATTAGAGTGATTAGAATATTTGGCTGTAGTGGAGGGGGAAATTAATGCTCACCCTATTTATATTAAAACTGTGACTGTGTGCGTGCGTGCGTACATGCATGCGTGTGTGTGTGATGTAAATCAGGGCCAGCAGGAATAAAGCCTTGAATCCCAGGCTGAGACTTTTAGGTAAATTTGTGAAGGGTGTAAGAACATGTAACACCATCAAAGAATTTTAGGAGAAACATTAAATGGTCTAATCTGTGCAATCATGAAGAGAATAATTTCAATGGATGCAATATTGCAAGCTGACATCTAGTTAGGAGACTATTGTGATAATTCAGCTTTGAAGCCACATCAAGTCCTTTGTAAATTCAGATATTATAAAAATACATTAAGAAGGGAAGGGAAGATGGACGGGAGGAAGGAAAGATCCAAACTTGAATGAAAAGTGCCTGCATTGTTTATGTCTACTGAAATCAAGTAGAGTACAGTATTTCCCCCGCTCAGGAATACCCATTATTTTTAAAACAATCTTTTATAACAGAAGATCCTAAACATTTTCTTTCAAGTAGATAATATGTTGGTGAAGGAAATGGCCCAAAGAGAAGGCTGTTAGCTTGAGGGAAAATATTCACTAGTGACAAAAGTACATGCATGTTGCTCTTCTGGTTTCCTCTTTAAAAAGTAACAGTAATATCATTCATTTAGAGACCAATAAGAATTGAGAAGAATTTTGGTGTGTCAAAGCCAACCATCTCCTTCTTCCTTATCGCACTAGTTTTGCAGTTCACTTTTATTTTCTAAAATACTAGATTTCAAATATCACAATTTGTTGCCATTACTCTCACGTTTCACTTCCCGCTTACTGATTGATCACTGTCATTTGTCACTTTTTGTACAAGGCATATGTTTTTCTAGAATCTGCAGAACTGTCTTTTCTATTTATGATACACTCTTTTCTAGGGAAACCCAATGCCTCATAGAATTGTAATATTTTGGTATTTTATTCCCTATTTAATATAAAATATAATATATAAAAATAGAATCCAAAATATCATTGGAGATCATCTAATTCTACCTTGTTGTATAAATGAGAAAAAAAAATATCCCAAGATGTTAGCTGACATGTTGGGGTCATGCAGCTCATCAGTGGAAATTCAACATTCTTTTTTTCATTCACAGTTAATCACAGAGCTTAGTTTATTTTCAGTTTTTTGTTGTGTATATGTACAATCTCTACTTCTTTTCATGTGGATTTCAAATTGTAGAGTTTAGTTTTCAATCCCTGTAAAGAAATCCTTGTTGAAAGTCAACATGTAGTCAGAATATAAAGTAATCAAAACTTTTCATTTTAAATTGATTCCATTTCTAACTATAACCTGAATTTCAAAACACAGTCAAACAGTGATCTTTGCCACTCACATCTGAGCTCAGATGGCCCTGCAGATGAGAAACTGTCTGTTGCTAGGGAAGAACAGCTGGAATCAGTTAATGAGTCAAGTCAGCATGAGCTCAAGCACTAGAGACTAGAAAGCTTCATCTCCGTAGCAGAGAACTCTAGGAAAGGAAGCAGAGAGCCAGGTTGAGGCAGGAGTGGTCCCACGAGTCACTCAGATGTGAGCATAATTAAGCTTCTCTCCTACTGGCAAATGGAAGTGTTGTTTACCCTTGTACATAGGAAACTTAGCCATCAGCAGACAAATTTTTAATCCTGCCCCAACCGTCAGAGAGCACCAAACTGTTCAGGTCAGATGTCCTCGAAAGAATAAAAAAAATGGCCTTTGTCTACAGAAGGCAGGAAGCAAGTATGTCAATTATCCTGAGACTTGAGAGAAACAGAGGAATTTTCTTGGTGATCTTTGCTTTTCTTTTTTCTTATATGGTTAGTAAATGTCTATACTTTGAGAGATGAATGGGAGGCATATATCACCTCACACTAGTTTCTGATTTAAAAAAAAAAAGCATTAGGCTAACTGGGGAGTGTGACATCATGGTTTAATAACACAACACAAATGAGACAAGACACTTAATTAAATGGGAGCACAAGTTTAATATTAGTTTATGAGTTTAAAATCTTGATCTTAAACACAGAAGTGTTGCTCTAACTACTATAATAGATAGGAATTAGAAAATAACATTCATTCTTAGAATTGCTTCAAAATCTCATAAATGAAACATACTAGGATTCATTATTCAAGGGTGGGATTATTCAAAGGGTATTTCTCAGAATCGTTCATTTGGCCAGGTAATCACTACTACCTGTGAGATAACTAAAAAGTGATAATATAGTTGGTGATGAAATGGGAAAATTTAATTTTATACTTCTCTTCCTAGGAACACAAAGCAGTGGCATGAGGAATTAAACACACACACACAGAGTGAAGGAGATAATAGTGCATTTATTCATTTGACAATTATTTACTGAACACCTGCTCTGTTCTAGGCACTCTTCTTGGTGTTAAGAGATATAAAGATGAGCAACAGATAATGTGTCCCTGCACTTATTTAATACTGATGGCTTTCTCTCCCCACCCTCTTCTCTCTCTTTTTTTCTCTCTTTCGACCATCTACATATATCCTACATACACACATAGGATTATGGATGCACAGGGAAAAATTACAGATAGTAACATGGCTGACATTATAGGAAACTAACACTCCTTGAGGAAAGAGAAAGTTATTTTCGTATTTCTAATACAGAGCCTTACACAGTAACATGGCCACTATCACCATTACTGCTACAGCTCTAACTGTAAAAAAGTTCTTTCCATATGTGCCAGGTGCCTACCAACTAAAGTACACTGAATCCAGACCATAGCCAGAAAATAATTACTATTAATACCACCATTTTATAGATGGAAAATAAAGGCACAGATAAATGAAGTTACTTATCCAAAGTCACATATCTAAGATGTGTAGAGCTATAAACAAAACACAAACAGTCCAATTCCAGAGTTTACATTCCTATTCATTCCACTCTATTTGGTTAACAAATATGGGTTGATATTTTTGAAAGAAAGAGAAAGGAAGGAAGGAAGGAATGGAGGGAGGGAGGGGGGGAAAAGAAAAGGAAAGTAAAAAGAAAAGAAAAGAAAAAGGAAAAGAAGGAAGGAAGAAAGAGAGGGAGGGAGGGAGGAAGGAAGGAAAAAAAGAAGGAAGGGAGAGAGGAAAAAAATGTCCCAACTAAATATCTGACTCTAAATGTGAATCAATTGCTCCTTTTCATAAGTTAGAAGATACTGTTATGTTTAGACATCTTCAAATCTCTAGGTAAAAATCTTAATTTGAAGCCACCATTTGATCAGACTCAAGATACAATAACTCTAGGGTATTTTAAGCTTCTGAAGACAGATTTTAATTCTGGAATAAGACTAAGAACAAATGGAATCAACATTAGGTTCAAAGAAGCTGTCAAAGATACTTCTCCATAGAGACTCTCCAAACGTATGTGAGAGTGCTCTCACTGTGTCTCATTTCTTGTGGGTATGAATTTTGTAACCTAGGTATCGCTCTCAAGAGAACAGGCTAAATAGGGTTGCAGATTAAAAGTGTTGGGTAAAAACAAAAATAAACAAATGGGACCTAATTAAGCTTTTGCACAGCAAAGGAAACCATCAACAAAACAAACAGAAAACACACAGGATGGGAGAAAATATTTGTAAACAAAGCAACTGACAAGGGATTAATCTCCAAAATATACAAGCAGCTCATGCAGTTCAATATCAAAAAAACAAACAATCCAATCAAAACATGGGCAGAAGATCTAAATAGACATTTCTCCAAAGAAGACATACAGATGGCCAAGAGGCACATGAAAAGCTGTTCAACATCACTAATTATTAGAGAAATGCAAATCAAAACTACAATGAGGTATCACCTCACACGGGTTAGAATGGCTATCATCCAAAAAATCTACAAACAGTAAATGCTGGAGAGGGTGTGGAGAAAAGGGAACCCTCCTACACTGTTGGTGGGTACATAAATTGGTAGAGCCACTATGGAGAACAGTATGGAGATTCCTTAAAAAACTAAAAATAGAGCTACCATATGATCCAGCACTCCCACTCCTGGGCATATATCCAGAGAAAACCAGAATTCGAAAGGATAAACGTACCACAATGTTCATTGCAGCACTGCTTACAATAGCCAGGAAGCAACCTAAATGTCCATTGACGGAGGAATGGATAAAGAAGATGTGGTACATATATACAATGGAATATTATTCAGCCATAAAAAAAGAATGAAATCATGCCATTTGCAGTGACATGGATGTACCTAGAGATTGTCATACTGAGTGAAGTAAGTCAGACAAAGAAAGATGAGTATCATGATATCGTTTATATGTGGACTCTAAACAAAAATGGTACAAACCAATCTATTTACAAAACAGAAATTGAGTCACAGATGTAGAAAACAAACTTATGGTTATCAAGGGGGAATGGGGGGGAGGATAAATTTGGAGTTTAGGATTGACATATATACACTATATATAAAATAGATAACCAATAAGAACCTACTGTATAGCACAGGGAATGCTATTCAATAATGTGTAATGACCTATACAGGAATAGAATCTAAAAAAGAGTGGATATATGTTTATGTATAACTGACTCACTTTGCTGTACAGCAGAAACTAACACAACATTGTAAATCAACTCTACTCCAATAAAAAATTAATTATTAAAAATGTATTGGGTAAATAACAAAGTGGATTTAATTGACTTTATTCTACTGGAATGTTGAGCTCATTTTGCTGAACAAATTGTACAAACCTATCACTTGGTGTTTCTTCCCTCATCTTCAAGGAAGATAAGACCACAGCTGACACTGGGTGGACATGTGACAGTCCATCTGGGCTAACTTTCAACCAGATTCACACTCACTGCAGAAAGGAAAAAATAATTCTGTACTTGAATGGGTATGTCGACATGTCTGAACTGACGTAAGGAAGTAGTTTAAAAAAATTTTTACAAAAAACAATAGAAAAATGTCCAATCATCAAAATATTTCAAGAAAAGCTCATTAGTAATGTTTGGCTAAAGACTGGTTCCATTCATTTGCTCCACCCACCATGTACTCCTTCTTAACCTGAAGTATACTTAAAAAAAAAAAAAAATTAATCTTCCTTTCACTGACTGTGGCCCCCTTGGCATTCTGGTTATTTCATATGGAGCTTTTCTCCATAATGTTTTGAAACTTTACAGAGACTAAAAGTTGGCACTGAGATCTCCTGCTTAACAGAAGTTTCTATCATGAGATGTATAATCATTCCCTCCATAATTTCAAGTACCGTTCATGAATTATGAGTAGATTACAGTTACATGTCTCTTTTGACCTTTGTTATCTTTTGTCTGCATCATAATTGTGTACTTCTTATCAGAAGCTTGGTTTGCCTTTGTTCTATAAAGGACAATATATACATAAGGAAATTTTATGTCTTATATAACAATAGTTACATTGTTGTGTAAGACATAAAATTAAATACTTAAAATAAAATAAAATACTTGACTGAGTGACTTGAATAAAGAAGATGACTGAAAATTATATTGCATATCCAAGGACTGACCAAAAATTAATAGTGCAGTTTGTTTCAAAAGGAAACTAAGAAGAAAACAACTGAATAATTTTTAGTCTTTCTGAATCTAGAATTTCTGCCTATGTATTAAGTGACCTCTAATTTTTCCCATTTTGTTTTCAACTCATTGTGTAAATTATTTTAGTGAAAAGAAGTAAAATATTCTATACTTCCATAATTATTAGCACCTTCATATCTTAACAAATATCAGTTCATTACTTACAGGCATAAAATAAGCAAATTTATCCTGGTAAAGTCTTTTGATTCTGGTAAATGAGCAGAAAAGGCAACATGCAGATAGGCTTCTATAGGAGGAAAAAATAAATAAACCATGCATGTGAATCCAAATGCACTGACACGTTGCCAGTATATTAATAACAACTCCTCCTGAAGGAATGAAAAATATTAAGAACAAGTATTTTAAAATTTGTATCTGAGTGCTGCCTTACTTGGCAAATGTACATACATAGTTCAAAGCAGAAAGAATATGTGCTTTCCGTATCTGAAGTTTTCTTGGGGGAAATGAATCCTTTATAAATCAGCAGTGTGGTTACTGTGGGATGTGACCCTGCCCGGGTTCAATGCATCACACTTTCCCTGACCAGAGAGACTTGTTCTGAGGTTGGTGCATGAACTGGATCAGGCCAATTAGTCAACGTACTGGAACCCTTTAGAAAGAGAAGCTATTTGTCTCAGAGTTACTGCTGGTAGGATTTAAACTTAGAGCTGCTGAATGCCACTTTTATTACCACATATGTGGAGAGTCTGCATGAAAGTGAATCCTAGAGGGAAGGGAGCCAAACCGAGGGATGGAGGGAGGCAGAATCATGATAGCATCATCTGAGTCTTGGAATCTAGCCATGCTTGGGCTTTTCAGTTATGTGTATCAGTCAGTAATAATCCTTTCTCTTGATACATTATTAGTTCTTGATTGTTTTCATTATTATATATTATACTATTATTAAGTCTTAATAAATAAAAATTGTTCTTCAGCCTATTTTTTTAGGGTTTTTTTGAGTTTTTAAATTGAAATATAGTTGATTTACAACGTTGTGTTAGTTTCAGGTGTACAGCAAAGTGATATATATACATGTTATTACCAAATATTGAGTATAGTTCCCTGTGCTATGCTGTAGGTCCTTTCCCTGTGCTATGCTGTAGGTCCTTGTTAGTTATCTATTTTATGTATAGTAGTGTGTATATGTTCCAGCCTATTTGAATTGAGTTGTAATTAATGACTGAAGAAGTCTGACTAGAACTTGTTTGCAGAACAGAGGCAGAGTCACAGATGTGGAGGGCAAACTTGTGGTTGCCGCAGGTGGGGGCAGTGGGAGGGGATGGGTTGGGAGATTGGGATTGACTTATACATACTACTATATGTAAGGGTAGATAACTAATAGGGACCTGCTGTGTAGCTCGGGGAGCTCTTCTCACTACTCTAGAATGACCTGTATGGGAGGGGAATGTAAAGAAGAGTGGATATATGTGCAGGTGTGGCCAATTCGCTTTGCTGTACAGTAGAAACTAACACAATATTGTAGATGAACTACACTCCAATAAAATTTTTTTTAAAAAAAGAAAAGAAAAAGAAGCCTGACTAATACAATGGCATATAAAATCATCAATTCTAGAACTTGGAATTTCAGATCATTCTGATCTTAACCCAGTGTCTTTCCAAACTTAATACTGGCTAAGCCTGGGCCATACTAATGAATAACAGTTTCTCCTTATCTAGAAGTGAGTTGTAAGAACCAGTGCAATTGTTCTGTTCCATCCACATGCATGCTTATCCCACAGTTCCCACACAATATTTTTTTTCAAAAGACATGGAGAATGTTGTAGTATAATAGAGAAGATAAATAGAGCATTCTCAAGGGACCGGTTTATTCAGTTTAGGAGAGAGTATGTATAATGAAATGCATTTTTGCTCAGAAATGAAAAGGATCCTCTCTGCTATTGTCAAACTTGTTTTTATAAACTCTTATTTTATATTTTATTTTGGCATATCAGTCTTGAGTACTTTATTGTCAGGTCTTCATTGGTAAATTCCTTTCCTATGACAGTACAGTGTGTACTCAATTTTGGAGCATGGAAAATACTGTACTTGTTTTGTACCTGTAGTTTGGATATATAATTAACATCTTTGTGCTTTGGTGTTTCAAAATTTTTAAGGCTGTAATGAGGAGTCACATTTACAATCATCCATATATTCTCTACAATGAATATGCTCCCTTAGTTAAATCTTGATGCTGGAAACACACACACACACACACACACACACACACACACACACACAAAGAATACGTGCTTTCCAAACTTGACATGGAAATTAAGATGTAAGATGTGATACTTCTATATCTTAAAGAAGATATAAAAGAAAAGAATGTTTCTTTACATTTGCCTGACATTGTTTATATTGACAAGATAATCCCACATACGTTAGCTTATTTGATGCTAAGAACAGGTTTCTGAAGTAGCCTAACAAATCACTATTCCCATGATACCAATGAGAAACATGCAGTTTATGGAGGTTGTGACTTACCAAAGGTGACACAAGCAGTGGCTATATGAAGATTTGAATTTAGATTTTCTGATCCGTGTCCAATGTACTTTTAGGTTTTTTTCAACTGCCAACTCTGATTGATTGGCAGTAATTCTTAGGATGCTGTGTGCAAAAGAGTTTGAGACCCCATATGTACAGAGTGAGAAAGGGTGCTGTGATTAATACAGATGTCAGTATGGGCTCAGAGTTTAAATGGCAGCATAAATATCATGCATTTTCTATTGCTCTTCTACACATTTCCTTTCTTCACTTCAGCTTGCAAACCACTGTAGTGAAATCTCTCTGAAACACTGTTGCCTATCAATACGTATGCATTTCTCACACACTTCTCTTTTATTTGCATTAATACTAATGAGACCCATCATCTTGATTTGCTATCAATACACCACAGTTTTGTTTTGGTTTTGGGTTTTATATATTCTTCTCATTAAAGTTGCCTCCTTGTCCTTTCTGGGTATAACACACGTGTCCATTTCTCAAAACCCAGACTGAATCCTACCTCCCCATGAGACACTTTCCTTTTTTCTCTCTTTAACACATGTAGTTCTCTCTCCCTCTCCCTCTCTCTCTCCTTGTCTCTCTTCCTCCTTTGATGATCTTAGCATTATCACCCCATATTACCTGCTCTTCTGTATACACGTAACTCTTGACTTCCCAATTAGATTTAAGCATGTTAGGACAACTTTTGTATTTCTGTATTATCTGCAACGGCTGGAAGAGTGGTGAGATAATCATTGGTGACACGGAATCAACTACTCAAAATTATTCAAGAGATACCGATTTCTTTTCAAACTTCAAAGGAAAAGAAAAAGTTGAATTTGGAAATTTGGGGGAATTGCAAAATCATGAAAATTTATCCCATGTCACTACAGTTATACTTAGAAATATTTAAAGACCACATTTGCTCATGAATAAAAACTTAAAATTCAGAGTCAAGAAGAAATTATTGTGAAAATTAAAATGATATACAGGGTGCCAACCATATGTGGAGATGGACAAAACCCATATGGTAAAATTACAAATAGCCAAACCCTACAGAAGTTTCGAGATTGGTGGCAGTAAAACAGAAGTAGCAATAAAGGGTTTTATGGAGAAAATGAATTTATTTGTCCTTATCCAGAAGACTGGTTATTTTCATGCCACAGAATACAGATGAAATAGAAAGGTCTGTTTAGATAGAGTCCTATAAATTAGGTATTCTGCCTAAATATGAATAGAGCACATGAGATCAGCTAATTGTCATGCTCAGTCATTTAAACTATCAAAAAAGATTACTCTCAGTTATTCAATAATTATTGACTGACTTAATGAATGAACCTGTAAATGAATGAATATGCATTCTGTTCATTGAAATATTTTTGATAAATATGTTGTTTTATGAATTATAAATATTATTATGCTTGTTTCCTCCAGAGAAAACAAAGTTTATACATTTATTTAACAAATATTAACAAATTTATTTTAGTCTGAAATGTATACTTTGTAATATTAAAGTCAGGGTGTGTCTCATAATCAATGGCATGTCACAGTTAATTTGCAGTATTTTTAAATTTCTTAATTGTACATTAAAGAGTTGCTTAACTTACAAATAATAATGTCTCCAGCTTAATGAATTAAGATACATAGTGATTATCTTACCACAAGCCAGGCACTGAGTACTTTAAAATACTGTAATATACTAATTATATATATAATACTATGCAATATATATTATATTTTAATATATTATATAACACATGCTCTATTATTATATAACACTATATAGTACAGCAATCCTTATAAGGACCATATGGGAGAAAGCATTAGTGTCCCTATTGTGCAGATGAGGGATTGAAGCACAGAAAGATTAAGTAACTTGTCCAAATTTACATAGCTGGTAAGTGTATTTGGCTAGAATTCAAATCCTGATATCCTGGCTCCTGGGTTTATGCGCTTAGTCGTTAGGCAATGCTGAGTTTCCACTACATCATGGAATGTCTTAATTTTCTGCCAAGGTGTATCTTTGACTGACTTCCCTCTAAGGAGATATTTAAACATTTTTTTAATTCTAGATTTTTTTTCCAAAATATTTTTCAGATTTGAAAAGCCCAGTGAACATTATAAACACATTATCTATTTCAAATTAAATCTGGATTTCCAATGTTATAATTTTAAAGATCTCCAATGTTGCTAATGAAAAATCGGTAATCCTCAGACACTAAAAAGAAATTTTCATCCTAAAACATACTGGAAAGTAACTCTAAGAAGCCTTTGAACAATGGAAATAGTTTTTTAAAAACTATCTCAATGTACAAAGCATTTGTTTTCATAACAGTAGAAACTGCACCTGAATCTGAAGAAACTAGAAGAACTATATTTAATAAAGTCTGGAACTAAATGCATATTTCAAAGTGAGTACAGCAGTCATAGATTCACTCATGCATTCAAACATAAAACCACACCACACAGAGCAAAAGGGGACTTAAGAAGCATTGAATCATTCATTTTGCACATAAGGAAACTGAAGTTCAGAAGAGGAGACTTAGCAAATGTCACGTGCCTTTTTGTTGTTGTTTTTAAGTTTCCAGGTCAGGAACCATGTGGTGTAGCTCAAAATTAATATCTGTGTAATACCTGAATTTCAATATGAGGAATCCACATTTGAGGAAATACAAACCCCAAAACCCAAGCCTTGGAATCTGAGATCTAGAAAGTAAAAGTGGGCCCTGGGCCATTTATCAGCCTGATTAAATCAGTACTGTACTGAAAATACTTTAGTCTGTTTGTTTCTCTAACGTTTGCCCAAGAGTTATATCACTGAGGAATTTTAAGGTGTCAAGTCCATACCAATCCCTGGAGGTGAGGGTTGAGAAAACTGTACTTAGTAAGACAAAACTATAAGACCTAAAGAAAAAAGTCACAGATTTAACATAATAAAAATAACATTTTATTAGGATATCGTAAAGTTAAAAAAGAAACAGGGAGAAAATATGTGCAACATGTTGTATTAGTCTGGGTAGACTCCCTCCATTACAATCTCAATAGCTCAGTCTTCAACACAATGACATCTCCCTTCTTGCTCTCCTAAGTGTCCAACCACTTCCAATTAGGAGAGCACCATTCCATGCAGCCATTCAGAAAGTAGGTTCTTTCCAACAAGTGGCTTTGGTATCATTCAGTGCAACTGAGTCATACACTGGATTTTCTGCATGTATTGGTTGCTGCTTCTCAAGCATATCACCTATGCCTCTTTTTCTTTTCTTTTTTTTTTTTAATTATTAATTAATTTATTTATGGCTGTGTTGGGTCTTCGTTTCTGTGCGAGGGCTTTCTCTAGTTGCAGGCGGCAAGTGGGGGCCACTCTTCATCGCGGTGCGTGGGCCTCTCATTATCTCAGCCTCTCGTTGCGGAGCACAGGCTCCAGACGCGCAGGCTCAGTAATTGTGGCTCATGGGCCTAGTTGCTCCGTGGCATGTGGGATCTTCCCAGACCAGGGCTCGAACCCGTGTCCCCTGCATTGGCAGGCAGATTCTCAACCACTGCACCAGCAGGGAAGCCCCTGTTTTCTTTTTTAATTGAAACTTATACTCTTGTGAAATAAAATTTACATTTCATGGCAAGAGAAGAAAAATTTAAACAAAAAATTTTCTCTGCCCTTTGGCCTCCTGTCTCCCCTCTACTGTGCATTGTGTATCTGCATTATGCATTGACCAGACTTCCCCCACTGGCAGAAATACCTGCTCAACCATAAGAGCAACATTCTCCTAGCACCAACAAGACAACTCCTTAAAAGATAACATTCCTTCTTGATCTTGTAAGAGGCCACAATGACGCCAAGATCTGGATTGTGTAAACTGTCAATAACACCTCATTTAATCTACAGCCCTCTGTCTCAAAAAACATATGACTGTCTCACTTCGCCCCAGCTTACCCTGTATGACAGACTCTAGGTGCATCCACCTCACTACAAATAACTCAATTTCGTTTCTTTTTATGGCTGAGTAATATTCCATTGTATATATGTGCCACATCTTCTTTATCCATTCATCTGTCGATGGACACTAAGGTTGCTTCCATGTCCTGGTTATTGTAAATAGTGCTGCAATGAACATTGTGATACATATCTCTTTTTGAATTATGGTTTTCTCAGGGTATATGTCCAGTAGTGGGATTGCTGGGTCATATGGTAGTTCTATTTTTAGTTTTTTAAGGAACCTCCATACTGTTCTCCATAGTGGCTGTATCAATTTACATTCCCACCAACAGTGCAAGAGGGTTCCCTTTTCTCTACACCCTCTCCACCATTTATTGTTTGTAGATTTTTTGATGATGGCCATTCTGACCAGTGTGAGGTGATACCTAATTGTAGTTTTGATTTGCATTTCTCTAATGACTAGGGATGTTGAGCATCCTTTCATGTGTTTATTGGCAAACTGTATGTCTTCTTTGGAGAAATGTCTATTTAGGTCTTCTGTCCATTTTTGGATTGGGTTGTTTGTTTTTTGGATATTGAGCTGCTTGTACATTTTGGAGATTAATCCTTTGTCAGTTGCTTCATTTGCAAATATTTTCTCCCATTCTGAGGGTTGTCTCCTCATCTTGTTTATGGATTCCTTTGTTGTGCAAAAGCTTTTAAGTTTCGTTAGGTCCCATTTGTTTATTTTTGTTTTTATTTCCATTTCTCTAGGAGGTGGGTCAAGAAGGATCTTGCTGTGATTTATGTCATAGAGTGTTCTGCCTATGTTTTCCTCTAAGAGTTTGATAGTGTCTGGCCTTACATTTACGTCTTTAATCCACTTTGAGTTTATTTCTGTGTATGGTGTTAGGAAGTGTTCTAATTTCATTCTTTTACATGCACCTGTCCAGTTTTCCCATCACCACTTATTGAAGAGGCTGTCTTTTCTCCATTGTATATGCTTGCCTCCTTTATCAAAGATAAGGTGACCATATGTGGGTTAGATTATCTCTGGGCTTTCTATCCTGTTCCATTGATCTATATTTCTGTTTTTGTGCCAGTACCATACTGTCTTGATTACTGTAGCTTTGTAGTATAGTCTGAAGTCAGGGAGCCTGATTCCTCCAGCTCCGTTTTTCTTTCTCAAGATTGCTTTGGCTATTCGGGGTCTTTTGTGTTTCCATACAAATTGTGAAATTTTTTGTTCTAGTTCTGTGAAAAATGCCACTGGTAGTTTGATAGGGATTGCATTGAATCTGTAGATTACTTTGGGTAGTATAGTCATTTTCACAACGTTGATTCTTCCAATCCAAAAATATGGTATATCTCTCCATCTGTTTGTATCGTCTATAATTTCTTTCATCAGTGTCTTATAGTTTCTGCCTACAGGTCTTTTGTCTCCTTAGGTAGGTTTATTCCTAGGTATTTTATTCTTTGTTGCAGTGGTAAATGGGCGAGTTTCATTAATTTCTCTTTCAGATATTTCATCATTGGTGTATAGGAATGCAAGAGATTTCTGTGCATTAGTTTTGTTTCCTGCTACTTTACCAAATTCATTGATTAGCTCTAGTAGTTTTCTGGTAGCATCTTTAGGGTTCTCTATGTATAGTATCACGTCATCTGCAAACAGTGACAGCTTTACTTCTTTTCCAATTTGGATTCCTTTTATTTCTTTTTCTCTCTGATTGCTGTGGCTAGTGGGAGAGTAACATTGACATATATACATTACCAAATGTAAAATAGATAGCTAGTGGGAAGCAGTTGCATAGCACAGGGAGATAAGCTCGGTGCTTTGTGACCACCAGAGGGGTGGGATAGGGAGGGTGGGAGGGAGATGCAAGAGGGAAGGGATATGGGGATATAGGTATATCTATAACTGATTCACTTTGTTATACAGCAGAAACTAACACAATACTGTAAAGCAGTTACACTCCAATAAAGATGTTTTTTAAAAAAGCATGAGTAATAATTAAAGCATTATCTATCTAAATATCTAAGAGGCAATGTATTTAGAAGGAAATATGTAACTTTCCTTTGAGATACAAGAAACTGTATAAAATATTCAGCTGAGTCCAAAATAATATATTAATTAAAGGAAAAATACAATAAAGTCAAGACAGTCAAAAGAAGGAAATATCAAAGATGAGATCTGTAATTAATGAAACTGAGAGCAAAAGAAATCAACAAGGCCAAAAGTCAGTTCTCTAAAATGCATGATAACATGACCGTGTACTTCTTAAAACTCATTGAAGTCAAAGAGAAAGTAAAGATAAACAATAATATAAATGAAAAAGGAGATATAACCACACAGCTAATAAAAAAATAAAAAATATTATGAAGAAATTTATGCCAATAAATTTGAATTTTTCAAAAAAAATAATAAGTACTTTGAAAAATAAAACCTCCTGAAAATGACTCAGAGAGATAATAAAAACATGAGAAGCTATATAGTCATTAAAGAAAAATTATGAGTTAAAAGTCTTCCTATAACTAGTTTCAGCAGTTTCACAGACAAATTCAATCAAATGTTTGTGGGACAAATATATTTTACACAAAATTTAGCCAGTAAAAAAGTAAAGGCAACAACTTTAAATAGAGAGCATCTAGGGGCTTCCCTGGTGGTGCAGTGGTTGAGAGTCTGCCTGCCAATGCAGGGAACACAGGTTCGAGCCCTGGTCTGGGAAGATCCCACATGCCGTGGAGCAACTAGGCCCATGAGCCACAATTACTGAGCCTGCGCGTCTGCAGCCTGTGCTCCTCAACAAGAGAGGCCGCTATAGTGAGAGGCCCGTGCATCGCGATGAAGAGTGGCCCCCACTTGCCACAACTAGAGAAAGCCCTTGCACAGAAACGAAGACCCAACACAGCCATAAATAAATAAATAAATAAATATACCTTAAAAAAAAAAAAGAGAGCATCTATAATATAGCTACACATATGTAACACTATGTTGAAATAATGAAGCCTTTTCCTTTCCCTATAGTCAATACTATTTCAAAGATGTCCATCATCCAACATTTCTATGCAGCATTGTCACTAGAAAAGAAATAAAAGGTATAAAGTTTGAAAAGGAAAAACAAACATGACATGATTTTCAAATAAAAGGATTATGTATGTAGAAAGTCCAAAACAAATTATCAGTTTATTTTCTCTTTCCAATTTCTGTATATTTTATTTTATTTTTTCTCGCCAGGACCTCCAGTAAAATGTTGACTAGAAATACAAATAGTAGCTATTGCTGTCTCATTGTTCATCTCATAAGGAAAGCTTTCAACATTTTGTCTTTAAGTACAGTGTTTGCTTTAGGTTGTATTTAAGATCTCTTTTATCAGATAATATGGTTTCTTTCTTTTTCTTTTTCTTTTTTTTAAGTACAGTAGTTTTCTTTTAGTTTTTAATGAATGGGTAATGACTTTCATCAAATGGTTTTTTCTGCACCTATTTAAAAGCATGTATGATTTTTATCTTTATACTGTTTAACATTGTTCATTATTTGTCTTTGTCTTTTATTTTAAAATTGTTTTTCATTGAATAGTAAAGTTGAACATGTGATTCAGTAATAAAGAAAAACAAACAAAACATATGACTGTGCCTTGGCTTCTAAGGGGTAGAACAGTTCTTGGAGCTTTCTGAGATGCTGTTCCCTGTTTATAATCCTCAGTTCGGCTCGAATAAAATTTTCCATTTCTGGGTCTTCCCTGGTGGTGCAGGGGTTAAGAATCTGCCTGCCAATGCAGGGGACATGGGTTCAAGCCCTGGTCCGGGAAGATCCCAAATGCTGCAGAGCAACTAAGCCCGTGTGCTACAACTTCTGAAGCCCACACACCTAGAACCCATGCTCCACAACAAGAGAAGCCACCGCAATGAGGAGCCTGTGCACCACAATGAAGAGTAGCCCTTGCTCGCCACAACTAGAGAAAGCCCATGCACAGCAATGAAGAGCCAATGCAGCCAAAAATAAATAAATAAATAAATTTATTTTTAAACATTCCATTTCTTTCTTAGATTGACTGATAAATTTTTCATTGACATTCTGAGGACTTCTTCCCACACTATGAATTTCAGGTGGGATTTTGATCACAGTAGCTGGATTTTGTCCCAGTCCTCAGTGGTAATGACTCCCTTGGAAGACCCTGTCCTTTGGCTAAACTGATTAGTTTAGACTGACCAGATTTATCCCCAGGAATTTTGTTTGTTTGTTTTGACAAGACTTATTGAGAACGACTATCTCTAATCGTCCCCAGCCCCAAACCAGAGTTGAAAAAATGTCAAGTCAGAGATTCTTGACACCCTTGTGCCTTACTCCATGATCAACTTGCCTGCAGAGTAGGAGACGGTGAATCCAAGTGTAAAAATAAGACTATCAGATACAGGAGATGGAAGAAGAGGGTTCCTGACAACACCTAAAGCAAGATTTCTGACAACACAGCCTGAGCTGCTGAATTCAGTCAGTTTCACCTCTGGCTTTTTATCCATATAAGCCAGTTGATTCAATTCTTTTTAATTTTTCTTTTTTTTTCTTTTCTTAAGTTATTTAAAATTAAGTCTCAGTAAAAATTAAAAAAAAAAATTGGGTGTCAACAACAACTACATAGGTCCTTTCTAAACTGTCTCCTTGTGTATTATTATAATAGTACTTCTGTGACCTCCCCTAACTTGGTAGACTTTTACTAATGACCTAATTCTGGTAGATGTACCAACACCCTAACACAGCTAGAGCAGTCAGAATATATGTCTGACAAATCAAAGTCATCTATTTCAATCTTTTTACAAGCTTTAAAGAATCTTGTAGACATTTTTTTTAATGTGAAGAAAAAATGATTCTTTAAAAGACCAATTATCTAATGTCCTCTTTAGCCACGTGGTTTGATCCACTCACATGTGTCAAAATCAGTTTTGTTTTTGTTTTGTTTTTTAGCAAATGCTGTCATTCTTAATTAATGTGACTTACATGTATATGAGAAGTTGAAAATATTATACTGTCTGTTTTTGATTTAGAGACAGAGACAGAGATATTGAGATAGAGATTGATCGAAACTGGTGGAAGATCTAAACTTCCAGGATGATGTCATTTCCTTCTATTCGTATACAACATGAATTCAATATATTGGAAGCAAATAACTCGTCTGGTTTCACATGTTCACAGCTGAAGAGGGATTTTGCCTCAGGACAAATCATACCTCAAGTCTCACCAATACCTGATTTAGATGTTTTAGACTTAGGATTGATGCTGGAATGAGTTAAAACTTTTAGGGCTATTGGGATGGAGAGAATTTCTTTTGCATGTGAGAAGGACATAATTTGGGGGAGACCAGAGGGAGGGTTGAATTGTGTCCCCTTCAAAATTCATATGTTGAAATCCTAGCCCCCAGTATCTTAGAATGTGACCATGTTTGGAAATGAGCATTTCCAGAGATAATTAAATTAAGATCACTAAGGTGAGCCCTGCTCCTTATAAGAAGAGTAAATTTGGACACAGACACATACAGAAGGAAGACATTATAGAGCACAATCAGTATTTGCAAGGAATGACACAGACAGACATGGCCCTGCCTTTACAGAACATAAGGTCTAGGTTGAAAGAAAAACAAAGGAGCGTACTGAGTGGTACAACAGGGGAAGAAAGCAAGGTGATAGGAAATAATATAGATGAGAAGGCTATTCACCTCCAGAAAAACAGACAGACATTACTGCTAAGACTCAAAGGAGTGTGATTTTATTCATCTGAAAAACGTATGCTAAGTTCTATAGTAGATTGCAAAAGTGTTCACTATATTCCTCCAAAGAAAAGATGGAATTTGTGCACCCCTTGAATTGTGGCTGGCTTTCTGGCTTGTTCTGACCAACGAATGTGGAGAAATTGATGTTATGAAAGTGCTCAGCCAAACCCATAAGGCCTTGCAGCTTCAATTCTTGCTTCGCTTGGAACATGCCATGTGACCAAACCTGGATGGGAGTAATCATCTGAAGGACCAGAGACCATGGAAAAGAGGAGAGATGCTCCACCTGACAGACAGCCAAACCCCGGAAACTCTGTCCCCACCAGACTGGGAACTGACTCCCAGACTCATGAGTGAGCTCAACCTAAACAACAAAAAAGCTGCTAGGCTGAGTCCGGCCCAAACTGCTGATCCCCCAGATCATGAGCTAAGTAAGTAGCTGTTTCTTTTAGCCTCAAATTTTGGGATAGTCTATTAGGCAGCAAAAATTAACTGATATCAATTCCCCAGGATAAAAGAGAAACCTTAAATAAATTGAAAATAGTGGGACTTTTAATACTTTTCATTGAAATACATTTGACATATAGCACTGTGTAAATTTAAGGTGTACATGTTGATTTGACACATTTACATATTGTAATATGATTGCCATTGTAGCAATAGTTAGCACTTCTATCATGTCACATAATTTCTTTTTTGTGGTGGAAATAATTAAGATCAAGTCTCTTCGCAAGTTTGATGATTATAATACAATATTCTTTTCTATATTCAGTATACTGTGCATTAGATCTCCAGGACTTACTTGCCTATTAGTTGCAAGTTTGTACATTTAAACAACATCTCCCCTATTTCCTACCCCTCAGTCCCTGGTAATTACCATTTTACTCTCTTTTTTTTACAAGTTTGGCTTTATTATTATTATTATTTTTTATAAATTTATTTTATTTATTTATTTTTGGCTGCATTGGGTCTTCGTTGCTGTGCGGGCTTTTCTCTAGTTGCGGTGAGTGGGGTCTACTCTTCGTTGCAGTGCGCAGGCTTCTCATTGCGGTGGCTTCTCTTGTTGTGCAGCACAGGCTCTAGACGCATGGGCTTCAGTACTTGTGGCTCACGGGCTCTAGAGTGCAGGTTCAGTAGTTGTGGCCAGTAGTTGTGGCACACGGGCTTAGTTCCTCCACTGCATGTGGGATCTTCCCGGACCAGGGCTTGAACCTGTGTCCCCTGCATTGGCAGGCGGATTCTTAACCACTGCGCCACTGGGGAGGCCCGTGGCTTTTTTAGATTCCACACATAAGTGATATCATACAGTATTTGTCTTTCTCTAACTTATCTCACTTAGCATAATGTCCTCAAGATCCATCCATGTTGTCGAAAATGGCAGGATTTCCTTTTTTCTCATGGCAGCATATTGTGTAAATTCATTCAGCCACTATGGAAAACAATATGGAGGTTTTCAAAAAATTACAAATAGAATTACCATATGATCCAGCAATTCTACTGCTAGATGTGTACCCAAAAGAAATGAAAACAAGATATCAAAGAGATATATGCGCTCCCATGTTTATTGCAGCATTATTCACAATAGCCAAGATATGGAAACAGCCTAAGTACCCATCAATGGATGAATGCATAAAGATAATGGTCATACACACACACACACACACACACACACACACACACACACAGAGTGGAATATCATTCAGCTATGAGAAAGAAGAAGGACTTTGATTACAGCTTGTAAGGAAGATAATGATGGAAGATGAAGTTGGAGGGAGTCTAGATGATGGAGGGCTTAAAAAGACACATTAAACATTTGAGTGTTATCCTTGGTGTATTGAGAAACCATTGATAATAATATAGGTGATCTAAAAATAAAATCTGATTTAGTGCTGAGTATAGATTAGAGGGACATAAAAGTGGATGTATACTGATGATTAGAGGGTACTTGTAGTAGTCCAAACAAGATTTCACTGATTGACAATGGAGATATGCGGCAAAGGAACCAACTATGACATCCAGGTGTTGATAGCTATTACTGTGAATGAGATTAGAGTATGGTAAAGAAGCTTGTATATATATGGAGGAGAGGGGTTCTATTTTTGGCGTATTGACGGTGATGTGCTTCCAAAACATCATAGCGTGCCATCAGGCAACTGGACATGTGTCAGACTCAGGAGAGAGAGATATCAGGGCTAGAGAAAGATTTCCACCAATTGGAATCTAATTATGGCAGTGGAAATTAAAAATATCATTAGCAAGTATATGGGGTTATATAC
The DNA here is from genome assembly GCF_949987535.1 of Balaenoptera acutorostrata. NCBI lineage: Eukaryota > Metazoa > Chordata > Mammalia > Artiodactyla > Balaenopteridae > Balaenoptera > Balaenoptera acutorostrata. The sequence goes on from NC_080072.1 coordinate 22,470,535, forward strand.
ATATGGGCTTCTTAACTTTTATAAATTTAGTTTTATACTGTGTAGATTTTGCCAAGTTCATAATGCCTAAAGACTCTTACATGAATGCTTTACATAAAATGAATACAATACTTTGGATTACAAAGCAAGCCAATTGCATTGAAATAGGTACTATCGATATAATGTATGTGCTTCATCATTAAAACATTAAATGTCAAGATTTATCTGAAGTCTAATAACAAGATTTCAGAGTTGGATGAACAAATAATATTTTGAGATTTTTGCAACAATTATAAGGTGATATGAAATTATCACTTATTTCTACTCATGACAAAGCCTCAGATATTGCTCATATAAATGTATTTTGTAACCTACATTTAGAATTAAAGGAAAAGATGTATTTCAGTTGGAGGCTTGTGAAATTGAAGATTTTTTTTTTCCCCATCCAAGGTTATAGCAAAGAAGATCTACAGCAGACTTCTGAGATGATCTCTAACGAATCTAATCATTAAGGACTAGGTAGAGGTAAAAGAATCAGCAAAAGAGACATGACTAATCACTAATGAATTAACAGTAGGAGCCCAGGAAGTTGTGCTATAGAAGACAAGGGAAAGACTTTTTAACAAAAAGAAAAGTCAAAATGTATTGAATCACAACTCTGGAATCTGACAATCCTTGGTTTGAATTCTAGCTCTGCAACATACTAGGTGTGTGAACTTGGACAGTTTATTTAAATCCTTCAAGCCTCAGTTTCTTCTTCTAAGGAGATGAATCAATTTCATTAAAATTTTCAATTCTTTATTCTCCCTATAACCATGCTCTTTGACTTTTAATTTTTGCAGTTCTCACCACTAAAGAGGTAAAGGCCTGGGGACTTCCCTGGTAGTCCAGTGGTTAAGAATCTGCCTTCCAAAGCAGCAGACGTGGGTTCGATCCCTGGTTGGGGAACTAAGATCTCACATGCCATTGGGCAACTAAGACCATGCTCCACAACTAGAGAGCCCGCATGCCACAGCTACTGAGCCCACACGCTCTAGAGCCCGAGTGCCACAACTAGAGAGAAGCCTATGTGCCGCAACAAAGAGCCCACATGCTGCAGTGAAAGATTCCGCATGCCGCAACTAAGACCCAACACAGCCAAATAAATAAATAAATATTTTTTAAAAAGAAGAAGAAAGAAAAGAGGTAAAGTTTATTTCCCCTTATCTTGAATCTGGGCTTGGCCATGTCACTTGCTATGGCTAAAAAAGGTGAAACTCAAAGTTTGAGACTTAAGAGGCGTAATATGGTTTCATTTACTCTCTTGCACCGCTGCCATCATCATGAAAATATGCCTGGACTAATGTGCTGGAGGATGAAAGACATATGGGCAGAACCAAGTTATTTTGGTTGCCCCAACCAAGGTGAGTCTAGATGCTCCAACAGCCAGTGTACCTCTAAGACATGAAAAGTTCAGCCAAAATGAGTGCAGCTGCACCTCAGTTTATCCCAGATGCTTGAGCAATGAATGCTTATTGGTGAGCAATGAATGAAGTTCTGTGGTTGTTTTACAGAATTATGATGGTGATAGATAATGACTGATATTAACTGATACAATCTAAAAAACAGGAACAGTTGCATTTTCTTCCTTTCTAGGGAGTTTTGAGGAATAGAGAACAATTATTTATAAAATATTTTAGTAGCAATTGAGAAATCATCCACTTTAAAAAACAGATCAGTAGATAGGAGGTTGTAATAAATGCTGTTTAGATTACAAGTAAAAGAACACTTAGAAAATACTAGTATCAATCTGATGGTCCCTACTTTTCTTTGAACAATATCAATGAAGTAGTGTTAGCAAGCACGGAAAACAAAAGCAAACTGTTTAGAGGGATTGAAGAATAAATAGAAAGAGAAGAAATGAAGGCAGGAGGCTAATCATGGTAAGGGTTAACATTTACTTAGCACTTACTGTATACCAGGCGTTGTACTAAATATTTTACATATAGTTTTATTTATTTAATTCTTAAAAAATAGTACATGAGGTTATAAGGTTACCAACCAACTTTATACACAGTATGGAAAAACAGAGATTAGGATCATGATTTCTAAGGGCCACCCTCTCTAACTTTCAAACAAAAAAGCCTCTTTTGACTCAATGTATTTCTCAAGTGGTATCATGTATGTAGACATAACCTCATCTGATGGACTTTGTTATATTGCCTTGAAAGGTTTCTCAAGAAGAGTCTTTGCAGCGTTGCAGTTTTGCAACCCTGACATGAAGTAGTACAGATTTTCTAATGTTCTTTCTAGGAATTCGAATTCATAGCTTTAACTACTTGGCAGAAAATGTAGTAGAGTATGAGATTTGAAACAAAGCAGGTAAAAAGACAAAGGGGTGAGCTTCAGTCAAAAGAAACTGTGTTAGAATCCCTGTACCAATTCTAGATGTGTGGCTTCAGAGACCTTTTTTTTTCCTTTTCCCTGAACTGCAGTTTCCTCATCTTTAAATTAAAATATTAATACTATTGCTGAATGAAGTTCTTGTGATGGCTAAATGAAATGATACATATGAATAACAGTGTCTTATACACTGATAATTATTTTTGAAGAATAATCATGGCACTGATCATGAATGATGTCACTGTAAATAAGTGGTAAAATAGGATTAGTATTCCATTTACTAATGGCGTGTGTTTAGGCAACGCTGCCAAAAAATAATATGAAGACTGGATGTATAGGCATTAGTTCTGTAATAAAGCCTAACTCCTTAATTACAATGAGGTAATAATTTAGAAACATGAATATAGTATTAGGACTCAGGGATAAAGCGTTCTACTGTCAGATTTGCTGTGCCTTTGTGACCTTGGGGATGTCCTATTAATTTTATGACCAAGACTCAATTTTCTCTTCTATTCCATGAAGCAGTTAGGTAGTCGTTAGAACTAAAGTTCTTTTTAGAGCTAACATTCTGTGAACCTGGTCAACTTTGAAGTTAGTATTCAGAAAGAATACCAGTCATTCTAGTTTGTTTCAGAAGAGAAGAATAAAAAGAATGCATGATTTAAAGGAACTAAGGTGCCTCCCTCTGACGTTGTCAGCCCCATTGGCTCTGGTTTGGTTCAGATGTTGCTTGATGTATAGCCAAGGCAATATTGGAACTCTATGAAAGAAACTGCAGATTTTCCAAGGATTGTTGCTGACTGCCCCAGTTATTTCCAAATCTATTATAAGAAGAGAAATAAAGCATGAAAATGGGCAACTTCTTCTCCAATAGTTCTCAAATAGAAAAAAGTAGAAGCTTTAGAAAGGCCCCAGGCTCTTCTGCTGCACAGATCACATTCTGCAAACTGATGCAGTACCAACACAATGAGGGGGTGGTAGTGGCGTGGAGGCTTCAGGGCAGTGCCAGCAGTATCCCTATACTCTGCTGTCAAGAGAGCTGCGCAAGGGGACCTTCTTCTAGCCCTGGGCAGTTTCTGAACTGAACTTCTGCCTCACTGGCAATAAGGACTTCCATGGAGATGGACTAAGCTGCAAGAATTCAAAAAGTAATCCTCTGTGGCCTTGTCTGCTCTGGACAAGTACATCGTGCTCTCATATACGGTCCACAGGCAACTAGCAGGATGCTGGTGTCTTCTGGGCTCAGAACTGATTTTAAAATTAAAAAATCAGTTTAATATTATAAACTGGGCATCTTATATACACACACACACACACATATAAATTTGTTACTCCACTGTGAAAAATTTACAAAAGCCTACTGTTTAGGTTCTATCACAAATTCTAACTGCCCAACTAAAGAAGGTGACATTGCAAAGACTTGAATGGCACATATACAAGTGCAGATGCTTGGAAATCACATCATTCAAGAGTGAGGCTTTGTTATCAATAATGTTTCATAGTCATAGGTTTTAGCAGTGGTTCCCCTTCTTCTAACTGAAATATTTTTATAAAAATACTCTTAGGGGCTTCCCTGGTGGCGCAGTGGTTGAGAATCTGCCTGCCAATGCAGGGGACACGGGTTCGAGCCCTGGTCTGGGAAGATCCCACATGCCGCAGGGCGACTAGGCCCGTGAGCCACAATTACTGAGCCTGCGCGTCTGGAGCCTGTGCTCCGCAACAAGAGAGGCCGCGATAGTGAGAGGCCTGCGCACCGCGATGAAGAGTGGCCCCCGCTTGCCGCAACTAGAGAAAGCCCTCGCACAGAAACGAAGACCCAACACAGCCATAAATAAATAAATTAATTTAAAAAAATACTCTTATACTCTTAAGCTTGTCAATCATTTGCTCTTTTGTATCTTGTGTGGTTACCACTTCTGTTGTTACTTTGTTCCTCTCTAACCCTCTGTTCTCTCACGTGTTCCTAAAAGCGGAAATAGTAGTGGTAGGGAAGTCTTTTGTCTCCCTTAAATGGCTCTAAATCTTCTCAATTTTCAGAACCACTGTTTTAGCCGTGTACTTATGCCCAATTCCCTTCTCCAGGCTTATATGTCTTTCAAAATGTCACTGGGAGGAAAATGTCTTCCTGAAACTCCACGGGGGTCATTCTTGAAATATAACTGTTGTTTGGTTATATTGCGTTACAGAATTCTTTGGGTTGGTGGTTGTTTCTGTTGCTACTGCTGCATAACAAAGTACCCTAAACTAGTGGCACAAGCAGCGATTATTTTGTTATGCTCAGAGATTCACATGGATCCAAGACTTCAGAAAGGGTGCAGCAGAGATGCTGTCTCTCTTCACAGTATCAGGAGCCTCAGCTGAGAAAACCCGACAATTGAGGATGACAACACATGGGGCACTGAAATCATCTGAAAGCTCATTTATTCACAGTTCTACAGATTGTGCTTGATGTTTTCACCTCTAGATTTCAGTTTTCCCTTCAGTAATATGGGAGTACTTTTAGTATCCAATTCATAGGTCTGTTGTAAATGTTATATTTTATGTAGGTAGGTAAGTATGTGCATGTATGTTTCACCCTGCAAAATTGTTTGAACAAGTGAACAAAAGCTTATTTTATTCACTTCTATAACCATTAAATATCTTGGCACATATAAGGTGCTCTTTGAATATTTCATGTGAAAGAATGCTGATAAAGTTCTTATCAAAGTTTCCAGTATAAAATAAAAGCTCCAAAATATATTTTGTATGAAAAAAATATTTCTCAGGCTCTGTTCATTAGGGCATAATGGTTTTGAGCACTGGCACTGAAAATAATCTATCTAAATTCTAATCTCAGCTCTACTACTTGTGGAAAATAGGCCTAGTTTCAGTTTCTTTATTTGTAAAATAGTAATAATGAAAAAAATAGTTCCCATCTCATAGGGTTATTGTGAGGTGTAAATGCATCCAGCAAGTTGATAATGTGTAAACCACTAGACCAGATTTGGCATCATCTCTAAATTTCTTGGGTGTCCTTGTATTGCAGATCGGGGATCAGGAAAAGGGATTCTATGTGAAAAGGACCAAATTCTGGGAGCTCCAGAGAGCAAGAAAAGTAAGGTTGTACCAGTACCGAGAAGATTATAAATGATTATAAACATTTAAACAGATGTTTAAAATACTCATTTATCTACTCTTTGTACATATTGCTCTTAAATTCTTCCCTTGTACTACTAGGGGAATCTTTTTAAATACCCACCTCTCTCAACTCTGCTCTCAGAAATGAAAAAGAGATTTTTCAAGTGTTTAAAGGGGAAAGGCCCTCCACACTTCTTCCCTTTTACTCCTTTTACACGTTGGGATAAGAAGAGAACCCCAGAAAGTGAAAACCCAAGCAGAACAGAACTGGAGGTAAACAGATCAGCTACTAATCCTCATTTGAAAATTCTGTTTTCAGTGTTAAACTTGAAATTTCTGAATTCTTTTAAGCTAGATAAAATTTCTGTCTCAATCTGTACATTGAAGTCACATCTATCACACTCCCACCATTCCTATAAAAACTCTAATTTCCATAATGTAGTTGATTTTGGAGGTTGAGTTTAGATAGAGGCATAATGTAATCTAATTAAACTAATTGAAAATAAGACATAAAATATCTTAACCTTGCCAGAGACATTTCAATTTTAAATGAGGTGGTTTATTAATAGCAATGAATCTCTAGTTGATAAAATGCCAGGCTGTGTGATAAAAGAAAAATGGAGAAACTAACATTTATTGAGAGTCCACTATGTACCCAATACTTTGCATATAACTTTTGTTTGAAAGATGTTTTTTAAAGGCTCAAAGCAGTGAAAACATTTGTGTAAGTCACACAGCTAATAGAGCAAAGCATTCAGAATGAAACCCTCATTTGAACAAATGATTATTTTGCTAACATGTACCAACTGTCATAGCACCAGCTACTGGTTCCTTATTCTGAGCCCCATGATAATGAACTAGAACAATGCCAAGTAAAAATGAGTACATCTCAACTCATTATATGAGAATATATTTTAATTGATAAAGGCATAATATCGGTTTCATAAATACGAAATATATAGAATTTTTAATAATGTGTTTATGCTAAATGGTAGAGGACTGAACCATTTTCATTGGTTCATAGAATAAGTTCCATATTGTTGGTCTTCTTGTCACGAGTAGGTCTCTTCCAATTTTTTTTTTTTTGGTGGGGGGAATGGCAAGTTGCTAACTTTCCTTCAAAGATACTAACTAGTAGATGTATCTTCTTTTTTTTTTTTTTTTTAAAGTATTTATTTATTTATTTATGGCTGTGCTGGGTCTTCGCTTCTGCGTGAGGGCTCTCTCTAGTTGCGGCAAGCGGGGGCCACTCTTCATCGCGGTGCGTGGGCCTCTCACTATCGCGGCCTCTCTTGTTGCGGGGCACCGGCTTCAGATGCGCAGGCTCAGTAATTGTGGCTCACGGGCCCAGCCGCTCCGCGGCACGCGGGATCCTCCCAGACCAGGCCTCGAACCCGTGTCCCCTGCACTGGCAGGCAGACCCTCAACCACTGCGCCACCAGGGAAGCCCAAGATGTATCTTCTTATCTCTGGAAACATGTTACCATCCTCATATTCTGTAATTACGTGGCAGGACATGTGCGGTAATATTCATTCTTAGGATTTTCAAAGATATCTTTGTATTACTGCCTTTGTTGCTATGGAAATAATTTCTTGAGTTATCAACATTTCTCTTTGTGCTGCTTGGAATCCAAATATATTTCCACTGACAGCCTCCTTCAGCATCTAAATGTGATTTCTGCAACCACAATACATTTCCGTATTTCCAATATGTAACAATCAAATACCTGGATACACAATTGTATAAAGATACTATGGAATGTTTAGCTTCACGTCATCTGATAGACATTTATTTTCTCGTTGTCAGAAACTTTCGTTTTCATTCCAAACATTGTGGCATCCAGTGGCAGGAGCCAAATAAAAAATAAAATTCTTTCCTCAAGAATGTTTTGTCATTAAGAACAAGGTCTTTCAGAAAACTTCACTGACTAGGAGAAGCCAAGAAAGCTCAGTAGTATATTAAATAATTATAGGGATTTTATCAAAGAAGATACTGTACAATAACTATCATTATGAAAATACCAAACTGAAAGTTTTCATTTGTCTTTCACTCAATCAATACAAAGTGAAATTTTCTGGAAAATACTATCTTCTCTAGCTTCCAAAGTTTTGAAGAAGGGGCACAGCCCTTTGTAGAGTGCAAGATGCATAGCTAATATTTTCTGCTTCTGGTGTTTGGTATTTCCCTAAAAGGAAAGCTCATTAACATGTACCAAATCTTATGGCGATGTTCTACCTACCTGGTTCTCTTTCATATGGACTTGTTTACTTTGTGCTAATAGTTGTAAAATCACAACATTGCTTTATTGATCTTCTACATCAATATGGTGAAATTCCACAGGATGAGGCAATTTCAGTAAGAAAATTTAAAGTATTTGAACTCAATTTCAGATGTGGTACTTCCCACCAATTTACAGAAAACATGGGAAAATAAACCTTGTTCCTTTGGGAGTTTTCTCTTCCTCATTCAGTGTTAGTGTTTAACATTATTCCAACATTCAATGAATAAGTTATTTTTGCCTCCAGAATAACTCATGTCATTGTATTTATTATTATTTCTACTTGGGGAAGGGTCTTGGCTCTTTTATGAATCTGAGGCCACACTGGTGCTTTTTCCAGACTCTAAATCTTAAAACATAACAAATCATTCTGCAGCAGCATCCACGTGTTAGCGTCTGTTTTTATCACCTAGAATCTGTGCTTTCTATGCCATCTACCCTCAAAGAGAATTTCTCAAACACCTGTCTTGTTTTTATTGATTTTATGGAACTCACAGGAGAAATCAAGTATTGCTATGTGTGGCCTCTACCAGAAATGAATTTATGGTATTGCTCAGAGCAAAGAGACCCAGGTAGCTGAATTTTTCAATTTAGATTTATTTTTTCTGGGTTTTATTATTTTTAAAATTTTGTATGGAAGCAAGGATTTTTTTTTTTCCCAATGGAGTTACCTGACCTGCCTGAAGACATCAAATTCCGAAGTACAGTTCTTCTCTGACTCTTTGTCAATAGATTGGGACCATTTTATCTGTCTTGACAGTGAAACTGAGTCAGACAAAAAGACCTACTTCTTTGGACTAACTTATCATACTGATGGATTGGTCTGATCAATTCTATTAAAATAATCCAAGCAGTCAAGTATCTAAAGACATAAAGGCAAGGGGCAATTCTAAAACTCTGACATCTATAATAACATTCTATTGAATTTAAAAGTGAAACGCTATAGACGCATAAAGACAGACACCTTCCCAAGATAAGAACATCAATTATCTAATAAATTGCATTTGTTAAAATAGGAATTTCTGGATTGTTCATTATACACTTGCTAATAAATGACTACAAAGGTCATCTCACATGATGAAAGCTGTCTAACAAGTAAGCTGAGATGGTATTGTAACACTATTGAGTCAGAAAGGGGACTGGTGTTTATCTGGTGTTTGTGCCATTAAGTCTGGATATTACCTTTAACTAAGAACACTAAAAGTGTTGTAGCTTCTAGTTTCTTGAATATTCATTGAAAATATTATGCTATAATATGATTACTAAATTCTTTAGAATATAGATGTTTTAATTTTTTTAATTCTTGTCATTATTTTGAATGACTGGAAGGTAAAAATATACAATAATGAACAATAATGCATAGAAATTACTCTTCTAACTTTTCATTGTATTCAATTATATTTTTGACATAGAATGATATCAATAAAAAGGACAGAGCAAGGAAAAATTTAAATTTTGGAAAGCAGCATAATTTTACCTTCACATTTCTAAGATTCGTTTTTTTTGTTTTCTATCATATGCCTTGAAACATATTCTGCCTGTGATTTATTCAAAATTGCATATCATTTGAAGTGACTTTTCTTCCAAGGCCACTTAAATATGCCATTACACTCCAATGAAAATATCAGATAATGCATATCTGTTTAATTCAAGTACTTTTCTCAGCTTATTCTTTTATATTTTTATTTAATGACTCGTACATACAATGGATAACAATGAAGTGACTTAAGTAGACTATATTTATTGTAAGTATTATTTCCTTTCCTTTCTTTGTGTCTAGTCTGTTAGCTTGGCAGAGTAGAGTGGTATCTATGAATAACAGCTAAAGAGTAAATTATGAATATATCTTAGAGGAGAGAACAATAAGTGTTTGCTTTTGTTTATCCCTTTGAATAAACAAGTCAACATTTTTGAGCACTATTTTTGTGCCATGAACTTTCTGAAGCACTTTATATTATTTATAAAAAAGACTACATTATACACACACATATCATCTATCTATCTATCTATCTACCTATCTATCTATCTATCATCTATCTATCTATCTATCTATCTATCTATCTATCTATCTATCTATCTTTGTCTCTACCTGGATCTCTCTATACTCACATATTCGGATATATTTCTACATCTATATCTATCTATCTACCTAAAACACTTAATCTAATCTTGCCAAAGGGTTATGGCTGCAAGGGATTTTATAACTTGAAAAAGTGACTCAGAGAAGCAGGGAGGTTGAAAATTCACTTTAAAAGTAGTTATATTGGCATCAATTCTGAATGAAGTTGGTGGCAGCAGAGTGCCCATTCTGTTGACATGGTAGCAGATACTCCTTGTAGCAATTAGTTCAGAAGACATATGGTAACAAGACTGCTTCTATGGTGCAATGTGGTTTTATTCTAGACTGCCTCGTCTCCTTACCTCCCTGCTTTTCTTAACCCTCATTTACCAGATGTCCAAGCAATTTTGTGAGTACTTGCTATTATTCAAACAAATATCTTTTCTTACTGAGTTAATCAGAGTTATCTGCTGTTGGCTGCAGTCAGGAACCCGTGTGACACTATGAATTGGGTTTGCGAGTGGGTTGTAGCAACAGGGTCCACAAGAATTAAGAAGAACTTGGAAGACAGTGAAAATCCTATACATATCCATACATATTTAGTGATAGGAACATCGAAGCCTATGTCACACAGAGGGTAAACTACTAGTTAATGTGTTAATAAGTTACCTAGACAAAGTTTGAGGAACTGAGCTATTTATGATGGAAAATAGTATGAAGGGCATGAGGAATTCAACAATTATTATATGTAATAACTACTTCTAAGAATACAGACAGTTTAAGATAAGAGTGCTGCAATCATGAATCCCCTAAATGTTCAGGTCAAATCACACACTGAAGTCCGGGCAGAGTCCACAAACATGGTAAAAACCCTTTCATCACTTAGAGGCACAAGGCTGGAGAAGACAGAAAGAAAAATTAGCATTTAATTCTGAAAGCTGTCAAATTACAACATCAATTGAATTTAGGATCACCAGATCTCTAATACAAAAATTAAGATACTTGACATTCACAAGTGGGACTTGGGATATTTTGTATCTAATATATAGGAGGAACTGAACACCATGAGAGCAAGTTTGCTCCTTCAAAATGGAAAACATATGAAGAGTATTTATGGAAATGGATTCTGAGATAGTCCAATCGAAATGAAAAGAGTATAATTTTCAGATTATGTAGAATTAAAATAGATGTAATCACCAGAGAGTTTGGATTCAATATTTTAGTTTTAATCTTTCCAATTGCTGCCTACATGTTTCTCTGAGACCGCAATTCACAATTCACCAATAGTGCATGGTATAGGGATTCCACATGACAGATTCTTTAGAAAAAGGTAGAGGGAAGAATCTACATATTTTAGAGGATATGTTTGCAGATTTTGTCTTTCCTTTGCAACTTACTAAAAGACACAGTTTTCACCCCAAGGACTTGAAAAGTTTGCTGATGACTGGAACAGCATATTTTTTAAAAAGTGCTAGACTCATTTTTCTCTGTAAATCATGGATACTAATGAGAGACTTTGATGCCTGAAATAGGTTTCCTGACTTCAGTGGATTTGGAAGGACTTTGGCAAAATCCAAAAATTTATCATAATATTCAGCAGAGCTAAGGATTAGAGGATTTTGTACTTTAGTAATCTTTGGCAAGACTAATTCATCCTGATTTCCTGGAACTCAACTTTATTAGCTTGCTAACACCCAAGATAATGTGTACAGCTGAAAATCCTCTTGATATAGTAAACATTGAATCAATAAAACAGAGAGGCATATTCTCACATAAAACCCTTTAAAGAAAACATAGGAGGAAAGCTCCTTAACATTGGTCTTGACACTGATTTTTCAGATATGATACCAAAAACTCAGGCAACAAAAGCAAAACAACCACTACCACCACCACCATCATAAGTGGGACTACATCAAATTTAAAAGTTTCTGTACAGCAAAGGAAACCATCTCCAAAATGAAAAGGCAACCAATAGAATGGGAGAAAACATTTGCAAATCATGTATCAGATAATGGGTTAATAACCAAAATACATAAGGAACTCATAAAATCAATAGTAAAAGAAAACAAAATAATATGATTTAAAATGGGAAAAGAACATGAATAGACATTTCTCAAAAGAAGACATACAAATGGCCCATAAGTATACAAAAGGTGCTTAACATCTCTAATTATCAGGGAAATACAAATCAAAACCCCAATGAGATATCCTAACACCTATTAGGATGGTTATTATCAAAAAGTCAAAATATAATAATTGTTGGTGACATGTGGAAAAAAGGGAGCCCTTATACACTGTTGGTGGGAATGTAAATTGGTACAGCCATTATGGAAAATAATACAGAGGTACCTCAAAAAATTAAAGATAGAACTATCATATAATCCAGCAATCTCACTTCTGGGTGTATACCCAAAGGAAATAAAATCACTATTTTAAAGAGATATCTGCATTCCCATGTTTATCACAGCATTATTCACAACAGGCAAATATGAAAAAAGCCTAAGTGTTCATTGATGGATGAATGGATTAAAAAAGATGTGATACACACACATACACACACACACACACACACACACACACACACACACACACACACAGTGGACCTATAAGAAAGGAGATCCTGCCATTTGCAACAACATAGATGAATCTGGAGGGCTTTATGGAAAAATAAGCTCAAAAATAAAGAACAGTAATTCATATTATCACTTATATGTGGAATCTAAAATAGTTGAGCTCATAGAAAACAGAGAGTTGAAGGGTGGTTCACAAGGGCTAGGGGGTGGGAGAAAAGAGATTTTGGTCAAAGGGTACAAACTTTCAGTTATGAGTACGTTCTAGAGACCAAATGTACATCATGGCGACTATAGTTGATAACAATGTATTGTATACTTGTAATTTGCTGAGAGTAGATCTTAAATGTTTTCAAAACACACATACGAACATGCACATACAGATAACTATGTGAGGTGATGACTATATTAATTAGCTTGATTGTAGTAATCATTTCACAACGTATATGTATATCAAATCAGCATGTGGTACATCTTAAATATATAAATTTTTAAATTTGTTAATCATACTTCAATAAAGCTAGAAAAAAAAAAAGAGAACAGTACAAAAAAAAGAAAAGAAAAGAAATTTGAATTCATCCCTAAACCCAGTATACAAGAAAAGGGGATTTATTTGTTAGAATTATCAAAGACAATGGATAACTAAATAGTGTAGTTGGCTAAAACACAATGAGCAGGGAAAACAAATTCAAATGTGGAATAATTGACTTTTCTAATAAGGGCAAATGGTTGCACTTTTTTGAACCCTATTTCCTGCTCTGCAATTAACTACTTCCCATAATAATTGATAACAGACACCTTTCATTTACTTCAAGAGAAATTGCACCCAACTCACAGTATTGTAACTTGGCTGTCGTGCATCACAAAATAATCAAACAGTAGTTTAATTCCAGTACATTTCCAGTGTCCAGGACATTCAGTCTTAAAAATCACTACACAGAATAATAATAATCCAGATCAGAATTGGGTTTCATTGAGATTAGGTGAGTGTTTTGTCAATCTCACCCAGTCAAAGGTTCAAAAGACTTTGAGGAACTCAATTTATCAAGATCATCCTGTTTTACTTATGGATTAAAGCTAAATGTTATATGTAAATACATATGATTATGTAAAATATATATGCATATTATATGTATATATTTACATAAAACATTTTATATCAAATACTAAATATACTCTTTATACATTATAGTACATTGGAAGTACAGTGTGATATGTGTATATTGTATATTGTAACTTCACATAAAATTTATGTATATAATAAATTGGATCTTCATTATTATATATAATATATATCAGTATATATTAATTTTATATTAAGTACTATACACATTTGAATATATGTATATATTTAATCTATATAAGACACATATCATGACATTATTAAACATTATTTAAACTATATACATATGTTTTCATAGCTTATAGTTAGTCATTTTTTTGGCTTAATTGATCCCTTGATCTTTATCAGATATGCAAACCCTTGATGTAGTTTTGAAAATGAAAACTTTTATGACAGGGACTTCCCTGGTGGTCCAGTAGTTGAGTCCACACTTCCACTGCAGGGGGCACTGGTTTGATCCCTGGTTGGGGAACTAAGATCCCACATGCTGCGAGGCCAAAAAAAACCAAAAAAAACCAAAAAAAACAACAACAAAAAAACCCTCTTAACAACAATCTGATGGTCTATTCCATGGCATGTATTCCAGAAATAAATTACATTTAAATTTGAGAACAGCCTGCATAATTTGTTGATTCATTTCTTAAAATACTTTTTTAATATCAAGGGAATCACTATCACCATGTAATTGAGTGTGTGTGGGTGTGTAAAGGGCATATATAAAATTTGAGTGGGAGAATAATATGATGCATTGAAACTGGATTGAAGAGGGTGCTAGACTTGTTAATCACCCTTCATTGTATGTTCATAAGATGTAAACCCTATGGCCAGGCGTTTGCATACTAAAGGCAACAATATTGAGTTTACCCAATATATAAAACGAAGGATGGAAATATTTTATGTATGTGTGTCACTTTTTTAGTTAGGGTAATTGTTTCTCCTCTGGTTAAAGCCAATTAGCTAACACAGATGGTTATCCCAATTACTAGGTAAACTTAGGATAGTGTTGTCAAGTCTTTTTTCTTTAGGACTAGTTATTGTTTATCTTGAACACATGTATGTAATAGATTGCTTTTGCTTCACTATATAAAAGGGTGAGATTTCTCTCTGTCTTTGTAATCTCTTAGTGGATTGCCTGTGATGCGCATCACCTTCTGGTTTAATGTTTATTCAATAAATAACTGTTTTCTTTCTCTCCTACCTTTGTGGAGATGATTTCTGGGTTGGGAGATAGTTTTGTTTTTAATGATTTCTGGGTTGGGAGATAGTTTTGCTTTTAATCATATATTCCTAGCATTACTAATTTACTATCTGTACTTAAAAAATTATGAATTTTTTTAATCACAAAATACTTATTTAATTACTGTTCTTACTGAACACATAAGTTTTTCCTATTCTGTTTATTTGACTTTCTTGTTTTTCACAACAGATTCAAATGTTCTCAAATAATACAACAAAAACAATTTAGATCTCTCTCTTCTGAAAAGAGAGTGGTGGCAACCATAAGATAGACTAGGACTAAAAAGGACACGGTGATGTCATATCTTTAGTCCAGCTATTTTGAGACCAGAAGTTGAAAAATTAAGGCTCAAGGGACACATCTGTGTTCTCTTTCCACCTTCAGGGTGAAAACCGTTTAGCCAGGACTGAAAATATAAAAACATATAATCTCTCTTAAGTAATTCCAGACACATATTCAGAGGGGACATTTGGGAATGTCCTTCAATAGACCAAAATGCAGCTGGTAGACATTATAATATTTTTCTAAATTTTAATGCAATTTAACATTTATACTAATAGAGTAGCCCATAAAATAAAGATAAGTATTTCGTTTTGGAAATGTTATCATAATGGAAAGGTGTTGGAAAGGCATTGGCTCTAACCATGACAATGCCATTTAAATTTATCTTGATGATGAGGGGGAGGAGTCAAGATGGTGGTGTGGGAAGACGCAGAGTTAACGTCTCCCCACAACTAGGGCTCCTGCTGGCTGCTGGTGGGGGCTCTGACCTCCTAGGAGACGGGAGGAATCCCATAGTGAACTGGTAGGACGTAGGGGGACCGAGGGGAGAGGAGAAGTGGAGGACAGACAAGATCAGTGCCCCTGACGCCAGGGAGATCAGAAGAGGCAGGTGGGAGGGACTCTCTGGAAAGAGCCGGAGAGAAGCAGAGGGAGATCGCCTGGCCCACTCGGGCAGGGGAGCCTGCTGAGCTCCCAAGCCGCTTCCTTCCCATCCAAAGCCCCATCCAGGCCGTGAGGGTCCTGGGGGCAGGTGGGAGGGGCCATCCAGGAGGAGCAGGAGAGGAGTGGAGGGCGATTGCCCTGCTCACTGGGGTCCGGGGAGCCTGCTGACCTCCCAGGCCAGTCCCCTGCAACCCAAAGCCCCCTCCAGTTCATGTAGGTCCTTGGGGGCATAGGAAGAAGGCCGAGGGAAGAACAGGAGATGCAGGTGGGAGGGCCCCTGGGGGAGAAGCAGGAGAGGAGCAGAAGGCAGTTGCCCCACCCACTTGGGCACCAGGAGCCTGCTGAACTTCCAGGCTGGTCCCCTGCTCTCCAACCCCCCCACCCAGCCCCCACTAGCTGCATTGGTCCTGGGGGCATAAGAGGGAGGCCAGGGAGATCAGGAGAGGCAGGCAGGAGGAGCCCTCCCAGACCCTAACCAGAGGAGCAGGAGAGGAGAAGAGGGCATTTGCCCTGCCCACTCAAGCCCAGGAAGCCTGCTAGGCTACCAGGTGAGGTTCCCTGCCCTCTGAGACCAGGGTGGGGGTCACGCTTGGGCCCCTTCTGTTCCTTGAGCCTAAGCCCCATGCTCCACAGCCATCCAGGGCCTTTTCCAGCTCTGTGGGTCCTGAGCATTGGCCATGCCCACTGCCCAAACCTCACCCTTGATTAGGCCCTGCTCTCCACAGCCAAGGCCTCCCCCCCCACCTCTTTTTTTTTCTTTCCCTCCTTCTCTCTTTTACTACTGTGGTACTGATGTACATTCTGGTTGTTGATTCATCTATATTTTTATTTTTACATTATTTCTAACATATCTGTTAGTTTCCCAGTCTAATTTTATTTCTTACTTTGTTCTTTTTTTTTTTGCCATCCCAGGCAGCTTACGGTATCTTGATTCACGAGCTCGGGATCGGGGGGGAAGCTCCTGTGGTGGGAGCTCCGAGTCTGAACCACTGGACTAACAGAGAACCTCAAAACCCAGGGAATATTCATCAGAGTGAGGTCTCAGCACCAAGTCCCAGCTCTACCTAATAGCTTACAAACTCCAGTGTTGGAAGCCTCAGGCCAAACAACCAGTAAAACAGGAACACAATCCCACTCATTAAAAAAAAAAAAAAAAAAAAAAGAAACAGCAAAAAAATGTCACAGATGAAGGAGCAAGGTAAAAACCTACAAGAACAAATAAATGAAGACGTTATAGGCAATCTACCTGAAAAAGAATTCAGAGTAATGATAGTAAAGATGATACAGAATCTTGGGAATAGAATGGAAGCACAGACTGAGAAAATACAAGAAATGATTAACAAAGACCTAGAAGAACTAAAGAACAAACAAACAGAGATGAACAACACAACTGAAATGAAAAATAGAAGGAATCAGTAACAGAAAGGAATCAATAACTAGAAGGAATCAATAACAGAAAAACTGAGGCAGGAGAACAAATAAGTGAGCAAGGATCTCATTCAGATTCGATGGAGAACTCAAAAGCTTTCAGACAAACAAAAGATAAGAGAATTCAGCACCACCAAACCAGCTTTACAACAAATGCTAAAGAAACTTCTCTAAGCAGGAAACGCAGGAGAAAAATAAGACCCACAAAAACAAACCCAACACAATTAAGAATATTGTAATAGGAACATACATATCGATAATAACCTTGAATGTAAATGGATTAAATGCCCCAACCAAAAGACACAGACTGGCTGAAAGGATACAAAAACAAGACCAAAATATATGCTGTCTACAAGAGACCCACTTCAGACCTAGGGACACATACAGCCTGAAAGTGAAGGGATGGAAAAAGATATTCCATGCAAATGGAAATCAAAAGAAAGCTGGAGTAACAATACTCATATCAGATAAAATAGACTTTAAAATAAAGACTGTTACAAGAGATAAGGAGGGACACTACATAATGATCAAGGGATCAATCCAAGAAGAAGATACAACAATTATAAATATATATGCACCCAACATAGGAGCACCTCAATACATAAGGCAAATGCAACAACCATGAAAGGAGAAATCAACAGTAACACAATAATAGTAGGGGACTTTAACACCCCATTACACCATAGGACAGATCATCCAAACAGAAAATAAATAAGGAAACACAAGCTTTAAATGACACAAGAGACCAGATAGATCTAATTGATATTTATAGAACGTTCCACCCAAAAGTGGAAGAATACACTTTCTTCTCAAGTGCACATGGAACATTCTCCAGGATAGATCACATCTTGGGTCACAAAACAATTCTAGGAAAATTTAAGGAAATTGAAATCGTATCAAGCACCTTTTCTGACCACAACACTATGAGATTGGAAATCAATTACAGGAAAAAAACTGTAAAATACACAAATACATGGAGACTAAACAGTGAGCTACTAAATAACTGAAAGATCACTGAAGAAATCAAAGAAGAAATTTAAAAATACATAGAAACAAATGACAATGAAAACACAATGACCCAAAACCTATGGGAGGCAGCAAAAGCAGTTCTAAGAGGGAAGTTTACAGCAATTCAATCTCACCTCAAGAAACAAGAAAAATCTCAAATAAACAATCTAACCCTAAACTTAAAACAACTAGAGAAAGAAGAACAAAGAAAACCCAAAGGCAGTAGAAGGAAAGAAATCATAAAGATCAGAGCAGAAATAAATGAAAGAGAAATGAAGAAAACAATAGCAAAGATCAATAAAACTAAAAGCTGGTTCTTTGAGAAGATAAACAAAATTGAAAAACCATTAGCCAGACTCATCAAGAAAAAAAGGGAGAAGACGCAAATCAATAAAATTAGAAATGAAAAAGGAGAAATCACAACTGACATTACAGAAATACAAAGGATTATAAGAGACTACTAAAAACAACTATATGCCAATAAAATGGACAACCATGAAGAAATGGACAAATTCTTGGAAATGTACAATTTTCTAAGAGTGAACCAGGAAGAATTAGAAAATATAAACAGACATATCACAAGTAATGAAATTGAAACCATAATTTAAAATCTTCCAACAAACAAAAGTCCAGGACCAGATGGCATCACAGGCAAATTCTAACAAACATTTAGAGAAGAGCTAACACCGATCCTTCTCAAACTCTTCAAACAAATTGCAGAGGGAGAAACACTCCCAATTTCATTCTACGAAGCCACCAACACCCTGATGCCAAAACCAGAAAAAGATATCACCAAAAAAGAAAATTATAAACCAATATCATTGATGAACATAGATGCAAAAATCCTGAACAAAATACTAGCAAAAAGAATCCAGTAACACATTAAAAGAATCATACACCATGATCAAGTGGGGTTTATCTCAGGAATGCAAGGATTCTTCAAAATATGAAAATCAATCAATGTGATACATCACATTAACAAATTAAGGAATAAAAATAATATGGTCATCTCAATAGATTCAGAAAAAGCTTTTGACAAAATTCAACACACATTTATGATAAAAACTCTCCAGAAAATGGGCATAGAGGGAACCTACCTCAACATAATAAAGGCCATATATGACAAACCCACAGCAAGCATCATACTCAATGGTGAAAAACTGAAAGCATTTCCCCTAGGATCAGGAACAAGACAAGGATGTCCACTCTCATCACTCCGATTCAACATAGTTTTGGAAGTCCTAGACACAGCAATCAGAGAAGAAAAAGGAATAAAAGGAATACAAAATGGAAAAGAAGAAGTAAAACTGTCACTATTTGCTGATGACATGATACTATACATAGAAAATCCTAAAGATGCCACCAGAAAACTACTAGAATTAATAAATGAATTTGGTAAGGTTGCAGGATACAAAATTAATGCACAGAAATCTCTGGTATTCCTATACACCAACAACGAAAAATCTGAAGAGAAATTAAGGAAACACTCCCATTTACCATTGCAACAAAAAGAATAAAATACCTAGGGTTAAACCTGCCTAAGGAGGTGAAAGACTTGTACTCAGAAAACTATAAAACACTGATGAAAGAAATCAAAGATGACACAAACAGATGGAGAAATATACTATGTTCTTGGCCTGGAAGAATCAATATTGTGAAAATAACTATACTACCCAAAGCAATCTACAGATTCAATGCAATCCCTATCAAACTATCAATGGCATTCTTCTCAGAATTAGAACAAAAAATTTTACAATTTGTATGGAGACATAAAAGACCGCAAAGAGCCAAAGCAATCTTGAGAAAGAAAAACGGAGTTGGAGGAATCAGCCTCCCTGACTTCAAACTATACCACAAAGCTACAGTAATCAAGACAGTATGGTACTGGCACAAAAAGAGAAATATAGATCAATGGAACAGGACAGAATGCCCAGAGATAAACCCACACACATACGTGCACCTAATTTATGACAAAGGAGGCAAAAACATACGATGGAGAAAAGACAGCCTCTTCAATAAGTGGTGCTGGGAAAAACAGACAGCTCCATGTAAAAGAATGAAATAAGAACACTACCAAACACCATACACAAAAATAAACTCCAAATGGATTAAAGACTTACATGTAAGACCAGACACTGTAAAACTTTTAGAGGAAAACATAGGAAAAACACTCTGACAAAAACCACAGCAAGGTATTTTTTGACCCACCTCCTAGAGTAACAGAAATAAAAACAAAAATAAGCAAATGGGACTTAATTAAACTTAAAAGCTTTTGTACAGCAAAGGAAAAAATAAACAAGACAAAAAGACAACCTTCAGAATGGGAGAAAATATTTGCAAATGAAACAACAAAGGATTAATCTCCAAAATATACAAACAGCTCATGGAGCTCAATATCAATAAAACAAACAATCCAGTTAAAAAATGGGTGGAAGACCTAAATAGACATTTCACCAAGGAAGACATACAGATTGCCAAGAGGCACATGGAAAGATGCTCAACATCACTAATTATTAGAAAAATGTAAATCAAAACTACAATGAGGTATCACCTCACGCTGGTCAGAATGGCCATCATGAAAGAAGCTAGAAACAATAAGTGCTGGAAAGGGTGTGGTGAAAAGGGAACCCTCCTACACTGTTGGTGGGAATGTAAATTGATACAACCACTATGGAAAACACTATGGAGGTTCCTTAAAAAATTTAAAAAAGAACTACCATATGACCCAGCAATCCTACTACCAGGCATATACCCTGAGAAAACCATAATTCAAAAAGAGACATACACCCCAATGTTCATTGCAGCACTATTTACAATAGCCAGGACATGGAGCCAACCTAAATGTCCATCAACAGATGAATGGATAAAGAAGATGTGGCACATATATACAATGGAGTATTACTCAGCCATAAAAAGAAACGAAATAGAGTTATTTGTAGTGAGGTGGATGGACCTAGAGTCTGTCATACAGAGTGAAGTAAGTCAGAAAGAGGAAAACAAATACCGTATGCTAATGCATATATATGGAATACAAAAAAGAAACCAAAAAAAAAACTGGTACTGATGCACCTAGTCGCAGGGCAGGAATAAAGAGGTAGACCTAGAGCATGAACTCGATGACATGGGGTGGGAGGGTGAAGCTGGGGCAAAGTGAGAGTAGCATTAACATATATACACTACAGAATGCAAAATAGTTGGCTGGTGGAAAGCAGCAGCTTAGCACAGGGAGATCGGTTTGATGCTTTGCGATGACCTAAAGGGGTGGGATAGAGAGGATGGGAGGGAGGCTCAAGAGGAAGGGGATATGGGAACGCGTGTATGCATATGGCTGATTTGCTTTGTTGTGCAACAGAAACTAACATGGTATTGTGAACCAATTATACTCAAATAAAGATCTATTAAAAAATAAATTTAATGTGGAGTCACTTTAATTCCATGAATTTTTAGGCTTTCCAATACGTAGCTGGTTATATGACCATTTTCATATAGATTTTTATTGATGCTATTAAAATGCCTTGTTACACCCTCACATAATCTATATCTCTTGAATGGTATAGATTTTATGACCAGAAAAAAATAATAAAAGCAGAGATATTCAGAGAAAAGACTGTAATAAGTAGTTATTTTCATTTCTGTCTTTTTGTGATGCAGAATCAAGGAAAAGTACATAATCTGAGAGGAGGCAGAGAACTAGAACACTTAGCTAGAGGTATTAAGTGAATCTATATAACAAAGGGACGAGCTAATTAGGAAAGCAGGATCCCTGAGAACGAACTACATTTCACAGGGAATGCAGAGGAGACCGAGGTAAGGGAGGTGGTCAAGATTAGTAAATAAGAATCTCTAGAAAATAAAAGGCTTGAGAAAATTGAGGAAAGGACAAGTATTAGAATTGTCTCTAGGATTCCTCCTGGAATGTTGTTTAAACAATAGAAGCCTTTTTAGAACTCATTTCTTGCTTTTGAAAAGTGTTTTGTGAACATGATAATATGTAGGGATTAAGCCATATTGGGTCAACTTCAGTAGGTGTACAACTGAGGAGACCAGGAGACTTCTCAAAGGTAAGTAATGGTCAGTGCATCTCCTCTACACGAGCCTGAGTCAAATTACTGAACTACGGGACACAGTAGAGGCTTTAATTGTGAGACGCTGTGATTACTGGAATAATTCAACACCTTCATAGTTTTCTGGAAAGAATGAAAAACTCCAAGTTGCAAATCATGGCATATGGGTTATTTGAAACTGGATGTTCCAAGCAGGTAATTTATTCAGTGATGCATAAGCTCACTAAGTTTAGGGAAAAACACTGAGAAGAGGTAGACTTGAAAATAATTTTCACTCCCTGTTTATTAACACATTGAAGTGTGAGTCAGATTTACAAGTGTAAGCCAGTTTACTAAAGCTAATTCAAGGCCATTGCTGGGTTCTATTACTGTGAATACAATAGACTGAGGGACAAGAACAATGTTAATAGACCAATGAGAAAGCAAACTTTGGAACAGCTGGCATAGAAACCAACATTAGAAAAACTTGAGAAGTTGGAGGTACTTAATGATCTAGGATCCAAATAAAGTGATTTTGATTTATGGTTAGACTATGCCTCAGAAATCACAGGAGAAGAGACAGGCTCAGAGGCAAAAGACACTGCCAGCTTGTGAGAGCTTACAATGACTAACATAAGGTCAATTTTGACCAGAATCCATAAGGTCTGGCATTTATGTATAAAACAAGTACTTGACAGGGTGGATAGTGATGAGAATTCATAAAATTCTATACAGCATGCCAGTGACCCAGGGAAGATTGTTCTGTCTTTGTGCTCCAAAGGGAAGAACTATGCTAGTGGGCTATCTGCCAGCAAACCAGGGAATGAAGCTTCAAAGCTTGGAAGCACTTAAGCTAAAATTACATGGGGATGATCTACAGTCAGAAAAAGATAAATAATATTGTCATAAATAATAATTTCTGCTGTGAAAGGTAACCAAATTCTGTCAGTAACTGTAACCTTGGGGATGGGAAAACGGTAGGCAGATGTGGTGGTCAATAAAAGATCAGAAGCAATGAATGTAATGCAAACCATAGACATCTGTGGGACTCAAGGAGTTGAAAGTTTCAATTTGCTAATTATATCTCAATACATCTTGGCCATTCTATAACCTTACACTATCCAACCTCACCAGTCATCCACCTTTATTTTTATAGTTGATCAGAATTTTTCCCAAGGCAATACTGATAATAAGTATTGAGAGGAAATCTCAGTCTATGGAGCATTTTCTCTACAGGACCATGAGATGCTTTAATACATGACGGAATATTAAGCAATCCTTCTTTTTCTCCAAGCCCATTACACTCAATGGCTCATGGGGCCTCTTAAGACAGGGACTTAAATATTTTTATCTTAAAATTTTGGTTTAAGTTTTCATGATTTGTCTAAAGAACAGGTAAGAAATGCCAGAGAGAACAATAAATCTTTTCCACAGTATTTTTTTTTTCTCATTTTGCTTTAGGAATGGGAGCAAAGAAAAAAAATACACAGGAGAAGAGCAAATGCTTAGCTCAAAAACCTCATCTTTGAAGTAAACAGGTCTTTTTCCTCTACCCTATCCTTTAAAATTAAGTGATTTGGAAGAAGAGTTGCAGAAGAGTGTCAGCTCCTTGTTCAGTATAAATAATATATTTCCACAAGAGACTAACCAGGACAAGGAAGGAGTCACAAGAATGTAGATGGAAGAAGCCAGATAAATTAAAAGGTTGACAGTGTTTCCCTGAGTCAGAAATTCATTTCCATATTAAGGTTAAAAAAAAAATAAGGGCCTTCATATTCTCACAATCCAAATATATTTCCTGCATGAGAAAATAGCAGAAGAAATGGAGTTAGTGAGGCTGCATACAATCTCTGTCTGAAGTTACTGCTTCCATTCATCCTTTGCTCTAAGTAAACTAGTCTAGAGATTTTAATCTTAGTAGACAGTAGGTTGTCAAAGGAATCCATTTAACAGTGGGAGGTGAGAAGGAAGAAGGAGATACACTGATATAAAAAGTCTTTGAAGATGTCTTAGCAAGACAGTAGGATCTTGCCACAGATTTTGATTTTAAACAGTGGCTAAATTAAGTTCAAATAAAAAAGGTCCATGTATCTTAAAATCATATTCTGTGAAAGGAGAGACTAGTATAGCAACAAAATGTATTCATACTTACTTTTATAAAAGGCAATGCCATTTTATTGTAAACTACAATAAAACCCTGTATGGGGTTTTTAATGTGCCTCTGATTAGTTGGATATATAGTACACGGCAGGTGAGAAATAATTTCCCCATATAGTGTAATCCTTCATTTCTCAAGGAACAAAGAAAGTTATTTCCAATTTATTTCTATAATGCAAAGGTAGAGCCTTTTGTGATCTGAATCATGTGTGTTTGGGAATGGGTAAGTATCTGTGGCTACTTAGAGAAATATATTTATCATATATGTAAATTAAGACATTAAAATATGAACATATAAGCAATGATCCTCTTGAATTCCTCACCTGCTTCATTTACCTGTTAGCTACAATTTATTTTTCACCTCCAAATTAATACTCACGGTGATTTTGAGTTCATTCATGGACATATGTGCGTGCATATCCAAAAAAATTTAAGTTGCGCTCTGCACACTTTACCAGCTAAGGTCAAGCAAGGCATTTATACTGTAAAAATGTATCATTTTTTCATTTATTTGGTGCCATGTTTCTGCATTTATGTGCTTTTTGTTGATTTCACTATTTAAAGTGGCTTTTGAGTGTATGTAGTACTG
This sequence comes from Balaenoptera acutorostrata, assembly GCF_949987535.1. Taxonomy (NCBI): domain Eukaryota; kingdom Metazoa; phylum Chordata; class Mammalia; order Artiodactyla; family Balaenopteridae; genus Balaenoptera; species Balaenoptera acutorostrata. Next base: position 22,495,451 of record NC_080072.1, read on the forward strand.
AAGTGTTGATGAGCGTTCCGAAGCACAAGCTGTGACGTGCCTTATGGAGAAAGTTTTCATGTTTGATGAGCTTCATTCAGGCATGAGCTACAGTACTATTGGCTGTGACTTCAACATTACTGAGTTAACGATATAATATTAAAGTGTCTTTAAACAGAAACACACAGAAAACAAGGTTATGTATTCATCTGCTGAGAAAATGTGACCAAAGGCTCACAGGGACTTAAACCTGTATTTTTTCTAGGAGAAATGGTTCCGTATTACCATTTCAGTGTTGGTAATGAGAAACCTGTGCACCGCGACGAGAAGCCCACGCACTGCAACGAGGAGTGGCCCCCGCTTGCCACAACTAGAGAAAGCCTGCGCACCAGCAGCGAAGACCCAACGCAGCCTAAACAAATAAATAAATAAATAAATAAATAAATAAATAAATAAATAAATAAATAAATTTAAAGGGAAAAAAATTTTAAAAAAAAAGGGTCTTTGTGGATGTAATCAAAAAAAAAATGAGAAGAACATAATTATCACAGTCAGTTTGGGCTGCTGTAACAGAATACCATAGATTAGATGGCTTCTAAACAACAGAAATTTATTTCTCACAGCTTTGGAGGCTGGAAGTCAAACATCAGGGTGCCAACATGGTCTGGTTCTGGTGAGGACCTTCATCTGAGCTGCAGACAGTGACCTTCTCTCTGTGTCCTCACAAGGTAGAAAGGGAGAGAGGGATCTTTAGGTCTCTCTCTCTCTCTCTCTCTCTCTCTTTTTTTAATACAGCAGGTTCTTATTAGTCATCCATGTTGGGTCTCTTTTATAAGGGCACTTAATGCCTATTCATGTGGGACCCACTTTTATCTGATTATAAAAGGACTCCTAAGATCTGGGAGAAAGTTCTGGGTTCTGGGTGGGGAAGTGGATAGAAACATAGCATGCATATCATGTGGGATGCTGTCAGCATGAGTCTGAAATTGCACATAATTGTCCAGCACACCTGTGGCTAATATCACAGGTGAGACATGGGACACCAAAGGCATTTGAAACCCCAGGTAAGCTTGAGATCTTACATGAGCATGTGGGGCATGAGAGATACTTAAATATTATTAGGATTTTATTTCCTACCAACATGAGTGGAGGATTGAGGCAGAGTAATTTGATTTCAAGTATTGAATAAATGTAAGAAACTTTTTACATGTGAGGCCATATATTTACTATAAGGCTAATAATTCAAATATAAAGCACTGCTCTGAGCACATACTTGTCTCTTAATGTATTTAGTTTCCATTTTCTATATTCTTTTTTTCTGCTTATTATGCAAGGTCATCCTTTAACTTCTACCTAAAGACATGAGAGAGTCCACTGACTTTTTTTTTTAACATCTTTATTGGAGTATAATTGCTTTACAATGGTGTGTTAGTTTCTGCTGTATCACAAAGTGAATCAGCTATACATATACGTATATTCCCATATCCCCTCCCTCTTGCATCTCTCTCCCACCCTCCCTATCCCACCCCTCTAGGTGGTCACAAAGCACCAAGCTGATCTCCTTGTGCTATGTGCCTGCTTTCCACTAGCTATCGATTTTACATTTGGTAGTGTACATAAGTCCTTGCCACTCTCTCACTTCGTCCCAGCTTACCCTTCCCCCTCCCCATGTCCTCAAGTCCATTCTCTATGTCTGCGTCTTTATTCCTGTCCTGCCCCTAGGTTCTTCAGAATCATTTTTTTTCTTTAGATTCCATATATATGTGTTAGCATACGATATTTGTTTTTCTCTTTCTGACTTACTTCATTAAGACATCTGCAGATCTAGTAATTATAGTATTGATGAAATCACCATCATTTATTGAGTGTCACTATGTTCCAGGCATTGGATAGCGTTTTTTGTTTTGTTTCATTATTTTATTGAGAGCAATTTGAGGTTCGGTGCAAAATTGAGGGGAAGATACAGAGATTTCCCATATACACCCTGCCCACACATTTACAGCCTCCCCTATTTTCAACAACCCCACCAGCATGGTACATTTGTTACAACCGGTGAGTCTACACTGACACGTCATAATCACCTGAAGTCCATAGCTTACATTACCATTCGCTCTTGGTGTTATACCTTCTATGGGTTTGATAAATGTATAATGACATGTTCATCATTATAGTATCATACAGAGTGTTTAGACTGCCCTAAAAATCCACTGTGACTGCCCAAAAAATCCGCTATGCTCTGCCTATTTATCCCTCGCCCTCCACCCCAAACTCTGGGAACTAGTGATCTTTTTACTGCCTACATATTTTGCCTTTCCCAAAATATTATAAGGTTGGGATAATATAGTATATAGCCTTTTCAGATTTGCTTCTTTCACTTACTGATATGCATTTAAAGTTCCTCCATGGCTTTTTATAGTTTGATAGCTCATTTCATTTTTTTACGGAATAATATTCTGTTGTCTGGATGTACCAGAGTTTATTTATCCATTTACCTACTGAAGGCCATCTTGGTTGATTCCAAGTTTTGACAATTATCAGTAAAGCTGCCATAAACATTCAGATGCAAGGTTTTGTGTGCATAAAATTTTCAGCTCCTTTAGGTAAATAACAAGGAGCGCTGGACATATGGTAAGAGGTATGTTTAATTTTGTAAAAATCTGCCAAACTCCTTCCAAAGTGACTGTACCACTTTGCATTCCAACCAGCAACTGATGAGAGTTCCTGTTTCTCCATATCCTTGCCAGCATTTGGTGCTGTCAATATTCTGGATTTTGGTCATTCTAACAGGTATATACTAGTGTCCCAGTGTTGTTTTTACTTCCATTTTCTGATGATGGTGTGGAGCATATTTTCATATGCTTATTTGTCATCTGTATATCTTCTTTGGTGAAATGTCTGTTAAGGTTTTTGGTGCATTTTTAAATTGGATTTTTTGTTTTCTTATTGTGGAGTTTTAACAGTTCTTTCTATATTTTAGAAAACAGTCTTTACCAGATGTGTTTTTTTACAAATATCTTCTCCAGTCTGTGGCTTGTCTTCTAATTTTCTTGACACTGTTTTTGGCAGGGCAGAATTTTAAATTTTAAGTCCATCTTACCAATTATTTCTTTCATGGATTATGCTTTGGTGTTGTATCTAAAAACTCATTGCCATTCTTAAGGTCATCTAGTTTTTTTCCCATGTTATCTTCTAGGAGTTTTATAGTTTTGTGATTTACATGTAGATCTGTGATTCATTTTGAATTAATTTTTGTGAAGGATTTAAGTTCTAGGTTCAGACTCAATTTTGGTTATGTGCATGTCCGGTTTTTCCAGCACCATTTCTTTGCTCGATTGTAGTGCCTTTTCTCCTTGGTCAAAGATCAGTTGACTATATTGATGGGGGTCTATTTCTGGGCTCTCTACTCTGCTGTAGTAATGTATCTGTCTATTCTTTGGCCAATAGCACACTATATTGATTACTGTAGCTTTATAGTAAGTCTTGATGTCAGGTAGTATCAGTCCTTCAACTTTGTTTTTCTCCTTCGATACTGGTTACCTATTCTGGGTCTTTTACTTCTCCATATAAACACAGAATCAATTTTTTGGTATCCACAAAATAACTTGCTGGGATTTTGATTGGTTTTACACTGAATCTATAGATCAAGTTGGGAAGAACTGACATCTTAACAATATTGAGTCTTCCTATCCAGGAATATGGAATATCTCACTATTTAGGGTTCTTTGATTTTGTTTATCAGAGTTTCTAGTTTTTTACGTATAGACATTGTATACATTATATATATATGTATATATATATTTCATTTTTTGAGTGTTAATGTAAATGGTATTGCCTTTTAATAACAAATTCCACATGTTCATTGATGGTATCTAGGAACTTTTATAGGTTAACCTTACATCCTGCAACCTTGTTATAATCACTTATTGGACTAAAGATTTTTTTTTTGGTCAATTTAAAAATTTTTTCCTAAATAGACAATGATGTCACCTGTGAATAAAGACAGTTTTATTTATTCCTTCCCTATATATTCCTGTTATTTCCTTTTCTTGCTTAATTGCATTAGCTAGAACTTCCAGTATGATACTGAAAAGGAGTGGTGAAAGGGGATATCATTGCCTTATTCCTGACCTTAGTGGAAGGTTTCAAGTTTCTCACCATTAATTATGAAGTTTGCTATGGGTGTGTTTTTTGGTAAATATTCTTTATCAAATTAAGGAAATTCTCCTTTATTCCTAGTTTACTGAGAGTTTTTATCATGAATTGGTGTTGAATTTTGTCAAATTCTTTATCTGCATCTATTGATAATATCATGTGATTTTTCTCCTTTGATTTGTTGATATGATGGATTACACTAATTGATTTTCAAATGTTGAACCAGCCTTGCATACCTGGAATAAATCCCACTTGGTCCTGTTGTATAATACTTTTTACCTGTTGTTGGATTCAATTTGCTACTATTTTGTTGAAGACTTTTGCATCTATTTGTATCAGAGATACTGGTCTGTAGTTTGCTTTTCTTGTGATTTATTTTTCGGGTTTTGGTATTAGAGTAATGCTGGCCTCATAGAATGAGTTAGGAATCATTCCTTCTGCTTCTATCCACTGAAAGAGATTGTAGGCAATTGGCATAATTTCTTCATTAATTGTTGGATAGAATTCAACAGTGAATGTAACTGGGACTTGTGCTTTTATTTTGAAAGTTATTAATTATTGATTCAATTTCTTTTATAGATACAGGACTATTCAGACTGTCTACTTTTCTTGTGTGAATTTTGATAAATTGTGCCTCTCAAGGAATTGGTCAATTTCATTTAGGTTATCAAATTCTTGGGTATAGAGTTGTTCAGAGTATTTTTTTATTATCCTTTCAATGTCCATAGGATCTATAGTGATACCTCCTTTTTCATTTCTGATATTAATACTTTTCAATTCTTTCTTTTTCTTAGCCTGGATAGAGCCTTATTGATTTTATTGATCTTCTCAAAGAACCAGATTTTGGTTTCATTGATTTCCTGTTTACAATTTCATTGATTTCTGCTCCAATTATTATTTCTTCTCTGCTGCTTACTTTGGATTTACTTTTATTCTTCTAGTTTGTGAAGGCAAAAACATATTATTCATTCTAGTTCTTTCTTCTTTTCTAATATGTGCATTCAATGTTATTAATTTGCCTCTAAGCACTGCTTTTTCTCCATTCTACAAATTTTGATAAGTTGTATATTCCTTTTCATTTCATTCAAAATATTTTAAAATGTCTCTTGAGATTTCTTCTTTGACCCATATGTTATGTAGAAATGTGTTGTTTAATCTCCATTTGTATTGGAATTTTCTAGTTATCTTTATAATATTAATTTTTAGTATAATTCCATTGTGGTTGAGAGCAGACTTTTTTAATGATTTTTATTCTTTTAAGTTTGTTAAGGTACTTTTATTTATATATTTTGGTCTGGCATGTGGCCACTCTGGTGAATGTTTCACATGAGCTTGAGAAGAATGGGTATTCTGCTATTGTTGGATGAAGTAGTGTATAGATATTAATTATATTCAGTTGATTGATCCTGCTGTTTAGTTCAAATATATCCTTACTGATTTTTTACCTATTAGATCTACCCATTTTTGATAGAGAGGTTTTGAAATCCCCAAATATGATAGTGGATTTTTCTATTTACCCTTACAGTTCTACCAGTTTTTGCATCACGTAGTTTGATGGTCTGTTGGAAGGTGCATACATGTGAAGGATTTTTATGTCCTCTTGGAGAACATACCCCATTACATGCCCCTCTTTATCCCTAATAATTTTCCTTGCTTTGAAGTCTGCTCTGTCTGAAATTAATATAGCTAATCCTGCTTTCTTTTGATTAGCATTAGCATGGTATATTCTTCCCCATCCATTAACTTTTTTCTTTTTTTAAAAAAATTATTTTATTAAAATATAGTTTATTTACTATAATTACATCTGATGTTTTTTAACTTTTTATTTTATATTGGAGTGTAGTTGATTAACAATGTTGTGATAGTTTCAGGTGTACAGCAAAGTGATTCAGTTATACATATACATGTATCTATTCTTTTTCAAATTCTTTTCCCATTTAGGTTGCTACATAATATTGAGCAGAGTTCCCTGTGTTATACAGTAACAGGTCCTTGTCAGTTATCCTTTTTAAATATAGCATCGGGTACATGTCAATCCCACACTCCCTATCTATCCATTCCCCCCACACACACACTTCCCCCCTGGTAACCATAATTTCGTTCTCTAAGTCTGTGAGTCTGTTTCTGTTTTGTAAATAAGTTTATTTGTATCATTTCTTTTTAGATTCTGCATATAAGCAATATCATATGATATTTTTCTTTCTCTGTCTGACTTACTTCCCTCATTATGACAATCTCTAGGTCCATCCATGTTGCTGCAAATGGCATTATTTCATTCTTTTTAATGGCTGAATAATATTTCATTGAATATATGTATCACATCTTATTTATCCATTCCTCTGTTGATGGACATTTAAGTTGCTTCCATGTCTTGGCTATTGTAAACAGTGTTGCAGTGAACATTGGGGTGCATGTATCCTTTTGGACCATGTTTTTCTCTGGATATATGTCCAGGAGTAGGATATGAGGATTATACAGTAGCTATATTTTTAGTTTTCTAAGGAAGCTCCATACTGTTCTCCATAGTGGTTGTACCAATTTACATTCCCACCAACAGTGTAGGAGGGTTCCCATCTCTCCACACCCTCTCCAGCATTTGTTGTTTGTGGATTTTTTGATGATAACCATTTCGACTGGTGTGAGGTGATATCTCATTGTAACTGTTTCTTTAAAGTGTTTCTTGCAAAAAACCATATAGTTGGCTCATGTGTTTTGATCCACTGTAACAATCTCTATCTTTTAATTGGTAAATTTAGACCCTTGTCATTCAAAGTGATTGTTATAGCTGGATTACTATTTACAATATTCATTACTTTTTAAAATTTATTCTTTGTTTTTTGTTATTATTTTTGCCTTCCACTCTTTTTCTGCCTTTTGTGATTTTGACTGACATTTCATACGATTACATATTTTCTCCTTTCTGAGCATACTAGTTATACTTCTTTTTAAACTTTTCTTAGCTATTGTTCTAGAATTTGTAATATATATTTACAGCTAATCCAAGTCTACTTTCAAATAACACTATACCACTTCATAGTTAGTGTGGGCACTTTGTAATAACAAAACTATCCTAATTCCTTCCTCCTGTTCCTCGTATCATTATTGTCATTCATTTCACTTATATATAAAACCATACAAAAACATATAACCATACAAAAACATAATACCACACACTGCTGGTATTATTTTGAACAAAGTGTTATTTGTTAGTTCAATTAAGAATAAGAAAAGTAAAAGTTTTTAGTTTACCTTCACTTATTCCTTCTTTGATACTCTTCTTTACGTAGATATGCATTTCTGACCTATATACTTTTTCCTTCTCTCTAAAGAAATTTTAAGATTTATTGCAAGGCAAAGTCAAAGTTTCTCAGTTTTTGTTTGTTTGTTTTGTTGTGTTTATTTGACTGGGAAAGTCTTTATTTCTCCTTCAATTTTGAAGGAAAACTTCACAGTATACAGAATTTTAAGTTTGTTTATTTCTTTCTCTTAACACTTTAAATATTTCACTCCACTATCTTCTTGTTTGCATGGTTTCTGAGAAGTTGGGAAGTTGATGTAATTGTTTTTCCTCTGGCTCCTTTCTGGATTTTTTCTTTATCTTTGATATTTTGAACTTTGAAAATGATATGCCTAGGTGCAGTTTTTTTTCCCTAAATATTTCTTCTGTTCGGTTCTTTCTTCTCCTTCTGGTATTCCCATTATGCATATGTTATACCTTTTATCGTTGTCCCAGTCCTTGGACATTCTCTTCTGTTTTGTTGGTTTGTTTTCAGTCTTTGTTCTCTTTGCTCTTCAGTTTTTGAGGTTTCAATTGATACATCCTCTAGCTCATAAATTCTTTCCTCATCTGTGTCCAGTCTACTAATAAGCCCATCAAAAGAAGTTTTCATTTTTGTTATACAGAGTTTTTGATCTCTACCTTTTCTTTTTGGTTCTTTGGATTACCATATCTCTGCTTATACTGCCCATTTGTGTTTTTGTTTGTTTGTTTTTGGCTGCATTGGGTCTTCGTTGTTGCATGCTGGCTTTTCTCTAGTTGCAGTAGGGGAGGCTACTCTTCATTGTGGTGTGCGGGCTTCTCATTGCAGTGGCTTCTCTTGCTGTGGAGCATGGGCTCTAGGTGCACAGGCCTCAGTAGTTGCGGCTCGCGGGCTCTAGAGCGCAGGCTCAGTAGTTGTGGTGCACCGGCTTAGTTGCTCCACAGCATGTGGGATCTTCCTGGACCAGGGCTCGAACCCATGTCCCCTTAAACACTGCACCACCAGGGAAGCCCTGCCCATTTGGTTTTGCATGCTGTCTATTTTATCTTTTGGAGTCTTTAGTATATTAATCATATTTGTTTTAAATTCCCAGTCTGATAATTTCAACATCCCTGTCATGATGCTTGGGTCTGATACTTGCTCTGTCTCTTCAAACTGTGGGTTGTTTTTTTTTTTTTTTTTTGCCTTTTAGTATGCTTTGTGTACGTGTCTTTTTCTTTTTCTCAAGAGTCAAACATGAGGTACCAGATAAAAGGAACTGCTATAAATAGGCCTTTAGTAATGTGGTGCTGAAGTATTATGGAAGAAGAAGTACTCTATAGTCCCATGGTTAAATCTCAGTCTTTTAGAGGGCCTATGCCTCTGGACTGTGAACTTCACAGGTGTTTCTCAGTTCTTTTCTGGGACAGGATAGTAGAGTGGGCTGGTGTTGGGGTTTTCTCTTCTCCCACATGGAAAACTAGAGCTGGCTGGAGTTGGGTACTGGCCTTCCCTCAGGTTAGTTAGGCTCTCATTATACCCCAGCAGGTTAAGCTCTAGTTAGGTAATTTTCCCTGAGGGTAGGCCTTATTAAGAGGAACAGAGTTCTCTGGTATATTTCACAAGGGTTTGTTTTCCCCTCCTGCTTTTGGAGGCAAGAGGGGACTTTTCTCCAATATCCACTGTAAGAACCTGGTTGAGGTCCCAGAGGTAAAAGTCATGAAAGTGTGGGGTCTCCCCTTATCTGGGTTTCCCTGGAGTTTTTAACTCTTAGACTCATCTACACAAGCCTCCAGCAATTCATCTATTACAGGTCAAGCTTTCCTACCCTGTCACTGGTTCTCACAGCAGTTACTGCTTGTGAGTCTCTGCACCTATAAGCCATGACTCCCTGTATTTGCCTAATTGTCTCTCCAATCTTAGAAGAAGTTCTTTTCCTTGTGTCCTCCCTGTCTTACAGATCCAAGAAGAATTGATTTTTCAGTCTGTTCAGCTTTTTGCTTGTTAGGAGTAAGTGATGACATCCAAGTTCCTTACATAAGTAACCAGAAAACACAAGTCCTGTAGGAGTTCTTTTTACATAAATTTTGTTAATCACCTGGAACAATTTTGTGATCCAGGTAAGATAATGACATAGAAGGTAAAGATGGTAGCTTTGCCATAGTCATAGACCGGTGGTGGAGCCAGGATTTGAACTCAGTCTTCCTGATTCAAAAGCTTTTGCTCTTAGTCACACTACATGGTTCTGTATCACCTTGGTTTATGTTGTGGTCTGAATGCTTGTGTCTCCCTAAAACTCATATGTTGAAGCCCTAGCCTTTAATATGATTGCATGAAGAGATGAGGTCTTTAGGAGGTAATTAAGGTTAAATAAGGTCATAAAGGTGGGGCCCTAATCAGATAGGATTAGTATCCTTAAAGGAACAGACGCCAGAAAACTAGCACACTCCCCTCCACCCTCTGCACCTCTTGTCTCTGTCTCTGTTTCCCTGGCTCTCTCCATCACCACGCACTGCAGAAAGTCCATGGCAGTACAAAGTAGAAAGTGGCTGTCTACAAGCCAGGGAGAGTGCTCTAGCTGGAAAACAAACCTGGCTGGACCTTGATCTTGAACTTTCCAGCCTCCAAAATTGTGAAAAAGTAAATTTCTATTGCTTAAGCCACTCATCTGTGATATTTTGTTATGTCAACCTGAGCAGACTAAGATGGTATATCTACAAGTAGCATAGTGCATGACATACAATACAGAAATAATAAATACTATAAATACTATTTTGATTAGTGAACAAAACAACAAAAATCATTAATTTAATTTTCAAAATTGAGAACCAGCATTTTTATATATCTGGAGTTGATGGTAAATTTCCCTATATATCAGAGAGAATGTAAAATAGTTGGTATCTGAATTAGCTTTATATTGACTAGTACATCCCATTAAGAAACATTTGTATCTTTGCTTTTTTTCTAATGTAAAAACATTGCGTTATTTCTGAAATGCAGCAATTTTGGTTTCTTGTTTCAGAATAAGAAACTGCACCATCTGTTTTAAAAGATCTATTGCTTGTTTTATTTGAACAAACAGACTGAATCAAAATTTGGTGCTGGAGGCTAGGGAAACAAATATTACAATGGTTTCACAATGTTATTGTAACGCAATTTGTAAATCTCCATCATTATAAAATAAATGATGTCCAAATTGTCCAAATACTTAAAAATGGATAAGAGGCATTTTCTCTGTGGATATTTCTGTATCTATGGAATTAGCCATACATAAACACAGTAGATTCCCAATTACATATGGAAAGTTGTTAATTCTTCCATCAGCAGGTATAAACACATTTTAAAACTAACTCAAGTGGAAATAACAGGAAAGCTTGTCCACTAAAAAAAAAAAAAAAAAAAAAACCTCAATGAAGGAATTATAAAATTAAATATCAGTATTGCAAATTTGTAAATTCTTCCTTCTGCCTAACTACTTACTGCCCAATTACTCTTGGAATCAAGGCTGAAGAGTTCACTATGTCTAAATATTCATATTTAGTTTTTAGGCATATGTGATTGAATTGGATGTCTTGTTCACTGTAGTGCAAACAACACAGTGACAATATTATCCTTAAATCAAGTTCTAATAGAGTGATATTTCTTTTCTTGAAACAGAGAAAGGTAAACCTGAAAAAGAGTGCAGGCAGCATTTAGCTGAAAGCAAGTCTCCTCTTATAATACAGGTGAAAGAAAATCAATAATAATAAGCCTGGTAAGGTATTTGGATATTCATATTTTATATACAAACTTATCAAAAATAGGAAAAATGTAAATGGAATAAAACTGGCCTGAATAAAGCATGAAATTACATTTTTGCTTAACTTACAAAGAAGGAAATGTATTTAATATATAGCTTGGAGATTTTAAGAAAGATAGAAAAAATGAGTAAGAAAATTTTAAAATGACTAAAAAGAAAATACATGTGGCTTTGTCTTGGTAGAGATTCTGATGATACCTTCAAGTGAAAGACTGATAATAAATTCATACAGTACCATCTAATACCCAAAATCAATTTCATATAATGCTTAGAATGTAATAGCAAACTAATAATTATCTTTAAAAATACTTCTTGGGGCTTCCCTGGTGGCTCAGTGGTTGAGAGTCTGCCTGCCAACGCAGGGGACATGGGTTCGAGCCCTGGTCTGGGAGGATCCCACATGCCGCGGAGCAACTGGGCCCATGGGCCACAGCTGCTGAGCCTGCGCGTCTGGAGCCTCTGCTCCGCAACAAGAGAGGCCGCGATAGCGAGAGGCCCATGCACCGCGATGAAGAGTGGCCCCCGCTCGCTGCAACTGGAGAGGGCTCTTGCACAGAAACGAAGACCCAACACAGCCAAAAATAAAAATAAATAAATAAGTAAATTTATTAAAAAAAAAAAAAAAACCAAACAACTTCTTACCAGGAGTTACTGAGTAATACGCTGAGTATAATACATCTTCTAGTTACCTATAATTAGAATATATCCATATATTCACATACAATTAAATATAAACAAGATATAAACAATAAAGATTTCATATTAATTTTTTTCAAAATACGAAAATTAAAAATATCTCTGTGCTCTATTATATGCAAAACATAACAATGACAAGTTTTAGTACTACCTTTTATAGAGCAACATTATGCTGCAGGTGTATATCAACTCTAATTCTCACAATGACCCATCAGAAATGATATAATTATTTTTATTTTAAAGACAAGAAAACAACTCAGAATACATAAGAAATCTACTTAAAATTAAATGTTTGCTAAGTGACAGAACTTGCATTTTAAACTACCTGTATCTAAACCCAAACTCCAAAACTCCAACTTATTTCCTGTCCCTTTAGATAAATTCCTTCTAAATAAATTTGACTTGTGAACTTATATTTTCAGATACGGATCCATAGAGAATGTCACTATTTAATGATCATGTACCCTGGTAGAGTTTCTAAAACAGGGTATTTGGGAAAAGACAATTATCTAAAAGAAAATATATGTGTAAGTGTTCCAGCTTGGAAATATTATTTGTTTTACTTTTCCCCCAGGAACTGCTGTGAAAGGCATGGAGATTCACACTGATGAGAGATCTGAAATTTGGCTTACTTGTCAAGTGTGGATGGTGGTTGGAGGATGTAGGAACTTAATTCCATAAATTCCACAATACAAGGGTAAGAGATAGTTAAAAAAAATTTTTTTTATTCCTATAGAATGAAAATAAAGCATACCTTTAAATGAGAACTGTAATAAGGAGCTATTAGTCTAGGATATAATCTTGCTATATTGAAATCTATTTCTCATTTTCTACACTCTAATATATGTGACTACAAACACACAAACACATATGCACACACTGCAAACCGTAAGTCTTTTTTTTTTTTTTTTTTTTTGGTTTACTGCAATTTTTTCGTGGTAGATGCTGTGGGCATCTTCCTTTTTTTTTTTTTTAACATCTTCACTGGAGTATAATTGTTTTACAAAGTTGTGTTAGTTTCTGCCGTATAACAAAGAGAATCAGCTGTATGTATACATATATCCCTATATCCCCTCCCTCTTGCAGCTCCATCCCACCCTCCCTATCCCATCCCTCTAGGTGGTAACAAAGCATTGAGCTGATCACCCTGTGCTATGCAGCTTCTTCCCACTAGCTATCTATTGTACATTTGGTAGTGTGTATATGTCCATGCCACTCTCTCACTTCAGCCCAGCTTACCCTTCCCCCTCCCCATGTCTTCAAGTCCATTCTCTAAGTCTGCATCTTTATTCCTGTCCTGCCCCTAGGTTCTTCAGAACCTTTTTTTTTTTTTTTGATTCCATATATATGCATTAGCATATGGTATTTGTTTTTCTCTTTCTGACTTACTTCACTCTGTAGGACAGACTCTAGGTCCATCCACCTCACTACAAACCACTCAATTTCGTTTCTTTTTATGGTTGAGTGATATTGCATTGTATATATGTGCCACATCTTCTTTATCCATTCATCTGTCGATGGACACTTAGGTTGCTTCCATGTCCTGCTATTGTAAATAGTGCTGCAATGAACATTGTGGTACATGTCTCTTTTTGAATTATGGTTTTCTCAGGGTATATGCCCAATAGTGGGATTGCTGGGTCATATGGTAGTTCTATTCTTAGTTCTTTAAGGAAACTCCATACTGTACTCCATAGTGGCTGTATCAATTTACATTCCCACCAACAATGCAAGAGGGTTCCCTTTTCTCCACACCCTCTCCGGAATTTACTGTTTGTAGATTTTTTAATGATGGCCATTCTGACCGATGTGAGGTGATACCTCACTGTGGTTTTGATATGCATTTCTCAGATGATTAGTGACGTTGAGCATCCTTTCATGTATTTGTTGGCAATCTGTATGTCTTCTTTGGAGAAATGTCTATTTAGGTCTTATGCCCATTTTTGAATTGGGTTTTTGTTATTTTGATATTGAGCTGTATGAGCTGCTTGTATATTTTGGAGATAAATTCTGTGTCAGTTGTTTCATTTGCAAATATTTTCTCCCATTCTGAGGGTTGTCTTTTCATCTTGTTTATGGTTTCTTTTGCTGTGCAAAAGCTTTTAAAATTCATTAGGTCCTATTTGTTTATTTGTTTTTATTTCCATTCCTCTAGGAGGTGGGTCAAAAAGGATCTTACTGTGATTTATGTAAAAGAGTGTTCTTCCTATGTTTTCCTCTAAGAGTTTTATAGTGTCTGGCCTTATATTTAGGTCTTTAATCCATTTTGAGCTTATTTTTGTGTATGGTGTTAGGAAGTGTTCTAATTCCATTCTTTTACATGTAGCTGTCCAGTTTTCCCAGCACCACTTATTGAAGAGGCTGTCTTTTCTCCATTGTATATTCTTGCCTCTTTTGTGAAGGATAAAGTGACCATATGTGGGTGAGTTCATCTCTGGGCTTTCTATCCTGTTCCATTGATCTCTATTTCTGTTTCTGTGCCAGTACCATACTCTCTTGATTACTGTAGCTTTGTAGTATAGTCTGAAGTCTGGGAGCCTGATTCCTTCGGCTCCATTTTTCTTTCTCAAGATTGCTTTCGCTATTTGGGATCTTTAGTGCTTCCATACAAATTGTAAAATTTTTTGTTCTAGTTCTGTGAAAAATACCATTGGTAGTTTGATAGGGATTGCATTGAATGTATAGATTAGTTTGGGTAGTATAGTCATTTTCACAATGTTGACTCTTCCAATCCAAGAACATGGTATATCTCTCCAGCTGTTTGCATCGTCTTTGATTTCTTTCATCAGTGTCAAGTTTTCTGCATACAGGTCTTTTGTCTCCTTAGGTAGGTTTATTTCTAGGTATTTTATTCTTTTTGTTGTAATGATAAATGGGAGTGTTTCCTTAATTTCTCTTTCAGATTTTTCGTGATTAGTGTATAGGAATGCAAGAGATTTCTGTGCATTAATTTTGTATCCTGTTACTTTACCAAACCCATTGGTTAGCTCTAGCAGTTTTCTGGTAGCATCTTTAGGATTCTTTACGTATAGTATCATGTCATCTGCAAACAGTGACAGTTTTACTTCTTCTTTTCCAATTTGGATTGCTTTTATTTCTTTTCCTTCCCTGGTGGCTGTGGCTAAAACTTCCAAAACTATGTTGAATAATAGTGGTGAGAGTGGGCACCCTTGTCTTGTTCCTGATCTTAGAGGAAATGGTTTCCGTTCTTCACCATTGAGAATGAAGTTGGCTGTGGGTTTGTCATTTATGGCCTTTAATATGTTGAGGTAGGTTCTCTCTATGCCCACTTTCTGGAGAGTTTTTAACATAAATGGGTGTTGAATTTTGTCAAAAGCTTTTTCTGTATCTATTAAGATTATCATATGATTTTTATTCTTCAATTTGTTAATATGGTGTATCCCATTGATTGATTTGTGTATATTGAAGAATCCTTGCTTTCCTGGGATAAACCTCACTTGATCATGGTGAATGGTCCTTTTAATGTGCTGTTGGATTCTGTTTGCTAGTATTTTGTTAAGGATTTTTGCATCTATGTTCATCAGCAATATTGGCCTGTAGTTTTCTTTTTTTGTGACATCTTTGGTTTTGGTATCAGGGTGATGGTGTCCTTGTAGAATGAGTTTGGGAGTGTTCTTCCCTCTGCTATATTTTGGAAGAGTTGGGAAGGGGAGGAGTTGGCTCTTCTGTGAATGTTTGACAGAATTCACATGTGAAGCCAACTGGTCCTGGGTTTTTGTTTGTTGGAAGATTTTTAATCACAGTTTCAATTTCAGTGCTTGTGATTGGTCTGTTCATATTTTCTATTTCTTCCTGGTTCAGTCTTGGAAGGTTGTGCTTTTTTAAGAATTTGTCCATTTCTTCCAGGTTGTCCATTTTATTGGCATAAAGTTGCTTGTAGTAGTCTCTCACAATCCTTTGTATTTCTGCAGGGTCAATTGTTATTTCTCATTTTTCATTTCTAATTCTGTTGATTTGAGTCTTCTCTCTTTTTTTCTTGATGAGTCTGGCTAATGGTTTATCAATTTTGTTTATTTTCTCAAAGAACCAGCTTTTAGTTTTATTGACCTTTGCTATCATTTCCTTCATTTCTTTTTCATTTATTTCTGATCTGATCTTTATGATTTTTTTCTTTCTGCTAACTTTGGGGGTTTTGTTCTTCTTTCTCTAATTGCTTTAAGTGTAAGATTAGGTTGTTTATTTGAGATGTTTCTTGATTCTTGAGGTAGGATAGTATTGCTATAAACTTCCCTCTTAGAACTGCTTTTGCTGCATCCCATAGGTTCTGGGTTGTCGTGTTTTCATTGTCATTTGTTTCTAACGTATTTTCTGATATCCTCTTTGATTTCTTCTGTGATCTCTTGGTTATAGGGTAATGTATTGTTTAGTCTCCATGTGTTTGTATTTTTTACAGTTTTTTCCCTGTAATTGATATCTACTCTCATAGCATTGTAGTCAGAAAAAATACTTGATACAATTTCAGTTTTGTTGTATTTACTGAATCTTGATTTGTGACCCAAGATATGATCTATCCTGGAGAATGTTCTATGTGCACTTGAGAAGAAAGTGTATTCTGTTGTTTTTGGATGGAATGTCCTATAAATATTAATTAATCCCTTCTGGTCTAATGTGTCATTTAAAGCTTGTGTTTCCTTATTTAATTTCATTTTGGATAATCTGTCCTTTGGTGAAAGTGGGGTGTTGAAGTCCCCTACTATTTTTGTGTTACTGTCGATTTCCCCATTTATGGCTGTTAGCATTTGCCTTATATATTGAGGTTCTCCTATGTGGGGTGCATAAATATTTGCAATTGTCATATCTTCTTCTTGAGTTCATCCCTTGTTCATTATGTAGTATCCTTCTTTTTCTCTTGTAATAGTCTTTATTTTAAAGTCTATCTTGTCTGATATGAGAATTGCTACTCCAGCTTTCTTTTGATTTCCATTTGCATGGAATATCTCTTTCCATCCCCTCACATTCAGTCTGTATGTGTCCCTAGGTCTGAAGTGTGTCTCTTATAGACAGCATGTATATGGGTCTTGTTTTTGTATCCATTCAGCCAGTCTATATCTTTTGGTGGGAGCATTTAATCCATTTAAATTTAAGGTAATTGTCGATATATATGTTCATATTACCATTTTATTAATTGTTTCGTGTTTGTTTTTGTAGGTATTTCTTTCTCTTGTGTTTCCCGCCTAGAGAAGTTAGTTTAGCATTTGTTGTAAAGCTGGTTTGCTGGTGCTGAATTCTCTTAGCTTTTGCTTGTCTGTAAACTTTTTGATTTCTCTGTCAAATCTGAATGAGATCCTTGCTGGGTAGAGTAATGTTGGTTGTAGGTTTTTCCCTTTCATCACTTTAAATATGTCCTGCCACTCCTTTGTAGCTTGCAGAGTTTCTGCTGAAAGATCAGCTGTTAACCTTATGGGGATTCCCTTGTATGTTGTTTGTTGTTTTTCCCTTGCTGCTTTTAATATTTTTTCTTTGTATTTAATTTTTGTTAGTTTGATTAATATGTGTCTTGGTGTGTTTCTCCCTGGATTTATCCTGTATGGGACTCTCTGTGCTTCCTGGACTTGATTGCCTATTTCCTTTCCCATGTTAGGGAAGTTTTTGACTATAATCTATTCAAATATTTTCTCAGACCCTTTCTTCTTCTCTTCTTCTCTGAGACCCCTGTAATTCGAATGTTGGTGTGTTTAATGTTGTCCCAGAGGTCTCTGAGACTGTCCTCAATTCTTTTCATTCTTTTTTCTTTATTCTGCTCTGCGGCAGTTATTTCCACTAGTCTATCTTCCAGGTCACTTATCCATTCTTCTGCCTCAGTTATTCTGCTATTGATTCCTTCTAGAGTATTTTTAATTTCATTTATTGTGTTGTTCATCACTGTTTGTTTGCTCTTTAGTTCTTCTAGGTCCTTGTTAAATGTTTCTTGTATTTTCTCCATTCTATTTCTGAGATTTTGGATCATCTTTACTCTCATTACTCTGAATTCTTTTTCAGGTAGACTGCCTACTTCCTCTTCATTTGTTTGGTATGCTGGGTTTTTACCTTGCTCCTTCATCTGCTGCACATTTCTCTATCTTCTCATTTTGTTTAACTTACAGTGTTTGGGGTCTCCTTTTCACAGGCTGTACGTCCATAGTTCCTCTTATTTCTGGTGTCTGTCCCCAGTGGGTGAAGTTGGTTCAGTGGTTTGTGTAGGCTTCCTGGTTGGGATTGGTGCCTATGTTTTCATGGTTGGGGCTGGAACTTGTCCCTCTGGTGGGCAGGGCCATGTCCAGTGGTGTGTTTTGGGGTGTCTGTTAACTTAATATGACTTTAGGCAGACTCTCTGCTAATGGGTGGTGTTGTGTTCCTGTCTTGCTAGTTTTTTTTGCATGGGAAGTATAGCACTGGAGCTTGCTGGCTATTGAGTGGAGCTGGGTCTTAGTGTTGTGACGGAGCTCTCTTGGAGAGCTCTAGCCAGTTAATATTATGTGGGGCTGGGAGGCCTTTGGTGGTCCAATGTCCTGAAGTTGACTTTCCCACCTCGGAGACTCAGGCTCAACACCCGGCTGGAGCACCAAGACCCTGGCAGCCGCATGGCACGGAAGAAAAGGAAGAAAAAAAAAAACCGAAAAGAACAGACAGAACCCTCAAAGAAATGGTAAAAGCAAAACTAAACAGTCAAAATCACACAAAGAAACATACATACACACTCATAAAAAAAAGAAAAAAAAATAAAAGAGAAAAAAATAAAACGGACAGAACCCCAAGACAAATGGTAGAAGCAAAACTATACAGACAAAATCATACAAAGAAACATACCAACACACACACACACACACACACTCACAAAAAGAGAAGAGAAAAAAAAGTGAAGAGAGCAACCAAACCAATAAACAAACCCACCAATGAAAACAAGTACTTAAAACCAAACTGAGATGAACACAAAACCAAAAACTAACCAAAAGAAGAAAGCAAACCCCCAAGTCTACAGTTGCTCCCAAAGCCCATCACCTCAACTTTGGGAACGTTCATTGTCTACTCAGGTATTCCACAGATGCAGGGTTTATCAAGCTGATTGCAGGGATTTAATCTGCTGCTCCTGAGGCTGCTGGGAGAGATTTCCCTTTCTCTTCTTTGTTCACACAGCTCCTGGGGTTCAGCTTTGGTCTTGGCCCCACCTCTGTGTGTAGGTCACCCTCAGGCACCTATTCCCTGTCCAGACAAGAGGGGGTTAAAGCAGCGGCTGATTAGGGCTCTCTTGCTCACTCAGGCCAGGGAGAGGGAGGGGTACGGTAGTAATAATTGGAATGCGGAGCGTGCCTGCGGTGGCAGAGGCTGGTGTGATGTTGCAACAGCCTGAGGCATGCCCTGTGTTCTCCCAGGGAAGTTGGCCCTGGATCACAGGACCCTGGCAGTGGCAGGCTGCACAGGCTCCTGCGGGGTGTGTGGGTAGTGACCTGCGCTTGCACACAGGATTCCTGGTGGTAGCGGCAGCAGCAGTAGTGGTCCGTACCTGACTCTGGGGTCCAAGATGATAGCTGTAGCTTGTGCCGTCTCTGGAGCTCACTTAGGTGCTGCTCTGTTGTCTTTGGGCACACAGAGCAGGAAGGCCCTTTCCGTGCACACCCCAAAACAATGGCCTCTTTCCTCTCCGGTGGGTCCAGACTTTTTCCCGGACTCCCTCATGGCTAGCTGTGGCACACTAGCCCCCTTCAGGCTGTCTCCATGCAGCCAACCCCAGTCCTCTCCCTGGGATCTGATCTCTGAAGCCCGAGCCTCAGCTCCCAGCCCCCACCAGCCCTGGCGGGTGAGCAGACAAGTGTCTCAGGCTGGTGAGTGCTGGTTGGCACCAATCCTCTGTGTGGGAATCTCTCCACATTACCTTCTGCACCCCTGTTGCTGCTCTGTCCTCTGTGGCTCTGAAGTTCTCCCACACACACCCTCCGTTTCCACCAGAGAAGGGGCTTCCTAGTGTGTGGAAACTTTTCCTCCTTCACAGCTTCCTCCCCAGAGGTGCAGGTCCCATCCCTATTCTTTTGTCTCTGTTTTTTCTTTTTTCTTTTGCCCTACCCAGGTACATGCGGATTTTCTTGCCTTTTGGGAATCTGAAGTCTTCTGCCAGTGTTCAGTAGGAGTTGTTCCCCATATAGATGTATTTTTGATGTGTTTGTGGGAGGAAGGTGATCTCCACGTCTTACCCCTCCACCATCTTGAAGGCCTGCTCTCTGTCTTTTGGTATTTCCAATTCTCTTTTCCCTTTTGCATTTTTGTATGGATATATGATTCTTTCATCTGGCCTTTGTATAGAGTTCTTTGGCATATATGTTATGGCATATTAATTATGTTAATTTTTATTTTTCTGTCTCTAGTATTCTCTTTCCCCTCTTTTAACTATCATATACTATTAAAGTAACATATTTCAGAGGTTATATATATTCTGTATATAAATAACCATTTAATTTTCTTTTTTTAATTTATAAGAGAAGAAATGGATTTTTTATAAGCTATGTTTTATATTTGTGCAGCTTTCAGTTGATTTATTTTCTGTGAATCAATGGTTCTTAATAGGAAACAGTCCCTGTCAGAGTAACACAGATTGTGCTTTCATAACATCAAAATAACTGGCTAGGGCTTCCCTGGTGGCGCAGTGGTTGAGAATCTGCCTGCCAATGCAGGGGACACGGGTTCGAGCCCTGGTCTGGGAAGATCCCACATGCCGCGGAGCAGCTGGGCCCGTGAGCCACAACTACTGAGCGTGAGCGTCTGGAGCCTGTGCTCCGCAACAAGAGAGGCCGCGATAATGAGAGGCCCGCGCACCGCGATGAAGAGTGGCCCCCGCTCGCCGCAACTGGAGAAAGCCCTCACACAGAAACGAAGACCCAACACAGCCAAAAATAAACATAATAAATAAATAATAAATAAAAAAATTTAAAAAAAAAATAAATAACTGGCTATTCTGATGATCAATTTTTAAAAACAATCATTTCAGTGACAATCATCATCATCATCATCAAACTGGCTGGGTGATATTGTAGAGATAGTGTCACTGAATTAAGTTGTGTGGACACCTACTCCCCCTGCTTGGGCGTCCAAGGCCCTCTGCTTCAGCGGGAAGGTTCTTTTTCCGTTCGGGTTTAGGCAGCTGGGGGAAAAAATAAAAAAAAAAGGCAGGCTTTCTTCAATAGCCGAAGAATGGAAGAATGGAGAAGTGGGCACTTAGTTCATAGATCAGCTTCTTACCCTCATGGCATGAGGGATTTGATATTAAACAGTATGGGCAATGGGGGGAGGAGTGTGGCTATTGATGGGGAGGCAAACGTATTAACTACCAGGAAAGGGACAGCACTTTCTGAGGCAATAGAGTGCCACCCTCTTTTTATCCTTTTTTAGTCCGTGACTTCCAGTCATGATTGCTGGTAGGTGTGTCATTTAGTATCTAATGTAGTACAATCAGTGTATAATGAGACTCAGGGTCTACTGGAGGTCAGGTTCATTGCCATCTTGGTTCCGGCTGCTTCTATCTGGGTTTTGTTTTTCTCTTCATATAGCTTCCTTTCTTTGTCTCTGGACCCTGTGACTTGAAGATATGTTCAAGGGGAGGTTGGTGGGTTTTGAGCAAGGATCTGATGTCAGCTCTGGCGACAAAATAAATAACTCATTGCCTTTAACACTTTCAAAGTTATTGTTACTTTTTTAAGACTCAGAAATAATTATTTTATGCACATTATATTATCTTGTTAGTTATATAAGATACTTTCTTTAGTGTTAAATGCTGCCAGTCAAATAGCAGAGATCTAAGAATACAAGTTTTCTAATTATGTTTGAAGATAGGCAGTATCAAGTTGATTGAAAAACTAAACTTATAACCATTTGGAATAGATAAGACTTGATACGATGAAATGTTTTATAGCAACATTTGTAGAAGAAGGCTTTCAATGCACTGGTGTACAGATTGGAATCTCTGAAGTAGGAAACTTCCTTTTATGTAGAAAGCTCAGAGTGGTTAAGAGAGCTGCCTAAATCACATGGTAGCTAGGTAGCAGAGCTGAGAATAGAACTTGACTTCTTACACTTTGAAGAGACAGCTATTACAGACATACTGGCTTTGCTGAGAAACTTCATATGCATGTGATTTTATGTTTAAACACAAGGTTTCACAAGACACCCTTGTCATCCAACCAAATCCCTTTCTCTATTTGTTGAATATAGTGATATCGAATAGAATCTTTGCAACCATTTTTAGAAAATACTTTATAAACAGGTACCTGTAATTCCTCATGAAAACTGGGATTGAGATACACAAATAAGACAGAAACTTTACAGAGCAATTTGGGAGCATATACGATTCTACCCATATGTATGGATGTCCCTACTTTCCCATAAATAACCTCTCTTCATTCTGACACATTTATATTACTCATAGTCCAGATTTGATTTGCCTACCTGTCTGTAATTATTCATTATTAAAAGGAATCATATTGTCTACAAATGGGAGCAGGAACAACCCAGAACTCTTCACGTAATCTCATGTGGCACTGATCAGGCACAGAAGAGTCAGTGGAAATATAACTGACTTGGCAGGTGCAATCAAAAGGAAACCACATTTTTTCTTATAACTTCCCTAAATGAAATCCCAGGCAGTTCTCATAGCTTTTCTTGTCACTTCTGAGTCGTTCAGTAATTAGAAAGTCCACCCCCAATGTAAAATGAAACTTGTCTATCCATCCAATATAAAGTTTTTCCCCTCCAATACTTTGTAGTTTCTTCAGGGTGGAAAACCAATCGAGAGAAAGAGGAAATGGTCGGTCTCTACTTCTCTGGATCTCTTCCCACCCACTCCCAAGTTGCTGCTTGTGACTTATCAGAGTTCAAGTTGAAGAGAAAGGAGGGAAAAAGGAAAGATATTTCCTTAAGTAGACTACAGCCGTAGTTAGTCTTGGTGCTCTCTATAGATGGGGGATGCACAACAGCTGGCTCTTTCCCAAGTTCCTCCAAGGTCCTCAGAAGTGATCTCAATAGCAATTCCTTTAATGAATACAAGGTCTTCCCTGGCAGGCTGCTTTTCAAATCCCCTCCCCCCCACCCTCACATTTGCAATGGTTGCCTCTTTCCATGCTGTTGCTGGATCTAGCTCATACTGGCTAGAGTGAGCTGACTGCATGCATCTCCTTTCTATGTTGTACACCCCTTTGTCATATTCGTAGCTTGAAATTGGCTATGGTGGGATTATTTATACCACATTAACTGGAAAAGGCCAAAAATTAGTATTCCTTTGTCTTTTTCAAATAATCCATTTACCAGCACATCACTACAAGTGGTCTTTTGGCATGGATTTCTTTTTAAAATGACTCCAGGCTGATCCCCTTTTGTAAAATCCGGGTCTGGTTACAAAAATCATACTCTTGTTTCACCTTCTGTAAAAAATGTGTGTTGCTCTTCCAACATCTCTCTCTCAGTTTTTCTTGTTCTTGCTGTCTCTTTCCCCTTCCTCCTTCCCTTCCCCACCCCTTTTCATTCATTTTCTCTTCTGCTTCTGACAGAGCCAGCCTTTTACTTTTATATCTTTTTTCCAGTGTGATGCTTCCATCAGGAATGTGGAGACCTCTTCCACTGGTAGAGAAGACTCATCAGAAATTAGGGGTTCAATGTTCCCGGCTTCATCAAATCTTCCTACACATCCTCATCCCAGTTTACAGAATCCCATTCTTTCAGAACCAGTAACCTCACTTTAAGAGTAGATACCTGCAGGACTGGGAGTTCAACCTACATTATAATTCAGCCAGTCACTAGGTAAGGTTCTGCATTTGATTTCCAGCAATTTCAGCCCTGAGGCTAGAGGAGTTAACTCTCTCCTCAGGGCACAGTTAGTGGTTCTTAGGTCATTTATGGGTGCTTGAGCTGGGAATTGGAATCCCTGAGCTCAACCTTTTCTTTCGCCATTTTGAGCAGCAACATTAGGAGCAACAAACCTATTTCATTATATTCATTAGTTTTCCAAAAATGCTTGAAAATATCATATAGAAAGTCACCTAGCTCTTATATAGGATTGATTAGGAGTATCCAATGCAGATATTTTGCATATCTCTGTAAACAGATCACACTAGGGAGTCTAAGTGCTCTCTTTACTACTGGAAATTGAGTCATTAGAGGCTTTATCGAATCAGACTAGAGAGCCAATTCCAGAAACCCCAAGACACAATTCAGAAAACTCATTTTTAATATTCTGTCCCAGGGTAAACACTCTCAGTACCAAAATCTGTATGAAGAACTGGCTCAATGGACACGGAAGCCAAGAAGTCCTACCATCTGCTGTCTGTAAGCTGGAGACTCAGGAAAGGCAGTGGTATAACTCAGTCCAAGTTCAAAGGCCTAAGAACCTGGGAGCTGATGGTGTAAACCCTAGTCCGGGGCAGGAGAAGAAGAGATGAGATGTGCAACTCAACAGTGAGGCAAAAAAAAGGGCCAAATTCCTCCTTCCTCTGCCTTTTGTTCTATTTAGGCCTTCAGTGGATTGGATGATGCCCACCCCCTTGGGGAGGGCAATCTATTTTACTGATTCCACCAATTCGATTGCCAGTCTCATCTGGAAACACCCTCAGGGACACATCCAGAAATAATGTTGAATCTGGGTACCTCATGGCCAGTCAAGTTGACACATAAAATTGACCATCACAGCCAGCAAATATCAGACCCGAGTAACAGCATGACTCAGACCACAGGGGCTACAGGCATAGCTCACAGATAAATCTTCAAAGAAGTCCTTATTAATGGACTTGTCAACTACCTTCACATTGACTCAAAGTGGCTCATAGGATAATTAATGGTAGCAAAATCAGCCTTATACTCTCTTTGATTGTTTTGTACATATAGTGTAGAAACTTTTTATATTATATGGCAGTACTAGGTGTTTAGACTTGTTCCGGATCCCCCCACCCCCTGCACACACACATGTAGAGTAGAATTATGAGTACTAAAAAGCCATATAATCGAGCTGTTAAAGGCATCACTTCTGGCATTACACAGATCATAATAATAACTAACACCTATACTGTATAGTGCTTACTATACCCCAGAAGCAACCCTATGAAGAAGGTACTACTAATCTCCCATTTTTACTGATGAGGCAATTGATGTATAGAGATGTCAAATAATTCACTCCAAATTATGATTAGGAGGGGTCATACATAGTGGCTAAGAACAGAACAAAAATACTTCAGCCACTATGCTTGACTTCAAATCCTAGTTCTGACATTTACTAGCTATATGTCTCAGGCAAGTTACTTGACTTTATTTTAAAATATGGGACACAAAATAGTATTTCCCTTATACTGTGAGTTATAAAGAGAAATAGATGGTGTCTACAGCATGGTGAGTATGCAACAAATGTTTCCTCATATAATGGAGGTTAGGAAGAGAAAGATGATCATACACTAAACATATTTCTGGTCAGTTTGACTAAAATTCACCATTTGGTGTTGTGTAATGGAATACACGGATTATGGAATACAAATAGATCAGGTGTTGATTCTGTCTTTGGCTTGAATTCTTCCCTAGAAAATCCACATATATGAAAACCAAGTGTGATCTGGAAGGGATTTAAGAAGACCCATTAATCCTTAATGACATTATCGTATCAATTTGTAAACAAATACATAAAAAATGTTCTCTTTAATTTACAGTTATTTGTTATTTAAGGTCAACTCAAGTATATTTTGTTTTTTCTTAAAACATGCTTTACTGCTCACAAAAATGGACACTAATCCTATCATAAGTCCAAGGTTTTATGTGAATTAAAACACAGGCAAAATAATTCTCAATCATTGTGGCTTTTTCCTAATATTTAGAAAAGAGGTTTCTGATTAATTACAAATGCTCTCTCAGGCATCATGGCCAAAAATGGGGCTTTTTATTTAGGTTGTATTTATCTTTATGGTATTATTAGAGTTCAATGGTGGAAATAAACTAGATGGCTCATGAAAAACAAATATCATATAAGTTTAAGTTAACATTTAGCTGGCTTACAACTAAAAAATAGCCAAGTATTCTTATGGTAAAATATAGGCAAACTATTTTGAACATTATCCTCTTCTCCAGGGAGTAATACAAGCCTAAATATATTTCTGTCTATCCTTTCTAAATCTTGTAATAAGCTATTTTTTAAAATAATAATTTTGTTTTTTTTTAAATCTGTGTATCCCAGAGATACAAATACAAATAAAAGCTGTTTGGTCTTAAAATGCATACCAGCTGTGGACACAGTTTGGGGGTTTGTAACTAGATAGACAGATTGAACAGATCCCAAACTGGAAAATCTCCAAGGAAAAAAGTTTTTAACTTTCACAGCGGTAATTTAGAAATTGGCTCACTTCTGTGTCTGTGCTGAACTGATATTGAATTTTGATTTACATTACTTTATTCTCATCACTAGTGACTGAGTTTTTAAGGACACAGAACATCTTCATGTTTAAAATTCAATGACAAATATGAATAACTACCATTATTGAACATCTTTATGCCCAATATATTATTTAAATCTCACCATAACCTTATTAAAAAAAGTTCTTTCAAACAAAACAACTAAAGTTAAGAAAATTTAATATGACTTGTTAAAGGTTACAGAGCTAATAAATTGCAGAACAAGCTATAAACTCAGATCCATTTGATTACAAATTTCATAGTCTTTCACCTACCTTTTACTGACCTACATATAGATTGCCCTCAACATGTACATATTGAATAGCTTAATATATTCTTAAGGAAATGATCATCAAAACCATGACTAAAAACATTCTGAGGTGAAATAAGATCAATTTCTTTTAATATAGACAGCCAAATAAAACACCCACTCAATTAAGTATACATTAATGTCTTTCCAGTCAAAGCCTATAATCATAGAAATAGGCTACGAATCTAAATGTATTATGTATCATTCTGTTGTATATATCTCTTATTTATATTGAAGAAGAAAACAGAGATTCTCAATGTGCAGTGCACGTTACAATGGCACTTACAGGTAGACACTTTATAACAAGGTCTAGATTTGTTTTTCTGACACCGAAGAATTATTTTATGTGGGTCATTATTTATAAAATTCATAAAATTTTAATATTCTTTTTTAAGTCTTGGTTAAATTTTCTTTTTTGCATTTTTCCACAGAAGAATTTATAGTTGGTCTATTTATAGGGAATTTTGCCAAAATGGACACTAGTTTCAAAAAAGGAGAAACTAATATCTGAAAGGATCCAAATAACTTGGAGTTCTCCCATGATGTATTTAACACTGTTCTTTGACAAAACATGAAATGGCATATAACTATAATATTAAAACATTGGCTGAATATCAAAATTCCATGTGATGAATCTTCTCTTAATCTCATTTTTCTCATCTGAAAAATTAAGCGGGCTCACATGAATTCTAAGTACTCTAAATTCATATTTTCATGATGGCCATAGCCCTTACAATATACAATATAGTCCTGAGTCAAAATGATATTATCATTTAAATATGTGGTTACATTCCCACAGTATTTGGTGAAGAATGATAAACTAATTTCATCATTACATTTCTCTGATCCTTTTATATTTTTCTTGTTTTGGCGATACATTTGAAGGCTGACAATACCCTTAGTTCCATGTTTTAAAGTCTTTACCTAGAAAAGAGTTTCAAAAAGAAAGAAGCTGAAAAAATTGTTGCCTACATAGTAATTACTTACTTGCATTAGTCTATTTTTCCAACAGCTTACCCTTCCTACTGCCCCCACCCCTGCATATAGACAACTGAAAAAGAGTGCACTACTGCCATTATTTTACCTTTCAGACTGCAAAATCCTGGAATCTCAGATCAAAATCCAACATCCTTTTCTTTTTGTTTTTCCTCTTTGTTTCCTTTTACAAGTTAGGAGAAGTTATTTCCTTCTTCTATTTCATTTTCTTAGCTAGAGCTAGTGAGACATTATCTATATTGAATAATTAATCATCATCAAACTTGTCTAATTCCCTTTAACTAATCCATCCTTGTTAGTCATGTGGCCTGGAGGAAAACTTCAGTCTTTCAGAGTCAGCTTCCTCATCTATAAAATACTAGGATAGACTAAGTAATTTATTCCATTTCCAAAATATAGTGCAAGTATAAAAATATATTTAGTTAATATATATTTATTGAATACCTACTGTATGCTGCATACACAGAAGGCGAGTTATCTCCTGAGATAATACATGGTATCTGTCCTTTAAGGGTTCAAAGTCTATTGAAGGAGACAGGAGCGCACAGAAATACTTAGAGTAGAATGGAATCGTATTCTTATGGAAGTGTGTAAAAAATCCTAGAGACCATTATAGTGAAGTGCTTAATAGATGCTAGGGATATAATGATAAATGGGGTGTCTCAGCTGTGTCTGGAAAGAGGAGACCCTAAGCAGAGAAGACATGGAATAGCATTTCAGGAAAAGCTTAGGGAGCTAAAAAAGGAAAATGCGTACTGAAGAATGCTTACATTACCAGAAGGAAGACAGAAAGGAAATGGCAGATGAGACTAAACAAATAGCTTTAAGCTAATATTGAAAGGGGCTTGTAAATCCTGCTTAGGTATATGGGCTTCCTAGGAAGTGAGAATTATTGAAACTTTGAAAGCAGGGGAATGATGTCATTCTTTCAGACTGCTTTTAGAAAGAGAACAATTTCAGTGCTGTGAAAGTGATTTGGAGCATAGAAACACCAAAGAAAATAGTTGTCAATATTGGACACCTATAAAAATTTAATTATTATCTGATGCATATTACTTTGCAGATGGCTAAGGTGGAAGTACTGACCTTTAATGGACAATGAGTATGACATTCAGAGCTTAGATTTCATCAGAATGTGGAATCACTGCATCTGAAATTTGATGATTAGGTATGTTCTCTGCAGAGCAATAAATCTCAGCTCTGGACATAATGTGGAATTCTCAAGAAATTAGCCTCAGGGAATTTCTTACAGAAGATTTGTTGTATCGGTGGTCATTATGCAACCATTTCTTAAAACTAAATTAAATCTTTAACTTTGGAGTGTGTTTGTCTCTCCTTCAATTATCTTTTTTCTTTTATCTTTTTGCTCCAGCAGAGAACTTTCCGATGGAATTTCTATGCTGATAGAATGTTATACACATGCTATCCAGTGTGGTAGCTACTAGTAACATGTGGCTATTGAGCATTTGAAATGTGGCTCGTGTGACTGAGGATTTGAAATTTTAATGTTATTTAATTGTTATAATACTAATAATTAAACTACAGACTTTATTCCAATCTCCTCAGTTTTTTCACACATCTACTATTTACCTGTTCCAGGATTTGATCTAGGATCTAACATTGCAGTTGGTCATTATGCCTCCTTGGTCTCCTCCAATCTGTGACAGTTCTCCAATCTTGTCTTTCATGACCTTGAAACTTTGCAGAATAGTGATTGCATATTTTCTATACTGTCTCTCAGTGTTTGTCTTATGCTTTGTCATAATAGCTTGCAGTTATGGATTTTGGGGACGTACACTCTAGAGATGGAAGTATACTTTACTTGTTGCATCTATCAGAGGACATATGGCCTCAAAACGACTTGTTACTGATGACATTCACCTTGATTACTTGATTAAGGTGGTATCTGGCAGTTTTCTCCCTGTAAAGTTGTCATTCCTCTTCTACAGTCTATTCATTAGAAGCCATTCACATAGTCCAGCCCCACTCAAGAAGCACTGCATTAAACTATATCTGTTAGAGGAAGAGGTATCAAGAATTTGTGGCCGTATATTAAAACCACCAGAAATATCAGTGAACTTTGAGGCTATGCAAGTATTCTCTTTCTCCTTAAGGCCCACTAATTTTAGCATTCATCTATGTATCTTGCCTGCAGTAATTAGTGCTTGCTTTCTTTCTTTTCTTTTTTTTTTTTTTTTTTTTTTTCCACACACACACACTGTATTTTATTTTTACAAGAGATAGATAGACTGACACCAAGCATTGTACATGGATGACCACAACAAAAGCAACAATGATTGCAATTACCAAACATGAAACACACTTATACTATGTCATAACATTGACATTCAGTCCAGTAATCCTCCACTGTAACAGCTCCTTTACTTTGCAGTGAAAATTGATTTCTTTCTTTTCTTAACAAAAAATATTTTTATAGGTTTTCAGGAGATTTCATTAGTATATAATATTTTCCAACTTTTATATTTGAAATTATTTGCTTGCATGGTTTAAATATCACTAAAGGTAAAATAATTGCCAGGCAGAATAACAAGATTATGCCAAGTTATCTTATTGTTTGTTGTTGTTGAGGTCTAATAACACACAAATGTTTATCAAGTAATATGCTCTTTATGGAGGAAAAAAAATCTAACATATTTAAGTTAATCTTTGAACATTTTCCCTAGGAGAGAACCTGAATTACATGATGCAGTCATATATGAAAAGAGAAAAGATGGGAGTCCAGTGTTGAGTTCATTTAAATATGCATTTAACTATTTTTATTTCCCCCAAATTATCTGGCTGTACAGGGAAAATACAATTGAAATAACATATCTCAATAACTTAGGCATAAATTCACTGGTCTTTTTTCATTTGTTTGTTTCTTTTAACAGTGAAAATTACAGGTGAGTAAATGCAAGCACCAGGAAAATACAAGAAGTATGACCTGAACTTACTTATTTTTATGAGTACATTGATCAAATCCATTGCATAATTTCATTAATGTTTGTAGAACATAGCCTGTAATTTTGCACATGCAGCCTTTGCCAGAATTTTTATATTCTCCAAAGCTGTCAAAGTAATTAGACAGGTCTTGAAATATTCCACTAAATTTTAGTCTCTTGAACAATATTCTAACACCTGCTTCATTATATGTTTTTTATCAATGTGTAAATCATTTTATTAAACTATTTCTGCTTCTGTTGGTTGAAAAGTAAAATATAAACATTCATATTTTCTCTGGACTTGAGGAAAAAACAATGTACAAAGCTAGTCAGGAAGTCATACAAAGTACAGTTCTCTTTGAGGTGTGAACTACTGGTGTACCCTCCCACAAGGTTTTTTGGGATTGGGATCCTTGATATCAAATACACTTTTAATATGCAGATTTATTTATTTAGCAAGCACTCACAGACCATATCCTAAAGAACAGGCATCATTTAAAGCGTTTTATGATTACAGTAAGTCCCCTACATACGAACCTTTAAGTTGCAAACTTTCAAAGATGCGAATGTGTGTTCACATGTCCAATCACAGAAGTTAGTTCACGTGTCTGGTGTACACTGTCACATGTGTGCATCCTCTACAAGTGGTTATGCTTTTGTGTACTTTACTGTACAGTAGTGTATAGAGTACAGTAGTATATCTTTGTTTCAAGCCCAGTATGTCCGGAAGCAAGCATAAAAGCAGTGGTGATGTAGCTGGTACTACTGTACTTTTCAAGGTACTGTACTATAAGATTAAAAATGTTTTCTATTTTTTGTGTTTGTCTTTTATGTATTATTTGTGTGAAAATTATTATAAACCTATTACAGTATAGTACTATATAGGTGATTTTGTTAGTTGGGTACCTAGGCTAATTTCGTTGGACTTACAAACAAACTGGACTTACGAACACATTCTCGGAATGGAACTCACTCATATGTAGGGAACTTACTGTACTAACTCATTTAGTTGTGTGTGTGTTTGTGCATGCATTGTTGCGTATGTGGGTGGGAGAGTGTGTTTGCTGGTGTGCAGGTGTTAGTGACCGAAAAATGTATCCAGATAGAAAACTTTCTTTTGAAATGTTTAATTTCTATATGGTCAATTTATTTTATAGTTGTCCTGATCTAAATAGTTTGCTTTTTGGATATGACCCCTGTTATCTTTGATCCAGCCAACTTTCATGATGTACACAATCCAAATTGTTTAAAATACACTTGGAACCAACAGGAGTATCTTCATTGAATCTGGAGGATCTTGAACTGTTTGAACAAATGTCTAGAGGCTCTGAAAATACATCTCTAAAAATAGAGTGCAGAAGTGGATAAATACAAGATACTGGACTTTTCCAGAAACCAATTCTTAGAGATTTGCCTTTAATATTATGTGCATTAGGAAATTGAGAATTTAAAATAAATAACAAAGCAAGAGTACATAAAAATGCATAATAAGTAATAAGGAAGTTTCTAGGTAGACAAATTTTATCTCAAGACTGGCATGCTCACCACTAGTGGACAATACAACATGTAATTCTTGGTGTTTGTGCTCTGAACTCATCTCTTGGGTTCTATACTAGAATAATAAGTAAATTTCAATTATTACTGACTATATATAATAATATATCATTTTTGATATGGATTTTACATACATACTAAAAAGTGTTTTAAAAGCAATGAATAATAGTACAAGAAAACTTCATATATTCACCACTCAGCTAAGGAAGGCTTAAGTACTTCTCCTAGATTACATCTCTTTCTTTCAGCCACACAAAGTAACCAATTTATTTCATAAAAATCATTTCTTTGTTTTTCTTTATATTTTTACCACATATATCCTTAAAAATATATATTGCATTTTTTTGCCTGCCTTTAAACTTTATATAACTGTAGTCTATTATATTTTATCGTAACATGCTTAATTTTCTCAAAATATATTTTGAAGATGCATCCATATGGATCCACAAAGTTTTAGTTCAGTCACTTTACCACCACTGATTTATATTTCCTTGTTTGGATAAAACATAATCTATAAATGATATACATTTGAGGGATTTCCAGGTTTTTAAAAATTGTTATTTTTTGAGGTTTGTGTGTATGTTTGCTTGTGTGTGAGTGTGGTGTGTGTGTATTTATTATTCTGCAATGAACAGCCTTGTTCACAACTTTTATGCAACTGAGAGTAGAATTGATGGGCTTGTCGCTTACACACATATTTCATCTGTCCAGGTAATGACAAAAGATACCAATTTTTATCCCCATAGACCTTTACGTTTTGTAAATATGGTGGCTGTAAAATGGTATCTCATGGGCTTTAATTTGCACTTACTGATTATTAATGTGGTTTAACATCTCTTCTATGTTCATACGAAATTCCTTGTATTTTTCCCATTTTCTCATGGTTTTTCTTTTTACATTAAATTGCAAAGTGCATTTTATATTCAGGAAATTAAGTCTTTGCTGAAAATATATGACATTTTCATCCATTTGTGACTTACATTTTAACTCTCTTCTTGATGCTTGATGTACAGAAGTTATTAATAGTAATGTCATTATCACCAAATACACTGATGTTTAGCTTTATAGTTGCACATTTTATGTCTTGTTTAAAAGAACATTCCATAACATAAAGCCATGAAATAACATCTTCTTATATTAATTCTAAAATGTTTCATTTCACTGATAATCCCTTCATCTATACAGATTTTTTTTTCTTCATTATAGTGTGAGGTGGTGATTTAATTTCAGGTGTTTTAAAAATATTTTTCTGTATAAATAAACAGTTCACCCATAACTATGTATAAGTAACACATCCTTCCTCCCAAATTTGCAAAGGCTACTTTATTACAAATAACTTTCATTACGTGTGGGTCCATTATTGGGCTTCATATGCTGTTTCATTTGTCAGTTCCTGTATCTGTGTACCAATATCACACTGTCTAAATTACGTTTTAGCAAACTATGGCTAGTGGGTCAAATATGGAACATCTGTTTTTATTCAACCTGTGAGCTAATAATGGTTTTTACATTTTTAAATAGTTAAAAATTCAAAAGAATGATAATATTTCATGGCAAGTGAAAATTATATAACATTTAAATTTTGGTGTCTATTGATACCATTTTACTGGAACACAGTGAGTCCAATCGCTTGCGTATTGTCTATGGCTGCTTTAGTGTTGCCAGTGGCAGAGTTGAGTAGTTATGAGGACACTAGACCTAAAATATTCACTCACTGCCCCTTTACAGAAAAAGTCTGTCTGCCCCTGTCCAACTTAAAGACAGGCAAGTTTCTTTGCAGACCCCTTTTTCCTGGAAAATTTACTTCTATTTCACCCTTACAACAAAGGCATCATGCAGTCCTATTGATGCCAGTTTTATGTGCACATTTCCTGTTAGACTCCCACATCAGTTGGGTTCTGACTTTTTCTCCTACTCCCTATAACCCATGGAGTCATCAAAACACAACTCAAGTTACCCTGGACACACTGGAAACCCTAAGGGCAAAAACTGCTTTGTTAGCATGGTCTTACTCTCCCGTGATTTTTGCCTCAGCAGATTTCTTCCCTTCTTTGTGCCAACTCAGCACTTATAAGCAATGTTTAAAAACTGTTGTTTAATCCAGACTTTTAGCTGTTTAATCAGGAGGACTGTTCACATTATCTAGTATGCCATGCTGCCCAAAATAGAAGTCTGTATTATGTTTTCTAAGATTTTTTTAGGTTTCTTAAACAGTAAGCTAAGAATTGAAAAAATTATATATCTTCATGAAATGAATGTTGTCATAACATTTATTAGAAGGTGTGAAACACTGTGAGTGGAAATAAGATTGGGATTGGCATAAAAAAGCCCAGCCACAGACCAGACTGTCACTTGGAAGGAATAAGATATGGATAATTTATAAAAGTGGGAATCTCTGAGTGTTTTCTGTTATTGTTTTTATTTTAACTGTAAAGATCAATGACTGTATTTCTTTGGAACTACATCCCTCTGGAAATACACCGTATAATTTGTTCAGCAAATCTGAGTGCCGTAACTCTCTCTGAGGATGTAGATATAACATACAGATCCATGACAAAATTATCTACTTATTTGCGCCTAATGTTTCCTTATACCTAGGAAATAACTTCCTCATTGTAATAAATCATATTTAGAAAATGTGACTTATAAAAATATGTGTTTGTGCTAAACATTTTATAGCATGGGCCCTGTTTTTTCTGTAAAAAAGTTTATTTATCTACCACTTACTCAGTTCACATGTGGGAATGAGAGCCCATAGACTATCTTTTTTATATTCATATGTAAGAGAAACCAATGAGATATTACGAGTCAAAAGATATTAAAGATAGTACACATTATTATCATTTTGCAAATAACAGTTATATTGTTGATACTAATTATTGTGATAATTTCAGGTGATTTCTATGACTACTATATGTGGAAAAGTTGAAAGATAGCTTTGTATCTAAAGAAAAATCTAAAATAAAATGTAAATAAACTGTTGGGCATTTGGGCTGGGTTTGACCCCAGCTGCTTTGCTGCAGTGCCAGAAAAAAAATCTTCATATAAAACTAATGTCCCCCAACTGGCAGTCTAGCCTTTCTGTAGGTCACAAGTCTCCCAGAGTCTACCACTGACATGAGACCTATTGCTTTCCCATCTCCTGAAGTAGTTCATTTATAATCAGCTAATCTCCACCTCTTGCTACTCTATGAGGATGTCCCTGGGATGCCTCGTGTGTATGGAGTGAGTCGTTATGTCATCTCAGTCAATTCTGTACATAAGCGTATATTCCCCTCTCACTCCTACAACTGAAATTCTTCCTAAACATGCCAAGAAGGATAAAAATAGCAATTGAAAAATATTTAAATTGCAATTTTAAAATATTTAACTCTCTCTTTAAAATTTATCATTGTGGCTTTAAATCAGGCATAGTCTCAAGCTACCAGTTAAGCAAGGGCTTACTACTCAAGAGCAAATAGCTCTTTATACATGTATATAGACAGCAATAAGTATGATAGTTCATAGGTAATGGATATTTGTAGTATTATATCAAGAAAACTGTAGCTTTCTGTCAAAATTCCTTTCCTTCTTCCAGCTCAGTGGTTCCCAAATTGTAATCCCTAGACTAGCAGCATCAGTATCATCTTGGAAATTGTTAGAAATGCTACTTTTCAGGCCCCATCCCAGTTCTGCTAAATTGGAAACTCTGGAGGACAAGACCAACAGCGTGAGTTTTAATAAATCCCCCAAGTGACTGGACTACATGTTAACACATGAGGACCATTGCTCTTACTCCAAGATCTTCAGCTGAGTACACTGCTTTTAATATCATTCACATGACATAATGCCACAAGTCAAAGTTCTGTACAGAGAGTTACTGCATTATTGTGAAAATGTAAGCTAGAAGGGAATAAAATGACTATAAAAAAGTACTTATGTGCTTAATTAATCCTAAAAATCTATTTTCTGAACAACTTAAATAAGCTCTACACAAAGAGCTAAATTTTTCAATTTTGAAATATCTAATAGGAATGGTAAATGATTTGGCAGGTAATATGTACCCAAAAAGCCTCATTACAATGATCATTGAAGGTTGTGTACACAGGCAAAAATTTTCCCTTAGCAGCTATTTAAATGCATATTAGTTCTTTATTCATCTATGTTAATGACAAAAAATCCAAGAGAAAAGTCACTCAAAGAGGAAGAGAAGTATGGCAAATAAATTTAATTAATGAAAATCACTCAGAAACTACTCAACTGAAGTTCTACTGCTTATTCATTATGAGATACATATATTAGTCCCCATCTCTTTATTTAGAAGCCTAAAATAATTCCTTTTTTTATATTTATGATATTTGAATTAATTCTATTCATTTTGATGTTATTTTTCCTTCATAGATTAGAATATATTCTACTTATTTGTACTGGACAATGACTTCTTATATTATTTCTAAGTATTTCAAAGCATGTGTGAAATGTACGGCTGACCACTCCTTTCCTTCAGTTTAAATATCCAGCCTGTGTTTTCCAACTTTCTCAGGTATATAATCCTCTCTTTTCACCTTCTATAGTCCGTTTATTTTTATCTAAACTGCTTGATCTAACAGAATTTGACCTGATCTGCATTAATTTTCCTTGGCCATGCTTTTCCTAAATTGAATGCTTGATTATGAATTTTCCCACACGGAAAACATCAAAACAGATTATCAATAGAGTTCGAAAATGTTTCTGTTTCTACATCTCTGGCAAAGAGATTTTTAGAAGCCAATTCTCCTTTTAAATTGCAAGAAATTTAAATGTAATGCTTGCAAAAGATGCTGCTGTGACTGACTTAATGGAATCACTTCTTGGACCCAAAATCATTAAAGATGAGTCATATTTATCCATACTAAATTATTCAACAGTTAATTCTCTGCACTACTTGACAAGCAAATGTGGATGAGGGGCAAATACAGGTGAAATTGGAGCTATTATATAAACAAACAGGAAACTTAATGAGATAGAAATGTCAAAATAATATATAAAACTAGAGGTATCAATTCTATATATTCTATAGTATTATGTAGAATTTCAGTGGGATAAGTCTATTCCTCTAAGTTTATATTGCACTTAAGAAATTACCAAGCGTATTCACATAAATTAATTAGATATTTTTATTAAAGTATCTCTCAAACTTAACATATCAACAACCAAACCCTAGATCTTCCCAACAAAACAACATGCTCTGTCTTCCGACTTCTTTATCCCAGATAATGGCAACTGCATTCTTCTAACTGCTTAGGTTCACATTTGGTTTAATTACTTTATTTCTCTCTCACCACATAATTAATTCGTAAGCGATTACAAATTTAAGTTCTATCTTCAAAAATATGCCCAAAATCTGATTTTTTTTTTAACCAACCTCACCATTTCCCTACTGCTCAAGCTACCACTATTTCTCAAATGGATTATTATCATAGCCTCCTAATAGGTTTCCCTGTTTCCGGTTTTTTAACCTTCAGCTTAATTTCAACAACTTTGCTAGAGAGAGCCTTTTTAAAAATAAGTTAGATCATGGCAGTCCCTCTGCTTTGTAGCCTGAGTAAAAGGTAAAATCCTTACAAAGGTCTACCTGTTCATAACGGCATTATTCAGCACCTACGCCATCTATCTCACTCACTTTGCTACAAAAACTCTGATCTCCTTGTTATTCCTGGCATATTCTAGGCAGGTTCCTGCCATAGAGCTTTCGCACCTGCTGGTCTGCTAGCTCTTCTACCATATATGCCCGTGGTTTATGCTTTTATCTCCTTCCAGCCATTATTTGATGTCACTCTTTTAGTTAAGTCTTCCCTAGTGACCCTACCTAATGATTTCAGTCTTCTTCCTACCACTTTCTATCCCCTTCTCTGATTTATGTATCTTTTTGGTATTTATCTCCATCTATCAAAAGAAACACCTATGATGGTTAATTTTACGTGTCAACTTGGCTAGGCCAGGATACCCAGATATTTGGTCAAACATTATTTTAGATGTTTGTGTGAAGTTTTTTAAGATTATATATATATATATATATATATATATATATATATATATATATATATATATATTTTTTTTTTTTTTTTACTATTGCAATAGGGGAAGAGAGATCCCAGTCTACAGTTGGGCTAGATCATGAATATAACCAGAATAAGTGGGGATTTATAGCCAAGGAGCAAGTTTGGGGGAAGGGGCTTTGGTAGATGGAAAATTACTAAGAGGAGACATCAAGTCTGAGGAATTCTGGCCAAACCAGCCTAAAAGGATTCTTGCTGAAGACAGGCCAGGGTGATTGGATATCTCCTGGAGGCAAAGCAGGGATGAAGAGCTTAATTGGATGGACTTCCCTGGCGGTCCACTGATTAGGACTCCGCGCTTCCACTGCAGGGGGCACGGGTTTGATCCCTGGTCGGGGAACTAAGATCCTGCATGTTGTGTGGCAGCCAAATAAATAAATTAATTTAAAAAAAGATTAAAAAAAGAGTTTAATTGGATATCAAGGTTGAGGAAGTCTCACTAAACTGACACAGCAGGGTTCTTGCTAAAACTGGATTCCATAAGGAAGTACACAGATAAGCCTTACTGATGGGAGAGTTCAGGGGAGCCTAACTAAAGTTTGATCAACCAAAGGATCTTTATCACTCCCAGAAGAAGAGGGAGTTTTGTCAGCAGATTACCCTTAGACCCAAACCGTAATTCTTCTGGGATCCAGCCTGTTAACCTACCCTGTAGATTTTGAACTTGCCAGCCTTCACAGTCACAAGCACTAATTCCTTAAAATAAATTTCTCTTCCTCTTTTCTTTCTCTACACACACACACACCCCATATTGATTGATTCTTTGGAGAATGCTGATTAACACAACATCATACTTGTTTACCTTATTTATTGCCTAACTGGGTCTGCACTGAGTAGAATGTAAACTCCATGTGGGTAGGGGCTTTTGTCTTTTCCATTTGTTTGCCCAGAATAGAAATATTGCCCTAGGCAAATATTTGTTATCTGGAAGAATAAACAAAAAAAGTTGATTTGTTTCTTGCCGAAGTCTCATGAGTCAGGCAGACCAGGTATTATTATTCTCATTTTAAATTTGAGGAAATAGGTCCCAGCATATTAGTAGCTTGGCTTACTCATTCATATAACTTATGAAAGAGAGCTAGCACTTTGGTTGCATTGTTAATTCTCAGCTATTTTGTTGCATATGTGTAGCGGGAAGTTAAGTTACAAAATACACATCACTTTTGGCATGGAGTGAATTAAATATTTCTAGACGTGCCCCCTAGGGCTTGGTCATCCAGCCATGATCCCAAACTGGCATGCTTTTGCTTATCAGAACACATTCTTCCTGAATGTGATGCCCTATTCCACTTTCTCTGAAATGAATTCAAGTCACCTCACACTCAATCTCTTTTGTAAAGCCTTTCCTCAACTGCAGTTGGGTAAAAAACTCTAGAATTGAGAGATGAGGTTAATATTGGAGGTATACATTGTGGGTCATAGAATACAGGTATCATTTAAGGTTAGGCAACTGAGATCATCTAGAAGTGAGTGAAGAAATAAAGATGTTCAAGCACTAAGTTCTGGGGTACTCTAATATTTAGAGATCGCAAAGAAGATGCAATGTTGTGCTGATAAAATGTTTAACAACCAGTTCTCAGAAGTGGGGCAGGGGTTGACTTCTTGTTTTATTTCTATGTGTAAATACTCTCGCAGTGGCTGATTCTAAGTTTCAGCGTGACATCAGCCAGATGGAAAAATTCATGAAAATTTGACAACCATCTCTGGCCAACTGGTATGACTGGTTCTGGGTCACCACTCAATGAGGAGAACCCAGGTATAAAAACAAACAAAAAGAGCCTCTGGTGAGGTATAAGAAGTGTGTGATAGATCAGAAGTTAAGGTAATAATGTGTTTTGAGAGAGTGGGAGTGATCAAATGTATCAAAGGCAATGAGGACAGAGAATTCGTCATTGGAGTGGCCAATGTGGAGATTGTTGTTGACCTTTACAGAAGGGATTTCCACGGAGTGGAAAGATGATGAGCGTAGGTTCAAAAGGTACTGTGGTGAGGAATTGTAGTGTGGAGTACAGGCAATTATTGTGAGGAGTTATGTCTAAAGGGGAACAGAGAAGATTCCAGAATGCCCTGAATTAATTTTATTTGGCAATGCGACAGCAGAATTCACTTTGAAATTCAGCTTCTTTCAGCTGCAAACACCAAAAAAAAAAAAAAGGCCCAAATAAGGTCTCTTTTTTTTTTACCACACGTTTGTCAAATTGTTTCAGTAATTCAGCAAAGTCCAGGGAATTATTTAGGGTAAGTAATGTTAGCATCTAAAATAAACTAACTCCAAAATATCAGTGGCTTAATGGCAGTTAGAGGGTGGAGATTTGAGGGAGGCATGTGGTCCTACTCCACACAAGAAATCAGGGAACCAAAAGATGGAAACTTAGCCTTCGTTAATATATCACCATGTCTTAGGGCCTTGGAGTCCTGTTCTGGATTTTCTGCAGTGAGAAATATGGTCTGTCTATGTGCCAGAGAGAAAGAAAATGGTTCATTAAACAATTAGCTAGTTAGTCCGTGCCATATTTTGTTTAAAT
The DNA here is from genome assembly GCF_949987535.1 of Balaenoptera acutorostrata. Classification (NCBI taxonomy): domain Eukaryota; kingdom Metazoa; phylum Chordata; class Mammalia; order Artiodactyla; family Balaenopteridae; genus Balaenoptera; species Balaenoptera acutorostrata. The sequence continues at coordinate 22,536,123 of NC_080072.1, forward strand.
CACTGAACTCACAGCATTATAGGCTGTTAATAATAAAAAAAAATCAACTTCTGATACATATGGAAGAACTGAAGTTGTGTGATCTTTGCCCAGATATTGCCTAGCTCTAGCATTAATCCACTGTGTAATCTTGGGCAATTAACCTTTTTGGGATTCAATTTCCTTATTTATAAAATGATGGGGTCAAGTAAATCACTTCTGACATTCCATATGAATTAGGTATACTAAAAGTAAAATAAGACATTTCATCTCCTGTTTTATTTCAATTATTTTTTCTTTAAATCATCTCTGAAATTAATAATGTTAGTGGACATTTGGTAGATCCATTAAGTCCACTTTAGCGTACAGTTCATTAATAAGCAGACATTGAAAGCTCTGGTTACTTTATGTCAGACTGCCCTTCAAATGCCACCAGTCAAAGAAAATCCCATCCAAATCTAGAGTTTTAGGTTTCTGTGACCCAATGAAAACCTGACATTTTTTTTTTAACTTACTGATTAAGCATTGCTTACTAAACACTGAGCTATACAAAATTATTCTGGACTCTAAAAAATCTAATATTACAGGAAATATAATCTTAAATTCCATGTATGGTAGTAGCTGTCTCCCATGGATGACCGACCCAGTGTATTCAAGATTATCTGACAGTTTCCAGAAATGCCACAACCCAGCTCTCTCAATCTTAAAACAAGGCTGTGTCCAATCCACAATTTCACCAACTAGCGGCAGATTATTTTCTTCGCAAACTGTTTATCATTACACATATGCATTAATCAGACGAAAAATTACAACTTAAAAGAATGATTTATTTATACTCTTCTCAGCCAAAGACACTGACTGGGCCATCAAGATTATGCCAAGTGCAGATACCTCATGAGCTACTCTGTCAACAGTATAGCGAGTTAGCTTGGCAGCAAGGTGCCAACGTGATTATGCAAATCCCAGTGCTATTGGCTTATCAGTCAAATCCACCGCCAGGATGCCTGGGAGATACATTTCAATAAATGGAGACAGAATGTATGTCAGTCCCACGGACATTCATAATTTATGATTAATCAGTTTATGAAGACTTGCTGACAGCAGAAGGAAACAGAAGAAAATTGATTCTCTTTCTTTGGATTTAACCTCACTTTTCTCCCAGGCTAAATCTAATCATTTCGTTTCTGAAGACCAGATAATTGACTAGCCACTTACTTAAACTTCCTTAAAGGGCATCAGTAGTTCTCCCAGAGGTCCATCTTTGATCAGGGGAGGCTGAGTTACATTGACTCCTGACCATGCAATTTAGGGAGCAACGACCAGAATGCAGCCACTCAGAAATGAGCTGGCTTCGTTCAGTTAAAAGAGCTCTGGCAGCTTTGTGAAGAGAGTTTAGGGGAGACTGATGTGACCCCATTAATTTGCACAGTCATAAACTTGATGAAATAGGAATGGCAGCAGATAGAAGACATAGCTGTGACAGTACTTTGATTTGCAGAAATGATAAACAGCACATTTTTTTTTATCCTCAAAGTCTTAACGTTTTATTCTAAATCTTTCATGACTTAAGTTTATGAATTCTATTTTCATTTTCAAATATAGGCAAAGATGTGGAAAAGAGTTTGCATAGTTGGAAATATTTTAATTTTTACTATGCTTTTTTATGATGGTGATAAAATTACAGTGCAAATTTTTACAAAGAGAAATCATTATCCCAAATTTTGCTTTTTTGTCAGTCATTATTTTCATTGAGTGTGTTTCTCGTCATCTTTTATTCAGAATTATTTTTGGTGGGGGAATTACTTACAGGCCTTAACCATGAGCAAAATACTTATCTTCTCTGACCTCAGTTTCCTCTTCTGTTAGATGGAGATTACATGGGTTTTTATAAAATAGTAGTCAACTAAATTAGGTAAAAAGACATAAATCAATGCTTTTTTATGTGGCTCATGTCAATGAATTTATTTTCAGTGTTTTTTCTATCCATTTTAATGAATTATGCATTTAATTAAGTGTTATTCCAAACATTTGGAATAATGTAGCTCTCAGAGTCATATTTTCTAATGCTGCATGGCATTCAATCCAGTGGCTTAATTAATCAGTGTCCTACTATAGGGCTTTTATCAGTCTTGAAATGTGTCTTCATTTGTCTGAGGAAAGGGCAGAGCTTCCTAAGTCTCCACTTTGAAAACTGTTGAAGACAAGTTAACTAAAACATGAATCAAACTGTTTAATTTCATTCCAGTAGGATAATTACAATCTTGACAGTAATGACACATATATGAAATAAAATTTGCCTTGTGACACTTCCAACCAAACTAAATGACTTTGATACAAAATGAAAGCGTATTGGAAAAATCCAAGAGCATCTCATAGAACTTGGCAGGAAGTGTACTGTGATCACATTAGAGACAAATAAATAAATGATTCAGGGAAAGATTCTCTCCATCTCATTCTCTCTCTGAGACATGTGGACTCTCACCATGTACTTTATTCTACTGATTCTTTATGGAATAGGTTTGGCTGCATCATTTACATATGGGCCAAAATTTACTGCCCCAGCCCATGCTTAACGTTATTTTTGAGTTCAAGAGCTTGACAGAGATGCACTGGAGCCCCTCTTTCTCTAAGTAGAAAACCTAGTTGGCTTAACCAGGGAATGGTAATAACCTGTATTCAACCAGATTGGAACAGAGAAGCCCCATCCCATGACCCAGTATCCCTATCGAAAGGACCATGAAAGCAGCCTCTCTGAAAAGGGATGAGAGAAGGAAGCAAAACATACTTAATGCTTGATATGTAATAGTCTGTCTGATTGTTTTATACTGTTCTCCGAACACTAATATTTCAAGTGGCTTATGAAGAAAACTTGAAAGTGATGTTTAAAGAATGCTTTGACTCTATTTTGGGGTAAATGACAATTTCCAAATTGTGAACTATTGATTTATTTTAGCTCTGTTAAAGAAGAGAAAAGCCCAACCTGGACCACCAATTAGAGAAGAATTAAGTATCTGGGGGAAAGAACTCTTATTGATGAGCTATGTTGGACTTCTAATATCAAGGTGAAAAGAAAGTGGGTTGATAGTTTGGGTTCAACTGTCTTAAACCTCAGAGATTCGATACACCACTGGAAGAATCTAAACTATTCTCATTAATGATTTGTGCATTAGGTAGAGGTCTCAGTGATGCCTCTGTGTGTGTGTGTGTGTGTGTGTGTGTGTGTGTGTGTGTGCGTTTGAATAAAATGGTCAGCCAAAACTGCCCTAATATTATTTTCTTACTTTAAGAAGAAAACAAATAATTTGAGTCAGAGAAGCATGAATTCATACACACCTTTTTTTTGGTGTGTTTCCTTTGTCAGCCCAGTTCCAAACAGTTCACCCCTATTAATTTTCAAGATGAATGGGGCTCATTTTTTTCTACTGTGATAGAGGATGCTTCTGAGAAATAGTATAAATTTGGAATTTACTTGATTGTAAAAGAAATACATATTGGACTCCCTCTCTACCTTGCGGTACAAACCATCCAGGCTTGATTCGCACACCAAAATATACCCTTCTCTAATACAAAACATAAAGACATAGAATCTGCTTTTCTTGGTGTTTAAGAGAGGGGACAGCAAAAGGGTGAGTTCAGCTGATCTCTTCTGCAAGATCCAGGTTTAGTGCAAATGAATTAATTCAGATACGCTCTTTTGTGTCTCATCCAACTGGATTTCCAGACTCCTTAGTGTAGCTGTGGCTCCTTGATTCTTTGTTGCTCATCTGACTGGTTCTCATTCCTGGATGAGTGTTGAAATCCTGATGCCTGAGTGCCATCCCTGAACTTCTGGTTTAATTGCTGCAGGGTGGGCCTGGACATTAAGATTTTTGGAAGCTCCCCAGGTGTTTCCAGTATGCAGCACAATTTTATAACAATGACTTAGACCCTCTTCACTGAAAACTTCTTTTGGATTCACTGTTCTGACTTTGACCCTAATAACCACTCTAGGATTGACATTTCGTATTATCCATCTGGGATCCTGTTCATTACTTATTAAATCACATATTCAATCATTCAACATGCATATAGGAGGTGGTAAGAACATAGTAAATATTGTATCTTCTCTCAGAGAATTTATAAGCCAGTGCCAGTGATAGGCACTAAAAATTACATAAGCAATTGTTGAAATCGTCATATTCTGTTCTTACCCAAAGTCTTTAACTTTTTTCTTGGCCTCATCACTGCTATACTTTTCCCTCATGATACAGTCCCCAGTCACACAAATATTGAAGTTCTAGCAAAAAATGAGCTGTTTCTGTATTCATTCAGGGTTTCCACAAATTCCATTTTCTCTGCATAAGATACTGTCTTCTCCCTCCTCTCTAAATTTTACAATTCTTATTCATACTACTGCAATTAGCTCAGCTGTAACATACTTACAAAAGTCTCCACTAACTTCTCTTAGCTCACACTGCCACCCCATGATAAAGTCATATACTACTCTGCACTTGACTTTTAAGCCTGAATATCCTAATAGATTTTAGTACAGAAAAGATATACTTTCTATCAATTGATCCAAAATAACTGAACCCCCAATATGTTCTGTGGATAGAATGTTTATTTTATAGAGTCTCTCTCTTCATAGATCTGGAGATGAGAAGGCATGACATTTGTACATTAATTCATAAGATAAATTATAAAATAAGTATATTTATAAATTCCATGCGTCTTAGTGCAGTCTGCCATAACAAAATACCATAAACTGGGTGGCTTAAACAACAGACATTTTGTTTCTCACGGTTCTGGGAGCTGGAAGTCTGAAATCAGGGTGCCAGCACAGTCACGTTCTGTGAAGACATTATTTCTGGTCTGCAAATGGCCATCTTCTTGCTGTGTTGTCACAGGGTGGAGAGACAGAGAGACCTTTGGTCTCTTCCTTTTCTCATAAGGACACTAATCCGGGACTTCCCTGGTGGCACAGTGGTTAAGAACCCACCTGCTAATGCAGGGGACACAGGTTCGAGCCCTGGTCTGGGAAGATCCCACATGTCATGGAGCAACTAAGCCCGTGTGCCACAACTGCTGAGCCTGCGCTCCAGAGCCCACATGGCACAACTACTGAGCCCGCATGCCACAACTACTGAAGCCCGTGTGCCACAAGTACTGAAGCCCACATGCCTAGAGCCCATGCTCCACAACAAGAGAAGCCACCGCAATAAGAAGCCTGCACACCGCAATGAAGAGTAGCCCCTGCTCGCCACAACTAGAGAAAGCCCATGCACAGCAAGGAAGACCCAACGCAGCCAAAAATAAATAAATAAATATTTTTAAAAAAGGACACTAACCCCATCATGGGGCCTCACCCTCATGATCTCATCTAAACCTGCTTACTTCCAGAGGTTCTGCCTCAAATACTATCACACTGTGGGTTAATGCTCCAACATATGACTTTCAGGGAAACATTCAGTCCGTGACACCATGCGCATGGAACAGTGATATATGATTGGTATAACTACAAGAGTTCAGAGGGTAAAATCTTTGTGTACCAGGATACCAAGAAATACATCATAGTGAACCTAAGTCCTAGGAAAAAGCTTGAGGGCCAGGTAGGTATTCCCCCAACACCTTTCTTTATAAACTGTACTAAGATTTTCCTTGATGTAAATTGCAGTGAACATTTCCCATCAATCCTATCATTTGGTCTATGTTTCTGAAGGCAGAGTCCATACACTGTTAACCCTACTAATGTTGGAAACAAATCAGCTAGGAGATATACAATAGTATAAGCAAAAAAATGATATTTGGTTCAGGGGGGTTTAAGCAAGAATGAGGGGGCAAAACTGATATCAAGTAACATTTTAGGAATAGAATTAACAAGACCTGATAACCAATTAATTATGGGGACTAATGAACAGGAAGAGATAAGAGGACTATAAAATACTCGTAAATGGTGCTTTGCCCATTTACAATGAGCGTACATCAAAATTTTATCCCCTATGTATGAATAAGACACCAAGGTATTTTTTTAGTATCCTGAAGTTGTAGTTAAAAGTACAATGAGCAGATAACATAAAATAATAATTTCAGCCAGTCATTCATTCCTGAATTTCTCAGACTTTATCAAAGATTGCCATTAGATTCATTTATATATGATGATTCCATGTAATTGGAGCTCCATGCTTGTAGAAATCAAGCTGGCCGGTCCTGCCACATTGGATAAATCCAGCGTGAAACTTTTGAGGAAAGTCTACATGTTGTAGGAGGAATGACTGTGACTAGGCATTCTGATGAAAAAATTTTGTTTTCCAAATTGAGTCTTTGCTTTACTTATTTATTTATTATAAAGCTTTAGCTTTATAATTTGCAAGCTTGTTACCTAAAGAGAAATTAGTCACAAAGTATTATGCCAAGTGTATAGTTTGATAATAAGCATAAAGAATCACTGAGACCAGCCTCTGCTTTGTGGAAGTCATCATTGCTTTGGTTCCCTCATCAGCATGAAAACACCTAAACCATGACCTCCTCAAAGAGGGCTGAATGTCACAGAGCTTCCCCAAGCCGTCTCTCCTAGGCCATCCTTTCACAGCATTCAGAAATATCCCCCAGAATTATCTGCATCCACATCTACACCCATATCTCTTTATAAATTTAAGTGACAATCCACTGGGGTAGGTAACCAAGATACCTTACTACTCCTGAGTTTAAGAAAAAAACAGTGTTTACAGCATCCCACTATAAAAAGCATGCATTATTCCTACCTCACAACATCATTTGCAGAGGAAGATATAGGCCATCTGTTTATCTGCAATGCAGATTTTCTCTTTTTAATAACTCTTTTTTTTCCAAAAATAAATTTTTTCATAGAATAGCTTTTTCAGGTGTTTGAGGTATAATAATCACTGAAAACTCTGCATGGAGAAAGTATCTTTGTTTTACATATTCTCTTTAGGTTTTTATCAGAAGCAACCCAACAATGCCACAGGAATTTGGGGGAAAATATGATCGCAAAAGAGTTGGAAGACTATTTGCATTCACTGGAACATTCTTCCTATAAATATGAACAATCCTGCTGCTTTGGCACCATTAAATTAGTGCTAAAGGCTTCATGATAGTTAAATATCTAGATTTTTTAAATTATTTAACCCTCTAGCATTTTTAAAGTGCTTTTAATAGCCCGTGCTATAATTAAATTTTGCCACATTGCAATGCACAGTGATTCCGGAACTATCAGTTGTACAGCTAATTGATAAATCAAACCGTAATTGAGATAATGAAGCTGGTCTTGGCCATCAGTGAGATGGCCACCTAATTAGCTTTTTAATACCTGTTTACTAGTTGAGTGGACGGACAGTAGACCCAGGGTGATGACGGTGCAGTAAAATTAATACAAGAGGAAATAACAAGAGTGAAATGGATCAGAGAGTGGATTTGGCTTCCTACTAATAAGGCCCAGTAGTGCTTGAGAGCTTAAAAAGAAATATCCCGTATCCCCGCCCCCTTTCTACTCTAAACAAGGTGCAGTGTGAGAGGCCTATCCCACACTAAATGATCCTTAAATGCTGGTTGATCTGAACTAGGGGTTATAGGCTGAAGGGAAATGCCATTACTAAGTTTTATGTGGTGGAGGTGGGGGATTTATACTTTAAGATTACACAAGCAACCTTATGCTATATCCTTGCATAGGGTTGCCACTTCGGGCTGTGCATGTATGACCAAAAAAAATGACTGTTTTTACTGCCTTCATTGATGATTATAATGATGACTATTGTGATAGAAATGATAGCAGCTTTTAGTAAGCATCTTCTATGTGTCAAACACTGAGCTAAGTGCTTTATATACAGTACTATTAAATTCTTACAACAACCAGATTTGGTGGCACTGTCAATGTATAAGTGAGGTTTACAAAGAGGTTAAATAACTTGTCTAGGTTCACAGAGCTAGAAAGTAAGAAAGCTTGCAATGAAACTCCAGCCTTTAAGCTAAACATGGTACATTGACCACAACACTCTACTGCCTCTATTTATTGAAGTGGACCAAAAGCAAAGCAATAATTTAACTACCTTACTACATGAAGGAAATTTATTACAATCAAATAAACTGTCCCAACATGAGGCAGCTTGTACTATCACAATTTTCTTTGAATTCAGGTCTATCAAAGCTTAAGGCCCAGTTCTTTCTTCTACACCAGATTTCTAGGTAAAACATGATTTTTTTTTTATGACATAATACAAAAAATATTAAGAGAACAATGTCATTGTGGTCATTTCTCACTTGGCTTTCCTAAGTCTTTGGGCTCCATGACAACTCAGAGTATCTGGGCATTTCAAAACATCAGGTTTTAAGGTAGGGCTAGCTAAATTGCTACCAGTATTTCCGTAGGTCTAATCCACACAAGGGAGCACCAGAATCTTCCTTTTGGAGAATGAACAAATTGGTGGTTCTAATTTCATAGAGGTCTTTAGGGCTGACTGAAAACCTTTCATTTATTCTTGGCCAAATACTTGATTCATTTACCTCAACAACTCTTGCAAATTTTCCTCATTCCCTTGAGCTTTCCCTCCAATCCATGTTCTAGTTACTATTTGCAATCTTGACTTCTCTCAGATACTTCTCATCTTGCCAACATATATTTACATTGCACTCATCCCTTCATTGACTTTCTGGAAGTCTCAGGGAATGAGCTGTTGCTCTTCCTTTCACCATAAGACTAGCAAACATTACCTTGATACCATTCCCTGTCCTCCTTATGACATTACTCAATCAGTCTTTCTCACTCTCTCTCTCTCTCTGTCTTCCTCTCTCTCTCCCTCTCTCTCTTTCTCTCTAATCATGAAAATCGTAGCTTATATTTGTTTCAAAAATTTCAGTCCATCCATTCCTCAAACCATTGCATTATGTCCTCTGCTTTCACCACTCTACTACAACCATTCTCATCAAAGTCATGAATGGCCTCTGGTTCCCATAATTGATTGACCACTTTGAAGCCATCTTTCTGAATCTCTCTGCTGCATTTTACAAGTCATTCTCCAGGAAGAGAATCTCTTCTTTGATTCTCAAGGTGCCACCTTCTCTTGATTACCTCTGTTTGTCTAGGACCGTCCCTTTGGGAGCTCTCTGAATCTTCCTTCCCTTCGATGGAGGTGTACTGAGCTCAGCCCTCAGCTCTTCTCACTCTACACAACCTCCCTTGATGATGCCATATCATTTCACTATTTCATTCCTTCAGTCGATCATTCATTCAACAAATATTTATGGAGTTCTCACCATGTACTTCGCAGTATTCCAGAGTCTGGTTGTAGGATGGGGAACTAAAATCTCTGCTAGTCAGTATGTATGGACAATATACAAATAAATAGTTAAAAATACTTGGTCAGGTGGTAATAATTCCTATATCAAAGAAAAAAGCAGGGCAGGGGAACCAAGAGTGATAGAGCCTGCCATGTGATAAGGTGACATTTCCACAATAACATGGGTAAAATGAAGAAGATAACCAGATATCTTCTGAGGAAAGAACATGTCAGACAAACGGAAGCAATTTTAAAAGCTTGAGTTTGAAGTATGCTTGCCGCACCCTAGAAATAGGTAGGAGACCAGTGTGGCTGAGGCTGAGTAAGAAAGAAGGAGAATAGTGTGAGCTGAGTTCAGAGATGTGGAGACATAAAGATACTGTCAGCTTTGTAGGATGTATAAGTTAGGATGGGAAGTCCAGCTGCTATAACAAGAACCACATTTTAACAGTTGCTTGAATAAAACAGTAGTGCATTTATCTCTCCTTTGAAAGTCTAAGTTTAAACCCTGGAGAAACAGTAAGCTAGTTCCACAATGCAAGGTTACTGGATCATCTGATCTTGTCATTGTGTATTCTTAAACACAGGGCTTTCAAAAATGCATTGAAGATGGGTATTTCATTATCCTGCAGCACATTCCTACCTCAGCTGGTTGATAAGATAGAAAGTAGAAAATGAAAGCAAATGTCTTTTCTTTTGAAAGCATGGTGAAGAGGTTAAACATATCACTTTTATTAGTGTTGTTCCCACCTGAACTGAATCACAGCACCAAAATTTTCTGTTTACGTGTCTATACACTCCTTGAGAAGAAAGACTTTTTATTCAACATTGCTTCTGGTGCACTTAGCATAGGAATTGGCACATTTTGCATACTTAGCATATGTTTATTAAGTGAATAATGGAACAAATAAATGAGTAAAGGTATGATCTCTCTATTCAAGGACCAGTAGAATTTCCATTACACATCATTTTTTTCCATTATAGATTATAACGGTCACTTTTCAGAGACCAATTCAGATGATAAAAGTCATGTGCTCTGTAAACAGCTGTTCACTTATATGGAGTTCTCAGGTTTGTTGTCAATCATCTTTCTTCTTCTATGTTAATCATGGGATTTGTTTCTCTCCCTATGCCAGTTGTCTTCTGCCAAACATCTGCATTCAGTCTGATTCATTTTATCTCTGTGAGTACATTCCTAAGCTTCACCTTCAAACATTTTCATTAACCAGTTATATATTTTTAACTTCAATCTGACTCATATCTAAAAATCTACTGTTTTCCTCCTTCTGGCTTTTATCCTGTATTTCTGATTACGGGTATGCAAAGGCAAAATCTGCTTTAGAGTAGTAAATAAAATGCCTTAGAGGAGATATAAAATAACTCATTATTTCACACCCAAACAAATCATATTTCTCTCCTCCTTTGATTGTTGGTTCATTTGGGAATTTAGTTGAAAGGGTTTGTCTCTATGAAATTTAGAACACACTGGAAAGAGACTAATTTAAATGCTGAAAATAGTTTTTTTCAGCATTTCCAAAACTTCTCATCTCAAACTATTCCTGTGAGATGCCTATTTCTATTCTGAGTAAGCTATGTGAAGGATGTTTATACCTTAACATATTTTAAGGTATATTAAAATATGTTTTTATTTTCAAAATAAATTTTTATTTTCTATCAATGATTTAAATTGATAAAGATAGAAATGTGAGCATTAATCCCATCACAATATCTACCTTATTGGGCTGAAAGGGAATTCCCTTAGTTTTTTGTTCCTTAAAATAAATATCAGAGTCTCTTCTATTGCCATACCCCCTCCTTCATTTTTCCTGATCTTCTCCAATTTAGTATCAGAGTTTATGGTGGGGGGGGGCGCTCATGAGATCTCATGGTGCCTGGAAAATTCTTTGAGAAGCTCAGGGGCCACTGCTGGGTAGAACTGCCATCCTATGATTTTCAACCTAGACTGGCCCAGCAATATATTTTTTTGTTTACATATTTGGGTTCCATGTAAAATTTTGAGAAAAGGGCTGTTCTGCTAAAAAAAAAAATAAAAATAAAAATAAAAATAAAAACCGCTGATCCAAAACACCTTTGAGGCTATCTGCACTGGAATGTGAATTAAAGGCTTAGATTGGTGTCCTGTGACACATCAAGGCATTTTTATGGGTATCATGACATTTGTTTCTAGGTTTTGTTCCTGAGAATTGGGTTGCCCAACCCTTTTAGTCATGTCCAATTTTGTCATCATCGTGTAGATGTGGATAAAATCTTTTCATCATGGTCAATATGTTCTTTACAAATGTAGCAATTTCTCATTGAAAACTGCCCTCCTGGGGGAACATAATAGATTTCATGGTTCCCCAATGAAGAGGGAAGGTGCTAACTAGCCGTGTGGCTCCAAGTACATCATTATAGTAACTGCTTCCCTTTAAGGAATAAAGAGCTGGTATTACAGCCTTAAAATTCCCTTTTAATACCAATAAAAAGACATTTTCACACTTGTTCTGTGAATAAAGTTTCTTCAGTAACTCAAAAAAAAAATATCTGAGAAAACTTATAAAATAACAACTGCTAACCTTTGCTTAAATTTCAGAATTATTGAGATGGCAGAATCATCTGTATTATTATCAATGTAGATTTCTCTTCCTAGACTCAGAGAACCTAATTCAGAAAGACCATATCCTGAGAAATAGTGATTATATTTTCTAGCATGCAGAAGCCAGTAAAAGCTACAGATCTGAATCACTCTTAAAGCTCCTGTCAGAAGTGAGCCAAAGAAAAAACCCCAAGATGGTTTTCTGTATTCAGGAACATTATGGCAGATATATAGGTATAGATATAACTATAGATATTGTTATGCATATATAATATTACAGTATATAGTATACTATATATAAAATATAACATAATATTACTATATTGATACGGTAGTAATTTTTGAATGTTCAGGTAGATCATTTTGGTATGTATATACATTTGCATATGTGTGTATATATGTGTACATACACATATTTATAAATTTATAATTAAACTCTCTAATGTTAAGTTTTTGCTTAGCTCTATATTGTACATAAAGGGGCAATTTAACACCACCATTCACTTAGAAACCAATTAGTTTCTATGTCATTCAATGGTGTTTTTTTTTTCCCCAAGGGAAAGAATGTAATTGGATTTATGAGATATGAAAATGTGCACATTGGTAAAATATAGACATATCATTATTGCATTTAATGGGTAAAATACTTGAGGGAAAAGCATTTTAGACACATAACAATTTAAAACCAATGAAATGGTTTTCTACATAGAAGACTTCAGGGGGAGAATGTTTTAAAAAATGCTCGAAAAGTATTGCATCAAAAGTTGATTTATGTGGAGGTAGAGTCAAGACGGTGGTGTGGGAAGACATGGAGTTAGTGTCTCCCCACAACTAGGGCACCTGCCGGCTGCTGGTGGGGGACTCTAATGCCCAAGGAAACAGGAAACCCCAGAATGAACTGGTAGGACGTAGGAGGGCTGAGGGGGGAGGAGAAGTGGAGGCCAGACAGGATCAGCTCCCTTGAGGCCAGGGAGATCAGGAGAGGCAGGCAGGAAGGACTCTCCAGGAAGAGCGGGAGAGGAGCAGAGGGCGATCGACTGGCCCACTCGGGCAGGGGAGCCTGCTGAGCTCCCAAGCTGCTTCTCCCCACTCCAGAACCCCATCCAGGCCGCGTGGGTCCTGCGGGCATAGGAGGAGGCTGGGGTGATCAGGAGAGGTAGGAGGGAGGGGCGCTCCCAGACCCCAGCAGGAGGAGCAGGAGAGGAGAGGAGGGTGTTTGCCCCGCCCACTTGAGCCCAGGAAGCCTGCTGAGTTCCCAGGTGAGGTCCCCTGCCCTCTGAGACCAGGGGTGGGGGGCACACCTGGGCCCCTTCTGTTCCTTGAGCCTAAGCCCCACCCCCCACAGCCCCCAGGGCCTTTTCCAGCCCTGTGGGTCCTGAGCATAGGCCCTGCCCACCACCCAAAGTTCACCCTTGCTTAGGCCCCACCCTCCACAGCCAAGGCCTTTCTCCCCACCACCCCTTTTTTTTTCTTTTCCCTCCTCCACTTTGTTGATATTGTGGTACTGATGTACCTTCCAGTTGTTGACTCATCTGTATGTTTATTTTTACATTCTTTCTAGCATATCTGTTAGTTTCCTAGTCTAATTTTATTTTTTACTTTTTTGTTTTTTTTTTCCACCCCACAAGGCTTGCAGGATCTTGGTTTGTGAGCCTGGGGTTGGGCGGAAGCTCCTGGGGTGGGAGCTCCAAGTCCAAACCACTGGACTAACAGAGAACCTCAGACCCCAGGGAATATTCATAGGAGTGAGGTCTCACAGAGATCCTCAACTCAGCACCAAGACCCAGCTCTATCCAATAGCCTACAAACTCCAGTGTTGGAAGCCTCAGGCCAAACAACCAGTAAAACAGGAGCACAATCTCACTCATAAAAAAATATATATATATGAGATGGCAAAAAAATATGTCACAGATGAAGGAGCAAGGTAAAACCCTACAAGACCAAATAAATGAAGAGGAAATAGGCAATCTACCTGAAAAAGAATTCAGAGTAATGATAATAAAGATAATTCAGAATCTCAGAAAAAGAATGGAAGCACGGATTGAGAAAATACAAGAAATGTTTAACAAAGATCTAGAAAAACTAAAGAACAAACAAACAGAGATGAACAACACAATAACTGAAATGAAAAATACACTAGAATAACAGAATAACTGAGGCAGAAGAACGAATAAGTAAGCTGGAAGACAAAATGGGGAAATAACTGCTGAGGAGCAGAATAAAGAAAAAAGAATGAAAAGAATTGAGGACAATCTCAGAGATCTCTGAGTCAACATTAAACACACCAACATTCGATTTATAGGGGTCCCAGAAGAAGAAGAGAAAAAGAAAGGGTCTGAGAAAATATTTGAAGAAATTATAGTTGAAAACGTCCCTAACATGGGAAAGGAAATAGTCACCCAAGTCCAGGAAGCACAGAGAGTCCCATACAGGATAAACCCTAGGAAAAACACACCAAGTAACATATTAATCAAACTAACAAAATTAAATTCAAAGGAAAAATATTAGAAGCAGCAAGGGAAAAACAAAAAAAAAAACATACAAAGGAATCCCCATAAGGTTGTCTGCTGATTTTTCAGTGGAAACTCTGCAGGCCAGAAGGGAGTGGCAGGATATACTTAAAGTGATGAAAGAGAAAAACCTACAACCAAGATTACTCTACTCAGCAAGGATCTCATTCAGATTCGATGGAGAAGTCAAAAGCTTTTCAGACAAGCAAAAGCTAAGAGAATTCAGCACCACCAAACCAGCCTTATATCAAATGCTAAATGAACTTCTCTAGGCAAGAAACACAAGAGAAGGAAAAGACCTACAATAACAAACCCAAAACAATTAAGAAAATGGTAACAGGAACATATATATCGATAACTACCTTAAATGTAAATGGATTAAATGCTCCAACCAAAAGACACAGACTGGCTGAATAGATACAAAAATAAGACCTGTATATATGCTGTCTACAAGAGACCCACTAGGGACACATACAGACTGAAAGTGAGGGGATGGAAAAAGATATTCCATGCAAGTGGAAATCAAAAGAAAGCTATAGTAGCAATACTCGTATCAGATAAAATAGACTTCAAAATAACGATGGTTACAAGAGATAAGGAGGGACACTACATAATGATCAGGGGATCAATCCAAGAAGAAGATATAACAATTATAAATATATATGCACCCAACATAGGAGCACCGCAATACATAAGGCGAATGCAACAACCGTGAAAGGAGAAATCAACAGTAACACAATAATAGTAGGGGACTTTAACACCCCACTTACACCAAAGAACAGAACATCCAAACAGAAAATAAATAAGGAAACACAAGCTTTAAATGACACAAGAAACCAGATAGATCTAATTGATATTTATAGAACATTCCACCCAAAAGTGGAAGAATACACTTTTTTCTCAAGTGCACATGGAACATTCTCCAGGACAGATCACATCTTGGGTCACAAATCAATCCTAGGAAAATTTAAGGAAATTGAAATCATATCAAGCACCTTTTCTGAACACAACACTATGAGATTGGAAATCAATTACAGGAAAAAAAACTGTAAAAAACACAAATACATGGAGGCTAAACAGTGCACTACTAAATAACTGAAAGATCACTGAAGAAATCAAAGAAGAAATGAAAAAAAACATAGAAACAAATGACAATGAAAACACGATGACCCAAAACCTCTGGGATGCAGCAAAAGCAGTTCTAAGAGGGAAGTTTATAGCAATTCAATCCCACCTCAAGAAACAAGAAAAATCTCAAATAAACAATCTAACTCTACACTTAAAACAACTAGATAAAGAAGAACAAAGAAAACCCAAAGGCAGTAGAAGGAAATAAATCATTAAGATCAGAGCAGAAGTAAATGAAATAGAAACGAAGAAAACAATAGCAAAGATCAATAAAACTAAAAGCTGGTTCTTTGAGAAGATAAACAAAATTGAAAAACCATTAGCCAGACTCATCAAGAAAAAAAGAGAGAAGACGTATATCAATAAAATTAGAAATGAAAAAGAAGAAATCACAACTGACACTGCAGAATACAAAGGATTATAAGAAACTACCGGAAACAACTATATGCCAATAAAATGGACAACCACAAAGAAATGGACAAATTCTTGGAAAGGTATAATTTTCCAAGTCTGAACCAGGAAGAATTAGAAAATATAAATAGTCCTATTACAAGTAATGAAATTGAAACTGTAATTAAAAATCTTCCAACAAACAAAAGTCCAGGACCAGATGGCTTCACAGGCAAATTCTATCTAACATTTAGAGAAGAGCTAACATCGATCCTTCTCAAAGTCTTCCAAAAAATTGCAGAGGGAGAAACACTCTGAAGTTAATTCTACGAAGCCACCATGACCCTGATGCCAAAACCAGAAAAAGATATCACCAAAAAAGAAAATTATAGACCAATATCACTGATGCATATAGATGCAAAAATCCTGAACAAAATACTAGCAAACAGAATCCAACAGCACATTAAAAGGATCATACACCATGATCAAGTGGGATTTATGCCAGGGATGCAAGAACTCTTCAATATATGCAAATCAATCAATGTGATACACCACATTAACAAATTAAGGAATAAAAACCATATGATTATCTCAACAGATTCAGAAAAAGCTTTTGACAAAATTCAACACATATTTATGATAAAAACTCTCCAAAAAATGGGCATAGAGGGAACCTACCTCAACATAATAAAGGCCATATATGACAAACCCACAGCAAGCATCATATTCAATGGTGAAAAACTGAAAGCATTTCCACTAGGATCAGGAACAAGACAAGGATGTCCACTCTCGTCACTCCTATTCAACATAGTTTTGGAAGTCCTAGACACAGCAATCAGAGAAGAAAATGAAATAAAAGGAATACAAATTGGAAAAGAAGTAAAACTGTCACTATTTGCCAATGACATGATACTATACATAGAACATCCTAAAGATGCCACTGGAAAACTACTAGAATTAATCAATGAATTTGGTAAGGTTGCAGGATATAAAATTAATGCACAGAAATCTCTGGCATTCCTATACACCAACAACAAAAAAAATCAGAAAGAGAAATTAATGAAACGCCCCCATTTACCATTGCAACAAAAAGAATAAAATACCTAGGAATAAACCTGCCTAAGGAGGCAAAAGGCTTGTACTCAGAAAACTATAAAACACTAATGAAAGAAATCAAAGATGACATAAAGAGATGGAGAAATATACCATGTTCTTGGATTGGAAGAATCAACATTGTGAAAATGACTATACTACCCAAAGCAATCTACAGATTCAATGCAATGCCTATCAAACTACCAATGGCATTCTTCACAGAATTACAACAAAACATTTTACAATTCGTATGGAGACCCAAAAGACACCGAATAGCCAAAGCAATCTTGAGAAAGAAAAATGGAGTTGGAGGAATCAGCCTCCCTGACTTCAAACTATACCACAAAGCTACATAATCAAGACAGTATGGTACTGACACAGAAACAGAAATACAGATCAATGGTACAGGATAGAATGCCCAGAGATAAACCCATGCATACATACAATGTATGTTTCTCCAGGAACATACAATAGAGAAAAGACAGCCTCTTCAATAAGTGGTGATGGGAACACTGGACAGCTACCTGTAAAAGAATGAAATTAGAACACTACCTAACACCATACACAAAAATAAACTCGAAATGGATTAAAGACTTAAATGTAAGACCAGACACTATAAAACTTTTAGAGGAAAACATAGGAAAAACACTCTTTGTCATAAACCACAGCAAGATCTTTTTTGACCCATCTCCTAGAGTAACAGAAATAAAAACAAAAATAAACAAATGGGACCTAATTAAACTTAAAAGCTTTTGCACAGCAAAGGAAACCATAAACAAGACGAAAAAACTCTCAGAATGGGAGAAAATATTTGTAAATGAAACAACAGACAAAGGATTAATCTCCAAAATATACAAACAGCTCAATATCAAAAAAACAAACAATCCAGTTAAAAAATGGGTGGAAGACCTAAATAGACACTTCACCAAGGAAGACATACAGATGGCCAAGAGGCACATGAAAAGATGCTCAACATCACTAATTATTAGAGAAATGCAAATCAAAACTACAATGAGTTATCACCTCACACCGGTCAGAATGGCCATTATCAAAAAAGCTAGAAACAATAAATGCTGTAAAGGGCGTGGTGAAAAGGGAACTCTCCTACACTGTTGGTGGGAATGTAAATTGATACAACCATTATGGAGAACAGTATGGAGGTTCCTTAGAAAACTAAAAATGGAACTACCATATGACTCAGCAATCCCACTACTGGACATATACCCTGAGAAGACCATAATGCAAAAAGAGATATGCACCACAATGTTCATTGCAGCAGTATTTACAATAGCCAGGACATGGAGCCAACCTAAATGTCCATCGACAGATGACTTATAAAGAAGATGTGGCACATATATACAATGGAATATTACTCAGCCATAAAAAGAAACGAAATTGAGTTATTTGTAGTGAGGTGGATGGACCTAGAGTCTGTCACACAGAGTGAAGTAAGTCAGAAAGAGAAAAACAAATACCATATGCTAATGCATATATATGGAATCTAAAAAAAAAGTGTTACTGATGAACCTAGTGGCGGGGCAGGAATAAAGACGTAGACATAGAGATGGACTTGATGACATGGGGTGGGAGGGCGAAGCTGGGGTGAAGTGAGAGTAGCATCGACATATATACACTACCGAATGTAAAATAGTTGGCTGGTGGGAAGCAGAAGCATAGCACAGGGAGATCGGCTTGATGACCTAGAGGGGTGGGATAGGGAGGGTGGGAGGGAGGCTCAACAGGGAGGGGATATGGGGACATGTGTATGCATATGGCTGATTCGCTTTGTTGTACAACAGAAACTAACACAGTATTGTGAAGTAATTATACTCCAATAAAAAGCTATTTAAAAATATATGGATAACTAAAAAAAAAGTTGATTTATTTAACGCTGTAATAAAATCTTGCAAAATATCTGCTCATAAACCTTGTTTTCTTTTTGAAAATAAATTACTTAATATACAGTTAGGAGAACTGTAGACCTTTCAAGTGTGAGGCGAGATGATATTCAGAAGTAATATATAATCTTATGTCCCAAAGGATCTAAAACCTCTTATAATAGGTTGTGTTTTATATTAGATGTAACCAATACAGTCAAGTTAATTTGTTTATTCAGAACCAGTGAACTGCCCTGAATAGGCAACTGAGTGCATTGTTTCATTCTAACACTTGGATAGAAAGAATCAGTTTTTCACTGGGTATGAACTGATACAGATTATTTTATGACTTTTATGTATATCATATATAGGCAATATGTTGTCAAGACATATTATTTATTTGAAGCCTAGAGAATTAGACAAATTTTCTCATTTTAAGAGTATGTACAAATGAAATGGAGAGAAACCACTGACAGCTAAGAAAGGTCCCCTAGAGGAACTTTTGATGACAAATTGGATTAAACCTCAGATTGATGACCCAGTTAAGAAGGACTTCACCCTGAAAAAGGAATTAGAGTGGAAATTCTGGGAAGATAATGGAGTAGGAAGCACAAGATATCTATCTCTCTACCTGGACAAAAAATTGCAATAGCACAATATGTCTGATTTATTTTGGAACTCTTGCTTCTACTGAAAGCTTGCAACTTCCAGGGAAATAATTAGTTGGTAAAATGTGGTCAATTTCAGCCAATTTCAGCTCTTAGAAAAGTAGGAGCTACCCACTCCTCATCCCTCAGCCCCATGGCATGCAGCTGTGTACAGGTTCCTAAAGCAGCTTGCGCACAGCTTGCAGGAGCTAGGGTGGGCAAAAGAGACTCTGCCCTCCAAATTTTGGAGATCTGCGCTCTGATTGCCCATTGTTGCTTCTGATCACAGAGGTGTGGTTCCTCAAAAAATTAAAAATAAAATTACCATATAATCCAACAAGTTCACTTCCAGGTATAGTCAGCCAACGGTGGATTGAAAATATTTCCCCCAAAAAATATTCCAGAAAGTTCCAAAAACCAAAACTTGAATTTTCCACATGCCAGTAATTATTTACATAGCATTTACATTGTATTAAGTCTTATAAGTCATCTAGAGATGATTTAAAGTATGCAGGAGGATGTAGGTAGGTTATATGCAAATACTATGACGTTTTATATAAGGGACTTATGCTTCTGAGGATTTGGGTATCCACGGGGTGTCTTGGAACCAATTTCCCACTGATACCAAGGGACAAATGTATATACACTAAAGAATTGAAAGCAAGGTCTCAAAGAGATACTTATTTGTAAATCATGTTTATAGCAGCATTATTCACAAAAGCTAAAGTATGGAAGCAATCCATGTGTCCATCGACTGATGAATGGATAAGCAAAATGTGGTATATACATACAATGGAGTATTATACAGCTTGAAAAAGGAAGGGAATTTTGACATTTCCCAAAACATGGATGAACTTTGAGGGCAAATACTCTGATTCCATTTATATGAGGAACTTAAATTTAAAAAATGTCATTGAGACAGAAAGTAGAATGGTGGTTGCCAGGGGCAAGGAGATGGGAAAACGGGGACTTATTTTTTAATGGGTATAGTTTCAGGTTTGCAATATAAAAAGAATTCTGGAGATGGATGGTGGCGATGGTTACATAATAATTTGAGTGCATTTAATACTACTGAACTGTACACTTGAAAATGGTTAAGACAGTAAATTTTGTTACACATATTTTAATGCAATAAATGAAAAAATGGGGAAAAGGAAATTAAGGTGAAAAGAGAATATTGTTTTTTTAAGAGTTCTAGATAATACTAGATTTTGATTAAGCCAATGGTTCTTAATCCTGAGTGCACATCAGATTCACCAGTGAAACTTTAAAAGTTTCACCTGCTTAGAACTCACTCTAAAGGTTCTGATTCAGTAAGTTATAAGTACAGTTTGGATGTGTGCATTTGTATGACGCTCCAAAGATAATATTTAAGTATGTCCAGGGCTGAGAGTCATAAAATAAAGTTTTGGCTGACATCAGGTCAAAGTTTACAGGCACACACCATTCAAAGCAGGGGAGGGTTGGAAGGGTGGAGAATGAATGGATGTGTTTCTATAGTCAGTACTACCTGGGGTATTCACAGCCGAGTTCCTAGTAACAGGCAGACAATGAACTTGACAATGGATACATCAATCTTTTCCTATTTCCTGAAATGTGTCATACTCCTGGACATAGTTCTTTCAATTATTCATTCAAATATCTGGCACTTTCTCCCTCAGCAATGATGTTTAGAAAAGTCTTCCCTGACATCAAATGACTTCTACCAATCTCTGTGTAGCTACTGTTCTTTTCAGAAATATAATAGATCTATACATATGTTTTACTGCACAGATACTTCTGTATTGAAAATATTGTAACAAAGCAGTGCTTATGAGGCTGCACTAATGGAATATGCATAAAATTGAGAATGGTAAACTTTGCTCTAGAAACATTCTGATATGATTATAACCTAGGCATTATGATTAGGTAACAAAATGTAATAATTGTTCAGTAGATTTAAAGAGTCGTATGTCTGCAAATAAAGTCAGAACTTGAGAAAAATAGCACAAATTTTATGGATCTCAGAGATAACTAAGCTACAAAAGGGTCAAATCTTTTGCCTTAAGAAAAGACAACTATCTGGCTACAGTGTACTTAAACTTGTAAACGTGTGAATTTAGGATGGCGGTACTACATACACTGCGAATAAGAATGAGTTTCACCTAAATTAGCAGCAGAAACTGAAGGCTTACATAATCTATGTGTCCCTCACACTTCTCGACACAAATAATGTCTATGCATAGATCACAGGGTTAGTTATCTTTATATAAGAAACATGGTTACTATCCCATATGCTTGCTTTATTTTGCTCCAGAGTGAAATAAATATTTGTCATGAGGTAAACTGGATCCTGAACTACTTGTATGCAGCATCAGTGGCAGTAGTACTGTAGCATCCTCTATGATATCTGAAAATTGACCATTTCCAGGCTTACAACAGAGTCTAAGAACTGTCTTGTTTCAGTATGGCTTGCCAATCTTGGTAAGTCCCTCTTAGATGGCAACAGAAAAATTTGGGGGGAAACACAAAGACCAAAAGGGATCATGCTTTTATCTGGACCTCCCATATTCTGGCAAGTCAGCTTAGTGTGAACAGGTAATTATCAAATGTAATTTCTAACTGAATCTTCTGCGAACTTATCTTTAGGGTTAATTCGCAGAGTATTTATACTGTCCTTTTAGATGGATCCGTTGTCATGTCTGGGAGAGAAGTTTCCTACAGTGGTAGAAGCCAGACTGTATGAGACGATAAATACATTGCAAATATTTTTGAGTGGGGCGTGACTGTCATTTAAATATATTTGCTTCCATTCTAAGCATTAAGCAATAGAACCATATAAATGTCAGCCAGAGAAAATTGAATACAGTCTACCGGTTTAAGGAATATTGAAAAATTACCTAATTCTCTTTTTATGACATCTATGTGAACCAAATGGTTTGTCTTGGTGCATAGCAAATTATAGCTTCTTGAAAAATATATATTTATTAATTAACATGGCAATCAAAAGGACCCTGATAATGGAGGGATTTGTTCCTGAAATATTTAGTTAAAATTTCTCAAGGATTTATTATGATATCTACATAGCATTCCACAAATTTATTCCCAGCCCAATTCAACTGGAACAACTTGAAATGGATTGCTTATGTTGATACCATTTCCACTAATATAGAAAGAAAAAAAGATGTATTTTTGCACCATAAAATTTTTAACTTTGGTCTGCAAAAAAAGCAATTCATCATAAATATGTGAAAAGTCTCTGTCCATTTGGGAGAAAATCATTTATGTTAAACTAAAGCAACCTCAAACATTTTTGACCAAATCAAATTTCGCATCATTTCAGAAATTCTGAGTTTTCTCCATCAACAAAGTTGAAATCCCTAGATCATATTTGTAGCTACTTTTTCCTATAGCTCTCACATCTGTTCAGTTACCAAAAGCTAATAAATCTATTGGAATATTTCACCTCCTCTCTGTATTTGCATCATCTCTCCATCTAGTTTAGCCTACTTCTCATTTATAATATTACATAAGTCTCTTACTTAACACAATATTAAACAATATTTAAATCCCTACTATGTGCCAAACACTGGTCATATGACAGACACACCTTCCACTTGCTCTCCTTACATACATCTGTTTTTCTCCCTTTCAAAAAATTCTACCACGTGAATAAATTCTACCAAGTTCTAATCATGTAACTCCACTTCTAAAATCCTTCAGTGCATAACAAATTAAGCAAACACTACTTAGTTGGGATTTCAAGGTTTTGAGCAAAATAGCTCTAAAATATTATACAACCTCATTCCCCACTTCTCCATTTTAAGCCCCACCGCTTTAGTCAAACAATAAATTTCCCACTGTCACTAGAATGCACTCTTCATATATATTTTAACTTCACTTTGTTTTTCTCACTAGGATATACTCTCTCCTACTCTTCATTGATCAAAATCTCATCTTTACTTGAAATCTTCTTTGAATACCCATCTTTATGAAGTCTCTCCTAGGAACACTTTATGGATATCTCTTTTATGGTATTAATATTTCCCTGTTCCATGGTTATCCTTGAAAGTTCTGGGGACCCTTTTTATTAGTGGCAAGTAACAGAAGCCTAACTCAAAATTACTTGAGTAAGAAAATGAATGTTTTGATTTGCAGTAATAAAATATCCAAGGGGAACTAGATCCAGGGGTTCTAACAAAGTCAGAAGGATTTGTTTTTGTTTTTGTTTTTGTTTTTTTCTTTCTATCTCTTGAATGTTTTCTTCAGTGTTGGTTGGCTTCATCCTAAGGCCTGCAGCATTCATATGCAATTCCCAGCAATTGCAGGGTTATGTAATTCTTAGACTTAGGAAACCTAGTGGGAAGAGAGATTACTTTCCTAATAATTACAAAATGTCACTGAATTGATTTGAAAGATCTGAATATGGCGATGAGCCCATTTATGAATTAATCACTAAGTTGAAGAGAACTGAGTACACTGAGCCAACAAATCTAGATCAAATGACCGATCTTGGAACTTGCGGTTATTGTCAGTTCTACTCAAATCACTTGGACAGAAAATGGATGAGTGTATAAGTCAGTTCCTACAGCCCAAACTCCATAACTCAATGACATAACTGTAAACATTAATCCTGCATCATCTACAGGGTTCAGCTGATCTTGACAAGGTTGATCCTCGTTCTTTAGATTAGCACTGCTGCACATATTTCTCATTCTCCTCTTGGGACCAGTGGACTAATCAGGCAATGTCCAACATTCAAAAGACCAAGTCTTTCTGTGCAAGACCATTGCAAGTTTCTGTTTGTATCACATCTACTAATATCAATCAGGCAAAGCAAGTCAAGTGGCAGAATCAAGGAGCACGAAGATAACCCTACTTATGGTATTAGGTACTTCAAGGTTATGCTACAGAGAAAGATGAAGAATTACAGCCTGAAATTCAGTCGACCACAGTGAGAGTTGTTCTCAGAGGAAAACGCAAGATTCTCATTAAAATTAAAGTAAATGGATTCAGGGAAGCAAAAATAACAGTTGTAGAGACCGTCAATTTTTATCTTAATCAATCCTTAATATGTTATAAGAATCTTAATGGCACAGAGTTTATCTAATTTAATTTTGAAAACTCTGTGGTTCCTAAAAGAGTGTATTCATTCAGTTAATATTTATCAAGTGTAAAATTTCCAATTCCTTTTTGCAACAAACACTGTAATATTTCCTGCAGGGAGGCGTAGAATTTTCAGTTCTTGTTACATCAATTAGGAACATTTTCAGCTTCAATGAACACATTACCTGATTAATAGCAGGTTTAATCAAACAGGAGCTTTTTTTTTGGATTTAAGAATGTGGAGCTATGCAGCTGCTTTTGTTCATTATTATCTGAGACTGCATGCTTGTGAGTTTCTTTGCCTTTACCTTATGGCTGCAAAATGGCTACCACAGCTCCAAGTATCACATCAGCATTCCTGGTAAGAAGATGTGGCAAAGGACTGGTGCCAGCTTTATCCATACCTGCAGCAGAAGAGAATTATTTTTTCCAAGTTTCCCAGGATGCCTCCAGCTCTATTTCATTGGCTAGAACTGTGTCACCTGCCCAATTACTGTTCCAGGAGATACTGAGAAAGTGAGTATGTCTTTTACGTGTTCCATGGTAAAGGCGCAGAAGAATCAGATTAGGAACATTTAATGGTCTAGGCAAACTACAACCCCCATCCTTCTGCCCCTATGAAAAGCTACATTTAGACAACATTAAACAGTTCTTATTATTCAACAGGATTCATTAGTCAATCAAACATGCAAGTGAATATTGATTTTAGAGTAAAAACCTAGGTGTGGAAGATGGCTAAATCATAGTTCCATAAGCACAGAGAAGTCATTTAACTTCTCTGAGCCTCTGTTCCCTGATCCCTATCATAGGAATGATGACAGCCACTCTGATGGGTTATGGTGAAAATTTAATGAGATAATAAAATTGAAGGGCATCACACAGCATCCAACACAACACTGATCCTCTAAAAAGTATAGTTTTATTATTATTTGATAGATTGACAAGTCTAGGGTATTTTACCTTTACACAGAACAAGATGCTAGAGAAACAGGGTTCCAACTGTAAGCATTTTGCTTCTTGTTTTACAGAAATTATTTTAAAACTTTTCCAGGATGGGAAAAGGGGAAGATGCAACTTATGACTTTTTTTCTTTTTCTGAAAAATCTTATGTTAATATTTAAATGGTGTCGAGAATAACTTTCCTGTCCACTTTTTTAGGATTCTGTTAATGATAGTGGGTTCTACAGTATTTTTAATATGAATGTATGTCATCTAGTTCTATTCTGTAAGGCAGATTAACCAAAAGCAGAGTACTACCATAGTAAAGAAATTTTAAAAAAGGAGCGTGTTTTATACTTATTCTGAAAAATTACATGCTGTATAGTGTTTGGAAAGAAATTTTCAACATATAAAAGTACTATAATTTTTCCTTAGAAAATTATTGAAAGAATATGTATGTAATGGCCTGACCCTCCATCACAAAGCTGTGGGTGGTTCAAGGGATTTTGATGTGGTATTAATGGTAACACTATGAGTCTGTACAGTGCTTTAAAGTTTACATAGCCACTTCATGTCAGATTTCATTTGATTCTCATGGAAGAATTAGGAGGTAGATAATATGCTTTTAATTTTGCCAATGAGAAATACAAAGTTTAGAAAGTTTAAACAACTTGTTAAAACTCACAAAAAGAGTCAGGGTGGACGAAGGCAGCCAAAAAGTACAAACTTCCATTTAACAGATAAATAAGTACTAGGGATGTAACATACAACATGACAAATACCATTAACGCTGCTGTATGTTATATATGAAAGCTGTTAAGAGAGTCAATCCTAAGAGTTTCCATCACAAGGAATTTTTTTTCTATTTCTTTAACTTCTTAGCTATATGAGATAATGGATGTTCACTAAATTTACTGTGATAATCATTTCATGATGTATGTAAGTCAAATCATTATGCTGTACATCTTAAATGTATACAGTGCTTTATGTCAATTATATCTCAATAAAACTAGAAGAAAGAAAAAGAGTCAGGGTAAAAATGAGACTAAAATCCAGAATTTCAGATCCTAATTTCAGGACCCTGAGCACCAGAGGTGGAGTTACTCATCCATGATCAATCAGCTTTGTGACTTAAAACACTATGCCTCAGTCTCCTCCTTGATAAAGTGAGGGTTCTATTAGCACTTACCTCATAAGGTTGTCATGAGGATCTAGTTAGACCACACCATACAGCAATGACTTGCACTTAATAAGCAGGCTTAAAAACATTAGGTATTATTTTTACTAGCATCCTTAGTATGTTTCACTTCCTAGTATCATCTAAGCAGCACAAAGGAAGGTAAGGTAGAAATGATCTGAGTGTTTCCAATAAACCAGATATTCTCAGGGTCAAAGCAACTCCCTGGTAGTAGGTTGGATATCCTGGGAGACATCAAATCCTAGGGACTCATTGATGAGTTACTGCTCTTGGGGACAAATTGTATACTGGGAGACTCAAGTGTAAGGCAAGTATCAACTAGTACCTAGACATCAGTTAGCAAATGGCATCTTTCCTGGTAGATTTCATCCCAATTTTTCTTCAGTAACATAGAAATCTGAAATCTCCCTTAACTTTCCTCCTTTGTTCTTTCAGGTCTGATTCTGCATAAGGATCCTACTTGCCTCCTTTGGTTAGCTCAAGTGAATAATTTTGCACAGCGTAATCTCAAAGTTGGAACCACATTTCTTAATAAACAAAGAGGAACATATATTTCCTAGAGTATTTTATGAGCCAAGGACTGCATTAGGTACTCACTCCATAAAGATGAACCTGGAGAGTTCCATTTCTTAGGAAACTGTATAGAATAAATGGAGGCAGGTATGAAAACAAGTACGGTTAATGCAATTTCATGAGTGCTATAATGAAAAATGTGCACAAATGCTACGGATTACAGATGTAGTGACCAGCAGGCTGGGGAGAGTGGGTTAAGTGCTTAGGTTACAGGAGTCACAGACTGGCAGCTTCTGGCTGAGTCTAGCCACAGAGCAGATGAAATTTGAATAACGTAAGTAGGCATAAGCTCTCTGTCTAGCATAAGCTCTCCATGTAAGTTTCTGCAAATTTGACTTTTGACTTTAAGTAAAAATGATAACAAATATACATACACCTAACATAGTCCTTATCCTGGAGCAGAGAAGTAGCACTTATGGCTTAAATATAAGATATAAAGTTCCCAAGAGTTACTGAAATGCAAAGAAACAGATGAAAGCATAGATGCATTCTATTCTGCCATTTGAAGTTAGAAATAATGTCTTAATGAACAAGATATCACCAGATGCAACACATCTTAATATTTCTTACAGGTAAGCAATGTGAAGATAATAGACGTGAAGGATTTTCACTAAATAGTTCAAAGCATTACAATTTTTATCAGGGTCACCTTTATTGTATGCAGGGCCCTGGACAAAAAGTTTCTTCAGGGTCCCATGGCTCTATGCACAATTTGATTTTTAGAATTATTCCAAAATACATTGGCCCATGTGAGGTTTGGTAATTTGTTGATGGATATTTGGAAAAATTGATAGAGAAGAGATGCTAACATATTTGTTTATTGCCTTAATAAGTCCATGAGAAGATTCTTTACAGATTCTAAGCACCATCTCTTTTTGTTCCAGGCCAGGAACCATCTCTTTGTTCTTTATTATCGTGTGCATTATTCCTGGATAATTTTAAATCTGTCACCACAAAAAAAGGCAGAAATGTTATTTTTCACAATGCCATGGCTCTTTAGCACCTATTTGTATTGAAACAGCATAGATCTTCCTGCCTCTGCAGTTGCCTATTTCACGTGTATTTAATGCTGATTAAATCATTACTCATGCCATGACATCATCTGTCCGTGAATGCTAACTCCTGATAACTCTCTCAAAGTTTGTTATCATGCTTTATTGATGCTGAACACAAATGCATTATCTTACCCAAAGTACGCTAGAAAATGGTAATGATCATTCATTTTCTAGTCATGTTAAATTTGCTCTTTGGAATTTTAAAATATAAATCTAAAACCGTATCCTCTCTTGAACTATTTAGGCTACAGTCACTGCATTCCGACATCGTGATTTCTTTCAGTGTTTATGGCAGAGCTGCCTTCTATACACGGCCATGAGCAGAAAGCCTGGGAGACGTTCCCATGGCCCAAGCAAGAAGAGCAGTTTCATTTGCACAAATTCCATCTCTAGCATTTCTGGCAGGGCTTAAGACTGTTCTAAGACAGCACACCGTCACCACATTGATCAGGCATGAGAAAATACATAGGTCTAAAAAGCCCCTTGGTGCAACGATTGGTCTCCAAACCCCTCAGAGCAGATAGGTGTGACAACCTCATAGGACTCTGTAACTTGTGATGTGTAGCCTATCAAGGGGTTGGAGTGACTTCTCTGGGTACCCAAAGCAAGGGACATATAGCATGCAGGACACCTGCCAGCATATGCACTGCCGCTGGGTAAACCAGAGATGGCAATGTGGTCAGAGGATGAATGGGTGAGAACTGACATACCAGTCCATATAGGTATTTCAAGTCAATACTCTTACAGACCAGAACTCTGAATTCATCCTCTATCTGATGGGAGTGTGTGTCATCCCAAATCAGCATGTCAGCACCCTTCTGGAGGTCCATGAAATCAGTGCTGTGCTGACTCACCAGGTTACCCTTTTTGATCATAGCTCATCCTTGGAGCACTGAGGCAACCATCATAGGCACAAGTCCTGGAGCTCTTCAGAGCATCTGATCAACCTGACTTAATGGCAAGGGATGTAAAGGGTTAAAGGGTTAAAGGACACTCTAAAGGGGAGAAACAGGGACTAGGATCTACAGAGACTACACTGCCAGTCCCAGTAGGTCTCAGTTTCCAGAAGGGACTTAAATATTTAGAGGGAGGTACTCCAAAGAAAAGACCTCTTGAGCTGGTCTTATCTTTTCCATCAAACGTGTACTCCCTCTGTAGCCTATTTTTATATCATATTAATAGGTACTGTAGACAAAGTGGTATCCTTGGAATAATAAAGATTGAAAACATTGAGTTAAACAAAGTTTAGAATTATTTAAGGGTGGAATTCTCCATGCGTGTTACATTCATTGTGCTTCGGACGTCTCTAGAAGACAGTATATCCCCAGAAGTTATGTGCCACATGGTAGTTTATTCAATAACTGTGTTTAAATGAATACAAAATAAGGCAATAAAGGAATGAAAAAGCATTTAGACTGTTGGTATAGTCGGAGATGACACACTTGATCTTAGGGATTATATTATCAATATCTGGGCACAATCCTGGCTCTAATCTTACGTGACATATACCAATGAGCCAGGTACTAAATTTCTCTGTGCCTCAGTTTCCTCATTTTAAAAATTAGAATAATAATCCAATTGTCGTGAATGCTGTTATGAAAGTATGGATCATATAGCACATAAA
The DNA here is from genome assembly GCF_949987535.1 of Balaenoptera acutorostrata. NCBI lineage: Eukaryota > Metazoa > Chordata > Mammalia > Artiodactyla > Balaenopteridae > Balaenoptera > Balaenoptera acutorostrata. The sequence goes on from NC_080072.1 coordinate 22,566,085, forward strand.
ACAATTATTCAATGCCTGGTTTATGGTCTAGTGTCAATATATTTTCCTCACATCATCTCCCTCATGAGAATGCTGTATGAATAAAGATTGTATGCAATGTGCAAAGCACTTTTAAAAAGGCTGGCATATACAACGTGCTCAAAGATGTTACTTATTATTACCACCTCTTTGTCTATACCTTCATTCAACGTTTAAATGACTTCAACAAAGAGTCATACAAGTTCAGTTTGAACATCTCTACTAGAAATTTCTTTCCCTTTATTGCTTCTTGTATCATTTTTTGAAATCTAGCCTTTTTCCAATTTTATCTGTCATTGTTCCTAAATATAGATCTTTTTGAGCCACATCGATATCTTGGGCAAGATAAAGATTACTATTTCTCTCTATTTATTTTTTTTATTCGAGTTCAAAATGCCTGGCATGCACACCACTGTATGTACCAGTATATGCAACCTCAGGAAGCCCACAAAGAATTAAAATGACAGACTTCCCAAGTGAGCTAAGGAACAGCCCTCAAAGGTGGAAACATTACATAGATATCCATTGGCTTTAGGTGACTAAAACATTCTCCTACATTTTGCCAGTATCTATAGTGCAAAAAATGTTTTTGCGAAAAATAAATTGGAAAACTTTTATAGGGTCTCCTCCTTTGTGAGGCCCACATTTTTTAAAAGAAGTCATGCTAAACTTCTGTCATCCACATATCTCCTTATAATGACTGAGTTGATACAAAACAGAATCAAATTGAAAGTTTATCCCCTATTTCTCAGATAATTCTTCATATCTCATTTCCTATAGTTAACATTTTAGAAAATTTTAAGAAAATTCAAAAGATTAATCTTAATTCGAATTCACATACATGTGTATTCTGTTATTCACATGGTACCACAGGAGAAGATTAAGGCAAGTTCCTTTTCTACGTGTTAGAGATTCAAAGCTGAAGAATTATTTTATAATCAGTTGCTTTAGACAAATCCTCATACTGCATTCCAACTCAGGGTTCTATCAGACAGATTATTCCTATTCTTATTATTTCAACAAATGATTTTCAAACCATCCTGATTATTGCTTTTTCCAAATAACTCTCAAGATTGAGAGATCACCTGGGTGATATTTTCCTTAGTGGTGAATTCTTATTTCTATTAGAAATCATTTGAGGGCAGAAGGAGGGGAATCATTTTGTATATTCTGGGATGGAATTTTACATGCATTTAAAAAGAATTCTTTTTATCAACCACAATAATAAATCTATATAGTTATGGGAATGGGTCAAAACATCCCCTATTCCATGTACACACAGCATAAAATGAAGATACTGATGTTAAAATGCCCGGCAGGTAATGTGCCCTTCTGTGCTCTGCATGAGTGGAGCATATAAGGATCCAGACCTCACACATGGCCAGATGCACTCTGTGCCATCAAAAGTGACTAAGACGGACTAAACTTTGGATAAGTTTCTTACTGACTATGGGTCCCTGACTTCTCTTTTCTCAGAACATTTACTTGAGAAAACTTGCAATTATAAATTCTTTCTCTGCCTCTAAAAATAGGCAGAAAACAAAAATAGAATCCAAGAAAGAACTGAGGGAAAAAAATTTGTCTCCCCTGGCTCTCAAGAATTGAGTTGCAGTAAAGAGAATGCCTCCCTCATGGATATCTTTCTTTGGTGATATATTTTTCAATTTGGCATAATTGGTCATCTTTTGCCATGCAATTATAAAATAAAAAATCTAATCAAGCTCCTGAAATTATATGTAAATATTGGTATTTTTCTCATATATGTATACTTTTCTCATATGTGATCCATAAATTTCAGACAATTTTTAAAGGCGTTCATTACTTCTAAAGAACCACTGGTTCAAAGCAGACCTGCTTGTTATACTTACATAGCAAATAAATGTTTAAATCATTTTCATATACATAGTCATATTTGATGATTCTGTAAAATTTATCAAACAGTACAGATGTAGCTAACTGTAATTTTAAAGGAAAAATCATTAGCTATAAAACAAATAAAATTAAAGGTGATTCATTTATGGACAGAAGCTAGTTTGTGGCAATATTAAACACAAATCGAAGTTCTATTCCCAAGTCATTTGTACTATTCTGTATCATTGTTTATCATTAAGGATTTGAAATGCCTTTAGAATACACAGTGGTATGGGATTGAAAATTTACATTTCACTAGAGTACAAATCAGATGAAATTCTAACTACAAAGTGATGCTATGGGCAAATGGCAAAGTTTTTCAATGATTTCCAAGGTTGGCAATTTGGAACAATTAGAATGCCTTTCATTAAATCTTTTATAATATCTTTAAAATAGATAAGAATGTGTCTTTCACATAAAGTAACCACTTCTGGGCCACCATCTTTGATACATGGAAAGGTGGTGAGAACACAAAACATCTAAGGATTTCCTCATCCTTTGTTGATAAATTAGGTAGTACTGTCTTTTAGGGACAATAAATACAATAGATGGAGTTCAAAACAGCAAAAATGGAGGCACAAACCATATTTCTGCCCACTGTTTCCTTTAAAAAGTATCTGCAATCACTTTTATTTTTAGCTTTATAAAAACTCTTTGTAATGTTGTATATTTCTATTTTATAGTAAGAAGACTTTCCTGAGAATTAATGAAAAGATGAATGTGACTTTAGGCTTTGTAGAATACCCAGGAATGGTTTTCATTCTTATCCCAGAATCAGAACATATACCTGAAGAGTAGTCCTTTGTAAGACGAGAACTCCAACTGAGTCCTTGCAAAAATACCGAGGCAAGAACAAGAACTTCAAAACGAAAAATATGCTTAATTTTAGATAGTGTGATATTAGTTAAAAGGCATTGATTGATAGACTTGTAGGCTAAAATACTGCACTAGGTTTAATGGGAATCATTTCAAGAGGATAAAGTAGTCGTAAAAATCTAAGTCGATTGCTTACCATTGATCACATTAGTCAAAGGTTATTGTCACTATCTGTCAGGTTTGATTAAAGAAAAAAAGGAGAAACATGAGGTGGAGAGAAAATCAATAGAATGGCAGGATGGGGAAAAAGTGAATATTTTCCATCAGTTTTGGAAACCAGAAATGATAAATTGATCTGTTTGAGAAAATCAAAGAGACAAAAACCAAGTCTGTCTATTTCCACTCTTATTTGCCCCACCTGCCCATGTCTCAAACTCCCAGACACACACATACAAAGAGAGGATGAGAACCAGAATTATGTGACAGGGAGAAGGTATGGTTCAGGTATCAGAGGTAATGGCAGACAAAAATAGTTTTGGTTCTAAAAGAACATCTTCAGAAAAATATGATAACAATGATTATAATTAACATTTACCAAAGGTTTTGGTAAGTGGTACATATTGGGCTGAGTTACACTCATCAGATCGTTTCTTTTTCAAAATTGTCCTATGAGATAGATGTAGTCATTGTTCCTTTTTCCTAAGTGAAAATAAAACGCTCAACAAGTATAACTTGTTTCTTTCATAAATTTATTAAGTGGCATAACAGAAAATCCAAACTAGGCCTATTCAAATCTAGAGCCCAGTATATTAAGCCCAATGCTATAATAATATATTTTGGGTATGATTGAAGTCTATGAAAAATATAGTGTTTTAAAAAGGTTAATATTATTGTCCAATGCTGGGTGTTTTCTAAGAATGAATATATTTTTAGAAACTTTTATTCTCTTTGACCGTCAGCTTTTATTACTTTTTTCCTGATTACATAGGTAATACAGGCTTATTATAGCAGACATCCAAGAAATTTCTTCTACTGAAAATAGACATTTTCGGTAATCCTTAATCATTGAAAATATTCACCTCTACCTGATTACTAAATATTTCTCCTGAAACTTTTGGAAGCAGATAAATTTGCAGAGGCTTTTTTTACTTTTTTCTTTTTTTTAGATTTTAGAAAGGTAAGATAATAAAATACATACCTGATGAAATACTAGTGTGGACTGGGGCACCACCCTATTACCCATTACAGTAATATTTTTTCAGCAAATCATTGCCTATTTGCAATAATTAGAATAAACTGCAACTCAAATCACGTGTCAGTTTAGGTCAAGATTTGCTGCCAAATAAGTTCAAAGTCAATTAGTTTTTGTCACCAAATATATCATGAAAAAAAATTTAGAGCTCTATGTTTTTCAGAATTGCAGATAAGTGATTATGGGCTTGCATTACATATATTTTTTACTACAACTTGATCTTTTTCACTTTACCATCTTTCTTAAGATATATTTTTGTGTGATTACATAGAGATTCACATTACTCATTTTAATATCTGCATATTATTCCATTTTATGGATGTACCATAGTTTATTGCTGGTGATAAAAATTAATTTTTGTTATTTGTCAGACTAATTTAGACTTCTTTCATCTTTCACATGGCTTTTATCACTTGTCATGATCTGAATGACCCACGATTCAAATTATTTTTATTAGGTCACTTTCCTGGATGTTGCTTCTTGTAATAATAATTCAAAAACTAACATTCATTCTGAAAAGTGCTAAGTGATTTCACATCTTTGTGGCCAAAATGTAAGCCATGTTGTGAAGGAGCATACTATACTGCAAGACTTAAAAACAGGAGATATTGGATATTGATTGATTTTCTTTCTAACCCAAAATAGGTATGTGGCTTTGGGCAATTTCTTAGGCTATCTGGGAATAAATGATTGTGTCTTTAAAAAGCCACAGGTTGAAATAAATGTTTTTTTTTTTTTTTAAATTAATTTATTTATTTTTGGGTGTGTTCGGTCTTCGTTTCTGTGCGAGGGCTTTCTCTAGTTGCAGCGAGTGGAGGCCACTCTTCATCGCGGTGCGCGGGCCTCTCACTGTCGTGGCCTCTCTTGATGCGGAGCACAGGCTCCAGACGCGCAGGCTCAGTAGTTGTGGCTCACGGGCTTAGTTGCTCCGCGGCATGTGGGATCTTCCCAGACCAGGGCTCGAACCCGTGTCCCCTGCACTGGCAGGCAGATTCTCAACCACTGCGCCACCAGGGAAGCCCCGAAATAAATGGTTTTTAAAACGTATGACTATAATACAATTTTCTCCAAACATTTTTAGAATATAAGGCAGAGAGAAAATAATACTTTATCTTTGAGGCATATTGGGATAAATGGTAGCCAACAAGCTTAACAGCTCTAGCTGTCCCAGGACCCACATGGACACCCTAAAAACTTAGGGGATCCATATTCCTGGCACAACAATTGAGAATTTTTGCAACAAAGTATTGATGAAATCTATTTGATTGCCATGCAAATGACTTCACTATTGGAACCCTGTTACAGGCTTCTAGACTCAAACAGCTTTTTACTTCCCCAGGAGAATATGATCTTTGAAATCTGATTTTTCAAGCTAGAAGACTTGAAGTAGGTAGAAAAAAAGTCCATGGTGGGTCAACACACTTGCTTGGTATCTAGGCTTTTACTGTCATGTTGCTCTCTTATCCTCAACATATAGCTTTACCATGTTCTCTAAGAAGTTCTACTTTCAGCTATTTTGCCTAAACTCCAGACAGAAGAAGGTAAAGAGTGGAGAGAGGCTATACCTATCTCCTTTAAAGGACATGTTCCAGAATTCACAAATAAAACTGTTTGCATCTCATTAGTTAGAAGGTATTCATGATCATACTCTACAAGAAAGGCTAGGGAGGAGGACCTTCAAGACCGTGGAGGAGTAAGACATGGAGATCACCTTCCTCCCCACAAATACATCAAAAATACATCTACAAGTAGAACAACTCCTACAGAACCCTACTGAACTCTGGCAGAAGATTTCAGACTTCTCAAAAGGCAAGAAACTCCCCATGTACCTGGGTAGGGCAGAAGAAAAAAGAAAAAACAGAGACAAAAGAATAGGGATGGGACCAGCACCTCTGGGATGGAGCTGTGAAGGAGGAAAAGTTTCCACACGCTAGGAAGCCCCTTAACTGGTGTAGATGGGGAGGGCAGCGGGGGGGGAAGCTTCGGAGACACGGAGGAGAGCGCAGCAACAGGGGTGCAGAGGGCAAAGCAGAGAGATTCCCACACAGAGGATCGGTGCCAACCAGCACTCACCAGCCCGAGAGGCTTGTCTGCTCATCCGCCGGGGTGGGCAGGGGCTGGGAGCTGAGGCTTGGGCTTCGGTCGGATCCCAGGGAGAGGACTGGGGTTGGTGGCAAGAACACAGCCTGAAGGGGGCTAGTGCGCCACAGCTAGCCGTGTGGGAGTCCGGGAAAAAGTCTGGAACTGCCTAAGAGTCAAGAGACCATTGTTTTGGGGTGTGGGAGGAGAAGAGATCCAGAGCACCGACTAAATGAGCTCCAGAGAAAGGCGCGAGCCACAGCTATCAACACAGACACCAGATACAGGCATGAAATGCTAACGCAGCTGCTGCAGCCACCAAGAAGCCTGTGTGCAAGCACAGGTCACTATCCACACCTCCCCTCCCGGGAGCCTGTGCAGCCCGCCACTGCCAGGGTCCTGTGATCCAGGGACAACTTCCCTGGGAGAACACACGGCACGCCTCAGGCTGGTGCAACGTCACATTGGCCTCTGCCGCCGCAGGCTTGCCCCGCACTCCGTACCCCTCCCTCCCTCCTGCCTGAGTGAGCCAGAGCCCCCGAATCAGCTGCCCCTTTAACCCCCTCCTGTCTGGGCAAAGAACAGATGCCAGAGGGTGACCTACATGCAGAGGTGGGGCCAAATCCAAAGCTGAACCCCAGGAGCTGTGCAAACAAAGAAAAAAAAGGAAAATTTCTCCATGCAGCCTCAGGAGCAGTGGATTAAATCTCCACAATAAACTTGATGTACCCTGCATCTGTGGAATACCTGAATAGACAACAAATCATCCTAAAATTGAGGAGGTAGACTTTGAGAGCAACTGTAGACTTGGGGTTCGCTGTATGTGACTGACCAGTTTCTGATATTTATGTTTATCTTAGATTAGATTTTAGCACTTCTTATCATTGGTGGATTTGTTTAATGGTTTGGTTGCTCTCTTCTTTTATTTTCTTTTTTTTAATAACTTTTAAATTTTTTTATTTTAATAATATTTTCTAAAGTTTTTTATTTTAATAACTTTATTTCATTTTATTTTATTTTCTCTTTTTCCTTTTTCTCCCTTTTCTTCTGACTTGTGTAGCTGACAGGGTCTTGGTGCTCCAGCCGGATGTCAGGCCTGAGCCTCTGAGGTGGGAGAGCCGAGTTCAGGACATTGGACCACCAGAGACCTCCCAGCCCCATGTACTATGAATCAGCGAGAGCTCTCCCAGAGATCTCTGTCTCAAAGCTAAGATCCAGCTCCACTCAACAAACAGCAAGCTCCAGTGCTCCCCATGCCAAACAACAGGCAAGACATGAACACAAACCCACCCATTAGCAGAGAGGCTGCCTAAAATCATAATAAGTTCAAGACACCCCAAAACACACCACCAGATGCAGTCCTGCCCACCGGAAAGACAAAATCCAGCATCATCCACCAGAACACAGGCACCAGTCACCTCCACTAGGAAGCCTGCACAACCCACTGAACCAACCTTACCCACTGAGGGCAGAAACCAAAAACAATTGGAACTACAAACCTTCAGCCTGCAAAAAGGAGACCCCAAACACAGTAAGATAAGCAAAATGAGAAGACAGAGAAATATGCAGCAGATGAAGAAGCAAGGTAAAAACCCACCAGACCAAACAAATGAAGAGGAAACAGGCAGTCTACCTGAAAAAGAATTCAGAGTAATGATAGTAAAGATGATACAAAATCTTGGAAATAGAATGGAGAAAATACAAGAAACGTTTAATAAGGACCTAGAAGAAACAAAGAGCAAACAAACAATGACGAGCAACACAATAAATGAAATTAAAAATTCTCTAGAAGGAATCAATAGCAGAATAACTGAGGCAAAAGAACGGATAAGTGACCTGGAAGATAAAAGAGTGGAAATAACTACTGCAGAGCAGAATAAAGAAAAAACAATGAAAAGTATTGAGGACAGTCTCAGAGACCGTGGGGACAACATTAAACACACCAACATTCAAATTATAGGAGTCCCAGAAGAAGAAGAGAAAAAGAAAAGGGCTTAGAAAATATTTGAAGAGATTATAGTTGAAAACAAACCTAATATGGGAAAGGAAATAGGCAATCAAGTCCAGGAAGCACAGAGAGTCCCATACAGGATAAATCTAAGGAGAAACACATCAAGACACATAATAATCAAACTACCAAAAATTAAATACAAAAAAAAAAATTAAAAGCACCAAGGGAAAAGCAACAAATAACATAGAAGGGAATCCCCATAAGGTTAACAGCTGATCTTTCAGCAGAAACTCTGTAAGTCAGAAGGGAGTGGCAGGACATATTTAAAGTGATGAAAGGGAAAAACCTACAACCAAGATTACTCTACCCAGCAAGGATCTCATTCAGATTTGACAGAGAAATTAAAACCTTTACAGACAAGCAAAAGCTAAAAGAATTCAGCACCAACAAACCAGCTTTACAACAAATGCTAAAGGAACTTCTCTACGCAGGAAACACAAGAGGAGGAAAAGACCTACAATAACAAACCCAAAACAAATAACAAAATGGTAACATGAACATGCATATCAATAACTCTCTTAATTGTAAATGGATTAAATGCTCCAACCAAAAGACATAGACTGGATGAATAGATACAAAAACAAGACCCATATATATGCTGTCTACAAGAGACCCACTTCAGACCTAGGGACACATACAGACTGAAAGTGAGGGGATGTAATAAGATATTCCATGCAAATGGAAATCAACAGAAAGCTGGAGTAGCAATTCTTATATAAGACAAGATAGACTTTAAAATAAAGACTATTACAGGAGACAAAGAAGGCCACTACATAATGATCAAGGGATCAATCCAAGAAGAAGATATAACAATTGTAAATATTTACACACCTAATATAGGAGCACCTCAATACATAAAGCAAATGCTAACAGCCATAAAAGGGGAAATTGACAGCAAGACAGTTATAGTAAGGGACTTTAACACCCTACTTTCACCAATGGACAGATCAACCAAAATGAAAATAAATAAGGAAACACAAGCTTTAAATGACACATTAAATAAGATGGACTTAATTAATATTTATAGGACATTGTATCCAAAAACAACAGGACACACTTTCTTCTCAAGTGCTCATGGAGTATTCTCCAGGATAGATCATACCTTGGGTCACAAATCAAGCCTTGGTAAATTTAAGAAAATTGAAATCATAACAAGTATCTTTTCCGATCACAACACTATTAGACTAGATATCAATTACAGGAAAAAAACTGTAAAAAATACACTGAGGCTGAACAATGCATGACTAAATAACCAAGACATCACTGAAGTAATCAAAGAGGAAATCAAAAAATACCTAGAAACAAATGACAATGAAAACACGATGACCAAAAACCTATGGGATGCAGCAAAAGCAGTTCTAAGAGGGAAGTTTACAGCAATAAAATCCTACCTCAAGAAACAAGAAAAATCTCAAATAAACAACCTAAGGTTCCACCTAAAACAATTAGAGAAAGAAGAACAAAAAAACCCCAAAGTTAGCAGAAGGAAAGAAATCATAAAGATCAGATCAGAAATAAATGAAAAAGAAATGAAGGAAATGATAGCAAAGGTCAATAAAACTAAAAGCTGGTTCTTTGAAAAGATAAAGAAAAATTGATAAACCATTAGCCAGACTCATCAAGAAAAAAAGGGAGAAGACTCAAATCAACAGAATTAGAAATGAAAAAGAAGTAACAACAGACACTGCATAAATACAAAGGATCATGAGAGATTACTATAAACAACTATATGCCAATAAAATGGACAAACTGGAAGAAATGGACAAATTCTTAGAAAAGCACAACCTTCTGAGACTGAACAAGGAATAAACAGAAAATATAAAAAGACCAATCTCAAGCACTAAAATTGAAACTGCGATTAACAATCTTCCAACAAACAAAACCCCAGGACCAGATGGCTTCACAGGCAAATTCTATCAAACATTTAGAGAAGAGTTAACACCTATCCTTCTCAAACTCTTCCAAAATATAGCAGAGGGAGGAACACTCCCAAACTCATTCTATGAGGCCACCATCACCCTGATACCGACCAGACAAAGATGTCACAAAAAAAGAAAACTACAGGCCAATATCACCAATGAACATAGATGCAAAAATCCTCAACAAAATACTAGCAAACAGAATCCAACAGCACATTAAAAGGATCATACACCATGATCAAGTGGGGTTAACTCCAGGAAGGCAAGGATTCTTCAATATACACAAATCAATCAATGTGACACACCGTATGAACAAACTGAAGGATAAAAACCATATGATTATCTCAATAGATGCAGAAGAAGATTTTGACAAAATTCAACACCCATTTGTAATAAAAACTCTCCAGAAGGTAGGCATAGAGGGAACTTACCTCAACATAATAAAGGCCATATATGACAAACCCACAGCCAACATCGTCCTCAATGGTGAAAAAATGAAACCAATTCCACTAAGATGAGGAACATGACAAGGTTGCCCACTCTCACCACTATTATTCATCATAGTTTTGGAAGTTTTAGCGACAGTAATCAGAGAAGGAAAAGAAATAAAAGGAATCCAAATCAGAAAAGAAGAAGTAAAACTGGCACTGTTCACAGATAACATGATACTATACATAGAGAATCCTAAAGATGCTACCAGAAAACTACTAGAGCTAATCAATGAATTTCGCAAAGTAGCAGGATACAAAATTAATGCACAGAAATCTCTAGCATTCCTATACACTAATGATGAAAAATCTGAAAGTGAAATTAAGAAAACACTCCCATTTCCCATTGCAACAAAAAGAATAAATCCCTAGGAATAAACCTACGTAAGGAGACAAAAGACCTGTATGCAGAAAACTATAAGACACTGATGAAAGAAATTAAAGATGATACAAATAGATGGAGAGATATACCATGTTCCTGGATTGGAAGAATCAACATTGTGAAAATGACTATACTACCCAAAGAAATCTACAGATTCAATGCAATCCCTATCAAACTACCGATGGCATTTTTCACAGAAGTAGAACAAAAAATTTCCCAGTTGGTATGGAAACACTAAAGACCCCGAATAGCCAAAGCAATCTTGAGAAAGAAAAACGGAGCTGGAGGAATCAGGCACCCTGACTTCAGACTATACTGCAAAGCTACAGTAATCCAGACAGTATGGTACTGGCACAAAAACAGAAATATAGATCAATGGAACAAGATAGAAAGCCCAGAGATAAACTCACCCACATATGGTCACCTTATGTTTGATAAAGGGGGCAAGAATATATAATGGAGAAAAGACAGCTTCTTCAATAAGTGGTGTTGGGAAAACTGGACAGCTACATGTAAAAGAATGAAAGTAGGACACTCTCTAACACTATACACAAAAATAAACGCAAAATGGATTAACGACCTAAATGTAAAGCCAGACACTATAAAACTCTTAGAGGAAAACATAGGAAGAACACTCTCTGACATAAATCACAGCAAGATCCTTTTTGACCCACCTCCTAGAGAAATGGAAATAAAAACAAAAATAAACAAATGGGACCTAATGAAACTTAAAAGCTTTTGCACAGCAAAGGAAACCATAAACAAGATGAAAAGACAACCCTCAGAATGGGAGAAAATATTTGCAAGTGAAGCAACTGACAAAGGATTAATCTCCAAAATTTACAAGCAGCTCATGCAGCTCAATATCAAAAAAGCCAAACAACCCAATCCAAAAATGGGCAGAAGACCTAAATAGACATTTCTCCACAGAAGCTATACAGATTGCCAACAAACACGTGAAAGGATGCTCAACATCACTAATCATTAGAGAAATGGAAATCAAAACCACAATGAGGTATCACCTCACACCAGTCAGAATGGCCATCATCAAAAAACAATAAATGCTGGAGAGGGTGTGGAGACAAGAGAACCCTCCTACACTGTTGGTGGGAATGTAAATTGATATAGCCACTATGGAGAACAGTATGGAAGTTCCTTAAGAAACTAAAACTAGAACTACCATACGACCCAGCAATCCCACTCCTGGGCATATACCTTGAGAAACCATAATTCAAAAAGAGTCATGTACCACAATGTTCATTGCAGCACTATTTACAATAGCCAGGACATGGAAGCAACCTAAGTGTCCATCGACAGATGAATGGATATAGAAGATGTGGCACATATATACAACGGAATATTATTCAGGCATAAAAAGAAACAAAATCGAGTTATTTGTAGTGAGGTGGATGGACCTAGAGTCTGTCATACAGAGTGAAATAAGTCAGAAAGAGGAAAACAAATACCGTATGCTAACACATATTTATGGAATCTAAAAAAAAAAAAAAATGGTTCTGAAGAACCTAGGGGCAGGACAGGAATGAACATGCAGACGTCGAGAATGGACTTAAGGACATGGGGAGGGGGAAGGGTAAGCTGGGACGAAGTGAGAGAGTGGCATTGACATATATTCACTACCAAATGTAAAATAGATAGGTAGTGGGAAGCAGCAGCATAGCACAGGGAGATCAGCTCAGTGCTTTATGACCACCTAGAGGGGTGGGATAGGGAGGGTGGGAGGGAGACGCAAGAGGGAGGGGATATGGGGATATATGTATATGTATAGCTGATTCACTTTGTTATACAGCAGAAACTAACACAACAATGTAAATCAATTATACTCCAATAAAGATGTTAAAAAACTAATAATAATAAAAAATAATATAAAATAAAATAAAATAAAGAAAGAAAGGCTAGGAAATGCAGTCTTTATCCCCAATGGCCATGTGCCCATTTAAAGTTTATAGATTCTATTTTTAAGAAAATTGGGAGAGCATATAATATGGAACAACTAAAAGCTTGTTATTTTGTATATTGTTAGCATGTAAGCTCTAAAAGGAAAAGAATTGATTTTTGACCATTCCTCAATACAACTGACGTACAGATTTTACTACATTCAATATAATTTAATTCAGGAGTCTATGTACTGGACATAATCAGGGGATTTATATTTAAGCCATCACTCTTTTACCCAAGTCTTAAGTGAACTTCAAGTCATTTATTTTCTCTGAACCATCTCTTCCATTATCTGTAAGGTGAATGGATTAAACCAAATAAACTTATTGAAACCCCTAACTCTAGAATACTGGTGTTCTGGCAATAGGATATGGATGTTATCAACTAAAATAAAATATACGTAAATTACTTTTTATGATTTTCTTTCTCCAATTGTAATTTACATTGCAGAGTTGGTTAGGAAAACTTTCTCCAACAGATAATGGTATTTGAAAGACAGTAAGTCAGAAAGAGAAAAACAAATACCGTATGCTAACACATATATATGGAATCTAAAAAACAAACAAAAAAATAGTCATGAAGAACCTAGGGGCAAGACGGGAATAAAGATGCAGACCTACTAGAGAATGGACTTGAGGATACGGGGAGGGGGAAGGGTAAGTTGGCACAAAGTGAGAGAGTGGCATGGACATATATACACTATCAAATGTAAAATAGATAGCTAGTGGGAAGCAGCCGAATAGCACAGGGAGATCAGCTCAGGTGATTTGTGACCACCTAGAGGGGTGGGATAGGGAGGGTGGGAGGGGGGGAGATGCAAGAGGGAAGAGATATGGGGATATATGTATATGTATAACTGATTCACTTTGTTATAAATCAGAAACTAACACACCATTGTAAAGCAATTATACTCCAACAAAGATGTTAAAAAAAAACAAAAACAAACAAACAAAAAATTTCATTCTGAAAGACATTAGTTTGAATGTTCTATAAGTAGAGGAAATAACTTTTTGATCTTCTATAAGTAACTCGAAAATACAATTTCAAAAGCTTGAAATTTGTTAAAAGGCAATGTGAAAAGAACAAATGCCAAAAGATAACAATTCTCTTAATTTAACTTTCCAAAATATCATAACATTTCCCATCCCAAATACTCAGCACTAGATACACTTAATAGTAGTTTTGCAAAAAAACAAAGTTAAAGTCTATATAAAAACAAAACGTTTCATGCTAAATTCAAAATGATTCGAGACACAGACTTAACACTCTTCACAAAAATAATTCCAAATGGATCACAGACCTAAGGGTAAAACAAAAAAAATTATAAACTTTCTTAAATATCACATAGGAGGAAAACTAAAAGACTACGATATGGTGATGACTTTTTAGATATAACCAACTGCACAATCCATGAAATAAATAACTGATAAGCTGGACTTTATTACAATGAAAAACTCTGTTCTGCAAAAGACAATGTCAAGAGAATAAGACAAGCCACTGACTGAGAGAAAACATTTTCAAAAGTCATATCTGATAAAGGACTGTTACTGATAATATGCAAAAACTTCTTAAAACAACGAAAAGAAGACAAACAATCCAATTAAAAAATGGGCCAAAAACCTTCGTAGACACCTCATCAAAGGTGATATACGGGTGGCAAATAAGCACAAGAAAAGATGTTCCATATCATATGCCATCAGGGAAATGCAAATTAAACAAGATACCACTACTCAAATATTAGAATCATCAAATCCAGAATATTGACAATACCAAATGCTGGCCAGGACATGGAGCAATAGGAACTCTCATTCATTGCTGGTAGGAATGCAAAATGGTACACTTTGGAAGCAGTTTGGCAGTTTCTTACAAAACTAAACACACAATACAATCCAGCAATCACCCTCCTTGGTATTTACCCAAAGAAACTGAAGACTTATGACCACACGAGAACCTACATACAGATATTTATAAAGATTTACTCATAGCTGTCAAAATTTGGAAGCAACGAAGATGTCATTTCATAGGTGAAAGGATAAATAGATTGTAATACATTGAGACAATAGAATATTATTCACTGCTAAAAAGAAATAAGGTAATAAGCCTCGAAAATACATGGAGAAATCTTAAATGCATGTTACTAAGTGAAAGAAGCCAATCTGAAAAGGCTTCATACTATATGATTACAAATATATGACGTTCCAGAAAAGGCAAAACTATGGAGACAGTAAAAAGATCAGGGGTTAGACGGGAAGGAAGGATGAATAGGTAGAGCACAGAGGGTTTTTAGGGCAATGAAACTCTCATGTATGCTACCGTAATGGTGGGTTCATGTTGTTAGACATCTGTCCAAACATGTACAATGTATAACACCGAGTGTGAACCCTAATGTAAACTATGGACTTTGGGTTATAATGATATATCAATGTAAGTTCATCTACTCTGACAAAACAACCATATTGGTGATGGATGTTGATAGCTGGGGAGGCTATGCATATGTGGGGACAGGAAGTTCATGGAATATCTCTGTCCTTTGGCCTCAATTTTGCTGTGAACCTAAAACTATTCTTAAAAATGAAGTCTATTTAAAAAGAAAAAAAAAAGTTAAGCATAAATTATACAACATGTTGACATTAGGGAACACTGGGTTATGAGAGTACAGGAATTCTTTGTACTATCGTTGTAAATCTTGTTTGAATAACTAAAATTACTATTTCAAAATAAAAAGTCAAAAAATTTAAACATATGCTGACCACATGATACCTAGTTATTTGCACATGAAAAATAAATGAATATATTTATGCAAAGACTAGTTAGCATACAAATACTCTTGGCAGCTTTATTTGTAATAGGTAACACCTGGAAATAACCCAAATGCCCATCACAGGTCAGTAAAATAATTCTGGTGTATCCATTCAATACAATACTAGTCAGCAGCAGGAAGGAATGAATAGGCAGAGCATATTGATACCCAGGAAAATATGGATGAATCTCAAAATAATAATGAGTGCAAGAATTAGAGTATACACTCTATGATTTTATTTGTATAATTTTCTAGTAAATACAATCTAATCTATAGTGACAGAAAGCATTTGCCTAGGTAGGTACAAGAGGCTTGGTAGAGAAGGTGGTAGGGAAGGATTACAAAAGGGCAGGAGGAAACTTTTTCAGATGATGGATATGTTCATTATATTGACTTGAAAATGATTTCAAATATATATTTTTCACACATATATTTGATAAGTTATATTTATGCATATTTGATATTACATATTTATGTATTTTTATATATTTGATGTAATATATAAATATATATTTGATATTTGATGATTTTATACATATATACATCAAATCTATATAAAAACTTATCAAATTGTACATTTCACATACATCCAGTTTATTATATGCCAATTATATCTCAATTAAGCTGTTAAAAATAAAGTGATAAAACATTCACTGAACTGCCATTTTGAAAGAGTTCATTCTTATATTTTACGTGTTTCAAATTTGGTAAGCATAGTTCTATTTTGTATATCTTGAGATGAGAATGGACGGTGTATTATTCACATGAATCAGTCATTATCGTTTTAAAAATAGAGTAGTTTAGGAGTAGAGCAAGGGTTATTTCTTTACTTCAGTTTCTCCAAATGAATTTGGGGCTGAGCTTAGAGGTTTTAGCTCTTTTCACAATTTAACAAATTGCTTTCAAACTCTACTATTTTTATACAAGATCTTCCTGAGGATCATCCGGGTATAAAATTTATAGATGTCTGACTCGTATCAGCCACCAGCCATGCATCGATTTAATTAGTATTTTAGAAAAGTGTTTAAAAGCGACCAATGAGCATTTCAAGCATAATTTCGTTTTAACAAAGTGCTATTTGCGTATCCTTAATCTTTAGAGAAATGAATTTCTACTATAACCTATACTTTCCTAGGTCTTTGCAAAACTGCCTGTTAACCCAAGTCAGAGCATCAGGTAAAGAGGTTCTGCAAATGTATTTTTTCTTTTTGGTTATGCAAAATGCAAATACTGACATTAGCAGGGTAAATGGGTATGTGTATTTACTGTAATCTTTTATTCAAATTTCTTTCCAATACGTTTAAAATAAGAGAGGTATACAGAAAAAGTCCCTCAGAATTTGATTTTGATATGTAAAGATTATTCATCATCAAATATATGAACATTTGTAAAGTGCTTAGAAAATTGCCTGGCATATAGAACACTCTGTATAAAGTGTCTGGTAAAAATTAATAATTAAATAAATACTTTTTAAAAAGCATGATAATTAATCATGTTCCCCATGTTTCATAAAAATTATATAATTTTGGTCCTCTAAATATAGCAATTCTTCATGTTCTGCTTTTTTTATAAATTTATTTATTTAATTTTTGGCTGTGTTGGGTCTTTGTTTCTGCGCGAGGGCTTTCTCCAGTTGCGGCGAGCGGGGGCCACTCTTCATCGCGGTGCGCGAGCCTCTCACTGTTCCGGCCTCTCCCATTGCGGAGCACAGGCTCTAGATGTGCAGGCTCAGTAGTTGTGGCTCACGGGCCTAGTTGCTCCGTGACATGTGGGATCTTCCCGGACCGGGGCACGAACCCGTGTGCCCTGCATTGGCAGGTGGATTCCCAACCACTGCGCCACCGGGGAAGCCCCATGTTCTGCTCTTTATGTGCATAACAAGGTTATTGAATTTCAGGACCTGGGTTTTATACTCCCCACCACTGGCTTCCTTACTTCACCTCAGCCTCTGCTCCTCCTCTCCCACTCACTAGGCTGTCCTTGGCTGTGCTTCCTCCAAAGGAAGGGTGGATGGAAGATGCAAAAAAAAAAAAAAGGATTGATTTGGTAGATACAGTTAATCTGGTGTTGGCACCCTTTGGTTTTGAAAGACGGTCACCGATGATCCTTTCTCTCAGGGGTTGAAGTTTTGGGTTACTCTTCCCTGTCTCCTTCAATCACTATTCATTCCTGGTGTGGACTCACTTATTACATTTTTTGGGGGTGTGGAGGGTACAGTCTCTGGATGGAAGAAAAATTGTTCCAAGCCCAAATCTGGTCTGGGAGAGATTTAATTCTCCACCTCCTTTTGGGATAAATTACTGGCACATGATACAATGCTTCAGGGATTTTCTGATGAACTTTATTTAAATTAATGCTTATTCTAGGAAACTAGTTACTCATCGGCCCCTATGAATGTCAACGAACATTAGTCCATTGTCATGCAAGTCTAGTGGCTTTAACCAGATATTCTTTCCTTTTGTTTTAAATACTTATTGTCTTATAATTCTCTTTTTCTCATTAAATAATGCCACCAAGACTGAGTCTTCGAAGTAGCCCAGTAGAGATCTTTCCTACTGACTTAACATTGTAATAGCACTTTGAAACAGGCTGGTAACTAAATTACCTAAAATGTATTCTTCAGCATAACATATGATTCCCGCACTCCACGTTGTGTTTCTGGCCCTACATTCCATGCAGATTCTTTCAGTTGAGGTCCCCAGGGAGAACTCTTGAGGAGAGTCCCTTCATGAGGATGCACCTGTGGTCACCTTTTGCAGAGTCCACTCTGGACAAGGAAATATTCGCTTTGCCTCATGACTATCAGTGAACATGCAGTTCAGTCCCATTCTCACCTTTGGACTGTTCTAGGCAAAAGGCATATACTTGTTTCTCTCCCCTACATACCCCAGATAACACATGGCAAGTTTTGAAAAGGGATATATTGAAGGCCCATTCCTTGGCTTAAGATGGATACTACGTGTTCCCATCCTGATAGAGAAGGGAGAACTTGTCAGTCATTTAATATCTCTCTCCCAAGAAATCCTCAACATGGGTCTCCCTAATACTCCGACCTACCATTGTGTATGGCTTAAGTCTGGGTGAAGAGTCAGAGGTCCAAAAAGCCAAGAGTCACCCTGATAACAAGTTTAAATAGATAGTCAAACATACCTATTTAAAAGAAGGCATTTTGACACTTAATTGTATTTAATTTGGGGACTTCAGCCCAAACAGTCTCTTTTTTTTTTTTTTTTTTAATTAATTAATTAATTTATTTATGGCTGTGTTAGGTCTTCATTTCTGTGCGAGGGCTTTCTCTAGTTGTGGCAAGCGGGGGCCACTCTTCATCGCGGTGCTCGGGCCTCTCACTATCGCGGCCTCTTTTGTTGTGGAGCACAGGCTCCAGACGCACAGGCTCAGCAATTGCGGCTCACGGGCCCAGCTGCTCCACGGCATGTGGGATCTTCCCAGACCAGGGCTCAGAACCCGTGTCCCCTGCATTAGCAGGCAGACTCTCAACCACTGCGCCACCAGGGAAGCCCCAAACAGTCTCTTTTTAACATTCAATTAAATGTGAAAATAATACAATGTCGTCAGTGTTATACAAGGATTCTTCTTGCAGACATCCTAGAAGAAAGTTCAATGGATTCTTTGATATCCATCTTCAATGATTCTTATAAATGACTTTGAAATAAAAGTCACTGATAGAGATTGCTCATCAAAGAACAAAACATCTTGGTATTTATCATCAAAAAAGAAAAAAAAATGAAACCTTGTTATTTACATATGGCATGCTAAGATGAAACCATTCTTTATTGTGGAAAGATTAAAGTTTTTGGCCAGAGTTTATAAACAAGGACTCTGAAAGACAAATGTTTAGAACTAAAAATGCATCCTTTTTTGTCATAAAAAATTGAAAATCATTGAAATTGTACTGAATCCCCCTTAGCTTATTATTTCTGAGCATATTTTGTGACTAGCCCTGGAGCTTCTTTATGGGAAATATAACTTACAGGTAAGGGAAACATGCATCTCTTACTTTTAAGAGTTCTTTTGTTGTCCTAATAAATTGCCCCAAGATGTCCTGGAAATTAAAATATTTTCACATTCAATCTACAGCTCCTACCTGAATCTCTTACTAAAATACTTTGTCAGATCGCCTCTGATCATTTGTTTGTAATATACAGTCCCTGCATTAATAATTCACTCTTATTTTGACTGGTAACTGCAGAGCAAACCTTTAGTTTTCTGCCATGTCTTAACAATCAGCATAATTATTGCATTAGACATGAGCATAGATTTTTCTTGCCTATTTTCTGATTTTGTTATTTTTTTCATTTTAAGAGTTCACAGTGTTTCACACCCTAGCATCTAGTAACAGTGTGCAAGTTTTAAAGCATTTTTATAATCTTTACAAAGAAATGAGGAGATGCTCTAGTTCAGCACTAATCTTTCATACTTCACCCCATGAACTTTTAATTTGATTACTGAAATTCATGTTTAGTCTAACTTAGGCCTTATCATGGTATTTTAGAAAAAACACTGTCATTAGTATTGCCTTGAGAGGCAAATGAATGAAAGCATGAAGTCATATTTACACACTTAAAATGAAGTTTGTAAGACATGAAAGTTCTATGTTCTGTTGAACGTGCTTTATTCCTGGTGGCATTAGTTCTACATTATGCAATTTTCTTATCAAACTTTTTACTCATTGGAGGAAGTTGAAGCTTTCTCAGTTTTCCCGGTTACATCATATAGGCCCCAGATTAATCTCTTGAAGACATCCAAAAATGTGAGAGCACTTATATCAGATGTAACAAATGTTATTGTATTTAAAAACCACAAAATGAAGAACAGGTTCTTGCACAGGCTTTGGTCAGGCATTTCTGGGTTAAAATTCTGACAAATTCTTTCCCATATTTCATCCTAATTTACTTGCTGTATGACCTTGAGAAATTTTAAATTAAAAATTTCTGAGCCAGATTTCTCATCCTTAGAATGGGATTAATAATACTTATTTACATTGAAATGCTGTATAGAGAATTATATACAAAAAAGTAGCTAAAGGCCACTATGGTTTCTAGAACAGTCATTCTCAAACTTTAATCTGCATTCAAATCACCTGGGGATTTTGATTAAATGCAGATACTGATTTGTGGGTCTAAGGTGGGGTCCAACATTCTGCATTTCTAAGAAGCCCCGTGGTGATCCACTGAGTACCAAGGTCCTAGAAGGTCCCCATTAAGTAATATCCATTCTAACTTTATAATAATTGCTTTCTAGACAGGCCAAAATATTCCCATTCTGTACAGAAAATAACAAACCCCTCCATTTTTATGTTAGTAATCCATTACTCTCAGTAGTATATTTTAGATCTCACAAATCAGTTGACATGAGCCAAGAGTTAAACATAGTGGAGAGATACAAAAGTTCAGAAGAAGTTTTGCTACCTGAGGCTCGAGTTCTAAACAAAAGAGAAACTTTTTTTTTTTTTTTTTAAGAGCTTAAATAGGTTTACAAAAGTATGAGACACAAACACAGAGATCGGATCCTGTTCTAATGTCATCAATTGCTGGAAGGTTTTACAGACCTTAGGAAATTCTGTGAAGAGGCAAAGACAGATTGACATTGTTTCTGTGGTTCAGAGTGTTTTGTATTTTAAGATACTATCTGCACAAAACAGTGCCATAAACAATGGGGAAATTGACAGAACATCAAATCCCCTTTAGAGGAAAAGTGATAAGCTACAGGCAGGGGAATGCTTAGAGACAGACGAAGGGACCTTAGGTAATCAGAGTAAAAACTGCTGCCTGATAGAACCCATGCAACAAGAACCTCATTTTGTAAAATACTTGATGACTTTTTATAGTGTTATAGCATTTGGGCTTTAAGCTGTATGATATTCACCCAGTGACAGGCTGACCCTCTTCTTCCCCGAGAAGCTATCAGTTCTCTGTAGAAAAGTGATTCTATGGCTGTCTTGCCAAAGATGAACTCATGAATCAGTGATGTGGGTAGAGGTGGCATCCCAGATGGCATTCTGAAAAATCCATAAATTCTTTAAGAAAGACTGTTTCTCTACTGCTGTCAGATGCTATTATGCCTAAATCATGCAGTTCTATTTGAAAACTTGAGGTGGTCAGGAAAAGTGCCCTAAGGAGCTAAAACAAGAGAAAACTATGAAAGTAAAAATGCCAGGGAGACAAGATATTTTATTATTGCACAAAGGTCACGAAGAAAGATGTAGGGCATGTCACTGTTCAGTAACAGTTTAAAACACTATGATTTAATTTAGACCTGGTCTGTATTACACTGTCAATGAGATATGAAATTTTAGGATCAATAAGCAATATATTCTAAGTTAAATTTTAAGAATCAATAAACAAAGAGACTCAAACTGGGAAAAAAATGGTGTCTAAGAGTTCGAGTATTTTGAAGAACAGAACAGCATGCATATATGTTATCTCATCGGGTAACTTGTTCTATATTACTTATATAGACTCATTTGTAAGTCTGTTATATCTGATATACACTAAGGTCAAGAATTTACTTACATATAAAACCTTTCATGCTTGGTACTTAGTCTAGTCCACAAGCACATAATAGTTGGTTAAAAGTTGGGGTATAGTTCAAATATATTAGGAAGAAAGAATCAATGATTTTAAGCATAGTGTTGGTTATATCAATTTATCTTTGGTAAGATAAATCTTGAGGGGAATTAAAAAGAAATACTATTTTTTGGAGGCTTTTTTTTTTTTTTTCATGTTTCCCTTTCCCAGGGATAAAAGTTTTCTTTTAGTCTGTGGTTGGTGCACACCTATTTGTCCTCTTTCAACTTCCTTTTCAAATGCCTAAGAAAACACTGTAAAGAGTCTTAGCCACAAAACTCTGAAAACTAAGGATATCAGCATAGAATTACCAATCTCTGGGATGTTTTAACCTAATTGCTACACATACAGGCTGTAAATCCAATTAAGATCAATCCTTTGCAAGAGCAACATGAACAAATTAATTATATCTTATTTAGTATTTTTTTCTTTATTAACACTGTCAGTCAACAAATACAATCACATGCTAAGTTGATATAAAATTATGATGGGGGCTTCCCTGGTGGCGCAGTGGTTGAGAATCTGCCTGCCAATGCAGGGGACACGGGTTCGAGCCCCGGTCTGGGAAGATCCCACATGCCGCGGAGCAACTGGGCCCGTGAGCCACAACTACTGAGCCTGCGCGTCTGGAGCCTGTGCTCCGCAACAAGAGAGGCCGCGACAGTGAGAGGCCCGCGCACCGCGATGAAGAGTGGTCCCCACTCGCCGCAACTGGAGAAAGCCCTCGCACAGAAACGAAGACTCAACACAGTCATAAATAAATAAATAAAAGAACGTGAATTTCTAAAAAAAAAAAAAATTATGATGAGCTGGGGTGATATAGACTCTGTTCTCATAGAGCTCAAAGACAGAAAGAAAATCAGAGAGTGACAGTTTAAAAAAAAGTACATTTGTAGGTATTGAAAGAGCAGCTGGGAGCTACAAGAGTGCTATAAGGGTGCAAAAATGTCAAAAGCTAATATAAATGGTATTTTGAACAGATAACTAAGTAAACAAAGTATTGTGTTTAACAATGAAATTAACTAATAGTATCTGCATTGATATAAAGGAAAAGAAGAGAATGCATAATGTAATCACAATTTCAGAAATCTGGGGGTAGTTTTGGACAATTCACAACGGTAAGAAAAAATTAAAGATTTAAATACTGTAAAGTAACATTGTTATTTGTAGAATACTTACTACCCAACTGAAAATCTAAAGAAAATGTATTGAAAACTTTTAAATCTATTAAGGGTACTCAACAATCTTAGTGACAAAATAAATATACAGAAAGCTATTACTTTTTATGTGCTATAAAATATAAAATATCATCAAATACAAATAGCCTTTTTGATGCAATGGAATAATAAAATTCCCAGGATAAAGCTTCACATACATACACATACACACTGATTACATAAAGAAAACTGCACCATTTTAATGAGTGACATAAAAAAGCAAGACAAATACAGAATGAATCTTTATTTGCCAACGAGAGGCAGGAGTGAGAAAGTGAAAGGAGAAGGAACTAGAACTCTTCAGGATAGTTCCATTATTTGTAGATGATATAATTATAAAATTAGAAAACCCAGAGGATCCCAGTAAAATGTATGGTAAAGTTATAAAAATGAAAACGGCATATTGACCTAAAGCAGACTGATTACAATAATAGTCAAGGTTGTACTCAAACAAATTTTTAACAAAATAGTGTGTGTATGTGTAACGTCTAAATGGAGATGGTTTGGTTTATTCAACAAATAGGGTTATAAAATTAACTTACTAATTAATCTGGGTGATAACTACTGTCAGTATAGTTTTTTTATATTTTTTTAGTAAACTTAAGTGTTGAACAGTTGTAAATTTACAGAAAAATTGTGAAGATAGTACAGAGATATACACCCAGTTTTTCTAATAATTAATGTCTTACACCAGTGTGGTACATTTATCACCATTAAGGAACCAATATTATTACATTATTATGAAGGAAAATCTATACTCATATTCTCTTAGTTTTTACCTAATGCCCCTTTTATCTTCCAGGATCCACCCAGGGTACCACATTACATTTAGTCATCCTGTCACCTTAGGCCCCTCTTGGCTGCGATAATGTCTCAGACTTTCCTTGTTTCTGAGGATCTTGACAGTTTTGAAGAATACTGGTCATATATTTTGTAGTATGTCTTTCAATTCGGATTTAGCTGGTATTTCTCTCATGAGTGAACTGGGGTTATGGGATTTTGGAAGGAAGACCACAGCAGTGTAGTGGCATTTTCATCGCATCAGATCAAGGGTACACACTGTAACATAACTTATAACTCTTGAGGTTAACAGTGGTCACCTGGCTAAGGTAGTATTGTCAGGATACTCTACTGTAGAGTGACCCTTTTTCTCACCTTTTCATACCACACTCTTTGGAAGGAAATCCATAGGAGCAGCTCACACTTGAGGAGTGAGGATTTATGCTCCATTCCATTGAGGGCAGAGTATCTATGTAGATTACTTGGATTTCTTTGGCATAGGAGATTTTTTTATTCTCCCCTACTTACTTATCCAATCATTTCTTTAGAAGTATGGACTCATGGATACTTATTTTACACTTTGTGTTAGAATGCAACACTATCTGTTTATCTTGTTCTTCCATTTTTCCCAGTTTTGGCCACTGGGAGTTCTTTCATTGTCTTCTGAGTCCCTTTAGCATATCCCTATCATTGTAAAGCTTTTATTTTTTAACACTTTTCTACTTCCTAGCACTGTAAGATGCTGCAGATCATCTTGTATATTTCGTGTCTCAGTCCTAGAATCAGCCATTTATCTAAGGAGTCCTGGACTCTCTTATTGGACAATAGTATTAGAAACCAATTACCTGAATGCTAGGTCGTTTTCTACACAGGAAAATGAAAAAATAACACAGGTTCCTACATACCTTTTACAAAGTCTCCCCTAATAGTAACATATTAGAAAACTGTAGAATGTTATTATATCCAGAAAACCTATACTGTGAGTACTTTTTATTTTAATTAAATAAAAAATTAATTCTACTTGGATTGTTTAATATTCTGTTTATATTCCCTTGATCTAGTATAAGCTGGAATATGAACAGGTATAGAATCATCTTTTGGAACCCAGAGCAGATAAAGCTTGGTCACCCAGATGAGTACCAGTTTCTAGAATGCTCTGAGGAACTAAGGATGCTATCTGAGCTCCCATTCTCTACGGAGGTTGATAGGAGTTATCCTCTCCACTTTTTTCTTTATATCTGCTTCATTTCTTTCTCTCTCTCTTCTCTTCTCCTTTTCTCTCTCTCTCTCTACATACATACATATGTATGTATTATATATATGTAATATAATAATCTACATCAATATATATATTTTTTTCCACCTGGATGGTTGATTGAATTAATGTATTTCATTATATTTCCTTGTTTTTCACCAATATTCCTTGATTCCGATGATATTGATTATCCTCATGCTCTCTGATCAATTTTCTTAACTGTGAACATCAAGGAAGAGTTGGAGGTTTTAAGGACCTTCCTTTCCAGCATGTCCTTATGATTCTTTTATTAATTTCCCTATTATTTGCCTAGAAACTTTTGAAATCTTCATATTAACACTTTATAAGAAAAAAAGGAAATAAAAAAATTAAAACCCATAAAACTGTGTCTCTATGTGCCCTGTTTGTACCTACGCCAGCCCTACATTGTGGCTGTTACTTTACTCCGTTCTAATTTTCTACTTGAGGAACACTCTTCTTCCTCGGGTAAATAGCAAGGTTGTGATGACATCTTTCAGGTCCTTCCTCCGTACAGATCCTTGGCTTGATCTCGAGATGATGAGACTACATTAATTAAGCAGTAATCACCCAGACAATAAAAACTGCACATGAAACTTGAGGGAGAACCCTTTACAATATTAAAGGGACAGTAGTAACTTTCATCAGCTTTAACACTTTTACACAAGTGGGTTGCATGCTATTTCCAAGCCAATCAAATCCTTCACTCAAAGTATTTAGTGAATAAAACTTAATATTAAAATTATAAAGATGATAATAGCATAATTAATACTAGTGTGTTCACTTTCCAAATTTATTCAAGGCTATGGAATAAAAAATATTCTTGTATAAATTTAGATGCATCTTTTCTTAAGACAGTATGGCATTTGACAGATTTGAAATCAGCTCTTTACCCCTGCTAAAGTAGCTGAGTTAAAAATAGGTAATGATGGAGTTAGAAAAGATAATGGAACTCCCATATTTCCATTTTAATTAGATTTTAACTTAGTCATTCCTTGTCTTTCTTATCCACAACATTTAGAATTTGAAGAGCAGCCCCGCTAAATAAATGAAGAACAAAATCAAATGAGAAAGCCAAAGCCTTATGTTCCCATCCCTGGCTGTGATATGTCATCATGCATTACAGTCATAATTTATGAGTAAATATTAAATTAAATGCTAGAGAATGGAATCATGATGGTTTATTAATGATTTACAATATTTATCAGATAGACTCAAAAGCTTCTAAAACAAGGTATTTTAAGTAAAAATCTCTGTTTTTTGCTGAGAAGAACAAACTGAAGTCAACTATAGAAGGAAAACACTAATAATTGCATACCCTTTTTATCTGTGATACGATCAGCTCTGCAGGCATACTTAAACAGAGATAAGGAATGATAAATAATGACAAAATAGGCAATCCACTAAAGAGAGAGATTTAACTGTGATCTGAATCTCATGAAAAATAAAACGGTGTATTTGAGGATGAATTTGTGACTGAAAAAAAAAAAAACCCCACAGTTACTCAGTTTCTCTTTTTAAAGGTCACTGCGATAGATTTCTACCAGTTAGTTTTATACTTTTATCACCTCCAGTCTAATCTCTAAAGGTAGGCAAAGCAAACAGCATCCATTTCTTAATATCATCCATCTGGTCATCTGAAATAGAGTTACTAAAACAGCTGCAAAGGGTGGGAAATTTTTATGAATCAGTTAAAACAACACCACTGACTAGAGCCCTGACTTTCATACCACAAGAGACCAATTCTCCTTCCTTTGCTTTTGCTCTTGCATTTGTGTATGTGAAATTCTATATTCATCTTCTATGGAATTCTCAGCAGAATGGAAATCGGAAGGCTTAAGTTTTAGACTCTTAACACTCTGGCATTTTTACTGGGGCATTCTTTTCTCCTCTTGCTTAAGTGTTTCTCCTTGTCAACTTACTTTGTCTCTAATTGTCTGATTCTATCTATGTAAAATGTAAACAATTCATCTAGCCATTAATTATAATTTCTCCAAAAGAACAAACAAACACTTCCAAGCACAAGGGAAGAGCAGGCGGAAGATAATGGGTTGTTTTTCCCTTCTAGAAAGTGTACATTTCAAAAACTGTTTTGAAGAAGGTTTGGAAATTGTCTATCTCCAGCCACGACTATGATGTATTAAATTTCAATCAGAAGAATTAGGGTAACAAAGTGAAAGCACAGTAATGGGAAACTTCAAATTCTCCTCCTAAGTGCTACCTTCTACTTCTCTATTTCTACATTTTATCTCTTCCTATAAAAACAGAAGTTGCTCTCAACATGTAACTTCAGGTTTATCCATTGAAACACCAAAAGCATTCCATTTCTCTTCAAAACACTGAATCTGCAATTTAGATAGTTTGCCAGCAATTGATAGGACAATCTGAAGTCCCATGCTTGAAACGAGAAAGCACCAATTGGGCCAAATAGCTAAAGAGAATGTTATATAAACCTTAAAATATTTATAATTATAAATTACCTATGAATCAAAACACAGGGAATGTTTTACACTCATTACAGAGTAGTTCTCTGACTTTGAGAGGGATTCGGTAGTTTCCCCATTTCCCCAATACCACATGGACTTAATTTTCTCAATTCATGGAACATGTTCGTCTCTCCTGGGGATGAAGTCACCCCATCCTTGTTCACAGGGGCCTGATGTGTGAAGTTCTGTCTGGACAGGCCTGGCAGCCACAATCTCTCCATGCAGGCATATCTCCATGGAAAGCAGATACTAGAGAAACTACTTCTTAGTCAGAAATATGAACATATTAATGAGAACTAGCTGGTCATAGTGAGAGCCCTATCACAAAAAGGATAAACATAAGCCAGTCTTTTAAGTGACACAGAGAAGGGATGATAACCTCTGACTACCCAAAGGTTATAAAAAATAAAACCAAAATTAATCTAGAGCTTTTGAAGTGATCCGAGTCTGGCATATGTCCTACCGTGGCTTCTGTCTTCATAACTGTGATCATTTAAAAATAGTATGGGGCTTCCCTGGTGGTGCAGTGGTTGAGAGTCTGCCTGCTAATGCAGGGGACACGGGTTTGGGCCCTGGTCTGGGAAGATCCCACATGCCGCGGAGCAACTGGGCCCGTGAGCCACAACTACTGAGCCTGTGCTCCACAACAAGAGAGGCCGTGATGGTGAGAGGCCCGCACACTGCGATGAAGAGTGGCCCCCACTTACCGCAACTGGAGAAAGCCCTAGCACAGAAACGAAGACCCAACATAGCAATCAATCAATCAATCAATCAATCTTTAAAAAAAAAAAATAGTATGAAAGCAAAAGACACAATGAGTTAATTCATGCAAAGCTGGAACAATGTCTGGACTATAGTAAACCCTTAATAAGTGTTATCTATAATTCTATAACTCTCCTTATGCCAGAGCAACATGTATAGACAATAAACACTACAACAATCTTCAGGTTTCAATTCATGAAAAAGTGAGTTCTTGTCCGCTATAATTTGCACGTATTCAACATTTTATAGAACATGAAAAGAATAACTACAGGTACCCTCTGTAGAATGCCCCATGATAACTTCGACAATATCTATGACTTAGGAAGGAAAGCGAGATTAAGCAAAGCTCAGTCAAAATAACATGCAGTGAAACTGATTATTTGAAAATACTGATTCCAGCAGTGGAAGTCAGACACTGATAGTTACAGTATTCATTCTGACAGTACAATGTGTTTGCTAAGAAGAGGAGTACATAATAAACCCATTTCCTTAATGCATACAAATCCCATTCTGAGCTAAATGTGTTCTTATACATCCTGCTTTATTCACAAATATAAAGAGGAGTTCTTGTTTAGACACTGAATGTCTCTTTTATTTTTTGCTTTTTTATAAAACGATTTCATTCCACATTGTCAATAGAAAAGTTATACACAAATGCCTTCAAAGAAACCTGAGTGGCTTTAAAAAAAAAAATTCTTTCTTTTAGGAAAAAAAAATTCTTTAAAGTGAAATGAACATATATTGAAACTTAGCATGCAACTGATGCAAGACAGAGTGAAGGACCCCTGCTTTGCTCAGGGAGGAGAACAGAGACCCCAGAGATAGTCTTAGAAGCCACAGCAAATGGCCCTGTTAAACCAGAGAAGGCCAACTGAGGTTGTATCTGGAGCACTCGGTTACCCCTGGAAGACAGAGAGAAAAAAGAAAAGTAGGAGGCCCTGCATTTAGTAGCTGTTCAGATTGCAAAGCCATGAGAAGTATGTCCCTGGGAATGAGATGCTTTTCATTTGGACTGTGCCTTTTATTTTATGCATTGTGATCAACAGCCAGGGATTCTTAGCTATGCTGGGTGTTATTTTTACATTTCAAAGGAGCACAAATGAAGCCTGGTTCCCTGTTGCTGTGTTTTTATTTAGTTCACACTTACTCCCTAGGACACATATCTTTTTAGCAACCCTAGTACTAGGGCTCCTCCAGATCAACTCTACACGAAAAGAGACAGAGGAAGTCACCAAAGAGTTTTAAGATTCTTCTTACAGTTGGGTTGAATTGATCTTGGGAAAAAAACACTGTTTCCAAATATCAACTGCTTCTTTAAGCTACCTAGGTGGCTCTACTTGCTTTCTAAAAGTAATTGTATATGAGGAAAAGGAAAGAATCCAACAGCATATTTGTAAACTATTTTGAGTATGCCCTACATGCAGTTACAGAGAGATGTAAATAGTCTGATATTATTTTGTGGGAGAGAAGGTACTATTTTGCAGATGTTGCTAAATAGTTGAAGTTAAGGCCTTGCTCAGGTACAATTTCAGAGAAATCAAGACACTTTTTAAACTTCCCTCATCTAATTCTTTGGCAGTAACTAAAATTCTCATACACTTAGTCCCACGACTTAAGGCATTAATGGCCACTACTAAAATTCAAATGTCATTTGAGAAGGATATTTCAAATTGATTAGCTGATCACTCAGAGAGAAGGGGCGGGGGATGATATTTATTCACCTTTTTTATCAGACAGCATGTTAGGTACTTGCAAGTTATCTTTGATTCTAAGGATTTATATGCAAAGTAGACAGTATTATTTCCATTTTAAGTATGAAGAAACTGAGGCTCAATGAGTTTAAGTAATGTGCTTAAATTGCACTGCTAGTAGATTAATCTAAACATTAGTCATTGTAAGTCCAAACCCATCTTTTCACTACATTGCCTCCCAGCAGGGTACTTGGGAAAAACAATTGGGGCCACTATATTTTAATGGTAGTGGGGCTGCAGGTGTCAAGAAAGGCTGAAAGGCTATGTTATGGGGAAAACTTACAGCAGTCTTTAATTAGTGAGGAAACCTTTAGTAGCCGTCATGGAGGGGGTAGAAGAAGAATGTTCAGTGGAGACATGTTTGTGCATGTGTGTGCTTGGGGTATGGGGTGGGCTATGGTTTCACAAACTTGTTTATTCCCCAAATGTTGATACTCCTGAATGAGTTTGGGGAATAGCAATGTAATTTACACTTCCGACTGAGAACCATTAACCCATCAGCCCAAGCTCCTAAAGTCTGGCTGGAGGAGATAGCCTCAGAAAATTTGCTCTAAATATTTGTAAACAAAGATCTTGGTTCTCGATTCCTGGTTATAGGAAAGAATCCAATCCCTCTAAACAAATTCCTTATAAACCAGATGATTTAGGGCAAATGTCTTTACCTTTTGGCTTGTGTTTCCTCCTCTAACAAAGCAAGTTGATTATGTTTAAAACAGTCCTTGAAATTATTTTCTTTTTTTACAAGAGTAAAAGCTTTAAGATACGTGATCCTTGCCACATAGAAAACACATATATAGTTGGAATTATTTTGATTGGAGAAGGGATTTAGGTAGAGTGATAGAGCCACTTCCATAAATACCAAGGATTCTATGGACCACATTTTACAAGTCACTGGATATCTAACGTCACTTTCAGTTCTAGAAAATGTACTAAACAAACACAGACTTCCTTACCAAAGTCTAGTAATGCTTCAGTATTCTCCAAACCAGAAATGAGCTTAGTCCAGCCCAACATGTTCTTTTGTAATTACAACAGTTTATAAGAGATCACATATTCTCTGACTTAAGATTAAAAATTGGTCTGAACACATGAGGGAAAAAAGCAAATGAGACACTCTCCAGAGAGTAATCAGCTCTAGCATACTGGTGCTTGACAGTAATGGGGGACTGAGCTTTGTGATTTTTTCCAGATGTTTCTATGAAGGCTCATTTTTAAATACTGATAACTCACCAATTATTTTTCAAATTGTATCTGGAGCAAACAAAACCTGTCTGGAACCAAGATGTAATCCTAGAGTTTCCAGTTTGTGGCTGTTACAGGTCAAGCTTGTTTCAAACAATGAAGTATGGTACAAAATAGGAGAAATTAGCATTACTATCTTCAGAGGTGGTGATACATAATTCCCACTTCAGCAATGGGTGGCAGGCAGAACTGACCTTTATCTCATTGCAAATAAGTATGAATTCCATAAAGTATTCAGATGGGGATTGGGGTGGATGTCTTTTTTTGTGATTTAAGTTTTAATGGGGTCCCTAGAGACCTGCACTCCTTTCACCTGGTGATGGATGCTCTGTGCTAAGTCACCTGCACCACAGCAGCTGCTGCTGAAGGAAGTGTCATGGGAAAACACGTTCTCTCTCCTCCTCTGTTTCTTCCTCTCTTTGCTAGTTCTGCAAATCCACTCTGTGCTGTGCCAAGTAAACGCCATCTGCCTCCTACACAAAAGGCAACAGTTTCCAACGGAAGTAGGCAGTTTTACAACTCTGTAGGAATTTGTGGAAGTGAAACTGCAGTTAGAGGGAAAGAATCCACAGCTTACATCTTGACATACCTTTTAAATTGATGCTTTGTTGTATCCTTGCCTTCTTAAACCCATTTCTTACTAAGCAAATGGGAACTTTAGGATCATCATCTCTCCATGAGAGTGAAAATGAGGTCTTAACATGAAACTGGTCATAAGCACTTATATTTACTCTAAATGACCAGGGGAAGACAAGCGGGCTCATAAAACAACAAACTTCTTCAAATTTCAGGTTCTTAATTACTTTCTTAGATGTTAAAAAAAAAAGAGCATTTGTGTAACGAGAATTAACTTCTTACAGAAACTTGCAAGGAATAATTCCAAACTTCTGCAAGTGATTCGTAAGTGAGCTAAAGTTTTCATGGAGTTTGAAAAGCAGATGGTAGCAAAGGTAAAATCTATCAGTTTGTGATCTTTGCAAACTATTT
Organism: Balaenoptera acutorostrata; assembly: GCF_949987535.1. Classification (NCBI taxonomy): domain Eukaryota; kingdom Metazoa; phylum Chordata; class Mammalia; order Artiodactyla; family Balaenopteridae; genus Balaenoptera; species Balaenoptera acutorostrata. Next base: position 22,598,802 of record NC_080072.1, read on the forward strand.
AATCTCAGTGAGCCTCATCTATAAAATGAGTGGTTTTGCCAATGAGATGATACAATTCATATCACAGGGTGGTTCTTTCATAGGGTAGTTTTGCAGATTAGATGATATAACACACGTACAGGTCTAGGTACATAATAAACATTCAATTCTCTATATTTTACCACTTCACCCAAGTGCCATTGATTTGGTTTGTCATCCCAAATTGAACAATGTATTTTCCATACTTTGCTCATCTGCAAAATGATGACTTTGATGATATATACTTTTCTTATGTAATGGGGTACCTTTAAGAAACTAATAAGATCTCAGATGTGAAAGCATTATGAAAGTTGTAAAACAATCTACAAATGTAGGGTGTAATTATTACTTGTCATAGCCAAATAAATGTTTGAGAGTTGGCTAAGTAGAAGATAGTGATGGAGGTGTTTAGCAGAAGCCACATCATGAGGGTTTGATAAAAAATTATAATAAAAAATTATAAGGTTGGTGGATAGTATCAATTTCCTGATTGTGATGGCATGCTATAATTATACAGTAAGTTGCTATTGGGGATAACTGAATGTGTTATTTCTTATAACTGTATGTGAATCTATAATTATCTTAAATTTTTAAAAATGGACATAAAAACTATATGCTTTATACTGAGGTAAATGCATAGCCATGGCTGGGTTTTATACAGGTGACTGAAAAGATCAGATTGCTGTTTTAGAAAGATTCTTCTGGAGGCAAAATAAAGGGGAGGAAAAGAATAAAAAAAGAATGGGGGGGAATATAGGAAGAAAACTAGAATTCCCAAGGAGGATTTTCAAGTGTTTTAAGTAAGTTGTTAACATGAAAAGGGGAAACGATAGTGAGAGTGGAGGGAAAAATTGTTGTTTGTTGTTTGAGACACATGTAGGGTGAGGAATACATAAGAACTTATAGTTTACTAGACTTGATTATAAGGCGGAGGGAGTGGTCAAGAAAAACATTCACATTTCTAATTTGAACAGTTAGATGATGGTGGTCTCATGCACTCAAATGGATAACACTGAAGAACAAGAAGGTAGAGAGGAGAAGTACGCGGTACTGGATTAGCGAGTATTGGGTTTAAATAGTTGGGCGATAAAAAGAGATGTTCAGTAAGCAGCTGGATATATATTTACGAATTCCAGGAGAGAGGTCCGGGGTAGTTTCATATCACGTACATAGTGAACAAAGCCTTGGGAGTAGATGACCCCCCAAGAAGCGCATGCAGAGTAATAAAGGAAAGAAATCTAGGAAAGAACGATGAATTTGTGCTCCCTTATTTGGGACAAGTGATGAATGAACTTGTCCTAATAGACATTATAATGTCTTGGTCACTACATATACTTAATGATTCCAGAGAGGCCATAGATACCAGAAGAGTGTACTATATACACTTGTACAAAGTCTCCACCAATAAAATAAATTGTTATACAGTGTGGTTGGAACAATTAAATAGGATACACTCAATGTAGCTTAGAGACTTGTTTCTCCCAGGCGTTTGCTTTTAGTGTTAAGATCCTTATTCCTGACTTCCTGAATTCTCACTTCTTTCCTTCATTTCAAAAATTTTAAGTTCTATCACACAAGTCAACAAATGAGGCAAATTTGATTGTGAAGTGTTGACTTCATAATGTGCTACATTTAATGTTGATTACTATTTTCTTTTCCTCTCACATCCTTTCTGTCATTAATTTTCCTTTTCCATCTAATTCATATTTTTCTTTATCATTACTTTGAAACTCATTAACAACTTGTCTTCTGAAAACATCTTGGGTTTTATTTTTTATTTATAGTTCCGATTTGCTGCAAATAATTTTATTATTATTCACCCAAATGCAGTTTTTAAGAATTTGGTTTTCTAGAGCAGTTTAAGGTTCAGAGAAAAATTGAGAGGAAAGTACAGGGACTTCCCTGCCCCCCGAGCTTACAAAGCATCCCCTTGTCAGCATCCCCCCATCAGAGTGGTACATTTGTTACAATTTTTGTTGCAATTGATGAACCTACAGTCATAGTTGCAGTTCATTCTCCCTGTTGTACATTCTCTGAATTTGGACAAATGTATAATGGCATGTATCCATCATTATAGTATCATACAGAGTATTTTCACTGCTCTAATGTCTTCTGCACTCTGCCTATTCATTCTTCCCCATCCACCCTCCGAAATCCCTGACAACCACTGACCTTTTTACTGTCTCCACAGTTTTGCCTTTTTTAGAATGTCTTATAGTTGGAATCATATAACATATAACCCTTTTCATATTGGCTTCTTTCACTTAGTAGTATGCATTTAAGATTCCTCTGTGTTTTATCATGGCTTGGTAGCTCTTTTTTTTTTTTGCATTGAGTAATATTCCATGATCTGGATGTACTGGAGTTTATTTATCCATCCACCTTCTGATGGACATATTGGTTGCTTTCAAGTTTTGGCAGTGATGAATAAAGCTGTTATAAACAACTGTGTGCAGGTTTTTTGCTTTGAGTTTTTAATTCCTTTGAGTAAATACCAAGGAGAATGATTGCTGGATTGTACAGTACGAATATGTTTAATTTTGTAAGAAAGAGCCAAACTCTCTTCCAAAGTTGCTGTATCATTTTGCATTTCCACCAGCAATGAATGAGAGTTCCTGTTGCTCTACATTCTCAAGAGCATTTGATGTTGTTAGTGTTCTGGAGTTTGGCCATTCTAACAGGTGTGTAGTAATATCTCATTGCTGTTTTAATTTGCATTTCTTAATGACATATGATGTGAAGCATCTTTTTCTATGCTCATTTGCCACCTGTATATTTTCTCTGATGAGGTGTCAAAGTCTTTGGCCCATCTTTTAATTGGATTTTTTTTGGAAGTATGATTGACATACAACATTATAGTAGATTCCCACAAGTCTAGTTAACATCCATCACAATATATAGTTACAGAAATTTTTCCTTGCTATGAGAACTTTTAAGAGTTACTCTTTTAGCAGCTTTCAAATATGCAGTACAGATGGTCCTCTACTTACTATGGTTCAACTTTACAATGGTGTGAAAGTGATGTGCATTCAGTAGAAACTGTACTCTGAACTCTAGTCTTTTCCCGGGGTAGAGTATAGAGCTGTGGTACAATACGCTCTTGCGATGCCATGCAGTGACAGTGGACCACAGCACAAAGTCAGCTCCGTGATTACGAGGGGAAACAACTGGTACACTTAAAACCATTCTGTACCCATACGACCACTCTGTTCCCACTCGACCACTCTGTTCCCATTCGACCATTTTGTTTTTCATTTTCAGTACAGGATTCAATAAATTACATGAGATAGTCAACATTTCGTTATAAAATAGGCTTCGTGTGAGAAGTAGGCTGGGTTAAGCTTTGATGTTCTGTAGGTTAGGCATATTAAACACATTTTCATCTTACGATATTTTCAACTTACATTGGGTTTATCAGAATGTATCTCCATTATAAGTTGCGGAAGATCTGTACAGTATTATTAACTATAGTCACCATGCTACATATGACATCCCCCTGACTTATTTTATAACTGGAAGTTTGTACATTTTGACTCCTTTCACTCATTTTTCCTACCCCAACCCCTGCCTCTGGCAACCATCAATCTGTTTTCTTTATCTATAAGCTTTCTTCTTTTTTCTTCTTATTTTTAGGTTCCACATACAAGTGAGATCATATGGTATTTGTCTTTCTCCGTCTGACTTACTTCACTTAGCATAATACCTTCAAGGTCCATCTATGTTGTTGCAAGTGGCAGGATTTCATTCTTTTTTATGGCTGAATAACATTCCATTGTGTGTGTGTGCACACGCGTGCACACACACATACACACCACAACTTCTTTATCCATTCATCCACCGACGGACACTTAGGTTGCTTCCATATCTTGGTGACTGTATGTAAATAATGCTGTAATTAAGGTGGGTGTGCATAAATCTTTTTGAGTTAGTGTTTTTGTTTTCTTTGGATAAATACCCAGAAGTAGAATTGCTAGATCATATGGTAGTTCTATTTTTAACATTTTGAGGAAGCTCCATACTGTTTTCCATAGTGGCTGCACCAGTTTACATTCCTACCACAGTGCACAAGGGTTACTTTTTCTCTACATCCTTGCCAATACTTGTTATTTCTTGTATTTCAGATAGCAGCCGTTTTAACAGGTGTGAGGCAAGAGCTCATTGTGATTTTGATTTGCATTTCTCTGATAATTAGTGATGTTGAGCGTCTTTTCCTGTACCTATTAGCCATCTTTATGTCTTCTGTAGAAAAATGTCTATTCAGATCCTCTGCCCATGTTTTAATTGGATTGCTTGGGTTTTTTGGGGTTTTTTTGTTTTTGTTTTTTTCAATATTTTTTGATATTTGAAAATTTTATTTTTTTCATCTATAATGTAATTTTATTTATTTTTTAATTTAATTTTTATTTTATACTGGAGTATAGTTGATTTACAAGGTTGTGTTAGTTTCAGATGTACAGCAAAGTGATTCAGTTATACTTATACATATATCAATTCTTTTTCAGATTCTTTTCCCATATATATATTATTACAGAATATTGAGTACAGTCCTCTGTGCTATACAGTAGGTCCTTGTTGATTATCTAGTTTATGTATAGTAGTGTGTATACATTAATCCCAAACTCCTAATTTATCCCTCCCCCCCCACCTTTCTCCTTTGGTAACCATTACAAATGATTCAATTTTGATGAAGAGAATGTAGCTCTGAACTGGGAGTAAAAAGGCCTGAGCTCTGGTACAGACTCACTTTGAGTTAAATTTTCCCATTGGACAGGGTTCTTAACTTTTCAGACTTCAATTTCTTTGTCTATGAAATGAGGAGACTGGACTGTAGTATCTCCTTTAACTTCCAGCTCTAAAAATTCTATGCTTCTACGTGAGTTGTTTTTTTTTTTTTTTTTTTTGATGTAAGTTTTTCTGTTATTAGACCCCAAATCCTGAGTATGTTCATATTCATTCTTTGCTGTATCCTTACACACACACACACACACACACACACACACACTGACCACCCAGTCAAGAACAGTTTACTCAGACATTCCCTGGCACATCACCTTCTTTTATGTGCTTTGTAACTACCTTCACAATGTGTTCATTTATTTATTCACTTATTCATTATGTCACTCCCCACATACCTGGAAAATAAGACTGGGGATTTTATTTGCCTTGTTGATCACCATATCTTCAGAATAAGAACAATGCAGTGTATGTATTTATTAGGTATATGGCAGATAATATGTAAAACAGAATTGAAGATAGCTTTGGCAAGTATCTGAATTACTAGTATTGGTCTTGTGTTTTAAAACCACCATTTTTTTTCTATGAATATTTATCTTGTGTTTTAATAATTGAAAATATGGTAATAGTTCAATTACTACGTGCCAGGTACTATGCTAAAATTCTTACATTCTCTCATTTAACTTACCTGGAATGTTTTGCTTTTTAATAATTTTCAATACCTAAAATTTGATAGTTGGATCTGTTCAGACTATGGTTGACCTTCTGCCAATGTATTAGATAGGATATTATTTGGCTGCTCTAATAACATAAATACCCCAAGTTATAGTGGCTTAAACAAGATGGAAGCTTATTTTTTTGTCATGTGTGTCCAGTAGGTTGTCTGAAGCTATCATGGCAGCTCCATAACCGTCAGGGACCCAGGCTCCTTACTATCATGCGGCTATGCCATCTTCAACATGCAGCCTTTGTCTTGTGGCCAAGATGGCCTTTATCATGACCTTATCCCAGCTAGTTGGAAGGGGATACAATGGAAAGATGCTCTACCCTTTAGGAGCATCACCAAGGACTTCAGTCATCATTTTTTGCTGAAATCCCATTGACCACAATTTGGTCACATTCCCATACCCATCTGTTAGTGAGACTAATAACATGTGGTCATTATTCTAAAAAGCTAAATTTCAATGTTTTTATTATTGAAGGTTTTTATTATTAAAATTTAAAACAGTAAATTTCAACATTTTTATTATTAAACGGCAAATATACACGAGGGATGATTAGTGGTCTCTGCCCCAATAACAGGTTTTTTTTGTTTTTGTTTTTGTTTTGGCTATTGGGTTGTATGAATTATTTATATATTTTGGATATTATCCATTTTCAGATATATGATTTGCAAATATTTTCTCCCATTCAGTAGGTTGCCTTTTCATTTTGTTGATGGTTTCCTATCCCATGCAGAATGTTTTCTTATTGTTGAGTTTTTAAGTCCTTTGAATATTTTAGGTAACTGTCCTTTATCAGATGTGTCTTTTGCAAATATTTTCTTCTAGTCTGTGGCTTGATTCTCATTCTCTTAACATTGTCTTTTGCAGAGGAGAAATTTTTAATTTTAATGAAGACCAGCATAGCAATTACACCTTTCATGTATTATGCTTTTGGTGCTTTATCTAAGAAGTCATTGCCATACCCAAGGCCATCTAAGTTTTCTCCTATATTATCTTCTAGGAATGTTATAGGTTTGTGTTTTACACTTAGTTCTGTGATCCATTTTGAATTAATTCTTGTGAAGGATACAAGGTCTGTGTCTAGATCCATTTTTTTTTTCTGTGTGTGGATGTCCAGTTGTGCCAGAACCATTTGTTGAGAAGACTCTTTTGTTCAGCTGTCAGAGATCAGTTGACAATATTTATGTGGGTCTATTTCTGGGCTCTTTATTTTGTTCCATTGATCTATTTGTCTATTTTTTTTCTCCAATACCACACTGACTTGATTACTATAGCTTTATATACTCAAATGCATTAAAAAATTGTTTCATATAATTCCCAAGCCACTATTTATACCAACTTTGTACCAAATTATAATTCCTTCATTAAAATTTATTTTGCAATACTACAGATGTTAGATAAGGTATATAGTAGCAATTCTGTAGAAATTCCATATGTTCTTTAAGCCCTACAGAGTTCCACTGCATTAGCTTTGTCACTTTTGCTGAGCATTCTCCTCATATACATGGTTGACCTGGTGAGTGGTCCATTAGTTCTGCCACTTAGATGATGGGAGTCATAAAGCCAGGATTATAAATGTAATCATGCCCAAAGAATGTCCTCAAGCTATTTTAGTTGTCTGCATCCTAAACCTTAAAGACATCCTCTATCACACAATTTCATTCACTCATTCAAGAAACTTTGTTGAACTATGCACAATTAAGTAGAAATAGAAAGCTCGAGTTTTATTCTAGAGTAACATCTAAATTAGTCAATAACAATGCAACATCAGGCTAGAGGACCAAAGTAGGATAAAGCTTAAGTAAAGTAAAAGATCGTTAGATTGCAATGAAGAGCCTTAAAAATATATCAGTATACTTGAAATAAAGGACTAATTGCAGATGAATGACTTTGTGGCTTTGTCTTTGTGAGAACACAGGGTTCAGTGCTTCTTAATACACATTCTTTGTAACTACTGTCACTCGGTTTGGTAGCAACAGAGCTAAGATTTACCACTCGGGTCCCTGACTCTTGAGACAATGTTTCTGAGACAAAGGGAGATGACAAAGAACACTTTTAAAACAAACAGAAGCAAGAAAAAACAGCTCTTGTATTGTCTGATAAGGTGGGAAAATGATGACCATTGAAAAGTTGGTTATCATGAACAATGTTAAGAAGGAGGAATACTTTGTATGGAAGTTATCTTAGATAAGGAACAAAGGATGTATGTGAATGTAATAAGACAAGAGATTTTTTTTGTATGTAAATACTCCCAACAAGGTAATCTATTGCAACAGATAAATACCTGATTGGGTCCCAAATCACTGATTAAAGTTTAGAAGAGAGCTGTGTGGTTGAGCAAAATCCAATCAAAAGTCCATGCAGAAGATTCAGAAGCAATGAACTAAAAAGCAAAGTTATCACCAAAGAAAGCAGAAAATAGAGAGGGGAAAAGTAGGTAATCAGGCAGGAAAACCAACTCAAAGTGGAAGCAGGATGATAAAAAGATGATCTGAGAATATTTTTGGAACAGCTGTTTCTCCTCTATAAAGGAAGTTGCCTGGTAAGTGGGCATTGAAAGCTATTTACAAATGTGCCACACAGAAGATGTAAGGGCCAAAGAATTCCAATTTGACCCAGTTGTATGTTATGGATATTCTAGTGTATTGAGCAGAAGCACAGTAGAATCATAACCATTGAGAAAAAAGACACTGATGAAATTAGGAAGCATTGTCTGTGCTAGTTTAGAGATTATGGTCAGGTAGAAAAAAAAATCATACATACTTTTTCATGCATTCATTTACTCAATAAGCTGCTACTACATCCTGGGAACTATGCTTCCAATTGTGTATAAAGTAGTGAACAAACTGATAAAGCCCTTGGTTCCATGGAGCTCATTTAGTGGAGGAAGAGAGATAATAAGTATATAAACAACATTTAATTGATTACATATGATAAAGAGAGAAACAGTGGAATAAGAGGGATAAATGGTTCTGGGACCAAGTGGGTGGAGGTACTACTTTATAAGAGTGATTAAGATTTTTATTATGAGTTGACATTTAAGCATAGCATCAAGGTAACACTTGAGTGGGCCCCATAGAAGAAGTCATTGTCAGGTACATAAATCCATAAGAATAAACAAGATTAAAAAATTATCCTATGGATAGAATTCAAAAGATAAAAACTAATCTGTTGTGTAAGCAAAAGTTTTCACTTCTACATGGCAATGTGAAAATTTCTCCCTTGGGTCCTTATAAATATGATGTTAAATGGTATTGAAGAAAACGTCTTTCCATAGATTATTTTAATAAAAATGTTTCTTGCGACACAACTTATTGTAAGACAACAGTACAACACCATTGTTTTTAATATCTGTACATGTCAAAACTATATGGTTCAAATGCATAGTTTGTGTTATGTTAACTTGATCCCAGGTGAAATTGAAAAATGTGGAGAAATTTATAGACAATAATCATTATCCATATTCATGACACTAGCAATGCTTCTGAACCATTATCCTAATGAGAGAAGCAGAGAAAAATTGTGAGCATTTTCTCAGTCCCAAAGGCATCTCCACCCAGTAGAATATTTCTGCACAGCATGTCTGAATTAGATAACAGTGCATGGGCAGTAAGGATTACTCAAGAAATTATTTAAAAAAAAAAAAAAAAGGAGAAAGCAATTTAGATTTTACTCCTACAACGGAACAAAGTAACTATAAATCCACTCCAACCAAAAAGAACATTGTTCTTTCCTTTGAATGCTATTTTATATTTCTTTATTTAAGAAAGCTTGGATTCCCATTACTGAGTGGAAAATATTGCAGCCGACACTAGAAAAATGTCCGAAGTGAATTCCCTCTGATGTGACTATACTAATCTCTCACTGTAATTATCCTTTGACCTAAAGATGCTGTCACTTTTTAACATTTTCACCCTAGAACTTTTGTCAAACAAATTGGTTTGAATAAGAACTAAATATTATGAGTCTTGACATTCTGACTGAATATACAGAAACAGATACTCAAAGACACACACATACACACAATCCCTAAGAGACAGGGCAGTGGTCCGTGGGTACAAATGTGTATTGAGGAAAGCGCAGGCAGGATGTTACTTGCAAATTGCCATCACTTCAACTGGTTAATGAAAAGACCACAGAGCAGTTTACAGAATCAGGCTGAACTGGGTTAAAGCCCTGGTCCTGCCACTTACAAGTTATGTGAGCTTGGGCAAATGATTCATCTTCTCCAAACTTATTTATCTGTTAAATAAGGTTATTAATGACACTTTTCTCTTAGGATAGGTGTGAGAATCAAACTGATGCAAATCTCCTGGCTTATATAGGCAATATATATCGATTTCCTTTCTCTCATCTGATTTACTTCAATAGTCATGTGAATTAACATTGGTCTAAAAATGCATAAAAATATAATACAGCTAGGAAAATATTTCACATGAGAAATTAAAAGACAGATGACTGTGCTTTCTATATCCTAAAACTTACATTATTTCTGCACGTGTGCTTTTTTAAAGTAATTAATTAATTAATTAATTAATTAATTTTTGGTGCATTGGGTCTTCATTGTTGCGCGCGGGCTTCCTCTAGTTGCGGGGAGCGGGGGCTACTCTTCATTGTGGTGCGCAGGCTTCTCATTGCCTTGGCTTCTCTTGTTGCGGAGCACGGGCTCTAGGTGTGCGGGCTTCAGTAGTTGCAGCACACGGGCTCTAGAGCACAGGCTTGGTAGTTGTGGTGCACGGGCTTAGTTGCTCCGCGGACCAGGGATCGAACCCGTGTCCCCTGCATTGGCAGGTGGATTCTTAACCACTGGGCCACCAGGAAAGTCCTGTGCTTTTTATAAATACACTTAATGTGAACTGTTTCTTTTTGTAAACTATCCTTAAATACACAATATTTTGCAAAACAATGGCATCTTAAAATAAAGGAAATACTGTACTTAGAATACAGTGTAATCTCCATAGTAGTAGTCTAATTATATTATACTTATATATATTATAGCATAAGTGTACTATATTATATTATAATGTTGATTTCATATCAGAATTATATGACAGGACTTTCTAACTTCCCATTCCTCTATCTTATGCTTGTTTCAGTTTCCATGACTGAATATCTATAGAAGCTTTTTATATTAAACTTTTAATTCTTGAATGCCACACACTATTAGCCAATCAAAAATCAACTATGTCAGACCTAACCCAATCACTGGGGGCAGGGTGACCCATTCTCATACTGAAGCACCTATGTCCTAGTAAAAGTGAAGAATCCAGATTCTGGTAAGTGTAGAAAAATACAGATTGACAGCCATTATTTCAAACTACCTTTAATGTTGTCCTATGCTGTGAACAGAATAAAAAGATTAAATATATTTATTAAAATTTAGACACCTTTGATTGCAAAACATCAAGATGGTATAGGATCTGGTCTTTGTCTTCTGAATTTGACATTTTGAAAGACACTGTTAGATAACAGTTAATCATTAAAACATCACATATGATACCACCACTATCCAGTCTCCTCTACGTCTTGGAAACACGGAAGAACACACTTCCTAAATCCCTTGATGAGAGGAAAGACTACATGGCTTGTTCTGCTAAACGTTCTGGAGCGGAAGAGATGTGTGTTACTTCTAGGCCAAGGCATTTCACTGCTGCAGTGTTACGGCTCCTCTTTCTTCCCCTCCCATGGGAATTACTGGAAAGTCCCCACATTGTCTCAGCAAAGCATGAATTACCAAGCCACTCCAGAGAAGAAAATGTACCTTGGAGAGTTGCTCAGACTCCCATCAGAATTTAAGTGACTGAAACAGAGAAATGATGGGGCTTATTATTACCATGGCCTAACACAGCCTATACAGACCAACACTTCATATAAGTAGATGTAATAATATTGCTGATGGTGACACTACGATTGCACAGGCAATAGGCTCAGTTACCTGGCTATTATAAAACAGTATTTCTCAGTCTGTATTTCCTCTGTCATTAATTATATAGAATGTTCAGGGAACAAATTATTTAATGGCCAAAGGGTGTGAGAAATAATGCAGCCAAGTCATCTTGTTAGAAATTCACAGCACCAATGAGCCCATTAAATATCCTGAGGTTTCTACAAAAAGGTACTGACATACAATGGAGGACTGGAGAAAGGTTTCTTGAGGAAGCAGCACAGAACCGAGCTCTGAAATACAAGCAGACTGGGGCTAACGCTGCATTGAAGTAAACTTTTGATCTCCACCCGGTCCCTTACACAATCCAACCAATGGAAGAAAAAGGATCATGTCTATATCATGATTATATATGATCCAGTACTTCTTTTATTCTCCTCTCTCTCTTTTTTGAGGGAGATTTGCCTCCTTGTAGGAAGCAGATATGTTCTGCTTTACCAGATCATAACTGCCAAGGTGGTGGTAGGAAGAGGGTACTGAGGTTGACTAATCTGCCTGAACCTGCGTGGTTGAAACTGTCTAACTGTGAGGGACGGAGAAGATGTCCACTTGGTCAAAAGTCCTTGCCAGATTATCCATCACCTTTATTTTTCAAAAGTAAAATTTGTTTTGTTCTGCCTGCCTTTATCTACCTAACTTGGTTTCAAACATGGGAGGAAACAGAAGGAAAATGTGTGTATGACAGAAGAAATACTATGTATAAATACCATAAGCTGAAAAGAAACACAGTACATCTAAACAGCTGAAAAAAGGCCACTGTGTCTGAAAAAGGAATTAAGTGGTGCAAGAGGAATCCAGTAAAGTAGTCAGGGGCAGTATGAAGGGAATTATGTGAAGTATAAAGGACTTTGGGGCCATGTGATGCATTTTGTAATGTATTCCAAATAAAATAGCCAATTACTACAGTGTTTAAATAAAGGAATGGAATATTTTAATTTACATTTGAAATATAATTGGTGGAAGAGAGTGGATGCTGAGAGAGTATTCGAAGGTCCCAATTATTCTTGTTCAGGGAACAAAAATATTGATAAATTTAGACTAGTGTGATAATGGTATATATGGGGAGCAGAGGATGGATTCTATGATCTTTGGTTAAGGGGGAGGCATTCCTAGGATTCTGGCTTTCATAGCTAAGTTGAAGGTGGTGTACCCACTAATATGTTCTTGAGGTGTTTCCATTAGAATAGCCATTTAACCTGCCTTCAGATGTATACAGATATCCTGAATTGAAAAATAATATCTTCTTGCCCAGTTTTACACAACTCATCTCTTAAGCATAGGGCATTACAGTACATTAAGTGCACTGTACCATTAAGTGACTTACTTAATTTCACACATCTAATTAGAGTAAGGTGTATTAACTCCGAAATGCCAGTCTTATGTTCCTTGTAATATACTCCAGTATATAAAGCACATCTCTGACTGCATCTATTCTTTTCTTTAAAAACTTCAAAAATTGACATTTCTTTACCAATTAGAATCCAGACTTTTTAGTGAAGAATTTTAGGCTCACTTTGGTCTCTCTTTAACCTCCCTTTCTGCCCTTAATATTGATAACTTTATTATACTTCAATAATAATTATTTGACCTTGCCTTCACTGTCTTATTGGGATTTCTCATTTATGCTATTCACCTTAAAATGCTTTCTGCCTATATATTTTTTTCTTTGTAAAATATCCAGCCCATGTATTATGGTTATTCCTCTATGAATTTTTTTATGTAACTACCCAATAAGATGAAGCCTCTTCTTCCTAAGTTCAACAGTATTTTCCTTTGTTCACTTCAATAGCTCCCCTCACATACAGTCTGGTTACTGATGGCTTTTAATGGCCACATCTTATTTACATTGTTAGATTGGATGAATAATAACTTGTTTATCATTAATCCATCATACACACACACTCACACCCACACACATATATAAAATGTGTCTTAGAAAGTTTATAAATGTTACTGATCAGATACATATATGAATTAATCCTTGAACACAAGCTTCCCAATAATGTTGTAATATGGGAAGCAGAAGTAAAAAAAAATTAGGCAAGATAGTTTAACAAATGATTGAGGAAACTGAAAGTCTCTGAGATTATAGCAAAAGAGGTTACCTATCCATTATTAAATAAACTCACTCTCACACATACACTAGGTTTTCTTTTCCCCTACTTGTCCTCTACCTTTTTCAAAATACTAAATTCTTTGCAGTTGTTATCTCTTATGGTAAGGAGGTACAAAGTTTGTGAGTAGTCTGAGATCTGGGGAGAGGAAAATGACTCAGCCAATCCTGAATACCAATTCAGTGGTCCATTGATTGGGTAACTCCATATCAGTCACCAAGGTTATCAATTCTGCACATATCACAAGCAACACATTAATTTGCTTAATAGCATAAAAAGGCTGTCACTGAGTAAGCTGATAAGGAATGTGCAAAATTCTATCACGATATTAGCTGGTAATGACTACATGCTGACAGTATTAACAACTGTGTATTCTAATATAATAGCAACATGTAATTAATGGCTTTACATATTAGTGTAAAGGAGAATGATCCCTTTGTCTCAAAATAAAATGTAACTGAGAGTTGACCTGAAAAAAGGAACAAAAATGTTGTAATTAACACATTTCACATCTTCTAGCTGAAATATATATTTGAATGTCTTTGGCAATTAACTGCTAAAGGAAGAGCATGGTGGGGAAAAAAAGATTTTATTATGTGTGAATTTATCAATTTGACAGATAAAGAGTTTACATAGTTGTGAATACAAAGCTTTGATTATGATATTGGATAGTAAATAAGGGAATACTTGGAAGAGATGAAATGATAGCTAATAGAAGGAAAGTAATGTAGTTAAATAAAGCAGTATCTTAAAAATCAAAATTTCTGAGCCAGAAAAAAATACTTGCAGAGATAAATATTCAAAATAGTTTTCCTTATTCTACTTTACAAATAGAAATAGTGCAGTTAAAATAGATATCAGTAGCATCTTTTCATGAAGAATCTGAAATCATTTTATAGAAGTGTATTTCATTTTCTTCTCTATTAGAAGCACGATGATAAGGAAAGTCATTCGTTATTCTATTCTCAAATAGTTTAATTTGCATTCTTGAAAAAAATAGAGCAATACCAAAGGATTAAACCATGTTTGTCCTATGTCTTTACTGATATAAGAAAGCCTGATAATGTGGAAAAAAACTAGATACAATTGCTCCAAGACCTTGGTCACTTTGACTTTTTAACAAACTCAAGGAGTGACCTAGGACAAAATCACTTTATCTCTCAAAGATCAATTTCCAAAGGTATATAATGGATTCGATAAAATGTAATGTCTGTTTATTTCTAAAATCATAAATCATGACACAAAATGATTAAATACATAACTAAGCACCCACTCTTTAAGGACATATTTAAATCTCTTTCCATGCACCGACTTCAATTCTTTTACAACCTGGTGGGAGATAGACTGTAAATATTTAATTATATTACATGGTTATTAAATAATAGAATAAGTACAGAGTGTTATGAGAGTGAATAGAAGCTATAGATAAGTCTTTCAGAGAACAGCAAAGGTGTCCAGGAGGATGTAATTTCTGATATGACACCAGATGGACAGCAGGATATGAACTAGATGAAGGGAGGAGAGAAACCCAGTCAAGGTAATAGCACTGGAAAGGCCAGGTTTGGAAGCATTAATACTGAAAATTGGAATCATTGTCCAGGTTCACTTGTATTGCCCTCGGAGTATTATTAGTAGGAACAGTTCACCCAGGTTTTTAACATCCTGGAGTCAGCAGTTGTATGATCCTAGCAGAACCCCGCATATGTGTGAATCAATGCAATGGGGCTGCCTAGAAGATGCTTGGGTGTAGTAATCTATCACCCTGCCTGCAGTGCTATGGCAACTAGTACTTATCTGTGGTATGCACATGTCAGATTATACTGCTCTGGTGCCTTCTGTTTCTCTGCTTTCCTGAATGCCAATTTCCTTGTTTCCACTTAAAAATGACCCAAATTCCTAAATGGGACCACCCCTTCCCAGATTACAAGATCTCCTTGTTTAAGCGCTCTTCAGTATCCCAAGGTTAAATCCACTAAGCATGCTCCCGCCCCAGAGCTCTTGTGATTGTTCTATCAATTGACTACATGGTTTATATCATCACTTCTTTCATGTTTCTGCTCAGCTGTTGCCCTATCTGCATCCTCCTCCTGAGTCAACACATATAAAATATTTCTTCTGCAGCCATCATTCACTAACCCTTTCTCCAGCTATGTATAATTTCACAACTATCACTATCTGTAATATATTCTGTATGCTACCTATGTGTGTGTGTTTATCCACTTTTTGTCTCCCTCACTAGAATGTGAGTTCAAAGAGGTCATGGACTTTGTATATTTTATTATCTGCTGTGTCTCCAGAAGAGAGGACAGTGTCTAGCTCATAGTAATCATTCAATAAAAGATGTGTTGAATATGTTCATTTTTCTCTCCTAGGGGAAGGAATTCTTAGATAAGTTTCCAAAGTTTTATTAAGAGCTTGTTAAATTTTTACATTCAGAATACGTTACAGGGGCTTCCCTGGTGGTGCAGTGGTTGAGAATCCGCCTTCCAATGTAGGGGACACGGGTTCGATCCCTGGTCCAGGAAGATCCCACATGCCGCGGAGCAACTAAGCCTGTGCACCACGACTACTGAACTTGCGCTCTAGAGCCCGAGAGCCACAACTACCGAGCCCGCGAGCCACAACTACTGAAGCCCACGTGCCTAGAGCCCATGTTCGGCAACGAGAGAAGCCACCGCAGTGAGAAGCCCCCGCTCGCCGCAACCAGAGAAAGCCTCCATGCAGCAAAGAAGACCCAACGCAGCCAAAAATAAAATAAATTAATTTAAAATATATATATGTTACAGGGATGCTTTTTAGCTGAAAGTAAGATCTAAGTATATCTTGGAAGTGAGGTTGGGTGAAAAGCCCTCCTCTGATATTTTCCATTCACTGATTTTCATTATGGGTTCTTAATGGAAAAATATTTCAAACCAAATGTGAGATGTTAACAGATATAAGTACATTTGGAAGTCTGTGGAAAAGATTACAGAAGTGGAAAGTCCTCTGAGAGGATTAGAAATGAAGGAATCTGGTGTGATGATTCTGATAGAACCTTTACAGCAGTGCTTCTCAAATTTTTTCATCTCAGGACTACTTTAGACTCAAAAATTATTGAAGACACTAAAGATCCTCAGTTTATGAGGTTTAGAGTCAGCAGGATGCTGGAGCTAGCTCGTACTGAGCACAGAGAGTCATTCATTCTTCATGTGCCTTTCTTGTCAAACTTGCATTCAGTTATGTTACTTGGTAGCTTGAAATCAGCCATGGTGGGAATATTCACATAATGGAATTGAACTGAAAATGTTAAAAATTGGGACTTTTTTGAGAGCCAGTTTACAAATCTATCACTGGTTGTATTTCTCCATATTTAATATAGAAATTAAACAGAAACATAAAACACACAAAAATATTGTGTACTCTTGATAGAAAGAAAACTGTAAGCAATTTCTTAGTATTATTATGGAAACAGTTTTAACCATGTAGACCCTGGGACGGTTTGGAGGACTCCCTGTGGTCCCCAGTTTACACATTTGGAACCACTGTTCAATACCATGGTAGCTGGAATCTGATTCCATCCCAACCATTCCATCTGAAGCCTGTACACAAAGAACAAAAAGTATGTAAATGTAAGTTAAAATATATCATTATTTCTTGAAACTTAATACCCAATAGAGTTAGCTTGTGGGATTTCCTCATTTCAATATAACAACACAGAGTCAGCTCACTTGAATATAACAACACGGAGTCATCTCGCTTCGTATTTAATGAAAGATTGCTTCCTTCTTACACCTCAAGTTAGACAACATGCATCATAAATGAGTTTTAATCTTCAGTGATCTTCCCGTTGAAACAGCAAAGACTAACAGTTATAGTAATGGCTTTTCTCAGATCAGTAAAGACCAGCTGAGATGATAGCAGTGTTTGGACTGAAGAATGCTTTAGTGGCAGAAAAAATGATAGAATTTTGGGCCACAGGGATCAGAGAAAAATAACAGCCAGGATTGTTGATACATGGACTATTGAAATAAAATCATGAGCGACGCCAACAAATGCTTAGATGCACATGGTTTTGTAAACTGCTAAAGTTTTTCTATAATAAGTAGATCAGGACTGAACACTAGTGAAATTAACTTTACTCAACAGAAAATTTCATTGGTATTGATGAACATGGTTTGCCTATGGATAGCTAGGTTTTATCTAGTGAAATTCCTTCCAGCTATTCACAACATGACTATGTTAGTTTTCTATACCACAAACTTATCATCTTAAAACACCACACGTCTCTCGCCTCACAGCCTAGCCGGGTCCTCTTCTCAGGTTCTGATACACTACATTCTCATCCAGAGCATCAACTGAAGAAGAATCCACTCCCAATACTGTTGGCAGAATTTCCTTCTGTCTGCAGGACTGAAGGCCTGGATTCTTGCTGGTTGTCAGCTGGAAGCCACCCTTGGCTCCTAGACATTTCCTAGAGGACACCTCATCTCTCAGAGACTATTTGCAGTTCCTAGAAGCTACCTGTCGTTACTTGCCTCCTGGGCCTCCTCTACATGACTGCTTATTTCATCAAGCCAGAAATGAAAATCTCTAGAGCAGGTCCACTAGCAAGATGGCATCTTATATAACATAAAAATCACAAGAATGGCATTCCATCACTTTTACCAGATAATGTAACATAACTACGAAAGTGGTACCCTTTGACATATTCTACTGGTTAGAAGCAACCCCCAGGGCTTACCTACAAACAAGGGGAGAGGATTTATCAAAAATGTGAATACCAGAAGTGGGGATTATTGGGGGTGGAGGGGTATGTGAATATCTATCTATTCACCACAATAATACTCAGTAAAATTGATAATAGTTGTAAAGATACCAGAGAAAATGAAAGAAAATGTGGGACTTTCATATGGGATTTGCAAAAAGAATGTTACATCAATTATGATAAGAAAATAATCATGAAGTATTTGGAAATATTAAAAATATTTTTTATAAAACTTGCAAATAAAATATTTAAATAAGAAATTGGGAGCATGCTTCTGTTCACATAAAATTTTTATGTAAGGTTTTATATTTGAAATGTTCACAGGAATTTCCTAATCAAGATTTTTAATGATGATCTCTGAAATTCTTGAAAGTTACCATCAAGGAGAAACTCTGCTGAAACAGAAAGGTGATAAAATATTTAACACCCTTTTCATAACCACTGAAAAATTTAGATCGTTAGAAATTACTTTTAAAGACTCTAACAGCTCTGCCTTTTCTTTCATGACACATATAATGTCGAAAGTTCTTGTGATAATGCAAATTGATTTAAAATTCAGTGGAAATTTTTATATCAAATATATCAAACCAGTTCCAATTTGCAGAACATGTATATTATTAGAAAGCCACGCTGAAGCTGGCTTCCATGCCACTAGGATGTCACATCAAACACAGAATGGATAGATATATCTGATGTGTGAGCAGACACCCATTTGGGTCAACCTCTGCACTTTACTCACCAGGAGCCTCTGCCTAAGCTCCTTTGGGCTGACTGCCTACACTCTTTGAGTATCTGAAATGGAACTAAGCCAGTATCTCCACAGATCCCTTTTTCCACCAAGGTGTGTTCTATATTCACCATTGAAAAACAGCCTATAACAGATTAAACTCTTCCCTAGTTATCTTCAGCTTACAATATTTGAGCTGCATGTGCTGATTTTTCCTTCATGAAAAGACCTCAGGGCATGCCACTAGACCTTATGTTGTTTGGCCTGCACTCTGAGAGTTTCTAATGAAGACCGTTAGCCTCATACGACCAGGTTAGTGGCTATAGCCAGCCTGAGACAAGTTGGCCCCAAAACTGGAAGAATCTGTATCTTGGAGCGTAATTCACATTTGTGACCCACCAATGGACAGCTCTATTCTAGTGTAGTTCCAATGCCATTTAAACAAGCAAACCAACAGTCTAGATCAAAATATAGTATCTTTGGACAAGCAATGCATACACTGGCAAAACTTTGAACAATACAGAAAAGAAATTCAAAAGAAACATCAACTGACATGACCACCACATCTTGGAGATAACCCCTAGAATATTTTAGTGAATATATCTGTTGGTCTTTCACTCTGTGTATAAGCAGAAATGGGCAGGTATATAGATAAAAATATATGGAGAGAGAGTAAATATTTACATTGATGGAATCATGCCAAACATGCTATTGCAAAGGTGCTTTCCATACATAAGTATGTTGTAGGTAGTTTTTCCATTTCTTCAAATGGGTATTTCAATCCTCAAATCAATAAGATTAGATAATTTATACATGTATCGTACTTTGATTACTAAGCTCTCAATTGAAGGATACTTCTCTATTTTATCTTCTTAGGGTAAAAATCCTCTGAGATTGTTCAGAAATTGAATATGCTATTGTACGTTTTAACAAATACTGTTAGACTGCTCACCAGAGGAGTTGTATTTACACTTTTACCAAGAGAGTGTGAAAGTTCCTGTTTTTCCTTACCTTCTCAAATACCAGGTTTGGTTAATCATTGAAATCTTTGTTAATCAGGCATGTTTTCTTCTAAGCCCTACTGAAGTATTAATATTATGATAATTACTTTAAATAGCTTATCAGTTCTTTCAAAATTATTTATGAGATCATTTATTTTTCCCCATAATTTGAAATATTATTATGGCAGAGATTGGTAAATATCCTCCAAAAGTTATGGTCTTCAGTTCATCCTGGGCACATAACACAGCTGGACTACATTTCCTATTCTCCCTTGCAGTTGGGTGAAATCATGTGACTGAGTTCTAGCCAATGGCATGCAAGCTGAAGTGAAGTATTTCATTTCTGGGCTAGAGTTTTTTAATAGCTATACTCATTTACCAGGGTTGCCATAATCAATTACCACAAACTTGGTGGCTTAAAACAGAGAAATTTATTCACTCACAGTTCTGGTGGCTACACATCTGATATCAAGGCATTGGCAGAGCCATGCTTCCTCTGAAGCCTATAGGGAAGAATCTTTCTGTGCCTCTTCCTAGCTTCTGGTGGCTCCCAGCAATCCTTGGCATTGCGTAGCTTGCAGCTGTGTCACTCCAATCTCTGCCTCGCTTTCCAGAAGGCATGCTTCTCAGTGTGTCTCTTTTGTCCTCTCCTCTTCTTATCAGGACACCAGTCATTGGATTTAGGGCTCACTCTAAAGCCAGAGCAATTTTATCTTAAAATTCTTAACTAATCTAATTACATCTGCAAAGACCTTTTCCAAATAAGGGCACATTCTGAAGCTCCAGGTGGACATGAATTTGAGGGCACACTATTCAGCCCACCATAAGACCCACATCCCCTTTCACAACCAGTGTAGTTGATAACAACTCCCTGGGCTAAATCTCAAACTTTATCATGCATCAGAATCATCTGGAGAGTTTGTAAAAACAAACAATGCTGACCCCCACCACCCTGCTTCTGATTCAATAAGTTTGAAAGGGGACCCGATATTTGCATTTCTAATAAAGTCCACTGGTGCTACTGATGCTGCTATTCTGGTACCAGATTTGAGAACTAGTGGTCCAAAATAAAAGGAAGTAACAATATCGAAGGGCATGGAGGAAGGCCCTCTGTTGATGAAAAAATTCTTTTTTGGACTTTTACAATAGAAAGAAATAAACAAACATATTTCAGCCCATACTATTCTAACCGACATAAACCAGTTTTTTTAATATAATACTAAATTTTTACACGTTGGGTATATTTCTGAGCTACCAATTCTACTTCATTAAACTGTCTCTTTGTGCATAATTAAAACATGATCTAAATTACTGTAGCATCATAAAATGTTTTAATTCTGATAGAGGGAATAATCTCCCATTACTTTTGTTTCTCTAAGATTTCCTATTATTCTTTTATACTTATGCATACAGATATCATTCGAATGCTTTTATCAGGTCCAAAATGTATAAAAAATATCCATTAGGTTTTCAAATGGGATTGCAATACAATTAAATGGCAATTTGGGGAATATTTATCACTCTACAGTACTGAATTTTCTAGGAACAAACATATATCTACATTTAGCTGGCATTCTCATATATCCATCAGTAGAAATCTAAAATTTTCTTTACACTGAATTTCTTAAGTTTGTGCCTGGTGATTTTAAGTATTTGTTTCTTTTGTGAATGGAGCTCTCTTTAGGCATTTTTTTTTCCTAACTGATTTCGGCCGGTATAAAATTATTGATATTTGTATGATATTTTCTTTTACAAACAATCTTCAGATGATTTTTATATCATCTCAGGCTTTCAGTTGATTCTGACATCCAAACATATGACCTTATCAGTAAATAATGATAATTTTGTTTCATTTTTGCCAAAATTTATACCCTTTATTTATTCTTATCCTTTTGCCTAGTACTTCTAGGATGATGTCAAATAATTGTGGTGATAATTGATTAAACTTCCTAGACTCTGCAAGGCTGAGATGACAGTAAAGCATTAATTTTCCCCTTAGCCATGAATTTTCTAGGGCCATGGAGTCCTAGTATGAAGTCCGATCCTTAATAAATCCAGATCGAAGAGTAGCTTTCAAACTGAGGTATATATATCCAAGGGTTCGTAAGATGATTAATGGATTATAGGAAGAAAACTCATAATTGAATTTTGCTGTATATAGTTTATGTTACATTTTAAACTTTTGTTTTGAATGCTTTATAACAACAATAATAGCTAGCACTTACTGGGTCTTCATTATGCAGTAAATATGATTCCAGGTGATTTACCTTTATCCTCACACCAAGTGTTCAAGCAAGGCATATTTTTATCTCCATTTTAAAAGGAAGGACACCAGGGCATAGAAAGTTTATTTAATTTTCCCAAGAGAGGATACAGGTTTTAAACCTCCCTAGAGATTCCACTCTTAACTTCTGCATCATTTGTCTCTTTGTATGAAAACATAGTACACAAAAAGTATAACCCTTATAATAAATACATTTATATATATTGGATGCATACTCAAAATTTGTTTCAGTGCTTGACATCTCTTCCAGATCTCTGACCCCACAGTCATTCACTGTTGACTGTCACGTGCATCAGAGCACAGCTGCTCCTATTTCAGGTTACAAGAAGGTAAGGATCATCTTCGACATCATGGGGTTTTGACCCTTTTACTTACTTATCTGTCTGGTAAACTTGTGTTGCCAGTGCCTTCCCTCTCCAGAATCTTAATCTAAAAATGATCCATGTATACTTAAATTTTCCACCTATTACTTACAGTAATAATAACAAAATAGTAATAAAATATTTAATACACCATATGTAAACATCCTCTCTTTTACTATGCCATTGGTGCTATTAACTTCCCATCTCTGATGCTAATCTCATCCTCTTTCCAGTATGTTCTATATGAATTACTTTACACAGATACTACTTTTGAGTATTATATACTTTACAATCATTCTTTACTATTCTAAGGCCCAAATAATCGAAGACCTTTTTGTTTTGTTTTGTTTTTCTTTCCAAACTTCTTCAGTCAAGGCTGGGTTTTTCAATCACATATTGAAGCCCAGTTTAAATACACACACACATACACCTACACACACAAACACAACATTAATATCTAGTTCTCAAAGTTATTGCCAGAATTAAAAAGAGAAAGCATTTAATGTACCTACTCTAATCCTTGGAATATAGAATGTATTCAATAAATGTTGGCTCCTATCTATATTAATATAGATCCTCCTTGTTATAAATATTAGGATACTGGAGTAAGGTCCATGTACAATGTTTAGCACAGCCTTTGGTACATATGAAAAAACAATATATCACCTATTATTATTATTATCATCATCACCACCATTACATATGCACAGTAGCTGAGGCTTAGAGGAAAATATTTAAATACTTCTTTCTTGCTCTCCAA
Source organism: Balaenoptera acutorostrata (assembly GCF_949987535.1). Taxonomy (NCBI): domain Eukaryota; kingdom Metazoa; phylum Chordata; class Mammalia; order Artiodactyla; family Balaenopteridae; genus Balaenoptera; species Balaenoptera acutorostrata. The sequence goes on from NC_080072.1 coordinate 22,622,215, forward strand.
CTCCTTTCTTCCTCTAACTTAGAGCTCCACTCACCTCAAGTACATAAGTTAACTCATTCACTAATTCTAGATCATTTTGAGACATAGCAGCAAAACCTAAAGCAAATCTCAAAGGAAGCATTTGAGAAGACTATATTTGAAAGGAGAAAGGAAATAATACCGTTATGCTGGGACTCAAAGTTAGTCTTTGTTTTCTCTCTTTGAGTTTCTGGGAATGTGTTTTGTTAATTCAGATGAACTTCAATCTTTCTATAACTTTAGAAAACTACTGAATACCCGTTAGATTCCTGCCTTTTATACAACAACATAATATAAAACACCTCTCATTGAATATGTGGAAATATTTTATTTTTAACCTGCACACACCAATTTGCTTCCGCAAGCCACTGTGAATAAGCTTTAGGGAACACCAGGTGCCTACTTAGCCACTATTTATTGTCACGGAGCTGCACTGAGCCACCTTGAGAGGGTTCACTGGAAATTATCATAATGAAAGGCATAATGAAAGGCATGTTTAGCAGGGGGCTGATTAAGTGGGTTCTATTATATTTTTGTGACTTACATTTCTTATTCCTTTCTCTTCTGCAAAGTAATCTTTTCTTTAACCATTTGTTTATGATACATAATTCGTATCTACCAGTCTTGTAATACTGGAAGAGAGTAGAGCCAACTTTAGTCACTGCAATTCTTTCACTCTGTTATAGCTTTGATATACACTAGATATAAAATTATTCAAATATGTCACTGGGGAAAGGGAGGTGGTACTGACTCTTTGAAAAAACAGAGTAGCCTTAAAAATTGTGCCCTAATACTCCTGATCAAAATATACTAGAATATATAGAATATACTAGGCCCCAGGAAAGTAAGAAGTAAGTGCTTCATTATGACTTTAAGGAGAGTATCAGTGAGTTACTGCTGTATAACAAGCAAGCCAAAAAATAAATAAATAAATAAAACCAAAAAAAACACAACTCAGTGCTACACAATAACAGGCATTTATTTGATTTAGAGTGAGCTCAGCTGGGCTGCTCTAAGTTGGTTGTTTCTGTGTCTACTTCATGTGTTTTTCATCCTCCTTGATAAACAGGCTCCCTGGGGCATGTTCTTCTCATGGTATGGGCAGGGGCAAAAGAGAGCAAGTAAAAAATTGTGTTGCCTATTAATGCCTGGGCTTGGAATGCACACTATCACCTTCCAATGGGCAAAGCAGCTCACCTCACTGAGCCCAGACTAAAGGGAGAAAGGATTGCACTCAGCTCCTAAAAGGAGGGACAAAAAGTAACATGGCAAAGGGTACGGATACAAGAAAAGGTGAAAAAAAAGTAGAGGCCAATAATTCAGTCTACCTCAGAGAGCAATTGCCAACCACTTAAGGAATCTCTTATTTTTACCTTGTACTATTTTCTTAAGACTCTGTTTTGCATTCTTAGATGAAATTCAAATTGTCTGTGTGGCAAATTATGGAGTATAACCAGATATCTGATCACCTATTTCAGATTTACTTCCTATTATTTGACAAACCAATTGTTGATGTGTTCTTCATCTGTGTATTTAGATTGGTCTTCACTATCCCAATCTAATATTTATATGAATAAAGGTGATAATAAGTAATTATGGGTGGGAGGGAGACACAAGAGGGAGGAGATATGGGGATATATGTATACATATAGCTGATTCACTTTGTTATAAGGCAGAAACTAACACATCATTGTACAGCAATTATACTCCAATAAAGATGTTAAAAAACAAAAGAAGTAATTATGGATAAAATGCATTGAGATCTTAGTATTTATCAGAAACTTTGCTAAACCTCCTATACATGATTTCATTTTATTCTTTGAACAAACCTATGAGGTAGGTATTATTAATATCCCCATTTTATGCACAAAGAAGCAAAGGTAAAGAGATTAAGGAAGTTTCCCAAACTCCCACAATTAGAAAATGGTAATTTTCTAATTTCTAAAAGCTCAGATTCATTATGATGGTCCATTAGTTTCTCCTTTATTAAAACTCAAGCACCTCAGGAAATGGGGCTCTACAGCCCAAAAGATAGCCACATCCTAATCCTCATACAGAACGTCTGAATATATTAACTTTCATGGTATAAGAGATTTACAGATGTGATTAAGTAAAGGATCTTGAGATGGAGATTATTATGGATCATCATCTGGGTGGTCCACAATATAATCACAAGGGTCCTTCTAAGAGGGTAAGGGGAGGATAAGAGTTAGGAATAGAAGATGTGAGGATGGAAGCAAGAGGTTCCATCCTCTAAGTGATGTGAGGAAGGGGCCATGAGCCAAGGAATGCAAGCAGTCTCTAGAAACTGAAAAAGGTAAGGAAAAGAACTATCCTCTGAAGTTTCTAGAAGAAATGGAGCCCTGCAACTCTTTTGAGTTTAGTCCTCTGACATCCAGTGCCATAAGACAATACATTTGTGTAGTGTAAGGCCACTACATTTGTTGTAATTTGCTACAACAACAGCAAAAACTAATAGAAACATGATGATAGTGGAGATGCTGTCTATTTTCTTCACTGTTGTATTATCAGTGGCACAATCCCTCCAAATCTGTTGAAGAGATAAATGAAAAAAATGAAAGATTAGTGATGACCTAGAGAACAGAATCACCAGGTTCCCAGTTAGAAAAGAAGCCTAAAATGGTACTTATGAGAATTTAGCATGTGCCAATTTTTTGAGAGGAAATCTCTTCATATTCAAAGTTGTCAGAAATCTTCTATTAAGTTTTATTATGGTTTATAACTCTATAAAAAAAAGCTTAATTATTACACACACACACCCCTAAAATCTCTATTTCTTACAGAGCTTTGCAATAGTTTTTCAATAAGTGGGTCTAGAATGAGATAAATTATGTGATAGGATTTTTAATTTTAACATTTAGATTGCTCAATTTGGAATGAAGGAGAAAACGTGTTTGCATAAAAAAGAAAAAAATGCTTTGCTTTGAGGAGTTCTAGCTAAGTAAATCAACACTCAGATTGCATTAAAAAAAAAAAGATTCAGAGAAAGAAAATATGGTATGGGTTCTTGGACCCTTTTTGTTTTTCATCTTTTTGAACTTTTAAAAAATCTTTTACAGGTTAACACTGGAAACAGCTACAAAGAAAATACCTGTCACACTGAGGTGACAGGCAAATCAGTGATTGCAAATATAATCTTAGAAAAAGCAAAATCTCATTCACTATTAACTTTGCTATTTATGTTAAAAATCTACTTATGTTCACGTTCTAGGTTACATCTTTTTTTACATACTCTTCCAAAAGTTGTTTCTATGTTACTCACAATAGATACAAAATTCTGTGCCAAATCCAAGACTTTATGTGAATAATTTAATCTCCTCTCCTCCCATCCCTTCCCCTCTTCTCTTTCTGTCTCTCTGTCTCTGTCTTTGTCTCTCCCTCTCTCTCTTTCACATACACACACATACACACACACACACACACACGCACAAAGGAACTGAGGTTGAGACAGTTACATAACTTGCTCAAGGATATGCAATAATATAAATGGTAACTATGCCTTTATATTTTGACTTTGTGTCATTTCCTTGAAGAACAACTGACTGGAGTTAGCATTGGTCCTGTCCCTATTTTGTACAAATTGGAGAGATAGCATTAAGAATCAGCTATATAACCAAAAAAATAAAATAAAATAAAATAAAAAATCATACCATTATTATTTCAATTTGTATGAAATAATCTCTTAAAGGACTATCAGTTGGTCTCTAAAGGTCATGTATAGAGAATTCACTGCAGATTCAGTCATAATATAAATGTAACAAACCCTGTTTTCCAATCTGGCATATAAAAAAGCAAAATGGAATGAAATTTAAGTTTGAGAAACTCCTGTATTTCACTTATTGTCAGCCAAATTAGATTTTAAACCCCATGACCATAAAGATTATGTCACATCTGTTTTTATCTCCCTCCCACATTTTAAAATAAACAATCATGCAACTTCAATGCTACATTCTGCTTTGTACTTATATCACAAGCTTTCAAAACTATTAATGTCTTCATTACCATCTTTAATGATCATGTAATCTACCACATAATTGTGCCATATTAAACTCGTCCCTTATTATAAGACCATAGAATATTTTCCAACTCATTACGCATAATAAACATTGCATGTATTCAGATCGTTTTTGTTTGTAGCTGATTGTTCTGTCTTGTATTATTTGGAGATAGAGGACTGCCTGCTAAAGTTGCTATCCAGGGCCAAAGGATACGAAATTTTGATGGCCCCTTACTATATTGCCAAATGGCTTTCTCTTTTAATTGTTCTAATTGATACAGTCATTAGCAATAAATTAATATTGAAATTTACAGCACATTTTACAGTTGGGGTATTCATCTTTGATAGATGAAAAACAGTGCCTCCTATTGTATATATGTGTCACATCTTCTTTATCCATTCATCTGTCGATGGACACTTAGGTTGCCTCTATGTCCTGGCTATTGTAAATAGAGCTGCAATGAACATGGTGGCGCATGACTCTTTTTGAATTATGGTTTTCTCAGGGTATATGCCCAGGACGGGAATAAAGACGCAGACCTACTAGAGAATGGACTTGAGGACACGGAGAGGGGGAAGGGTAAGCTGGGACAAAGTGAGAGAGTGGCATGGACATATATACACTACCAAATGTAAAATCGATAGCTAGTGGGAAGCAGCCAAATAGCACAGGGAGATCAGCTCAGTACTTTGTGACCACCTAGAGGGGTGGGATAGGGAGGGTGGGAGGGAGGGAGATGCAAGAGGGAGGAGATATGGGGATATATGTATATGTATAACTGATTCACTTTGTTATAAAGCAGAAACTAACACACCATTGTAAAGCAATTATACTCCAATAAAGATGTTTTAAAAACCCAAAAAAAACAGCGCCTCCTAATTTATTTGATTGCTTGTAAGGATGACTGTTTTCTTAAGTAATATTTATAGTCCATTTTTATTATAAATTCAATACACATCGATGAGATAAAAACTTGAAGATATAGAGAATTAAAGCAAAGATAATTAAATCTCCCATAATTCTATTACTCAAAAGTTACTGCTGTTAATATTTTGGAACGTATCCTTCTATTTAACTTACCAACTATTATGTATATCTATACCTATATCTACAGCTGTATTTATACCTATCGATATCTGTATCTATTTAAATGTATAATTTTAAAATACCTTGGAATCGCATTTTACATAGTTACATAAATACTGGAAACTACTCATGTAGTTTCTCTAAAACGTTTCTCCTATGAAATGCATACAGCCACTTGGAATTTCTGTGAGAGTGTGCAGAGTATTTTAACAGACTTTCTTTCCTGAATAACACATCTGTGAGGGCTAGGTAACTGTAAACGGTTTAACAATACTGTTAGAATATTCACCATAGGTGCACACTCTCTCTCTCAAACACAGATATAGATATAGATATAAACAGCTATTAAAAAGACAAGAATATACTCTAAGTTGCAGGGTTTTAATTTTTACATTATTCAAGTATTCTCTGAATGGGTAAAATATAATATAATATGATATGAACATGGCATAGCATAACATATATGTTTATGCCTTGAATCTTTCTGGAAGGACAGTTAATAGTGGAATATCTCCAGGAAATGGGGCTAGGCAGGCAAGATAAGGAAAAAACCTTTTACATATTCTTTTCATAGCACTCATTGGAATGCCTGCTATATTACTTTTCCTTTGAGCCTCAAATTGGTTTTATCATACTACTTGGTCCATCACACTATTATAATTGGCCCATAATTGCCTACATTATTTATCCATTTGTTTTAGAACATAGTGAATACAGAGCCCCTGACATTTAGTAAAAGAACAGACCGTTACTCAATGATTACATCTAATTATGTGCTTTTCCCTAACTGAATACCATCTCCAACCTCAACATTCTGAACCCAGGCCACCCTTCTTTTGAATTTTATATTACATATTCCATTGATTTTTATAATAGTAAAATTGCTTGTGTTTGCTTGTTTCTGAATTTTTTGAATTGATAGAAGGGGTACCACACCAAGAGTAGTTTTTAAATTTTTTTTCACAATATTATGTTACATAATATTTAACCATGCTGTTGCATATTTTCATCGCACTATAATATTCTGTGTTTTGCTAAAATACTCTTTATTTGCCCATCCTTCTAACGAGCATTTTAATGACTTTGATTTTGGTTCTTGCAAATGATGCTGCTATGAATATTCACAGCTATGTCTCCTGAGAAACACGGCCAAGAGTTTCTCTCTTGTATATGCTGAAAATGTAATCACTACTTGCACAAATGTACATGCCCAGTATCAATGTGTAAGAGATACTGTTAATCCATATTTGAGCCAACACTTGGTAATGTAAAAATTCTTAATCTGTGCCAACTATATCAACTATATCAATGTTAAATAGAATCTTTTGATCGCTTTGAATTATCTTGACTTTTAAGAAGCATGAATAAGCATGGACAGATACTATTTAAACAACAACAAAATAAGGACATGAAAAACATAAGATAAAAAACTAATAAATTTGACCACAGCAAAACTTAGGTTTAATTTAAGGCTCAGGTTGATGAAAAAAAATGCTACCATATAAAAGTGAGAACACAAGTCATAAATGGATAAAATACCTGTGAAACCTAATAAAAACCAAATTAATGTTAAGTCTTAGGAATCAATTACAAAAAGATAAACAACCTAATAGAAAACATGAACATAATATATGAGCAGACACTTTACAACAGAAACACAAATGCCCAATAAACTATGAAGATAAGAAATTTATTTTAGAATGATCAAAAATTATAAATATCAATTCACATGCAAAAAAAGACTAAAAAAATGGGAAGAAAAAGATATAAAATATAGGCAGCTTTAAGGAGAATGGTCTCAAGCTTCCAGTCAGGGCTCCAGAAAGATTCTGCCTTACAAAATGGACATATACTGAGGAAGGATAGATGTGCAGTTCCTAAGCCCATCACTTCTCCCAGACTAACTCTCCTCCCTCCTCATGTTTCTTATCCTCCTCCATTTGAATTTTTGAAATATGCAGGTCATTCCTAACAACTTAGGGCCTATTAATCGAAATAAATACTCCTAACTGGCTTGATTTCAATGAGCAAAGTTTGCTAAGCTTTGCATCTAAGACTCCTGGCATCTGGCATTGGTGAAAGGAGAAGAAAGACTGAATTACCATTCTTTCCAGAGCTCTAAGGATAAGCAGCCCTGCATTCTGAGCAAGCAGGAGCTTATGAACATGTTGTTTTGAGGCAGGTGAAGAGGCCACAATCAGGAGAAAACCAAAGGACAAAGAAAGAGCTGGATACCAGCCTTGCTTTTTGATCATTAATGTTACTGCCTTTCTTCTCCCTTTTAAATAATGATTTTTTAAAAATAGGATTTGACAGTATACCATATTTCTTGAGACTGTATTTATATGATTTTGTCACTGACACTTTCTATTCTGCTTAAGAAAGGTAAATGTTACCCAGGGGAGAATTCTTTTAAATGGAGGCTTTTCTATTTGAGGAAGAATCCTATTATTGAAGTTCTAAAATCCAGAAGGATACCATTTAACTGGTGAATTTCAGAGTAATTCACTTTTTTTCTTTTTTGCATCGCAGTTTCCCCCAGTATGAATAACTTCAGGTGAAATTTTCTTACTAACTTTAAAGTGATATTTTTCTGAAACACTTTGAAGGAACCAGGTGTCATTTATTAAATATAATGAAATATATATGTAAAACAAATATTTACTTACCTTAATTAAATATGTTTTCTATAGTTATTTTCTTCATTTTTGTGTGTATTTATTTGTATGATATGTATGTGCATGTGTAATGTATATAGCTGTGTGGATGGATGGGTATATGTGTATTTATGTATTTGTATACACACACAGACACACATAATGAGCTGTCCTGCTTGCAAGGGCAGACTTCCCTCGCCCTGAGAACCATGGACTTCACTGAATGATCAGAAATTTATATTTCCTTTGAACATTTCTTAGAACTGTATAAAAATGCATGACTGCAACATAATACTCCAGAAAATGCTTCCTTTTGTGGTGAGAATTTTCCTCATGTTTTGTGAAGGTTATTCTACCCTGATTTTTAGGATTAGATAGCCTTAGTCAAAGTGCATTAAGCAAAAACTTAGCAAATTTAAAAGTTATTTATGGGGGCTTCCCTGGTGGCGCAGTGGTTGAGAATCTGCCTGCTAATGCAGGGGACACAGGTTCGAGCCCTGGTCTGGGAAGATCCCACATGCCACGCAGCAACTAGGCCCGTGAGCCACAACTACTGAGCCTGCGCGTCTGGAGCCTGTGCTCCGCAACAAGAGAGGCTGCGACCGTGAGAGGCCCGCGCACCACGATGAAGGGTGGCCCCTGCTTGCCACAACTAGAGAAAGCCCTCACACAGAAAAGAAGACCCAACACAGCCAAAATTAAATAAATAAATTTTTTTAAAAAAGAAAAGAAAGTAACAAATGTTGAAGTACAATTGGTGTCTTTAAAAAAAAAAAAAAGTTATTTATAATTGCAACCCTACCTCATAATTCAATCCCCTTACTCTGCTCTATTTTTTCCAGGGCAGTTATCACTTCCTAATTATAGAATATATAGAGAGAAATATATACAGTATATAATTTACTTAATTACCTATACACACTATTTATTTTTAATTTCCGTTCACTGGAGATTGTAGGCTCAGAAAAAGGCAGGGTTCTTCTTTGCTTTCTTTGTTTACTGATTATCTCAAATCCTAGTTCAGGGCTCAATAAATATTGGTTGAATTCCTGACATCATCCTTCTCTCTGTGTGAAGAAGTAGATGGCCAGAAGATTCCAGACTGGGTTTAAAACTGCCTGTTACATTCCACGTATGTGATTGGGGGCAAATTATATAATCTCTCTGACATTTAGTTTCTGCATGTATAAAATAAGGATATTATTGCCTACTCAGAATATCTGACCCATAGAAAGCACTCAGTAAGTGATGGTTATTAACAGTCCTTAGCTGACAATCATGTTCATTTGGTAGTTAACTAAGGCTGAGGTATTAACTCAAATCAAGAACATCTGCTTCTCCCTCTTCTTGGAACCCTCTTGCCCCATGTGTCTGCAAGGTCAAGTTACTTATCTCATCAGTTTTCCAATGAGCACTCATAGGTAAAACAAAACAGTCTTTCTCCTCACACATCCTAACTTCTTTCTCTACTTTATTTTCTTTTTAGCACTTCCTATCATATAACAAAAAACATGTTACTCTTTGTATGTGTAATATGTACTCACCCCATCCCCTACTAGAATGTGCATTCTTTGAGACTAAAAAGTTTCATGGAGTTTACTGCCATATCCTCAGCTCCAGGAAAGCAGCTGATGCTCAACAAAATTGTAACAAATAAGCCATGACTATTTTTACAGACAAGGAAATGTAGGCACAAGGAAGTTAAATAATTTCCTCAGGGGCATACACAGCTAATAAGTGGCAGATACAGGATTCAAATAAAGTAGTTTGCTTCTTGTCTCTGTTATCTGGGCTTCTTATAGCTACAGAATCCCTCTTCTAAGCTGAGGGACCCAGCACATTTTCTTTTTTTTCTAACCTCATATCAGCGTTATAAAGAACACAGTTTAGGAAACACTATCCAATATCACACTGATTATTTTTCATCTATATTTGTCTTGAGACTTAGTTGTTGCAAACTATCATTCATATAAAGAATTGTACTCTATTCTTCTGCGGCTGAGGCTGTTAACTTCAAAATATTTACCTCCTATCATAATTGGAACTTGCCAGATTTTAGCTGGGAAATAAGAACACAGAATAAAGATTGTATTTCCCAGCCTCTACTGAAACTACGTGTGCATGTTTAACCAAGCTTTGGTCAATGAGATATAACTGAAAACAGTCTGTGGAGCAGCTTCTATTAAGTATCTTACAAAGGAGGTGACTTGCGCTTTGCCTTCCTGATGGTTGCAATTCAGACACAATGGTTGGAGCTGGGTATAACTTGTGAGTAGGGTCCATGCATCACAGAGCAAAGCTAGAAGAAACCTTAGGTCTTAAAACATGATACTCAATAACAGTCCTAGACCACTTATCTGGACTTTTCTGTGAAAGAAACATGTCTCTTGTCTAAGGCATTTATATTTAAGGTTTTCAGTGCTTTGTAGCCTAAATGACTCCCAACTAATATAATTTCTAATAGATATGTTTGAATACTGATAGCTAGAAAAATACCTCTTTCCACAGTAACTATTGTGTGTAAAGAATGGAATGCTTTAATAACAGCTGTTTGCTGGAAGTAATCATTGCTAATAATCTTTTAAACTCAGAGTCTGTCAAATATCTGTGTCAAGGAAGTAAACTACAAATTCAATAAGTTATCTTTATTTTCCTCCCCATAGAGTTCTCAAACTGAAAAATCAACACTACTATCCTTACATTTTTGGTTATTTAAGATCTTCATACTATTTTCTTTTAGCATGTAAGCTACCCATGAGGGATGTTAGGATTATAGAGGTGACATAGACTATGTCTTCATGAAACCAAGGAAAATAATTGTGAATATCAGAAAGGGCCCATTTTTCAAATATTATATATGAGATTTTGTTTCAAATTTTTGATGTTGGATTCAATAATTATTTAAACTTATAACACATTAATGCACTTATCATTATTGCTTTGAGCTTTGCATACACACATACACACACACACACACACACACACACACAAGTATTTATTTCCATCCCATGAAGTGGAGTATTGCTTTGGGTATGCCCTATTACATTTCTTTAAAATGGCTATGCATTTCCACCAATGTTGAATATCATGTTGCTGCAAGGCACTTTTTACTGAGCTTATCATCAAAAAAGAAAATTGTATTCATATATCTACTCAGAAAATTAGGATCACTTACTAATTCCCATGTAAATTTAGTTATGTTGTACCTTAGAAAATTTCTATAATCCTAAGGCATGTGTTTTATAGGGGCAGCTTAATGAAGAAGTGAAATATGCCTTCTATTACTTATTTATTTGTTTATTGCCTTCTTGCACTGGCTCAAACTTATCAACACTATGATGAATAAAAGAGGTAAGAGAAGACATCCTTGCTTTGTTCCAGATCTTAAGGAAAAAGCATTCAATCTTCACTGTTAAGCAAATGTTAGTTGTAGATTTTTTAGACTTCTTTACCAAGTTGGGGAAGTTTCTTTTCTATTTTTATTTATTTCTATTTTTCGGAGAGTTTTTTAACATAAATGGATGTTGAATTTTGTCAAATGGTTATTCTGTATCAATTGATATGATCCTATGGTTTTTCTTCATTAGCCTGTTAATACAGTGAATAAATTTAATTGATTTTCAAACCTTGCATTCTTGAAAAAAACCCCACTTGGTTATGGTATATAGTTCATTTTATCTATTGCTAAATTCTATTTTTTATTACTTTGTTAAGAATTTTTTCTATATTCATGAGAAACACTGATCTGTAGATTCTGTTTTGTTTTGTTTTGTACTGTATTTCCTTGTATTATCCTTTTTCATAGTAATATTAGCATGATAAAATGGATTGGAAAGTGTTTCTTGAAATTGTCTGGAAAGATTGTGAAGAATTGGTGTTAATTCTTCTTTAAATATTTGGTAGACTTCTCCAGCAAAACCATTTAGACTTGAAGTTTTCTTTCATGGGAGTTTTCAAATTATGAATTCAAGTTCCTTAACAGTCATAGGGCCATTCAAATTATCTATTTCATACAAGGTAAGATGTGGTACCTTGTGTTTTTCAAGTAATTGATCCATTTCATCTAGGTTATCAAATCCATATGTGTATAGAGTTGTTTGTAGTATTCCATTATTGTCCTTTTGATATCTGCAGGATCTATAGTGATTCCTTGCAATTCATTCCTGATATTTATTTATTTATTTAAATTTATTTATTTATTTACTTATTTATTGATTTTATTGAAGTATAGTTGATTTACAATGTTGTATTAATTTCTGTTGTACAGCAAAGTGATTCAGTTATACATATATATATTCTTTTTCATATTATTTTCCATTATGGTTTATTACAGGATATTGAATATAGTTCCCTGTGCTATACAGTAGGACCTTGTTGTTTACATTCCTGATATTTATAATTTATTTCATTTCTCTCTTTTTTTTTTTTTTAAATGTTCTTTATTCAATTTTATGGTTCCACGCAGGTTACTTCAATGGGTTTTTTTTTTTTTAAATTTTATTTATTTATTTATTTATTTATTTATTTATTTATTTACTTATTTTTGGCTGTGCTGGGTCTTCGGTTCGTGCGAGGGCTTTCTCTAGTTGCGGCAAGTGGGGGCCACTCTTCATCGCGGTGCGGGGACCGCTCTTCATCGCGGTGCGCGGGCCTTTCACTATCGCGGCCCCTCCCGTTGCGGGGCACAGGCTCCAGACGCGCAGGCTCAGCAGCTGTGGCTCACGGGCCCAGCTGCTCCGTGGCATGTGGGATCTTCCCAGACCAGGGCTCGAACCCGTGTCTCCTGCATTAGCAGGCAGATTCTCAACCACTGCGCCACCAGGGAAGCCCTCATTTCTCTCTTTTTGTGTCAGTCTTGCAAGAATTTTGTATATTTTATTCATCTTTAAAAAGCACAAAGATCTTTGTTTACCAATATGTTTATTCTTTCAGGACTTGCTATTTCATATTGCCTGCTATTCAAACACTGAAAACAGTTTTCTCCTATATTTACTCCAGGTTTATAACTGTTTATGACTAAAAAGATAGTCCTGTTTCACTCATTACATCATGGCCAGATGCACAGTCCTGAGCAAAAGATTTTCACACTGACAAATTTCAACTTCATAACGTTTTTTCTTCTTTTTAAAAATTTTAGTATTCTATATATAAATAATTTTTTCACTCCAAGATTGGGGAGTTATTATCCTTTGTTTTCTTCTAGATATTTGATATTTAAAATTTTATTTTATTTTCAAATGAATACTTGTATATGGTGTGAGATAAGCTTTAAGATTTATTCATTTTTTCCCAAATATTTACCTAGTTATACCCGTGCCATTTGTTAAAAGACTTCAGTTTTCCCATTGAATATCCTTGACACTTTTACTAAAGTTTAATGGGCTCTCACACTTATGGTCAACTGATTTTTGCTAAGGTTGCCAAGACAATTGAATGGGGAATAAATAGTCTTTCAACAAATGGTTTTGGGACAACTGGATATGCACATGCAATAGAATGAAGTTAGGACCCCATTTCACATCATGTATAAAATTTAACTCAAAACGGACCAAAGACATAAATATAAGAGCTAAAACTATAAAACTTGCAAAAAAAAATATAGATGTATATCTTCATTTCCTTGGCTAAGGCAAGTGTTTCTTAGATATGACAACTAAAGTACAAGCAACAAAAGAAAAATTAGATAAACTAAGCATCACCAAAATTAAAAACTTTTGTGTTTCAAAGGACATCATCAAGAAAGTGAAAAGATAACTTACAGAATGAGAGGAAATATTTTAAAATCATACACTCGATAAGGGGCTTATAATATGTAAAACACTATTACAACTCAATAATGAAAAGACAAATACAATTCAAAATAGAAAAAGAATAAGAATAGACAGTTTCTGCCAAAAATACTTACAAATGGCCAATAAGAACATGAAAAGATTCTGCTCAACATATTTAGCCATCAGGGAAACGCGCATGAAAACCGCATTACCATTTCATAACTACTAGAACAGCTATAATAAAAAAGACAGAAAATAAGAAATGTTGGTGAAGATGTGTAGAAATTGAAACCCTCATACACTACTATTGGGAAAGTGAAATAGTGCAGCCACTTTGGAAAACAATCTGCAGCTTCTCAAATAATGAAACACAGAGTACCATAGTACATAGTAATTCCATTACTAAGTATATACTCAAGAGAAATGAAAGCATATTTCTGCAAAATGATTTATACACAAATGTCCATAGCTGCATTATTACAACAGCCAAAAATTGGAATCCACCGAAATGTCCATTAACTGATGAGTGGATAAATATAACATGATACATCCATTCAATGGAATATTAGTCAACAATCAAAAGAAATGAAGTATTGTTCCATGCTACACTATGTATGAACCTTGAAAACACTATTCTAGGTGAAAGAAGCCAGTCACAAAGGATCACATACTGTATGACTCCATCTTTACGACATGTACAGAACAGACAAACCTATAGAGACAGGAAGTAAATTAGTCATTGTTTAAGGTGGGAGGTTGGAAAGACTGGGGGTGATAGCTAAAGGGAGTAAAACTTCTTTTGGGGATAATGAAAATGTTCTACAACTAACTGTGGTAATGAATGCAGAGCTGTGTGAATATACTAAAAGTTTTTCAACTGTACAATTTAAATGGGTGGATTGTACACTGCATTATTTTACTAGGGTGCTGTAAGAAATACAGGGGCTTAAAACAACATGACTTTATTCTCTTATAGCTATGGAGGCCAAAGATCTAAAATGAGCTTCACTTGGCTAATTTAAAAGGGTAGACAAGATTTGTTTTTTCTGGTGGCTCTAGGACAATCCATTCCTTACATTTTAAAGGCTACCTGTATCTCTCAGCTTGAGGACTTTCTCTCCTTCTTCAGAGTCCCTCACTCTGCCTTCCCTCCTCATGTGAGCTTCTCTCTGACTCGACTCTACTGCCTCCGTCTTTGAGGGTCCCTTGTGATTGCACTGCGCTCACTCAGATAACCCATCTCAAGATCCTTTATTTAGCTCAGCGGCATTTCTTTTGCCGTAGAAAGTAGCATATCTACAGGTTCTGGGGATTAGGATGCGAACATCTTTGGGGTCTGTTTTTCAGCCTAGCACGTATTATATGTGAATTATATCTCAATGAAACTGTTATTTTTGAAAAGAAGAAAACTTAATTGACTGTACATATGAGTGTCTATTTCTTGACTGTTGTGCTCCACTAATATAACTGTCTTTCCTTGACCCAAATACCATACTATCTAGATTATTGCACTCTGTATATAGAACACACTTCGGCATAACATATTTTCCTTTTCTACATATTGCTAGAGTTGACTGACTAAAATTTTGTCATAGATTTTTATATTTTTGTTCATAAGAGATATTTCTTGCATCACATTTGTTAGGTTTGAATATTAGGATTTTATTGATCACATAAAATGATTTGGAAATAGTCCTCTCCCCCTTTATTTTCTAAAAGTTTACGTAAATTTAGTATTATCTCTGATTAAAAATAATTGCATGCTTTCATATTTCATCCATAAGCAAAATTATAAACACTGAAACAGCATCTCACATGAGAAGAATCTGGATTTAAATAAGCAACCAAGCATGATCCCGCAAAAAAAAAAAAAAATACATACACACACGCGCACACATACACACACTCAAGTTAGTTTAATCCTACCTATAGCAAAGGCGTGTTCTTTAAGAAGACTAAAACAGAGCACTCCACACTCTGACCATACTTGCTGCAGGACTGGTGGCGCAGTGGTTAAGAATTCGCCTGCCAATGCCGGGGATACGGGTTCGAGCCCTAGTCTGGGAAGATCCCACATGCCGCGGAGCAACTGGGCCCGTGAGCCACAACTACTGAGCCTGCACGTCTGGAGCCTGTGCTCCGCAACAAGAGAGGCCGCGATAGTGAGAGGCCCGCGCACCGCGATGAAGAGTGGCCCCCACTTGCTGCAACTAGAGAAAGCCCTCGCACAGAAACGAAGACCCAACACAGCCATAAATAAATAAATAAATTTATTGAAAAAAAAAAAAAAAAGAATTTTTAATATCATTAATCTGGAGGATTTTGAAAGACCCCTTTCTTAAAATGCTGACAATTTCTTTTAATTCAATAACATATCAAAAAATATAAAAACATTTGTTGAACTGCAAGTGAAAACACTTCATATAAGCAAAAAAGGCTGAATATTCACCCAAAGCAGGTCTTGCCGTACCACTGCTTAATACCTCCACTGATAGAAAGTCAGGACCCATGAAATCCCATACAGTAGTGAATGGCTGTAATTTTTATGAAGTTCTTTAGACTGAGCTAAACTTTATCTCCTGTAACAGTGCTCTTTATCATGGTATTTACTTATGTTGCACTGGTATTTTTTACTCTCTTGAACATCCGAGGCTCACTTGTTCCCCAAAGCCTTTGCACACATTATTTTCTTTTCCTGAAACTTCTGTCCCTCTAGTCTCATCTTAACTCCTAAGTATTTACATCCTACATCAGTGAATTTTCCTGATTTTTGTGGGCCAATTCCCTTTCCATATATTCTCATAGCAAAATATAACTTGTCTTTATTGTCCATATTAAGGTGAAAATTTCATATTTTTTATTAAATTTTTTCTATTTGACCTATTAAAAATATAATCCTCATTAGATAAATAGATACATTTTAAAAATATACATATCTGCAATTGTGCCTGCTTTTTCTCTCCAGTGTGTACTCATTTCTATCAGGCACTTAGTATATAATTAGCTGTTCAATTAATATTTGTTCAATGAATATATGAAATAAAGAAAATGAGTTTAATCTCTATTCAAAATGTTAGGTCTTAAACATTTTCATATGGCCTTTGTGTTTTCTCAAACTTCTCTTTGCCAGTGAAACAGTCCTAGTTCCTTCAAACCTTACTTATACAGTATGTTTTCAAGTCTCAACCCTATTCTAGCATTTATTGAAGGATATGATATCAAGCCCAGTTATTTTAATGTAGCATTTTGACTACACTTCTCAATTTGATATACTCCACCCATTTGATTACCAGGCCCTTAATGTCTTCCTACAAATCACTGAAAAGTGAATTGAGGTCATGCCATACTGCCATTAGGCATACAACAATTTAATCTGTATTTATTTTATGAGAAGTCTTTATCTGATTACATATACACAGCTAACTATATGTGATACACATGACATCTATCAAACACTTTGTTGAAACTCTATAGCTTTTTCCCAATGGACCAGTTTGATGACACTGTGCAAGACAGGAAAAAAACAAAACTATTGGAATCAGTTTTCACTGACTTGTCTAGTGAACTCATTCAGAGTTCTAGAGATATCTGCTTCCCTTTTTATTTAACAATTCAATCTTTAAAAATTGCTTTGTTAACCAGATTCAGCAAACCACGGTCAAAAAAACACATGATTTCTATCTGTTAAGGAGTCAGGAGATCTTAACATATATACTATTTTATTCTTATTCTATCACCTGATGATTTAAAAATTATTAAATGACTAAACTCAGCCTTAAGTCTCTTTCATGGTTCAGTATGAGTAACACAGCACTCTTGATGATAAATTGTTATGTATAACCGACCTTTTTATATAACATTGTCTTAAAATTCTTTCTTTCAGTATCTGTCTACCTTTCAAAGTTGGAAAGTAATTCTCCTTAAAGATAATCTGGAAGCATAATAAAAAAAAAAAAAAAGAGAGGAATTCTGCTCTAAGATAAATTACATCTACACCTTGGTTCATACCTCTTTTAGATTACTTAGATGATGAAATACGGAACTGATGAGCTGATGAGATTTAGATATTTGGGGCTTAAGTTGATGCAATGATTCATTGACAGTTTTGGGGGGTTTTGGAACAAGGTAAATGTATTTTGCAAGTGGGATGGATATGAATCCTTGGGGGCCAAATGTTGGAATGTTAGGCACAGTAATAACCCCCCTCCCCAAAGATGTCCACACCCTAATTCCTGGAGAATGTAAATAGGTGTATGGCAGAGGGAAATTAAGATTGCAAACAGAATTAAGATTGCTAATCAGTTGACCTTGGAATGGGATACTGTCTCAGATTATCCAAGTGGGCTCAATGCAATCACAAGGGTCCTTACAAATAGAAGAGGGAGGCAAAATATAGAGAACCAGAGAGACTGCGGTGTGAGAAAGATTTGGCCAGATGTTGCTGGCTTTGAAAGTGGAGGGGTTGGACCTTAAATCAAGGAAAGGAAGCAGTCTCTAGAAGCTGGAAAAGGCAAGGAACAGATTCTCCCCCACAGCCTTCAGAAGGAACTCAGCCCTGACAACATGACGACTTCAGTCCAGTGAGACCAATTTTGAGCTTCTGATCCCCAGAAGTGTACAATAATAAATCTGTGTGCTTTTAAAACATCAAGTCTCTGGTAATTTTTTATAGCAGCAATAGAAACTAATACATCCATTATTTTCCAATATTTAATATCTATTCTTTATTAACTTTTTCCCTTTAAATTCACCCTTGATTTCTTGTCTTGCTGATACTATACTTAGGGGCTTAGAAGCCTGTTAATACTATTTTATACAGATGCCACAGTATTAGAAAAATTTTAATTTCCCAGTCCTTCCTGTTGTCTTAGAACAGGTAATAAGAAATAACAAGATGAAAAAGAAGAACAAAACGTAGAAGAGTTGAAGGAGAAATGAGAAAAGCATAATTTATTTTTTTAGGTTCAAAGTTTTTTTCTATCAAGCGTCTGTTTAAAGATGTGTATATAATAAGTCTCATTTATAATAAGTGGATGGGCTATTCCACATAAGTGAGAACTATTATATTTTAAATTGTAATAAATTGTATCTGATGCAACATATTAATATCAGGGAAAATATACAGGGGGAGGGGGAACTCATTTTCTACTCAATTTTTCTGCAAAACCTAAAACAGCACTAAAAATAAAATTAATTAAAAATAAAGACGCAAAACTTTTACTCATACAGTAGTTTTCCATGAATCTAGTTTTCATCTATCACCCTCTTGAGCACATGTGTCTTACCAAGACCTCCTATATACTAGCCACTTCCCCCATCCAAGTAGCATGATGTCATTGGCACAATGAACCAGTATGATATTCTGTAGAATGCCCAGCTGTTCCAGGTGTCTTTAAATAATATTATATCTGGGCAAGAATATTAATAGAGACCTGGAATTAGATGGTAAACTTATATTTTATCTTTTCCAATTAAGTACAGTTTTGAATCCTTTTTTCTGATAGGGATAGATAAGAATACATTTATCAGATTAACAGCTACATACCATTTACCTGAGGCTATATTAATCTGGCCTATCAAAAATACCACAACTGGCAGGACAGCTGCAATTGGAACTACTCCTTGGTTAGGTTTGTATTAGTCCTCTAATATCCTTCAGTATCTGTCTTGTTTGCAAAGCCCCAGGCTGGTGAACTAAGTGGAAATAAAATGTGGACCGACACGCATGCATCCTTTAGTTCTTAACGGATGGTACTAATTTTTGTCACTCTTCCCAAGGAAGAGAGCAGTTTCATAGTTTTCCTTTGGCCCTTTCCACTATGACAGCTCTTACCCCTTAGGCTAAAAAACCAATGTAAGGGTTCTGTCAACTACGAAGTATGTCTACTCCAATTCTATATTCAGAGAATATGGAAATTGCCATTTAAGACATGGTGGACTGTCCCTGGACCAGAAATCCCTTTTATCTTACTTCTAACAGGGGACATATAATGATTCTTCAGGCCCCTGATTACCAATGTCTACTCAGACTCAATTCCAATAGTCCTCAAAATGTTTGACTATTCCCCTTTCCGCGGTATACACACAATCATCGACCTCTTTAGGGTTTCCAAAGTATCTTAAGATTGAAAACTGAGCAAGGGATTGGGATATTTTGTTGGGGCATCTCTCAATCTCCTGATCATACATATTAGTTAACTTTGATTGTATTAACTGAGCAGTACTCTTGATGTCTGCCTATCTTGTGTTTTGCCCCTAGGAATCTTGTTTTATAAACCATCTCCATAACTCTCTCAAGGTTGGCCCACTCCACCTTAGATGGCATTCTGACCTTGGCACTCATTCAAAAACTACATCCATTTGGTTTCTAAGAGCTAAAAGCCAAGAAGCCACAGGCTTACATTCTTTCAGAGTCCTATCATCTCCATATTGGGAGCCTTAATGCAGATGCCTCCACCCTGTATGTGTTGCATTCTTGCTTCCAATTAAACTTCTAAGTAGCCTAAACTACCTCATTCGCTCTTATCCAGAACGTTCTCTCTTCTTAAAAGGTCTTTCATTCTCCCAATCACTCTAGTCTCTTCCATTTTATTTGGTACATAATATCTAGGATGGTCTTCTAGAAACCCAAATCAGTGTTGTTTCTCTATTTAAAATCTTCAAAGCCTTTTCAATGTTCTTAAGGTAAAGAAGAAACACTTAATATGACTTCAGAAGTCTGTGTGGTTAGGTCATATATCCTTCCAGCCTCATCTCTTACCACTTGTCACTTTCCTCTCTGGCCTTCAGCAAAACTAGCTTATTTTTATTCCTTCTCAGTTCCTCCAGTTTCCACAGTTTTGAAAATGCTGCTTCCATTGCATATCATATTCTCTATCCTTTATCTGCTCTCATAGTCAAATTCTACCCATTTGTCAGATCTCATTTCAATTATGCACAATCCAATTATTCCCTGAGATCTCAGACTATGACAAACCCTCTTGTTGCATATTCTCAAAGAATTCTTATTTTATCTGTCCACTTTTTTGCAGGGGGGGGCAATTATATTGTTAAATGTGTCTACCTTATTATACTTCAAGATCCAGGATGGTAAACACTGTATCAGTCACCTTAAATGGTAAACACTATATCAGTCACACTTACTCAGAGTAAGTAACACAGTAAATAGTCAATAAAACATCTGTTGATTGAAAGGTATTCTTTTGGTTATTAAATAACTGTCTCTCTGTCTCTTCTATCACCATCCTCCCCATCCCATCCCTCCCAGTGGTGTGTGTGTGCATATAGGGGGAAAGAGGGAGAGACAGAAATGGAGAAACTGAGAGAGAAAGAAGGGGGAGAGGTGATTAGAAAGTGATTTTCATCATATTCAAGATTCTTATTTATTCTAAAGTTCTGAGTCTGTCATTTGATTATCAATGATTTCATTTGACATTTTCCATATTTCATTTAGCACATTATAAGAAAAATTATTAATATCTTTTCCTTGTTTGGGCAATCCCAGAATACTTAATTACTTTCACATATTTGAACTTTACTCTCAGAGTGAAATCTTGTGAAATCAGAAGTGATAAATAGTGCCCCTCCCATCAAACTGGCCTTTATCTAGCTCCCCAATACACTCTTCTCAACACTGAAGATCTATCTTGCAGTTATTGAAAATATCTCTAAAAAACATCACTGTGATAAAACAATTCAGTGCTACAAAGATACATTATACCATGAATAGCAGCTCCTTAATTTGTATTAATGAGGTTCTGAAATAATTCCTTTGTTGAAGATAATGTATCAGCAAATTACAAGATCACTTGTTATTTATTTTTTTAGGCATGGAATTTCTCATTAGATGTGGCAATCTGCAGATCCCCAAAGTTAAAACTAATTTTGATAGACTCTCCAAGTTTTTGACCCTAGTAAGGCTGTTCTTCTTGTAAATGAACTATGTCAACCTAGGTTTCTAGACAGCTCAAATTACATCCAAATTTGAGGGGTGGGGCACAACAGGAGAAAAAGAAGTGAAATTATGGGGCCACTTGCAGTACGTGCACAACTTGTAGAATAGGAGGGGCC
The DNA here is from genome assembly GCF_949987535.1 of Balaenoptera acutorostrata. Classification (NCBI taxonomy): domain Eukaryota; kingdom Metazoa; phylum Chordata; class Mammalia; order Artiodactyla; family Balaenopteridae; genus Balaenoptera; species Balaenoptera acutorostrata. Next base: position 22,643,836 of record NC_080072.1, read on the forward strand.
TTCAGTTAGTCTCTAGCCAGAACTTCTTACCTCCCGGTCTGTTCACAGGTAAAACACAGTCTCAGGTTAACTGCTTACAGCTTGGTTACTCCCTTCCTTCCCATTTACTCTTACAGGAGAGTTTAAGACAGATAATACAAGAAATGTTCAAATTTAGAATATAGTTTGGGTTAGGAAGCATAGATATAATTTAACTCTCAGTCTCCATTAGAAATTACATTAATTTACTCCTTTAACTTTCCTTGTATAGAAGTTTCTGAGTTCTTGGCATCACAAGCCAAAGCTTTAGATGTGTTTCCTGAACATTTGTTTCATCAAAATATATTTTTAAAAAATATGCCCTCTGAGTATGTAGCTAATTGGTAAAAACAGTCTAACTTACTTCTCTTCCCTGATATATACACATATGAAAATAAGTGTTTCTGCTATTGCATCTGCTACTGTGTCTACTATTATTACTACTTTTATCACTATTACTTTTTATTACCACACTGTTATTGCTACTACTACTGTCTGCCTCCACTTTCTGATTATTTTATAATGAATAATTATGTTATTCCTATCTCTAAAACAATCCCTTAAGAAACATTAATTTTATGTTTTACTGATGAGAATATTCAAGTTCAGAGTTACTAAGTTTGTTGACCAAAGTTACTCAACTAATAAGTGCTAGAGTGGGGATTAGAACTCATTATTCAAATCCCTAAACCTGAATTATCTTAAATATTATTGTATACTGTTTGCATGACTTTGATATGCACATAGTATCCAGCATAGATTTAAGTTCATTTAGAAACAAAAACGAGAAAATCACTCCATAGCAATATTTTATTCCTCATGGAGACAGACAAGTTGTTTCCTTTAACTCCTGTGATTTAAATTGTTCCATTCCAAGACTGGTATTATGAAATCGTGGGTAAGAAAAAGGGCCTTTATTTCATTTCTCTGATACGTTCTCAGAGAGGCAACTCTATATGTGCTTGACCTTTTCAAGGTTCTGCAGTTTGATTGGATGGCTGTCTCTGTTATCACCTTTTACAACCTCTGCTTCATGTGAGAAATCAGAGTGGATTGGGGAGCCAATCAAATATGGAATATTGAAAAGGTTACAGCAGTGCTGCCGACTACAAGTTATCCTGGACCACAGTGGTTATTAACATTCCGGTGACTCATTCCAATGACAAAGATTGTAATAAGAACAGATGAGGCCAAGGAGTGAATTTTATCCTTTTGACAATGATCAGATGGGAAATGGTTGAAGCTGGAGGTCTGCCTTAGCCATTCTTCCGTTACTGCACTGCCTGTTTATAATCCTGTGAATCGACTTCAGTGTCATGAATGGGGGTCATGTTGACATAAATTGGGGCCAGGGGTGCATCTTCCTGCACATTGCTCTGGGCCCCTCTTTACTATTATAATTGCCTTTCGCTGTGCTTTCTCTCCCTTGTCCTATTTCTACATGGCATTTAAAAATGAAATTGGTTTTTGAAATATTGGCTCCTTTATTTTTCATTAGGACACAGACTCCCTAAAAGAGTCAACCAGAAATGCCATGAAGTGGTTGGTAGAAGAGTGTCTTAAAGTTTTACTAAATACATAATCAACTTTACTATTGAAAGTAATATATGGTATTAAACTCAAATGGCAGGGCTAGTGCCCAAACTGCTATAGGAAGTCTAACTTTATTACAGGTAAATTTATTTATTTATTTTGGACGAAGCCTATCACTAAGGTTATTTTTATATTATATATTTTCTAATAAACTTTGTTAAAGGAGTTTTCTGTTTGTTTTTACTTTTTAGAGGCTTTTGTATTTTCAAATACTTTGGAAAATGCCAGGGGACCACCCTTTCATGAACAATTTGAATTATATTGGCATTGTTATATCTTTGTTAAATGGAGATAGGAAAACATATTCTTTTTAGACATAACTAAACCTTGAACGCAATATATTAGGGCCCCCTTGATGTGGATATTTCGATGCCTGATTACAAGAAGAACCAAAGGTTTCACAATGTTCAGGAAAACAATAGGACTTAGAAATAAGCAACTGTGCACAGGAGTGATTTTCCTCCATATAACAAAACAATTTACTGCATCCCTAGGAAAGAAAATATGTTTTTCTGATTAAATTCTTGGTGCAATAAATCTTGCATCTGTCATCTATTCACAGCAGCTTTGGAAAAAACAAAAAACAAAAAACAAGGTACTTTCTCTGCTTCCCTTACAGCTTTAATTAAAGGTCAGTTCAGATTTTCACAAGCAACTCATTCTGATATTTTCTAATCTTGGTGGATATATGAATGCCCCACTGCTATGCCATAAAACCTGCTGTTTGGGGCTTGGATCTGCAGTGTTGTCACCTCCTCCACATTGTTGGTAATCTCCTTTTAAATCCAGGGCATCCCAATGTGTGGAAGGTACACAGAATTGTGCAAGACAGAGGAAGAGCTAAGCCATCTGCCTGTTAGAGCTGCTTCCATAAAACAAGAAAGAAAAAGAACTGACCATTAAATAGGAATATCTTACATTAGAAGTCCTAACAAGAAAAGAAAAAAGTTTTACGCTTATCTCTACTAATATTATTAATCCCGGTTAACTCACTCAACTCTTTACAATAAATTCGGTCATAGGGTTGACTCAATCATCCCTCCTTCAGCTGGGTTGTGTTCCTCCTTGAAACATGTCCCACTCTACTCTAGACATTTTAATTTAATTCGACCTTACAGAAGTTTATCCACCATATTTAGCAGGCCTACTGAATCATATATATGCATAGCAACCCTGTTGGGCAGTTTGACACAGCTACTTAAACTACTACACCCAGTCCTGGAACACAAAGAGGCCATCCCATACAAAGAACATTCAGGGTTATTCACAAAATGTCCAAAAGTTCAGAATCACTGGCCCTGGTGTGGTGTTAATAATTCTCCTGCTCACCAGCTTTTCTACTTTTGTTTCTACCCATTGAGGCAAAACGTTGTTTTCTTGACTTGACCTGTTTTTCCTTTTATCTGTGAGTCAGATAATCCATCATAACTATATTCACAGTTTGATTTGCTTTTAAGTGACTGAAAACAGCTCAAGTTGAAGAAGAAAAGGAGAATGGTGTTATTAGCTTCTTTGTTGAGCTCTGAAAAATGTCACCAGAATTTTTTTCCCTGTCTCCATCTCTGATCAGTGTTTCTGTTTTCATTTTATTCTCCAGTAAGAGCCTTCCTTTCCCCTTACTGGGGAAAATATGGCTATCAGTTACTCAAGAATCATATCTCGCAATCTTAGTAAACCCAGGAGAAAGAGTACCTTTTAAAAATCATTCTGACAAAAGGAACAAGAAATTATCATACTTGCTTTTAGCTTGGGTCACAGACCTACTCCAGAACTTATTACTGTGGTCAGCATGGTGGATATCTCTAACTTCCCAGTCTGTGTTATAGATTTTATCCAGAGATGGGAGTATAACAATAGCCTAACTGGGAAAGGAAGATGTGGTAAGCTGAATAATGTCCTCTCCCTCTACAGAGATGACCTTGTTCTAATCTCCAGAATCTGTGAATGTTACCCTACATGAGAAAGAGGAATCTGGGGATGTGATTAAATTAAGGATCTTGTAAAGGAAAGATTATCCAGATCATCTGGACGGGTCCAATGCAATCAAAGGATCCATATAAAAGGGAAGCAGGAAAGTCAGATTCATAGACGGAAACAGGATAATGGAAGCAGTAGTCAGAGTGACACCATTGCTGGAAGGGGTCTGCAAGCCAAGGAAGGTATGGGGCCTCTAGAACTGAAAAGTCAAGGAATGAATTTTCCCCTAGAGCCTTAGAATGAACTCAGTCTAATCAAGACTTTGATTTTAGCCCATTGAGACTTATTTTGAACTTCTAGTCTTTAGCACTGCAAGATAGCATTTGTTTTAAGCTATTAGATGTGTTGTAATTGGTTACAACAGCAATAAGAACCTAAATACATTGGGCAGAAATAAACATATGTTCATTAAATTGGGGGAGTGTCTCTTAATGTTTTCACAGTCTGATGAAATGATTCTAACTTTAAATTGCCCTTAATTCTAGATAAACTATAAACCCTTTAAGAGTTGAAGCTATATCTTGATCATGTTTGCATCTCTCACAGTGACTTAGCCCACGGTCAAGCATATACAAATGCTCACTAAATATATATTGAATTGAATTTATTTGACATCAGGTAATCACATCTACAGTGAAAATGACAGTAATACTTCTTGGGTTGGTTTTCAGCATTATGGTGAATAGGAGTCAAACACAGAGCTTGAAAGATATGTCTGAAAAAGAGAGAAACAGGCAGGGAGTGAGGCAAACAAAGGTTAGGTATTAGAAAAGACTATGCCCTGAAAGAAGAGCAGGGCAGAGTTCAAGACAGAGTCTGGTACTAGGGCCACATAAGCATTCTTGGGTGGGACTCTTCACAGATAAGAATAAGACATTGAATTAAATTTAGATAGACAGCAAAGAAGTACACACAACTTGGTAGTAGAATGCAAGGAAGGCAGTATGACAGTGGTTCTCAAGTTTTGGTGCTTATTTCAGAGCACATATTCAGATTATAGATAATCACCTACAGACATTACGCTCTAGAAGGGCCTCCAGAAACCGCATTTTAACAGGTATCTCAGCAGCTTATGATCCAGGCGGTCACCGGATGACTTTTAAGAAACAGTGCCATGAGGTAATGGCAGGCAGTGAGAGGAAGTCCAGGCAAGGAGGTATGCCCCAGACACAGAAACATCAAAGAGTCAGTGATCCAGATAAGAACTCCAAGCCAATGGGGCAACTGCAGATGTAAAAACTAGGTTTTGATGCTGAGGCCATTTACCTTCTGCCCAGCCCCCCAGTTTGAGATTCTCTTTCCACCAGAATAGGACCCAACTACAGAACATAAGCTTCTAATCAAGAATTCATGACATTAAAAACTTCATGACAGTACAGTCCATGGATCAGTTGCATAAGCATCATTTGGGAGTTTATTAGAAATGCAGAACCTCAGGCCACACCACAGTTATCCTAAAGGGAATTTATATTTTAACCAGCTCTCCAAGTGATCCATATACACATAAAGATTTGAGAAACACTGATTAGCAGGGTCACAAGCTAACTTCATTATTCAGGCAGCATAGTTGATCAACCAGTTTCCTGACTCTTGAAGGGTGGGTGAATGAGATCTATAATAAAAAAGGGAATTGACAACACATACTAACTATTTATTAGGATTGTGAATATTGAATATTAAGCAGAACGCAATACACAATTCAGGAAAGCAGACTAGTTTCAGAATCCCGCTCCCTATGCCTCAGTCATTTTTAGAATGTATCAGAATGAACAGGTTGGAGGTCAACACATCTACAAAGAGTCTTTTCCTTTCATTAATGCCATAAGCATGGCTAATTGCTTTAGGACAACCGAGCTCTTTCTCCCTAACATCCTTGCAAATAGTAATCTTGTACTTCTCAGAGGAACTCACATTCCCCTCTTGTCTGTAAAAGTTTGATTAACTTAAAATTTCCAAAAACTAGATTTTGTCTTCCCCCACCAAATGTGAAATGTTAAAAAGACCTCCAGGGATGTCATTTGTCCTGGAAGTCATAAAGAATATATGGACTCTAGAAAGCTAGATATCAAAACTCCCGCTGTACATTGGAAAGAAAAGATTTCTGTGATCTATCTGTGTATCTATGCACCTGGGTCAAACCACAGTCCTTTGAAAGAATCTGAGATATCGCCTTGCTCCATCTGACTGAGTACCATGCCTTCAAAAGGATAATAAAAATTCATAAGCTACTGTGAACTGACTTTATTTCTGCCTTTTCTAGGTATGTTTGGACCCATGGGAAGGAACAACTACCATGATGAAACACCCCAAAATATAACAACTTCTTAGTTTAACTATTTTTATAAAACCTCTAAGTGATTCATAGCTTCCAGACAGTTAAGTTCTATAGAAAATGTCCTTAAAAGTCTTGATAATGGGATAAAGGTAAATGTGAACTGAAATATTGCTACAACAAAGATGTTTCCTTTTGACTCACACAGTGAGCACTGGGATGGGGAAAACTGAGGAGGGGATCAACATATGAAGATAAAGAAAATACAGTTCTTGGCCTCAAGATAATAACAATGTAAAACAGAAAAAAAAAAACCCTAAATATTTAAATACAACAAAAGGCAGAATCAGAATGAACTTAATACTAAAGAGAATATTCTTTTAAAGAATTACTCTGGTAAAATAATGAGGGCCAAGATTAGTTTCTAAAGGATAGCATATAAGGCTTCACGAACATAGATTTTATAAACCAACTTAATTTTTAATAGGTAGAAAATGGGGAAACAAACAACATGAACATCCCTGACTATTTGGAAAATGTATGGAGAAGCAGTGTATATAGAAGCTAAGTATAATGAGAGGCTAAATGGAGAATTATATGATGTATTATTAGTAATGAGATGTCATCATTATATTTATTCACTGAAATTAATGTCTGGATTAAAACAAATAAAATACTTAAGAAGAAAATATTTATAAATTTGAAAAGATAGCAATTGAAATAATTCAAAATGAAAGAGTGAGAAAAAAGAATGAAAAAAATAGAGCATCAGTGAAGTGGGAGACAATTCACGCATCCATGCACCCAAATATATGGGCCACTGGAGTCCCCAAAGTGGGCTGGGAATAAAAAATACATATATTTGAAGCAACAGTGGCCAAAAGTCTTCCAAGAAGTTCCAATAAACCTCAGAAACATTAACCATGAAGAAAAATACAAGGTATATCAAAATAAAATGGCTATAACTGAATAATAAAGAAAAACATCTTAAAAGGGATCAAAGAAAAGTGATTCGTTATATATAGATATAGCAAACATTAGAATATTCACAGATTTCTCATTGGAAACATGCAAGTGAGAAGGCAGGAGCAAACTCTTTAGAGTACTTAATGAAAACAGAATGTCAACTTAGAATTATTTGTCCAATAAGTATGTATTTCAAAAAAGAAGGTGCAATAAAAACCTTTTGGACATAGAAGAGTTGAAAGAATTCATCATCAACACTTACATGACAAGAAATGTTAGCAGAAGTCCTTCAGTCAGAAGGTAAATGTTACCAGATGGAAACCAGGATCTAAGCAAAGAAATGAAGACCAACAGAAATGGTTACTTATTGGATAAATGTGCAAGCAAACCTTTAAAAAGATCATTGACTAAATAAAAATTATAAAATGTAGTGCAGGATTTATAACACATGTGAAAGTTAAGTGTATTGACAATGATAGCACAAAGGACATAGGGAAGATATAAAAGTGTAACCTTTATGGTTCTTATTTTATACACGAACTGGCTTAATGACACTTGATGTTAAAGATGTATACTATAAACTTTAAAGAAATCAGTAACATAAAGAAAAAACAAAAAATTTATAGCTTAAGTTAACAAAAGAGATAATACAAAATGATTAAAAAAATAATTTTAAAGAGGCAGAAAAATATGACTAGGAACAAACTGATGGGAAAAAGAGAAGACAAAAGAAAGACAAAATGCATTTTTATTCTAATCAACCATATTAATAAAAAAATATAAATGATCAAAATACCTAATTAAAAGACAGAGATTGTTAGATTAGATAAAAAGAAGGACCCAACTCTATGAGGCTTTCAAGAAATTCACTTTGATTTTGAAGATGAAAGTAGGTTAAAGCTAAAAGGATGCATAAACAAATAATCTCTGCCAAAACTAATCAAAATAAACTGAGAAGCTGAGTGGCAATATCAATATCAGACAAAGAAGATTTCAGGATAAGCAATATTACCAGAGAGAAAGATCAATTAGTATTCATGAATCAGTAAAAAATGAGAAAAACAATCTAAAAAATCCTGAAATGTTTGGAAACTAAGTAAAACACTCCTAAAGAACCTGTAAGCCAATGCAATAATTGAAAGGATATGAGAAAGTATTTTTGAACTTAGTGAAAATAAAAATGCAGCATATGAAAATGTGTTGGATATAGCAAGACAATTATTTAGAGGGAAAATTATAGCAATAAATGCCTATAGTAGGTAAGTAAATGTCTCAAGTCAATGATTTTCTCTTTCAGCTTTAGAATCTCTAAAGAAGAAACATAAATGAAAAGAATTGACTTATTATAAAGCCACAGTAATCAAGGCAGCATGGTATTGGCAAAAGAACAGGCAAACAGATTATTGAAACAACAGAGAGCCCAGGAACAGACCCACATAAATATAGTCAGCTTATCTTTGACAAAGGAGCAAAGTCAACACAATGAAAAAAAAAGTCTTTTCAACAAATAGTGTTGGAACAATGGGACACCTACATGCAAAAAAAAAAAAAAAAAAGATCTAGACACAGACCTTACACCTAAAAATTAACTCAAAATGGACCACAGACCTAAATGTAAAATATAAAACTATAGAACACTTAGAAGATAACATAGGACAAAATCTAAATGACCTTGGGTATTGTGAAGACTTTTTTAGATACAACACCAGAGGCACAATCCATGAAAGAAAGAATTGATAAGATGGACTTTGGTAAGTTTAAATTTTCTTTGTGAAAGATACTATCGAGAGAATGAGAAGACAAGCCATAGACTGGATGGACACATTTACCAAAGACACATCTGATAAAGGACTATCATCCAAAATATACAAAGAACTCTCAAAACTCAACAATTAGAAAACAAAAATCCAATTAAAAAATGGGCCAAAGACTTTGACAGATACCTTGCCCAAGGGGATATAAAGATGGCAAATAATCATGCAAAAAGATGTTCAACACCGTATGTCATTAGGGAACTGCAAATTCCAAAAACGACAACAACAACAAACAGGTACCACTACACACCTATTAGAATGGCCACAATCGAGAACACTGACAACATCAAAGGCTGGCAAGGATAGGGATAAAAAGGGCATCCTAATTAGAAAGGAAGAAGTCAAACACTTTATTTACAGATAACATTTTCATTTGTGTACAAAATTCAATGTATTCTACAAAAAAGCTACTAGAGCTAATAAGTTATGAGTTTTCAGGATACAAATCAGCATACAAAAATTAATACAATTTACAATAATATCAAATAATATGAAATGTTAGGTATAAATCTGACAAAGATTTGCAAACCCTGTTCTCTGAATACTATAAAAATTGCTGAGCAAACTTGAAGAAGTGCTAAATTATTGGGAAGATACACCTTGTCCTTGGTCCAAAGACTCGGTATTGTTAAAATATCAATCCTCTCCAAATTGATCAGTAAATTCAATAAATTTCCAGTCAAAATCCCAGTAGCATTTTTTTTTTAGATATTAGTCAATCAATTCTCAAACTCTTATTGGATGCAAATGACCTAGACTAGACAAAACATTTTTGAAAGAATAAGAACAAAGCTGGAAGACTTATACTACCTGTTTTCAAGGTTTATTATAAAATTGCAATAACTAAGACAATGTGGTTTTGCCTTCATAATAGACCAACAGATCAATGAAATAAAATGCAGAGTTCAGAAATACACATGTACATACATGGTCCGTTAATTTTTGACAAGGTTTGAAGTCAATTCAGTGGAAAAAGCACAATGGTTCAGCTAAATAATGCTATAACAACTGGATATCAATACGCAAAATAAAGTGCCACAAACAAAAATTAGCTCAAAATATAAATTAAAAAATCAAAACTATAGAACTTCTAGAAAAAGAGATAGGCGAAAATCTATGTGACCTTGAATTCAGCAAAGAATTCCTACCTACAACTCCAAAAGCACAAATTATAAAAGGAGAAAAATGATAAGTTGGACTTTATCAAAACTAAGATCTTCAGCAATTAGAAAGACATCATAAAAGAAATGACAAGTTGCAGAGAGAACATATTTGATCATTTATCTCAGAAAAGTCATATCCAGAATATTAGCCCTCACAACTCAAAAATAAGAAAACATACAACCCAATTTAAAAGGGGGCAAACAGGGCTTCCCTGGTGGCGCAGTGGTTGAGAATCTGCCTGCCAATGCAGGGGACACGGGTTCGAGCCCTGGTCTGGGAAGATCCCACATGCCGCGGAGCAACTAGGCCCGTGAGCCACAACTACTGAGCCTGCGCGTCTGGAGCCTGTGCTCTGCAACAAGAGAGGCCGCGACAGTGAGAGGCCCGCGCACTGTGATGAAGAGTGGTCCCCACTTGCCGCAACTAGAGAAAGCCCTCGCACAGAAACGAAGACCCAACACAGCCATAAATAAATAAATAAATTTATAAAAAAAAAAAAGGGGGGCAAACAATTTGAACACACCCTTTCTAAAAAAGATATATGGATGACAAATAAGAACAGAAAATGTAGCTCAACCTCATTACTCATTAGGGAAATACAAATTAAAATGACAATGAGACTGTCTAAAATTAAGAATTAAAAAAAGATTAATAACAACAAATGTTGTATAGCAACAGGAACTCTCACACAGTACTAGTGGGACTGTACAAGTATTTTGGAAACCTGTATGGGTATTTCTTTTTTTTTTTTTTTTTTTTTTTTAATGAGGATCTTGAATCAGATGCGTATGTTTTTTTTTTTTTTTTGATTGATTGATTGATTGATTGATTTTGGCTGTGTTGGGTCTTCGTTTCTGTGCGAGGGCTTTCTCCAGTTGTGGCAAGCGGGGGCCACTCTTCATCGCGATGCGCGGGCCTCTCACCGCCGCGGCCTCTCTCGCCGCGGAGCACAGGCTCCAGACGCGCAGGCTCAGCAGTTGTGGCTCACGGGCCCAGCCGCTCCGCGGCATGTGGGATCTTCCCAGGCCAGGGCTCGAACCCGTGTCCCCTGCATTAGCAGGCAGACTCTCAACCACTGCGCCACCAGGGAAGCCCCTGTATGGGTATTTCTTAAAGTTAAATCTTCACCTACCACAGGACCCTGGCATTATAGTTCCAGATATCTACCCAAGAGAAATAAAAACATATGTACATAGGAAGACTTATATGTGAATGTTCACAGACAGAAAGTAGAGAGAAACATCTTATAGGCTCAACTGTGTCCCTCAAATATTCATATGTAGAAGTCCTAACCTCCAAAATGTGACTGTTCTGTCAATAGGGTTTTCAAAGACACAAAGTCTAAGTGAGGACACTGGGGTAGGCCTTGATCCAGTATTACTGGCGTCCTTATAAGAAGAGGAGATTTGAACACAGACTGGCACAGAGGAAAGACCATGTGAAGACACATAGAAAATGGCCATACGCAAGCCAAGGAGAGAAACCTGGGAAGAAATCAAACCCGGTGATAACTGGCTCTCTGACTTCTAGACACATGATCTGTGAGAAAATAAATTTCCATTGTTTAATACACCCAGTCTGTGGTACTTTGTTATGGCTACCCTAACAAACTAGTACAAACGCATTAACAGGTGAATGGATAAACACATTTTGACACATCTATGCATTGCAACACTACTCATCAATAAAATGGAATAAGCCGTTGATACATGTAACACCGTAGATAGATGTATCTATAAATAATTTTTTTGGGGGAAAGAAGCCAAAAACCTCTCCAAAAAGAAAAAAATTACTTGCTTATTATTCTATTTATATAAAATTCTAGAAAATACAATTTAGCTTACAGTGGCAATAAACTGATAACTATGGGAATTGGGAAGGCAAAGAGAGACACAGTGAAGGAATAACAAAGAAGCACAAGTTTTATAGATGTATGTATATGTCAAAGCATCAAAACTGCACATTTTTAACATTTGTAGTATTATTACATACAGTTCTTTTAAATAAAAATAACAATGTTGCATGGTAAGTGGTACATTAAATATATTTTTAAAAGTCACTTGTTTTCAGAGTGTTACAAAGGCAATAGCATTGTTCCATGCACTGTTTATAAAGAGATAGGTTATTTCCAATCTCAGAGATCATTTTGCTATAATTTATCCAGTATTTCTATCTATCTACATGTTGATATTTCTTTTTCCACAAATATGTCCAACTTGATCTTCTGGGGAAAAACAAAAACAAAAAAACTATTGTCTCCTTGCACATGTTTAACTAGAAAACCCTTGTCTGTTTTAAGATCAAGTAGAAAAGTTTGTTAAGTTTGAAATAGATAGGTGACCTCATTTTCTGTTCCTGTTCATTTTTTTCCACCAAGCCCTAAATGGTATGAGGCAATGCATTTTAATATGGTGAAAAGATGGTTACAGAATAGGAGAAAATGGAGAGAACTATTCCTGAATTGTCAGAACTAGTTAGACAGAAATTTTTTTTTTTAAACTGAAAGTTAGAAAAATGAATCCAGCTTTATCCCTCCAGAGAGCTCATTTTCCTTTGCAATAATTATATGAGTGCCTTGAAATTAGCTGATTTAAATGAATCTTCTTCTAGAAGTTTATTACAAAGAGCTGTATCACCCTGCTCACCAGCTTTCTTATCCATATATACTGAGTTTCCACCTTGTGTTTCAAATTGGCTTGCTATTGATTTTGATATGGTCACACGAGTCAAAAGAAGGTACCAAACTGAGATGCAAACAACTATATAAATGATATTTTAAGTGTAGTAAAATTCATACATTTAAACTACTTGGAAAACCTGCAATTTTTGTTTGACCAAATCAGAAGATCCTTATTTTTAGATAATCCAGATTGTTGGACTATGTCCATTTAATAAAATCTTTGTATTATAAAATCTTTGTGCTCTGGGTGAAATTCTGATTAGTTACCAGAATGGTAATATGAAGGAATTTATAACATTGAAGAAAATTGAGATTAAAAAAAAAAAAAAGTCTTTCAATATCTGTCCCCATCTAACTTTCCACTGTTATTTCTCTGCTTCCACTTTTTACACACAGCATCAGCATTGGAGGCCCTAAAAAAGTCATGTTTTGTTATCTCAGAAAATGCTCTTCTGTCTCTCCGGCATGCCCCTCCCATTAATCCTTTTCTAGTTAATATTGTCTCATCTTTCAAATTAAAGTTTAAATATCACCTTTTTGAGGGAATCCTAAATCTCTCACACCATCCTACCTGGACAGAATTAATCACTCATCCATATATAGTCCCATGAATGTATTAAGTAATTTAAATCCAATACATATCATTTAATGAGAGGCTATTTTGTATCAGGAATTTTATTGTTTTCTCTATACATATATATTTTCTCAGTACAAGATTGAAAGCTTGTAAAGACTGAGGCGCATACCATTCTTTTCTGTACTCATGACACTTAACACAGGGCCTGGGATTTAGTATCAATAAATGCTTACTGAATTAATCCATTTATATGACCTTTGAAATATTGCCATTCTGGAGTATGTACATCATTCTACACAGACAGCTTATAAGTCTAATCACCAGGCTTCCCTGTAACATTCCTCAGTTACAATAATTAGTTTTCTTTGTAACAGGTTATCACATGCAATTTCTAAAAGAATGAATATTCTTCAAGGGGAGAAAAGATGAGTAAATTACATTTCCTGTATAGCATAACAAATTTGACATCTACTTATGGATAGTTTCACAAGTCTTCCATTACCTTTTAGGAAGCACTCAGCTTACAAAGTATCTTTACAGCATATTGGCTTAGAATACAAAGTTGAAGTCAGAGAAAGATGTACTCCAATTCTAGTTCCATGAGTTTGTGCTATGTCTTTGTTGTGGAAACATTTCTGTGAGTTATTTAGCTGTCTCAACGTAAGTTCACTTGTTAGGAAAAAAAGATAATACATTGTTTATTAATATGAGCATTAAATTGTGTATATGAAATACTAGTAGAGAAGCTGCATGTAGTAAGTACTCAAATACCTTAAAAGATCTATTCACCACCACCCCCTGCCCAGCACAAAGCTGCCCAGCACAAATAGTATTCGTGAGATCTCATAAAATTAAAAAAAAATCCATGCATGCTATTTTTCTCAAGAAATTTATAGTCTAGCTAAAGAACTAAAACGTGCCCATAGGAAACCATTAAATAAAAATATGGCACAGGATTTAATTATAAAATACATTGCCTGATTCAGAACATAGTATTATAGTAGTTCAGAGAAAGGGAAGAAAATTGTGAATTATAGAAATCCTCTTGTCTTTCTATGGGAGGCAGTGCAAAAGAATGTTAAGTGAGAGTTGACATACTCCATAGATGTGGTAGGGAGATGGAAACATACGTTGGATCTAGTGAAATACGATCTCAAAATAAAATAACTAATAATATCTCTTCCTTTTTTTCTTTGAGATACTGTGATTTTAAGCATATTAGACTAACCACATTTGGGTAGTGCCTTTGTTGTGCTGGCTGAAGTCCTAGCAATCGATGTAGGTAAATATCACTGCACCAACTTCAAAAGTACTTACTAGCTACAGTCTCAGTCATTTATTATGTTTTGATTTTGGGTCACTGACTTTGAGCTGTGTTCTGATAGTCTTCCTAAAGGAAACTCAAAACACTATTTACTATAAAAGAAGATGAATAGATCACAATTATTTTCATACTTCCTCAAACTGTGATTCATTGATCCAAAAGGAATTGAGGTTGATGACGCACAAAGAGTGTCGGCCTGTTTATTATTAGATATTCAGTATCATATTCAAAGTACATGGAATTTTCTGCAGGTATGTCTAATAGTTATGAAGCTCATGGTTGTGCAAAAGAAAATAATACTGGGATGAAGGAGAGAGCGCTGATGTAACTTATCACTGATATTACATATGAATTTTAATTTTACTGATATCCACCAAATATAAAGTAAAACACAGACATGTAGAGGAGCAGAGAATAGAACAATAAATATTATTCCAGGACAATGCCCTCTAGATGGGACCCAACCTTGGCCAGGAGGGCTGTAGGATGAAGATAGGGAGAACAAACCCTGGGCACTGGGATTCCCAGGCTCACTGCACCCCACAAGTGGTAAAGAGCAGTCAATCCAGTGGACCTGAGGACAAATGTGAACTGGGGCAATGAAAGGGCCTCTCCAAGGATTCAAAGCTATTTATTTACTTCCAGGGTGTTGGAGCTCCAAGAATGGCTGAGGTTGAATCCTCCCAAGTCTAAGAGTATGAAGACTCAAATTCAGAATTATATGATAAAAGATTTAAATAGATATACTTTTGTGAACCATGCTTCAAAGTGCCATGCATGGACTGCCACCTTGGGTGGTCAGGACACACCCTCACAATAAAGGGTTTTAGCATCTTTAAAGTTTCCTTATGGAAATGCCTTAAGGACATTGAAGTTCTGTCATTCTACTTGAAAAACTGAAAAAGAATTAGTGTCTACCTGCCACCTACAGAGTTAACTTCTAAATTTCTATTTAGAGAAATCAAAAGGGACTTTTCCACTGCATATGTGATAAATTAAGTCTGATGGTAGGCTAGAGGCATTTTTTCAAGGATAAACAGTGAACCCTGCAGTTAATGAACATATACAGTTGATCCTTGAACAAATCAGGGGTTAGGGGTAGTGACCCTCTGAGCAGTCAAAAATCCGAGTATAATTTACAGCCAGCACCCTGAATCCACAGTTCCTCCCAATCCACAGATTCAACCAACCGCAGATCACATAGTTCTGTAATATTTACTACTGAAAAAAATCCACGCACAAGTGGAGGCATGCAGTTCAAACCCATGTTGTTCAAGACTCAACTCTAGTTTTAAAGTAACAATGCCAGAGTGGGGTCGGGGGGAATGTGTGTGAGGCAGTTGTAAACATTTCCTGAGAACGTCTATGCACCAGGAACTGTGTAGTAGATTATTCCGGCAAATTAATCTCTACAACTATCCCAATCCGTCAGGAATGCTCTTCTCCTAGTTACTGGCACGTCTTGCTTTACTACTTTTTTCATGTAATTTCAGAAATGTCACCTTTCAGTGAAGTCTTCCCTTGTTACCTTATCTAAAATTGGAACTTCCCAATTCTTCTTACACTGCTTCTGCAGTTACTTTTTCTCCTTATCACTTATCACTACCTAACATACTCTATATTTCATCCATCTTGTTAACTAAATGTTTTATGCTTCTGGATGCAGGGATTTTGACTCTCTTGTGTACTCCTGTATCCTCAACCCTACAGCCATGCCTCATACATGATAAAAGCTACGTAAGTGTTTGCTGGAAAAATGGATTAATATCTGAATGACTCACTGAAGGAATGACAGCTATTTGTCCTCATTTTGCCAGATGAGAAAATCACGGCTAATACAAATTCAGTAATTTACACAAAGTCACAGAGTGAACTGAAATTTGAATATAGATTCATCTGGCTCCAGTGTTCCTGCTCTTCTCACTATGATACTCTTTTATTTATTTAAAGTCATTTGATCATGCACTTATATAGAAAGCCAGAGGTTTAAAAACAGGAGATAAACAGGTGACTAAGACACTACTTCCTACACTCAGCTTGCACTCTAGTGAACGAGACAGGATAATGACAAGGAAACATCAATAAAGAGACGAGCATATTCTGGCCTGTTAAATGCTTACTGAAGTAAGTGGAGAAACTCTTCCGCTAGATTTAGGTGGTTATGGAAAGCTCCTTAGAATAAGTGATGTTTAAACTAACAAATGAAGGATAGGTAAGAGAAAGGAAAAACAGAAATGTTAAAGAGAAAATAGAGAAGTTGAAGAACAGGTGTAAGATTGACTGATGAGGTTCACAGACTATTCCATGACCATAACCCCATTAGTAGTTTAGTGGAGCTCAGAGACAGAGTTTGGTTTAAAGGGGTAGAAGAAGAAGAAACAATGTCCACTAATTAGGCTATGAGATAAGCAGAAGCCAGGTTATGAACATTTCGCTAGAAGGAACTCATCTAATAGGACAAATGTTTAAAAAGAAATGTATGCCAAATCCTTTGCTTTGTCGTTGCCTTAGTAATTATTCAAACCTCCCACATTTCGAGAAGTTGACCCACTCAAATATCTTTAACTCTCAACCCCCTTCATGCTTAATTATCCAGCTTGAGACTCAGTTATTCCATTTCAGAGAATGGACTCCTTGCCAATGATCTCTGTTAAGGAATCTACATTCTACACAAATTAATGATTTGCTGAGGTGTATTAGTTATATGTTGCTGCATCACAAAATTGCCACAAAACTTGTAGCTTAAAATAGCACACATTTATTACCTCATAGGGGTTTGGTGTCCAGAAACGATTTATCTGAGCCCTCAACTTAGGGTCTGCAATCAAGCTGCTGGCCATGACTGCGATTTCATCTAAGCCTCCACTGGGGAAGAATCTGCTAATAACTCACTTGGTTGTGGGCAGAATTCATTTCCTTACAAGTTGCTGTATGGAGGGTTTCAGTTTCTTACTGTCTATAGGCCGAGCTAACCCTCAGCTCCTGGCCATGTGGCCATTTCCATATGGCAGCCCACAACATGGAAGCTTGCTTTTTCAAAGCCAGCAAGGGAGAGAAGGTTTCCTTGTAGGAAGAACATTACAACTTTATGTACTGTAATCACATACATGCAGTCATGTGTATCCCACCACATCTGTTGTATGCTATTGCTTAGAAGCAGGTCACAGGTCTCGCACACACTCAACGAGAGGAAAATGCAGAAGGCATGACTACAAGGAAATGGGAATCCTGGGGACCACCAAAGAGTTTGTCTGCCATATGACGTTTCCCTGTTAAACAGCAATGTGGGGATTTGCTAATTATTCCCCTTCACTGAAATGAGCACAGGAAAGGCTCTATCTGCCTTAATCAGCTCAGGCTGCTATAACAAATTACCATAGACTGTGTGCCTTAAGCAACTTCTATTTCTCACAGTTCTGGAGGCTAGAAAGTCTAAGATCAAGGCACTGGCTGGCAGATCCAGTGTCTACTGAGGGCACTCTTCCTGGTTTGCAGATGGCCATCTTCTCATTGCATCCTTACATCCTGGAGAGAAGAGAGACGAGGCAAACTCTCCCACATCTCTTCTTATAAGGGCACTAATCCCGTTCACTGGGGCTCCACCCACATGACCTAATTATCTCCCAAAGGCCCCACTTAATATCATCACATTGGGGGTTAGGATTTCAACATGACAATTTGGGGGAGAGGGAACACAAGCATGCAGTCCATACACCACCATATAGTATACTTGCTGTTTCAGAAATTCAGTAGTAAATTTCTGGGCAAAACTTCTTCACAACGTCTTATCCCCACATACAGCTGAGCCTAATAGGTTTGAACAATCTCTAGAGATGAGGTTAGTCCCCTTTCACAATTGATTAGGATCACCCATGCTCAGCAGGTGCTGTCATTGCAACACTGGTTAATAAATGGGACCAGCCTTCATGCTTTTTATGGCTCCTCCATTTGAAGCTTTTCTTCCTTGATAATTATAATTTCTTTAGCCGGAAAAGAGCTTGGCAGATCTGGAGACCAACTGTTCTATGTAGCTATATAAAAAAATGCCCAGGAGAGGAGGTCAGAGGGAGAGCAAGCAGCCAGATTTCCCCAATTTATGTGAAAACTTTAATCCACGCAGACCTCATAGGCAATTGTTTTGTAAAATGACATCCAAACAGTTGTAACTGCCAACAGCTATTTTAGTCTTGACATCAATTTCTGAAAACATCACCTGTGAAAAGTTCAACATTTAGCATTTCCTATTGTTTTCTTTTTTACTTTGAGTATAGATCTAGTTCATGTGAAAAGTGCCATTTGGGGAAGAGAACAAATACTAATGACCCCCAGATGCGATAAAGGGACACAGGGGATCTAAGGGGCAAGAAAGTAGACACTGGAGTCAGAAGGCCTCTGCACTACTTCAGGCAAACTGTGATTCCCAGAAAGGCAATTAACCTCTCTGGACCACTATTTCTGATGTGTAACATGAGAGAAATAGATGCTCCCACCTAGTTCTTTGATAGTTTATGAGGAGAAATAAGGCAGTAGTTAAAAGAAGAGATTTTTACCACATTCCCTAGATCTAATTATTTATTATTGTCTTGGAGGAAAAAAAGAGACTGCAAAAAAAAAAAAAAGAAAGAAAAAAAAAGGATTAAATGTTTCCAGAATTGATTCTAATCCTAAAGCTTGACATTATGTGCTCATTTCTTCACTTGGGTATAGTAAGAAATTTGGAAAGTACATTGGTTTAATTCAGCAAATCTCAAACTACTTGTATTGTCCATAAGAACCACCTGGCTATTTGCTTAGAAGGAGGGTACGAGATTCCATTTCCAGATGTTCTCAATTAGGAGCTCATGAGTGGGTCTCAGTAATCTTCATTTTTAGCTAACTGCAGACTGACCCAGCTTTTCCCTAGACCTAATTTTGCAATAATACCCTTATCTAAAATTACAATAATTCTGGTCATTACCTCCTTGATTTCTTCCCCAGCTAAGGTACTCTCCAAAAGGGCCTTTACACAGGCTCTTCAATCTACCTTGAACACTCTCCCGACTCTCCCCTCTTTCTCTTGGCTCACTTAGATCATCTTCCAGTTTTCACTTTAATGTCACTTTCTCCAATGAAGTCGTTCCTACTGCCACAGACTAGTTTAATTAGGTCCCTCTGATGCATTTTGTAACACTATGCACTTCTCCTTCATAGCAATTACCACAATTATAGTTCATTAAATCTGAATAATTATTTATGTACTGTCTCTTCACCAGGGTATAAGATTTCTGAGGCTATAGATTGTGTCCGTTTGGGAAATGGCTTGAACATAGTAGGTGCATCATAAATATTTATTGAAGGAAGGAAGGGAGGGAGGGAGGGAGAGAGGGAGGGAGTGGGGGGGAGATAGCATAACCAACCAACCAATCCTCTCTTTAGTAGTTTGAATAGGAGAAGCCCAGAGAGAGACAAAAAGGCCAAATTATTTAACCTAATACGCTGGAATCAAGCCTACACAAATATATCACAGAACAAATCTTGATTACAAAGACTGAAAACACATTCACTGCCCTCTAAAAGTTTCAGCTCAAACTATTTTTGCAAACTGAATAGATTCCATCGTGATTCTTCCAAGTAATTACTTAGGCTTTTTCATATTGCAAGGATAAAACTACATTCAGACTTAAACTGTTTTATCATTAATAATAATGATAGTTATTATTATTTATTTTTATTATTTAGGGGTCACAAAGCACAGAAAAAAGTTTGAGTTGTGGCATAATTTCTTTGGGAACCATTACTTCATAAATTGGAATGGCAAACAAGCCCCAGAGAAAAACGGATAAAATGCTCAGTATTGATCCAGTTAAAATCCATTTCCAGTGACTGGACATTTGCAGCTACGTACAGTAGAAGATTTCTCACCTGACGAGATTAGAACCAAGAGTTGGTAAGTTAGAAAAATCAGTTGAAGCCAAGAATCATAAACCATGATATATATGTACCTTAATCTTTTTTAGCCTAAGACATAAAAAAGATGTATATTCATTATGGAATCTGTTGATGTAGAGCCAAGGCTTCTTCCTTGAATGAATCTGCTAGTCATTCGTACAGCCTTTATCGCCAAAACCCTCACACCATTAATGTATTGTACACAATTTCCAGTACGGGTCCTCTTAAGGTGAAGTTCATGTTTTAAAACAATTGTAAACAAATCCCAGTACAAAATGTTTCTAGACATGTATGACTTTTGCTCCTCAATCTTTCCTACTCACTTCTTCCACATCTATTCCGACAGTCATTTTGTTTTAGTGGCTTACTTTCATGAAGTCAAATCTTTTAACTTACTTTGCATAGAAACCACAGCTCTTTTT
This sequence comes from Balaenoptera acutorostrata, assembly GCF_949987535.1. NCBI lineage: Eukaryota > Metazoa > Chordata > Mammalia > Artiodactyla > Balaenopteridae > Balaenoptera > Balaenoptera acutorostrata. The sequence continues at coordinate 22,664,571 of NC_080072.1, forward strand.
CTTTCTGTATTCATATTTCATCAGAATAAGTACTGTATTGATTACAATAATGAGAGCAACACATTTGGGGACAGACACAAGGGAATTTTACTACACACACAACTCAAATGGCGAACCCAAAATGGTCCAGGTCGATTTAAAGGAGGACTTCTAGGCTCTGACTCCAGTGGGAAAGGAAAAATGTTTCTTGATCTGGTGAATTAAATAGAGGTCAGCTAAGAAAGTGTTTATTTTGTGTAACATAAACTTCTACTGCAGTGACTGCTAGAATGTTAGTGATGAGAATACTCCTAAATGCAAGATACTTCTTTCATCTTTACCAAGCCACAGTGTCTTTAAATAAAAATCCAGACTCTTCTCTATGTCGTATCACAGATTTTTGTTTGGATCAAAACCCAGTAACCTAATATTTATCAGTTCAAAAGTAACAGTATTGAGGCAAATAGAGGCACCCTTGAGAGACATGGCCATTTTTGGTAGTTAGGTAGTGGGGTTTTGAATTAGACACAGATCTATAGCTCTGATCTGCCACTTACTAAGAAAATTAACATATATATTTAAACAGATGATATTCATACTACAATGAACAAGAGCTAGCCAACCTAAAGTAGCATGCTTTTTAGGGAAACCTGGGTAGTTTTCTTAATTCTTTTAAGCCTCACTCGGTGCATTCACGATTGAAACGAATGACAGAATTATATGTAAAGAGTTTTGTAATGGTTGGTTGGTTGTTAAGGGAATAAGTTAACCTTAGTCTCATGTAATTCCTTCATTTGAACTAAGAAACAAAGATTTGCATTGAAAAATGCGATTACATTTTTGGCCTTTAAGCCAAACAGACAAACAAACAAAAACAATCTAGTCAGTGTATAAGTCAAAATGATACTAATGTTCTGGAATTAGAAAGTAGTAATGGTTGCACAACACTGTTAATCACTAAACACTTTCAAACGGCTAAAATGGTAAGTTTTATGGTATATTTGTAGGAGGAGTTCATCCAGAGGACATGACGGCTGCTTGACCTGCGAGCTGGACCCAGGCAATCAGAGGTCCCTCACCCTCTCCCCTGTCCTTGGAATGTGCATTCCAGTAGCCTTCCCCACACTAGAAACTGCTCAAGGACACAGCCTTGAGATAGTACTGTGTTGTTGAGACCACCTGGATGGTATATGGGACTGAGCCCAGTTCAGGCCTCCATATAAACTTTTAAAATCCTGGCAGGCAAATTTGGATCTACTTGTCTTGCAGCCATCCAAAACAAGCCTCATATATGTTAGTTCCCTTGCCTCTGAAAACTGCCACCTACCAATCTGGAGCATCTGCCTGTTTCTTCGGTCTCTGCTTGCCCTCCATGTACAAATGACCAGTTTGTGAACCAACAGTATTTACCACACAAATATGATATGAGAAGATGATAATGATATGGGGGGAATATTTACTGTGTTTATATAATGAGCTTAAGGCTAAAATGATTATAATTGAGTTGTCCGGTGGAAGGAGAGCTCAATGTCAAATTTAAATTTTAGAAAAATAAAGGCAATTATATTTTTGGGTATCTGAGTATGGGAATCTGTGAAAATACTAAATAAGCTATATCAGAATTAAATAACACGATGTGTGTGAAGCGTGTCCAGTAATTTCAATGTAAGCTTCTTTGCCATTAACGTCTTTGCTGTACAACAAATTGGCTGTAAGGCAATTTTGGTGTAAAAGATAAAGTTACTGGTTGACCATTTGGTTTCATCTAGTTGACATGTGGCTTTATGAAGCTGACAGATGACCATCTTGCCCAAGAGTTGTTTTCTTATTTTGAAACACACTACAATGGAGGAGAGAGATGCTAAGGGCCTCAAAGGTACAGAGTTAATCTCACAGTTCCCATAGAATTGTGGAATATCTATCAAAGTACACATGATAACATGCCAATAACAAACAACTGTGTAGATGCTTTCACAATGCAATACAAAGCTCAGTTACAGATGTATGCCTCCTAGTATTTAGACACTGATACCTCTCTTAATGAAGGAAAACATTTTACCAAAAATAAATAAATAAATAAAGGTGTGAGACCAAAGAAGATGAATCAACAAGCCAAAAAGTGTATAATATTATAAATGAAGAAGTTCGAATAAGAGTCCTTAGGTATAACTCACAAAATAAAATCAGTTATTTGTACAGTATTGCCATGAATCTACACACATTTTAAATGTATTCAAATATTTTATATTTTGGAATAAAGTTTTTTAATTTTGTTATTAATTTTTCATGTTTCATTATGTACTTTTTACTGTCCCTCTTTTACTTTTTGTTATTTTATCTTTTATGGCAAAATTACATCATGGCCAATTAATTATGTGGCAAAAAGGCTTGCAGCAAAAATGTTCATGGCAAAGATGTTTATGGCAAAGATGCTTATGTTGAAAATATTTAGAACCTTGTATGACGGGCCTGGTACAAATAGGATAATCTACAAGTAGCATTTCCTCCTCTCTTTCCTAATTGACTGTGGACAACAAGTAAGTTATTTAACTACTCTGAGTTTCATATTCACTTTACCAGTACTTACAATAAGGAATTTAAACTAGATGACCTTTAACCAACTTCCTAGCTCTTTCATATTACCTTCTTTATATAACAAAACCTATTCCTCCCAGGATAATAATCTATGGCCTCTGATACTGAGCCAGTTATTACTATACATGAAGCTAATTAACAGTGAATCTGTTACTAAATAGAAATGTGTGCATAAGTGAAATACTTCTCAAATTACTGATTTTTTAAGTTTAGCAGATGATATATTATCGATTAGACTTGGATAATTAGAGAGCTCAGCATTCTTAGCAGATGATATTTAATGACCAAATGTTGTGTATGATTTTCCAATTATAACTGTTTCCATAAAATCCCTCCAAAATAGGGAAATTAAAACCAAAGAACTATGGAGTTAGAAGAGACTATTTAAAACCGTGGGCCCAGATATTTTTTTGAGTATCATAAAACTGAGGATCTAACAATTTAAATAATATTCCTAAGGTTATGCAGAGACTAAGGAAGAACATTAACTGCATTTCAATATTTATTCCACTGCACCATTAATTTAGAACCCAAGTAACTAACTGTTGTTCAGACAAGTAGATAGCATTTGGGGAGATTCACAATGTGCCATGGATATCTTAGGCAAAGGGATGCAAAGATCAATGAAGGAAAGCACTTTCATTCAAAAAGTGGTCAAAATCACGCGGTCGCCAGAGAAGGAAACACAGGATAAATATGCTGTAGAAAATGCTTTGGGAGATAAGTATAGACTTTTATGTGGGCCTGAAAGACAGACAATTAACTCATAATCATAAGGTGTGGGAGCTGTTAATGAAGGTTTCCTATTAAAAAGACATTTGAGAGGAGCTTCAAGATGGCGGAAGAGTGACACGCGGAGATCACCTTCCTCCCCACAAATACATCAGAAATACATCTACATGTGGAACAACTCCTACAGAACACCTACTGAACGCTGGCAGAAGACCTCAGAACTCCCAAAAGGCAAGAAACTCCCCGTGTACCTGGGTAGGGCAAAAGAAAAAAGGAAAAACAGAGACAAAAGAATAGGGATGGGACCTGCACCAGTGGGAGGGAGCTGTGAAGGAGGAAAGGTCTCCACACACTAGGAAGCCCCTTTGCGGGCGGAGACTGCGGGTGGCGGAGGGGGGAAGCTTCTGGGCCGCGGAGGAGAGCGCAGCCACAGGGGTGCAGAGGGCAAAGCGGAGAGATTCCCGCACGGAGGACCAGTGCCGACCAGCACTCACCAGCCCGAGAGGCTTGTCTGCTCAGCCGCCGGGGCGGGTGGGGGCTGGGAGCTGAGGCTCGGGCTTCGGAGGTCGGATCCCACGGAGAGGACTGGGGTTGGCGGTGTGAACACAGCCTGAAGGGGGCTAGTGCGCCACAGCTGGCCGGGAGGGAGTCCGGGAAAAGGTCTGGAGCTGCCGAACAGGCAAGAGACTTTTTCTTCCCTCTTTGTTTACTGGTGCGCGAGGAGAGGGGATTCAGAGCGCCGCTTAAAGGAGCTCCAGAGACGGGCGCGAGCCGCGACTATCAGCACGGACCCCAGAGACGGGCATGAGACACTAAGGCTGCTGCTGCTGCCACCAAGAAGCCTGTGTGCGAGCACAGGTCACTCTCCACACCTCCTCTCCCGGGAGCCTGTGCAGCCCACCACAGCCAGGGTCCTGTGATCCGGGGACAACTTCCCCGGGAGAATGCACGGCGCGCCTCAGGCTGGTGCAACGTCACGCCGGCCTCTGCCGCCGCAGGCTCGCCCCGCCTCCTCCGTACCGCTCCCTCCCCCTGGCCTGAGTGAGCCAGAGCCCCCGAAGCAGCTGCTCCTTTAACACTGTCCTGTCTGAGCGAAGAACAGACGCCCTCAGGCGACCTACATGCATAGGCAGGGCCAAGTCCAGAGCTGAACCCCAGGAGCTGTGTGAACAAAGAAGAGAAAGGGAAATCTCTCCTAGCAACCTCAGGAGCAGTGGATTAAATTTCCACAATCAATTTGATGTACCCTGCATCTGTGGAACACCTGAACAGACAAAGAATCACCCAAAATTCAGGAGATGGACCTTGGGAGCAACGATATATACATTTTTTTCCCTTTTTCTCTTTCTGTGAGTGTGCATGTGTATGCTTCTGTGTGTGATTTTGTCTGTATAGCTTTGCTTTTACCTAGGGTTTTTTGTCCTAGGGATCTTTTTCTTTTTTTAAATTAAAAATTTTTTTTCTACAAAAAAAAATTTTTTTTCTTAATATAATTATTTTTTATTTTAATATCATTATTTTATTTTATTTTATCTTCTTCTTTCTTTTTTTTCCTCCCTTTCATTCTGAGCCATGTGGATGACAGGCTCTTGGTGCTCCAGCCAGGCGTCAGGGCTGTGCCTCTGAGGTGGGACAGCCAACTTCAGGACACTGATCCACAAGAGACCTCCCAGCTCCACGTAATATCAAACAATGAAAATCTCCCAGAGATCTCCATCTCAACGCCAACACCCAGCTCCACTCAATGACCAGCAAGCTACACTGCAGGACACCCTATGCCAAACAACTAGCAAGACAGGAACACAACCCCATCCATTAGCAGAGAGGCTGACTAAAATCATAATAAGACCACAGACACCCCAAAACACACCACCAGATGTGGACCTGCCCACCAGAAAGACAAGATCCAGCCTCATCCACCAGAACACAGGCCCTAGTCCCCTCCACCAGGAAACCTACACAACCCACTGAACCAACCTTAGCCAATGGGGACAGACACCAAAAACAACGGGAAATATGAACCTGCAGCCTACGAAAAGGAGACCCCAAATACAGTAAGTTAAGAAATATGAGAAGACAGAGAAACACACAGCAGATGAAGGAGCAAGGCAAAACCCCACCAGACCTAACAAATGAAGTCTATCTGAAAAAGAATTAAGAATAATGATAGTAAAGATGATACAAAATCTTGGAAACAGAATGGAGAAAATACAATAAACGTTTAACAAGGACCTAGAAGAACTAAAGAGCAAACACAGTGATGAACCACAATAAGTGAAATTAAAAATTCTCTACAAGGAATCAATAGCAGAATAACTGAGGCAGAAGAACGGATAAGTGACCTGGAAGATAAAATAGTGGAAATAACTACTGCAGAGCAGAATAAAGAAAAAAGAATGAAAAGAACTGAGGACAGTCTCAAGAGACCTCTGGGACAACATTAAATGCACCAACATTCGAATTATAGGGGTCTCAGAAGAAGTAGAGAAAAAGAAAGGGACTGAGAAAATATTTGAAGAGATTATAGTTGAAAACTTCCATAATATGGGAAAGGAAATAGTTAATCAAGTCCAGGAAGCACAGAGAGTCTCATACAGGATAAATCCAAGGAGAAACACGCCAAGACACATATTAATCAAACTATCAAAAATTAAGTACAAAGGAAAAGTATTAAAAGCAGCAAGGGAAAAACAACAAATAACACACAAGGGAATCCCCATAAGGTTAACAGCTGATCTTTCAGCAGGAACTCTGCAAGCCAGAAGGGAGTGGCAGGACATATTTAAAGTGATGAAGGAGAAAAACCTACAACCAAGATTACTCTACCCAGCAAGGATCTCATTCAGATTTGACGGAGAAATTAAAAACTTTACAAACAAGCAAAAGCTAAGAGAATTCAGCACCACCAAACCAGCTTTAAAACAAATGGTAAAGGAACTTCTCTAGGCAGGAAACACAAAACAAGGAAAAGACCTACAATAACAAACCCAAAACAATTAACAAAATGGTAACAGGAACATACATATCAATAATTACCTTAAAGGTAAATGGATTAAATGCTCCAACCAAAAGACATAGATTGGCTGAATGGATACAAAAACAAGACCCGTATATATGCTGTCTACAAGAGACCCACTTCAGACCTAGGGACACATACAGACTGAAAGTGAGGGGATGGAAAAAGATATTCTACGCAAATGGAAATCAAAAGAAAGCTGGAGTAGCAATTCTCATATCAGACAAAATAGACTTAAAAACAAAGACTATTACAAGAAACAAAGAAGGACACTACACAATGATCAAGGGATCAATCCAAGAAGAAGATATAACAATTGTAAACATTTATGCACCCCACATAGGAGCACCTCAATACATAAGGCAAATACTAACAGCCATAAAAGAGGAAATCAACAGTAACACAATCAGAGTAGGGGACTTTAACACCTCACTTTCACCAATGGACAGATCATCCAAAATGAAAATAAATAAGGAAACACAAGCTGTAAACGATACATTAACCAAGATGGGCTTGATTGATATTTACAGGAAATTCCATCCAAACACAACAGAATACACATTCTTCTCAAGTGCTCATGGAACATTCTCCAGGATCAATCATATCTTGGGTCACAAATCAAGCCTGGGTAAATTTAAGAAAATTGAAATTGTATCAAGTATTTTTTCCGACCACAACGCTATGAGACTAGGTATCAATTACAGGAAAAAATCTGTAAAAAATACAAACACATGGAGGCTAAACAGTACACTACTTAATAACCAACAGATCACTGAAGAAATCAAAGAGAAAATCAAAAAATACCTAGAAACAAAAGACAATGAAAACACGACGACCCAAAACCTTTGGGATGCAGCAAAAGCAGTTCTAAGAGGGAAGTTTATAGCAATACAATCCTACCTTAAGAAACAAGAAACAGCTCAAATAAACAACCTAACCTTACACATAAAGCAATTAGAGAAAGAAGAATAAAAAAACCCCAAAGTTAGCAGAAGGAAAGAAATCATAAAGATCAGATCAGAAATAAATGAAAAAGAAATGAAGCAAACAATAGTAAAGATCAATAAAACTAAAAGCTGGTTCTTAAAGAAGATAAAAAAAATTGATAAACCATTAGCCAGACTCATCAAGAAAAAAAGGGAGAAGACTCAAATCAATAGAATTAGAAATGAAAAGGAGAAGTAACAACTGACACTGCAGAAAAACAAAGGATCATGAGAGATTACTACAAGCAACTCTATGCAAATAAAATGGACAACCTGGAAGAAATGGACAAATTCTTAGAAATGCACAACCTGCCGAGACTGAACCAGGAAGAAATAGAAAATAGGGACAGACCAATCACAAGCACTGAAATTGAAACTGTGATTAAAAACCTGCCAACAAACAAAAGCCCAGGACCAGATGGCTTCACAGGTGAATTTTAGCAAACATTTAGAGAAGAGCTAACACCTATCCTTCTCAAACTCTTCCAAAATATAGCAGAGGGAGGAACACTCCCAAACTCATTCTACAAGTCCACCAACACCCTGCTACCAAAAGCAGACAAAGATACTACAAAAAAAGAAAACTACAGGCCAATATCACTGATGAACATAGATGAAAAAATCCTCAACAAAATACTAGCAAACAGAATCCAACAGAACATTAAAAGGATCATACACCATGATCAAGTGGGGTTTACCCCAGGAATGCAAGGATTCTTCAATATACGCAAATCAATCAATGTGATACACCATATTAACAAATTGAAGGAGAAAAACCATATGATCATCTCAATAGATGCAGAGAAAGCTTTCGACAAAATTCAACACCCATTTATGATAAAAACCCTCCAGGAAGTACGCATAGGGGGAACTTTCCTCAACATAATAAAGGCCATATATGACAAACCCACAGCAAACATCATCCTCTATGGTGAAAAACTGAAACCATTTCCACTAAGATCAGGAACAAGACATGGTTGCCCACTCTCACCACTATTATTCAACATAGTTTTGAAAGTTTTAGCCACAGCAATCAGAGAAGAAAAAGAAATAAAATGAATCCAAATCGGAAAAAAAGAAGTAAAGCTGTCACTGTTTGCAGATGACATGATACTATACATAGAGAATCCTAAAGATGCTACCAGAAAACTACTAGAGCTAATCAATGAATTTGGTAAAGCAGCAGGATACAAAATTAATGCACAGAAATCTCTTGCATTCCTATACACTAATGATGAAAAATCTGCAAGTGAAATTAAGAAAACACTCCCATTTACCACTGCAACAAAAATAATAAATATGTAGGAATAAACCTACCTAAGGAAACAAAAGACCTGTATGCAGAAAACTATAAGACACTGATGAAAGAAATTAAAGATGATACAAACAGACGGAGAGATATACCATGTTCTTGGATTGGAAGAGTCATCATTGTGAAAATGACTCTACTACCCAAAGCAATCTATAGATTCAATGCAATCCCTATCAAACTACCACTGGCATTTTTCACAGAACTAGAACAAAAAATTTCACAATTTGTATGGAAACACAAAAGACTCCGAATAGCCAAACCAATCTGGAGAAAGAAAAAGGGAGCTGGAGGAATCAGGCTCCCTGACTTCAGACTATACTACAAAGCTACAGTCATCAAGACAGTATGGTACTGGCACAAAAACAGAAATATAGATCAATGGAACAGGATAGAAAGCCCAGAGATAAACCCACGCACATATGGTCACCTTATCTTTGATAAAGGAGGCAAGAATATACAGTGGAAAAAAGACAGCCTCTTCAATAAGTGGTGCTGGGAAAACTGGACAGCTACATGTAAAAGAATGAAATTAGAACATTCCCTAACACCATACACAAAAATAAACTCAAAATGGATTAAAGACCTAAATGTAAGGCCAGACACTATCAAACTCTTAGAGGAAAACATAGGCAGAACACTCTATGACATAAATCACAGCAAGATCCTTTCTGACCCACCTCCTAGAAAAATGAAAATAAAAACAAAAATAAACAAATGGGACCTCTGAAACTTAAAAGCTTTTGCACAGCAAAGGAAACCATAAACAAGATGAAAAGACAATCTCATAATCGGAGAAAATATTTGCACATGAAGCAAATGACAAAGGATTAATCTCCAAAATTTACAAGCAGCTCATGCAGCTCAATATCAAATAAACAAAAAACCCAATCCAAAAATGGGCAGAAGACCTAAATAGACATTTCTCCATAGAAGATATACAGATTGCCGACAAACACATGAAAGAATGCTCAACATCATTAATCATTAGAGAAATGCAAATCAAAACTAAAATGAGATATCATCTCACACTGGTCAGAATGGCCATCATCAAAAAATCTACAAACAATAAACGCTGGAGAGGGTGTGGAGAAAATGGAACCCTCTTGCACTGTTGGTGGGAATGTAAATTGATACAGCCACTATGGAGAACAGTATGGAGGTTCCTTAAAGAACTAAAAATAGAACTACCATATGACCCAGCAATTCCACTACTGGGCATATATACTGAGAAAACCATAATTCAAGAAGAGTCATGTACCACAATGTTCATTGCAGCTCTATTTACAATAGCCAGGACATGGAAGCAACCTAAGTGTCTATCAACAGATGAATGGATAAAGAAGATGTGGCACATATATACAATGTAATATTACTCAGCCATAAAAAGAAACGAAATTGAGTTATTTGTAGTGAGGTGGATGGACCTAGAGTCTGTCATACAGAGTGAAGTAAGTCAGAAAGAGAAAAACAAATACCATATGCTAACACATATATATGGAATCTAAAAAACAAAAAAAAATGGCCATGAAGAACCTAGGGGCAAGATGGGAATAAAGACGCAGACCTACTAGAGAATGGACTTGAGGATCTGGGGAGGGGGAAGGGTAAGCTGGGAAAAAGTGAGAGAGTGGCATGGACATATATACACTACCAAACGTAAAATAGATAGGTAGTGGGAAGCAGCAAAATAGAACAGGGAGATCAGCTCGGTGCTTTGTGACCACCTAGAGAGGTGGAATAGGGAGGGTGGGAGGGAGGGAGACACAAGAGAGAAGAGATATGGGGACATATGTATATGTATAACTGATTCACTTTGTTATAAAGCAGAAACTAACACACCATTGCAAAGCAATTATACTCCCATAAAAATGTTAAAAAATTTTTTTAAAAAAGACATTTGAGATGATTTTGAAAGTTTTATGGAAATCTTGTGTGTTTGTGTGTGAAAGCTTTATAGGAATCACCAAGATAACAGATTATTGATGGGATGACAGAATCAGGGTTAGAGACATGTTACATTGCTGGATTTGAAGATGAAGGGAAGGGACCACAAGCCAGGAAATGTAGGTGGCCTCTAGAAGCTGGAAAAGGCAAGGAAATGGAATCTCCCCTAGAGCCTCCAGAAGGAACCAGCACGGACAACTCCCTACATTAGCCCTGTGAGACCAATGTCAGACTTCTAACCTAGAGCACTGTAAGAGAATAAATACTAAGATCTACTTATCTAGCTCTTGTTTATGTTTGTTGGTTTCCTAAAAAGAGGTGAGTGATTAACAACACTTAGTAGAAGAATACTCTTTCAAAATTTAAACACCATTTTTAAAAGTGAAGCCTTTCCCCCGCCCCATTACATTAAAAGAAACAATAAATTGACTGTGGACAATAAGCAAGTCATTTAACTACTTGAGTTTCATATTCACCTTTCCAGCACTTACAACAAGGGGTTTAAACTAGATGACCTTTAACTCACTTCCTAGCTCTTTCATATTATTTTCTTTACATGAAAAATACTGAAGGAAAGGAAAATGTGCTGGTAATTCTCCCTTAGCCACCCCTCAGGTCAATTCCTTGGTCTCGTCTGCATTGCTCTATATTCTGGGAATCTGACCCCCACAGACTCCACCACCTAGGCTTGTGGTGATCTGTGACCAATAATCTTTGACGTTACTACTCTGACTCATTGAAGAATCAGATGATGGTCAGCATTTTTTTAGCAATAAAGTAATTTTTACTTAAGGTATATACATTGTTTTCTCAGACCTAATGCCATTGCACACTTAACAGAATACAGTAGGTGTAAACATAATTTTTATATGTACCAGGAAACAAAAAAAATTTATGTGACTCATTTTATTGTTATATTCTCTTTATTGCAGTGGTCTGGAACTAAACCCAAAACAGCTCCAAGGTATACCTGTACAGATACTGGGAGGCTCTGGCAGGAGATCAGATGATATGAGGAGAAAACAGAATACCTCTTGTCCATTCTTTTTGTGCCTTGGCTATTGTTCCTCCACATCTGTTTCTCCCACAGGGCAGCCTCTTCTCCTTGGTTTCAGCGCTCACTGGCTTTCAGTAACATTCTTCCCTGGTCCCTTCAGCCTTAGAGGTGGCTGCGGTTTATTGTCAGAACTTGCCTCTAGGTACCTCACCACCCCATGCTTGTTTTGCTTAACCCTGCCCATACTTCTCCCACATTAAATTCTCTTCATTTGTCCCATGTGTTTCTTGATAGAACCCTGACAAGGAGCATACATATATTAGAATGCACACTCATGGCATAGTTTAGAAGTCATTGACAATATCCAATGGAATGATTATAATATTAATGTACACCCATTTGTTGTGTTGTCCTCCGAATTTTCCACTGTGGGGATCCATGTGTTGATCTGACCACATCAAAGTGTTGGTCAGATGTTCCAGGCTTGGCCCTTTCTTTTACCTTGGTGACACTGCCATTCATTTTTCTGACCATATTCACAAAGGCAAGTGGCAGATATCAGTGATCCTTTGGTCTTTTCCAAAGTACCAGATCACTTCTGTATTTAACAAAAGGGTTAGAGCTTTTCACTCTTTCTTACCCTGGGAGCCTGTATTTGTGGTTAGATAGAAGTTTCAGCCATCTTTTGTCTTAAGACTAAAAACAAAAGCAAAAACAACAAAAATGCTTAAATAAACTCAAAACACATAATCTTATACTTTGTAGAGTTGGGTGCTAGTAGGAAGTTATTTTGCATCATGAGGTGAACTGTGTCCGTGAGAATGGTTAGCAGAAAGCACTCCTGATATACACCACTACTTCATACTAAAACCTTTTCCACACAGTAGGTTAAAGGGTGTTACTCTGAAATTAGTATGTATGAATATTTTAAAGAGATCAAAGTTTTCAATTTTTTCCAAAAACAACTATCAATTATTTTTAAAGGGATATTACATGATGTATTAGTTTTCTAGGGCTGCTATAACAAATTACCACAACCAAGGTGGCTTAAAACAATAGATATTTATTCTCCAACAGATGTGAGAGGGCCAGAAATCCAAAATCAAGGTGTTAACAGGGTTGGTTCCTTCTGGAGGCTCTGAAAGAGAAACTGTTTCATGCCTCTCGCCAAGCTTCTGGTGATTGCCAGCAATCCTTGGCTTGTAACTCCATAACTCCCACTCTGCCTCTATCTTCACATAGCTTTCCCCATTGTGTTTCTGTGTCTCAATTCTCACTCTCCTTTCCCTCATAAGGACACCAATAATTCCATTTAGGGCTAACCCTAAATCCAGGATGATCTGATCTCAAGGTCCTTAACTTAATTCATCTACAAAGACCCTATTTTCAAATAAGGTCACATTCACAGTTAATAGGCGTTATGACTGGATATATAATTTTGCGGGGGGCACCATTCAACCCACTACATATTTTTATGCTGTATGTGGTTGTAGCATCTTCAGGGCTCTTACTGTTATAAAGAGGTGAGCCTAAGAAATGATAACTAGATTTGATTATATAGGAGACTATTTTCTGAGAATTATAAAAGCTTTCTCTTAGTGGAACAGATTTTTGCCTTGATGCATAAACATCTGCTCATGTCTCATAAAATAATTTGTACTCTTACAAATTGAAAATGATCATGAACTCAGATGGCTTTTCTTGTGGGAAAAGACTCAGAACTCCCTAAATTTCCTTTTAAAATCCAAGTGATATTGAAGGATATCACAGTCTGTCGTTAGATTGACATATTGTCTTAGAAAAACATTGTGTGTGCCAGTTATGGGTTTTAAGATCGTTCATTCTCATATGTTTTCTTTCCTTTGTGTTTCCAGGTTATTAATCTTCTAGCTTCAGGAGCCATCTATTTCTATTATAGCACAACTCAATTTATTTTGACCTCCTGAGTACATTTACAATTCTCTGCTCTGTATCTCAGTAAATGACTTTATCAGTAACTATCCTTTATACTTTTCCATTCCTTGTGTCTCTCAGTGACATTAAAACTAAATTTTTAAAAAAATGGGTATTTACTCTTAACTCTTCTCGTGTGTAGGGAAGAAGGTAATGGATATTGAGACTGATTGACAAATATTTACATGTGTTTGAAGCCCAGAGTTGATATTTAAATGAACAAGTGACTGACTGAATGAAGAGAATAATTGAACACAAGAAAAAAAACACAACAAAATTTAATGTAACAAATATTTATTGTGTGCCTAGCATGTGTGGTATTTGTGGGAAACATAATAAAATTAAGTATCTGTGGAAAATAAAATACACACTGATTTAAGAGCCAGGAGAACTAAGGTTTGATATTAATTCCTCATTATCAGTATGATCTGGAGTAAATCACTTTACCTCATGGAATCACAAGTCTTCTTAATTGTAAACTTATGGGTTTGTACTGGATCATTCTTAGAGTCCCTTTTAGCTTTTTACAGTTTATGGTCAGTTATTAACAAATGTGTTAGAAGTAGAACATACAGAAGATATTCATCTGAGACTTCTGACTCTATCACTAGAAATGAATATTTTCTTGGCTATGACTTTCATAGTATTATTTTATCCTCACTGATATTTAAGTCTACCTAAGCCTAGCTTACCCCTTCAAAGCATTATATTACTGGAGGGGCTGTATATGGCTCTATTAACATAAAAGGATAAATGTTGGTGCCTCTGGCTGTATTGTGTAAAGTACATGGCAATTGAGAAGTGTTGTTTCAGATACTCCTATATTGTTCCCCATTGTAAACATCAGATGCCCTTCATATACATAATATGACAGTCAACAATTTCATGCATATTTGTGCAGATTCTCCCCACTTAATTGAGTTGTAATTTACATATTAAGTAAATATTTTGTTTGTTTTAGAATTTGCTGTAATTCCTAATCACACATTTGAATAAATCCAAAGAGTCATTTTTTTAGATCTGCTTACAACAAGCAATTCAGGATTAACTGATTTATGTCATTGGAAGGAATAAAGACTAACAGAAAACTATAAATAAACCATCCTTCAAAACTGAAGCCATAATTCTTCCCTTCCAGATCTTCCTTGAATAACTATTTTGTACCAACTCCTCTTTTAGCAGCTAGAAATATGCTTGGGGGATGTCATTGTTTTATTTACTTTAAATAATACAAACTCAGCATCTAGATAATTAAATTGTTGACACTGAATTTAACAAAACACTTTTGTGCACAATGTTCTCCTAGGTTCTATAAGGTATACAAACATGGCATGTTTCTGATCTCCCATGATTTATAATACAGTAGCTTGAATAAAAGATTAACTGTATACAGGCAATAATCGTACAAATATTATCTACAAAGGAGGAACAAAGTTTTGAGGGCCTTAAAGTAGGAAGAGATGAATATTGAGAAACTTTCAGAAAAAAATATGTGGGAATGGTGTCACATTTTCTGGGCCTTGAAAAATGAGTAGATTTCAACAGAGAGCGATGAGAAGAGGTAAAACCTTGATGTGACTGAAGTATGATAGATGGACTGTGTACTGAAAACTAAGACTAAAAAGAGAGATTGGGATGAACAGACGGCCTTGAATGCCATGCTAAGCTTGAGAAAATTACTTTTGGATCATGTTGGAAGTTAAGATGATATAGAGGCCAAAAGACTAATGGTTTGTAGTATTGGAAATGGAACAGAGAGGATAAATTCAAAAAGAAAATACTGTAGAAGTGAAACCAGCAAGAACTAAAATTTGCAGTTGTATACCTTGTCATACACATTTGCATAATAATAGGACTCTACTATTACTTCAAATAATGTTTTTCATCACTAAGTGCTTCATAAGCACTCATTAGGATTAATAAGTCAGACAAAAATGATATGCAAATCACAAGTTTTCAGGTGCTTTGCATAAATATAATTTTCCCTGCTGTGTAACTGTTCTTGATACTTTCTGCACCTTTTGTATTTAGAAGAGGCTTGTAATTTCTTGTCATTATTATTTAGTTTTTCTGTTGTCTGATAGTTTTTCAAGATGACTTATCTGCCATTTCTCAAGGCATCTGTGTCTGAGAGATCAGGAATCGGGGGAGTCTTTGTAGTGATGTCCCTTTTTTTCCATTGTAACGTATGTTCTACATCTTGGGTCATCAGCTAGGATATCAATAGCATCACTACAGCTGTATCTCCTTATTTTCTCTTGACAGTGTTCTCAGGGTTGATAAATGGTCCCACTTTGGTGTGGAAGGAAAGTACTTATTTTTAAGCTGTATATAAGTTTATAAAATCATCACTTGCTACAATGACTGAAATAGGAAACAAGGGTTATTGGTCTCAAACCACAAATCTGAGACCAAAACTTTTCAGATTTCTTTCTCAGACTCTTTATTCTTTTGTAATCCTTTGCTGTTGCTGGTTAGCCTAGCTTTAGCCCTGGGAATTTCTTGCTATATATATCAGAAACAACTCACAGAGAATTATTAATGTGTTACATATGCTCAGACCTAAGATTTACCCTTCTTCCCTTTTTCCCTTTCAGGGTACTGTCTGATAGCACACCCATCCCCCAAAAATGATACCTAAGCTGAGACCATTTATTAATACTATAGTAACTGCCTACTAAGTTTAAAATTCAAGTTTTGGTAAAAATTCACTTGCAAAGCACAGATTAGTGCTGAGGTGAAAGTAGGGTCTCTTATTTTCTTACCCTGAAATTGAAAACAACCTACAGTTCAAGGCTGACCTGACTTCCCCTTTACTTGTAGGCAGAAGAACCTACAAACAGTCAAAATATAACAAGTTTCCCTCTGTGGGGAAGTCCTGTTTGGTCTCCTTAATATTGAATACAAAGACACAGGCAGTTCAACGGAATTCAAAAGGGAAAGAACAGAACTCCTGCTGTACCAGAGTACAGATCAAAGAGATAGGAGCTGAATTCTTGGTCTAAGAGAACCATAAACCTGTACCTCAGTAAAATAAGACCTTATATATACTTGTCCTGCTCAAAACAATGAGATCGACTATTTCCGCAGGGAGTAAGACCAAGAAGTGCAGATGCAGCCGCTCCCTTCCCAGACACTTTTCCCATGCGAAGAGGTGGAAGTCTCATCTTCTATGAGCTAAACCACAGCAAATATGTGTTCATTCTTATACAATTAAATAGCAGTTGACAAATTAAAACTTTGGTTAAAAATTAAAAGAAGTATACTCAACTGATAATGTTTGGACACATGGTGTTGAGAGAGAATTTTCCATAAATCTCTCATGTAGGTATGAACAGCTAATTTGTTTCTGACTATATTTTCAAAAATGATTGTTTGAGCAAACCACTTTGGAAAGAGAGAGCCAGTGATCCCCTCTCGATCAGATTTACTTAAATTCCAGGATAATAAAGATAGAACTGTCTCCCTCTCCTGGAGACATTGCAGCCTGTAAAGATAAAGACATCTCTCTTTCCTCTCCAGAGCAGATTTGCCTGCATTCGAGATGATCAAGATAATAAATGTCTCTCTCCCAGAAGATTCGCCAGCAGCCCTATCTAAGACCAGGACTTTCTAATATCAGGATTCTTTTTCAATAATGCACCCTCACTGCACGTGCAGGCAAGATCTTGCTTTCATTGCATTGCCCTGTGGGAACTGGGACTTGAAGAACAAGCACCAGGATAATACTCCAGCGAGGGCTATTGCTATGAGTAATAATCTGTAATAATTACTACAGATTACTATACTACAGATTACCATTACTACAGATTACTACTAATTACTAATAATGATAGCAATAATCTACAGTAATAATCTGTCTTTGTCTCTGACCCAGAGACCTCAGATCTTTCTGCCAGTAACTATGAACCCTATGAACTAGGCTATGAACTAGGCTAACCTGTTGACTTTTGAGAAGTGTTAACTCAGACCCTTTAGAGTTCCTGACGTGACAGTTTCACATCTTTCCCTTTAAAAATTTAAGGAAGAAGACAAAATAGAATTTTGAAGATAAAAAAACGAAGTTAAAGTGTATTGAAGTCATATACATTATATTTCTTAATCTTCACAACGACTTACACATTATGTCTGTGGAGGTGAGGAATTTGTCTTATTCTGCCCATTTTCTCTATTATCGAGCACAAAGTCTGGCATAAAACAGATGCTCAATA
The DNA here is from genome assembly GCF_949987535.1 of Balaenoptera acutorostrata. Lineage (NCBI taxonomy): Eukaryota > Metazoa > Chordata > Mammalia > Artiodactyla > Balaenopteridae > Balaenoptera > Balaenoptera acutorostrata. Next base: position 22,682,296 of record NC_080072.1, read on the forward strand.
GATATTTGTTCCATGAAAAACAAATGAATGAATAAATATGAGGGATAAAGTGTTTTGACAGATGGTAGATTACTGTTCAGAGAGGAGGAACAATTTTCCCTGAGCCACACAGCTAACAAGGAACAGATCTGGAATTGACGTCTGAATCAATCAAACTGCACAGTTAGATCTGAATGATGCAGCTGATGCCGATGTCCACTCATTTCATAGACGTTTCTTTAACACTAAACTGAACCAAATAACTGTATACTGAACTACCAGAATCACAAAATATAAAATGAATTAAAATTATTTTTTACTATAAACATGTATTCTTTACAACCTACATGCAGAAATCACAGTTACTTTCAGACCTGCACCTTGAAATTGTTCTTAATATACCTAATTACATATAAACATTTTAGGTAATAGGTGTCCATATTGTCCATATTAGATTATTCAATATACAATAAAAAAAGAACATTCCCTTAACCCATGCAGAATATTCAAATTATTTTCTTAAATTTTATATAGATTAACCAGGAATATCCCTATGGCATTCATTTATATGGTAATCAGTTCTTTTTTGGAAAGACTCAGAGCTTACATGTAGCATTACTTAAATAACCCTCAAATCACAGTTGAATACAAAATGTACCCACAAATTTTTCATAAAAAGAGGGTCACACTAATCAGGTATGCTCATAATTTCTTGATAAAATACTGAAAGTCTACGTTATTTTGCTTGGGCAAAAGAAGTTAAAGCAGTCTGTCTATGAGCCCTTTCTCTCCCAAGTACTGGGGAGGGAAACAGACAATCTAGTCCAAACTCCTTGTGAACATTCTGATAACTGAACCTTCCAGTAAGTAAAAGAGAGATCACTAGTTTAGGATTGCTTATGGTAAAGAAACCTGGAACCGATGATACGAGTCATGGCTACCTGGAGAATGTCTCATAAGATCTACAATTATAGCTTATATTAATAACCTAAACACTTCCCACTGTGTGAGGCATGTGTCTGAAGTTAATGAAGAATGAAAGGACATGGATCTGCCCTCAACGTCTGAGACCTCTCCCTGTTTTGCCTGTGCTTTTTAAAAACAAAAAAACAAAAAAACACCACCCTTTTAAAAAAAAATGGAAGTATAGTTGATTTACAATATTGTGTTAGTTTCAGGTGTACAGCAATGCCTGTGCTTCTTGATTGCTTTCATCCTTAAAGTTATTCATAGAGCTTGGTACTGAGTAAGACCTCTAGTTTGTGTGATTCTTATTTAACAATCTGGCTCTCTGTGGTGGCTACATTTATTTCTCTTCATTTTTAAGTCAGAGTAATAAGAATTGAATGATGTATGTATTATTTAGCAAAATGTATTGTATGTGATTTCATTCCTAGAAATTTCAGGAAATTCGGCCAAGTATCAACCAACCAATAGATTTAACAAGTAATTCCTTAGGTTATATATTTAGACTATTCCACTCTTTCAAATATACAGTGCCCTGTATGTTCTACAAGCTGTTTGCATTGTTTTTCTGTTTGTTTTTTTGCTTTTGGGGGTTTCTTTTGCTATTGATTCAGAAGTATCTCTGAAACATTTCTGTACCACAATGACTCTCCTGACCCTCTATTTACAGAGATCAACCAAGCTGTTATAGACTGACAGTACTACTTGGTGGCAAGAACAGAATTTTGTCTTAATCCTTCATCACTTTCCCATTACACCTGTTTTCTCCCTTGTGTTCTTCTTCAGGCAGATTTTATTTATCAACTCAGGTTTTTTCTTCTCAAAAATAAGCACAGTATTTCTCCCTGTTACGAAGACAAAATTAACGTAATCATGCATATGAAAGCACACTTTCTAAACAAGTGTGGGTGGGTTTTGAACTCTCAGAAGTATAAATTGTTTCCAAACTACAGGCTGTGGGAGGACAGAGTTTTCCCTTTCACCGCCATATACCTACAGGGCTGTAAATTTGGTTTATTTCCTCTCTCTCTCCCTCCCTCCTTCTCTTTCTCTCCCTCTCTCTCATCCATCTATCATATAAAGATTTACAAAAGAGTGAAAGAGTGAAGTAGATTTTTTCTAATGATTACCTAACTATAGAGAATGTTAAAAATTAAGACATTAACATTCCAGAATTCTCCTTATTGCATTTGTATGCCTTATATTTGTTATACAGTAAGTCCCCTATAGACAAACCTTCAAGTTGCAAACTTTCAAAGATGCGAATATGCGTTCACATGTCCAATCACATAAGGTAGTTCACGTGTCTGGTGTACACGGTCATGTGTGTGCATCCTCTACAAGTGGTTGTACTTTTGTGTGCTTTACTGTACAGTACTGTATAGAGTACAGTGGTACAGTATCTATATTTCAAGCTCAGGATGTCTGGAAGCAGGCATAAAAGCAGTGGTGATGTAGTTGGTACAGTACTACCCAGACATCACTGGATCGTTTTTTCAGGAGGGTAGATAGAGTTGAATGCAGCAAGGAACCAGCACCTGTGTCATCAACGTCAGGCGTCAGTGAAATTGCAGCTTGCCTTCCGTCTCCCATTGCCGATGATCCTTCAGCTCTACCATCTCCCACCTCTCTCCCTCCTCCAGTCAGTAACTCTTCTTGCCTGTTCACTCGATGCCAGCCCCTGTATGCCAGCTGTTGTACTGTACTATTGTACTTTTCAAGGTACTGTACTATAAATTTTAAATGTTTTCTTTATTTTGTTTGTTTTTTTAATGTATTATTTGTGTGAAAAGTATTATAAACCTATTACAGTATAGTACTACATAGCCAATTGTGTTAGTTGGGTACCTAAGCTAATTCTGTTGAACTTAGCAACAAATTGGACTTATAAACGTGCTCTCAGAATGGAACTCATTCGTATGAAACGGACTTACTGTATAAACAACAGCTTGGAGCACATTTCCAAACCATTGCAAAAAGTACGCTTACTGAGTGTATCAGTTCAAATGAAACAGAAATTTATTTTTATTTGTGAGTCACTTCAATGTATTCACTTAATGGGGTTTCATTCCATATGGATACCCAGGGAGATACTGTAAATATAGGAAACTGTGTGGTATTAAGTCACTTTAATGAAGTAAATAAATAGAAAATAAAACATTGGTAAATAGATGGCTATAATTTGAGAAGGCACATAAATTGCTTTACCCAGGAAGAACAGGTTTGAGCGAGTTTATGTTTCACAAAATAGTGGGACCACTGCTTTGCAAAAATCCCCTAAGAAAAATACAAGCGCTGCAATTACGTCTGAACCCTAAATTACCTGAGAAATATTTCGATGCTCTGCCATACTAAGTGTAATGGGATAATACTGTTATTAAGTTCTAGTCAGTTATCACGAGTAAGTCAGAATCATTTTAGAACCCAAACTAGTTGATTGGATAATTCATTTGCAAGAGCCCACTGTGGCATAATCCTGCTGCAGCCATCTGTATCATAAGATGAGTTGATTCCCAAGTCTATTACTGAAACACCATGGCAATGTGAGTAAATTTGCCAGAGTGATTTCCCTGCAGTCACACATTTATTTAGCCAAACAAACAGTTATGCTTGCGGTAGGTAGCAGATGTTGTCAGTTGCAGGAGACAACATCATGGGAAGCGTCTTTTCTCTGATTGCAACTGAGAGGGATTGGCAATGTGAAAGGAGCTGAGTAATTTAAACTTTACAAGGACTAGATTTTTGTTCCTTTAATTCTCTTGTGAGTCTCCATTATATCGCATCCCCAGACTTCCCCTGAATAGTGCTAAGTTCCTACTGCTATTCATTTGGAGCGGCGCCTAGTAGCACTGAATAATTCAAACAGATATAGTACTAGGGTTTTGCAAAGGGCTTACCTCAGCATGACTACCCATACATGCCAAAGGTGGCCCTCACACCCTCGTTAATTCTTCCCTGTCCCTCTAGTACAAAGCGCATTCTATACATTAAATGAATATCTCTGAAGAATAGGTCTCTGAGCTAGCTGAAAGCTCTCAGTTATATCTAGTGCCGAGAGCTTCTTCCTATCTTTTCATTTATTTCTCTACGCACCGTCACCATCTCTAGTTTGCGGTATTCTTGCTTCCAAAGAAAGAAACTTGAGGTAGATATTGTACATTGGCTCATACAATGCCCCCCGCACCCCGCCAAACAACTCTCTTTTTGTTTGAATACTTAAAATATGAAGGCAAGAAAGCTTATCTTGCAGCCAGAAGTGTCTTATCTTGCAGCCAGAAGTGATGCAGTTCTGTCCAAGCAAACATAATTAGAAATATGTTAGAGTCGCCCTACCCCTGCCTCTTTCTTCTTGCCTGGAATCTCAGACACAGTCACACTGCAGCCATTTTGTGACCATGAGGGAAAGGGAAACAGAAATCCAGAGTCTCAGATCAGTATCAGCAAACATCTGCCTTCAGATTTCTTGCTGTTTGAAGAAAGACGTCCCTATTTTCAAATGAATGTAAATGTATCTGTTATTTGCAGTCAAAGCATTCTTAAACAAAATTCTTCTTGGACAAGGAGAGTCTTAAATTTGGTGGTAAGTCTCTGACTTTTGGACAAATGGTTAGTTGTGCTTTTAGTCTCTTTTCATGAAGTCCATATGGGGAAAAAGATGGTCTTTTATATTATAAATATGAAGAAATTATGTTTATCTGATACATCTCTGTGCCCCAGTAAGGATATCACTCCTTTCTGAGAATATCTGCCAGGGCACAAACAGCTTGTCCTTTGTATTCACCACTAATGTGGCATCGATCTGGCTGTGATGGGATGATTCTAAAGCGTAAAGCAGCAGTCCCCAAACTTTTTGACACCAGGGACCGGTTGTGTGGAAGACAATTTTTCCACAGACAGGGTGGGGGGGGGTGGGGGGGGATAAGGGGTGGCTCAGGCTGTAATGGGAGCAATGGGGAGGGATGGGGAGCGGCAGATGAAGCTTCGTTCACTTGCCTGCCACCCACCTCCTGTTGTGCGGCCTGGTTCCTAACAGGCCATGGCCCAAGGGTTGGGGACCCCTGGCTTAAAGGACCAACACCATTATATATCAAATTAACTCAAGCAACTTTGATATGTTCTTTTAGGAAGACCTCTGCTTATATTAAGTATGCATGAGGTACCTATTTCTGTTTGCTATTTTTTTTTTCTATTTATAATCTTGTTGTTGTTATTTACTTCATATGTTAAGTTCAACCCAAAATAAATTCTTGGAAAATTTCTCTCCAGGAAGAGGCATATGTTGATTTTTCTTCTATTCCCTCATCTTAGATGCTTTATTTCCTTGGCTTTGGTGTCTCCAGAGTTCTTGAGAGTGTCTCATGGTTCTTGTTCTTCCCTCTCTGATTCCTTCACAGGAGGAATTGTCTTCAGAACATCATCCTTGGCTATCATTTCTTATCACGTGGCATGTTCTTCTGAAATTATTCTGTTCGTTTGCATGACTTTAATTACATAGCATAATGGTGTCCACTAAGTTCCCGTTTGCAGGCCCTGGGCTCTCTGTAAGCTGTTCAATTTGCTTTCTGTAGGGGGAAAGGCATAATTTGTATCATTTGCTGATTTCTGTATAATAAATACTCTCTATAGCCAATTTCAAGCTACTGATGTTTTAACAACAAGCTCACAAAGTTCCCAAATATTAACAATTGGCTTTTGCAAGCTATGGACCTATAAAACAGGCTGCCAGATATATCCCAGCAAAAATGGGTTTATCTGGGATCAGCAGATAATTACAATTTGGGGTCTGCAACTGTGGTGAGCCACATGCAAGTCCCCTACAGCAAGGGAAGGAGAACACTTTTATAGAGGGGAAAAAGGAAGTTGGGAGGGCTCTAGTAAATAAAGCGTCTATGGCTTTTCATTGGCTGAGTTCTTGCCAAGAAAGAAGAGAAGTCTTTCTTTATCATGTTGGGCTCTGCTCCCGTCACAGGGCTTGAGAGTGTCCCCTTTTGGTCTCCTGACTTGATTTAATTGAGGTTTCTGTTTCTTCATTTTTTGCACAAGCTGATATGAATCGGTTCCAGTGCACCGGAGAGACTGCCAGATGTCACCATTTGGTTTCTGTGGAATTTCAAAATCAATATACCCCAAACTAACTCTTGTTATCTTCTTCCCTCCCAGCCTTCTCCTTTTCAGTGATTAACACTATCACTCATTTATTTGCTTAAGTCAGAGTCCTAGACGTCATCCTTTTGATTTGTTCCCTACCATCATCCTTCACATCTGATCGGTCACCAAATCTGCTCTTATGTCTTTGTCCTTAATATATCTCAAAATGCCAGTAGCTCCAGTGATCCTAACTGAATCTGGGTCATCATTATCTCTCACTTGGATCACTACAATAGCCTTCTTATTGGTATCTTTGCTTCTGGCCCGGTTGATTCTGCTTTCAATTGATTCTCCATGCAATCTTTTAGAATTAAATAGATCTCTAGAAGGATCTTTCTATGATGCAGGCCTAATCAATGCCACATTCTTACTTATATTCCTTGGTTGTTCTTCCGATACAATTTGAGTAAAGTTGCAAATCCTTCAGGATACATACAAGGTCCTTCATGGGCTGATACATACTAACCTACCCAGCATCAATTCTTACCTCACAGACGACAACCAACATCCTATCGTTAGATATTCATTAATTATGCTCCTTCTTTTGATTCCAAGCCTTTACTCACGCTCTTTTCTCTTACAAGACTGATATTATCCATAATAAAGCCAATATTGTAAGTGTGTAACATAATATTTTACCAGGCTTTATTCTAATTTCCTTATTAGTATGTTTGTTTAATCCTCATAATCACTCTAGTAGTTAAGTTTTCTGTTTCCTTTTTAAACAAATTTAGGGACAGAGAGGTCAACCAACTCTTCTAAAATTACACAGCAAGTAAATGCGGGCACTATGTTATTCCTCGATGCCCCACCCCCTCCAAATCTTAATCCTCAGTATAACTTCTGTTTATAGTTCCTGCTCCTCAGGAAGCTTTTAAAAATGGAATTATTTCTGTGTCTTCCCATAGTACACTCTACTACTCCTTATCCTTGGCAAACTTCTGTGGAATTGCCTGTTTACTTGTCCTTGACCTCAATATCATTTTTCCAGAGACAAGGCTATCTCTTGCTTACCACTGTATCTGAAGCACTTAGTAGGGTATTCAGTACATAACAAATATAAATTCATATTTGTTGAATGAATAAATGTTGAAAATTGAGAAAATGCCACTTGAGATCAGTAAGGCTCAAAAATTTATAGATTCATATTACTGACTGAGTTTAAAATGGGAGCCAAACATCATACAATATAGAAACTCACTAAAGCCATTTCTCACTGACATATTTGATTGACACATTTAATTTGGGAACATAATGCAAGAAATGAACTGAAGGAAAATATGAATTGCAGAATTATATAGATTACATATTGCTAAGGAAATTTACAGAACTTCTTATCCATTCTTCTAGCTGTATAGATAAGGAAACTAAAGTCAATGCAAACAGTTAGATCTGTCCAATCTTTTTATTCATTCAACTTTCTTACGAGATTAAACTAGGAAGCTCAAGAGGTGTTTTTGTTCTTAAAAAAGAATAAGTATTTGAATAAGGAATAAAAACTTGGATCTGAGATTTTAACATTAAATCATCAGTTTTTTGATACTGAAAGCTACAACTGCTACTTTGTTATGAACATTAACTATATTTACAGTAGTTGATTGAAAAATAGGGTACACAAGATGTAAAAGGAAAATGTATTATATAAGTTTATCTTGAGTTGCTTTTTAAAGTCTCTTTTCACATTGACATTAATAGAAACATACTCTAATGATAGCTCGGTAAAGTGAATTTTATTGCTCAGTACTTCGTCCATCTCTGTAAACTGAAGATGGCGCAACTATTTTCAAAGGGTTTTTAAAACAAACAATTGTAATAATTCTGTAAAACTTCAGGGAGTGTCCCTCATTTAGTAGATACTCTTTAAACATTTGATGAATAACAAAACTTTTGCTGACTTAATCCTTTCTTACTTTCATTTTAACAATGCAGTTTTTGTGTGTGTTGCTGTTGTTATTTTGTTGTTTCTGTTGCTTTCAGTTGTGGATGTAGTTTTATTATTGCAGTCAAAGAGTCTGAAAACCTCTCATACCTCCACACCCAACTTCCCTGAAATCACTATTCACAATTTGTAGTGTGACAATGTTGATGTCCCAGGAAACACTGCTAGAGATTTCTGCCATGAGATATTAGGTTTTAAGCTCTTAGGCTGCAACTGTGAATTTAGAGTTTTCTAAAAGAATTTTAATTTTGTCATTAAGAATGGCCATTTATTATCATTCTTTTCTCAGTACAGAGGATTTAAATGTTGCCTCAAAAATTAAACAGAGCATTTGAAAACATTTTTTTTCAAAAGCCAATCTGTAGCTTTGTAGTATAGTCTGAAGTCAGAGAGCCTGATTCCTCCAGCTCCGTTTTTCTTTCTCAAGATTGCTTTAGCTATTCGGGGTCTTTTGTGTTTCCATACAAATTGTACAAATTTTTGTTCTAGTTCTGTGAAAAATGCCATTGGTAGTTTGATAGGGATTGCACTGAATCTGTAGATTGCTTTGGGTAGTATAGTCATTTTCACAATGTTGATTCTTCCAATCCAAGTACATGGTATATCTCTCCATCTGTTTATATCATCTTTGATTTCTGTCATCAGTGTCTTACATTTTTCTGTATACAGGTCTTTTGTCTCCTTAGGTAGGTTTATTCCTAGGTATTTTATTCTTTTTGTTGCAGTGGTAAATGGGATTGTTTCCTTAATTTCTCTTTCTGATTTTTCATTGTTAATGTATAGGAATGTAAGCGATTTCTGTGTATTAATTTTGTATCCTGCGGCTTTACTAAATTCGTTGATTAGCTCTAGTAGTTTCCTGGTGGCATCTTTAGGATTTTCTATGTATAGTACCATGTCATCTGCAAACAGTGCCAGTTTTAAAAAACTAAAAATAGAACTACCATATGGCCCAGCAATCCCACTACTGGGCATATACCCTGAGAAAACCATAATTCAAAAAGATACATGTACCCCCATGTTCATTGCAGCACTATTTACAATAGCCAGGACATGGAAGCAACCTAAATTATGTCCATCGACAGATGAATGGATAAAGAAGATGTGGCACATATATACAATGGAATATTACTCAACCATAAAAAGGAATGAAATTGAGTCATTTGTAGTGATGTGGATGGACCTAGAGTCTGTCATACAGAGTGAAGTAAGTCAGAAGGAGAAAAACAAATATATATTAACGCATATATATAGAACCTAGAAAAATGGTACTGACGAATCTAATGCCAGGGCAGAAATAGAGACGCAGATGTAGAGAACGGACTTGTGGACACAGAGGGGGAAAGGGAGGGTGGAACAAATTGAGAGAGTAGCATGGACATATATACACTACCATGTGTAAAACAGATAGCTAGTGGGAAGCCTCTGTATAGCACAGGGAGATCAGCTCAGTGCTTTGTGATGACCTAGAGGGGTGGGATGGGGAGGGTGGGAGGGAGACGCAAGAGGGAGGGGATATATGTATACATATAGCTGATTCACTTTCTTGTACAGAAGAAACTAACACAACATTGTAAAGCAATTATAATCCAATAAAGGTGAAAAAAAATAAAAGCCAGTCTGTTAGGAAAAATTCTACTGATCAAATATATGGACAATTGTATTTCCTTCACTTGCTTTCTTTACTAGAAACATCAGCATCTCTCTCTATTCAGGCCTTCATTTGTGCTTGGGTTTTGGTTTGGATACGACAGGTTTCTTTTTTTTCCTCTTTAAATATGCTAATGTTTAGGGAGCCTGTTTATATATCAAAGTTTACATACATTCTATACCTTTTTATAGCAGCTCATCATGTATTTGATATGGATAAGATGATCTTCATCATTAGAAAACAGGTAATAATTTGCATTTTTCATTGCATATCCACATTTTTTTTTCCTTCTCAGCAGTCATTATAGTGCTATGGATTTCTCTCTGGATTCATTTATCATGGGTAAATGAATACTGAAAAAATATTGAAAAAATATTCAATTTGCACATTTTTCTCTATTTAATTCTTTTCTTTATAAACCAATGGATTATATATTTCATCATATTTTATTGTCTGGAATAGCTTCTGAACAAGAAAATACACAATTTGCATTCCTGGACCTGGAAATGAAATTGATCACTTCAGCACAACTTCGACTGAGGTAAAACCCAGAATGTTTTTTTTTCTTTATAGACATACTGATTGTTTTATTTTTTGCAAAGCAGATCCATTTAACACAGCAATTAAAACACTACATTAGGAGTCAGTTCAGTTCTGTCTTTGGCTATATTGAATATTGGCTCTAGTCCTGTTTCCCAAATAATCTGTAACTATAACTCTCGTCAGTTATAAATTGTGTTTTCTTTCATTGTTAACATGAAACTGACATTGGTTATTTATTTAATCCTACACAAGTGTTTAGAGGATGATTGTGAATGTGACTGTTCCTTTTAGAAAATATATTTGGTACTGACAGTCTACAAGCAACATTAGCTAGCAAATATTTTCTCCAAAGACACAAGGAAAAAAAAATAGCAATTCTCTCAATACTACAAAGAACCATGCCTTGGTATAATCTACATAATAAGTACATTTTTCTAAGAATTCTCATAATGTGATTTATTCTACATATATGTCAATAATAGGCATGCTAGACAGTAAAATTATGAGAAAGCTATAATGGTTAATTGTAGTACCCAGAACCAAACTTCTTGAGTCTGAATTGACTTTGCCACTGATAAACTATGGTTACATGGACAAATTACTTAATTGTTTTCTCTGTGACTCTTTTCTTCACTTGCAAAGATACAGACATTCCCCCTAGAAAGGCACACATACATGTATAATTTAGACTATAATTTTAGGTGTTTCTGGGCCCCCTGAGACATATCCATACACTCCAGGTAAGAAGCCCTGACTAATACACTATGGAAAGTATTAATACTATCTAGCACTCTTGCTGTACCTTATCTAAAAACTCAAAGTGTCAAGACAGATAGACATAAAATTTTATCTACTTGCAGATTTATATTGGCCCACATCTTTCAGAAATTAAGCCTGAATAAATGCATTTACTAGTTGATTTAAAACCAACCAACCAACCAACCAACCAACCTTCCTTTAACTATAGCCTTATCATACAATGTAGAATTCTGAAGTCAAAATATGCTCACCTGGGGACAGTATTCCCATTTTTTAAAAAAAATATTTTTAAAGAATAGCCACGGGAAGCAACTTATTCTCTACAATTTTGAAAAACTGGCAGGCTTACTATTCCCATTCTGGTTAATTTTGGGAGCTTAGTGTATAACTCCCTGAAGAAGTAAGCTACATCATCCTTCACATTACCCTTCTCAGGGTCTGGTGCCTTCTGATACAGATTCTTACTTCATTTTAATGATGAGTAAGTCTATGTAAATTCCAAAGGGTCTTACAATCACCAGCATTTCAAAAATACAGGTTGGCATATCCCTTCAGTATAACAGGCAATGGTTTTCACATATACTAGGCAAAAATTATCACTAGAAATTTCAAGAAGGAAAATGAGTTTCTCCTAGAAGAAAATACATAAGTGATTATCATAGTTTGTAGAAAATATACATTTATCGAATAGGAGGCCCTCTTCCAAATTATGGGATATTTTGTATAAAAATAAATATTTAGAAATTTTGAGACTTTTTTTATAAAGGCTAATGTAGGTTTAAGTTGCTCGTGGATTGTCACTAGCTAACTCTATGCTTATGCATTAAAAAAGCAATAACAGGTTAGTTCTTCTGAGCTGCAACATTAAATATATATATATGTATATGTAACATATATTTATTTAAATTTAGTGCAGTATTTGTATCCTCAAAAGTTAGTTATGAAGATTTAAAAGTTTCTTTTGCTTTCATTTTTTTCCCCAACAATTCATTATGAAAATTTCAAACTTACAGCAAAGGTAAAATAATCATTTATTTTTTAATTAAAAATGTTTACTAAGTTCCCATTAAATACAAGGCAAAATATTTGCTTTGAATCTGCTTGAAAAGATATGACATTTTCACAGGAAATAATAACTATCAATAGAATCAGAGAATGTATTCTGCCTAACTCTAAGCTCTACATAGAGATCCAGAGTGGAAGAGGGCCATAACTCAGTTAATATGATTCACGTCAGTTACAGCCTTGGAATCAACTCACATGAATTATTTCAGACTGTTTTAGAGATTCTATTGTATTTCATGGTACTGGCACATGCAGGTAAATTCATTAGCATGCATGCACATTCATGTGCCAACACACAAACACACATACACACACACACTGGATTTGACAGTGAACTCTGTCCTTCCACAAAGAAAAAAAGGGGAGCGGAGGAATAGCAAAGTTTTTCTTCCATTGTATCGGTGTAAATTACTTTAAATAAATATTGTTATCACTATTCAGAAGCACATGTTTATCTTTAAAATGCCATTGATTTGAAAAACAGACTCGGAATTCTATATTATAACGGCTAAAAATTACGTTTGTGAGGAAAAGAATAAGACTGCCAGATATTTGGCTTTGTGTAGTCTCATGCTAAAATGTTTATTGGCATTGTTATATACAGAATGCTGAAAGAGATGTTGTTCATTTAAAGGGAATATATTAAATTGGGAAGTCTGCAATCATGTGTTGTATGAAGAAGCCGAGTGAATTTGGAGGCTCTGACATCATATTCTTTAGTGTTAGCACTGATTCAATTTATAGACTACTGTTTGTAAAAATCTTTCCTGATAGAAAAATATGAGAGACTAATAAATATGAGTGTATTTAGTCTCACTCCCTCTAGTGAAAGTATTACTAAAATAACTTAATCAAATTCTGAGGTTATTTTTGTTATTTGCACCAGGCATATGAGTGGCAGAGTTAGCTATCTTCCTTCTATGATGTTTATTATATTCTTTCTGAGGGAGTGGGGCCATACCAGAGCAGTGGGACCAATTATAGTGGCATCTGAATGAAAATCTTACCTGTCCCTTCAGTTGACCACTGGGAAAAACATACAGTAATGTTTAACCATGATATTTTGTACTTATTTTTACACATCTTTAAGGAATACATTTTATTCCTAAGAAAAACTATCTAATAATAGGACAATTGAATGATTAAATGTTTCACTATTGATGATTCACAAAAACTGAACGTGTGTTGTGTGCTGTGTTGTCATGTAGGCACTGGAGTATGAGACTGTGTGTTTCAGTGCTTACCCACTCATCTGTGAACTCTATGACTTTGGCAAGTTAACCTCTCAAAGAATCACTGCCCTTTGTAGATTAGATACATAGAGAGATAACAGCATATATTTCAAAAGTTTGTGGTAAGGGATAAATGAGAGACTATTTAAAAAAAGAGCTTGTACAGTAGTTTTCATAGAGTAAATACTTAATAAATACTGGGTTATTGCTACTAGGCATGTCTACCCTGGGATTTTGTCCCCTCTAAGGATAACCAGTGATTTTCAGGTCCTGACCGGCCACTATAATATATTCAGCCATAATAGTGAGTAATGAAGTTACTAAGCTGGAATGTATTCAACATCATTCTTTAGAAGGAGCTCAGCATAGCAGTGGTAGCTAGATACAAATTTTGCAACTAGACTCCGTGTTTACGTCCCAGCTCTGCTACTCATTAGCTGTGTGACTTTGGATGAGTCAACAACCGATGCCTCAGTTTCCTCACCTACATAACAGCAATAACAAAATCAACCATTTATAGTTGTTATAAAGATTAGAAACACTATTGTTTGAACCACCCTTAGAATGGTGCCTGTTGTTTAGGAAACACAACTTAAGTGTTTGGTAAATAAATGTAAGCCACTGCAATATTGTGTGGGTCTTTCCCTGTATTAAATATTTTACGTCTAGGTTTCAAATATATTGAATACAAATATATTACAGGTGCATGAATCAGACCGGGAACATAACGTGCAACGAGCCTGAATCACACTCCTCTTGGCATAGAATAAAGTAGAATTTTGAAGCTCCAGTGTAGAATGACTAGGATAGACCCAATTCTATATGCTGCTTGGTTTGGCATTGACTCTGCTTAGGATGCCTTAGGACCATGTTCATCATCATAAACAACTCTACTATGTTTCTTTGGCTCAAAGATTATTACTATTTAAGTAAGAAGTGAAAGAAATAGGAGAGAAAAAGCTCATATCCTTTCTTTCAATATACCCTTACAAAAAAAGCCAATTAAATCAACCTCTAAAATACTTATCAAATGTAATCTGAGTACTCAGACCTAAAGTGAGGACTGCATCTTCAGAACATCTTTTCCTGTAATGGGGTGTATTTGCTTCAGGGAACTGGGGCTATGCTGCTGACAAATCTCACCGTGTCTGCTTTTTATAGTTTATAATTCTCTTATTAAAAAATACTTAGGGCTTCCCTGGTGGCGCAGTGGTTGAGAATCTGCCTGCCAATGCAGGGGACACGGGTTCGAGCCCTGGTCTGGGAAGATCCCATGTGCCGCGGAGCAACTAGGCCTGTGAGCCACAACTACTGAGCCTGCGCGTCTGGAGCCTGTGCTCCACAACAAGAGAGGCCGCGATAGTGAGAGGCCCGCGCACCGAAATGAAGAGTGGCCCCCGCTTGCCGCAACTAGAGAAAGCCCTCGCACAGAAACGAAGACCCAACACAGCCAAAAATAAATAAATAAATAAATAAATAAAATATTTACATTTATTTTTAACAACTGTTTTGCCTGTAGGTGATGTGATTTCAGGCCCTATGTAACTTCACTAAATTCCTGTCCAAATCACATAAAATATTAGCATTTAAAAATATATAGTATGGAGGGGACCTTCAAGATGACAGAGGAGTAAGATGTAGAGATCATCTTCCTCCCCACAAATACATCAGAAATACATCTACATGTGGAACAACTTCCTACAAAACACCTACTGAACGCTTGCAGAAGACCTCAGACTTCCCAAAAGGCAAGAAACTCCCCAGGTACCTGGGTAGGGCAAAAGGAAAAAGAAAAAACAGAGACAAAAGAATAGGGACGGGACCTGCACCTCTGGGAGGGAGCTGTGAAGGAGGAAAAGTTCCCACACACTAGGAAGCCCCTTCACTGGCAGTGGGGGGTGGGGGGCAGGAAGCTTCGAAGACACAGAGGAGAGTGCAGCCACAGGGGTGCAGAGGGCAAAGCGGAGAGATTCCCGCACAGAGGATCGGTGCCAACCAGCACTAACCAGCCCGAGAGGCTTGTCTGCTCACCCACTGGGGAGGGCGGGGGCTGGGAGCTGAGGCTCGGGCTTCGGAGGCCGGATCGCAGGGAGAGGACTGGGGTTGGCTGCGTGAACACAGCCCAAAGGGGGCTAGTGCGCCACAGCTAGCTGGGAGGGAGTCAGGGAAAAGGTCTGGAGCTGCCGAAAAGGCAAGAGACCACTGTTCTGGGGTGCGCCAAGACAGGGGATTCAGAGCACCGTCTAAAAGAGCTCCAGAGATGGGCGTGAGCCTTGGCTATCAGCACGGACACCAGAGAGGGCATGAGATGCTAAGGCTGCTGCAGCCACCAAGAAGCCTGTGTGCAAGCACAGGTCACTATCCACACCTCCCCTCCCGGGAGCCTGTGCAGCCCACCACTGCCAGGGTCCCATGATCCAGGGACAACTTCCGTGGGAGAACACATGGCGTACCTCAGGCTGGTGCAACGTCACGCCGGCCTCTGCCACTGCAGGCTTGCCCCTCATTCCGTACCGCTGCCTCCCCCTCGCCTAAGTGAGCCAGAGCTGCCTAATCAGCTGCTCCTTTAACCCCATCCTGTCTGGGCAGGAACAGACGCCCTCAGGAGACCTACACGCAGAGGTGGGGCCAAATCCAAAGCTGAACCCCAGGAGCTGTGCGAACAAAGAAGAGAAAGGAAATCTGTCCCAGCAGCCTCAGGAGTAGTGGATTAAATCTCCACAATCAACCTGATGTACCCTGCATCTGTGGAATACCTAAATAGACAACAAATCACCCCAAAACTGAGACTGTGGACTTTGGGAGCAACTGTAGACTTGGGGTTTGCTTTCTGCATCTAATTTGTTTCTGGTTTTATGTTTATCTTAGTTAAGTATTTAGAGCTTAGTATCATTGGTAGATTTGATTATTGATTTGGTTGCGCTCTTCCTTTTTTTATATATATATATACATTTTTCTTTTCCTCTTTTAGTGACTGTGTATGTGTATGCTTCTTTGTATGATTATGTCTGTATAGCTTTGCTTTTACATTTGTCCTAGGGGTGTGTCTGTCCAGTTTTGGTTTTTGTTTTTTGTTTTAATTTTTAGCACTTCTTATCATTGGTGGATTGTTTTTTGGTTTAGTTGCTCTCTTCATTCTTTCTCTCTTTTTTTTTTAATTACTTTTTTATTTTAAAATTTTTAATAATTTTTTTTATTTTTTATTTTACTAGCTTTCTTTTCTTTTCTTTCTTTCTTTCTCTTTTTTTCTCCCTTTTCTTCTGAGCTGTGTGGCAGACAGGGTCTTGGTGCTCTGGCTGGGTGTCAGGCCTGAGCCTCTGAGGTGGGAGAGCCAAGTTCAGGACATGGTCCAGCAGAGACCTCCCAGCTCCACATACTATCAAATGGCAAACGCTCTCCTAGAGAACTCCATCTCAATGCTAAGACCCAGCTCCACTCAACGACAAGCAAGCTCCAGGGCTGGACACCCTATGCCAAACAACTAGCAAGACAGGAACACAATGCCACCCATTAGCAGAGAAGCTGCCTAAAATCACAACAACTTCACAGACACTCTAAAACACACCACCAGATGTGGTCCTGCCAATCAAAAACACAAGATCCAGCCTCATCCACCAGAACACAGGCACCAGTCCCCTCCACCAGGAAGCCTGCACAACCCACTGAACCAACCTTACCCACTGGGGGCAGACAACAAAAACAGCAGGAACTACGAACCTGCAGCCTGCAAAGAGGCAACCCCAAACACATTAAGTTAAGCAAAATGAGAAGACAGAGAAATACACTGCAGATGAAGGAGCAAGGTAAAAACCCACAAGACCAAACAAATAAAGAGGAAATAGGCAGTCTATCTAAAAAAGAATTCAGAGTAATGATAGTAAAAATGATCCAAAATCTTGGAAATAGAATGGAGAAAATACAATAAATTTTTAACAAGAGACTAGAAGAACGAAAGAACAAACAAACAATGAAGAACAACAAAATAAATGAAATTAGCAATTCTCTAGAATTAGAATAACTGAGGCAGAAGAACGCATAAGTGACCTGGAAGATAAAATAGTGGAAATAACTACTGCAGAGCAGAACAAAGAAAAAAGAATGAAAACAATTAAGGACAGTCTCAGAGACTTCTGGGACAATATTAAACGGGTCCCAGTAGAAGAAGAGAAAAAGAAAGGGACTGAGAAAATATTTGAAGAGATTATAGTTGAAAACTTCCCTAATATGGGAAAGGAAATACTCAGTCAAGTCCAGGAAGCGCAGAGAGTCCCATACAGGATAAATCCAAGGAGAAACATGCCAAGACACATATTAATCAAACTATCAAAATTAAAAACAAAGAAAAAATAAAAGCAGCAAGGGAAAAGCAACAATTAACATACAAGGGAATCCCCATAAAGTTAACAGCTGATCTTTCAGCAGAAGCTCTGCAAGACAGAAGGAAGTGGCAGGACATATTTAAAGTGATGACACGAAAAAGCTACAACCAAGATTACTCTATCCAACACGGATCTCATTCAGATTCGATGGAGAAATTGAAACCTTTACAGACAAGCAAAAGCTAAGAGAATTCAGCACCACCAAACTAGCTTTACAACAAATGCTAAAGGAACTTCTCTAGGCAGGAAACACAAGAGAAAGAAAAGACCTACAATAACAAACCCAAAACAATTGAGAAAATGGTATAGCAACATACATATTGATAACTACCTTAAATGTAAATGGATTAAATGCTCCAACCAAATGACATAGACTGGCTGAATATATACAAAAACAAGAGGTGTATATATGCCTGAAGTAGTAACTCTCATATCAGATAAATCAACTTTAAAATGAAAACTATAACAAGAGGCAAAGAAGGACACTACATAATGATCAAGGGATCAATTCAAGAAGAAGATATAACAATTGTAAATATTTATGCACCCCACATAGGAGCACCTCAATACATAAGGCAAATGCTAACACCCATAAACGGGGAAATTGACAGTAAAACAGTAATAGTAGGGGACTTTTAACACCCTACTTTCACCAGTGGACAGATCAACCAAAATGAAAATAAATAAGGAAACACAAGCTTTAAACAATACATTAAACAAGATGGACTTAACTGATATTTATAGGACATTCCATCCAATAACAAGAGAATACACTTTCTTCTCAAGTGCTCATGGAACATTCTCCAGGATAGATCATATCTTGGGTCAAAAATCAAGCCTTGATAAATTTAAGAGAATTGAAATCGTATGAAGTATCTTATCTGACCACACGCTCTGAGACTAGAAATCAATTACAGGAAAAACTCTGCAAAAAACACAAACACATGGAGACTAAACAATACACTACTTAATAACCAAGAGATCATTGAAGACATCAAAGAGGAAATCAAAAAATACCTAGAAACAAATGACAATGAAAACACGACAACCCAAAACCTATGGGATGCAGCAAAAGCCGTTCTAAGAGGGAATTTTATAGCAATACAATCCTACCTCAAGAAAAAAGAAACACCTCAAATACACAACCTAACCTTACACCTAAAGCAATTAGAGAAAGAGGAACAAAAAACCCCCGAAGTTAGCAGAAGGAAAGAAATCATAAACATCAGATCAGAAATAAAAGAAAAAGAAATGAAGGAAATGATAGCAAAGACCAATAAAACTAAAAGCTGGTTCTTTGAGAAGGTAATCAAAATTGGTAAACCATTAGCAAGACTCATCAAGAATAAAAGAGAGAAGACTCAAATCAATAGGATTAGAAATGAAAAAGGAGAAGTAACAAATGACACTGCAGAAACACAAAGGATCATGAGAGATTACTACAAGCAACAATATGCCAATACAATGGAAAACCTGGAAGAAAGGGACAAGTTCTTAGAAAAGCACAACCTTCTGAGACTGGCCCAGGAAGAAATAGAAAATACAAACAGACCAATCACAAACACTGAAATTGAAACTGTGATTAAAAAATCTTCCAACAAACAATAGCCCAGGACCAGATGACTTCACAGGTGAATTCTATCAAACATTTAGAGAAGAGCTAACACCTATCCTTCTCAAACTCTTCCAAAATGTAGCAGAGGGAGGAATACTCCCAAACTCATTCTACGAGGCCACCATCACCCTGATACCAAAACGAGACAAATATGTCACAAAAAAAGAAAACTATAGGCCAATATCACTGATGAACATAGATGCAAAAATCCTCAACAAAACACTAGCAAACAGAATCCAACAGCACATTAAACGGATCATACACCATGATCAAGTGGGATTTATCCCAGGAATGCAAGGATTCTTCAATATACACAAATCAATCAATGTGATACACCATAATAACAAATTGAAGGAGAAAAACCATTTTATCATCTCAACAGATGCAGAAAAAGCTTTTGACAAAATTCAACACCCATTTATGATAAAAACCCTCCAGAAAGTAGGTATAGAGGGAACCTACCTCAACATAATGAAGGCCATATATGACAAACCCACAGCCAACATTGTCCTCAATGGTGAAAAACTGAAACCACTTCCATTAAGATCAGGAAAAAGACAAGGTTGCCCACTCTCACCACTATTATTCAACAAAGTTTTGGCAGTTTTAGCAACAGCAATCAGAGAAGAAAAAGAAATAAAAGGAATCCAAATCAGAAAAGAAGAATAAAGCTATCACTCTTCGCTGATGACATGATACTATACATACAGAATCCTCAAGATGCTACCAGAAAACTATTAGAGCTAATCAATGAATCTGGTAAAGTAGCAGGATACAAAATTAATGCACAGAAATCCCTTGCATTCCTATACACTAATGACGAAAAATCTAAGTGAGAAATTAAGGAAACACTCCTATTTATCATTGCAACAAAAAGAATAAAATACTTAGGAATAAGCCTACCTAAGGAGACAAAAGACCTGTATGCAGAAAACTGTAAGATACTGATGAAAGAAATTAAAGATGATACAAACAGACGGAGAGATATACCATGTTGTTGGATTGGAAGAATCAACATTGTGAAATGACTATACTACCCAAAGCAATTTACAGATTCAATGCAATCCCTATCAAACTACCAATGGCATTTTTCACAAAACTAGAACAAAAAATTTCACAATTTGTATGGAAACACAAAAGACCCTGAATAGCCAAACAATCTTGAGAAAGAAAAACGGAGCTGGAGGAATCAGGCTCCCAGACTTCAGACTATACTACATAGCTACAGTAATCAAGACAGTACTAGCACAAAAACAGAAATATAGATCAATGGAATAGGATAGAAAGCCCAGAGATAAACCCACACACGTATGGTCACCTTATTTTTGATAAAGGAGGCAAGAATATACAATGGAGAAAAGACAGCTTCTTCAATAAGTGGTGTGGGAAAACTGGACAACTACATGTAAAAGAATGAAGTTAGAACAATCCTTAATACCATACACAAAAATAAACTCAAAATGGATTAAAGACCTAAATGTAAGGCCAGACACTGTAAAACTCCTAGAGGAAAATATAGGCAGAACACTCTATGACATAAATCACAGCAAGATCCTTTTTGACCCACCTCCTAGAGAAATGGAAATAAAAATAAACAAATGGGACCTAATGAAACTTAAAAGCTTTTGCACAGCAAAGGAAACCATAATCAAGATGAAAAGACAACCCTCAGAATGGGAGAAAATATTTGCAAATGAAGCAACTGACAAAGGATTAATCTCCAAAATTTACAAGCAGCTCATGCAACTCAATATCAAAAAAATAAACAACCCAATCCAAAACTGGGCAGAAGACCTAAATAGACATTTCTCCAAAGAAGATATACAGATTGCCGACAAACACATGAAAGAATGCTCAACATCAGTAATCATTAGAGAAATGCAAATCAAAACTACAGTGCGGTATCACCTCACACCAGTCAGAATGGCCATCATTAAAAAATCTACAAACAATAAATGCTGGAGAGGGTGTGGAGAAAAGGGAACCCTCTTGCACTGTTGGTGGGAATGTAAACTGATACAGCCACTATGGAGAACAGTATGGAGGTTCCTTAAGACACTAAAAATAGAACTACCATATGACCTGGCAATCCCACTACAGGGCATATACCCTGAGAAAACCATAATTCAAAAAAGAGTCATGTACCACAATGTTCATTGCAGCTCTATTTACAATAGCCAGGACATGGAAGCAACCTAAGTGTCCATCGACAGATGAATGGATAAAGAAGATGTGGCACATATATACAATGGAATATTACTCAGCCATAAAAAGAAATGAAATTGAGTTATTTGCAGTGAGGTGGATGTACCTAGAGTCTGTCATACAGAGTGAAGTAAATCAGAAAGAGAAAAACAAATACCGTATGCTAACACATATATATGGAATCTAAAAGAAAAAAAAATGGTTCTGAAGAACCTAGGGGCAGGACAGGAATAAAGATGTAGACATAGAGAATGTACTTGAGGAGACGGGGAGGGGGAAGTGTTAAGCTGGGATGAAGTGAGAGAGTGGCATGGACATATATACACTACCAAATGTAAAATAGATAGCTAGTGGGAAGCAGCCGCATAGCACAGGGAGATCAGCTCCTCGGTGCTTTGTGTCCACCTGAAGGGGTGGGGTAGGGAGGGTGGGAGGGAGATGCAAGAGGGAGGAGTTATGGGGATACATGTATACATATAGCTGATTCACTTCGTTATACAGCAGCAAGTAACACAACTTTGTAAACAATTATACTCCAATAAAGATGTTAAAAAACATATATATAATATGAAAGAATGCTAGGGAGGGAAAAGATTAAGGTTTAAAATTTTTTGAAAAACTCATCACTATTTCCATGTCTGTAACAGTTTTCCAGTAAATGGTACTGATATACTCACAGAAGATGGATTAACTAAGTTAAGGTGCTTTAAGAAAATTCTGTGTGTGTGTATGTGTGTTTTGTGACATATGATTGTCTGCCATACCTCAATGCAAGAAATTCGTCTCCTAGGATCCTTCACATCATTCTATTTTCTCTTCCTCCAAATCACTGGAGAATTCTTTAAGTTTCTGAAGATGTTCAGGGATCATTACTGTTATGAAAGATAAATTGCTGATTGAAGCTTAAGAGCTACTTTTGGCCCAAAACAATACCTAAAGCTGTCAATGCTTGCCATTACCCTTATTAAAGAAAATTATGCACTGGCCACTATAGAGGATTCTATCTGGGGTTCTTACTCATAAACTTGTTCAGAGTATTTTTAAATGGAAAAATCGATAAAACTACTCTTGGGAACATTTGACATCCATGCAAAATTATTATTTCTCAAGGTATTTGAACATTCTCAGAAGAGCCATCCAATAAAATTGGAACGTCCAATCAAAGGTTAACAATATTTGCAACTGATAAATAGTACACTCTCATACACACATATAATTGATATTTATCACATAATCCATTAATTCACTGTGAATATTTATTGAACACAAAATACATGACAAGTGTGATAACGTTTGAAAAAGAAATAGGCACCATCTCTTTTCAAGAAATTGAGTTTGATGTTAATTCTTGCCATTGAATTTCTATTTATGTGGGGATAAACTTACTTCAAATTTTAACCAACTACTTGAAAGTTGAAGAATGTTTCATGTAAAGTCCTTTGCTATGACCCCTGTGCACTTAAAACAGGTTGAACCATTCACTTCGCATGTTCAGAGCTTTAAAAAAATGTCCTGTTAACATAAGATGTATTTACCAGCTTTGCACCTAACCTGGGTTTTCTGCTCCTTTCCACTATAATACAAGCTCCATGAAGTCAGGGATGTTTGCTGTGTGTCAGTACAGTCTAATGCTTGAAGACTGCATGGGTACATACAGGCACTCAAATAAACGTGAGTGATGAAATGAAACCCTCTCTCTTTTTTAGTATCTATGCAGCTTCACATCTTTTCAGATGTGCTTTTTTTCTTTAGTGGCGATAGCGCATGGTGACTGGGAGTGCCTATCTAGCATCAGAGCTGCTGAGTTGGAATCCCAGTTCTGCCACTTACTTACTATGATATTGTGGGCAATCTCCATAAACCCTCTGTGTTCAGTTTCCCTGCTTATAAAAGGGAGATAATAGTACCTCTTCCAGGGGTTCCTTGTAAGGATTAAATAGCTAGTGCACGTAAATTATTTTTTGTACAAAAACTGGCACATTGTACGTTCCCCGTAAGTGTAACCTATTGTTTTTATTACTTTTCCAGTCTAACATTTGATCTGTGACGTTATACTACAAGAAGTAATTTATACTCACTGTCTGACTTTTCCTGCAACAGGTGTCCCTGGAACACCAGTTGAAACAAGGTAGATAAGCCTATCTTGATCCCCTCAAGTGAAGACAGAATTAGATATTTTAAGGCTGTGATTGAAGCATGTATAAAGCTTCTGTTCAGTCGGTCTGATTTGAGTAGAGGAGCCATGATGAGATAGAAGCAGAAATATGTTTGCATAAGTTCAATAGGACAAGATTATAAAACATATATGATACTAGTGTGTCATGACTCATGGAAAGTTACAGAAAAGGGATGACATGTGAGCGCAGGTCTTTAAAGAAGTTTATGGCAGCTTTTTCTACAGTGTGCATTAGTATGAAATGTCTGGATGGGAGTGCAGAGAAGTGAGTAGAAGTGAGTAGAAGCAAGAAATTTTGCAAAGGTAGCTCTCACCATGTGTAAAATGATTTGGACAGTAAAGCTTCACAAGTTCAAATGCCTTTATGGGTCTTATTTATACACAATCATATATATTAGACCGTATAGGAAAACTAAGAACTTAATGAGGGAGCTCTCCTACCTAAAAACGTTTACATTCAATTAAAAACGCAGTTTCAGCCTCAGAAAATCAATATTCACCCCCCTCATATATTCTAAGATGGCAAGATGGCAACTGTAAAGTGAAAAGGAGGAAATGGATACAAAGGGTATTTTAGAGGAAAACTGAGTATGACCTGACGACTGGCTGTATAAGGAGGATTAGGATGAGAGATGTGTCAATGATAATAGCAACATTCCCAACTTGGATTGCATTCCCTCCAAATGATGGATTTGGAGGATCAACCCTTAAAAGGAGGTCCACTTTAGGAGTCTTTGATTGGTTACTTGTTTCCTTCCAGTTTACCAGGTATGACATACACTTCAGCCAAGGTTTTTAATTGAGATGCTGCTTCATTATCACAGTGAATATCCCAAAGTAGGAACTATTTTTTGCTAAATAGAAGCTTCTCTAGACAGATTGCCAGAATATATCTTTTAATTTTTAAAATCTATGCAACTAACCCCAGTGTTAGCATCCTATTTCATCTAGGAGTTATCACTGAGTCAACACCATATTTTTTCTTCTATAAGGCGGTTTTACTGAGGCTTAACATTTGATGTCACTAAATGAAAGTGATACACGACTCACATCAAAATGGAAGAAAACAATCTCCAAACTCCTGTTTTAAATAAAGAGAGCTTACAACCCTTTAGCGAGATGAGTAAGCTTTTTCGTTTTATTGACTTTTGACAAAGTTATAGATAAAAACGTGGATTGGCTGATGCAGCAGAAATTTTTGCAGTTTAGTACATCCAAGATTATCACGTTGCAATTGCTAAAATACACACACAACATCTAACATTCTTTTATGAAATTAAATATGCCCTGCAATTTTCAATGAAATGCTAAAAGATGCATTTCTATATGCAGATTTTCATTCAGAATAATATTACCTGGCTAAACACCAATGAAGTAGTTTTATTCTCTCATGATTCCTTATTATGAAGATACCTCTTGTAGAAACAGATACTACCTTTTTCCTACCTAAATCATTCAATATGCTATAATTGGATATTTGCATCTACAGTGAAAAATTTGGCTAGGAAAGCTAGAACATGCCAAATAGGTGATTAAATGATTTTTACAAGAGAGGCATTTTATGTCTAGGGTATAATGTTAAATGGAAAAGCAGAACACAAAATGGTATACACAGTGTAGTGATTTTAGAACACGGCTTCAAATTCTTTAATATTTTTGCCACCAGGAGGGAAGGTCTAAGTACGCATCTTCTTGAATCTGGATAAGCTTGTAACTGCTTCAGCCAATAGAATGTGGAGGAAGTGATGCCATCTGAGTTCTGAGACTAGGTCAGAAAAGGCCATGCTCCTAAACTGCCATGTCAGAAGTTAGATTAACCTGAGACTGCCACAACGGAGAAGCCGCATGAATGCACTCTGATTGACAGTCCCAGTTGAGTCCAGCCCCTGTCACAGACAGGTGAGTGAAGAAGCATCTTGGATTAGGACTCTGCAGCCCAAGCTGTTCTATTTTTCTGCCATTTGAGACTCCTTAGCTGAGGACCCAGACAAAGTGGAACATAGAAAAGCTGATCCACCTCTGTCCTTTCTGAATTTCCTAACAAAATGCTTTTGCACAATAAAATGGCTGTCTTACATATTGCTGGTATGCTACAAACTGACTACATCAGCTTTTAAGAAATGACTGCTAAATTTTCAGGAATTTTGCAAGCAATGTGGAATAGCCATTTTTCTAAAAAAATTACACTTCAACAAATTATACTTTTTAAAAAAAGTTAACGGATGCTAAAACTCATTAAATCTTAATTATTTTACTACTTCAAAGTACAGATTATGCCTTGAACTTACTGTTTTTGGTAATCCCTACCAAATTTATCATATTTCCATATAAATAGTAACTTATTCTATTTTTATTGTTAAAATTTATTAATATTATTAGAAAAGAACTCCTGATTATTACTCAATCATAATGAGATTTATAATAATTTGCCAATCTATCACCAAAGATTAAATACTTTGTGCCGTGTTAGAATATGGAAGGAGGAATAAAGTGGTAGCAGATAGAGAAAAATATCGTGTTCTTTTTCTGCTTCTTAAGATCTTAGACCAACTGGTACTCTTTTGAATCTGTAATACCTGTTAGTATCCAGTGATTCTTTTAATGAACACATGCAAATGATTTTTTAGTAAAAATTCTTCATTTTGTACATCGGTTACATCCACTTAAAAATCCATACACTTCTTGTAAATGACCCTATAGCTGCGATGAAAAATACTTTACCAAACTAAACCCATGTAAAATTTAATTTCATTTGAGCCTCTTATGAAATTAATTTTAACGCCTAATCATACAGTCTTCATGCTGACAAAATCCATACTGAAGTTAATGAGACAGGTGTCTCCAAGGAATATCTGAAATTTTTATTCTACTCTAACAGCAGAGGTTCAGAGATCTTGGTTTTAATACTTTCTCCTCCAATAACCTTCTTAAAAAATTTTTTTAAACCCTCAAATATGTTCAAACTAAATCTATGTGAAAGATTAGGTGAAGAGTTAAGGTTAGGTTTCCAACATTAGAAATAATTCCTGACAAAACTCATGTATTTTATTTTTTAATAAATAATTACCTTTAATTCAAATATTTCTAAGAAGGTATTTTTATCTGTTCTCATGTCAAAAATGTTGAAGTCACACATCCTAATGTAGGACAAATTATGCTTAAAAAATAACAGAATGGATTTAAGATATTTACTGTAACTTTCTGACAAGTCATTATATAATTGACTTTATTATTTTTTAAATGTATTTGTTTATTTATTTATTATTGGCTGCATTGGGTCTTTGTTGCTGCGTGTGGGCTTTATCTAGTTGTGGCGAGCAGGGGCTACTCTTCGTTACGGTGCACGGGCTTCTCATTGCGGTGGCTTCTCTTGTTGCAGAGCATGGGCTCTAGGCATGTGGGCTTCAGTAGTTGTGGCTCACAGGCTCTAGAGTGCAGGCTCTGTAGTTGTGGCACATGGGCTTAGTTGCTCCATGGCATGTGAGATCTTCCCGGTCCAGGGATCAAGCCCATGTCCCCTGCATTGGCAGGCAGATTCTTAACCACTGAGCCACCAGGGAAGTCCCCTATATAATTGACTCTAAATGCTAAGGTCAGAGATTTTATTATCTACTATCTGTGGAATCATTGGATCTCACCAAAATATTTCAAAGATTACTCAAAAGTTATGATTAAAATTGTATTTTTAAGTGTGTAAATATTTCATAAGTTTTAATTGAAAAAAATACACAGTGTCTTTGCAAACACTGGCTGCAATATTTCATTGTATATCCAGGCTTTAGAATTATCCTTCTCGTTCTATGTCTGTCTGCATTTAAACTTGACATAAATATACTGTTCGTCTAAGATGCTTTTTAAAAATAAATAATTGTATATATCAACTATGGTAAAAATGTTTAAGAGATGCTATATTATTAACAAATAAAATTCAAATATATCTGTTCAGTGCTCGTGAAGGTTTAACAGTTGTGCTGCTATCACACAATGGATACTTAGAGCTTTTAAAATTATTTGAGGGTGCAAAGAGTACTAGAGTTTAACTTTGCATTTTTGAAAGAGTTGTAAATTTGTGACCTTTTAGTTTTTAATATTTTACTTGTAAAATCACACTACAGAAGAAATGACTAATCATAAACTAACAATTGCCATTTGAACTCATACCAAACAAACCTGAATCAAAAACAGGATTAAATTATTGAGCCAAAAACTCTTACAAAATGTCCAAAGGATGGTGCTAGGACTTAACGTGCTTTTATATATGGTTTTGCAAAATAGTTCTATATTCCCTACAAATTAAAGAACTATCTTGAAATAAAACACAGTTAACTAAAATATAATAATTTTTATATCTTCAGCCAAAACTTTTGCCTGATGTGTAGTTAAAATCTTTCTCATAAATAGAACTCCAGATTCAAATGGCTTTACTGATCAATCCTAACCATCATTAGGTAAGAAATATCACTAACTTGATGCAAACTATTCCAGAAAATTCAAAGGAAGAGAATACTTCCCACCTCATTTTATCAGTCTTACATTTCCCTAATACAGAAGACAAAGACAGGAAAATTACATGTTTTTAATCTTTAAAAAAATTTTTTTAATTGAAGTATAGTTGACTTACAATAATAACTTCAGGTGTACAACATAGCAATGTGATATTTTTATAGAATATACTCCATATAAAGTTACTATAGGGACTTCCCTGGTGGCACAGTGGTTAAGAATCCTCCTGCCAATGCAGGGGACATGGGTTCGAGCCCTGATCCGGGAAGATCCCACATGTTGCGGAGCAACTAAGCCCATGCTCCACAACTACTGAACCTGTGCTCTAGAGCTCGCGAGCCACAACTACTGAGCCCACCTTCCACGACTATTGAAGCCCACACACTTAGAGCCCATTCTCCGCAACAAGAGAAGCCACCGCAATGAGAAGCCCGTGCACCGTAACGAAGAGTAGCCCCCACTCACTGCAACTAGAGAAAGTCTGCACGCAGCAACAAAGACCCAATGCGGCTAAAAACAAATAAATTAATTAATTTTTAAAAAAATGGAAAAGTCCTATTTTAAAAAAAGTTATTATAAAATATTAGCTGTATACCCTGTATACAGGACAATATCTCTGATGAATATACAATAGATGCAAAAATCCTCAAAAAAATGTTAGCAAACCAAATTCAACAATACACTAAAAGGATCCTACATCACAATCAAGTGGGATTTATTCCAGGGATGCAAAGATGCTTCAATATCAATCAACTTAATACACCATATTAACAAAACGAAGAATAAAAATCACATGATCATCTCAATAGATGCAGAAAAAGCATTTGACAAAATTCAACATCCATTCATGATACAAACTCTAAATAAAGTTTGTATAGAGGGAACATACCTCAACATAATAAAGGCTGTTTATGATGAACTTACAGTTAACATCATACTCAATGGTGAAAAGCTGAAAGCTTTTCCTCTAAGACCAGGAACAAGATAAGGATGCCCACTCTTACCACTTCTATTTAACATAGTATTGGAAATCCTAGCCACAGCAATCAGACAAATAAAATAAATAAAAGGCACCCAAATTGGGAGGGAAAAAGTAAAACTGTCACTACTTGCAGATGACACAATACTATATATAGAAAAACCTAAGATGCCACCAAAGACTACTAGAACTAATAAATTACTTCAGTAAAGTTTCAGGATACGAGATTAACAATTTATTGATGGGAAATGTATTAATATGTCTTTTGTTACCCGAACATTATTGACTGGAGAGGTATCAATACATTTTTAGAGAGTGATACAATTAACATCACCATGTGAAGTTGTTAGAACTTAAAATTGATCAAGGATTCATTATACAACTTATGATTGTCATTATCATTCACATTTTGCTCTGTTAGGTTTTTGTTTCAACCTTGTTTATATTATAAACTCAAGTTTATTACTGTAAAATTTTCAAAAATGACACATTGTGAAATTTCGAGTGAAGAAGAATTTTTCGGTGAATTTCATGCAGATAATTTTTCTGATTGTCCCAGCGACATATATACTAGGGTCTCAGAAGATGATAGTTCTTCAGAATATAGTTCTGATCCAGATGATGTGAATATTAGACCAACAAAAAGACAAAAAACCTTAGTGATTGATTCTGATATGGAAAGTGAAAATGAAACTCATTGCTGGAGAACACGACTTTGCTTCTACAGAAGAGTAGATTGAAGATAACATTTCACGAAAATTAGAAGACTTTACAGGTGTATCAGGTGTAACTATTGAATGTAATAACCTGCAAAGTGTTAGTGAAATAACAGAATTAATTTTTGGTAATGACTTTTTCAAGTTGGTCGCTTCTCAAACAAATTTGTATCACTAACAGAATAAAAAATCATATAAAAAGTATGATAAGGCTTTAAAATGGACTGATGTAACCAATAGTAACATGAAGAAGTTTCCTGGATTAATAATTTTGATGGGACAAATAAGAAAGTCACAGTGGAAAGAATACTGGTCGACTGATCCCTTACTTGAAACACCTATCTTTCCAAAGATTATTATGAGAAGAAGGTTCGAACAAACAGTGACATTTCTTCACTTCAATGATATCTCAGAAACTCTACTTCACGCAGACAAAATTTCCAGTTAAACCTCTTTTGGATTATTTTCTATCAAAATTTCAATCAATCTATATACCCCAACAAGAGCTATCACATGAGGAGGCAATGATAAAGTGGAGAAGATGACTCAGATTCAAAACCTCTAATCCTGGAAAACTTACAAAATATGGAATTTTGGTCAGGATGGTTAGTGAAAGTGAAACTGGATATATATGCAACCTTGAGATTTACACGGATGAAGGAAAGAAACTGCAAGAAATAATATTATTGGTCCTACAACCTTATCTTGGTTCATGACACCATATTTACCAAGACAATTATTACAACAGTGTGCCCACATCTGAAATATTGTTGAAAAATAAAACCAGAGTTTATGGGACTATAAGAGAGAATTGTGGTCTACCAAACCAATTAAAGGAGAAATATAAAAATCTATAGAGGGGAGAAATGACTTTCTTACAGAAGGGAGAAGTGATTCTAGAGGCTAGTCCACATGGTGACAACTATTCATGATGCCTCCATAGCATCTACAAGAAGGGAAGACAGGAGGACTGGCCATCAGATAACTAAGCCCACTTGTATATTAGAGTATAATATGTATATGAAAGGAGTTGATCAATCCGATCAATATCTGGCAAACTTCAATATCCTCCAGAAAACTCAAAAATGGTATAAGATAGTGGGTTTTTATTTGAGTACTTGCGGTTAACTCAATGCATTTAAAATTCATTATAGCCTTAATGCACAGAATAAAATGTCTTACAAGCAATTTTTGTTAGCAGTAGCTAGAGAATGGGTAACTGACCATTCTGGTGAATGTAGTGGTAGTCCCACACCTGGCCCTTCTTGTGGCGTTTCTAAAAGAGACCCCAACAAAGATCCACCTTGTCGACTACCAGGTAAAATAAAAGAACATATTCTAGAGGAAATAATACCCACAGGACTAAAAAAAAAAAAAAAAAAAAATGCCATCAGAAAGTGTAGAGCCTGCTCTTCCAGGGGAAAGCATAGTCAAACACTGTATATTTGTAATAGATGTTCTGTTCCCCTGCACAGAGATGCCTGCTATAATGCCTATCATACTCTAACGAAATATTAGAATGCTTTAGTAAGACATGTACAAAGTTTCAAATAAATACATTAAGTGCAAAAAAAGTTGATATTTACTCAAACACAGGTGTTTCAATATTCACTTATATAACAAATTGCCACACAGGCATTAGTTTCTGCAAAAGTCCCCCGGTCAGTAATGTGTTAATATACAGAAATCTATTGTTCTATACACTAATAATGAACCAGCAGAGAGAGAAAAGAACAAAACAATCTCATTTACAATCGCACCAAAAATGAAATACCTAGAAGTAAACTTAACCAAGGAGGTGAAAGACCTGTAATCAGAAAACTATAAGACACTGAAGAAGGGAACTGAAGACAATACAAATAAATGGAAAGATATCCCATGTTTATGGATTGGAAGAATTAATAATGTTAAAATGTCCACACTACCCAATGCAACCTGTAGATTTAATACAACCCCTATCAAAATACTCATGACATTTTTCACGGAACTAGAACAAATGATCCTTAATTTGTATGGAATCAGAAAAGACCCAAATAGCCAAAGCTATTTCCCTGAAAAAAAGAATAAAGCTAGAGGTATCACGCTTCCTGGCTTCAGACTATACTACTAAGCTATGGTAAGCAAAACAGTATGGTACTGGCACAAAAACTGACACATAAATTAGTGGAAAAGAATAGAGACCGCAGCAATAAACCCATGCACATATGGTCAGCTGATCTACAACCAAGGAGGCAAGAATATACAATGGGGAAAATACTGTCTCTTCAGTAAGTGGTGTGGGGAAAACTGAACAGCTATATATAAAAGGATGAAAGTAGAACATTTTCTCATTATCATATACAAAAATAAACTCAAAATGGATTAAAGACTTAAGTGTAACACCTAAAACCATAAATCTCCTGGGAGAAAGCATAGGCAGCACAGTCTTTAACCTAGGTCTTAGCTATTTTGTATCTGTTTCCTAAGGTAAGGGAAACAAAAGCAAAAATAAATGGAAAACTATAAACATGAATACAAGTATTCAATATAAACATAGACATAAATATTAAGACAAAATTTTTAGTAAATAGAATCCAAAATTACTTTAAAATAATACATTATGACCAAGTAGAATTTATCCCAAGAATATACACTTTAACATTTCTAAATGTCCATGAACAGATAAATGAATAAAGAAAATATGACATATACAGACAATGGAATACCATTCAACCTTTAAAAAGAAGGAAATTTTGCCATGTGGGACAAGGTGGGAGGAACTAGAGGGCATTATGCTAAGTGAAATAAGCCAGATAGAGGAAGGAAATACCATATGATTTCATCTATATGTGGAATTTAAAAGGGTCAAACTATGGAAGCAGAGAATAGAATGGTGATTACAGGGTGCTGGCAGAAGGGGAAAATGGGGGAGGTGATGGTCAAAGGGTATAAATTTTCAGTTATACAAGAGAAATAATTTCTGGAGATCCACTATCCAGCCTAATGTCTACAGTTAACAATACTGTATTGTATACATAAAATTTGCTAAGAGGGCACATGTTAAGTGCTGTTATAACAAAAAAAAATACTGTTAATTTTAAAAAGTAGGTTGGAGGTGATAGATGTCTCATGGCTTTGGTGGTGATGATGGTTTAATGGTTGTATACTTATCCCCAAACTCATCCAGTTTTATACATTAAATATGCAGAAATTTATACATGTCAATCATACCTCAACAAAGTGGTTTAAAAAAGTAAAGAAAAACTTAAAACAGAAAATTAATCCCTGTCATTCACCATATTAAAAAAAAACCAAAATTTTAAAATGTGCTATCCATAGATGCAAAATAAAAAATATGAATAAAATCCAAGTCCAATTTCTGACTTAAAAAAAATCTCTTTGCAAACCAGCCATAAAAGAGAACATTCTCAACTTAATAAATGAATGAAAAACTAGGAAAAGCCTATACCTAAATGCCTTACTTAATGAGGAAAAGATGTAATACTTTTCCCCTAAGGTCACAAATGAGGCAAGAAAGCCTACTCTCACCACTTACTAAACTCAGAGCTAAAATATAAATTTCATTATAGAAGGAAATTTCTTAACGCTGTGTCCTCAGTATTTAGATCAACCCCTGGTATACAGCAGTTACTTAACGTTCTTGAGTGAAAAATACATAAATAAATGTTAGTGTTAGTTAAACAAATATAATAGATAACAGATTGCTGAAAAATATGTAATTTCCAGAGTTGTAAGATTGAATTTGAATTTATTTGAAATAATTGCAATTCAATGTAGAGATATTTTGATTCTCTCCATGTATTGGCTTCAAATAACGTGCAATGGTGAATATGAAAAAAAAATACCTTTTTAAAACATGTGATAAACAAAAGTAGATAAAAGTGTGCTTAAATCATTTATTAACATACTATTAAGTGATAAGCAATGATGCCTGACTGCAACAGCAAGAAAAACTACAGAAAGAGTAGCTCACATAAAAGCTGCTGTCAAAATGTACTCATGCCATCTTTGTTAACACTGAAAGCACTAGCTGTCATAAAGATTGCAACGGCTTTCAAAAAAGTTTAACTTAATGCCACATATATCTCAGTATTTAGACTTATGTGTAATCAAATAGGTAATGTATTTGGGAATTTCTATCTATCCATCTATCTATTTAAAATACTGAAGCAATTTGAAAGTCTATGATTAATATTTCAGACAAAACACTGAATCACCTTAATCTTTTGCCAGCAAATCTGAATGTCTATCTCATTAAATATGGTTACAGCAGCATGCATGGCTTAGTGATATGTTTAATTGACTAAATAAGCTCAAGTAAATATTGCAGAGATGTGAGTTACCACTCTTACGTAGCAGATACAAATCTCAGCCCGTGAATCCAGATGGGCAAGAAATGTAAGTGTATTTTTCTATAACTTATATTAATGCTTATAACAAGCTCCCACTAATTTCAGGGGTTCTACCCACTTCCCAAAAGGTTGCATTTAATTATGGGGGAAATTTAATATGAAAGCATGGGTACGGGGTGTGGACACATTCCATTTTCATATTCCTCTTCCCAGTCATAAAGCTTCTTCCAGAACACTGCTATTCAGGCCATATCTGGGCTACCTTTCCTGTCCACGACAAGTCTATTGCTTCCATAATACTAGAATTTGAGGGTACTTTAAACAGAACACCTACAAGACTTATAGCATATGTGCCAACTGGAGCTCAGGTTCCTGGGTTTGAATCCCAGCCCCACTGCTCACTATGTAATCTTGGATACCCTAATTAGCATGTGTATGTCTGTTTCCTCCTGTTCAAAAATGGGGATGATAATATGGATAGAAATGTTATTATGTTAAAGTGCTTAGAACAGTTCCTGACATACAAAAGTCTACAGGCTATCCAGTTCAGTACTATCATTGTTATATTTGCTGCATGAATTTGTAACAAAATGAGGGTAGAGAGGAATCAGGAATGTGGATGCCAAAAATATTACCTTTATTATATGGCTTATATGTGGAGACAAATGGATTTCCTAATAGTGAACCCCAGATAATCATAGGTTGTACTGGAACACCATCTCACATATGTCATTACATGATTGTGATGTACGAAACTGAATCTCCTAGTTTGAAATCTACATGCAACAATAGTATGACTTGTTTGAGATGGGTTAAAAATGAAATTCTTGAAAACCCTCATATTACAAATATTTAAGAGTAATTTTCACTAAAAAGTCAAAATTTAAACTGGCTGAGGAAGCTGCTCATTGACTCTCTTAAATTTAAAAACTTACCAATTATGAAATCTATGTAGTCAGGAAATTTTTGTTTCAAAGTTGAAATCCTCTTTCAAGAATTCAGATCAGTTGTTTTAAAAATACCGTCTTTACAGCACCAGCTACTATAAAACACGGGGTAAAAGCTCTTAACACTTCCATAAATCCTTCTGCATGGATCAATCATTTTTTATTAAAACTCCTCTAAATAAAGTGTGATAGAAATTGGGAGCAGAGGGCCGGTTCTACAGATTTTAGTGATTAAGAAATGTATTCATTCATTTGTAAATGGAACAAACGTATGGTATGGGTCTCATAATGGTATACAACACTGTATTCTGTAAATAATAAAGTAAAAACTTCTTGCCACGTGGACTACTCAGGGATCAAATAAGAACAGCGGCGATGAAAAGAACAAATTTAAACTTTATTTCCTTTGTATCAGATACTAATCAAAGTGCTATATACATGAATTCTTGTAATTTTTGCAACAAGGTACTATTCCAAACTCTATTTTACAGAAGAGTAAATACAGCATAGAACAACTTAAGTCACCTACTCAGTAAGTCGTGGAGCTTGGATTTGGTGACAGTCCAGATCCAGACTCTATGCTGCTGAACATGCTAATAAATACTGCATCTTGTATCAATTAAAAGGTTCTTTTGTTGAGTGAAAATTACAGCACTTTCATGATATATTTCTTACTAAAAAATAAAAGCAGACAAACTATCAACAGTTACTTTAAGGTAAGCAATACATGGCTTATAGTTTTTGTATATCCTTTTAAAAATATTTTTGCAGACTTTGTTAACACTCAATAAACCATTTATGCAAACTCAAACACTGGAGATATTATTCCATAATATGGCTGAACTCCTCTCATCCATGTACTTTTCACACTTCAATTTATAAAATATTAATAAACAATTTTGGGAAAATAGGTTTGGAAATAAACAAAGTGAACTCAAATTGTAGCTTCTGTTTCAAACTCTCACAAAATAAATATTTATTTTAGAAAAAAAAAGTGGTTCAAAAATCACAATTAGGTATCATTATAGTTCTAGACAGTCCACGTGAAAATTACCATTTTTCAAATCACGGAATTCATCCATCTTTGGAATGTCTATATCACCACATTAGGGTAGGTGTATATCCTAATGCTGCCATAACAAATTACCACAAATACAATGGCTTAAAACAACCCAAATTTATTCTGTTAGAGTTCTGGAGGTCAGAAGTCTAAATTCAAGGTGTCAGCAGAACGGCATTCACTCCTCAGGATTTGGGGGAGAAAATACTTTCTTGCCTTTTCTAGTGTATAGAAACTACCTGAATCCCTTGGCTTGTGTGTCACTTCCTCTGTCTTCAAAGCAAGCAGCATAGCATTTTCCAAACTCTCTTTCCTCTTCCATCATCACTTTGCCTTTTTCTCTGTTTCTGATCCTCCTGCCTCCCTCTTATAAAGACCCTTATGATTACATTGGGCCTACCTGAATAATCCAGGATATTCTCCATCTCAACCCAAAACGTAATTACATCTGCAAAATCCCTGTTACCATTTAAGGTAACATTCACAGGTTCCAAGGATTAGAAGATGGATATCTTTCGGGGTGGGGTATTATTCAAGTGGTTAAGAAGAAACATTTTCTTATTAAGTATTATGTGGGAGACATTTGCAGTGAAACTTGGAAAATTTTTAGTTGCTGACCTTTCAGGACAAATACTTCTTATTATGTTTTAGATCATAGAATCTTCGTTAGAGATGAAGGGCATTAGAGATAAGTATCCCATTTTAAAGACAAAATGTTGAAGCCTTTAGAAATTGGGTCCTTTCAAATATTAAATTGCTATCTTGTGTCTTATATCCAATTCTTGGTCTCCTTACTCTCTGTTCCTCTGGTCTTATTACTCTAAAGGAAAATGTTCATCTCAGATATTTTGACCACTGTATTTGCCTTTCCTGATAATAATAATAATAACAATGATAATAATAAATTTACTCACAAATGGACAAATAATAGGCATACTTTGGAGAAATATAGAATTACTGTTAGAATGAATTATTTTTCAGGTTTCTGGATAAGAAGCTGATCATATCACGGATTTTTGGCAAAGTAACAAATGTACAGGCAGCCTTGAAATGGAAAATAATAAGATCAACTTGCTCACTTTCATCTTTCTATCTTTCTGGCTATATCAGCTCCTGGGAAATTTTTCATTCCTTCCCTAGGTCTTTGAAGTGTGTAATTGCAATGGAAACTGCAAAGATTTTTCTTATCATTGAAAACAAAAACTACAATGTATGATTCATAAATAAGAATTTAAAAATTATTGCGATGATTAAACATGTTTTGCAGAAGTTTCTAAAGGAATTTCTTAAGAAATATCTAAACGATTGTGTAATAATTATCAAGGATTTTGCAAATAATTAGTGTAACATTTTAATAAGCAACCATATCATGAGTAATACAGTTTGAATCTTAGGTTCTTTATTGAAAGATGTGAAATCAATTATATTCTTTTAAGGAAAGCAGGAAGAGCTATTGATTCCTCCACTTTCACATTACTATCAAATATGATTTATGTATACCATATAATTTTACTTTTCAGA
Source organism: Balaenoptera acutorostrata (assembly GCF_949987535.1). NCBI lineage: Eukaryota > Metazoa > Chordata > Mammalia > Artiodactyla > Balaenopteridae > Balaenoptera > Balaenoptera acutorostrata. Next base: position 22,720,031 of record NC_080072.1, read on the forward strand.
TAACGTATTTAATGTAGAAAATGTAATTACACTACATTTTTGGAAAAAAAATATTTTTTAATTCTAATTATATGCATCTTTTCTTGAAACCAGAAACTCTGAATTCAGACATGGATTATGATGAAGACTGACCTATAAAATCAGTAACTTTCACATCTTGTAGGGCACTAGTTTTGATGGAATTTTTATACATAACAGCATGGAACAGTAATAATGAAATTTACTATTATTATAATGTGAGGACTATGGTGTCAGTGATACCAATATTTAAAATGTGTATGTTCTCTGAATTTCTTTAGGTCTAGTGACTTTCCTTGCGATACTGTCAGTTGGATAACGAGTATTGTCCTTTTCAACCTACAGACACAGAAACTAGGTTCAAAAAAAGTATAATTTTTTCTGAGCTCACGAGGTATGAGGCAATCTAAAGCAGTTGATGAGAAAATATCATTTTTAGCATTCAAAGATGAAACACACAGTCCTTTTCAATCTTCGGCGAATCTTTTGGCCTCAGTTTTCTCATCCATAAACTAGGATTAAAATATTTCCTATCTCATTTGCCAATCTTTAATAGGAGATATAATGATCATAAATATAAAATCACTTTGAAATATCAATGAAACTGCTACTTTTTCCTGAGATGGACACATGCAAAGCTTTATGATATATCAGAATATGTATTTTGGTTTATAAAGTACATATTAATTATGTGTATATTATATATTTTTAATTTGTTGAATTATTAAATTAATAAATCATGACTGGGGAAATTACTACTATATTGCAACTATATGAGATTCCACATCTCCCTACAGGCATCTGTTTTTTCTTTACTTGCTGATCAACAAGACATTTGAACACAGATTCCTGACTAATGATCTTATTAATAAACTAATCTAAAAGCATGCTTCTGGGCATCTCCTAAAGAAAAGACAGTTTTGAGAAAGCTAGCAGAAGAGAAAAACAGTTTATGAATAATGCATGTATTCGTTCACTTCTATCTCCCTACCTTTTGCTTGTAATGATTATGTTTTGATAGCTGTAAATAGCAGAGACTTGTACATGAAAGGTACTGCCTACATGAAGGTACTTTACCATTCCAGAGATTTGACATACTATTAAATCACCCCTATAGCAAAATCAGTAAATGCTGTTTTAACCTTAAGCTGTGAAATGGTAATAATTACATACTAGTTTTACAAGAGAAGATAAACATTTTGCAAAATTGTGATTGTATTAATTTTTAGTGGTAGCATGTTTTAATGAGGCATATGAGATTTATGGAAAGCAGATGTTAGAAAGCATAACCTCTTAATGAGGGGCATAGCATTTATCAAAATATACTTGCTTGATGTTGTGAGCTTAACAAGAATTCAGACAAAATTTTCATTTTGTAGTTTGTTTAACAGTCTTCAAATTTTGACAGACTCCTTCCCTTTGGAAATAATAATGATAATTATCATCACATGAGATTCAGGCAATGTGCTAGGCATTCTGTAAGTATTAGCTCTATGACTATATAAAAAACCATGCTGTCAAAAGTGAAGACCTATAAGATGGCAGAGGAGTAAGATGTGGAGATCACCTTCCTCCCCACAAATACATCAGAAATACATCTACACGTGGAAAAACTCCTACAGAACACCACTGACGCTGGCAGAAGACCTCAGACTTCCCAAAAGGCAAGAAACTCCCGACATACCTGGGTAGGGCAAAAGAAAAAAGGAAAAACAGAGACAAAAGAATAGGGACGGGACCTGCACCAGTGGGAGGGAGCCTGTGCAGCCCGCCACTGCCAGGCTCCCGTGATCCAGGGACAACTTCCCCAGGAGAACACACGGTGCGCCTCAGGCTGGTGCAACGTCACGTTGGCCTCTGCCGCCGCAGGCTCGCCCCGCATTCTGTACCCTTCCCTCCCCACGGCCTGAGTGAGGCAGAGCCCCCTAATCAGCTGCTCCTTTAACCCCGTCCTGTCTGAGCGAAGAAACAGATGCCCTCAGGGGACCTACACGCAGAGGCGGGGCCAAATCCAAAGCTGAATCCCGGGAGCTGTGCGAACAAAGAAGAGAAAGGGAAATTTCTCCCAGCAGCCTCAGGAGCAGCGGATTAAATCTCCACAATCAAGTTGATGTACCCTGCATCTGTGGAATACCTGAATAGACAACGAATCATCCCAAATTGAGGCAGTGGACTTTGGGAGCAACTGTAGACTTGGGGTTTGCTTTCTGCATCCAATTTCTTTTTGGTTTTATGGTTATCTTAGTTCAGTTATTTAGAGTTTATTAACATCAGTAGATTTGTTTACTGATTTGGTTGCTCTCTTCCTTTTTTTTTTTTTACATATAGATATATATATATTTTTCCTTTTTCTCTTTTTGTGAGTGTGTATGTGTACGCTTCTTTGTGTGATTTTGTCTGCATAGGTTTGCTCTTACCATTTGTCCGAGGGTTCTGTCTGTCCGTATATTTACTTATTTATTTTTTTAGTATAGATTTTAGCACTTGTTATCATTGGCAGATTTGTGTTTTGGTTTCACTGCAATCTTCTTTCTTTCTTTCTTTTTCTTGATTACTTTTAAATTGTTTTATTTTTTAAAATTTTTTATTTTTTATTTTAAGAACTTTATTTTGTTTCATTTTTTTTCTTGCTTGCTTTCTTTTTTTCTCCCTTTTCTTCTGAGCCGTGTGGCTGACAGGGTCTTGGTGCTCCAGCCAAGTGTCAGGCCTGTGCCTCTGAGGTGGGAGAGCCGAGTTCAGGACATTGGTCCACCAGAGACCTCCCAGCTCCATGTAACATCAAACAGTGAAAGCTCTCCCAGAGATCTCCATCTCAATGCTAAGACCCAGCTCCACTCAATGACCAGCAAGCTCCAGTGCTGGACACTCTATGCCAAACAAGTAGCAAGACAGGAACACAACACCACCCATTAGCAGAGAAGCTGCCTAAAATCATAATAAGTTCACACACACTCTAAAACACACCATCAGACATGGTCCTGCTCACCAAAAACACAAGATCCAGCTTCATCCACCGGAACACAGGCACCAGTCCCCTCCACCAGGAAGCCTGCACAACCCACTGAACCAACCTTACCCACTATAGACAGACACCAAAAACAACGGGAACTACGAACCTCCAGCCTGTAAAGAGGAGACCCCAAACACAGTAAGTTAAGCAAAATGAGATGACAGAGAAATACACAGCAGATGAAGGAGCAAGGTAAAAACCCACAAGACCAAACAAATACAGAGGAAATAGGCAGTCTACCTGAAAAAGAATTCAGAGTAATGCTAGTAAAAATGATCCAAAATCTTGGAAATAGAAGGGAGAAAATACAAGAAATTTTTAATAAGAAACTAGAAGAACTAAAGAGCAAACAAACAATGATGAACAACAAAATAAATGAAATTAAAAATTCCCTGGAAGGAATCAAAAGCAGAATAATTGAGGCAGAAGAACAGATAAGTAACCAGGAAGATAAAAGAGTGGAAATAACTACTGCAGACCAGAATAAAGAAAAAAGAATGAAAAGAATTGAAGACAGTCTCAGACACCTCTGGGAAAAAATTAAATGCACCAATATTCGAAATATAACGGTCCCAGAAGACGAAGAGAAAAAGAAAGGGACTGAGAATATATTTGAAGAGATTGTAGTTGAAAACATCCCTAATAAGGGAAAGGAAATAGTCAATCAAGTCCACAAAGCACAGAGAGTCCCATACAGTATAAAACCAAGGAGAAACACGCTGAGACACGTATTAATCAAACTATCAAAATTAAAAACAAAGACAAAATATTAAAAGCAGCAAGGGAAAAACAACAAATAACATAAAAGGGAATCCCCATAAGGTTAACAGCTGATCTTTCAGCAGAAACTCTGCAAGCCAGAAGGGAGTGGCAGGACATAGTTAAAGTGATGAAGGAGAAAAACCTACAACCAAGATTACTCTACCCAGCAAGGATCTCATTCAGATTCGACAGAGAAATTAAAACCTCTACAGACAAGCAAAAGCTAAGAGAATTCAGCACCACCAAACCAGCTGTACAACAAATGCTAAAGGAATTTCTCTAGGCAGGAAACACAAGAGAAGGAAAAGACCTACAATAACAAACCCAAAACAATTAAGAAAATGGTAATAGAAACATATATATCAGTAACTACCTTAAATGTAAATGGGTTAAATGTTCCAACCAAAAGACACAGACTAGCTGAATAGATACAAAAGCAAGACCTGTATATATGCTGTCTACAAAAGACCCACTTCAGACCTAGGGACACATACAGACTGTAAGGGAGGGGATGGAACAAGATATTCCATGAAAATGGAAATCAAGAGAAAGCTGGAGCAGCATTTCTCATATCAGACAAATCAACTTTAAAATAAAAACTATTACAAGAGACAAAGAAGGACAGTACATAATGATCAAGGGATCAGTCCAAGAAGAAGATATAACAATTGTAAATATTTATGCATCCCATATAGGAGCACCTCAATACATAAGGCAAATGCTAACAGCCATAAAAGGGAAAATCAACAGTAACACAATCATAGTAGGGGACTTTAACACCCCACTTTCACAAATGGACAGAGCGTCCAAAATGAAAACATATAAGGAAACACAGCTTTAAATGATACATTAAACAAGATGGACTTAACTGATATTTATAGGACATTCCATCCAAAAACAACAGAATACACTTTCTTCTCAAGTGCTCATGGAACATTCTCCAGGATAGATCATATCTTGGGTCACAAATCAAGCTTTGATAAATTTAAGAGAATTGAAATCGTATGAAGTATCTTTTCCAACCACAACGCTATGAGACTAGATATCAGAGGAAAAAAAATCTGTAAAAAATACAAACACATGGAGGATAAACAATACATTACTAAATAACCAAGAGATCACTGAATACATCAAAGAGGAAATCAAAACATACCTAGAAACAAATGACAATGAAAACATGATGACCAAAAACCTATGGAATGCAGCAAAATCAGTTCCAAGAGGGAAGTTTATAGCAATACAATCCTACCTCAAGAAAAAAGAAACATCTCAAATAAACAACCTAACCTTACACCTAAAGCAATTAGAGAAAGAAGAACAAAGAAACCCCAAAGTTAGCAGAAGGAAAGAAATCATAAACGTCAGATCAGAAATGAAAAAGAAATGAAGTAAACGATAGCAAAGATCAATAAAACTAAAAGCTGGTTGTTTGAGAAGATAAACAAAATTAATAAACCATTAGCCAGACTCATCAAGAAAAAAAGGGAGAAGACTCAAATCAACAGAATTATAAATGAAAAAGGAGAAGTAACAACTGACACTGCAGAAATACAAAGGATCATGAGAGATTACTACAAGCAACTATATGCCAATAAAACGGACAATCTGCAAGAAATGGACAAGTTCTTAGAAAAGCCCAATCTTTCGAGACTGGCCCAGGAAGAAATAGAAAATATAAACAGACCAATCACAAGCACTGAAACTGAGACTGCGACTAAAAATCTTCCAACAAACAAAAGCCCAGGACCAGACGGATTCACAGGCAAATTCTAACAAGCATTTAGAGAAGAGTTAACACCTATCCTTGTCAAACTCTTCCAAAATATAGCAGAGGGAGGAACACTCCCAAACTCATTCTACGAGGCCACCATCACCCTGATACCAAAACCAGACAAAGATGTCACAAAGAAAGTAAAATACAGGCCAATATCACTGAGGAACGTAGATACAAAAACCCTCAACAAAATACTAGCAAACAGTATCCAACAGCACATTAAAAGGATCATACACCACAATCAAGTGGGGTTTATCCCAGGAATGCAAGGATTCTTCAATATACACAAATCAATCAATTTAATTCACCATATTAACAAAATGATGAAGAAAAATCATATGATCATCTCAATAGATGCAGAAAAAGCTCTTGACAAAGTTCAACACCCATTTATGATAAAAACCCTCCAGAAAGTAGGCATAGAGGGAACTTACCTCAACATAATAAAAGCCATATATGACAAACCCACAGCCAACATCATTCTCAATGGTGAAAAACTAAAACAATTTCCTCTAAGATCAGAAACAAGATAAGGTTGCCCACTCTCACCACTATTATTCAAGATTGTTTTGGAAGTTTTACCCACAGCAATCAGAGAAGAAAAAGAAACAAAAGGAATCCAAATCGGAAAAGAAGAAGTAAAGCTGTCACTCTTTGCAGATAACATGATACTATACATAGAGAATCCTCAAGATGCCACCAGAAAACTACTAGACTAATCAATGAATTCGGTAAAGTAGCAGGATACAAAATTAATGCAGAGAAATCCCTTGCATTCCTATACACTACTGATGAAAAATCTGAGTGAGAAATTAAGGAAACACTCCTATTTACCATTGCAACGAAAAGAATAAAATATCTAGGAATAAACCTACCTAAGGAGACAAAAGACCTGTATGCAGAAAACTATAAGACACTGATGAAAGAAATTAAAGATGATACAGACAGATGGAGAGATATACCATGTTCTTGGATTGGAACAATCAACATTGTGAAATGACTATACTACCCAAAGCAATTTACAAATTCATTGCAATCCGTATCAAACTACCAATGGCCTTTTTCACAAAACTAGAACAAAAAATTTCACAGTTTGTGTGGAAACACAAAAGACCCCGAATAGCCAAAGCAATCTTGAGCAAGAAAAACGTAGCTGAAGGAATCAAGCTCCCAGTCTTCAGACTATACTACAAAGTTACACTAATGAACACATTATGGTACTGGCACAAAAACAGAAATACAGAGCAATGGAACAGGATAGAAAGCCCAGAGGTAAACCCACGCACGTACGGTCACCTTATTTTTGATAAACGTGGCAAGAATATACAATGGAGGAATGACAGCCTCTCTAATAAATGGTGCTGGGAAAACTGGACAGCTACATGTAAAAGAATGAAATTAGAACAGTCCTTAACACCATACACAAAAAGAAACTCAAAATGGATTAAAGACCTAAATGTAAGGCCAGACACTATAAAACTCTTAGAGGAAAATACAGGCAGAACACTATGACATAAATCACAGCAAGATCCTTTTTGACCCACCTCCTAGAGAAATGGAAATAAAAATAAACAAATGGGACCTAATGAAACTTAAAAGCTTTTGTACAGCAAAGGAAACCATAATCAAGATGAAAAGACAACCCTCAGAATGGGAGAAATTATTTGCAAATGAAGCAACTGACAAAGGATTAATCTCCAAAATATACCAGCAGCTCATGCAGCTCAATATCAAAAAAGCAAAAACCCAATCCAAAACTGGGCAGAAGACCTAAATAGACATTTCTCCAAAGAAGATATACAAATTGCCAACAAACATGTGAAAGGATGCTGAACATAACTAATCATTAGAGAAATGGAAATCAAAACCACAATGAGGTATCACCTCACACTGGTCAGAATGGCCGTCTTCAAAAAATCTACAAACAATAAATGCTGGAGAGTGTCTTGAGAAAAGTGAACCCTCTTGCACTGTTGGTGGGAATGTGAATTGATACAGCCACTATGGAGAACAGTATGGAGGTTCCTTAAGACACTAAAAATTGAACTACCATATGACCCAGCATTCCCACTACTGGGCATATACCCTGAGAAAACCATAATTCAAAAAGTCATGTACCACATGTCTTGTTGGCCAGAGACATGTTCATTGCAGCTCTGTTTACAATAGCCAGGACATGGAAGCAACCTAAGTGTCCATCGACAGATGAATGGATAAAGAAGATGTGGCACGTATATACAATGGAATATTACTCAGCCATAAAAAGAAACAAAACTGAGTTATTTGTAATGATGTGGATGGACCTAGATTCTTTCATACAGAGTGAGTAAGTCAGAAAGAGAAAAACAAATACCATATGCTAACACATATGTATGGAATCTAAAAAAAAGGAAAAAAATGGTTATGAATAACGTAGCGACAGAACAGGAATAAAGACGCAGATGTAGAGAACAGACCTGAGGATATGGGGAGGGGGAAGGGTAAGCTGGGATGAAGTGAGAGAGTGGCATGGACATTTATACACTACCAAATGCAAAATAGATAGGTAGTGGAAAGCAACCACATAGCACAGGGAGATGAGCTCGGTGCTCTGTTACCACCTAGAGGGGTGGGATAGGGAGGGTGGGAGGGAGACACAAGAGCGAGGAGATATGGGGACATATGTATATGTATAGCTGATTCACTTTGTTATAAAGCAGAAACTAACACACCATTGTAAAGCAATTATACTCCAGTAAAGATTTAAAAAAAAAAACAACAACTATGCTGTTTCCGGAAATACACTACAGAATAATGACGATGATGATGACTGACAGTACACTTAATACCTTATATTAACGTGTATTTCTTAAAGCCGCTCAAAAGCCAGTCCCTACCAAGAACTCACTTTAATATAAAACCAATATTTTATTGCCATAAATTAGCCATTTTGTTTAATATAATGGTGAGGAATCAAGGTCTATAGAAGTAAAGTCATTTTTTCTAAGATCAAAAACCTTGTTAGTGTCATGGCTATGACTAGACTCATCCTTCTTGTTTTTATCATCTACCAATTTCTTACCCTCTATGTTAGTTACCTAATGCTGTATAACAAATTATCACAAACTGCATAGCTTAAAATAACGCACAGTTTTGTTTCCCTATTTCTTTGGATCATGATTCCAGGCACAGCTTAGCTGGGTCTTCAGGACTTCACACATGCCTGTTATCAAGATGTCAGCTGTCCCATCTCGAGTCAGGCCTAGGGAAGAGTCTGCCACCAAGCTTATGGGATTGTTGGCAAATTCCAGTTCCTTACTGACCACAGAACCAAGGGTCTCAGTTTCTTGCTGGTTGTTGGCCAGAGACCACTCTCATTTCCTTGCCACATTAACCTCTCTATACAGCAGCTCAAAGCAAGGCAGTTTGCTTCAATAAAGCCAGCCCATGAGATGCTAGCAAAACCATGGTATAAACTTCCACAAGTTAATCATGGAGGTGACATCTTATCACCTTTGTTGTATTCTCTTGGTTAGAAACAAGTCACAGGTCTTACCAACAGACCTGTGAGGGGAATACACAAGGGTATGAGTGAGGTGGAGGTGACTGGGGGGTCACCTTTAGAATCTGTGTACCACATCCTCCTTACTGAAGTCTTTGGGATAAGGCACAACATCTTCACCTCAGCTACTGCCATCACCCTGGATTTTCACTGCTCTCATAAATCAAGCATCCAAGGACCTATCCTTCCACTCATTTTATCCACTTCTGAGATCATATCAGACCTTGCAATTGCTTATAATTGAAAAACCTTCCATTCCCCTTTGGACTTAGGTACTCCATTCTCATCAATCAACTTTCAGCTCTTAGGTTATATTTCCACAGATTTTTATGCCCATCTCACAGTAGTATAGGACCTATGTCAAATGCCTTCACATAAAGATTGTGAACCCTGCCAACACTTCATTTATCATACTTGAAATCTTTGAATTTTTTTAAAAAAGAATATCTCCTGTTTTTAGGTTATAATTTCCATGATATTGTTTCCCCCACTGTTAGCATAGGACTTGCCATGCACTGAGATGCAATTGATATTGTTGGCTAAATTGATGAATGATTCATAGTTAGAACTAAAATTTACCATTGATCTTCTATCTTACTCATTCTTATTCACCTCCAAGCTCTTGAAATAAAACTTACAAACTCAATATATGAACTTCCTTATTATCACCAATTCTGCCTTCTATTTGTTCCATACACACTGTTTTTCACTAGCTAAGATTATTTTCCAAGGCCTAAATGAAAAGCTGTTCCTCAGAAGAAATATTCTCAACTTTCCAAAGATTTTTTTTTGTTATTAAGGAAATCATTTTCTGTGTTTTAAAGATACCATGTTTCTTGTGTTAATTTACACTTAAATGATTTTATAAGAAAAATTGATTTTTTTTCTTAAAACAAGTAGTATAGAAAAAAACTTTTTAAATGATATTTAGTAAAAATCAGAGTTTATTATGTGCTAATTCTACCTCTATTATAGATAGGAGATTTATGTAGAGTGGTTGACATAGAAACAAGAAAAAATAGGGGTATCCTTACTTAAAGTGATCCTGTGTACCTGGTAACCATATGTTGACTAGAATCCCAAAGGCCATAGGACTGACAGAGGAAGAAATCAGAATTTATCAGATAATAACACTTCTCTCAATCATTTTGAATATACATTAGATGCAATTTAATATTAAACTGGTCTGGTGAACCCATCCTTTCTAAACATAGGCAAAAGAATAGATTAAAAAATAATGAAATGAAGAAAAGTTAAGGTATTGAGGGACAAAGAATTTAAGTTTCTCACCAACAAGTGCTGGAGGCAAATATTGTAACAGAAATCACAACTCCCCATAAATGTTGAGATTCTTAAGGTAAAGTTTAGGGTTCAAGGAGAGACTTTAAGAGTTCAACCCCCTTCTGAAATTTTATACCAGGAAATGCTTATTTTATTCCAGAACAGGACCTCTTGTTTTATTGGTTTTTTTTTAATCAGATCCACAAATGAATCCTTGACCAAAGTATTCCATGACAAAAAACCAAAAATGTTAAGAACTCTGTATTAAATGTTAAAATCACACCGCACCAGTTCACCTACTCATCAGGCCTATAACGCAGTCAGACCTAACCAAACATCTAAGAGAGAAGCATTACAATCTGAATCACACATGCCATAGACCTTGCCCTCACAATCCTGGTTACACTTGTCTAGTGCTCTAAGCAAAAGGAAAATTAAAATAGCTATATCAGAACTTCGTCGGGAATACATATACTTTAGACAAAATTTTCCTAAGAACTGCACCAGAATCTTGTCCCAGGCCCCTCACTTCAATTACCCTACTCTTCGGACTGCCTTTCTCAAAAATTTCTAAGTCTCCTTCCAGTGCCTGAGATGGGATGAGGTTGGCCCTGCCATTTAAGCTTGGTGATCGAAACCCAGACCAGCACCGTGTGGACCCTGGTCACCATTTCAGTCCTTGAGAACTCTCTCTAAGCCTCTTAATTCCCCAATTCCACATGTGAAGTTCACCAGATGCTCTAACAAGCTCTAGGACTCATGCCTGTGAAGTCATCCTGGGACCCCAAGCCATGCTCACTTCCAAGAGAGTGGCCTGGCAAGTGAATAATTTCCTCTGCCTTATAGTGCATTTCTTTTTCAAGGTTGTACAAAATTGGCCCTCCAGAATGGTGTAGCCATGCTGATTTTGGTTGATTCTCACTTATATTGGCTATGAGTTCAGGGCTCTGGGCTACCAACTATCCACTGCAGCTTGGTCTTGAGCTGGAGGACAGACCCATGCGTCAACTTTTGCTGGTCTGTCAATGCTCACCTGCCCATGTCACTACTGCAGTACCCACTTTGATCCAAGCACTCAAAGGTGGCAGAATGGGTGGTAAGAGGCCTTTACTTCCTGTGCCCTCTGCCGTTGGACAAAGGACAGTCATCACATTCTTAAAGGCTCTAGAGCACATGTCAGGCAGCCCTCCAGTGGTGGCTGTGTCTGCCTCTTCAAAGGGTTTTAGAGGGTTCCAAGCGACATCCTCTCTTGCCTCCAACTGATATGCAGATATCACATTCTGCTGGGTCAATTTTAGGCCCAGCCAGATGAGGAAAGGATGTCCTTTGTATAAATATAACTGTCCTTCTCAATCTACCAACAGTCCCTCCCCTGTCCTTCCACTTGATGGTGGTGTTTGGCAGACCAGAGTATGGTTAATATTGGGAAAAGTTCACATTCTAGGATGCGGTGGTTTAGGGCCTGAAGTGTTCTGTACAAGACAAGGTGGAACATGTGTTATTTTGCATTTATGATGTAAAACTCCAAATGGTAAGTACAATGTGACCAGGAAACAAACCATTGCTTATATTTTCCTGCATGCTCTGAGTAAGACCTACACTTTCGGTCATCACCAAAAGAACAAAGTCACAACTTTTGACAGAATCATTGGAAGCCTGTATTTGTGGGTGGCAGTAGGGATCCTGCAGCACCATGAATAATGACACAGGAGCATTAAATAAATGGTATCAGGGAACAGCAGAGCAAGAAATCTGTATCGTTGCAATAAAAACAGGTTCCTAAGAGACATGACGTTGTGAGAAAAAGCGGAATTGCTGCCTTTTCCTCACATTCTGAGAGATGAAATGAGCCAGGAATAGTACATTCGGCAAGAAAAGGCTGGAAGAGATGGATACTAGACCTAAGAGGGAAAGATATGACCTGACACTATGAAAAATCTTCATGTACACTGATTAAATAACACAGAAATATGTAACACATCTACCAATTATTCTAAATTTTCATAAAAAAATCACTACACCTCATACGAGGCCATGAGTTCTAGATTATTTTTTTAAAAAACAGCTTTAATAAGATATAATTCACATAGCATAAAATTCATCCCCTTAAAGTATACAATTCAGTGGCTTTTAATATATTCAGACTTGTGCAACCCATACCATTTTGTAACTAAAGAACATTTTAATCACCCCCAAAAGAAACCCCCTTCTCATTAGCAACTGCTCCCATTCCCCTCTCTGCCACACCCTGACAACCACCAATATACTTTGTCTCTACGAATCTTCTTCTCGGGACATTTAATGTAAATGGAATGATACAATATGGGGCCTTTGTGACTGGCCCCCTTCTTTATCATAATGCTTTTTAAAGTTTACCCATGTTGTAGCCCATATCAGTACTTCTTATCATTTTATTGCCAAATAAAATTCTTCGTATGACTATATCACATTTTGCTTATTTATTCATCAGTTGATGACCATTTGAGTTGTTTCCACTTTTTTGGTTATTGGAATTGATGTGGCTATTCTTGTACACGTTTTTGTGTGAAGATAAGTTTTCAATGATCTTGGGTATATAGAAAGGAATGTAATATCTGGGTAAATCTATGTTTAACATTTTGATGAACAGCCAAACTGTTTTCCAAAATGGCTGCACCATTTTACAAAACGACCAGCAATGCAGGAGTGTTCCCACTTTTCAACATCCTCACCATGACTCGCTATTTTCTGTCTTTCGTGTATTACCCACTCTAGTGGGTATGAAGTGGTAGCTCTTTGTGGCTTTGGTTTGCATTTCTCCACTCGCTAATGACGTGGAGCATATTTTGTTTGTTTATTAGTCTTCTTTTTTTACTTCACTGAAGTATAGCTGACTTACAATATTGTGTTAGTTTCAGGTGTACAGCAAAGTCATTCAGTTTATTTATATATATACATATATATGTTCTTTTTCAGATTTTTTTCCATTATAGGTTATTACAAGATATTGAATATAGTTCCCTGTGCTATACAGTAAATCTTTTTTGTTTATCTATTTTATATATAGTAGCATGTATCTGTAAATCCCATACTCCTAATTTATCCCTCCCTCTTTCGCCTTTGGTAATCAAAATTTTGTTTTCTATGTCTGTATGTTTCTATTTTGTAATGCTTATTAATCATTTTTATACCTTCCTTGGAAAAATGTTTAGTCAAATCCTTTGCCTATTGTTTAAATTAAGTAATTTGTATTTTATTTTTGCATCATAATATTTTACATATAAACTGCACACTAAGCTCTTATTAGATATATAATTTGCAAAGATTTTCCACATTTTGTAAGTTGTCTTTTCACTTTCTTGATGGTGTTCTTTAAAGCACAAAAGTTTTTAAGTTTGATTAAGTCCAACAATCTATATATTTTTTTCACTTATATTTTTGGTGTCATATCTAAAAAACTATTTCCTAATCAAAACTTATGATTTAAACCTATGTCTTATAAGGGTTTCATAATTTTAGCTCTTATACCTAGATCTATGATTCATTTTGAGTTGATTTTTTTATATGGTGTGAGGTAGAGAGTACAACTTAATTTTTGCATGTAGATATCCGGTTTACTTTTATTGGGGATTTTGAGGTCTATTTTCATAAGCAATACTGGTTTGTAATTTTCTTTTCTTGTGATGTCTTTGTCAGGTTTTGGTATCTAATAATACTGGATTGATAAAAGTTTTGGGTAAGTGTTCTTTCCTTGTCTCATTTTTTGGAAGAATGAGTATAGCACTTTTGTTAATTCTTTTTTATATGTTTGGTAAAATTCACCATCGAAACCATCTGGCTCCTGGCTTTTCCTTCTTAGCAGGTTTTTGAAAACTAACTAAATCTCTTTACTTGTTACAGGCATGTTCAGATTTTCTTTCTCCTTCAGTCAGTTTTGTAAACTGTGTGCTTTTAGGATTTTTTCAAATTCATCTAGGTTAATCACTTGTTGGTAAACAACTGTTCATGGTATTTCCTTACAATCCTTTTAAAAATTTCTATTAAGTCAATGATAATGTCCCCTACATTATTCATGATTTTATTGGTTTTTTTCCCCCTTGATTAGTCTAGCCAGAGCTTTGTAAATTTTGTTAATCATTTCAAAGAACCAGCTTTTGTTTTCATTGTTTTTCTCTCTTGTTTTTCTATTCTCTATTTCATTTACTTCCCCTCTAAATTTTATTTTTTTCTTCCTTCTGCTTGCTTTAGACATAGTTTGCTTTTATTTTTCTAGTTTCTTAAGGTTAGAGGTTAGGTTATTGACTTGATATCATTTTTCTTTTTAATATACATTGTTTACAGCTATGAAATTCCCTCTAGGTATGTGTTTTGTTTCATCCAATATATTTTGAATACCATGTCTTCTTCTTCAATATTCTCAAAATATTACCTTACTTCTGTTGTGATTTCCTTCATGACTCATTGTTAAAGAGTGTTTCATGTAATTTCCACATTTTAAAAAATTTCTCAAAATTCCTTATGTTGTTGATTTCTAATTTCATTACTTTATGGTTGGAGAACATACTTTGTATGATTTGAATCCTTTCAAATTCACTGAGGCTTGTTTTATGGTATAATGTATATACTATCCTGGAGAATACAGCATGTGCACTTGAGAAGAATGTGTATTCTACTGTGATTGGGTGAAGTCTTCTATAGATGTCTGTTAGATCTAATTGGCTTATAATGATATTCAACTATCTTATTCCTTTTAGATCTTCTATCCAGTTGTTTTATCCATTATTAGAGTGGGGTGTTGTAATTTCCAAATATTATTGTTGTATATTATCTATTTTCCCTTCAATTCTGACATTGTTGCTTCAGGTGGTATGGAGTTCTGCAGTTAGTTGCTTACATGTTTTCACTGTTACGATCTCCTGATGAATGGCACTTTTATTCTTATAAAATTTTTTTATTTGTTTTTAAGAACGATTTTCTCTTAAAGTATATATTTTCTGATAGTACAGCCATTCCAGCTCTTTCTTTAAAATTTGTTTGCACAGTATATCATTTTACATTCCTTTGTGATCAATTACTTATGTCTTTGAATTAAAAATGTGTCCCTTAAAGACACTATACAACTAGATCATTTTTAATCCATTCTTCCAATTGCAGCCTTTTGAATTGACTGTTTAATACATTTACGTTTGAGGTAGTTATGATAAAAAATGATTTATGTCTGTCATTTTGCCATTCTTTTCTATAAATCTTATGTTTTTCTTGTTCCTCTATCCTTACACTGATGCCTTATTTTATGTAAATAAATATTCTCTAGTTCATTATTTAAATTCCCTTGTCATTTCTTTTACTTTTTATTTTTAGTTATTTTCTTAGTGGATGCCCTAGGGATTACAACTAACATCTTAATTTATAACAATCTGGTTCAGATTATTGACATTTTTAATTGTATACAAAAATTTGCTACTATATAGCTCTCTCCCCCTTCTTTGTGCTATTACTATCATATAAATTACATCTTTATATGTTATAAGCCCATAAATACAGTTTTATAATCATTCCTTTTGCAGTAGTCTGTAGAATCAAAGAGGAGAAAAAAACAGTTACAAACAAAAAGTATATTTATATGTTTTAAAAAATATTTACCTATGTAGTTTACTGCTCTTTACTTCTTCAGGTGGTTTCTAGTAACTGTCTAGTGTTTCTTCATTTCAGAGACTGAAATGTCATTTCATTTCAATGACTCTCATCAGTATTTTTCATAGAGCAAGTCCATTAGTATTTTTTGTAGAGCAGGTGTGAAAGCAGCACATTCTCTCACGTTTTTTTATCTGCAAATGTCTTAACTTCATTTCTGAGGGAGGGTTTTCCTGTATATAAAATTTTTGGTGACAGTTTTATTCTTTCAGCACTTTAAATATGTCATCTTTCAGGACTCCATGGTTTCTAATGAGAAATCATCTGTTGATCTTATTAGGGATGCCCCTTCATGATGATTCTCTTCTCTCTTGCTGCTTTCAAAAGTTTCTGGCACTGGCTTGTAATAGTTTGATTATGATGTGTCTAGGTGTGAAACTCTGAGTTTACACCAGTCAGAATTTGCTGAGCTTCTTGGATATGTAAATTGACATCTTTCATCAAATTGGGCAAGTTTTCAGTCATTCTTTCTTCAAATTCATGCATCCCTCCCCCCCCC
Source organism: Balaenoptera acutorostrata (assembly GCF_949987535.1). Classification (NCBI taxonomy): domain Eukaryota; kingdom Metazoa; phylum Chordata; class Mammalia; order Artiodactyla; family Balaenopteridae; genus Balaenoptera; species Balaenoptera acutorostrata. Next base: position 22,736,589 of record NC_080072.1, read on the forward strand.
CACACACACACACTTTTTTTCCCCTGTCTCCTCTCTTTCTATGACTTCCATTGTGCTTATGCTGGTACACTTCATCTTGTAAATAAATATACAGGTCTCCGAGGCTCTGTTCATGTTTCCTCATTCTTTATGTTTCTCAGCCTAGATAATCTCAATTGACCTATCTTCAAGTTAATTGATCCTTTCTTTACCAGTTGAAATCTAATATAGAGTCCCTGTAGTAAACTTTTCATTTCAGTTATTTTAATTTTCGATTGCCCTCCACTAAGGGTTTGTTGTTATTGCTATTTGCGGTGGTAGTGGTGGTTTGTTTTGTGAATACCATCTTAAATTTGTTTTCTAAGGACTGTGTTCTTTGTCATTTGTGGCCACTGAAGTTTCTGCTTAGTTAGCTTGATAGTCACCTGATCATTGGATTCAGAGCAGCTGTGCATATTTAGCTCTATCAGATATATATGTATAAGAAAAGGATCAGATTATTTGACATTCATAGCCCTCAATAATCAATGTTTATTAGTGGTTATTCATTGCAGGTATCTTGCTTTGAACTAACATTGTTTACTCCCTTAATATTTTAGTGCCTTTTTATTATGATGATTTTTTCCAGCTTTATTAAGATATAATTGACATATAATATTGTATAAGCTTAAGGTGAAAATCTGTTGATTTGATACTTATATACTCTGAAATGATTACAACCATAGTGTTAGCTAACACCTCCATAACATCACATCATATAATTACCATTTCTTTTTTGTGGTGAGATTTAAGATCTACTTTCTTAGAAACTCTCAAGCATACAATTCAGTATTATTAACTATAATCACCATGTTATACATTAGATCCCCAGAACTTACTCATCTTATAACTGGAAATTTATACTCTTTGAACAGTATCTCCCCATCAACCTCTCCCCATTAACCCAGGCCCTGGTAACTACCATTCTAGCATAGTGACAATTTTTAATGCATATTATTACATGTGCTGGGCATCAAAGAGAAAAAGCCAAATACAGGAGGCTTAGGTAGACTAACCTTAGGTAAAACAGACGATGAATAATAAACAGTGTATAGTATAATTAGTATTATGAAAGGGAACTGTAGAATCCCAACTCTTACTATTAAATTCCTACTTGACATTCAAAAAATAATTCTTCTTTGCACTCATGTCTTTTTTCCAATATTAAATATATTGCGTACCTCATAAAAATAATAATTGCATTCATTTCTTTTAACTAGTATACTCATATCCCAACTTAGAACTAACTACAACTTTCTTGTTTGTCAAGGTTGATAACACATTTCCTAATCAGCCACTTTTATTTAATTATGCACTCTATCTTTTAAGCAAGTGTATGCAATTCAGTCCCTACTTAATCAGTGTGAAATGGACCATTGAGTTGTCTCATTTCCCCTGAGAAATGTTGCTCTATTTTATTTTCTCTCTAATTAAACAACCTTTACCACTGAGCTTGTCTGAAAACCTTTCTTTTCCTCTAGAATCTAATGTATAAGACATGACACTTTATTTTACCTTGTTCAGTGTAAATTCAAAGTAAAGTCATCTTTTTCACTAGAGAATTAATATTTATTTTCTTACATTCTTAGATTATCAATAATCACTTTTAAACATTCTGTATGCTTTTAAAAAAATGTTTCATGAAAAATTATTACCGTAAGTGCACAATTCAGTTATTTTCATAAATTGAACAAGTCCATGTAACCAGCACCAATACTGAGAATAGTCAACACTAGCACAGAGTACCCCTTTTTTGTGCTACTTTCCACTGATAATATTCCATCTAAGGGAAACCATTTTTCTGACTTCCAAAATCATCTATTAGTTCTGTAATTTATTTGGATGAATTATACAGCATGCAATTGTTTGAGTCTGGTTTCTTTCACTCAACACAGTACTGAGATTCATCCACTTATTCTTATTGCTGTATACAAGTCTATTTGTGGACATGCTACAATTTACCCATCCTACTGCTGATAGGCATCTCGTTATTTGCACTTTGTAATAATTGAGTTTAAGAATATCCCAGAGTATAACTTTTGGTGAACATAGGTAAAAATAACACAGTTATTTTTAATGCACAAAACAAGGAGTTAAAAGAATGCTATACATTATAAGTGCTATTAGTAGTTAAAAGGGTAACAGCCAGTGATGCTGAATTATATAGTTATCCCTTTGACTAAACTCATCACAGGAACATCTGGCATCTCACTCTTATGGGTTTACATCATCTGGAACACATTTATATTCTCTTCTCACTAATGAAGAATTAAATTTAAACATATTTTACATTGTTTTCTGAAAGTTATTTTACCTTGTTTAATAGACAAAAGTTCACATGCCTAGATTAGAGATAACCACACTAAGGAGAATAACAAGGTGAAAGACCTGGTTAATCTAAAAAGATGCTGGCAATTAGATGGATGGAAAATGTTATGCATCACAGAGGAGAAAGTTAAACTTATAACTAATAAAATTATTAAACATGCCTACTTACCACGTTGTATCACAAGAGCATTTCACTAGTATTGATCACCTCACATATTCATACCCCAAATTCTTTATCTTTTAAAATGCTGATCCTGCCAACATGAATTGATCCCATGCCATTATTTTGTCACATTATCACCTACTAACTGAGGGAGGAGCTATCTCTTGATCTAGGTATAACTACTCTACTGTCCCTTTTTCCTTATTAACTGCCCTGTTTGAGAACAGGAGTGTTTCAGCACTATATCTAAGTATATTGGAGAATTATGAGTCAATCTGTTTATTTATGTGATTTTAATTATCAGAAATTATAATTCATGGTGATAACCATAATCATATATTTTAAATAGGAAATGGAAGAGAGAAAGTTCATTGCCTGGTCAAAAAAATATCAGAGTTTGGTTGTTTGGAAAACTGGTCCCATCCACCTGGTAGAGAATGACTTTCGTGAAATTTTGGAAGGCTCTGCAGAATATAACTCTAACTTTAAACTGAATTTAAACATTTTTTTATCTTTTCTGATGAAGATTTCCTTCCCATCTCACACTCTCTTCTCAGAGAATCTATTTAAGATTAAGAGAATCTATTTAAGTTTAAAAGAATCTATTTCCATGTCTTTATAAGAAAAAAAAAATCCTCCTCCTTGCTGATTGGATAAAATGTAGAAATGGTGAAGCCCTAGCCCATCAGACTTGTTCTTCTTCCATCCAGAAAGCTGGAAGTAGAATTAATTAACCTCCACCAGCTCTTGAACGAAGACATCAAGTAAAGCTGGGCTGGGGCTCTTGTTGTCAGATTACAAATGTGTAAAATCCACTCTGTGAAGATAAAATAAGTAACAAAGTCTACAGCAGATTTTCAGAGACCATATGTCCTCTGGGATGAAAATATATGGGCTCCTCCGAGGTTTCCAGTGCTTTTGTTCAGGGCTGTGTGAGTCCCAGATATACTCCTAGGCCGAAAGTTCTGTGAGAGAGTCCTGTATCCTTTCTAACGTTTCTCCTTTTACTACAGACTGATCGAAGTCATCTTTCTCTGGCAACCAAATAGTCCCTGAAAATGTGTCCAATGGTAATAAATTCAACTCCTGATGAGACAGCCCTAAGAGCCTTTGGACTCAATCTGATAAAACGTCACTGCATACTGGGTGTTTGGAGCCATCACCAGCCCGGGCCGTGTCTCGTTCCTCGTAGACGCAGGCAGGAAGCTCCTGCACCCGGCAGTGCAGCACCGTCCACTCTCCAGCACTGCAAGCGTCTGTGGCCGTGAGCTGGGGACACCACAGGGACGCTTTCTGCAGAAGGCAGAGTGTCTGGCCTAAGGACACCTGCAGGTGAGAAGACACAACTAACAAGTGAGGGCTCTCTCTTATTCTGCACAGTTGCAGCCTAGTCTAAGCTGAAGGCTAGTCTAGGCTACCACTGGTCATTATTGCCCAGGTCTTGGTATCAGATTTCTTATTTCCTGTACACTTCTGAGTTCCTCCTATGAAAGCACTGATAATAACAGAAAAGAGAACAAGGACTCCTCTTACATATTAACTCTTCTCATGTGTAAACCCCTCTCATATATTAACTCATTTAATCCTTATAAAAAGCCTAGAAAACACAGAAATGTTAGTAATTTGCTTAGTCATACAGCTACGCAGGGTAGGATTCAAACCCTGAACTGCAGGGAAAATTCTCTTAGTCACCTCATATCAATAATCTGGCAGTGGGGAGCTACTGCCGCTCTGACTCTGAACTGCACTACGCCTAGGCTCTGGCTGTAGCCCAGTGTTTGAAGCAATGCATTTCTTTTCGGATCTCACTATCTGTGCTGAAACCAAGCTCTCCACAGCCCTCTTGGAAAGTGAGTACTAAAGGCCCAGGTACCTCCATGGTGGAGACTGAGAAGCAGCGGTTCACACAGCTATCCTTTTCTATCCTTTTGCTTATAAACGGCATGATGTTCACATTCTGGTTCTTTCACTTGCTACTGGTAAGTCCTTACACAAGGTCCTGCCACTCTACACCTCACATTTCGTCAGTGAAAAGAAGAAAACAAACGTGCTAATCAAAGTTGCAGGACAAATTAAATGACATGGTGTATATAAAACATAATTCTCAAAAACACGTAGGCTGTGTTTTCCAGCCAGGTCTCGCATTCTTTAATATGAACATAAATAAAAACGTATTCAAATATTTGTTCCACACTGCATCTCATACATGGCTTCCTGCTCAGTTTTGCTGGTCATTATTTATTTTGATGTTCTCAGGACACTTTGCAAATTAATTAGCAGACTGCTGCATTCAAAATTCCATTTTCATTCTTGTTTTTCTTCTGAATATCTTTCTCTCCCACTTGAGAGTGAAAATAAATCATTAAATTCTATCACAGTCTGATTCTTCCTCACCTTTGAAGTTGGCATCTGAGGTTTCTACTGGAGATACGGATTCTGCAAAGGACAGTTTTATTACTCATCTTGGGTAAGCAAGGATTAGGGAGATAATCAAAGGTCACAGTTAAAGCTGTGCTGAATTACTTTTCCAGACTCTGAGAACACATGCAAACAATCTCTTACCAATGTGTCTGTGGAATCAGACTTCCTGCAAGAAAGACTGCCCCGCCTGCTTTAAGACTTTGTATCTCAGCCCCTTTCACAACTGAGAGAGCGTCTGCTCCTGCTAGCCTGAAAATTATTTGCTATATTTAAAGAGGCACTTCCCTTCCTTTGCCTTGCTCATGAGACAAGCCACATTGTCCCTTAAATTCTATGAAGTAGACTGGGATGTTGACTCAGTAATCCTGAGCACCACTGGGTCAGCAGCTGAATTTCTCCCAGTTGGGCCCTGACTCTCACCCATTTTCCTGTCTTGTGACCGCCTGTTTGGACTAAGCAACAGCTTGGAGGCATTTTCTGCTTGTTTTCTAAAGCCTCTAAACTTATTTACTCTCTATAGGCCCCCACTGAATATCATAAATTAATTAAACAAAACTCTGAGACCCATATATAGTTTGGCATTACAGTTTAAGAAAATTCATGGAAAAATCAGAATCAACAGCCTAATACGTTCTTCTTTCTCTCTCATGGTTTCCCCTTCCAGCTGGGATATCTGTATATGGATCCCAGCTTGGAACACAATTATTGCAGTAGGAGAGAAGAAACCAGCAGTGAGACAGATTCTCTGGCAAGTAGCTCTGCACTACCTAGGGAAGCCTGCCTCAGAGGGAGGTGTCAACAGCTGCAGACTGTCATATAAAAGACTTCCAATGGGTTAAGTAACTTTGAAGAAGCGAAATTCTGTCGTCCAATTTTATTTGTCTTTGTATCTGACTGCAAGGACTGCTACTCATTACAGAGCTGCCTAGCAGGTGCTTACAAAGTCACCGTTCTTTATATTAATCCAGACAACGGGCCATTAGGAACTGTAACTTTAGTTTTGGAGGAAAATACAATGTGCTTGGTTGCATTGAAAGAGATGTTCCCATGTTTTCCTTTCTTCTGGTTTTAAACTTGAGATCCTTTCATATCCTTTGAGATTTGGGGGTGATGGAGGGAAAGAGTCAGACAGTATCTTTTTCGATATAAATAGATTGTCACATTTTGAAAAAAGGGGGTTCTATCCTGAAAAAAGATAGAATATGAATCATTAGGATTAGCATTCCATAGTAGACCAAAGATTCTTAGGAAGAAAAATAATAGAGTTTTTTTTTAAATCTAAAATTCTAGTCATGTTAGATCACAGGAGGGATACTAACATTTTTACAGAATATTCTGCACATGTTACTTCGCTTGATTATTTCAGTGCTGCCAGATATTTTATTCTCTTTTATTAACTGCAAGCTGCAAGGATCAGAGAAGTGAAAGAAATTGTCAAAGTTGATCCAGCTACTTGGTATTGATACTCGAATCCAGATTTGATTCATGTCTGGAAGTGGAAGCTTTGTGCCAGATTCTGGGAAGATGGTATATGCCATCCCATGGACTGGGGCAGACACACAAAAGGGGATCTGCTAGAACATAATCTCCATGGACCCACACCACAACAGATATCTGTCTCTTCACTGACGAACCCGCAAGGCCTAGATAAATGTCTGGCCCATGGCAGGGCTCAATAACTGTTTATTGAAGAATTAATAATAAATAAATGGATGAACGAATAAATAAATAATTTTTGAAGCAGGAACTGGCATAGCAAAATGGCAAGCCATGTTTGATGTTGCCTTTTCAAATTTTTAACCATTTGTTTTCTTAAAGCATAAAGAAAAGCAAAAACATTTTTGTCAAACTTTGCTGTTAATACTATAACTTTTGGTTTTATCAATTTTCCATCAAAACAGTAAGCATTTTGACATTTAATAAACTTCTAAGGAAAGTGGTACAGATACTAATAATAGAGATAAAAAATTAGCTTATAATAAAACAGATGAACTATTATATATAACAATATTCTCAGTCCAATATAGAACTGCTCCCCACTGTCATATTTCTTCTACTATGTGGAACAGGAACTGGGAGGAGGTAGAGAATGATGGGTTGCAAGCAGGCTGACAATGTCATTAAGGTGGGGAGGACTATATTTATGGAAAAGTATTCCCATTTTGCCTGAGGAGAGAACATCTGCTGTGTAATAAAATTATTAGTAGTATATATGTTTCATCTTTCTCACTTGGTATGTCAACTCTTTGGTGATGTCAGATAAGAGAACTATGGGGCTTATAGACTTGAGGATCCCACACTGGGGAAAGGTAGACAACTACATTCTACTCTGAGACCTTTTTCTTTTTAACTGAAGTATAGCTGATTTACAATGCTATATTAGTTTCAGGTGTGCAACATAATAACTTGATATTTTTATAGATTACACGCTATACAAAGTTATTATAAAATATTGACTATATTCCATATGTTGTACATTACATCCTTGTAACTTATTTATTTTAGACATAATAGTTTATGTCTCTTAATCCCCTTCACCTATTTTGCCACTCCCCCACCCCACTACCCTCTGGTAACCACTAGTTTGTTCTTTGTATCTGTGAGTCTATATCTGTTTTGCTATATTTGCTCTTGGTTTTATTTTTTAGATTCCACATATAAGTGAAACATACAGTATTTGTCTTTCACTATCTGACTTATTTCACTAAATATAATACCCTTTAGGTATATCTGTGTTGTTTCCAATCGCAAAATTTCATTCTCTTTAATGGCTGAGTGAAAAGTACATTATATATGTATATACCACATTTTCTTTATCCATTCATCTGTTGATGGACACTTAGGTTGCTTCCATATCTCAGCTAAATAATGTAGCTATAAACACTGGGTGCATATATATTTTCAAATTAGTGTTTTCATTATCTTTGGATGAATACCCAGGAGTAATCTGCTGGAGCATATGGTGGTTCTAGTTCTAATGTTTTGAGCAACCTCCATACTGTTTTTCAGAGTGGTCACACCAATTTACATTCCCATCAATAGCGTACAAGGGTTCTCTTTTCTCCACACCCTCTCCAACAGTTGTTTTTTTGTTTTGTGTTTTGTTTTGTTTGTTTTTAACATCTTTATTGGAGTATAATTGCTTTACAGTGTTGTGTTAGTTTCTGCTGTCTTTTTGACAATGGCCATTCTGCCAGGTGTGAGGTAATATCTCATTATGGTTTTGATTTGCATTCCCCTGATGATTAGTGATGTTGAACATCTTTTCCTGTGCCTGTTGGCCATGTGTATGTCTTCTTTGGAAAAATGTCTATTTACGTCCTCTGCCTATTTTTTAGGCAGATTGTTTGTATTTTTTGCTATTGAGTTGTATAAGTTCTTTACATAGTTTACATATTAACCCCTTATTGGACATATCATTTGCAAAATAGCTCAGGTTATCTGAGGCAACTATTAGAAATAATACCTTATAAGTTTAACTTGAGGGAAGTAAAGTTGAACATTAACATAAAAATATATGTAGATGGTTCTTCTATCAAGTAAATAATTTAATACATGCAGTGCTGGATAAGGAAACACTGTATTTTGTACCTCTGATACTAATACACATGTGTATAAAACCTTAACACATCATTCCACTTTCTAGCATTTCCTCAATGAAAATTATTCAGAACTACTTTTAAATTTTAAAGTTTAATTTACATGTTTGTGGTTTGTTTTGTTTTAAATATTTGTAAAGAGGAAAAGTGTCAAAAAATGTACATGTTATCCTCAACAAAATAAACTACCTGGCTTTGTGCCCCAGGTCACAAGTGAGGCTGAGTCCAAACTGTCTTAGAACATAATCTTTTAAAAATTAAAGTCCTTTCCAGATATCATACAAAATCTATGATACCATTCTACAATACTAAATTTAGATTGATAAATTCAAGCAAAAATATAAGTATTATATAACCTACTTTTGAGGCTTACAGGACACAGTAAGTAATCAGCATGATTAGAGTTTGAATTTTAACTCTGTCACTTCCTACTATATAACTCTTGCCAAGTTACTTAACTACTGTGATCTTAATTTTTTTCCCCTTTTAAACCATATTGCCACTACATCATGGTATTGTTAAGAAGATTAATGAGAAAACATAATTAAAGCAACTAGTAATGTCTGCCATAAAATTGGTGTTCAGTAATATTAGCGTCATCTTTCTTTTGTTAGCATGTTCATTCCTATATAAAATATTCATAGCCTTTATAAAATTTTACAATATAAGGAGTGCAGAAATCTTCATTAATCTTCTACCTTATGTCTTAAGAACCAATTGATACTTCTTACCTGAATCGATATTTGAAAATGATTTCCACAATGTATCATTTCTTCAAATCATTTAAGTTGGCATTCTTCAGCACAGTTTTTAGTCATCAACTAGGATTAATTGGCTACCCAGAAATTTCATTCTTCCACGAAGTTAGGAAACTGAATGGTAACACTTTTCTATTAATAACTAATTTTGAAAATGAGTGTTTTGTTTATTAACCACCATAAATAATGGCAAGTATAATTCTTCTGGCTTTCTCTTTTTGTTATTATTATTATAGACTCCTAAGTTTTCATTTATTTAATATGTCTATATATTCTACAATATTTTTCTTTATGACACTCTAACAGTCAACATTTGGCCACTGTGAGATTCTTCAAGCTGAGTCTTGCCCTTTTAAGTTGATCTCTTATTTATTGAAAGCTTTCTTGCTTTCTGGCATAACAAAATATCTGAACTCAACAATATTTTCTAACCTTCTCCACTGCAATGACCTAGAAACAAAGTCATCCCATGAAAAATGAAAATTTCTAGTAACCAGATGTGACTTCTAATATAATTTCCTAAATTTGCTACTAAAAGAAATGAGGCATCCTTGAAGAAATGGTTGATTCTATGTCTCAAATAGGGAAATTCCAAGATCAGGTTTTTCAAATCCGCAATTATTAATCTTGCACAGACAGTAAAGGGCCATCAGACTTGTGAGGAAAGACAGAGGTAAAATATAAAAAAATCAACTTGTGAAAAACATATACTATATAAAAGAAGTTTAAAACATAGATATTTTAAACACACACCCATACATATATACACATATGTAGTGCACTCAGACAAATAAACAAGGTAATGTATATATGAAACAAGAATAGAGTACTAAAAATAAAGGAGTATTTGACAACAAAAAATAGCTCTTGGGAATTAAACGTATGATAGGAATTTAAACCTCCAGAAAACTAAATAAGGGGAGGAGGACCTTCAAGATGGTGGAGGAGTAAGATGTGGAGATCACCTTCCTCCCCACAAATACATCAGAAATACATCTACACGTGTAACAAGTCCTACAGAGCACCTACTGAATGCTGGCAGAAGACCTCAGACTCCCCAAAAGGCAAGAAAATCTCCACATACCTGGGTAGGGCAAAAGAAAAAAGAAAAAACAGAGACAAAAGAATAGGGGTGGGACCTGCACCTCTGGGAGGGAACTGTGAAGGAGGAAAAGTTTCCACACACTAGGAAGCCCCTTCACTGGCAGAGACGGGGGTAGACGAGGGGCGGGGGTGGAGCTTCAAAGCCACGGAGGAGAGCACAGCAACAGGGGTGCGGAGGGCAGAGCGGAGAGATTCCCGCACAGAGGATCGGTGCCGAGCAGCACTCACCAGCCCGAGAGGCTTGTCTGCTCACCCGCCGGGGTGGGCGGGGTCTGGGAGCTGAGGATCCGGCTTCAGAGGTCGGATCCCAGGGAGAGGACTGGGGTTGGCAGCGTGAACACAGCCTGAAGGGGGCTAGCGCGCCACAGCTAGCCGGGAGGGAGTCCGGGAAAAAGTCTGGAACTGCATAAGAGGCAAGAGACCATTGATTCCAGGTGCGCAAAGAGAGGGGATTCAGAGCACTGCCTAAACAAGCTCCAGAGACGGGTGCAAGCCACGGCTATCAGTGCAGACACCAGAGACAGGCATGAATGCTAAGGCTGCTGCTGCAGGCACCAAGAATCCTGTGTGCAAGCACAGGTTACTATCCACACCTCCCCTCCTGGGAGACTGTGCAGCCCGCCACTGCCAGGGTCCTGTGATACAGGGACAACTTCCCCAGGAGAACGCACGGCGCGGTTCAGGCTGTTGCAATGTCACACTGGCCTCTGCTGCCGCAGGCTCGCCCTACATACTGTACCCCTCCCTCCGTGCAGCCTGAGTGAGCCACAGCCCCCTAATCAGCTGCTCCTTTAACACCCTCTTGTCTGGGTGAAGAAGAGATGTCAGAGGGTGAACTACATGCAGATGCATTGCCAAATCCAAAGCTGAACCCCAGGAGCTGTGCAAAGAAGAGAAAGGGAAATTTCTCCCAGCAGCCTCAGGAGCAGCAGATTAAATCTCCACAGTCAACTTTTTTTTCTTTTTTTCCTTTTTTATTACTTTTTAATTTTTTAATTTTTAATAATTTTTCTATTATAATAACTTTATTTTATTTTATTATTTTCTTTCTCTCTTTTTTTCTCCCTTTTCTTTTGAGCTGTGTGGCTGACAGGGTCTTGGTGCTCCGGCCGGGTGTCAGGCCTGTGCCTCTGAGGTGGGAGAGTGGAGTTCAGGACATTGGTCCACCAGAGATCTCCTGGCTCCACCTAAAATGAAATGGCAAAAGCTCTCCCAGAGATCTCCATCTCAACGTGAAGACCCAGCTCCACTCAATGACCAGCAAGCTCCAGTGCTGGACACCCCATGCCAAACAACTAGCAAGACAGGAACAAAACCCCACACATTAGCAGAGAGGCTGCCTAAAATCATAATAAGGCCACAGACACCCCAAAACACACCACCGGATGTGGTCCTGCCCACCAGAAAGACAAGATACAACCGCATCCACCGGAACACAAGCACCAGTCCCCTCCACCAGGAAGCCTACAAAACCCACTGAACCAACCTTAGCCCCTGGGGGCAGACATCAGAAACAATGGGAACTACAAACCTGCAGCCTGCGAAAAGGAGATCCCAAACACAGTAAGTTAAGCAAAATGAGAAGACAGAGAAACACACAGCAGATGAAGGAGCAAGGCAAAAACCCACCAGACCAAACAAATAAAGAGGAAATAGGCAGTCTACCTGAAAAAGAATTCAGAGTAATGATAGTAAAGATGATCCACAATCTTGGAAACAGAATGGAGAAAATACAAGAGACGTTTAACAAGAACCTAGAAGAACTAAAGGGCAAAAAAACAATGATGAACAACACAATAAATGCAGTTAAAAATTCTTTCAAAGGAATCAAAAGCAGAATAACTGAGGCAGAAGAACAGATAAGTGACCTGGAAGATAAAATAGTGGAAATATCTACTGCAGAGCAGAATAAAGAAAAAAGAATGAAAAGAATTGAGGACAGTCTCAGAGACCTCTGGGACAACATTAAACGCACCAACATTCAAATTATAGGGGTCCCAGAAGAAGAAGAGAAAAAGAAAGGGACTGAGAAAATATTTCAAGAGTTATAGTTGAAAACTTCTCTAATATGGGAAAAGAAATAGTTAATCAAGTCCACGAAGTGCAGAGAGTGCCATACGGGATAAACCCAAGGAGAAACACGCCAAGACACATATTAATCAAGCTATCAAAAATTAAATACAAAGAAAAAATATTAAAAGCACCAAGGGAAAAGCAACAAATAACATACAAGGGAATCCCCATAAGGTTAACAGCTGATCTTTCAGTAGAAACTCTGCAAGCCAGAAGGGAGTGGCAGGACATATTTAATGTGATGAAAGGGAAAAACCGACAACCAAGCTTACTGTACCCAGCAAAGATCACATTCAGATTCGATGGAGAAATTGAAACCTTTACAGACAAGCAAAAGCTAAGAGAATTCAGCACCACCAAACCAGCTTTACAACAAATGCTAAACTAACTTCTCTAGGCAGGAAACACAAGAGAGGGAAAAGACCTACAATAACAAACCCAAAACAATTAAGAAAATGGTAACAGGAACATACATATCGATAATTACCTTAAAGGTAAATGGATTAAATGCTCCAACCAAAGACACAGACTGGCTGAATGGATACAAAAACAAGACCTGTATATATGCTGGCTACAAGAGACCGACATCAGGCCTAGGGACACATACAGACTGAAAGTGAGGGGATAGAAAAAGATATTCCATCCAAATGGAAATCAAAAGAAACCTGGAGTAGTAATTCTCATATCAGACAAAATAGACTTTTAAATAAAGACTATTACAAGAGACAAAGAAGGACACTACATAATGATCAAGGGATCAATCCAAGAAGAAGATATGACAATTGTAAATATTTCTGCACCCCACATAGGAGCACCTCAATACATAAGGCAACTGCTAACAGCCATAAAAGGGGAAATCAACAGTAACACGATCATAGTAGGGGACTTTAACACCCCATTTTCGCCTATGGACAAATCATCCAAAATGAAAATAAATCAGGAAACAGAAGCTTTAAATGACACATTAAACAAGATGGATTTAATTGATATTTATAGAACATTCCATCCCAAAACAACAAAATATACTTTCTTCTCAAGTGCTCATGGAATATTCTCCAGGATAGATCATATCTTGGGTCACAAATCAAGCCTGGGTAAATTTAAGAAAATCAAAATCGAATCAAGTATCTTTTCTGACCACAAAACTATTAGACTAGATATCAATTACAGGGATAAAAATACAAACACATGGAGGCTAAACAATACATTACTAAATAACCAAGAGATCACTGAAGAAATCAAAGAGGAAATCAATAAATACCTAGAAACAAATGACAATGAAAACACAATGACCCAAAACCTATGGGATGCATCAAAAGCAGTCTAAGAGGGAAGTTTATAGCAACACAATCCTACCTTAAGAAATAAAAAAAATCTGAAACAAACAACCGAACCGGGCTTCCCTGGTGGTGCAGTGGTTGAGAATCTGCCTGACAATGCAGGGGACATGGGTTCGAGCCCTGGTCTGGGGAGATCCCACATGCCACGGAGCAACTAGGCCCGTGAGCCACAATTACTGAGCCTGCGCGTCTGGAGCCTGTGCTCCGCAACAAGGGAGGCCACGATAATGAGAGGCCCGCACACTGAAATGAAGAGTGGCCCCCGCTTGCTGCAACTAGAGAAAGCCCTCGCACAGAAACGAAGACCCAACACAGCCATAAATAAATCAAAAAAAAAAAAAAAAAGAACTCTGTTTAATGAACTCTTTAAAAAAAAAAAAACAACCGGACCTTACACCTAAAGGAATTAGAGAAAGAAGAACAAAAAAACCTCAAAAGTTAGCAGAATGAAAGAATCATAAAAATCAGATCATAAATAAATGATAAAGAAATGAAGGAAACAATAGCAAAGATCAATAAAACTAAAAGCTGGTTCTTTGACTGGTCTGCAGGGCAGAGGTAGCGACACAGATGTAGAGAACAAACATATGGACACCAAGTGGGAAATGTGGGGGGGGGGGTTGCGGTGATGAATTGGGAGATTGGGATTCACATATATACAATGATTTGTAAAGATGGATAACTAATAAGAACCTGCTATATAAAAAAATGAATAAAATAAAATTCAAAAATTCAAAAAAATGAAAATAAAATAAATAAAAGCTGGTTCTTTGAGAAGATAAACAAAATTGATAAACCATTAGCCAGACTCATCAAGAAAAAAAGGGAAAAGACTCAAATCAACAGAATTAGAAATAAAAAGGGAGAGCTTCCCTGGTGGTGCAGTGGTTAAGAATCCACCTGCCAATGCAGGAGACATGGGTTCGAGTACTGGTCCAGGAAGATCTCACATGCCACAAAGCAACTAAGCCTGTGTGCTATGGCTACTAAGCCTTCACTCTAGAGCCCACAAGCCACAACTACTGAGCCCGTGTGCCAGAACTGTGGAAGCCCGTGCGCCTAGAGCCCATCAACAAGCTCTTCAACAAGAGAAGCCACTGCAATAAGCAGCTTGCACACCGCAATGAGAAGCCTGCGCACTGCAATGAAGAGTAGCCCCCATTCGCCGCAACTATAGAAAAGCCCAAATGCAGCAATGAAGACGCAATGCAGCCAAAACTAAATTAATTAAATAATTAATTTTAAAAAAAAAGAAATGAAAAAGGAGAAGTAACAACTGACACGGCAGAAATACAAAGGATCATGAGAGATTACTACAAGCAACTATATGCCAGTAAAATGGACAACCTGGAAGAAGTGGACAAATTCTTAGAAAAGCACAACCTTCTGAGACTGAACCAGGAAGAAATAGAAATATAAACAGACCAATCACAAGCACTGAAATTGAAACTGTGATTAACAATCTTCCAAAAAACAAGAGCCCAGGACCAGTTGGCTTCACAGGTGAATTCTATCAAACATTTAGAGAAGAGCTAAAACCTATCCTTCTCAAACTCTTCCAAAATATAACAGAGGGAGGAACACTCTCAAACTCATTCTATGAGGCCACCATCACCCTGATACCAAAACGAGACAAATATGTCACAAAAAAAGAAAACTATAGGCCAATATCACTGATGAACATAGATGCAAAAATCCTCATCAAAATACTAGCAAACAGAATCCAACAGCACATTAAAATGGTCATACACCATGATCAAATGGGGTTTATCTCAGGAACGTAAGGATTCTCCAATATATGCAAATCAATCAATTTGATACACCACATTAACAAATTGAAGGATAAAAACCATATGATCATCTCAATAGATGCAGAAAAAGCTTTTGACAAAATTTAACACCCATTTATGATAAAAACCCTCCAGAAAGTAGGCATAGAGGAAACTTACCTCAACATAATAAAGGCCATATATGACAAACCCACAGCCAACATTGTTCTCAATGGTGAAAAACTGAAACCATTTTCACTAAGACCAGGAACAAGACACGGTTGCCCACTCTCACCATTATTATTCAACATAGCTTTGGAATTTTTAGCCACAGCAATCAGAGAAGAAAAAGGAATCCAAATCGGAAAAGAAGAAGTAAAGCTGTCACTGTTTGCAGATGACATGATACTATACATAGAGCATCCTAAAGATGCCACCAGAAAACTACTAGAGCTAATCAATGAATTTGGTAAAGTAGCAGGATACAAAATTAATGCACAGAAATCTCTTGCATTCCTATACATTAATAATGAAAAACCTGAAAGAGAAATTAAGGAAACACTTCTATTTACCACTGCAAGAAAAAGAATAAAATACCTAGGAATAAACCTACCTAAGGAGACAAAAGACCTGTATGCAGAAAACTATAAGACACTGATGAAAGAAATTAAAGATGATACAAACAGATGGAGAGATACACCATGTTCTTGGATTGGAAGAATTAACATTGTGAATAAGACTATACTACCCAAAGTAATCTACAGATTCAGTGCAATCCCTATCAAACTACCAATGGCATTCTTCACAGAACTAGGACAAAAAATTTCACAATTTCTATGGAAACACAAAAACCCCGAATAACCAAAGCAATTTTGAGAACGAAAAACGGAGCTGGAGGAATCAGGCTCCCTGACTTCAGATTATACTACTAAGCTACAATAATCAAGACAGAATGGTACTGGCAATAACACAGAAATATAGACAAGGGGAACAGGATAGAAAGCCCAGAGATAAACCCACGCACATATGGTCACTTTATCTTTTATATGAAGGAAAGAATATACAATGGAGAAAAGACAGCCTCTTCAATAAGTGGTGCTGGGAAAACTGGACAGCTACATGTAAAAGAATGAAATTAGAACACTCCCTCACACCATACACACAAATAAACTCAAAATGGATTAAAGACTTAAATGTAAGGTCAAACACTATAAAACTCTTAGAGGAAAACATAGGCAGAACACTCTATGACATAAATCACAGCAAGATCCTTTTTGACCCACCTCCTAGAGAAATGGAAATAAAAATAAACAAATGGGACCTAATGAAACTTAAAAGCTTTTGCACAGCAAAGGAAACCATAAACAAGATAAAAAGACAACCCTTAGAATGGGAGAAAATATTTGCAAACGAAGCAACTAACAAAGGTTTAATCTCCAAAATATACAAGCAGCTCATGCAGCTCAATATCATAAAAATAAAAACTCAATCCAAAAATGGGCAGAAGACCTAAATAGACATTTCTCCAAAGAAGATATACAGATTGCCAACAACACATGAAAGGATGCTCAACATCACTAGTCATTAGAGAAATGCAAATCAAAACTACAATGAGGTATTACCTCACACCAGTCAGAATGGCCATCATCAAAAACTTTACAAACAATAAATGCTGGAGAGGGTGTGGAAAAAAGGGAATGCTCTTGCACTGTTGGTGGGAATGTAAGTTGATACAGCCACTATGGAGGACAGTATGGAGGTTCCTTAAAAGACTAAAAATAGAACTACCATATGACCCAGCAATCCCACTACTGGGCATATACCCTGAGGAAACCATAATTCAAAAACAGTCGTGTACCACAATGTTTATTGCAGCTCTATTTACAATAGCCAGGACATGGAAGCAACCTAAGTATCCATCGACAGATGAATGGATAAAGAAGATGAGGCACATATATTCAATAGAATATTACTCAGCCATAAAAAAAACACAAAATTGAGTTATTTGTAGTGAGGTGGATGGACCTAGAATCTGTCATACAGAGTGAAGTAAGTCAGAAAGAGAAAAACAAATACCGTATGCTAACACATATATATGAAATCTAAAAAAAAAAAAAAGTCGTTCTGAAGAACCTAGGGGCAGGACATGAATAAAGATGCAGACAAATAGAATGGACTTGAGGACACTGGGAGGGGGTAAGGTAAGCTGGGCGGAAGTGAGAGAGTGGCATTGACATATATACACTACAAAATGTAAAACAGATAGCTAGTGGGAAGCAGCCACATAGCACAGGGAGATGAGCTCGGTGCTTTGTGTCCACCTGAAGGGGCGGGATAGGGAGGTTGGGAGGGAGATGCAAGAGGGAGGGGATATGGGGATATATGTATATGTATAGCTGATTCACTTTTTTATACAGCAGAAATTAACACAACATTGTAAAGCAATTATACTCCAATAATGATGTTAAAAAAATTAAAGATAAAAGAATAAAAATTTGAACCCCCCCAAAAAAATATATATAGTTTTCAACTTAAAAAAATAAATGATTTCTTTTCCATGATTCCTTCCCCACAATTCCTATAAATTTTTTTCTTATATCCATTCAATTTTTGTCTCACTCTTGTCCTCTTTCTCATATGGATAAAACACTCATTCTTTGTTAGAGCAAAATTGCACTTTTTCCCTTAAAAAAAACATACTCTGAAGGTAGTAGTAAAAAGCTACAAAGTTTCAGTAATAAGATAAATAAGTACTAGGGATGTAATGTACAACATGATAAATATAATTAGCACTGCTGTATGTTATATATAAGAAAGTTGTTAAGCAAGTGGATCCCGGGAGTTGTCATCACAAGAAAAGTATTTTTTCTTTTTCTTTGATTTTGTATCTATATGACATGCTGGGTGTTCACTAGACTTATTGTGGCAATAATTACATCACGTATATAACTCAAATCATTATGCTGTACACTTTACACTTATACAGTACTATATGTCAATTATATCTCAATAAAACTGGAAGAAAAAACCAAACAAACAAAAAACAGAAAAACTAAATAAGGGGATTTCATATGAAGAATAAAATAGAGAAAGAGAGAGAGATTAAATGAGCATAGAAAATATAAGTAAATTGGAGTACCATTCCTGGATATCCAAATTGAAAATAACAGAATTCCAGAAAGAAAGAATTAAAAAAATGGAAAAAAAACAATCACTAAAATCTTTTTTAATAGTCCCAGGACATAAAAATCAATGTTACCAAATTGAATAGGCCTACAGAGCACATAGAACAATGGATGTGAACAAACAAACACCCATGCCCATAATCAGGAAATTATATATCACTGAAGTACTAAGGGTGGAGGGGAACAAGTCATATACAAAGAAGAGCAGAATGTCTTCAGACTTCTAAACAATAAAGCTGGAAGCAATACCTTCATCATGCTAAAGGAAAACTAATTCCCATCTAGTGAAATTATCAGGCAAGTAAGTAGACCAGTCAGGTCTCAAAATTTGCCTCCCATGTACTCTTTCTCAAGATGCTCCAGGAGACCAGGTTCTAACAGCATGAGTGAGTAAACTAAGAAAAATCATGTGGACAGACTCAAAAGAAACACACATGGAAAGTTGCCATTAAATCATTTTTAGCCTGAGCTGAGAATATCCTGGTTAGTTGGGTCCAGAATCTTATCTACATTTGGCTTGTCTTGACCATATGCAAATGAATTTCTCCTCTTCCCTCTATGATCTGTCTTCTGGAAGAGCTAAAAACATTCATCTTTACTCCACAGAGGTGTTCTGTTTCAACTTACTTCTGGAAGCTGCCAATGCACTATACCTGAGCAGGTGACCTGAAGGCCATGAATCATTTGCAAATTAGTCTGGACTCCTGTCCTTGGTCACTGGCTTCTACAGGGAAGGCTTTTAAAACATTTTCAAGGAAATGCCACCAAGACACAGGGGCTCTGCTCATCTAACTTATCTTTTCCTGCTACCCTTCAATTAATACTATTATCATTGCCCTTCTTAACACATCTAGGCTTGTGCTTAGTATCCATCTTTTCAAAACTAAACAATATATTGTTTATTGACATATACATGGACAGTGAACTTACAAAGAAATACAAGGATATAATCAGCACAAAGATTAGGATAATAGTTACTCTGGTGGAATAAGAGGTATGTGACTAAACTGGAGTACTCAGATACTTCTAAACTATGGAAAATGATTTCTTCCTATAAGCAGATGATATTTGTTACTTTTATTATTACTTTGCTCTAAATTATACATATAATTATGGACCTTTTTCTAAGGGTAAGATATATTTGTTACACACATACACACACAAACAATTTCTTCCTACACTTAAAATTTTCTGGATTAGAAATTCTAATCAAGTCCTTCACACAATGAATGAACGGTAATTTACTCAAGGCAATTCATCACAAAGAAATAAAGATTCCAGAATGTCTATAAAGTAAAAGAAAAACAAAAGAGCAGGACTCACAATGGCATTGGACTTCTTATCAGTAATTTTGCAATATTTAAGATAAAAAGGAAATGTCTCTAAAAAGCTGAAGAAAAGGTATTTTGAACTTGGTTGAAGAGTCCAACTATCAGTTAAGTATGAAGACATTTTAAAAGTTGAAGTGAAAAGAAATACTCTTGTTTCACTTTATTCTTAGGAGCTATTGAGGATTTGCTCAAGAAAAATGATCATGCAACAGAAAAGATCATATGGAACCAAGGAAAAAGGGGTTTCAACACAGAAGAGAAGTGTCAATGAAGAAGATTTCCAGTACAAAAGTGGGCAATAGGCTCAAAGAGTTGTTTACCTTGGAGCAGGTGCAAAGAGTACTCTGGAAAGGAAGAATCCAATCAAGAAAGTTAATCAATTAATTGATTTTCCTATATATTCAAGAATTTGGAAAATCACACTGTGATGTGTTCAACAGGTTGAATATTATGTTTGGTAATGTAGATAGAAAAAAAAAAACCCAAGGCAATTGCTAAGTCTCAGAAAAAGAAAAAATATATAAAGTGATTATTGTATGCCACTCACTTTGTAGTGAGCAAGATATAGGTAACATAATAAATTAAACATGAACATTTAACTGACCTCAACATTATGATACAATTTATCTGAAGTTGGAGGAGGGAGGGTAGAGATGGAATATAAAGAAAAATCCCATTTATGAAAATATGAAGTCAATATAAATTATATATAATCATATGTATCATTTTTTTATAAAGGCAACTTTGAACTAAGCATGTTATTATTACTTAGAATTAGAAAGCTTATTCCAGTAGAAACAACTGAAAGAGATTGAAAACTCCATTTCTTCTACTTGGTTGTATATTAGTAGCACTTCCTATACTTCAGGACAATTTAATTTTTAATGATTGGCACATACTACTTTGATTAAAATAACACTTATAATAAACAATCATAAATACCACCAAAATGAAAACTTTAATTTCTCTGGATTATGAAAACCAAGAACACAAAAGTCAAACTAATGGATTCTTAAGTGATGACTCATTGTGGAACATAATTAAATGGGGAGTTTCTCCTCATGCCCATTGACTCTTACTGAATATCCATTATTCCATAGCAGAAAATGGATTCTTAAAATTAAGCTTCTTGATAATCATGTAGAATACATATATTGGGTTGGCCAAAAGGTTCATTCGGTTTTTTCTGTAAGATGGCTCTAGTAGCTCTTAACTGTCTTTAACTTCATTCGAAACAATTTTGTTAGATTGCATGTGACAGCTGTCATATCAGCATGCATTTAAAAAAAAGACATCAAAGTGGTGAACTTTTGTATAGCCATTTTAATATTGAAGATGGAAGAAAAAAGCAACATTTTTGGCATATTATGCTTTATTACTTCAAGAAAGGTAAAACGCAACTGAAATGCAAAAAAAGATTTGTGCAATGTATGGAGAAGGTGCTGTGACTGATTGAACATGTCAAAAGTGGTTTGCGAAGTTTAGTGCTGGAGATTTTTCCCTGGATGATGCTCCACGGTCGGGTAGACCAGTTGAAGTTAATAGCGATCAAATCAAGACATTAG
This sequence comes from Balaenoptera acutorostrata, assembly GCF_949987535.1. Lineage (NCBI taxonomy): Eukaryota > Metazoa > Chordata > Mammalia > Artiodactyla > Balaenopteridae > Balaenoptera > Balaenoptera acutorostrata. Next base: position 22,758,243 of record NC_080072.1, read on the forward strand.
TTGAGAACAATCAACGTTATACCATCCGGCAGATAGCCGACATACTCAAAATATCCAAATCAAGCGTTGAAAATAATTTGCACCAGCTTCGTTATGTGAATCGCTTTGATGTTCGGGTTCAACCTAAGTTAAGGGGAAAAAAACTTCTTGACCGCGTTTCCATGTGCTATTCTCTACTTAAACATAATGAAAATGTTCCGTTTTTAAAACAAATTGTGATGGCCAATGAAAAGTGGATACTGTACAATAATGTGGAATGGAAGAGATCGTGGGGTGAGTGAAATGAACCACCACCAACCACACCAAAGGCCAGTCTTCATCCAAAGAAGGTGATGTTGTATACATGGTGGGATCGGAAGGGAGTCCTCTACTATGAGCTCCTTCCGGAAAACCAAACGATTAATTCCAACAAGTACTGCTCCCAATTGGACCAACTGAAAGCAGCACTCGATGAAAAGAGTCCAGAATTTGTCAACAGAAAACGCATAATCTTCCATCAGGATAACGGAAGACTGCACGTTTCTTTGATGGCCAGGCAAAAACTGTTACAGCTTGGCTGGCAAGTTCTGATTCATCCGTTGTATTCACCAGACATTGCATCTTCGGATTTCCACTTATTGAGGTCTTTACAAAATTCTCTTAATGGAAAAAATTTCAATTCCCTGAAAGACCGTAAAAGGCACCTGGAACAGTTCTTTGCTCAAAAGGATAAAAAGTTTTGGGAAGATGGAATTACGAAGTTGCCTGAAAAATGGCAGAAGGTAGTGGAACAAAAGGGTGAATACGTTGTTCAGTAAAGTTCTCAGTGAAAATGAAAAATGTGGCTTTTATTTTTACTTAAAAACCAAAGGCACTTTTTGGTCAACCCAGTGTATTTTTAAAGTAAACAAAATGTATAACCTGAAGATCAGATTTTTCTTCTGCTACAGAAACTCTTTAACTGAACAGTCTGTTAAAGAATCAGAAATGTATTAAAGCACTTTAGTTCCAGGGAAAAATAAATGACTTCACATCTCTTCTCTACTTTCAAGTGCTAACTATGCTTTATTACTCCACAGGGTCTATTTCACTGGGAAAGGCTAACACTTTTGAAAAAGCTGTTCCCTCTGTATTTAGAATTTATTCATGAATAGGTTATGTGTGGTACTTAGGTAAATTCTTGTCAATTACACTCATTGCTATATTTCCATCATATGTGTAAACTGATGAACTTAGAACTAAATAAAATATAATTCATATTTACCATTTCAGAGTACTAAAACAATGTGTTGCCCCTGGTGGAGGAGGAGATTATATAGACACTCAGCTGCATTCCTAACAGTTATTTAGAGCACATAATATGATAGTCAATGTGGGTAATCCCAAAAACAAATCAGGTACACACCTGTGCTCTCAGAGCTGGCATTTTTTTCGGGAGATACAGGCACAAATAACCACAACCCAAGTTAGATTTGACAGGCACTCTGGCAGAAACATAAACAAGTGCTGGGGCAATACTGAAAAAAGAGAAAATATTTACTCTAAGGAACAGAAAATTAAGAAATTTTACTGAAGGCTTCCAGGCAAGGTGCCCTACAGATGGCATCTGGAATGAGACTTAAATGATAAGTAAAATTGTCTTGTCAGCTGAACACTGAGTACATTTCAAATTTTTACGACCTTGTTTGCCTTGCCATACAGACATGGATTATGTGTTTAAGGGAGTTTTTCTTAATATTACATACACCAAGAGCTTACTTCACTGTTGCTGTATCAGGCAAAAGCTTTAATTTCTTGCTACTATTCCATCTCTGGGTCTACACAGCATTGCACAACCACCTCTCTTTTACTTTGCTTTCCTACTTTTTTGTATGTGTCTATCATTTTATGTGGTTCACACCACTAGTATGGTCTGATTATGGTATGATTTTCTTTGACCCTATGTCATTAAATAAACACAACTGCCTATTTTGTATACAAATAATATGTTTCGATAAATACCTAATAAGAAGTCCTTTACAGACGGCAGTAAATGTTTCCAAAGCCCTATTTGAATGTAATTTCTGATGTTAAATACCTTCTTATCCAGTTAATATTGGCCTTTTTCTCATTTCTCTTTTAGAGGTGATGCCTCTTACAGTAATGAATATATTGTGATTCTGATAGTACCAACTTTTAGGGGGGAAAAGAGGGCAAACAAGCAGCACTGTAAAAAAGTTCCTCTCACACCCACTGCAAGCATTAGGATAGATTAACTGCTACTAGAGTAATTACAGACCATATTTACTAAAGGGAGGTAGAAACTGCACGTGACTTTCTTTAAGCTTAACCCAGGCAATCAAAATGAAAACCATAACATAATCAATATTCAGTAAATGTGTTTGGCTTGTTCATTGATCAGGAGTAGCCTGTCTTTTAAATATTTAATGGAAAATCTAATAGTAATTGAGTTCTTACCCAAATATGTCTATTTTTTCCCCTTCTCTACACAAGAATTCCCTTTCCCCTGGGTTGGTTTGCTTTGGTTTTGTTTTTGTTTTTTTTTTTGTAGCTAGAAAGTGCTGTGTGTCTAGTTTGGACCAAGTAAATGCCAGAACACTTAACTGAGAAGAAAGGTCCTCTCCAGCTCTCTGCCCCCATGACAGTGACCCGCAATATTTGAGCAATGGTTGCTGCTCCATAATCTAGCCGACGAACCACAAACGGCTTAACAAGAAATAAGCCTTTTTCTTTTTACATTTTTGCAAATGCTTTTTTTCTTTTTAACATCTTTATTGGAGTATAATTGCGTTATGATGGTGTGTTAGTTTCTGCTTTATAACAAAGTGAGTCAGCTACATATACATATATACTCGTATCTCCTCCCTCTTGCGTCTCCCTCCCACCCTCCCTATCCCACCCCTCTAGGTGGTCACAAAGCACCGAGCTGATCTCCCTGTGCTATGCGGCTGCTTCCCACTAGCTATCTATTTTACGTTTGGTAGTGTATATATGTCCATGCCACCCTCCCACTTAGTCACAGCTTACCCTTCCTGCCCACCCCCCACATCCTCAAGTCCATTCTCTAGTAGGAACATGGGGAATATAACCAATATTTTATAAAAACTATAAATGGAGTATAACCTTTAAAATGTGCGAATCACTATATTGTACACCTATAATATATAACATTGTACATCAATTACACTTCAATAAAACTTTTTTTTAATGATAATAAATAAATAAATAAATAAGCCCTTGTTCAAAGTGCCAATTTGGGATTGTTTTCTTGCCACAGACTAGCCCATTGTGATAGACTGACACTGAGAGGAAGAGGAAGATATTTGACTTTTCAAACCCTGAGGGCTGAGTCATTAGTCAGGGGCTCCTGGCAAAAGAGAAAGCAGAAGCATTCCATTCACTTCAACCTGAGGGGCCTGGTGTGTGCCCCCAATTTCACTTCCTTGATTTCACTCTTGCTGTGACATGGTCTAGATTTTGAAGTTCAGCCTGCAGTCACGTTTGTATTGGTCATAATGGTATTGCTCATAACAGTGGGTTTATTGTCGTTTCTGTTTGTTTTCTTAAGTTATTGCTAAATAAAGAAAATCAAGGTTCAAGATATGTATTTAAGTTGTGAGTGTCTGTGTGTGTCTCTGTGTGTTGTGTGTATATGTAGTTCATTTCTGTCTCCTCTTTTAGAACTCAGGAAATCTACATTCAGGCCGTATCTGCCCACTGCAAAAATCTACAGAGCCAAGGTGCCTCTGTCACTCTGTCATTTCCCGACACTGATTCTGAGCACAGGCTGCCATTCAGCATCATACCTGCGCTGCTGCTTCTCTTGTAGAATCAAGAGGACACTGAAATATTTCTCACACTCATTTCTCTGCATGAAGTGGGAATATGATGGAGAGACCAGGAAGGCCACAGTCTTCAAGAAAAATGAGAGGGACTGGATTTCTTTGTGGAAGTGAAGACGAATTTTTGTACCTGAACTACTTCACTCATTTTTGTTACTGGTCTAGGCCCAGTGCACATTAAAGATATCAACTTTGCTCTATTTGATTCCTAACATCTATTTGAAGACATTCTGGGGGTATCTTCAAGTCATCTACTTGGTTAATATAAAATTCAAAAATTTTATTTCAAATCAAAGTAAAATATGTATTATACATCTGTAACTGAGAAATATGATGAAAATAAATTGCATTCTTGTGTTCACCTCACAAATACTTAGATAACGTAGAGTACTGGTTAGGAGTAAGGACAATTAAACCGAACAGCCTTGTAAGCAGCTCTCTGCAGGAAACAGCTGTCTGCAGGAGGCCCTCTGTCTTGTCACTTTAGCAAGCTATTTTTAACTAAACCCCAGCCCAAACACACCTTTCAAATTTTTTGATCACACAAAGCCTCGCCTAACCTGTTGATTCTTTCCTTAGATTAAAGAAGTAGAAACGAAGAATAAATAATTAACAGATGACTAGATTTTTTCCCCAGCTTCCCCTTCAGTAATCTCCCAAGCCCACTGTGTGAACAAGACAGCAAGGAGTCGACAAGCCTGCACACAGTGGGAGATGGCCAAGAGTCTGACCCCCTACCTCAGTGATTAACTGAGATCATTTCCCCTTTTTCCCTTGAAAAATTTTCATGGTCCAGCAGAGTCTTTGGAGTTGGTTCTGGGACACAAGTCCACCTTCTGCCTAGGTTGCAGGCCTCCTGAATAAAGTAACCTTTCCATTCCTACCAGCACTTGCCTCTCGAGTATTAGCTTTCAAGCAGTGAGCAGCTGAATCCGAGTTGGAATCCTGCCTCTGATACTTGTTAATTTTTTGACTTGGGCACGTTTCTTAGTCTCTCTGTGCCTTGAAAACCCTCACTACAAATGGAGATACTGATAGCGTCCACTTCAGAGAGTGCTGAGAGCTAAATGAGTCAACATCAGTAAAGTGCTTCACACAATGCTTGGCAAATAGTAAGCATTATACACATATTTATCAAATACAAACTCTGTTTCTGTGGTTTAGAAAGAATCATTCTGTTGCTTACATTCCTACAGCAACTTTTGATTTGTCAGACATCACTATGAATCAGTTCACCATCTTTAACTGTAGTTGCTTATGAATCTGTATCCCTAGAATGAAATGGGTCCTCTGGCCTTTAAATTTTTGTCCTTTGTCCCTTGAGCAATGCCAGAAACCAAATAGGGAATTAATAAGTATCTGTTGAATAAAAATCTTAAAAAGATATGCCAGTCACACTATTCCATTGCCAATGAGGGGGTTAGCCATAGATGACATTTAGTTAGGTAACATCTTCCCCCAAGGGCTGAAGACCTGGATGAAATGGATATGCCCTCAAATGTTGAAAACATGCAAGAATTGCAAGTGAGTGTTCCAGCAACACATTCTATTGAAATTTGAAGTTGTTTATTGATCAAATTACTATCATTTCAACTGAATTACCATGAAAGCCACAGTGATTTGAGGAGTCAGAAAGTCTCATTTATAATACTAGTTTCATCAGGAATTTGCCATGTCCTTAAAACTCTCTCTCTCACACACACACATACACCCCGCAAGAAGATTTAATTTTTGTTAGCTTTACCAACATATAAAATGGTGAAAATAACAGCAACAATTATCCCAGGTAAATAGTTAACTGCTGCCTGTAAAGTATTTGCAAATACAAGGTACCATGTAAATTTTTAATAGTAGTAATTGGTAAAGCCTAGAGATTTTAAAAGTAAAATCTACTCAGCTCAGTTGATTTCTGCCATTTTAAATATATAAAACTTCTTTATCTACAGTTTCTATTTGCTAACCAAATGACAATGTACAAAATGCAAGCACTCAGGTAATTTAAGACTGCATCACTCATTTGCACATTGAAAGAGCCTTTTAAAACCATTACCTACTATCATGTAAATATCGATGCATACAATTCTTACCCTGTAAAATATTTACTGAAAATTTTATGGGCTTCACTTACACTGGATCCATTAGATACCCAGTTTGCTGTTAGGACCAACAATAGGGTATTTTACTTAGCAGAGAAGTATCATTCCACAAATATGGCAAACCACAAGAAAAGTCACACATCACAAAAGCTATTAGAAAACTTTATACAAATTAGCCAGATAAGTCACTGGAGAAGTTCTGCACAGGAGTCTTGAGAGCTTGGTAGGCATCGTTATAACGCAAAATGGGAGACAGCATGCATGGTTCAACCTAAAATCCTTTCCATCACAAAGGAGGTAATTCAGTAGTCTTGGACTAGATTTAGAAATATGAAAGACTCCAGTAAATCTGACGTTTACTATTTTTAACTGCCTCTCCTAACATCTTGACATCTGCCAACATCATTAAGTGTTGGGTTCAAACGAACAGGCTTTTAGACTCAAACCCTAGTATTTCCATCTCCTTGCAGCACGGCCTTGGACAAAACACATGTCCTATCTGTGCCTCAGCTCCCTCATCTATAAAATGAAAAGGGTGTTAAACCTGTCATACAGTGTTATTGTCAGTTATCAAATGAAATAAACTTTGCTAAGTGCTTAAAAACATTCCTGCCAAATGTAACTCCTCAAGGTGTGTGAATATGTGTATGTTCATCTAATAAATACGCTGAACAGAAGGGGACTGAAGGCAGAGTTGGTAAACTTGGAGAGACAGACTTTAGTTTGACATTGACGGTGCAGCAAAAGTAACCTGACCATATCATTCAAACTAGCTTAGATACTTTTGTTGGTCTTTGTATTTCTACAAATTCCTTTCACTGCCCCACTCCCAACAACAAAAAATTAGTACACTTCATAACGAGTAACAAACTAGTTATCTGGTGTAGAGAAAATAAAAAGAAATTTAAAGTTGTTTGGATGAAATACTTAATTTTTTTTTACCTGCTCCATTAGTTTCTAGACTGAAATGGCCAGAAATATATTTTTTAAGCCAAATCTGTCAGATGCCCAAGAATCATGGTTTAGATTTTCAATATAAAAGAGGGATTAAAAGTATGGAATTTGGAGTGAAAAGGCCTTGCTTTAAATCCAGTTTTCTCTACTTTCTGGTGTGCGGCTTTAAGCAAATTTCTTCAGTGCCAAGAGCCTCAGTTTATTCACATAAAATGTAAATCATAAAACTTACCTGATTGAAATATTGCGAGAAATAAATCAAAATTTTGAGAATTAAATTAAATCAAACAATGTATGTAAAGCACTTCACCTTGCTCCTATGAAACTTAATCATTAGAAGCTTATTATATCATTACAGTATTTATCTTAACTATTTCAATCCTTCAACACATTTTAATATTTTGAGAAACAATAATTTTTTCCAAATGAGCAAACAATGAGGAGTATCAGTTTTCTTGATAATGATTTTCTAGAACGGCACTACTCAAAGTGTGGACTCTGGACGAGCAGTATCAACATCACCTTGACCCTTGTTAGAAATGCAAATCCCTGGCCCCCACCCCCAAGTTACTGAATCAAAATATCTGGGGATGGGGCCCAGGGACCTGTTTTAACAAGCTCTCCAGGTGACCCTTAGGATGTTAATTTTGAGAAGCGCTGATCTAGAGTAGCAGAATTACCAGTATCCTCATAGGACTGTCTCAGATAATTGTGTAAGCTAGAGTAGGGGTTGGTACACTTCTCAAAAGGCCACACAGTCAATCTTTTAGGCTTCGTGGGCCATATAGTCTCTGCCACAAGTACTCATTTCTGCTATTGAAGTGTAACAGCAACCATACATAATACGTTAACAAATAAGTATGTCTTTGTTCCAACAAAACTTTACTTACTATAATAGGTAGCAGGCTATAGTTTGCTGACTCTTATATCCTGTTAGGCTTGTGTACTACACAGTCTACATAATTAACAGATTGAATGATTGCATCCCTCCCAAAATTCATATGCTGAAGCACTAACCCCCAGTGTAATGTTATTTAGAGGTGGGTCTTTGGAAGGTAATTAGGTTTAGATGGGGTCATAAGGGTGGGACCCTCATGAGATTAGTGTCCATATAAGAAGAATATACACCCAGGGAAAGCCATCTAAGGACAAAAGGAGAAGGCAGCTGTCTACAAACCAGGAAGAGAGTCTTCACCGAGAACAGACTCTGCCAGCACCTTGACTGTAGACTTCCCAGCCTCCAGAACTATGAGAAATTAATAACTGTTATTTAAACCACCAAGACAACAGCATTTTGTGATCACAACCTGAGCTAAGACAATAACCGTATGTACTGGTGCTGTTCCTGTGTTCAAGGAAGAAATTCCGCAGTATACAGACACTACCAGATGAATTCAGGGAAGCATTTTTAATTTACCCAGGCATTATTCCTTTGGTCTGTTACATGATCCCTTGGTTTGTAACATGATCTATTAGCAAGTCATTAAAGGGCTGTCCATTCTACCTTATGACTAGCTGTGCACTGTTAACTGTGAGAGTATTCAAAATCAAGGACACTTGGGTGACTGTAATACGGGTTATGCAAAAATAACCCCAATAATGACTTTGGTGGTCTCTGTGATTTTAATTTATGAAATGCAATCAATGTCTTCTGTTCCTTGGAAAATGAGAATTTCTTGGATTATTTCTCTCTTTTTCTCAAGAAGAGTACAAGTAGTTCCACTTATAAAAAAATCAAGATTTTCTTACTACTTTTTCACTCTGGAAAGGTAGTTGACAAGGAGAGGGTAGAGGGCTTTTACATTCAAACAGTAACTCAGCTTCAAGCAATACTGGTGACATTTTAGAGGAGAAAAATGCCAGTATTAATTTATCAAACAAATTCTCAGGGTCATTTAAAAACATATTCCAGTTTCCCAGAATTTAATCTAGTTCTTGGAAACAAGTACCTCCCTAGAAAATGATGCTTCTCCATTCACCACCTATGTGGGCTCAACCTGGGCAGAGTGGGTGAGCCATCCCAGATCCCGGTCCTCCTTGTGGCCTTGCACAGAGTAGGTGCTCCAAAGCATTTGATAAATAAAATTAACTTCCCAACTCAAAATACCATAAGCCAACCTAGAGTTTCATAAGGATAAATACAGAGACCCATTTGAAAGCTATTTTTCTGAAAAAGTTTTGCTATTAAGTATTTTACTATTCAAGGAGCCAAAAGACATAGCAAATTAATTCTGACCTTTGATTTAGAAGCCAAGTAATTCAGTGCTTCAAGATTTCATTTATTCATCTATTCTTTCTCTCAGAAAACATTTATTTGAAAACAAAGATTCATAAAAAGAAATCCTGTTTTCAAAAACTGCATGATATACTGAGAAAGTCAACACACAAACAAATACTTACAATATAGCATGATAAGTATGTTCTGAGAACAAAGGAGAATTTCACTATCTCTTACCAGAGCGGATAAAAAAGTTTCAGAAAAGAGATTTATTGAATAATATATAGTCAGTGTCTGACAGGTGTCAGGCATTATTTTAAGCAATGGGGATACTTTAGTGAACAAAAAAAGAAAGCAAAACAAAACAAAAAAATAACACCTGATAGAAATTCTCACCTTCATACAGGTTACAATCTAGTGGCTGGTGAAGCAGACTGTAAACAATGTATATACTAAAGAAGTAAATCATGTAGTATGTTAAAAGGGATCTGCAGTATTGAAAAATAGCACAAGGCAAAAGAGATCAGAGGCACATTTCTCCCAGGGCTGAAATAAATCCTATTAGGGTAACATGCCATGAGTCATGATAATGAGTGTGGAAAGCATGAATGACCACCTGTTAATTAGTATAATTGATAATAAAACGATTGCTAGTGTAACTTTCTATGAAACTGTTTGTACTACTGCTTACAGGACTTCCAAAAAAGCATATTTTGAATCTGAGGCTCACTCCGGATCATAGGACACTACTAGCCACTAGAGTTAATACAAATAGAAGGAAAAATAATCCTAATTTTAAGTCTATCAAATGGTGTAGTGCTGGGATTGGTGTTCAAATTGTTAATGCTAAAGTAAGAGACAGAATAGGCGCAATTAATGACTCATTGTTCTAATGAAGTTAGAGGTCCAAGTAGTTATTTAATATATAATTTTATGGAATCTGTAACTGGGTTGCAGTAATTTGTATGGACCTACAGTATCTGGTTGTTTCCATAATTGTGTACAGCCTAAAATAAGGGTCAGCAAATGTTTTCTCTAAAGGGATAGACAGTAAATATTTTAGACGTTGCTGGTCATACAGTCTCTGTTACAACCACTCAGCTCTGCCACTGTACCACAAATGTTGCCAAAGACAATATGTAAACAAACAGACATGGCTGTGTGCCAATAAATTTTTATATGGATTCCAACATTTGAATTTCATATAATTTTCACTCATCATAAAATAGTTCGATTTTTTTAACCATTTTAAAATGAAAAAAAAAAATGAGAGACATTCTTAGCTCACAGACTGTACAAAAACAGATAAATGGTTAGAAGCGCCCTGTTGGTTGAAGTTTGCCAATCCCAGGCCCATTACTTTTCATTCAATCAGTGTTAGAAAAGCTATGGAAAATATGATTGGGACAATAGGTAACAAAAGGCTGAGTAAAAATATACCTCTTAAGATGTCGAGTTGGAGCTGAAGCTCTGGGAATCACCATTTAACTTACATGCAATAACCTGGCTCTGTCACCGTAATGAGCCTTATTCTTGGGCAGGGCTTTATATTTATTTACCAAATTTAGATGATTGCATCTATTCAATTTATGGTGTTTTTGTAAAGGAGGCCTCAAGTCTTTTGTTTTTTCATACTTGAATGACTGTAGAAACCGTTTGCTCCAGCCTGAACTTGGATCTCCTGCAACTTAATTTGTAACAACAAACCTTAAACAGCTGCTACACAATTAGGATATCCTGAGATCCAACACTGAGGTCATAACCCTATTGTCAATATGAACTACAGAATAGGACTGTGCTGCTAATCGCTAGGATATCTTGTTCCATGGATCAAAGTTTTGGAGCAATTAATGACATTATGTTCTCTGACTGGATAAATCTAAGGTTGGTGATTCAGAAGTTTTTCTATGCTTTGAAATCACCCTAAACAAAATTACTAGCTTAGGTAGTGATTTTTTCAGTCCCTTAGGGTAATTAATTTTCATATTGAATGAATACATTAAGCTTTACGTCTTATATATTTACCACTTTCTTTTCATGGGAAGGTCAACGTCACTGATTGGAAGTAAAAGACAGTGAAAATCTGGTGTGTCCATTCATTTAATTCCTTATTTAGTGAACAAATGATTATGCCACTGTCAATACACAGGTGCTACAAAGATAGAGGGGGGAGTTTATGATTATAAATTGTGATTATAAATTGAGTTTTGGAGGTGACATCCATACAAAGTTTTAGAGGATGTTGAGTTAGCCAAGAAATAACCTAGGAGAAGTGCATTCTGGGCAATGGCAGCAGGTCTGGCGTATTCGAGAGCATCACCACCAGGGTGGCCGGAGTGAGATGAGCTTTGGACATAGGTGACAAGATGTCTGAGCTAAGCTTGTCAGATGGAAAGCATATGATGCTAATAACAAGAGTGATTCTTTACACTTAAATCTGAGTCAGAAGCTTTATACAATGTCTTTGGTCTTTATAATAACCCGGCCAGGTAGATATTTTTATGTTCATACTACACTGGAGGAGACTGAAGCTAAGGAAATACATTATTTGGACTTCCGTGGCCATGCAACAAGTTAAGGACAGAACTGAGATGAGCACTTAAGGCCATATGTTACTCCTCTATCATACTTTGTCTTCAAAATACCAGTTCTTTCCATAAATGCATCATAGAAAGTTTAAAAGTTGAGGTCTTATATTCAGTCTGCACTTACGATTACTGCTGGATGAAAAGACAACAAAACCAACACATTCCAAAACCAACACATTTAAAAGTTAAACATATACTTGAATTAGAAGGGATTAAAGAATTACCAGAGAGATATACAGAAAACATGGAGCAATTAGATTTTTCAAGCATCAGAGCATATGTACAAAACATGTTACAGAGATATATGGTTTGTTTTACTAATTTATTTATATGAATTTGTTCAAATGAGAATAACATATATAGGCTTCTTATAAACTGTAAAGCATTATAAATGTTTAGAATTATCATTAAAGAAAATGTATACATAAACTTGAAGTTTACATTTGAAGACTACTTACTTCTTGGGATGTCTTTAACCTTTTTTGTATATGTTATCAAACAGTAAAATGTTTTGTCCCCTGCTCTTTCTTATCTTACAATTTAAATTCTGCCTCACTGATAATAGGCATATTATTTGTTGATGATAATTTTTTTTTTACTAAATCTCCTAGATATGTAGAACAGAGCTCAAGAGAAAGGATTTATTGAAGTTGCCTGAAGCAAGAATTTACTGATACCAGTATATTGCCAAACTCCCCATGCCAATAAACATTGAGAGATATTATCATATTAAATTAGTTTTTTTAAAAGTTAACTTTAGTAAATCTCTTTCAACCAGCTAATTGGTTTCAATCTCAGTGTTTTAACATCTCAGTATATCTGAAACATGCATTTTTATTCACATACCATTGCACTGGAATAATTTCATCATCACTGTCATTGATTTACTTATGTCTCATGGAAATATTAAAAAAAAGCATTATTTGAAGACATGGAATAATATGTGCTGATCTGATTTTAAGTAGCCATTTTGATATTATGAGAATTCTAAGGTTTTCACAGAGTTACCACAGAGATAGATACAAGTAGATAACTGCTACCTTTCAAAAACAAAAGATATTTAGCAAAAAACTAAAAGTTCCACTTCCATCCATAACTCATATTTAGTATATAATATTGATCCATTTTACCTTCATAATAGAAACAAGGACCTAATATTATAAGAACTTTACTAATAATCAACATACAGTAAACTATACAAATCTAAGCATATAATTTGGTAAGTTTTGACAGCTGAATATAATCATTGAAAGCAGTGCCATAATCCAGACAATCAAACTGTTGATCACCCCCCCAAAGTTTTTTTTCATGTAATTTTTATAATCCTTCTGGCTCCTTCTCACACCCACCCTCTCTACTTCTTGTCCAAGGGAATCACTGCTATGCTTCATCACTATAGATTGGCTAGCATTTTCTAGAATGTTGTATACATGGAGTCATAGTGAATATACTACTTATTGGTCAGGTTTTAGTCAATCAGCATAAATACTTTGAGATTCACCTATGTTCTTGCAAATAACAATAGTAAGTTCCATTTTTGTTACTAAGTAGTATTCCATTGAATGTATAAATCACAACTGGTTTATTCATTCACTTGAGGATAGGCATTTGGGTTTTTGGGTTTTTTGGTTTTGGTTTTTTTTAGATTTTAGCTACTGCGAGTAAACTGCTATAAATATTTATGTACAAGTCTTTGTGTGCATATACATTTTCATGCATCTGCTGATTACTAGGCAATTGAATATTCAAATGGGGATCCTATGAAAATTTCTGGAAGTCTCTCCCTGTGCTCTGTCTCATCACTGTATTTTGTTCTCATCTCCCTCTCCTTAACACAGGGATTCAGCTGGGTTCACCTCTGTTCTCCCTCTTTGTGCCACAGCCTGGAAACTATAAAGGGAGTGAGTTGGGGCAATCATAGGACTCACCTCTTTTGTTTCCTAACTCAGAGTTCTCTGTCCTTTCAATACCTGTTGTCTAATTTTGCTATTTTATTTAAATGACTTGTTTCATATATTTCTGGGACCAAAGTAGTATTTGGTGGGGGCTTAAAGTATTGTTAAGAAAATCAAATGAATGAATACATTATATGCAAAAATTCACTACTACAAGGTCAAGTATTCATTCTCTCATATGTAGTACATTTGATTTTTCACATTTTATGAACTCTGAGCAGGATTTTTTCACAGGCAGCAATTACAAATTGAAAATATTGTTATATGACTTTTGAATAGGTCATTTTTCCCTGGGATTGTCTTTTGAATCTCTTTATAGATGGCACTGATTTTCCTCAAGGGTATGTATGGGTTCTAAGATGATGTCATTATCCATGATATCATCAGAAAGACAATCTAGTGTATAATTGCCCGAGGATTCAAGTCAGATTTAAGTTTTGTTGTTATTTATTTGGGAAGTTATTTTTAAAAGACATTTTGTTTATCGGGGATGTATGAAAAAAAAGTGTGAAAAACACACTTTTTTGTAGTTAGAGACATTAGAATTCAAATCCCAACTCTACAATTTGCCCACAGATTTTAGAGAAATTCCCTAAACCCTCTGTAGTTCAATTTTCTTATCTGTGAATTTCAGCTAATAGTAACACCTCCTTCTCAGAATTTTTAAGATTGTGTGAAAGAATCAGACACACAGCAGGTATTCAAAGAGTGGTAGAATTTTATATATTTATTATCCTGAACAAAGGGTTTATGATGGTAACTCTTCTAAATTTGTTCACTCTTACAGGCTGTGAATGTCAATGCCATTGACTGGATTTTTCTTCTGGCTTATTGACTTTTTATTTGGGTTGAGTTCTTTGTAAATTATCTGTAAATGTTAAAGTAAAAGAAAATGTAGGCTAATTCCTATTTATAGTCCACTACTTTTAATCTCTCTTGTGCATAAACAGTAAGGTAAACATTCGTGCTCTTTCCTGTATTACCATCAAGAATTGTGATGAATTCTCTTTTGAGTAAAAATATCGTGTAACAACATCAAAGTATGTTAGGTCAAAAGGTTTAGATTCTACTGTCATTGCACTGCTGAGGTTTAACTTTAAGAAAAGTGATGAATTTTAATAAATGCTGCTTTTGTGATTCCATAGTGACTGCATTTGAAAAGAGAGCTGAATTATAAGCATCTTTAGGAAGTATTTATTGATACTATTATTACATTTATGTATACAAAATTAGAAGTCTGAATTTTCAGTAAATTTCACAGACTGGCCTGCTAAAGTAGTCAACTAGGAAAACCACATTTTAACATTTTTGACATTATATGATTTAAATGAGAAGTTAATTAAACTTCTTTTAATTTTTAAAAATTTTAGATAGGTTTTATAGGTACCACAGGTAGAAAGACAGAATTGCTTGAAAGAAAAACAGTACTGATTGGTTGAATTTGAATTATCTGGATAATTATCATAATTACAATTTATGGCATAAAAGTCCAAGTATTTTTTGTAGTTTCATGGCTATGGACAATGAGGCAATCAATGAATACCCAATAAGCCTGCTGTTTGAATGAATCAATTAACATTTCACTGAAGTAACCAAAATATTTGCCATTGTATACCATATTAATTAGAAAAAGCACATCTTCCAAAACATAATATTTATTCTAATGGAAATAGTCATTAATTTAATCAAATCTAGTATGGTTAAGATAAGAAAAGATCAGAGAAATAAATATCTTTATATTAACTCCACAACCCAGCAAACACAAAAAGTTCACTAGTATTAAAACAGAGCATGGTAACCATTCTGTATCAATAACTAAGGAATTTTCTATTAGATATAATGCAGACAGGACCACATTAAGTGACATCCCCAGTGGTTCATACTTCTATTTCCAAGAAAGTTGCACAGCATTTCATGGAATAATTATAGGAGAAATCAGCAAAACCCACTAACAACCTATAACTAGGGTGAGGGTCCAAGTTGAGGCTGTACTTCCTACAAAGACTATACATGGATTTAGGACAACTTACTTATGTTATTTTGCCTGGTCATATCCTTTCCCTATTTCCTTGTTGGATCATTTGCATTTTTCTTTATAATGTTTTAAGAATTCATTATATTTGTCATACAGATTATTAATATTTTATAATGTATCATTTCTCTTTTTAATATGGATATGCATGTAGTATACAGGCATTTTTAAATCTTTTTTTTCAGTTGTTACAACGAACACATTTATTTGTGCAATTATAAAAATAAAGTAAAATAAATCTGGAAAGAAAGAAAATCCACTTTAACCACGTGATTCACCATGTGAAAACCATCAATGGCTCCCAAACACAGAATTAAACTGGAGCATTCATAACAGGCCATGCAAGAGCCTGTGCATCTGTCTTCTAGCTGCCTCATCAGCCATGTCTCCGACAGCTCAAACTAACCATCGCAGCTGCATTGCTGACCCCCTCCCCTGCCAGGGGTCCTCTCCACACCTTTGCTCACTCCACCCCATTTACTTGGCATAACTGTCCCCTCCTCCCACTCAAGCATCGCTTAAATCTCACCTTCTCCTTAAACCTATTTTAACATACTGGCCTGAATTCTGCCTCCTTGGAAAACTTACAGAAATTTTTATCCATGTGCTTCATTTGGCAATTAATCCCAGACTACTTTTGGTCATTTGTCTGTCTAATCTTTTAATTATATACTTAACTCCTTAATATTTAGTATTCTTTACATAATATTACACATTGTCATTCTAACTATTACTTTACTTCACCTTTAGTACTTTGTATCAGTTGTTACTATTTTGGAATTTGAAGTACTTTTTTAAAACTTCTAAGATTTATTTTGATAAAGTATTTGCAATGTAATTGCAATTTGGTAGTGACCATGGTCTGACTGATATCAATTCTTTGATATTTAGTGAGGCTTTCTTTATAGCCCAGTATGTGGTTAATTTTTGCATATATTGCTTGTGACCTTGAATTTTTTTTTTCTCTCTTTGTTCAGTGAAGACTATTTTGATTCCCTCTTTTAGTACTTTAAAAATGTTGAGGTGAACTCCAACATACAAATACCTTGGAAGCCATCACTCCCACCCTTACAGAAAGAAGAAAGCTAAACAAAAGGAAAATCAGTGACTTTTATGGGATGCATCAGAGACCCGAGATTGCAGGGCCAACCACCAACCCCAAACCTGTAGAGATGGGTTAATAGAGAGAGTCACAGTTTCAGTCTGCTTCTCTGGTGCAGCACCTCCTGGAGCCATGAGCTGGTAAAACAGTTGAAGAGTAACTTGGATGAACTACTGGAGGCTGAGCATGGACTAGTGTAAAAATTAAAGAATTCCTGGTGATGCAAACTTAGGGGGCCCCTACACTTTTGCGGTTTTGCCTCATGGAACCCCACCAAGTTCTCATGATGAAGAGATGAGAAAGATCACTTCATAGAGAAAGCAGCACCTTTGAAGGTAGCGGAGACAGCATGGATAATTGCCCTGTTCTCTTCTTTCCTACCGAGCCAGGAGTTTCTGCTGGGGAATCTGACTGAGTCAGGCACCTCAGATTATCTTCATGTAATAATTTGAACGTTGCCTGTGTGATGGAGCTATTAGCTAACACTACAGTGGTAATCATATCCCAGTTTATAAATTTATCAACTCAACACATTGTACACCTTAAAGGTACACAATGTTATATGTCGACTGTATCTCAATTTAAAAAAGAAAAGAAAAAAGAAAGTTGCCTAGTTAAGAGAAATGCATAGAAAACCTCAGTCTCTGAAACATTTAGAGAAATGATTTGAACAATCATTACAGAATGAATTACTAACAATTCCAATCGACCAAAATCAGTGCAATGCATATGCTTCAAATTCAGATACACTCTAGTGTCCTTCAGCTGTTCGAAAATGGCCACTCCAAATGATTGCTTTGTGTATAATTCTGGTTTTATTATCTAGATATATTAAAGTTTACATACTTACATATTGAAGCTTCAGCCTCAGGCTGCAGTGACTTATTGCTATGTCATGGATCATATCCTTTCTTTAATACAGAGTTTCCTAAAGATACAACCCATCAAGTCACAAGCTGTATGTCACTGCTGTCACTATTCAGGAGAGTCAGAATCCAGGGGTCAGGTTTGTTCTTCAAGGACTTCAGCTACAGGTAGAGGCTCATGACATCATCAATCACTTTTGTTTTTTATAGGTTTTTATTCCATTTTAATTTTGTAACATAATTAACATAATTTTTCTGAATCATAGGTTTATTATTCACTTTACCCTCATACAGTGCAAATTAAAAGTTCATGGGAGAGGAACTTCAGAGCCTAGATACTGGAAAACTGCAGATAAGAGATTTTTTTAAAACTTAGGTTACACACTCTCTCTCCACACACACACACACACACACACACACACCCCTTTACCAATGACGCATCACAATTTCCTAAAACCACACATAAATTTTCCATTAATTTATCATTCTTTTGCCTTGGGAAGCAGGGTGGTAACGCGCGTTTGTGTGTGGTTGTGTTAGGGGTATGGTGTGTCTAGAAGGAAAAAGTAGAGAATTTTTAAGAAATCAAGAGTAAAGGACAGAATAAACCCTGAGGATAATATTCAGAAAAAATTGTAAGTTTACAAATACACGATTTAAAATAATTAATAGAAAAGCAAAGATACCTTAATACAGGAAAACTCTTTTGAAGTAATGGTATATGGAAGAAATGGCCATATTCACAGCCAGCGATTGAAGGGCAAGAAGGAACACTACTACGCACAGAGAAGGGGATTTGTTGGAGGAGGATTCTGCCTGTACACATTTAGGGGGAAAAAAAACATTTCTAACAACCTGGTGACTCCTCTCCCCATGCCCTCCATCCCTGAGATGCGCAGCTGACTGAACTCCATTGGCAGTGATGGCCGAAAGGACCAAGCCATAGTTGGGGCAACAGAAATCAGACTGTTTTCTATTAGGAGTTTGGACAAGGGATGGGTATCGATCTTAGAAGCTATGATTGGTGGAGCAACTTTGCATTCTGCCGTACTGTATACTTAGGAAGAGAAAGTGGAACAACACAGAAAAGCATTAAAATAGAACAGACAGAAGCAAAGAAAAAAAACGTGTCCAGTAAAAGATGAAGGGAGTCCCTTATTTCAGCTCAACTGTGCATTTTACTACAATTGTTTTCTGTGAAAAATCTCTTGTATTTTTACAATTAAGGATCATGTAATAAAGAAGAGTGCATTTAGTATTTCTATTTAGGTAGCTAGGAAACCAATAAATGTGTCCCTCTTCATTTGTTTTTCCTGAAAGAAACACAAGAAACTGTTAAAACATGTTTACTGTTGAAAAAAAGAACCAAGTGGGAGGATAGACCTTCGGTTTTGTTTTTCTCTTTTTCTGTGTTACATTTTTTATATCAACAGGGATTATCTGTGAATTGGGACTACAGACCATCTACGTATCTTAAATACCAATGTAAGTTTCCTTTATAAATGTAAAATTGATCTGTCTCGTAACAGTTAATCTCTAACTAGAAAAGCAGACTGGTTCTATGCTTTTATCTACTGGGTCTGATGCAGGAGATACATTGGTCCCAGGCTGAACAGCTAGTTTGTCCCCTGTGGACAGATACTCCAAAATAGCAGGAGGGAGAAAGGCTGAGCCCTGCCCAGATAAGAGGCTAAAGACCACATATTCCTCATTCTTGAAGTCAAGGAGACCTTCCCGACTACACATGCACAGAGAGGCTCCTCGAAGTTCAAAAGGGAGGGGGCATTACCTCATAGTAAGTGATGTCAACCTACCCATAGGCCTCTTCGCTAGAATCCATCTTGGCTAAGAGATGCACGCATGTACACATGGGAGGACCCTGAGATAAACCAAATATGGACTCAGAACCACACAAAGCAAGATGACTGGCCAAAGGAAACCTGGAAGAAATGCCCCATATAAGTGATTCAAACTACCATGAGGGCGTGACACTCTCTCTGAGCCCACCGTGTGTCTATCCACATGTACCCTTTTTCCTCCTAATAAACACTTTACTTGTTTCACTACTTTCTGTCCCTCTGTGGAAATTCATTTCTACACAGCTGATGGGCCAGGGCCTTGTCATTGGCCACTGGTCTAGTGGCTAGGATTCAGTGCTCTCAATGCCATGGCCTGACTTCAATCTCTGGCCGGAAACTGAAACCCTGCTTTAAGCTGCTGCAGGCCAAGATCACCCAAGATCACGTCTACCTAACATTAACTGTAACATTCTGATTCGAGAAGACAATTAATTTGCAAATCAAGTGTGAATAAACTAAATTTCCAAACTTTGCAAATCTTTCCCATTCAAGTGGGCTTTGATATAAAGATGCTGGAGCAAGCGTAAAGTTATTTTCTCAGCATTTAAAAAAGTTGATTACTCAAGGTGTGTTAAAGCAATTTCGGCTGAACAATTATTTTAAATGTTTCTCAAACTAGAAACTGCAGGCTCAGCTTATACGTCATACATCAATCCCTTGAAATAAATTTCCCCCAAATTGAAAGAGCCAGATCCAACACTGATGACTTGGCAATTATCAAAGAGAGAAACTACATAACGCTAACATTACATAGAGGCAACTTTCAAGTCGTTTTCATTCTAGTAAGATGGGGGGACTGTGTTTTCCTAGGTCAGATACAGAGTTCAGGTGGTGTGTTCCCTCATGTCACACTCTTTCCCCTACGGCAGACATCACTAATAATTACGGCACTTGGTTTCAATGAGTCTAGGTGCTGTCTCAGATTCCCTTTCAACATTTTGTGAGAAAAAAACTAATTTGTCATCCCTACTTAGGCTATAGTTTTTATGAAACTACAGTTTGGGGGTCTAAGCAGGACGTAATAAGTGTTTGACATTAACTATAAATAATGAAATATGTTTTGATCATTTTTGTCTTATGTATGTATTTCATGAGAATACTATAGTTTCCATCATTAAATCAAGGAAAGACTAATAATAAAAATGTTGAAATAACATGCCACTACTTATTAAGTACCCAATATGTTCCAAGCACTGTACTAAGTCCTTTACCATATTTACCTAGTTTAATCCTAACCATAATTCTATGGCACAGGAACTGTTATATGTACTTTTATAAAGGAGGAAAACAAGACGTGAAATAACATGCTCAAGATTATTGAAAACTTCGTTGACAGCCAGTATTTCATAGCAAGTTGCTCTGACTCCAAAGGCTATTTTCCTAACAGTTACACTAAACTGCTTCTCCCTCTCAAAGTCCAGTATTCAGAGGCTGACTGTCCTTTGCTGAGAAAGTTGCATTGCAATGACCTCATTGTGCAGCACTTGAAAGGAGTGCTTTCTCATTAATTAAGGAAAAGTCCCTTTTGGCAAGAGCAGTCCCCATTGTAATGAAAGCACAGCGCTGCTCTCCAATTTAATCGGGATGCTTTCAGTTCTAATAGCACAGAAGGAGGCAGCTCTGAGCCATTACTTATTGCCACACTCAGTCATTGGAACAGCCATCAAACATGGAGGGCCACATTCTTAATTCAGGTGGCAGAGCAAAAATAGTACTTCCTTTCCTTTCAACCTGAGCTGATCCGATTATTAATCAGTAGCTACTGATTTCAGAACAGTAGTTAAAGCTTAGGGTCTATCAAAGAGGTAACAATGGTCCACATGTTATTTTTATCACTTCCAAAGCCTAATGGAAATTGTCCAAATATCTGCACTAAGGCTTTATAGATTAATGAAGATATCAGGTGCCCCCGATTTTGATAAAGACTGTATCAAATGAGTGTGGTTATTATAAAATATAACCCCAAAGCCGCATGTATTTCTCCCAAACAAATTTGGGGTATAGGCACTTTCTGACAGCACTCACATTCCTGCGCACAAACATCTCCATCCCATATGATACCATCACTTTTCACTTGTGCTATATATGTCAAAAGGAAATGAACCATAAAGTCTTATAATAATGCTTTCATGTGAAGGTCAGTTTATTAATGTATTGTCGTGACTATACTTAGCAGAATTACACAGTGAAACCCAAGATGCTGGGCTCCTGATCTCCTAGTCTGAAAGTCAACATTTAGATTTAAATGGTACTACCTGCTTCTTCCCCCATCCCTACTTCTGGGACAGAAAGTGCCAGCATTTAATGAGCATATATTATGTGGAAGGAACTATGTAATACTTTATAGTTATTCTCTCAGTTATCGCCTACAACAACCCAATAAAGCAGGTGCCATTATTATTCTTGGACGAAGGAAGTGAATAACTGAGATGCACATTCATACAGACAGTAAATGGCTCAGTTGGGATTCACACCAGTCTGATATGCTGCCCTGAATGTCACAGACAGAGACAGTATGGGACCTTTCTGATGGTTCCAGAAGTGCTTTCCCCTTCATTTTTCTTGGCTCTCTATACAATGTTAGTAAAGACATTAATTCCTAGCATCTTCATTTTGCCAGTGCATAGAATCTGTCTCTTGAATTTGGACTGTGACTTTCCATATAAGAACCATTCCCTTTGCTTCACATAAGGAACACTGTATGTTACTCCAATAAAGCCCCAATACTTCCCTGATTATTTACCCTATTCTACCCTATGAGGAAGGATCATCTGGGTACACAAAATTTGCAAAAGCCTAGAACATTATCTGCGATACACACCTTTCAATAGAGTTTTGATTATAAAAAATTAGAACAAGTTAAAGGTTGAAGGCAGGAAGAAATAAGAAGAGCAAGTTTCTCTACTACTAGACACTATAAACTCTGAGTTCTGTGGTTTTACATCTTCCCGGGATGACTTTGTAGTAAAGCACATGAGATTTTAGCTGGATACTCTTAGTTTGTTCCATTATTCCCTTGATAGTGTGGTGCAGGGAATAAAGTTTGAGATCAGAAAGACATGGGTCTGAATACTAACTCTATTACTTAAAAGGTATGTGACCCAAGGCAATTATAACTCCTTGGACTGAGTGGAAACTGCCTCCTTCCAAAGGAAAAAAAAAAAAAAAGAAACTGAAAAATTACCAGAAACGTGATATTAAAAGAAATGAATCAGTAACTATGGATAATTTTCTAATATACCTTTAGCAATGCTCAATAGGTACACACACACACGCACGCATGCACGCACACACACACACATCATTTCACTTCATAATTCTTCCCCTCTTCTCTCATTCTTCATCTACTCTCACACACTACTATTAGACTTACTTCTGCCATCTGTTCCTAATTCTATTCTTTGAAACTCTTTTGCATGCAGCAATAAATATATAAATATAAATAAATAAAATATAGAAATATGAATATTTATAAATATAAATAAATACCTTATATATAAATAAATAATAAAAATGTTTAACAGCTGCTTAAAGCCCAAACTGAAAACGTAATCTCAGCTTTACAAAATGCTAAGGACTTCTGTATTGAATATATAGAAATAAACTTTTTAATCATTCTGACCCATGTGGAAATTATTCCCAGTGTGCAATAGAAAATCTTAAGAAATTAAGACGTCACATAAATAGAGGTGGGAGTCAGGAACGTGACAATTCAGTTGGACAAGAGCTTCTTCATGTTGTTGAAGAATAAAATGACAAGTATCAAAACGTATAAAAGTGACTTAACTTACTATTATATTCCAGGGTTCCTCCTGTTTGGGAGACTTAACCTAGGACATAACCTTATACGTGATGAGAGTAAATTTTGTTTCTAAGGTGACATAATATGGAAGAGAAACCTAATTCCATTATTTTACTCATACTCCCCTGCCCCTCACTCTACCATGGTAAAGTATCTTTAACATTTATCTCAGGAAATTCTTATTTTTTCTATGTTTTTTTCTTTCTGCTTCACTTGTGAAATTCATGGGTATTTTCCTAAGAATACTGTGCAATATTATGACAATATGAGTGAAATAACCAATGAAAAACCTCTGGCATAACTGTCAATATATAATGTTTGAAGTGGGCAATGGTTCCCACTGCATTTAGCTGTAGTAAAGATTATATGACTTATTCAAATAAAAATGCTTAGATTATCTTGCATCTAATATCCATGCAAAATTTTTCAATATTAGTATTTTTATTTTACACAGGTAAAAATAACTCTATTTGTAAAGGCAAAATCAGAAAAGTTTTATTTTTTAGACTCAATTAAAATAAATTTGTAGGCATATCAAAATGTCACGGACCTCCTTAAAAGGTGATGGAAACAGATTGACTGGCAAGATCAGGGGACATTTCTGACCAACTCAGAGGTATGTTGCCATGAAATAAGGAGCAGTTGTCTTTTGTACGCTGAGTTTCCACATCCAGAGTTAGGATCAAATTGTGATGTGCACTAAACCATTGCTCTACCTTTGTCAAAAGTCACTTTGTTTTTCTCATCAGAGGACACACCAATCAGATTCTTTTTTCTCAGTTCACACATTATCAAAAATACATTATCAAAAATACATTATGGACTTTCCCTTAAAATGTGAACACAGTCTTATCTTTAGTCTCAATAGTTTCATCAAGTTTTGTTTTCTTGAAGATCTTAATTGACAAGTTCTTCTATTGCATTGTCATGATAACATGATAAGAACATATTAAAAAGTTTAAGGCTTTGCCTTGCCAGTTTTTAAATGCATTTTCACTGCTCCTGACTATATTAGTTTTATATTGCTGCCACAATACATTGTTAAAAACTTAGCAGCTTAAAATAATACAAAGCTCTGGGCTTCCCTGGTGGCGCAGTGGTTGAGAATCTGCCTGCTAATGCAGGGAACACGGGTTCGAGCCCTGGTCTGGGAAGATCCCACATGCCGCGGAGCAACTCGGCCCGTGAGCCACAATTACTGAGCCTGCGCGTCTGGAGCCTGTGCTCTGCAACAAGAGAGGCCGCGATAGTGAGAGGCCCGCGCACCGCGATGAAGAGTGGCCCCCACTTGCCGCAACTGGAGAAAGCCCTCGCACAGAAAACGAAGACCCAACACAGCCAAAAGTAAATAAATAAATTAATTAAATTAAAAAAATAATAATAATACAAAGTTCTGATTTTATAGGTCTGAAGGTCACAATAATGACACAGGTCTCCCTGGCGTAAGATCAAGATGGCAGCAGAGCCAAGTTCCTGTGTGGAGGTTCCAGGGGAGAATATGACCCGGTGCTCATTCAGGATATTGGCGCAATTCAGTTTCTAGAGGTTGCAGAATTGAGACCCCTATTTTCTCGCTGGCTGTCAGCTGAAGTCCATATCCAGATTTTAAAGGTCTTCTATTCTACATGCCTTGACTGGTGGCCCCTTCCTCCGTTTTCAAAGCTAGCAACAGCTGAGTCTCTTTCATGCTTTGACTCTCACCTGCCTTCACCTCCATCTTCTGATTTTTAAGGGCACATGTAACTGCACCAGGCCCATCCAGATAACCGAAGATAATCTCTCAGTTTTGAAGTCTGTAACCTTAATTCCCTCTGCATGGTTTCTTTTGCCTCATAATATAGCACAGTCACAGGTTCCTGAACTACAGCATGGCTATCTTTGGGGAACTCATTATTCTGTCTACCACACTGATTCTCTAGAATCAGTGATTCTCACAGGTTCTCTAGACAGAATTTGTTGTCTAAACACTAGAGACAGACAGACAGTTTCATCCATAAGAGCTAAGCAAAACGATGCATTATGAGAATCTAAGAGAAGTGAATTGTGGATTTTGTCAAGTTTTAAAATCTATATTTAGAGCTCTGAGTTTGCCAACATTCTAAAAATCAGTTAGGCAATGTGCTGAATGTTTCACTTACCAAAAGGTTATGCATGCAATGTAATCAGAGACAAGACTGTCCAATCCATCTAACAGCTATTTTAAGGGATGGTTCATATCAAAGAAACAATATTTATCGAGCATTCACATTGTACAAGGTACTGTTCTAAGTGCTTTATATTTAATCCTCACTGCCACCAGGGGTAAGCTATCCTATTTTTAATATCTTTTAAAAGATGAGGAAGCTGAAGGGCAGAAAATTTATATACTCAATAATGAGCCAAGCTGATAGTTAAATACAGGGACACTACCTTCAGATCAACTATGGTCAACAGAACTTTCAGTAATGACGGAAACGTTCACACCAGGCCTGCCCCGTAAGGTAACTACTATCCACATATGGCAACTGAACACTTGTAATGTGGCTAGTGTGACTGAGGATCTAATCTTTTAATTGAGTTTAACTAATTAATTTTAACTTACAGAGCCTTATGTGGCTAATGGCTACCATATTGGCTAGTTTTAACTCTAGGGCCCATCCTCGTAATCACCTCACGGAAGTCTCAAGAAAGCACTTTCTTCTTGATTCATCTTTCATAAAAATATGTACCACAATTCATGTTATGCTTTCCACTTCTGAGTTTAGAAACAGAATAATTCTAGCATTGTAAATGGCTTAATTTAACAGTTTATCTCTTGTAATGATCTGTGGAAACAAAACAGAACAGAAATCTGCTTGACAGACCATTTCATCTTGTCTTCTACTTTCTTTTATGTGAGAGAAATCACCTGTGGTTAATATACACAGTGCTTTGTAATGTAACACTATGATGTAAATTAGCATTTGGTTTTCTTGGCAAACGTAAATCACCTTTCTTTTCTAATTTTTGGCTTTATTGTGGAAAATTTCAAACATAATACAAAAGTTAAGATAATAGTATATTGAAACACCACACCCCATTATCCAGCTTTAAAAACTATCAACTCATGGCTATCTTTATGTCTTTACCACCGCTTATGAGATGAAGCATACGATGTTTCAATTGATTAAAATTATTATCCTAATTGATGCTCAAATGGTCCCAATGTTGCTTAGTGGGAGACTATTCAATTAGCTGTTGAATTCTTTTATTATCTGTATTTTATTCTACTAGCTGTATATTAGGTTCATATATTTCATCTAACTTTGGACTTCAGTGATTTTTACTGTAAGTTAATTTTATAATAATGTAGAGATTTCACAGGGTTGTAAAATGAAATATAAAAACAAGGTATATTAAAAACAACCTATATCCCTGTCCCCTCTACCCCAATTTTATTTCCCCTTTTGGTAATGATTTTTTATTGCAAGGCTTATCTTTCCATTAAAAATATATAAACAAATACATTCCACTCTTGGATCAAAATATAGGTTAGCATACACACCTTTCTACTCCTTGCTTCACTTAATATTTCCTGGCAATCATTCTGTAGAAATATACAGAGATTCCCTCATTCCTTTTGTTACAGCTACACAGTACTTCATGGTGTGAATGAGCTATTTTTTATCCAACAAGGTCCCTATGGAGAGATATTTGGTTTCTTTTTAGATTTACTATTACAAATAGTTCTGCAATTGATACTGTTGTTCATAAATCTTTTTATATCTTTACCAGTGTGAGACTCTCTCACACACAGATATGGGAACGAATGGAAGAATCTGATTTGTAACTCTTTGAAAAAATAATGCTTTCTGAAGAAGGTCATTATGTGAGAGTCTAGTTTTAGGCATTATGTGGGAACATGATCACTCAATTCACTAAGATAACACAAACTACACATACACACATACACATAACAATGTAAAGGCGGTGAGTGATTTGCACAAATCACTTTTAACATCCTCGTACTCTTTCCTTAGTTGCAAAGCTAGAAATTCACACTAAAAGATGGTTAATATACCTTTTACTTGAAAATCCCAGAACCGTATTACTGTTAATGTTGCTTTACATGTTGGTAATAGAGATAAGAAGGCAATTTCTATCACTGTCTCTACCTCTCTCTAAATTGTCACCAAAAGGAGAGAATGTCAGCCTCTATTTTTCAATTCCAGATCCTGACTGGGCCATGTTTGCTAGAGGATAGGGTGACTGTCCTTTAAAGGATCTCATCCATGCAGGAGGTTCTCTGCATCTTTCTCTGGCGCTCTGTTCTCTATGCACCCGTGGTAGGGAGCTAGCACGCTTTGCATAAGTGTTGGGTTTTTTCTTGATATCTTTATCTATCTCTCTGTACCATCCATCTATTACTGGTTCCCTCTATATATTGAAAAGCCAAGTTCATTTCCCACAGAGAAGGAAGCCTCTCTTCTGCAACTTGGCAGCCGGTATGTAGCCTTGGGGACAAATGTGACCTCTTTTATGCTGTATTTTTCTGATTACATACCATCGTATGTTAGCAGATGTCATGAATTGCTCTTTTATCTCAAGCCTTTGGGGCTAAACAGCTTAGGAAAATGGATGCTTCACATAGTCTTATAAAACTTACCAGATTTGTCAGAATTGTATGGTTAGGGGCCCAAGACTATCTAACAACATATTACTACTTTACAGTTTTCAGCCACTAATCTCCGCATATTTATCTTCCTCACAGATCTAAATAAGTTTATTTTTCATGCTTCTGTAGTATAAACATTTGCACAAAGACCAGAGATCAAAGGGATATTTGATGCTTAACTATTTGAACAGTACCATTACTGCTTTTACTGTCTTCCACAAAATGCCATACAATGAATTTGGCTATTAGATACAGGAAAGTCTCTCTTCTGATTACTGAAGAACAAATGATTGACGTCTATTATGTGATTCAATTCCACAGCAAAGTATAGCTATCACCAATAAATATAAGGAGACATAAGTTCATTTTACAGGAGAAAGTTGACATGTCTACTTGGCATTTGAGTTATAAATTAGCCTCCTTTTTTAATATTTTTTTATTTTTAAAATTTTATTTATTTATTTATGGCTGTGGCTGTGTTGGGTCTTCGTTTCTGTGCGAGGGCTTTCTCTAGTTGCGGCAAGCGGGGGCCACTCTTCATCACGGTGCTGGGGCCTCTCACTATCGCAGCCTCTCTTGTTGCGGAGCACAGGCTCCAGACGCGCAGGCTCAGTAGTTGTGGCTCACGGGCTTAGCTGCTCCGCGGCATGTGGGATCTTCCCAGACCAGGGCTCGAACCCGTGTCCCCTGCATTGGCAGGCAGATTCTCAACCACTGCGCCACCAGGGAAGCCCCTAAATTAGCCTCCTTTTACCTCTAGCTGTATAACATATTCTTAAATTCGTATAATTTAGAACAGAAATATATCCTAGAGGATCAACTCATTTTATAATGATTTATTGATAAGTAACAAAAAATATCCTCTGGGCTGTGAAATTTTGTGACTTTATAATTCCTACCGCATTGAAATATTTGCATATTAAAATAAACTGTGATTTTTTTTAAAAAATAATGGCATCCTAGAAAAACTATATCAACATCACTCATCCGTTACGTGTTATGGGTAACACACTAAAAAAGAAGGACCATGCCTAGAATCTCTGACCTGGGTATCGAGATTTTGCTTAGCTTATGCTTCCAAAAAGGAGGAAATCAAGAAAACAGAAAGAGTAGCATTAACCACACTGTAAGATACAGCCTTAAAAATCACAGAAATTCTATAAAACCCAGTTTCTTCATCTATTAAACAAGGAAGTTAATACCTGCCTCAAAAGTTTGAAATATTAAATCAGATGAGCTGATACATGCAGGAGTTCTTTATAAGCAGTATTTTCACAGGAGGAAAGTCTGGCAAATGTAGTTTTCCATTAGTGCAACGATGGCTTCTTTTAACTCCCCTGCAGTCTACTAGTAGAAGAAAAACAGAGACTTTGGGGCTGAGAGTAAGAAGTATCTGGGTGAAAAATAGTGGCCACCCCTTGGCTATTCATTTGAATAATGCATCAGCTCAAGTGAGGAGCAACAAGGAAATCTTTGCACCACCACTTTGATTATGTTATGTGTATACTTTCCTGTACTGGCTAAAGGTTCTTTTCTTGTGATAAGCACAGACAACCATAAGAAATAATCATTAATTGAGCACCTACTATGTTACATCCATGGACCAGTATAATCACTGAATATGGCATTGCCTACTACCATACTTATTTATAAGCAACTCTTTCTCTCCAATATCCCTTTAGGTAGACAAATTTTATACCATATCATATATAACTGTATTTTGTCCAACCCTTTAGTGTACAGGCAAAGGATGGTCACCTCACCCAAACGCATCCAACTATAAGGTATATACCTAATCTATAGCCCTTCTAGGGAACAAAAAGCTATGCCAACTAGAGTCCCTCTTTTGTGAAATTGAGCTTATAAATAGTAGGAGCAAGAGGCAATTAGCAGGAGACTTGATGCTGAAAAGTTGTGATGAGGAATGATGTTAGACATGAAAGATCATGTTTAGGTGTAAGTTGTGAGGGAGCAGAAGTAAGTACACGAAAGCTGTGAGGAAAAAACTTAGAATACATGGTGAGGATGTTAATTAGCAAACAGATGGAAGCTGAAGTCCATAAGTATTAAGACTTATCAGTCATCAAAATGATAGCTTATCAGCAAGGACTCTTTCATTTGCAAGTGACAGATATCCTATTTAAAGTCTGCAGGGGAATTCTAGTTTAGACAGAGCTGAATCTAGGTACTAAAAAGCTTGTATCAGAAGTTTTATTGTATTTCTGCTTTCCTACATGTTGGCTTCACATTCTCAGTCTGGTTCTCCTCTCATGGTGGCCCACAGTAGCTTTATTCTAATGGACCCAATTTAGGTGGAAAGGGGAATTTCACTTTCTGAGAGTTTCAACAAAAGTCCCAAATTCTGTGATGCTCTGATTGGCCACATCTGGGTAAGTGCTCATATCAGTAGAGTCTGGGTAAGCCAGACCCAGTGAAAAAAACTAAACTTGAGATTTTGAAGATGTTATTACCCAAGGAAAAACATGGTGATATTACTAAAATAAGGTTGAATGGGTGCTCAGTAGGCAAAAAAACAGAGGTGGCTTATAACCTTGAATCAGGTGTAGCTATAGTTTTTCAAGGTTATGAAAACCATATTGCTGAACCAGCAGTGGTAATTTTAGAAATCACTACCCATATTTATATTCAAGGAGACACATTTATATATCATTATTATTCAATTAATCTACAAATATTAGTTGAACAATTATCATTTGCCTACTACTGACCCATGCTCTGGGAATACAGTGGCAAACACTAAGACAGAAATATACATAATAAGTAAATAAATAAATAAGCAAGAAAGCTATGCAGAGAATTAAAAATACAGTAGAGGAATAAAATGACTAGGTGATAGCATTTTTTTACATGGAAGATCTCTCCTGAAAATTTGATATTGAAGATAAAATCTATCAAAAAGGAACCATCCAGCTCACTCCAGGCAAAGAAGTAAGGTAGCATTTGTTCATATATTTTATTTAACTATTCCATGGCATTTAATGACTGGCACCTTGTACTAATAAAAAGGTGCTTCTGGGTAGCCTGTACTTACAATATCATAAACTAACTAAATTTTGATACAATTACTTATTTAAAATCTTTCCTATCCACCAAAAAATAGGCTCCCTATTGGCAAGGACTTTACCTGTTAAGCTGTGTATCCCCATGTCTAACTCTTGGTATGTACTTGGTAGATGTTTGCAGATGAAAGGCTGAATGCAAAAGAATTGATAATATTGAAAACCTATTCATCTGACCTTTCACAAAACAAAAAATTCAATTCTCTTCTTTTATTCCAAAAGGAAAAAATAATCAATATTTTAAAAGATTGGCAAAGATATCATTGCAACTGCTTTAGAGTTGATTATAGGATGAATTAACAGAACCATACTTAGGGTTGAGAAGAGAAGGAAGCTTGACTGTGAGAACAGGAAAAAATGTGTGTCTGTGCATGCGTGTGCGCGTGCGTGTATATGCACATATGTTCGCACCCACATGGAATTCCCAAGAGATATAAAGAATGAGGAGAAAGAAAACAACATCCCTTGCAGCTATACCTCTACATGGAAGATAAGAGAGAATGTTGAGATCTGGGGCAGGTTACTCATGATGTGAGAAGAGTGTCTCATGCTGTCACATGGGTGGTGACCATGTGTCATTTGGGCAGGGCTAAAGCTGTATGTTCCTATATGTTAGGGAGGAAGACTGACATAACCACTGGCTGCAGTGGAATGTTTCTCCCAATAAACACCCTCCTGAGTGAAAAAGAAAATGCCCACAGGAACCACATGTTTAACAGAAAAATGTAGAACTAGGTCCAATGCGTGAAATAGGTGAGTGGTGAAAATGTAGCTAGCTGGAAAGCACTGAACTGGAATCAAGGAAGAAGCAACAACTGACCTCTGTCTGGTCATTGCCTTGGTGACATGCAACCCCAGGGTTACTATACCTGTTCCTTGAAAATTCAGTGAGATAATGCATGTGAAGTTCTGGCATGATTCTGGCCCACAGCAAATACAAAACTGATGTAAGTTTTTATATTTATTACTGGATAGAGTTACAGATGCATACTTAAAAATTATTAGCACTGGCTTTTACTCATCTTTGGACTGTGGTTGTTCTGATTCACAAGTCTAATATGTCAGTGCAAAGCAGCATTTATGGTAGTTTTTATGGAAGCAGAATGAATTTTACAGCATCAGATCTATTATGTGGCTTGGACTGACAGTGGTCTGTCTGCTCATGTCTAAATGCAAGAACCTACATCCTTACTCTGTGCTAGAACATCTGCAAATGTTTGGAACAAAGCTTTTAGTTCAACCCCAAAGCATATAATTCCATAACAGCAGATATACCAGTAGATGAATGAAGCACTTTTGATACTGGACCCCAAATCTTAGCCACCGTGTGTGCTACTCAACTCAACCCAACCCAACACATATTTGTAGAGGACTGCTCTATGAAAGCTTGATTATGCATTTCAGATGTTTTACAACTTAGAGGAAATACAACAAACAAGCAAATAACTGTAGCTTGAATCAGCTTTCTCTCTCAAAGACTCTTCAGCTGGGAGGAATTAGAAGATAACTTAATGACCACGTGAAAGAAATAGGATTTTAACATCTCCACCATCTTTAACACTGGTGTCCTATTGGCGACTTTAAAACTGCCCTTTTTCAAGGTAACTTTCTTCTCATCATTTTTTCTACTTTTAGATGACATGGTCTCTGAAAGTAAAAATAGAGTATCATTTGTTTTCTGTCCTAGGTACTTGGGTAAAAAGAATCAATATTAGGGATTGTAAATGGCTTGTTAAGGAGCTCAACATGATCACATACGATCAGATGACAACCTTAGTATTTTTCCACCTCTGCCCTCAAATGTATTTTGTCAGATATCCTTTGCTCCTTTCTGGACAATTACTTGGATAGAGTTGTTAGCTTTCTAGTGACAGAAATCCCATAATTTTCAGGTATTATGTCTTGCATTTAAAATGATTAAAATAAGATTATTTTTACTCTTTCCTTCAATTGAAAGCTTTTCCTGCCCCACAAGTTCACACCTGACCAACAGTGGGGTAGGTGGGTATGGTCTATTCTTTCTCTCTCCTTTCTCCAACTTCTTTTGTTCTGATAGCTCTTCAAATTCAGGGGTGGGGAAAGAGGGTTAAAGGGAAAGTTTGGTTTAATTAGCAAAATTTTCTTTAATTAGCAAGTGCTCACTAGAGGTCTGATTTGGCTGTCAAATGCCCTCTTTCATGCCTAACGAGTTACTTCTGGAGCCTTCCTCTGAGACCTTCCCACTGAGAGACATGCTCTTGGCACTATTCCTTGACGCAGGCAATGGAAATCCCCACACATTTCTTACAGCTTCCCCTGGGCTGCTGCCTCCCAGCTGTGCCCCTCAGTGAACACAGCCAGAGGCCATCCTGTGTGGGGATCTTCCCAGGTGATGCAAGCTCAGCTACTTCCTGCAGCGCCCACTCTGTCAACGGGAACATTCATGCACACTGGCCTGGCCAAGCAGTGCGAGTGTGGCTGGTCCTACTGCAGCCTCCCGTCTAGCACAGGAGAAGAGCTCCAGAGAGCGTCCCTCCACCAGACTTCCCCAGGGTAGAGTCGGGTACTAACCAGACCCCTCAAATCTCCATCACCCCAAACTCTATCAATCTGTGTTCAGGGAACACCCCTGTGGAGGCTGTGAGTCCCTGTAATTCAGAAAACTTCCCTCATGGGGGGGGGGAGAGAAGATGGCGGAAGAGTAAGACGCAGAGATCACATTCCTTCCCACAGATACAGTAGAAATACACCTACACGTGGAACTGCTCCTACAGAACACCCACTGAACGCTGGCAGAAAACGTCCGACCTCCAAAAAGGCAAGAAACTCCCCCCGTACTTGGGTAGGGCAAAAGAAAAAAGAAATAACAGAGACAAAAGAATAGGGACGGCACCTGCACCAGTGGGAGGGAGCCGTGAAGGAGGAAAGGTTTCCACGCACTAGGAGCCCCTTCGCGGGCGGAGACTGAGGGGGGCGGAGGGGGGAAGCTTCAGAGCCACGGAGGAGAGCGCAGCCACAGAGGTGCGGAGGGCAAAGCGGAGAGGTTCCCGCACAGAGGCTCGGCGCCGAGCAGCACTCACCAGCCCGAGAGGCTTGTCTGCTTAGGCGCCGGGGCGGGCGGGGCTGGGAGCTGAGGCTCGGGCTGCGATCGGATCGCAGGGAGAGGACTGGGGCTGGCGGCGTGAACACAGCCTGAAGGGGTTAGCGCACCACAGCTAGCCCGGAGGGAGTCCGGGAAAAAGTCTGCAGCTGCCGAAGAGGCAAGAGACTTTTTCTTGCCTCTTTGATTCGCGGCGGGCAAGGAGAGGGGATTCAGAGCGCCGCCTAAACGAACTCCAGAGAAGGGCGCGAGCCGCGGCTATCAGCGCGGATCCCACAGCAACAGGGGCGCAGAGGGAAAATCGGAGAGACTCCCGCACAGAGGCTCGGCGCCGAGCGGCGCTCACCAGCACGAGAGGCTTGTCTGCTCCCCCGCCGGGGTGGGCAGGGCTGGGAGTTGAGGCTCGGGCTGCCGTCGGATCGCAGGGAGAGGACTGGGGCTGGCGGCGTGAACACAGCCTGAAGGGGTTGGCGCACCACAGCTAGCCGGGAGGGAGACCGGGAAAAGGTCTGCAGCTGCCGAAGAGGCAAGAGACTTTTTCTTGCCTCTTTGTTTCGCTGCGCGCAAGGAGAGGGGATTCAGAGCGCCGCCTAAACGAACTCCAGAGAAGGGCGCAAGCCACGGCGATCAGCGCGGACCCCAGAGACGGGCGTGAGACGCTGGGGCTGCTGCTGCCGCCTCCAAAAAGCCTGTGTGTGAGCACAGGTCACTCTCCACACCTCCCCTCCCGGGAGCCTGTGCAGCCCGCCACTGCCAGGGTCCCGGGATCCGGGGACAACATCCCCGGGAGAACGCACTGCGCGCCTCGAGCTGGTGCAACGTCACGCCGGCCTCGGCCTCCGCAGGCTCGCCTCGCCTCCTCCGTACCGCTCCCTCCCCGCGGCCTGGGTGAGCCAGAGCCCCCGAAGCAGCTGCTCCTTTAACCCCGTCCTGTCTGGGCGGGGAACAGACGCCCTCAGGCGACCTACATGCAGAGGCGGGTCCAAATCCAAAGCTGAACCCCAGGAGCTGTGCGAACAGGGAAGAGAAGGGGAAATCTCTCCCAGCAGCCTCGGGAACAGCGGATTAAAGCTCCACAAACAACCTGATGTGCCTGCATCTGCTGAACACCTGAATAGACAGCGAATCATCCCAAATTCAGGAGGGGGACTCTGGGAGCAGGAGATATTAATTTTTCCCCTTTTCCTTTTTTTTGTGAGTGTATATGTATATGCTTCTGGGTGAGATTTTGTATGTATAGCTTTGCTTTACAATAGCTTTATTTTACTTCACTATATTATAGCCTCTTTCTTTCTTTCTATTTTTTCTCCCTTTTACTCTGAGCTGTGTGGACGAAAGGCTCTTGGTGCTCCAGCCAGGCATCAGGGCCGTGCCTCTGAGGTGGGAGAGCCAACTTCAGAACACTGGTCCACAAGAGACCTCCCAGCTCCACGTAATACCAAACGGCAAAAATCTCCCAGAGATCTCCATCTCAACATCAAGACCCAGCTTCACTCAACGACCAGCAAGCTACAGTGCTGGACATCCTATGCCAAACAACTAGCTAGACAGGAACACAACCCCATCCATTGGCAGAGAGGCTGCCTAAAATCATAATAAGGCCACAGACACCACAAAATACACCACCAGACGTGGACGTGCCCACCAGAAAGACAAGATCTAGCCTCATCCACCAGAACTCAGGCACTAGTTCCCTCCACCAGGAAGCCTACACAACCCACTGAACCAACCTTAGCCGCTGGGGACAGATACCAAAAACAACGGGAACTACGAACCTGCAGCCTGTGAAAAGGAGACCCCAAACACAGTAAGATAGGCAAAATGAGATGACAGAAAAACACACAGCAGATGAAGGAGCAGGCTCAAAACACACTGGACTTAACAAATGAAGAGGAAATAGGTAGTCTACCTGAAAAAGAATTCAGAATAATGATAGTAAGGATGATACAAAATCTTGGAAATAGAATAGACAAAATGCAAGAAAAATTTAACAAGGATGTAGAAGAACTAAAGAGGAACCAAGCAATGATGAAAAACACAATAAATGAAATTAAAAATACTCTAGATGGGATCAATAGTAGAATAACTGAGGCAGAAGAAAGGATAAGTGACCTGGAAGATAAAATGGTGGAAATAACTACTACAGAGCAGGATAAAGAAAAAAGAATGAAAAGAACTGAGGACAGTCTCAGGGACCTCTGGGACAACATTAAACGTGCCAACATTCGAATTATAGGGGTACCAGAAGAAGAAGAGAAAAAGAAAGGGACTGAGAAAAGTTTTGAAGAGATTATAGTTGAAAACTTCCCTAATATGGGAAAGGAAATAGTTAATCAAATCCTGGAAGCACAGAGAGTCCCATACAGGATAAACCCAAGGAGGAACACGCCAAGACACATATTAATCAAACTGTCAAAAATTAAATATAAGGAAAACATATTAAAGGCAGCAAGGGAAAAAAAACAAATAACACACAAGGGAATCCCCATAAGGTTAACATCTGATCTCTCAGCAGAAACTCTGCAAGCCAGAAGGGAGTGGCAGGATATACTTAAAGTCATGAAGGAGAAAAACCTACAACCAAGATTACTCTACCCAGCAAGGATCTCATTCAGATTCGATGGAGAAATTAAAACCTTTACAGACAAGCAAAAGCTGAGAGAGTTCAGCACCACCAAACCAGCTTTACAACAAATGCTAAAGGAAATTCTCTAGGCAAGAAACACAAGAGAAGGAAAACACCTACAATAACAAACCCAATACATTTAAGAAAATGGGAATAGGAACATACATATCGATAATTACCTTGAATGTAAATGGATTAAATGCTCCCACCAAAAGACACAGGCTGGCTGAATGGATACAAAAACAAGACCCATACATATGCTGTCTACAAGAGACCCACTTCAGACCTAGGGACACATACAGACTGAAAGTGAGGGGATGGAAAAAGATATTCCATGCAAATGGAAATCAAAAGAAAGCTGGAGTAGCAATTCTCATATCAGACAAAATAGACTTTAAAATAAAGACTATTACAAGAGACAAAGAAGGACACTATATAATGATCAAGGGATCGATCCAAGAGGAAGGTATAACAATTGTAAATATTTATGCACCCAACATAGGAGCACCTCAATACATAAGGCAAATACTAACAGCCATGAAAGGGGAAATTGACAGCAACACAATCATAGTAGGGGACTTTAACACCCCACTTTCACCAATGGACAGATCATCCAAAATGAAAATAAATAAGGAAACACAAGCTTTAAATGATACATTAAACAATATGGACTTAATTGATATTTATAGGACATTCCACCCAAAAACAACAGAATACACATTTTTCTCAAGTGCTCATGGAACATTCTCCAGGATAGATCATATCTTGGGTCACAAATCAAGCCTTGGTAAATTTAAGAAAATTGAAATCGTATCAAGTATCTTTTCCGACCACAATGCTATGAGACTAGATATCAATTACAGGAAAAGATCTGTAAAAAATACAAACACATGGAGGCTACACAATACATTACTTAATAACGAAGTGATTACTGAAGAAATCAAAGGGGAAATCAAAAAATACCTAGAAACAAATGACAATGGAGACACGACGACCCAAAACCTATGGGACACAGCAAAAGCAGTGCTAAGAGGGAAGTTTATAGCAATACAAGCCTACCTCAAGAAACAGGAAACATCTCGAATAAACAACCTAACCTTGCACCTAAAGCAATTAGAGAAAGAAGAACAAAAAAACCCCAAAGCCAGCAGAAGGAAAGAAATTATAAAGATCAGGTCAGAAATAAATGAAAAAGAAATGAAGGAAACAATAGCAAAAATCAATGAAACTAAAAGCTGGTTCTTTGAGAAGATAAACAAAATTGATAAACCATTAGCCAGACTCATCAAGAGAAAAAGGGAGAAGACTCAGATCAATAGAATTAGAAATGAAAAAGGAGAAGTAACCACTGACACTGCAGAAATACAAAAGATCATGAGAGATTACTACAAGCAACTCTATGCCAATAAAATGGACAACCTGGAAGAAATGGACAGATTCTTAGAAATGCACAAACTGCCGAGACTGAACCAGGAAGAAATAGAAAATATGAACAGACCAATCACAAGCACTGAAATTGAAACTGTGATTAAAAACCTTCCAACAAACAAAAGCCCAGGACCAGAT
Organism: Balaenoptera acutorostrata; assembly: GCF_949987535.1. Lineage (NCBI taxonomy): Eukaryota > Metazoa > Chordata > Mammalia > Artiodactyla > Balaenopteridae > Balaenoptera > Balaenoptera acutorostrata. Next base: position 22,796,520 of record NC_080072.1, read on the forward strand.
GGCTTCACAGGCGAATTCTATCAAACATTTAGAGAAGAGCTAACACCTATCCTTCTCAAACTCTTCCAAAATATTGCAGAGGGAGGAACACTCCCAAACTCATTCTACGAGGCCACCATCACCCTGATACCAAAACCAGACAAAGATGTCACAAAGAAAGAAAACTACAGGCCAATATCACTGATGAACATAGATGCAAAAATCCTCAACAAAATACTAGCAAACAGAATCCAACAGCACATTAAAAGGATCATACACCATGATCAAATGGGGTTTATCCCAGGAATGCAAGGATTCTTCAATATACGCAAATCAATCAATGTGATACACCATATTAACAAATTGAAGGAGAAAAACCATATGATCATCTCAATAGATGCAGAGAAAGCTTTTGACAAAATTCAACACCCATTTATGATAAAAGCCCTGCAGAAAGTAGGCATAGAGGGAACTTTCCTCAACATAATAAAGGCCATATATGACAAACCCACAGCCAACATTGTCCTCAATGGTGAAAAACTGAAACCATTTCCACTAAGATCAGGAACAAGACAAGGTTGCCCACTCTCACCACTATTATTCAACATAGTTCTGGAAGTCCTAGCCACAGCAATCAGAGAAGACAAAGAAATAAAAGGAATCCAAATCGGAAAAGAAGAAGTAAAGCTGTCACTATTTGCAGATGACATGATACTATACATAGAGAATCCTAAAGATGCTACCAGAAAACTCCTAGAGCTAATCAATGAATTTGGTAAAGTAGCAGGATACAAAATTAATGCACAGAAATCTCTTGCATTTCTATACACTAATGACGAAAAATCTGAAAGTGAAATTAAGAAAACACTCCCATTTACCATTGCAACAAAAAGAATAAAATATCTAGGAATAAACCTACCTAAGGAGACAAAAGACCTGTATGCAGAAAATTATAAGACACTGATGAAAGAAATTAAAGATGATACAAATAGATGGAGAGATATACCATGTTCCTGGATTGGAAGAATCAACATTGTGAAAATGTCTCTACTACCCAAAGCAATCTACAGATTCAATGCAATCCCTATCAAACTACCACTGGCATTTTTCACAGAAGTAGAACAAAAAATTTCACAATTTGTATGGAAACACAAAAGACCCCGAATAGCCAAAGCAATCTTGAGAACGAAAAATGGAGCTGGGGGAATCAGGCTCCCTGACTTCAGACTATATTACAAAGCTTCAGTAATCAAGACAGTTTGGTATTGGCACAAAAACAGAAATATAGATCAATGGAACAGGATAGAAAGCCCAGAGATAAACCCACACACATATGGTCAACTTATCTTTGATAAAGGAGGCAAGCATATACAGTGGAGAAAAGACAGCCTCTTCAATAAGTGGTGCTGGGAAAATTGGACAGGAACATGTAAAAGTATGAAATTAGAACACTCCCTGACACCATGCACAAAAATAAACTCAAAATGGATTAAAGACCTAAGTGTAAGGGCAGACACTATCAAACTCTTAGAGGAAAACATAGGCAGAACACTCTATGACATACATCACAGCAAGATTCTTTTTGACCCAGCTCCCAGAGAAATGGAAATAAGTACACAAATAAACAAATGGGACCTAATGAAACTGAAAAGCTTTTGCACAGCAAAGGAAACCATAAACAAGACCAAAAGACAACCCTCAGAATGGGAGAAAATATTTGCAAATGAAGCAACTGACAAAGGATTAATCTCCAAGATTTACAAGCAGCTCATGCAGCTCAATAACAAAAAAACGAACAACCCAATCCAAAAATGGGCAGAAGATCTAAATAGACATTTCTCCAAAGAAGATATACAGATGGCCTACAGACACATGAAAGAATGCTCAACATCATTAATCATTAGAGAAATGCAAATCAAAACTACAATGAGATATCATCTCACACCGGTCAGAATGGCCATCATCAAAAAATCTAGAAACAATAAATGCTGGAGAGGGTGTGGAGGAAAGGGAACACTCTTGCACTGTTGGTGGGAATGTAAATTGATACAGCCACTATGGAGAACAGTATGGAGGTTCCTTAAAAAACTACAAATAGAACTACCATACGACCCAGCAATCCCACTACTGGGCATATACCCTGAGAAAACCATAGGTCAAAAAGAGTCATGTACCAAAATGTTCATTGCAGCTCTATTTACAATAGCCAGGACATGGAAGCAACCTAAATGTCCATCGACAGATGAATGGATAAAGAAGATGTGGCACATATATACAATGGAATATTACTCAGCCATAAAAAGAAATGAAATGGAGGTATTTGTAATGAGGTGGATGGAGTTAGAGCCTGTCATACAGAGTGAAGTAAGTCAGAAAGAGAAAAACAAATACAGTATGCTAACACATATATATGGAATCTAAGGGAAAAAAAAAAAAAAAAAAGGCCATGAAGAACCTAGTGGCAAGACGGGAATAAAGACACAGACCTACTAGAGAATGGACTTGAGGATATGGGGAGGGGGTGGGGTGAGATGTGACAGGGTAAGAGAGTGTCATGGACATATATACACTACCAAATGTAAAATAGATAGCTAGTGGGAAGCAGCCGCATAGCACAGGGAGATCAGCTAGGTGCTTTGTGACCACCTAGAGGGGTGGGATGGGGAGGGTGGGAGGGAGGGAGATGCAAGAGGGAAGAGAAATGGGAACATATTGTATATGTATAACAGATTCACTTTGTTATAAAGCAGATGCTAACACACTATTGTAAGGCAATTATACTTCAATAAAGATGTTTGAAAAAAAAAAAAAAAAAAAAGAAAACTTCCCTCATTATAGTAAAATGCCTTCTCTTGTGAAAAGCCACCTCCTAGGCTCTCCAAGATGTTCTTTGGCTGTCCTTTTCCCAATGTTCATCGCCTGCCTCATGGACAAAGGAGGGAACTTCCATAATGCATTTTTATTCCTATGAATTCACTGCGAAGAAATCTCTCATTCAATGGATTTCCAGCCTCTCCCATACGCTGAGGTAATAACTGCTAGTCCTGTATGGTTATGTCTTCACAAACTGTGAAACGATGTATGCTTTATTTACTTCTCTGTAGAATACGTGAGCACTTTTTACCTATTTTTTTCAGAGTTGAGGCCTCGGGTAAAAGCCCTGGAAAGCAGGAATCATTCGATTTGCCATCCGGTTAGAACTGTTTCATATTTTCCTGAATTTCAAAGTCCTGTAAAGATGTAATTCTTCCTTCATAAATCAGTATGCCTCAGAACTTTGGGCATTACAAAAATACACAGGGGCTTAAATATTATAGGGGCATTATTACTGAGAAGTCTGGTTTGCCTGGAAATGCCTAGAAACTAGATTTTTTTTTGGTCAGATATCAGAAAGGGAATACTTCAGGCTAGTTTCCCCAAAGCAGACAGTGAGACAAGTGACCTATTAAAGAGAAAGCAGGGAACCCCACAGCAATGAAACAGACGCCAAGCAAGGGAACCATATCTAGCATGTCCCTGGGAATACAGTTCCAGCCTAATCCTATAAGGGACCAATAGGGTTCTGGACTACAAATTGTCACAGAATTACCTAATTCAACATTATATTACCATACTGGTCAATTACTGCCTAAGACCCTCTATAGAGGAATGGACAGATCTTCCAGGTATTTCTAGCTGTCTGATTACTAAGGATTTTAAGGAATCTAGTCCAAGCACCAGAACACCCCCTCTTTCTTTTGTTCTCCTTGTTATTTGATCTGTTCTGAATATGTATACAGAGGGAATGCAATAGAAAAGAGACTGAATATAATACAATAATAATATTGGGAGTAGAATATTGATACTATATTATAATATTGACAATTCTGACCACTTTTCATGGGAGTATTCCTCTGTGAGTTAGCACCAAACAGGGACACCATGGTGCAGGAATACACATTCTCACCATGTCCCCTGTGATGACCCCAAATCTACATTATTCAACGGCCTAATCAGCTAGAGCTGCTAGAAAGTGAATCTCAGCACTAATATCACATTGAAAAAAACTCTGGATAAATTATAATCTTAGTTTTGAAGGGGCAAAGAGCTAGGAGAGATCATAGGTGGTTGATCAGACAAGGAAAGTTTTGCTCTTGAGCAACGCAAAATGCGTAGAGAAGAGACTGAGAAGAATAAGGTAAATTGGGAAATCAGCTTGAACAAAGCTAGAAAAAGAGTGAGTAGGTGTTGGTGGGAAGAGAGGTAGGGGAGGAAAAAACTGGAAAGGTAAGTCAGAGTGTCTTATGAATTTTATAAGTATAGATTCATTTCTGTAGCCAACTGGAGGCTGTTGACCAGGCAAAGGACACAAAATCATTGTATGTATTTGATTTAGGCTATAGACTCAATTTTCAATGAAATACCTAGACATGAACTGTTTTATCAAAGTCAAAATATTGATGCTATACATGTAATGTCCATCCCATATCTAATTTGATGATACAAAGTAGTGACTTAACAAGGGCATGGAATCTCATTTCTAAAGCTTGGAAGGTAATGTCTTTCGTAGAGGGTTGAGGGTTGAGAAGAGAGAATATCAAATACTATTAAGACTAAATTAAAGTAGGTTAATTTAGTAAAAATAAATTATAAATTAAGAAAAACATTAACACCGCTATGAAATCAAACTTGCATGCTAGAGCCATGCATATCCAGGTTCAGCATACTCTTCCAAGAAAGAAGAGCAAAGAAATGTGTTAAAGTGTAAAGACCACTAAGTTAGGACTCAGTAGTTTGTGCTCTGCTATTAACTAGCTATGTGACCTCCTCTCGGTCCTTCAGTTTCCCTCTCTGCAAAATGAAGGTATGGAATGAACCAATCTTCTACATCCTTTCTAGCTCTATCATTCTGTGTGAAGGGGAGGCTCTTACAGGATGGAAAGATCAATGGTGAGGAATGTATTTTTTATAACATCCAGACTAATTAGAGGTGATTGAACAGCGCAAAAGATATGTGGATCATTAATGATCACAAGCCTGGAAACCATGGAGTCTATTATTGTTTTTTCTTTTTCATCTTTTTTCTGAAAAGAGGTTAATTCTCTTCTTGAGCACTCATATGAGAAAAATTTATATTAAGATGTTGTCATCACAGTCAATGGACCTAATGAAGTATAACCAGGCTCCAGATTTCACTTTTGATGTGGATAACTGATCTTATGAAATGTTTAAACATATGAATGACAAATATTTAGAAGTCATTCCTTGATCCCATTTTGTATCTTTACAATGCCTGCAATTTGAAAGCCCCTGATGGTGATTTTGCCTATTTACTTTTATTAATTTTTTTTAATTTTTATTTTATTACTGGAGCATAGTCGATTAACAATATTGTGTTAGTTTCAGGTATACAGCAAAGTGATCAGTTATACATATACATGTATCTATTCTTTTTCAAATTCTTTTCCATTTAGGTTATTACAGAATATTGAGCAGTGTTCCCTGTGCTATACAGTAGATCCTTGTTGGTTATCTATTTTAAGTATAGCAGTGTGTACATGTCAATCCCAAACTCCCAATCTATCCCTCCCTCCCCATCCTTCCTCCCTGGTAACCATAAGTTCATTCTCTAAGTCTGTGAGTCTGTTTTTGTTTTGTAAATAAGTTCATTTCTTTTTTTTATTTTAGATTCCACATATAAGCGATATCATATGATATTTGTCTTTCTCTGTCTGACTTACTTCACTTAGTATGATAATCTCCAGGTCCATCCATGTTGCTGCAAATGGATTATTTCATTCTTTTTAATGGCTGAGTAATATTCCATATTACATATGTACCACATCTTCTTTATCCATTCATCTGTCGATGGACATTTAGGTTGCTTCTATGCCTTGGCTATTGTAAACTGAGCTGTAATGAACACTGAGGTGCACGTATCCTTTCAAATTTTTAAGACAGAGGCCTGATAACTTTTCAATCTTTTTAGCCCTAATACCATGTCACTGATTTTCCCAAGGCAATGGGCAAAAATGATTGATAGCATTTTACATTTCTAGGAGGAGCACAGAAGGTGCTTCACAGTTTCTCTTGTAATTAATTGAGCCTCCAACAAGAACATATGTTTGTGTGGTATACAAAAGGAAAGTGTTAAAGGAAATAGATTCATTTCCACTTGGAGCCAATGGTTAGTGAACGAAAGCAGAATCTCACCTACAATGTTGAGCAAAAGAAAATTAAAAAGTGAATCTAGTTCAAATTCAGTCTGTTTGGCAACCTTTAATTCACAATTAACTGGTGCTTCAGGACAGATTAATTACATGGTACTAACCATGCATTACAATGGTAAATTCATTTTTTATTCCCCGACATTCTAAGCTAATAGAGCCCACCATACACGCTAATTACTTTCGGAGCCACTAAATATAATTCCCATGTCAAAGGTGGAACCTGTAAGTCCTAAGTGCTTGGTATTTAACAAGTATGTATTTCCTCAGACTAAAAGAAGCAAGCTATAGTGCAAATAGCAGGATTCTGAAGTTAAGCCTGTGCTTGAATCGTTGAATCTTGGTTTCTCCACTTAAAAATAAACCTCTGTTTCATCAGTAAGAGAACTGTTGTATTGATTAAGTAGAGCAATGTATTAATTTCTTCTCTACCTATATAACATGGGGGTGGACACTTAAAGTTGTCTGTCACTCCCAGAACACATCACATTGCTTTGTGCTTTAACTTTTCTGTTCCCTCTCCTGACATGACATTTATATTCTTCTCCAGCTGTTTAATTCCATCTGATTCTTCAAGATCTAGATCAAGAGTCAGCAAAGTATGGCCAGGGAGACAAACTATGTCCCAACCGCAGTTTTGTAAAAAAAAAAGATTTATTGGAACATAGCTATGACCATTCAGTTTTGTATTGTTGATGGCTCTTTGCATACTACAATAGCAGAGTTGCTTAGCTGTAACCAAAAGACCCTTTACAGAAAATGTTTGCTTTCCCTTGATCTAGAGAGTCTCATATTCTCTATGCAGCCTTTCCTTGTTCAACAACATGCTTGTTTCAGTATTCTCTGCACCATAACTTAACTATATTGTTAACATGAGCCCAGAAAAGTGGAGACTGCATTTCAGTTTTCCGTTTTCATTTTTTTCCCTCTGCTTAATGTAATATCAGGTATTTTCATGTCGGCACCCAAACATTTTTGTTTGGATTTAAAATACAAGAGGATGGACCTCTGAGCCTGGGAGAAGGGAGCCAACAAGTTTTTATACTGAGAACTCCAATGGGCTTCATGTTGGATAAGACCTATTCCAGGTGTGTTACACAGTGCTGTGTGCTTATGCTTGTGTAGAGCTTGAACTACACATATTCAGTTGGCCTCAAATTTGATTCAGAACCGATTTTTTTCCAAACTAGAAATCCCCCCAACCCCATGCTTTCTGGTCTCTTAACTTTAGTCACCCCTGCATACAAAACTGCCAGTACTCCAAACATGACTGATTATTCTCTGTTATCATTCTGAATATATACCACATATATTTAAATTGTTTCTAATCTATAGCAATTTTATCTTTAAAAAGAATATGTGTGAAATAAAATCTATGGTTATAAAACTGAGACTATTTAATTTCTTCTCATGCAAAAGAGCATCTATTTTCCTTATTACTAAAAGAGTATCCTGCATGTTGGTAATTACAAATGCTAAATTACCATGTGGTATGAAAGATGAAAATATTACCTGGCTTAATCACTAGCTGCATTGTATTCAGAGTGTTTCTGTTTCTTTTAGGTAACCACAGCATAACATGTACAAGAAATATTCCCAAACTGATTTCTCAGTCAGATTTTGAGTTTGTCAGCTTTATTTATTTTGATTAAATAACGCCAAAGTCAGGAAACTTTTTGTAGATATTTAGAGTTCCTTTTAACTTTAATTTTTTTAACATCTTTACTGGAGTATAACTGCTTTACAATGGTGTGTTAGTTTCTGCTTTAATTTTACTTTTATCTCTAAGGGTATTATGACTTCACTCTTTAGCTAGGCCTGAAAAATATTGGCCACCACTTTGTCTTTATCTTTTAAGAATTTGCAAACTTATTTCAAGTCTGCCCCATCTCTGTGGATAAATCCAGCCATCATTATTGTCTTTTTTTCTTTTTTTGCCCCTGTATATCCGCTACAAGAGGTTTACATCACGGTTACTGAGGCTTTGGTTCATTTGCTACAGTTTGTGTGCCTTTGCTTTATAAAATGGTGCCCTTTCAAGATTCCTAAAGCATCATACTAATACCACATTGTATTAATTCCTCAGGACACAGACTCCACCAGAAGTGAACCATGGATGTCCAAACTCAATTGCCATAGAAACAGGGATTATAATCCAGATTATCTATCATTTACGCACCGAGAATAGCAGCAATCAGAACAGAGAATCTGTGAAGTTACCAAGGTCCTGGACAGCCACTCTCATGACATTCACTGCTTCATTTATTAGCACCTATTTATAATGCAAGACCATTCCTTGGATTCTACCTGGACTATTCCCAAGAGCTGTGAACCAGTAACCAATAAAATGCAGATGTGCAGTTACAGAATTAAAAACTCTTAAGAAAGAGGGAAGGCTGTTATGTCAGTGATAATAGCATTGCGTGTGTGTGTGTGTATGTACTGATTGATTGATTGGCTGACTTAACTTATTTTGACTGCCTAGCATCCATCTCATTTTGTTCTTGTAAAAGCACCTCCTAGTCCCTTTTAAGGAATTAACTCACCATCAATGTGTTTTGTGTTTTTTGAGTCTATCCATCAAAGTATTCTATTTTTTACTAGCCAAGGAGAGAGCAAATGGCCCAAGCCAGCTCAACTATGCTCTCTACTTTCTTTCAAGTTTGGAAATTTGAACACTGAAATTCAGTGACAGATATTTTTTAAAAATATCCCAGAGCTGACATCCCCTGAAGAGACAGTCATTAAGCTCTTGAACCTGGATCACCTGGTCTACCCAAAAGCAGTACTCTGTTTTATTTCAACTCTGTGAGCCACATCATATCCTTCCAGTGAATTTCCTTTTTTGACCTACAGACCCAGAGTACCTAACTTACAGTGTGCCTAATTTAGTGGTTCTTAAACTTGGCTACAAAAGAAAAATCACCTGGAAAGTTTTAAAACTCCCATTCCCCAGCCTGCACCCCAGACCAATTACAAAATAATTTCTGAAGGAGCGGGCCCAGGCATTAATTTTTTACAAGCTCCCCAGATGATCCTCATCTGCAGCCAAGGTTGAGAACCACTGGCCAAATTTATACAAAAAGCTACCGTGTACAGAATCCTTGCTGAGTGCCAAGCACGTAATCTCATCACTGCCTTACAACAACTTTAGGAAGCAGGTATTATTCTCATTTACAAGGGGAAAAACCAGATCATACAAATGTTAACTAAATTGTCAGAGGTCACAGAGACTAAGGGATGAAGATGTAATTCATATCCTGAATCAGGTTATATTACTTCTAACTACTACTTTAGCCAAAAACGTAAGAAAATGGGCTTAACTTGGAGCTAAATTTCAGTCAGTGGTTTCTAATGTTTTAATACAAACACAATTTTCTTTCCCCCGAATTTCCTATGTGAAAAATTAATTTCCATGGATAAAATGACAGTTGAAGCAGAGGATAACCATTTGCATGGTGCCCTCTTGATACAGGTTGAGGACTTCTGGGTCCCCACAGATCACAACAGGAAAGCCTCTGATCCAAGCATCTTGAAAAGAGAGGAAAAAAGAGAATTAAAAGGGATTACATATTTCTTATTATTTGATAAGAAAGAGTATATCAATGTTCAGAGAGAGAAACTGATCCTATGGTTTCCAAATTCTCAAAGAAATTATCTGAAGGTAACGAAAATGTCACTGGACAATATGATAGGTATTCTTCTGAGTGACTGTTCACAATACATAGTGATACTTTTCATGGGTTTCTCTTATGTAACAAGATTACAATACAGTGGAGGTGATTCCACGGTGAATTTAACACACTCTAAATATAAGCTATGCAAACTCCAAAGAGTCAGTTCTATTGAATTTTTTTTTGTACTCAAGGGCTCTACAGGATGCTAAACGAATTGCTCAGCAATTCAGTTCTACCAGTGTTTTCAGAAAAGAAAAAAAAAGTCAACCCAAGCGGTCCGTCCAAAATTCTCTTGAGCTTGCTATATGCACAGTTTCTTTTTCTCCTTTATTCTGCTCTGCAAATGCTAGCTGTTTCGTGGTCTCCCCAAATTCCTATTCCTGTCTCCTCATTTAAGAAAGACTACTGAGCTCCATTTGCGACCCCACACCTGCAGCCTGGAAATGACTCCCAGAAATAAACTTTATAATCATAGGACTCATCATGTTTATTTCTTTTTTTTTCAAGAATTAAATCCTGATGGCTGGTTGTCTAATATCAGGAAACAGATATTGCATACATGTGGTGTGATGTTACAGGGTTTTTGGTTTATTTGTTTTGTTTTGATGAGATTGCAGTTTCTGTAGCAGTTAATTCTTCATGGGCAGAATCAGAAAGCTCTCTCTTTCTTTGTTTTACTTGTTGTTTTTGTTTTTTTTTCCTTCAATCAAAAGATGTACTAGTTAAGAAGAACATATTCTATTACTATACAGAGAGGACAAAGTCTACATTATTTCTCTTATAATATTTTCATATTATACAATCTTAATCACTAAGAAATTTTAGTATAAGTATAGATACTGTTGTGGAATATTTTTGATCACATGTAAATTAACTCCTATATCTTAAATATAACAACGATAAATCCATGCTTCTTCAGGAGAAGAATTTGTATTAAATAATTATATAAGGGTGTCATGGATAGATGATAAATTTAATCATTAAAAACTTCCAGGGCTTCCCTGGTGGCGCAGTGGTTGAGAGTCTGCCTGCCAATGCAGGGGACACGGGTTCGAGCCCTGGTCCGGGAGGATCCCACATGCCGCGGAGCAACTGGGCCCGTGAGCCACAACTGCTGGGCCTGCGCGTCTGGAGCCTGTGCTCCGCAACGGGAGAGGCTGCGATAGTGAGAGGCCCGCGCACCGCGATGAAGAGTGGCCCCCGCTTGCCACAACTAGAGAAAGTCCTCGCCCAGAAACGAAGACCCAACACAGCCAAAAGTAAAAAAAAAAAAAAAAAAAAAAAAAAAAAAAACTTCCAATATGAGATATTTCAAGAAAAGTGTAAAAAAAATCAAAACCAAGGCAAGTATCAGCTCCAGCCTTACTGATGGGTCATTTTTGTATAATAGGTGCTGTATACGTGTGGGTAGAAAAGGAGTCAACCTCCTGAGGTCGATTGTTACAGCAATAAGGAATTTCCCTAACCCCTGCTCCCATACCCAAAATGTCTGTCGAGTGAAAATCATACAAAAGGAGAGAGCATACATTGTTACACATAAACATCCCATTAATTAGACATACCAAAACAAACACTGATTCTTAGAGAATACAACACAGATAACCTATGGAAAGACAGATTAAAAATGAAATATTGAATAAATTTATTTTTTAAAAGGTGGGGAAGGAAGTACAGATACAACTGAGATTTTAAAATTATAGGAAAATGCACTGCTACATTTCTTCACCTAGCGTTCTCCTTGAGCCTACTCCAACAGCATTTTGTGCACTTCATGTCACAAACTTCTGCCATCATAGACAACAATGACCTCCAAGGTGCCAAATCCAATGTTCATTTTCAGTCCTCATCCAGACATCTCAAGAGCATTTGACAGAGTCAATCACTATTTCCTTCTTGAAATTATTTTTTTCCCTTGCTCTAAGACAAGACACATTTCTATTTCTCCTCTTACCTTACTCCTTCTCTGTATCTGTTTATGGTTCCTTCTCCTCCTCCTGATACTCCAGAAGTCAGGCTTGGGCTGCTTCTCTTATCCAGCTACACTCCACAAATGATCATAGCCAGTGTGTTGACTCTCAGTATAATGTATAATCTGATGACTCTCAAGATTCCAGCCCAGACTGCTTCCCTGGACTCCAGATTTTCTATTTTATTACCCATCCTATGTATTCATTTGGACATTAAATAAGCGTCATAAAATTTATCAATACATGTTTGAACAAAATTCACAATCCCTCACTCCAACCTTAAATTCGGTTCTCTTCTAGTATTCCCTATTGCAATAACTGTCATTAAAATCACCCAGTTTTTTAGGACAAAAATGTTGTCAGGATCCTGATCCCTCTCTTTGTTTCACAATTGACACCTATTCCATCAGTAAATGTCATTTTTCAGATATACCCTAAATGAAAATTTGTGTAATTCTTTCTAGCCCCCTAGTCCAACCACCATCCTCTCTCATCTGGACAATTATAATAACCTCTTAACTGGTCTCCTTGCTATGACTGCTTCCTTCAAAGGTATGTTCTCCACACATGGTGGTGCACTTAAAAACGACTGTCATGTTGTGTCACAACCCTGCTCAAAACTTACCAACAGCATCCCACTGTACATAGACAAATATGAATCTTGACCGTGGCCCCTTGATTACTCCCTGACTTCATCTTCTAATATTCTATATCTCAGTCACTCTGTTCCAGCCACACTAATTTCCTTGCTGTTCTTCCCACACAGTAAATACAACCTGTATGCTTCGACATCAGGACCTCTGCATTTGAAGTTTCCTCTCCCTGTATCGTTCTTCCCCAAGATAATCAAAGATCTACTCCTTTTGTTTCAGGTGTTTGTTCAAATATAACTTCCTCAAATAGACCTTTCCTAAACATATTATTGAAAATATCATTTTATGTCCTTCCACTGTGTTCTTCCGAACACTGATCATTACCCGAAGCTACTGTATATATTTATGAGTATATTCTAATTGTCTCTATTCCACTCTAGAATATAAAGTCCACAAGGGCAAAGTTTTGTTTTTGTTTTGTCCACGGTTAAAACTACACTGTCTAGAAAAGCATCTGGCACTTAGAAGATATTCATTACATATTTAATGAAAAGTTAGATGTAATGAAAAATTGTCAAGAAAATATATACATTGTTAAATTGATTCGATACTAAATAGAAATTTTCAGTAAACAAATAACTTTGAAATATATTGATTCTGTAATCCAGGAGTAGACAAACTTTCTGTAAAAAGACACACAGTAAATATATGTGGAACATTTGGGGTCTACAGACTCTGTTGCCATTACTCGACACTGCCAGTGTAGTACGAAAACACAGACAACATATCAGTAAATGAGCATGGCTATATTCCAATAAACCGCTATTTACAAAAATAGGGTCAGATTTGTCTGGCATGCTGTAGTTTGCCAATTACTACTGTAATAAGTAAATCAATCAATCAATCAATCAATCATCTATATCTATCTCTATATCTATACCTACCCTTATATCTATACATAAAATCTGTGAAATACACACTACAACCACAAGGTTTTAAAATGAATTTTTTCAAACCCTCACGGAACAGGTTATGTTTATTTTATAAAAAGTAAAAAGAAAAAATACATTTAAATTTATTTAATGAGACTAGTATAACCCTGATACTAAATCTAGGCAAATACAGTTTGATAAAGGAAAATTAAACCCAAACTTATTTATGAATATTGATACAAAATTCTAAGCAAATCATGAGCTAATTAAATTAAGCAATTTATAAAAACATTACAGCCAACCGGGGTTTATTCCAAGAATGTAAATACGACATATTTTTTAAGAATATAAAAATGTATTTAACCACCGTAATGGAATTTATGGAGACAAACTATGATCATCTTAATAGGTGCTAAAAAGCACTTGATAATATCCAATACTTATTCATGATAAAAAATAATCATAGCAAAGTGGAATAAAACTGAATTAAAGGACAATATGATTATAAAAAATAATAGTTCTAATATTTCTTAGGAGTTTATCAGCTTATTCATGGAAAAGTAATCTCAAACTGTTGATCAGTATATAAAGAGATAATAAACCTCACATATTAAGAAAATACAAAATAACAATCATAACAAAATAATAGCTGTTAACCATGCGGTAGGCCTTTTATAAGTATGTTATATTATAAATCCATTTAGTACATTTAAGCATATCTTATACACTTAAACCATTCATTGGTTACAATGTCCCTGCCCCAGAAATTGAAAGGAATAATAAACCAAGAAGGTGAATAGGAAAACAACCCTTATTATTAATCCCTGAGACATGGTCCTATGGCCAAGCTGGCTTTTTTTTTTAATTGAAGTATAGTTGATATTCAAAATTATATGTTACAGTTGTACAATATAGTGGTTCATGATTTTTAAAGGTTCCACTCCATTTATAGTTATAAAATATTGGATATATTCTCCCTGTGTTGAACAATATATCCTTGTAGCTTATTTTATGCCTAATAGTTTATACCTCTAATTCCCTACCCCTATCCCCTTCCCTCTCCCCACTGGTAAGCACTAGTTTTTTCTCTATATCTGTGTGTCTGCTTCTTTTTTGTTATATTCATTAGTTTGTTGTATTTTTTTAGATTCCACATATGAGTGATATCATACAGTATTTGTCTTTCTCTGTCTGACTTACTTCACTTAGCATAATACCCTCCAAGTACATCCATGTTGCTGCAAATGGCAAAATTCCATTCTTTCTTATGGCTGTAGTATTCCTTTGTGTGTGTGTGTGTGTGTGTGTGTGTGTGTGTGTGTGTGTGTCTGTATATACCACATCTTCCTTATCCATCCATCTGTTAATGGACTTAGGTTGCAAAGCCAGCTTTTCAGTGTTCTCTAATGCTTTGTGTGTAAAAAAGAATGCAAGAGCATTAAATAGTAGCATCATCTGCAAGTAGCCTAGGCTTTCTTTTTGAAAGGACTTAAATACTGCTTACTATCTGCACAAGTTTCCTATTGCTGCAATAACAAACTACCGCAAACTTAGTGACTTAACACAAATTTACTCCCTTACTGTTCTGCAGGTCAGAAGGCTAAAACAATTTTCAGTGAGTTAAAATCACAGTGTTTGCAGGACTGATTCCTGACAGAGGCTTTCAAAGGAGAATCCTTTTTCCTGTCTATTTTATCTGCTAGTGGCCACCTGTATTCCTTGACTCCTCGCCCCTGCCTCTGTCTTCAAATTGCATCACAGCAATCACTGCTTCCATCATCACATCACCTTCTCCTCTGACTTCTCTTATGAGGACAACTGTGATGACATTGAGCCCACCAGGAAAATCCAGGACACTCTTCCCATCTCAAGAAACTTAATTTAAACACATCTGCAAATTCCCTTTTGCCATATAAATAACACTAACAGATTCCAGGGAGTAGAAATGTAGACATATCTGGGAGCCATAATTCAGCTTACTATACTATTTTAAATTATCTGAACTTGATCCTAAATGTTATTTTGGCTTCCAAAAAGCTTATCAGTGGCTTCATGAAAAAAAAAAAAAAAAATCCTAAAACAAAAACACTGTTTGAGTTGTTATTGTGGAAAACAGAAAAGACTGAGATATGGTCCTGTTCTTCCAAAAGCTCATAATTTCCTGGGCAGCTCAGATGTACAGCCAAATGTAAACAGATTCAGGTAGAATCTGAGCAGATTTTCTCTTTTTATTACTTACTACAGAAGCAGAACTATGTGTGTTAATTTTCTGAATATTTTCACACTTCAACCAGCCAAATAAACCAGTATTTAAAATGGTAATCATACAGTAGGGCTGTATTCAAAGGTCAGTGCATGAGGCATTTAAGAGGTCATGACTAAGGTCACATTTTAATGATGTTTCAGTGTTTTCTGAATTTACAAAATCATATCCTGTGACATTACTCTCCAAGCAGTAAAAGTTTTATACGTCTTTAAAGGCAGCATCTAAAGAAGTAGTTCCTAAACACTGATTTTTGGTTTCATACTCCATGACAAAGATTTCACTTATTTGAGATGAATGATGAAAAATATGAAAATGTAAGGAGATTTTCATAATGCTAATATATTCAGTTTTAAAACTGTCCTTCCAGTCCTTCTCACCATTTTTCTTTTGCTTTTCAAAAATTGTAGGAAAGATGATGTTAAGTAAATATTTTCCAATTGAAAAGTAAT
Source organism: Balaenoptera acutorostrata (assembly GCF_949987535.1). Taxonomy (NCBI): domain Eukaryota; kingdom Metazoa; phylum Chordata; class Mammalia; order Artiodactyla; family Balaenopteridae; genus Balaenoptera; species Balaenoptera acutorostrata. The sequence goes on from NC_080072.1 coordinate 22,812,589, forward strand.
GATTTAGCAAACATATGTCAGTAGCAAATTAACACACACACACACACACACACACACACACACACACACACACATATGCATGCATACATCCTGGCTGATAGAATTCAAAAAATCAAGGAGCCAATGATCTATAGCTTTGATTAAATAAATTAGTAAAAAATCAGTACTAATGATAATATCTATAATTGTATAATGTTTTAAAATTTACAAAATAAATTTATGTCCATCAGCTCGAGTGTTTCTCTCCCACCTCAACAATAACCCCATGAGGAAAAGATGTAAGCAATTATTATTTCCATTTTCTATGTTTTGTAAGTTTATAGGTTGAGACATTAAAGCATGAATTTTTAAATGACTTATTTAAATGACTTCCAGTTGATATATTCACTTATGCCTAATTATGTCATCTTACACTATATCCTTAACTACTTCTCAGACATTCAGTTCACCATCCAGTATAAATTGAAACGTGGGTCTTCCTTGATGGACCCACAGCCAGCCCAAGTGGTGGATGTTTCCTCCACCACTTGAGTTGAACATGTTTCCTGTGTACCACCTTGTTCCAATGGTACAAGGGATGTTTCTCTTGCACCAACGAGGCTAACAAGGGACAGGCTGATGTGTCCTTCTTGCTCCTTAGGATTGCTTTTATGACACCATTATTTTCTCTCCTTCTTAAACTATTCCTTCCAGCTTTGAATCTCCTGCCTTCAATAGAGGAAATAATCATCTATTTTGAATGCTTAAGAAAGGTCAAAAAATATAAGGGCATTGATATGATATAGCAACATGGTCAACATGATCAGTTGTTTGGCAGCACAGAGACAATCAGTCATGCAGAGTATGCATTGGAGAGTGCTGGGTATGAAACCTATTTAGAATGAGATAATTGGCAAAGAAACCAAAGGATATTAATAACTCTTTCAACAGAGTTGCTAGAAATAGATATAAACAAATAAGGAGGATATGAGAGGATGAGAAGGGGTTAACATAATTTTGATTTTTGGGGGGCAAGTGATACAGAAATAATGTGCCAGTGTGAATCTTTTACATATAATATCCCAATATGCTACTCTGTGAAATAGCTGGACAATAATTGGAAGTTCATACTTAATCAATTTAATATGAATCAATAATAGAAAGTGCTAAAATTCCATTAAATTATTCTTTGATGGTGTACTGTGGCAACAGCGTTCAAACCAGAAACTCTAGAGGTTACTGAGTCAGGTAAAAAGCTGTAAATGATGTTATGTCATTTACTGTTTCATACTGTTAACGCTAGGTGGGCCTGGAGAGACAAAACACTATTCATAGATGAGAAAACTGATGTACAAAAATATTGAGTTGACCAAGTTTATAAAACCTAAATAAGTCATTGGGTTTGGTGATTTGGTGTATTTTTCCTAGGTAGAATCCAAAAAGACCAAAGTCAGACAATCTATTTTGAGAAAAGGCCATTGGCCAATGGAATTCATTGTTCTTTTCAGTGTAACTTTCAAGAAGTCTTGAATGAGGAAAGCCTAATTTCTGTAAGAAGGGTGACTAGGGCTACACTTTGGAGTGTCAACTAGAGGTCGCAAGCAAATATGCTCATGAGTATTAAGTTCCTCTCATTATAATATAAACTGAAAAATAAAACTTTTTAAAAAAACTTAGTTTGAAAACGAAATGAACAAAGAGATTGCACAACTTACAAGTGAGATTACAGAGAGCTAAATGTATTTGTAAATGTAGTGAAAAGAATCACTGGCAACTAACCCCTAAAAATGAGACTCTCTGCCTCATAGGATTATTATATGTCTCAGTAGCTTTACCTTCTATGTCCATTTATTTGAGGCTTTGTATTTCTCTCCTTAGCCTGTCTACCTTACTGCTTTGCCTTCTCTGACTGTTACCAAACTTCTAGAAATCCTGATATGAAGATACACACTACAGAGACAAGAATTTTCTGAAATTTCCTTTGTTGAAGAATTTTACTGTGCACTTAAAAATTTTGCCAGAAAAATACACATCTTTATAAAATAGGTATTATTAAAACATTTTAAAGATGAGGAAACTGAGGTATAGAAAGATTAGGTCACTTGTATATCACACAGCTTTGAAAGGTGGGAACTGGAATTGTAATTTACTATTGAATTATTTCTAAGCCCATGCACTATCCACTATGTCAATACTTCTATAAATATATATATATATATTTTTTATTTGACACATTTTTTGAGAAGAATTTATGTATCGTATGCTTAATTCACAGATTCTCAACCAAAGGTGAGTCTGCACCTCAGGGGTTATCTGGCAATGTCTGGTGATATCTTTGGTTGTCACAGCTGTGATAAGGGGATCCAGTGGCATCTAGTGTGTAGAGGCTAGGGATGCTGATATTACACCAGACAGCTTGCCAGAGCAAAACCTTATTACACTCAAAATGCTGAGGTTGAAAAACCTTGGTCTAATATCAAAAATTAGTTTACGGTATTTCAACTTCTGCTTAACATGAAAAAAAGAAACAAGAGAAAAATCCTGATAAGATACATCATAGTTATTTAAAACAATCAGAGAGTGGAAGATACAAAGAATCTTAATAAACTAAATTCTACAAAGTGAGAGGCCCTTCCTAGACACAGGGCTGATTTTAGCACCGATGACAGGAGAGGCAAAAGGAGAAGAAACCTACCGCCAATGAAGGCAAGGAAAAGACACTGGACTGTCCACAAAATTTTAATGACCACATGGGGCCAGAATGATGAATCAGATCACCAGGGCCTCGCTCACTGTGAATCCGCAGCCAGTGGTCAACTGCTTCATACGAGTCTTTACCATGTACATGTGGGGAATATGCTTCAGTTTGAGGACAGAAGAAAAGAGCTAAGAGGAATCCCTCCACAGCACTCCAGGCCCTCATAAGAGCAAGGGAGTAGCTGCCAAAAACTGTGGGTTTGGCAGGAAACCTGAGAGAAAACCCTCTGAGGAACTCAGGTCTCGTGAAGTACACTGCAGGGCTTCTAAAGGCTGGGGGCATCGAAAAGGTATGAAGATAAATCCATCAAGCTCAGAAAACCAGACTCTGGATTGAAGAGGGTAAGTCTAGATGCTGCCCTCATAACATCTGAAGCCAGTGATCAATCAAGCCTAAATAATGCTATAACATAACCCAGACCCAACCAGAGCACAAATTATGGCCTGACAGAGGAGGAATGTGCTCATTTCCAGAAATAAATATCATTTACTTTTGTCTCTACCATTCTTAAATACATACTAGGGGGCATACGGAAAACAATTCAAGGCATGTAAAAGCAAGAGAATGTGACTTATAGTCAAAAAAGAAGAGAGAAATTACAGCAGAAGAAGTACTTGAAAGATAATGACTGAAAATTTTCCTAAATTAATGAAAGACTACAGTCCACACATCTCACTAGCTCACTAGCTCAACTAACTCTAACCAGAATAAAGGCACATAGTCAAATTGCTGAGAAAAACAAAAAATGAAGAAAAACCTAGAAGGTATACAGTGGTAAAAACACATTATACACATGGAAACAGCAAAAGGAAGATATGTAGTGAACAAACTCTCAGATGACGGCCATGATTCCCATGTCTTATTCACACACTAATCCCCTCCCCTTGAGTGTGGGCAGGGTCTGTCACTTGCTTCTAGCCAATAGACTGTGAAAAACACAACAGGATATATGTGAATATGAGTGTGTTATTAGATTGCGTGATTAGGTTACATGAGATTACAATGTTTGTATTGCTAGGAGATTTTTTTTTTTTTGCCAGTTATTTTATTTTTTTAAATTTATTTTAAAATTAATTTTTATTGGATTATGGTTGCATTACAATGTTGTGTTAGCCTTCACTGCACAACAAAATGGATCAGCCATACACATACAGATACCCCCTCCCTTTTGGACTTCCGTCCCATTTAGGTTACCACAGTGCATTAGGTAGAGTTCCCTGTGCTTTACAATATGTTCCCATCAGTTGTTTATTTTATACACCGTATCAATAATGTATATGTGTCAATCCCAGTCTAGCAATTCCTCCCACCCTACCCCTTTCCCCCTTGGTATCCATACGTTTGTTCTACAAATGACCCAATTTCATTTGTATTGCTAGGAGACTTTTAGAGAAAGAGGCAGGCATGTTGAGAAGATCACATACCAAGAAGCTGACAGCAGTATCCAGCCAACAGCCAGCAAAAGCCTGAGGCCCTCAGTCTGACAGTGTACAAGGAACTGAATGCTTCCAACAACCTCAGGAGCTTGGAAGTGGATTCGTCCCCAGTTGAACATCAGTTGAGACCTCAATTGGAGCAAACACCTTGATGGCAGTTCTGAGAGATGCTAAAGCACAGGATCCTAAACCCTGCCAGGACTCCTGACCCACAGAAACTTCGAGAGAAAAATCTATGTTGTCTTAAGCCACTAAATTTACAGTAATATTATTATGCAGTAGATTACTAATACAGAACCATAGCTTGATTCACACAGAAAAAAATGAAGACAAGAAGACAATGGAACATCATTAAAGTCCTAAAAAGGAAAAAAAAAACTTGTCAACCTAGAATGCTAAAACCACCATTTATACCTTCAGTATAAGAAAAATGACATTTTCAGATAACCTAAAACTGAGAGAATTATCTTAAATATATCTGCACTACAATAAATCCAAGAAGTTCTTCAGACTGAGGGAAATAACACCAGATACAACATTGTCCCTGAAGTAAGAAATGAAGAGCACTAGAAAGAGAGAGTATATGGGTAGATATGAAAGATCTTGTTTTATTGTAAACATATGCTTGTGTGTGTGTGTGCATGTGTGTGTATACATATGACTACTGACAACATGAAGTAAAGAGAATCATAAAATCTTACTATGAGATTCATAACATATGAGAATAAAAGTCAAATGGTGGCAGATAGTAAATGGATTCAAACTACTGTAGCATGCAGAATGTATATGACACACTACAATATTATTTGAGGGTGAACTATGATAACTTGAAGACGTTTACTGTAATCTTTACAGCTGCAGGCAAATATGGTAGCTAGAGCCATAGTGGCTATTGAAATGTAAATTTAAATTAATTAAAACTTAAAATAATTAAGAATTCATCCATGCTACTTAACAACAAAAAGAAACAAAAAAACAAATACATATAAAACCGTAGATGAATGCAAACATAAATATTAAAATTATATAAATCTGTATCAAATTATATAAACAATGAAATTATACTGAGTCAAAGAAACCTGTCATAAAATATCAAATATTATATAATATAATTTATGTGAGGTTCCAAAACAAGAAACACGCATACATAGTCATAGAAATCTAAAAGCATCTGCCTTTAAAACAAAATCTCTGTACTTTGTATGTAAATTGTACATGGGTTTTATAAAAAAAATAATTTATCGCTAAAAATTTATTAGCAGAATGTCTCAAAAAAATTTCCTTTAATTCCTTGTCTGTGATTCAGTACCTTCAATAACAGAACAAAATTCTACATTATTTGTCCTAAGAATAATTTGAAATAGGAAGATTGTTGCAACTGAATTTAGAACTCCTCTAGTTTCTTCAAGGGTGACAACTTGTGATGTTCTCTTTACATGTGTCCTAAAATATTCTTGTGATAAGGAAGAACTGAACAGAGGATTTCTAACACTATGTAAGGTAAATCCATGGAGACAGAAAATAGATTAGCAGCTGACTAATAGGGGTTGGGGGAAAGAATGGATAGAGATTAACTGTAAATAGATATGAGTGATCTTATTAGGATAGTGAAAATATCCTAAAACTGGATTATGGTGATGATTGTACAACTTGGTAAACTTACTAAAAAATCACTGTACACTTTAAATGGGTGACTTTTATGGTATTTAAATGATACCTAAATAAAGTATAAAAATTGTTTAGAACTGTGTTTGAGTAGTGAAACTAACCAGTGCTTCTCTATATTAAGATTTAGCTCCTCACACATGCAGATGTTGACACAAATGAGAAAAAAAAAAACAAAAAACAGTTACTACATAAAAGAACACATATTATTTCTGGCTGTTAAGAGATTAACAAATTTTGACAATTAAGTTAAAATAGATACTTACAGAAAGTTAAATATGAAACCGCAACTTTCTTGCTAAAAGCAAGAGAGTGGGGAAAAAAAGCACTCCAAACTGAAAGTTTAGAATGTTCTCCAAGGTATATATGGAGAGATGCTCATCAATAACTTTTTCATATACTTTTTTTTCTTCACAAGTTAGAGGCACCGTGTTTCTCAATCTGAGAGAAGCAAGATGATGTGAAATGCCTGCTTTTCCCCCCAACTATACTTACTTAAGACTTCAACTCAATTCATCTAATACAATAAAATAAAAATACTTAGTTTGGCTAACCAGGGTTTTTCAACTTCAGTAGTACTGGGGGGTATTTTGTCCTGATTACTCGAGTACTCTTTGTTGTGGGGACTGTACTATGGAGTAGAGTATGTTTAGCAGCATCCCTGGACTTTATCCACAGAAATAATAATAATTAGAAGGATGCATCCAGAAAGATAATCTTATCGAAAAAAAAATTTTAAATTATAGTGTTTATATTGCTTGTAGGTGTTGAGTAATTCCTAACACTTTTAGGATGGGGTTTATATTTGGGAGGTAAGGAGGGAAATGAGATATCCAAGGAGTTTAAGGGAGGCTTCACCTTTATTAGTAAGGTTATAATAAAGAAAAAAAGAGACTTAAAACAAATAAAATACAAATGTTTATAAACTGGGTGGTGGGGACATTTGTTTTGGTTAAATTAAACTCAAGTAATTTTCCATACATTTGACCATCTACCTATCTATCTATCTATCTACCTACCTATCTGTTTGTGTAAATTAGCATATAATGATTAATAATAACTAATAAACTGAGATTCATAGCATTAGTTTCTATAGAGTCCTGGAAGATTTTGAGGGTATTTCTATTCTCCATCTTTGTTTACAGAATCAGGAAGAGGAGCAATCACAAAACAAAACTGTATCCCTAGAAGCTGTAAGAGTCCTATGTACAATACAACAATGTTGCTATTTCACTACCATGTCAATATGGCTTTGTTTCTAAAATAACAGCCATTGTTCACAACATAACTACCATAGGGGAATGTTTAAAAATGCATGTTTAAAACATAATCCACTTAAAATACTGGGGACTAATTATTCTTACTGTTGACACAGAATTATATGACAGTCAAGGTACAAGCAAATAATTATCTTCACTTTCTGAAAAAGGGCGGAAAACTCTTAGCAGATATTGTGATAATCCATTGTGTTTATTACATAGTTCAGTGTTATAGAAATTGAAAAAACTAGGTTATCAAATCATGTCCCTTCCAACAAAAATAACTCCATATGGTAAAATACTGATAAAAAGAGTTCTATTGGTAGTTATTCCTGTTCCCAGAAATTAGCACAATAAAGGGTTTACATTAAAACTGAGATAATAGAATCCCAGATTTTCTCCTTTTAATTTTAAAGTTGAAAGATCCCTTAGAGGTTGTTTAGCTCTTATTTTATAGATGTGGAAAATGAGATTCAAAAAGTTCAAGTTATTTCCTTCTCCAGGGTCACCCTGTGAGTTAGTCACATAGCTAAGTCTAGAAATCATATCTTCATCCTTCCATGTTCTTTCCACACTGCCAAAGTGAATCCCAGTCATATTATCTATTTTATAAAATAATACTTTATAACACAACATGATGGCTTAATCAGTAACTACATGGCTAATGTGCATTTCAGAACACATTAAGAATATTAATGTCATTGTTAGAAGAAAAGGCCCTTACTGCAGTTTAAGCTTTCATTTTTTTCCCCACTGACTGCATAACCCTAGTTCTTAAGGGGGAAAAAAAATCAGGTTCGGTCAGCAACTCATAACCAATGCAAACTCCATGACACCATCAATATGACAACCCCAAGGTCAAAAGACTAGATCATCTCATCAGCCAATCCCCTGCAACTTAAGGATGTCAATCACTGGGAACAATCAGCTAACCTACTCCCCACAAGAACTCTAACATTTAATGTTCCCAACATCCGTTGTCAACATAGGAAAATAAAGGGAGCAGAGACTCGACTTGCATCCTTCTATTCTAAGGCATTCAAGACAAACATGAGAATAAACACACTTTATTCTCTGAACTGATGGCACTTCTCTGTTTGCTTTTATCTGGTGTTTCATTTAGCTCAAGGAGTTTAACTTTCTTCTTTATCTCTTCCTTTGAGGCTCAGAATTCCAGAGCTTTTATAAAGAGCTACCTGGATGAGTCTTGCTAAGGACAGGAAAGCTAACACTGTTTTGACGCACTGATATAAAAAGTTGGTTCAGCACACAGTGATTTGACTAAACAACTTTCTAAAATTCTCCCCTCAAAGGATGCATGTATATTCCCATTGTTACTAAAAGAGATTGTGAATTGGTTTCATTTTTGTATTGGCTTAATGATGCTGGTGGAAAGCACTGAATTTGGAGCAAGACCACCTTAGGTTTGTATCCTAAATAAAGATTATTTACCTCTCTGGGCATACATTTGTCATAGGATTAGGATTATATTTAGCTGCTAGTGACAGAAATCCTAAAAGTAACAAAGGTTAAGCAAGACTGAAGTTTATTGCCTCTCATACAAAACTCTGAGCAAGTAGACCATGATTGATATGGTGGTTATTTGTATCAAGGGACCAGAATCCTTCTGTCTTGTTATTCTGTCCTTCATGGCCTCTATCTCCTAATTCAGGGAGGTAGCATTTTGATGTAGGGACAAGGAGGAAGGAAGGAATAAAGATGGAGAGGTAAAGAGTACACGGATGTTGACTCTAAAAAAAAGCAGATGTATCACAAAGGACTTATGTCCTGTTGGCCAGAAATATATACGTGGCCATACCTAGCTGCAAGGGAGGCTGGAAAATACAGTATCCATTCTAGATGTACATATGTGCAGCCAAAAAGTAAGGATTCTTTCACTGTAGTAAAAAAGAATAATATACTGGGAAACAACTAGCATCTTTATCCCACCTACCATAGAAAAGATTGCTGGTTTTCCACAAACTACATTCCCAGGCCCCATGGCATTTAGATGTTACTATTTAACTATGCTCTCCCCATTGGGATAGCAAAAGTGAAAAGTGCCATTTCTAGGCCTGGGTCTTTAAGATTATAAGTAGTCTTCCTCCTTATTCTTTTTGCACTTTGCACCTTTCCTTTGATCTAAGACCTGAATTTTAAGGCATCTGCTTTTCTACATAAATGAGGACAGTAACTTAAACGAAAAAAAAAAAAAAAAAAAAAGGAAGGAATTTGGTCCCTACACAGCCATGTAGAGTGAAAACATTTGCTGACATGGGCCACTTACCCAGAACTAGTATGTTAGAGAAAATTCTATGTATTTTCCTATGTGTTACAGCAGTTAAACCTGACTTTGAGTGAAATATTTACCTCACAGGAATGTTTCTAGAGATTAAGTGATATGATGTCTGTAAAGTGTTGGCCGTGCCTGCCCATAGTAAGCACATTAAATAAACAAACAAACCTACCTACATATATAATTATATACATATTAGTTACAGAATTATTTTATGTATATTTATTATATCTAACTGTATTATTATTATATGTATATCTGAGTGTGTGTACAACTATATAAATAGAAACAACAATCTTTTGAAGTGTCACCAGGGTCCACCAAAGTGAATTTCACATCAACCATTACATGTAGAATATGAATAATAACATATCAAATATACTTTCCAAAATCTGGTGAAAAACCATGCATTATTGTTGCCTTGATAAAATAAGCCAAAGACTTACTTTGTTTATATTAACAAGATGGTATATGGACCAGAACTACCTTAGTCTTGTATGTATCAAGCACTCCCCTTATGAGGTCTCCAACACAGTACACAGAATAGGCCAACCCAACAATGAAAGAGGAGGAGGAGGAGGAGGAATATTCGGGGTTTGACTTCCCTGTAAAATTTATGTGCTTCTTCCTTCTAATCACAAAATTAATTCTCATAAATTTCTCATCTGATACAAAAATGTAACCAAACCATATTCATCACATGCCAGAGGGAAAGAAGCCAATTAGGTAAAGAGAAAGGTTGTATGTCCTGATAATAGAGCGTATGTAACTCAGGACAGCATCCTCAGTTCTGACTGTCTGCTCCAATGCCTAAAGCTATAATATTGGACATGTCTAGTCTCTTGGTTGAGCATGTAGCCCTGAATTCCAATTTTCTTCTCCCCAGCCCAGGAAAACTGCTTCTTGTTTGTCCTCTGTGCTGAGTGCCACAAATCAGCAAATCCTCTGAGGAAGGAAAGAAGGTAAAAGTAGGTGCCAGGGCAAAGCATACCCTGTCTTTCAGGTATCCTGGCCTCTCAAGTCCTGGCCTCCTTGTTGTTTTCTACTAACCTCAAACACAATTTTTTGCAGTTTATGTAGTTCTAGAAATATTTTGATGGGTAACTTAGTCCAATATATATGTCATCACACAAAGAAACACAAGTCAGTTTTGTACTGTGTCATAGCCAGCCTTCCAGGTGACTATCTCCTGATATTCTTACCCTTGTGCTGTCGCCTCTCATATTATTAATATATTAGGTTTGGTCGGTTGCAGCAATAGGATTCAGCTAAAGTGATGGTATAGCACTCCTGAGGCCAGGTTATATAGACCCTGTTCTGCCTCACTCCTGAATCCCTTGCTCTGGAGGGAGTCAGTGTCATGCTATTAGAAAAAGCCCATGGAAAGGCCAAGCAGGGAGAAACTGAGTCCTCGACCAAGAGTCAGCAAGAAACTGAGGTCTCCTGCCCATAGCCTCATGAGTGAGTCATCTTGAAAATGCATCCTTCAGCCCAGGTCAAGCTTTTGAACAATGGCAGTCTGAGCAGATAGCTTGACTGCCAACTCCCGAAAGACCCAAAGCCAGAAACAGCAGCTAAACTGCTTCTGCATTTCTAACCCTCAAAAGCTGCAGGAGAACAAATGTGTGATGGTGCTTTTAAAATTCTTAGTTGTGGTAAAATACATATAACATAAAATTTAGCAGATTAATCATTTTTAAGCATATAGTTCAGGAGAGTACATTCAACACTGCTGAGAAATCATTTGTGCAGGTATCCGTTAGGACAGAAGCGAGGTTGCTGGCTCAATGCAGCCAGTTTTAGAGTTAATTTTTATTCTGTTTAAGGGGCAAAATTCTTGTCCATAAATATAGTTCCACAAAGATCATCTATTTCTTATCATAGAATGCTATATGAATTCTGTCAGGTTGATATTCTTTGTTGTCTGCTTCTCCCTCTTCGAATCTCTCTCTCTCTCTCTCTCTCTTTTTTTAAATTGAAAGCTATTGAGCAAATTTTCAAGTCCAGCCAACTAAATCATAAAACAAACTGATTTTCCCCCCATTCCCATGGGATTAAACATAGAACTTGCTGCTGGAAGATTCTGTTGAGACTTTGGCAAGAGGAGCAAGAAACAAGGGGTGAAATAGGAAAGCTTCATCTCAACTTCCAAACTTCTACACAAGTGAGACAAACCCTAGCCATATGTACTACGCCAAACAAGATTTAGTTGCCTTCAATTATTCTTTTAAGGCTTTTAATTTAGGTATGCATTCTCACATGTCACAATTCTCTAGTCAGGAAATATTATTTTCTTATTTTTTAATTGCTGTTTACAGATTTTTTAAGTCCTTTACTGCCTAAAGGTATCCATCCCTAACTTCTCCGAAGGCAGCTGTCTCTGTAAAGCACAATAATCTGGTATGTATTAATCGTAATTGCTTATTTACCCCAGACTACCAGTGGAAGGACTTCTCCCTGCGAAGTCAGCCATGTGATTAAATAAGGAGAAAAAAATACAAAAAACTTTGATGAACTACAATGCTTACAGAACCAATCCTGATGTGAGGGACAGGAACAAGTAATTAGCTAGTAAATCACTTTATTGTTCTTATTCGAAGGTCAATCAATCTACTCCTCCTTTGTTTTTAGCCTTAGGTTTAGGATAAATTATCACTTTTCTGTCTTTTCTAGCTATCTCCTAGTTATAATATCTGCCATTACATGGAGAGTCAAAAGAAATAATTACTAAAATGTTGGTCATATTTCCCCATCAACTATACTATTTTAAATATTTTAATAATAATTTAGCTGATTCACACTTTTAAAACTTATAAAATGTACTTGTATCTATGCTAATGACAAGGGGAAATCATACTTTTTCAGTCCACAATGTTGGAAGCTAAACATTGTGAAAGCATTTATATAGTTGTGGAAGCATTCCAATTCTGTCACAAAACAGAAGCTGGTGTAGCTGCGATGAGACTCACATGAAGAAAAATTGCAAAAGCTTTAAATATGAAAAGCAAGATAAAAATCTTTCTTAAATAAATAATATTGTCTAAATTATACATGTATTCTCCTTAAGATGACTTTTTAGGTATCCATAATGGCTACTCTAAAAGTATCCAAAATGCCTAAGTGACATTATCCTTAGAGCCAGGGCATGTGCCTATTAGAAACTGGGTGAGATAACACCTAAAATTATGTATTAATGAAATCTGGGGCATAAAAAAGCTACCATTTTTACCAAAATAAAAGAACTAGACATGTGTATACCCACCCATGTATCACTGAGGAAGATTATCAGTTATCAAGAGAAAAGGAAAAGAAAAATGTACTTGACAGGGGAATGAAAACACAATATACTAGATTGCATTACATAATCCCCAGAATCACACAAATGCCTTTTGATCAAGCTTTATGATTATCTGCACTCTTCCCAAGGTCCAGAATCCAGGCTATCAAGAGAATCTTAAGTGTCAAAATGATCAAGGCATTTGTACACCTGGTAGCTCCTGACCATCGGGACAGAACCTAACTGAGCCTCACCTCCCAACCACACAATACTTCTCTCACCTGCCGGCATGCTGCCTCTGTCCTGGGTTTTCCTTGTTAAACATGAGGAATACGGGGCTGTAGAATCCTCCTGGGCACTCAAGCATATGCAGCTCTGAAGGGCAAGTAAGTTCACACCCATGGGTTGAACTTTTCAACCAATGGGAGATAGAATCCAGTGGATCCAGCAGACAAGTCTTTTCTCCTTTCTAATGAACTCTCTCCCTCCTTGCCCTGCCATAGACACACTTACCGGGACGCTACTGATAGGCGACTTATAAGGCTGCTCAGACGCATGATCCCAAGGATGAAGTTATCCGTCACACTTAGCGGTGGCCAGACAGACAGAACATCTTCACGGTGACTCTTCTTCACTCCCCTTCTCCCACACTCCTACTCTAATTTTACTCCTTTAAAATAATAGCATGTTGGCCCTCTTCCACAAGCTTTGCTTTTTCTAGACCTCAGGTAAAAACACAGTCAAATGTTGCATGTGGATGTGAGGTACAAATTCACACTATGAAGTGAGAGAAAATATTGCTGAGAAATTGACAAAATCTGGTATCAAACCGTCGAAACTTCTATTGATCTGACTGAAATAAGAAGCTGTTCCTACAGAAACACTTTCATAGCCGAAGGCTCATGGGACTCCCGGAAAGGATAAAACTCTCAGCGGCTGTGAGCTCAAAAGAAAATAATTACAAACCACATGAGAAAATGAACTTTCATAAGTGATAGTAAATAATGCAAACATTCAGGAAAAGTACTTAAAATAATAGAGTACCTTGAAAGAATCGATTTAAAAATATGTTTAAAATAAAAGAATAAGTTTAAAAGACTAGGTTTAAAATAAAAGAATCTATTTAAATAGAGTACCTTGAAAGAATCGATTTAAAAATATGTTTAAAATAACTAAAGACATAAAATAAGGAATGGAAAACAAAGTCAAGTAACCAAATAGTATTAACCAGATGTAACCAGTACATTTTTACAGAGGAATCAAATAAAATTGCCATAAACGTAAAATAGAGTAATTGGCAATAAAAGCTCAGTGTATAAGTTAAAAGAACAGATCACACACAGCTAAGCAAAGCATTACTGCACTGAATTCAGTGTCTCAAGACACTAAAATGGAGCACAGAAAATAAAAACATGGATACCGTTTAAAAAGTGGTTATTCTCCACATGTGACAATCTAAAGGCCCGGTATATATGCGTTAGGAATTTCAGAAGGAGGAAGAACAAGAGACAGCGGGATGCCCGATGCTTGATGCGCCAATGACGGAGCAACTTTCCACAATTACAGCACTGCAAGTGCAAAATTACTTGGCTACCTCTCCACTTTAGAACTCAAAAATAATGTCATTTGAAAAACTAAACTTGTTTTAACATTTTCAACAGGTGTGGTGGGTTTTGTTTGGCACTCATATTTAAAACTGCTAGATTTGTAGTTCTTTGTCTATGGTGTTTTTTATTCACAAGGCATGACCTTCAGTTGCCAGCCAGATATTCTTAACATCAGGTTTCTTTGTCAAACTGCCCAGCAAAGAACAATCCTTAATAGACTTGGAATCACTCAGACCTCTTGACATACAACCTACGGAAGTGTATTTTACAGAAGTATGTTGCCTCCTTACACAGAGTGAATTGTTTCCCACAGATAACCTCTGCAAAATGAGGAGAATCAAAGGATTTATTCATAGTTCCGCGGCAGTTAGAGAAGTATTAAAATATTTTGACAGAGTTGAATATTTTAAAAGTATTTTATCGTTACATATTTCACCCCAGGTGTGATTTTCTCTTCTTTGTATTTATCCCGCTTGGGATGTTTCTGAGGGTCGCTATTTTCAATAACTTTGGGACACTTGGGGGCATTATGTCATTTTCTTTCTGTCCCCTCTCTCTCCACTCTCAGGCTAGAATTCCAATTACATGTATCCTAGATAACATAATATTGTTCCACACAGCATTGTTCATTTATTGTCCCCAAGTTTCTGCTCTCTATTCTACAGTCTGGGTAATTTCTATTGATTTACCTTTACTTCAGTACTAAAAACTTCTTTTTTTACAGTTTCCATGTCTTTGCTAAAATTTCCTATCTATTCACTTATTGTGTACATCTGTTTCTGCAAGTCCTTGAACATATTTATAATATCTGTTTTAAAGTCCACATCTGATCATTGCAACAGCTGGGTCATCTCAGGGCCTATTTATATTGAACACTTTTTTTTTAACAATGCATGAAACTTTCTTACTTCTTTACATGTCTTGAAAAACAACATTTTTTTATGCTGAATATTGTGGATGATACATCATAGGGAGTCTGGATTATGTTGTTTTCCTTTAGAGGACGTTGACTTTTGATCTTCCTGTCAGAAAAAAATTACTGACAGACGGTCTTGGTTTTACATTCTGTTGGTGCTAGTCTAATTTGTTTTTATTCTTGGAGTTTAGTCAGTAGTGCGGTTTTTACTGATAAGGCGTGTCCTTTCTGGGGTCGTAACTGATGTCTGTGGTGCTCAGTCAGCAAGGCCCCCCACGGTGGCTGGGGTGGAATTCCCATGGCCCCCGGCCCACACTTCCCCACCGCTAACATCACTGCTCAGCCCTCAGCTCTACAGCAGGTGCTCTCCGCCAGGCCTCTTGGAGGGGTGTCCTGTGTCTACTAGCCCGGCACTTGGGCAGTGACCCTCAGAGAACCCATCAGACATCTGGGCCCTGCTTCTCTGCAGGGCTTCTTCCCGTAAACTTCCCTTCCTTCCAAATTTCAGCTGCTTCGGCAGCCTAGAATTTCTCCATGCAGCAAGACCTCCTTGTTCTTCTGCGATTTAGCCCACTACACGGTATTCTGGAAAGTGCCCTCAGGTATTAAGTCTGGGAACGTGTAGGGATCATCTCCCAAGGATCACTGTCTCGTGTTGCCTGTGGTCTAATGCCTGAACAGAATTGTCTCGTATACTTTTTGCATTTTATAGTTGCTTATGGCAAGAGGGTAAGTTTGAAACCATTTCCCCAAACATGGCCAGAAGTGAAGCTTCTATAGCATCGTGTTTAAGAACAAAAGCATGAACAAAAAAATTAAAAACAAATTAACTATTCATTAATATGTAATCAGTTAAATTATGCTACATACTTATCTTGAAACTCCATCTGCCTTTTAAAAGAATGATGACATGGAAAGATGTCTAAGACACACTGTTAAATTTTTTAAAAAGTGTTCACAAAACTGCCGTTCTCTTTATGTGTATATGCACGTGCATAGGTATGCAAAATGTAGGGAAAAAGACCTTCAAGGATAAACTCAAAACTGCAAAAATACTGTCACTTCGAAGAGTATGACTGGAAATAGTAGCGTATGTGTGCTCTGTGCTTTAGTCTACATGCCTTTCTGGTATTTGGATCATTCACAAAGTGAAAATTCAACAGTATTTTTTAAAAATAAAATCATTCAGAGAACTTCATACTGGTAAATTGCTTGGGAATCACTGTCAACGCTTTTTACTCTTGTTTTGTGAAACACCTGCTGTAACTTCAAGTTGAAAGCATCTGTAGTAAGGAAAGTGGAAACTGGACAAATTCACAAAAATATGATTATTTTGCTGGCACTGCCTTGCTTTCTTTTAGTCTTGACACCAATCTGTGCAGCGGCTCCCCTCTCCCTCTCTGTGTTGTCAAGTGCTGCATGCCTGAAATGCTCCTTCCTTCCTATTACTGGAAACCGACATGAAGGGTCCACCGTCTCCTGTGTATCTGACATGCCAATTTAGAGGGAAGATTTGAGGGATGAACACTTGACACAATTTATTTATTTTCAACTTGTGAGACTCAAGAGTCTCCCCCAGGCCCAGGTTTGAATATTTGAAAACTACTTTGATGTCTTTCAACATCTTGACAAACATGAGGATTCAGAACATGCCAGAGATATGTCAAATGGAATCAGTCTCTCTGTCTCGGGGAATGATGGACACTATCTTTTAGGATCAGTTCCCAAAGACTGACTCACTCAAAATCGGCTAGTTCAGACAAGAATTCTTTTCCTAAGAGTTCAGAAATTCATGGGAACTGGAAATGACACACAGGTCAGCCAATCATTTCTCCTCCTTCTACTTTTCTCCTCATCACCCCGATTCTCTATAAAATCAGTCACACTCGTAATTAAGAGATGCCCTAGTTAAACTCTGGGAAACATATAACACAGTCATGGGTAAATATTTCTACTAAAAATGTATGCTGTATATTCCAATTTCACTTAATCTCATAAATGTATTAACCATTTGATAATCCAGAATAAATCTGTCAGAATTTCTAGAATCTGGAGAGAGATTTCCTTAATTCCAGTCCTGGCTATGTCCATCACTAGCCCTGCAATTTTGGTCAAATTATTTAACTTCTCTGTGCTTCTCTGTTTCTCATCAGTAAGATGGGGATCATGAGAATGCCTATATCATACTTGTTTGAGAATGAAGCAATTTGTGTTTAAAAGTACACAGGACATAATAAAGACTCAATATGTGGTAATTATCATCACCACCATCGCCACCATTTTTATAGTCATCGTAATTAATATCATCTCCTGAATGCTTATTTTACTCTCTCTTGTAAACCAGTAATGGTTTTCCATGAACTTATTTCTTTTCTTTTGGCTTTAAGGATTTTACTTTCTCTGAGCTGTGCTACGCCAATAGTAACTGCTTATTTTTGACACATGAATAATGGCTGTAGTGTTAAAAGAATAAGCCCCAAACTCAAAGCAAGCACTCAGTGCATTTTAATTGAGTTCACCCCCACTTGTATGGACTCATCACACAATACTTTACCAATGCTTAAATGGCACAGTGGGTGCTCATCAAGTACTTATTCAATGAACGATGATTTTATGAGGAAAAAATATATATATCATTTCCATTCGATATTACTGAGGCACTAAGATCAACTGAACAGATTGAGAACCTTATGTCTGTCTGTCTGTGTGTGTCTCTCTTTCTCTCAATATATGTATATATAAAACATAACCCCCTACAACTGGGTCACTAGGCAAGGCCTTGAGGCTTTACATCCTGTTCTCTAGAAAGCACTCTTCACTAGCAGAAGGAGCTCCAATCCCTAGTGCCAAGAAAGAACTGAGATTCAGATGCCTGGATCCATCCCGCTACACCTATACTACTCGTACTTCCAAAGTGGTAGGACTAACTAATCCCACATTCCTCTACTAACTTTTGTGACTTCCTTTCTGCTAGATATTCATTTTAAACTGACTCCATTAATTCGGAATGAAGAAAAGCATCTGAGGCATGAGACAATGTGATTTTGTCTGGCCCACACAATCCCCTTCCAAGGGTAATGCACAGAGACTTGAATTGAGACAGAATGTTGCTATGGTGAAACCTGAGGGAAATGTATTAAAGGCTGAGGCAAGACTATGATTGATGTATTTAAGGAATAAGAACCTAGTGCTGCTGAAGAGGAAAGAATGAGGGAAAGAATGGCCTGAAATGAGGTCAGGAAAAGCAGCCAGAGGCCAGATTACATGGGGTGTTGAAGGTTCTGTCAGACTTGGATTTTACTCTGAATGAGGTGGGAAGCCATTGAAGGGGTTCCCAATAGGGTGAGACATTATCACTTCTGCTTTAAGATCTTTCTGCTGTGTGTGAAATGAACTGAAGTGACCTGAGAGTAGAAGAAAGAAGATTAGAAAGCTGTGGAGGGCATCTACTCTTCTGTTCCCTTGTTTTAGGGCTATTAACACCCATCACACTTCCTAATCTTTATTAAAATAATCATGAGGTCAAGGACAACGTCAGACTGCTTTTTTACCCATTGTAGTACTTACCATATTCCCTGATTTCTCAAAATATTTCTTGAAAGAATAACAGTTATGAGAACAACTGGATTCCCATAGTTTTTGGTGTATTTAATGAGGCAATTTTTAATTATTGTTTTAAACAAATTTTCCATCATTTTGAATAAAACATCTTCCAAAGTAGAGACACGGCATCAACAAAAGACTTGGCAAAGCAACGTAGATTATCACCATTGCATTGCAGCGGTATAAAGAGGAATATTTATTAAATGGCCCATTGAACACATGGTTCTGTAGAAAAATACTCTTTCATTATCCATGTTGGCACTCTTTCATCAGCACTATATTTACATCAGACTAACAGGATTCTGTAAAGCTTCCAGTGAACTAGATTTGCATATTTGACATGCATATGCTTTGTAAAATCTGCATAGTATTTAAATCATTACATAATCTTGCACAATAGAGATGAGTGACAAGAAACACAAGCAACCTCTCAACTTTCCTTCCCCTGCTCAAAATGTACTTCATTCCTTCGTAAAAAAGAAGAAACCCAGCTTCATCTATCATTTCCAAATTGATATGCATAACTTCGGCTTATCCTACTTTCTGCTTGTAAATCTCCATGCAGTGAGAAAGGGACACAACACAAGCCTGATGATTATAAACAGTACTAAATAACTTGAAGCTGCAGACCCTACAGTGTCATGGAAGGGTGGCACATTGAATATTAGATGGTCTAAAGAGCCCCACAGGGGAAATGATGCAATGTGGATTGTTAAAATTATGTGAGCTTCTGCTTTCCTTCCTTTTGATTAACTCCCCACACCACACACACACAATTATGCTCCTCTAAAATCTAGAAAGTAAAAAGAGATGAGAAATTAACCAACTGAACTTTATAATGAAAAATTCTGGGAGTCTCTCAGATCCTATAACTTACTTATTCTTTATCTTTCACAGCATTATAAAAGTGTCCATTGGCTATCTACTGTTTGATCATCTTTTCCCTCTTTGATGCAAAGTCCAGCAAAACAAATTTTTAAAGTGTGAAAATTAATCACAGTCTTATAAAGAAATTCTAGGAAGCAGGGAGGTTTTCCTGTTTCTTTGAAAAGGCTAACTTCAAATAAATTTATTTAATGCCAATAATATCTCTTTCTCCTATATTTCTTATCTCATCTTGACCCAATTACATAAATAGGAAAACCAATGGACTTGATATTCTTCAACATTGTATTTTTTAAATAGTTACCATAAGACAACAATTCCCATTTAAATGTTATTGGTGGATATTAACTCTCCTCTGTAAATACACTGTTCGGGAATCACATTACTGTTCTAGTTACTACTGCTGTGTAACATACCACCCCAAAACAATGACATTTTTAAACAATTAAGCTCATGGATTCTGCAGATCTGTAATGAATAGAGAGTATAGCAGGAACGAATTGTATCTGTCCCATATCTGAAGTGAGAAAGATGCAAACGCTAAGGTGACTCGAACATAAGGGTCTGGTATTATGTAAACACGTCTGATGGTTGATGCTGGCTGTTAGTTGGGACCAAAGCTGGGACATTTCCTGTGGCCTCTTCATGAGGCCTGAATTTCCTCATAGCGTGGTACCCTCAAGATAGTCCTTATATCATGGCTCAGGGCTCCAAAGGTAAGTTTCCTAGATAACAAAACAGAAATTGTATTGTTTTGTCTGACTGGGTCTTAGAAGTCATCTTGTAAGCCAGCCCAGATCCAAGGAGAGTGTAATTAGGGACCACTTCTGGATGACAGAGTGGTAAAGTTCAAAAGAGCACAAGGAATGGGAAATACTATACAGCCACATTTGGGAAATATTATCTATTTCATCTGCTTTTACTTTTTTATGTCCACTGGGAGGTACTTAAATGAAGGTCTTATACAAGCAACAATAGTAACCAGAGCAGGCAACCTGTGCTTATTATGTTAAAGTGAGTTCTCCCTCTTCATTTCTGGCTAAGAACTCAAATATGGGAAGCAAGAATATTTTGTACCCATATATTCTAAAGAGATTTGGGAGACTACCTACAGAAGACTTGCTAAGTAGTAAATACACACTAGTTTTTACCAATTTCAGTTCGTAAATCACCTCCAAAATGAGTACTTCAGACACTTATAAGTTTCTCAGACTAGTGGAGCAGGGCATGGTAGTTAGACTTCCATCCTACTGATTCCTACTTAGTCTAAGCCACTCACTCTCTCACTTCATCCACTTTACCAGTCTCCTAACTCATCTTGTCACACCTCCATTTGCTTCACTCCAATGTCTCCATCACAGCATAGAGCATATTTTAAGGAAATCTAATCAACTCACTCTTCTGCTTAAAGTCCTTCAGTGGCTTTCCAGTAGTCAGCCCATCTCTACCAGGGCCCTGCCTTTGTTTCACCTGCTTGTGATTCATTTCTCAATCTCCAGCAGCATCTCTAGAGCTTCTGGAACAGGTACCCCACTTGATATCTGTTCTCAATTCCCATCACCCTCTGGAACTACAATTTATCTTAGGTCCCACAACTTTGGATGTGTTTTCCCTTCTACCCAATATCCCCCCCAATTTTATCACCTTGATAGAACGGTTGGTTTTCTCCAACACTGCTATGAGTTCCTTTGGCACCCTGTATATTTCTTGTCCTAACAGTCATCAGACCTTATGGAAATTACCTGCTTCCTACCTGTTTTTTCCTCCAGAATGTAAATGCCATGAAAATAGTGACTATGCCTACCTTGACTGCCACATAGCACCTAGAACAGTGCCCAGCACACAATAAGAACTCAGTAAGTAGTTGCTAAAAGAATAAATTTTAAAAAACAATCTTCAACTTGTTTTTCAATGTCTTGACAGTGCATTGGCGGAATTTCCAACATACATTTTTAAATCATTATATGCATTTAGGCTGCTTTTCTCCTCTTTTTAAAAAGCTTTATATAATATATAAATAGAAAAATAAAAATAAAGCACTAAGGCAAATCCTGTTGAGTTGAGAGTAATTCCACATATTTTCATGGATACCAAGATAAATGTTATCACTTGTTCAGGTGTATAGTTTTCTTATCCATTCTGTTCCATAGTCTTATCAGCCCTTTGCTTTGGAAATGCTTCGTCTCCATTGTACCTATGCTTGTTTAGATCTGTTAAGTTTCTGATTTCTAACTTTTTTTGTACAATCACATACAATCATATCTTTTAGGCTATTGCTTCTTTCTCCTGTGCACATACACACTTCTTCTCGCTCCTGCCCCTCCCTCCTTCCCTTCCTGACTTGCAATCTTTAGAACTGAGTGTGAGTCTGTATCTTACAGCAGGATTACAAATGAAACAAGCTGAGCTGATACTGTAGCATGAAGATAATTTTATGTTCCTCCAGGGTGATGAAAACTACATCTTGAAAATTTCTTAAAGCAAAAGGGCAAATGATGGGCATAAAAAGGAGTAAAATATCAAGATATGTAACTTCTAATGCATTTGTGGATAGGCACTATTTCCTTAGAGTTTAGTAGAAAGCCATGCTTCATTTGGTCTACAGAACAATCCTTCAGAATCCATGATTCTATCAAAGGCATGGTCATTACCTTAGGGGACACGAAGGTCACAAAGAGCATGCACACCTGGACACTTCATCAGGAACCTAGATTATGGCATCTGAGAGTAGAAAAGCAGGGGCGTCTTTCTTTCACCTGAGCAAAACCATTTATGATTGAGAGAAAGGGAGTACGTGTAGGTTCGGAATGCATGAGGAAGAAACTTGACTTTATCAAATTCTTTTAAGACAGAAGTTTAATAATAAGAGCATGTCATATGGATTCAAATCAGTATAATTCAGTCAAATGTTCTCCCACAATCAGAAGAAAAAAACCCAGCTACAATAAAAGCATTACAGTACTACTCATTTGAAGTAACCAAAACATTCTCCATTTATTAAAAAGATATCCAATTCTTAATAACATCCTTTTGAATGATTAGTCCCTAGGGGGAGGGGGGTTAGATGTTAATAAGCAAGATTCTATATTAAGCTATTTGTTTATAAATTATGTGAGAAACTCTGGTTAATTCCCTTTAGTTGTTGTGGAGATCACAGTTAATATATACTTGGTAAAAGAGAATGAGGAAAATACTTCTATAAACAATTAATTCTTTGGCACAAGCACAAGGACTCATTAATTAATACTGTAGGCACAAAAGCGCTTCTAATTCAACTTTTCTATGATTCTATAATGCATAAGCTATAAGGCACAGAAAAAACTTTTAATATATTGGAAAAGAAAAATGGCTTCTGTTTTTGAACTTGTGGGTATTTTTCTAGGACCTTTCCTCAATAATTTTAAAAATTTTACTTATGCATACATAAATGCATGGAGATGTATTATCTCCATGTGTACATAATGCATGTACATTATACATGGAGATAATTTTTTTAATTTGTAGATTCCTTAGTAACACCCCTTTCCCCAAGATTCTGATCCAAGATATCTAGTATACAACCTATGATCTGTGTTTTTAAAATATCCACTGGAGGACTCTGGAAATCCTTAGGATAGATAACCATTGCTCTAAACAATGTAACCTCTCTCTTTTAGGCCAATCACTCCCATAGCTGTACTGTCGTCTCTGTGTGGATGATTTTGTTACTGAACCAGGTCCTTGGACTCTAATCAACAGAAATTGGTAAGAGGCCAGACAAGGAGTTCAGGCAAGGCTTTATTGAGGACTCGTGCTGCAGCACCAGGGAGCTAGAACAAGTAACAGGCTCTCTTGCTTGCTCTCTGAGGGCAGGCTGATTCCTTAAATGGGGTGAGGGTAGGAGCAGATCGGTGGGTCAGGCTGGAGGGATGGCTTAGGTGGCCTGCCCACCCCCTCGGTGGTGGTGTGTGCAGGGATCACGTGCGGTATCCCGCTTTTTCTCCCAGCACCTCAGAAGTGGCCATTGGTTTGTAGCTTTTCTGTATCTTATTGTTCATAATCTTCCCCAACTGTGCATGCATGCAGGTATTTTTAGTCCCTTATAGTTTCTTTGTATTCTGAAACATTTGTCTAGGTGCAAGCACTCCAGTAAAGGGTCCCAGGTCATCTCAATTTCACATCTGTATTTCTCATTTTGATTTCTCAGTAGAGATTTAGGTCAGCAGTTCTAGCTCCACATTGTATTTTTCCACGTAGGTGGCTTCCTGAACCCACCTTCATGTTCAAAAAAACATCCATGAGAGGGCGTTAAAGGAGACACACAGCTAAAAGAGAAGTCTATGGTCAATGAATATTTCAATGTTGTTTTACCCTCATTTCACATTAGTCTGTTTGCTTTGTGTTTATAGCACTCTCTAAGATCTGGCTTTCATCCTGTCTGGTGATGACTCACACTATTTCTATTTTTTTTAATCTAAAGATGGTTTCACGTCTTTTCATTCTAATCTGTGTATATTCATAGAGTTGGATTCTTTTACTTCCCTGTATTTTCTAAGAAGGTTTTAAATATTGATACTGGACATTGGAAATTATATTTATGTGATTGATCAATATCATTACTGACAAAACGTCAGAGTTTCCTAACCTTGAAGAGGGCTTTAAAATAGTAATCCAGGGCCAATGAGGTTAGCAATTATGACCCCAGGGGAATTCGAACTTCAAACTGTAAACAAAGATTTCAATTGCAGGCTCACCCTTTCTCTTAATAATATGCAGCTGCTGGCTATTGTGATCCATGTAAGAAAGCAAAGCCTCAATAAGGAAGGTCTAAGAAAATATGTCGCAATGTGGAAAAGATCTTAACAAATAAAAATCTTTGTAAAAATGAATCATTTGAGCTTCACTCAAAATGTTACCCTGTCTACCCTATGATATTTAAACATGAATTTTCCAATGATCCCGCAAGCCAGCTGTTACAACTTCCATCCCAAGAAATCCATAAGTACCAAGGTGATGATTAGGAAGGAGCTCAGTACCTTCTATCTAGACTGCATCATTCTTCAAGACCCCTTTCAAACACATCTTCTCCATAATGTCTCACATGATTCCCTAAACCAGATATGATATTTGCTCCTCTGAACCACACCACAAGGAAATAAAAATTTTAGCACTTATTTTATGGTGTTCCATATTATCATTGTGTAGCATCTTGTTCTGCTGTTTTTGAGGCACTATTTCCTTCAATATTTCAAGATCTGGTTCATGTAATAGGTACTAAAATAACCAAGTCGCATAATAGGTACTTAAATAGACAAGTTAATTGAACCATTTTCACCACCACTCAATCTGTGTCTTTCCAATCTCTTCAATTTAGAAACACATGGACCTTTGTCAGTTTCAGTAGCAGAATCAATTTCATTTGTGAAAATAATAAGTGGTGAAAGCAATGTTAGAAGAAGGTAAGAAAGCAGTATTATGGAAAATTCTTGCTATTCTTGGCCTACAGACCACGGATCAAGTTGGTGTTTCAGCGTGCTATCTCTTTTTTATTGCTGCCTCTGCTACTGTCATAGCCACACCAGAAACTCTTTACATCAGTTTCTGAGTGCTGGTTGATATTTCCATTTCAAGTACAGAACTGAGTTCTAAGAGATGCTGTCCAGTTTGCAGCAAGATCAGTCCTCATGGGAATCTTTCCCAGCCCTGATCAAGAAATGAGGAGAAACAAGTCTGAGCGATAGAGAAACAAGTAGAATCAGTTGCTCATTCTACTGACTTGTTTCTTCTTTCTTATTCTGACCCTTACCACACACTCTTTCCAGATGTTTTCCTGCTGTGGAATTGCGGTCTACACAGCAGTACTTCTCTCCTTTTTCATTAGAACTTTGGTTGTTTGAGGTATTCTTCTGTCATAAGGTACTTGGTAAAGCATTTTAGAACAGACAGAGATTATGATTGCAAATTCCGATATCAAGAATGCAAATAACAGTAACAGAATATATCAATAATTACATGATCTAAGCATTTATATATGTGTGTGTGTGTGTATTCTTTTATTCTTAAAACAACTCCATGTGCTAGATACTAGTATTTTCTACATTTTACAGATGAGGAAATCAAAGCACACATTAGTTAAGGAACTTGCCCAATGTCACAAAACTGCCAAATAGAAGGGCTGAGATATATATGGAAGCTCTCAGGCTCCCACGTCTGTGCTCTTTAATAGTGAGTTATTTCTTTTATAAAACTCTTCTCAATGAATCTCTTTTATTTATTATTTTTGGGAAATAAGATTCAGTGACAAAAGACCAAGGCTATGTCACCCATGTTATGCAGCCCAGGCCCCAGGGGCAGAAACTGTTTTCAACCACGCAGGTTAATTGTGTTTTATCAACAGGATGCCACAAAGGCCCACAATAAACCAGACTGAACAGGCCAGAACCAAGATAGGGGGGAAGTAGACTAAAGGTCACCACTTGCCTTGATTTATCTCTGTTTCCATACCAACCCTTGAGAACTGAAGGACACTTGCCCTGATTTATCTCTGTGTTTGTTTCAAAAGTACCTGGTGTTTGGCAGAGATGCTTCACAGGTGTACTTTGAGAGATACATGCTTTGAGAGATATACAGTGGTCAACATCCCTGAACCCGCAAGAGGTGCCCAAAAGTTACCTTTGCTTCATTACCACGCTAAGATCTCTGCCCAAAGGGGAGATTTGTACTCTGCTAGGCACAATTTGTGCCGTGTGCAAGGGAGCCTGAGAAACTGCACGTGCCAGCTGTTCCTGGAAATCTCTGCCTTTTCCCCAGTTTCTGATGATATACTTGCGTCTTGCCCCTTAAAAGTTCCCCACTTTCCTCCCTTCTGAGAGAAGATGCCTTTAGAGTATGAGCCCCCCTTCTCCATTCTCTGGCCATTGAAAAAATCCTGACTTGATATGCACCAAACTTAGCTGCATGATTGGCAGCGCGAATCTGAGCAGGAAAGAACTCCCTGACTGAGCCAGGGGGGCTTCAGTTCAGCTAGGGCCCCAAGACAGGGGCCTCACAACTAATTGGGTAACAGCTAGATCTTTGCTCCATACTTCCTAGTTGCTCAGTGACTTTGAAGAAGATTTGTAATCTTTTCAGTCTCACTGCCCATGCAAAATGAACGGAATCATAGCTACCTACTGCTTCTAAATTATTGTGAAAATTATATTAGATAATTAGTATGAAAACATCAAGCCCAATTAGACAAAAATATTCAATAAAATTGAGCTTTCTCTCTTCATTTGAAAATTTTCACAATGAAGAAAAGGAAACTTGTTTCCACTTTAAGAACAATAGTTTCCTACCTTTATATTGTAAGAATCGCAAATCTATGGAAGTACATAAAGCCAAATTTTCTGTGAGAATAAGTTAAGGACTGTCAGATTGATGGGAAAATACTACTTGCATTTCACAGAATCTTAAGATACCACTGATAGCAGGAAGCACCATTATTTATGTATTGAAAGGAAAAAAGAAACTGCTGCTAATTAATCTATGATGATGCTTTATTGTCACAGACTAGTTATTTGTATGTATTAAAATCCTCTTTTAATCTGAAAAATATTTATATCTCCCCCCCCTACATTCCATTGGCCATCACTCGTAAAGCTTCATGTAATAGCAAAGGAGGATGGGAAATGCAGGGCAACACATGGACCTCTGATCAGCAGTCACCATGGCCATCCACTTCAATCCATCATTTTCTGGAAAAGCAACTACCTCAAAGTCACTCAGCTAAATAGTGGCAAGAATGGGACTATATCAAATGTTCCACGACTTCAAGTATGCATGAGCTATCTTGGTAGTCTATAATGGCCCCAAACCAGATATAGAAAGGCCAAAACCTAAACTTCTAAGAGCATTTTTTATGGACTGGAAAAAAAATCTGACAATATAATAAGTTATAAGGTCTTAAAACCAAGCAGAACCCTGCACGCTACCCTTCCCCCCAAGTACAAAGGCCCCTCTATGTCCCCTGCCTCTTGAGTGTAGAAAAGTGAAAGTCTCCCAGGCCTCCACTGAGCCACAAAAGAGCAGGCTCAAGCACTTGATGATTAGGACAATAGAGTCACAGAATCTTTCAGTCTGATGCACATTCCTAAGTTGTTTTACAGATACTATAACTGCCATCAGAGGGGAAAAGCTAACTGCACGATGACCAGACTGTAGCCATGACGTAAACTGCTCCATCTTGAGCAGTACTGAATCTATGGATAGCACAATTCCAAGAACTGGCCTTAGGAGAATGGGATTAACACGACTGCTCATAATAATCTGTATCTTTGTGGGCATCAAAATAATTGTGGCTTGTTCTGCCCATATATGTAAGCGGGCAACTAAAATTGTCAGCCAAGAGATGCTACAGACCCATGTTGACATCTTCCACTGTAAGAATACGGTGCCCTATGTCAGCGTGAAGAAGTTACAGAAGACAGACCTTCACCCATGATCCCATAGAAATGGAATGATGTTTGGCAGTGGGGATTTGTAAGCATCTCTTTGTAAGAAGCAGCTCTCTGCAGGAGGCCTTCCGTCTCATCATTTAACCGACCTTTACAACAGATGCCCCCATGCTTAACTATCCTCTGGCCCAAGCACATTGTTCAAACCTTTGGTCACACAAGCCTCACCTAACCTGTTGATTCTTTTCTTAGATTAAAGAGGTAAAAATGAAGAAACAGTAATTAACAGAAGACTAGATCATTTCCCCAGCTTCCCCTTCAGTAATCTTGTGAGCAGACGGTGTAAACAAGAGAGCATCTGAAGAAAGATCACAAGGTGTCGACAAGACTGCATGCAGTGAGGGATGGCGAAGAGTCTGACCCGCTACCTCAATGATGAACTGAGATCACTTCCCCTTTTTCCCTTTAAAAACTTTCATGGTTGAGCAGAATCTTCCAGAGTTGGTTCTGGGACATGAGTCTGCCTTCTCCCCAGGTTGCCAGACTCCTGAGTAAAGCAAGCTTTCCTTTTCCAACCAACACTTGCCTCTCAAGGATGGGCTTTCAAGCGTCTGGGAGTCATTCGTTCTTTATTTCTTTTACTTCCACATCTGATCCATTAGCAAGCCGTGCCACCTCTTCGGGGAACTCTTTATAGACCAAATCACTTAATTTTAACAATACTCTACTCCCAGCCCCGGGCATCCTCCATCCTTTTTTAATTTTCTACATAGAATGTATCAGCACCTAATATGCTATATGACCAACTTATGTATTTGGTTTGTGTGTTCCATCTTCAACTCAGCAAGCCCCTCCACGGCCCTGATAGAAGATAAGCTCCATGAACAGTTTTACTGTGATCGTTTTCTTCTATTTAGTTGTGATTTGCTTGTGATAGTTTCTTCTAGCTGTGATTTGTTCAGTTCCCTATATTCAGGCCATGGAACGCTGCCTGGGACATAGGAAGTCATCAATAAATATCTGTTGAATTAACAAATTACTTAATTAATCACGTCATTTAATTATTGAATAAGCAACAGAATAATCTTTATTTCAAACCTGTTTGGATAAAGCCCTTTTTTAGATAAAAGAACAAACAAAATAAAGTGCACCAAGAACTTTTCTCTTGTACATTCGTAAAATTCTGTCTTTTCTTCCGCTTTAATGGCAAAATAATAGTAACATTTTCTCACTTTGGAAATAGGTAAGAGCATGCCTCTGAGTCTCCTGCTCTCTTGTTTCCTATTGAAACAACCCCACCTTGTGGAATGAAGGGTAAGTTTGCTGGAGGCTCAAATATCCTGGCAGCATTTTTGCAACTACAGATATATAAGGCATGGTGTAACGTTGGCTTTTTAAAGTCTCTGCTGATTTCTGAATGTCTCATAATTGCAGTGGGTGGAGGTGCTGTTTACTGTCCCAACTGAGCCACTCCCTACGGTGTTGTTTGAACAGCAGCTCTAAGTGGTTTTCTTTTTTGGATTTAAAACAAAAATATTCCTTTGCTTCATAATTGTGCCAGAATACTGATATTTGTTCTAGTTTGTTTTCCTAGATGAATACCATACTTTCTCATAAAATGTATGTACCTTTTAAGAGGTATAACTCTACAATTATAGAGCAAACCACAGAGTGATACAGCTAGCCAAGATGAAAAGTTCTGGATTGACTAGGGAAATCACCTATTATATCCTGGGGCAATTCTGACTAACTAGACACTTTTACTAAGAAGTACGATTTTCTGGATTATATTGTACCCTGAGCAGTACAAGCACCAATTTAACCTAAAAGTATTCTAAGGAAATAGCCGTTATTCCATCCAGTGTTAACCACCTTGGAAGCTCCAATGATGCTTTCTTTGAAGAATGAACTACAGCAAGTGACACATTAAAAATAAAACTTTAGATTGAAATGAATAATACCACTGTGTATTGTTCACTCAAAATTATGTTTTGGTTAGAAGCAATTTACTTTATTTTCAGTAAACGCAGAAATGAAAAAAATTCATGCACAGGATGTTACTGTGAGTTTTTGAAATAATTCTCCCTTCAAATTTTTACTTTGATATTTGCAAGTAAATTCTCCAAGAATTAAATTTATCCAAAGTTCCAATACCTTAAAAAATATATTCTAATTTTCCATGTCACCCCCTATTAATGTCATACAAAAGTAATTTTATATAGTTAAATGTTCATATTCAGTTTACATTTTAGTCTTCCCCTTAATATTTATAGTAAATATTTTTGGCACTGTAACCAGTTTTTATTTCTAAGTAAAATTTCTTTATTTTTAATTATTGTATATAATGATTCCTCCATTTAAAAATCATTTCTAATTTCTTACTACTATAATAAGAGCATAAGTTATTACCATTTTTATGATTGTATTTTTCTTTACAAAAGTTAATGAATAAAACCAAAGAAAGAATAGAATAAACACATACCATACTTAAACCCAGCATCCATGCATCAGAACATCAGGGATACTAGAGATTAGGCTTTTCCCACTAACAACCCAGTCCCAATAAATTCTCTGCAAGTCTGTTAAACAGAAAGACAGATTTTTTTTTTCTCCTTGTCAGTGCTTGTGGATCAAATTACAATGGTAAGGGCCATTACAGCTAAGCTACTCTCTTCCTTCAGGATGGTAAGAAGTAGTGAAATCTCAGGAGTAAAGGATCTAACATTGTGAATCAACTATATTTCAATAAAATAATTTTTTTAAAAAAAGAGTAAGGGGTCTAGAGTAGATTTCTCATACCCATCAACACTAAGGTGGATTGCTGAACAGATCAGATAGTGTATGTAAAGCGTTTTGAACTACGCCTGGCACACAGCAAGCATTCAATAAATGTTAGCTGTTATTATTACATTTTTTTACATCTACTTCTATTCAAAAGTAGAACTATTCTCCTTAGACACCTTATTCATTTTCGAAAGTTATATATTATTGTTTCCTGATTTTGGAGCACCAAGAGATTTTGCAAAGAACATCTTCTCCAAAAAAGGCAGACATAGCTGGGGCTAGAATTCAGTCATGGGAACACTGTCTTTCTACCTGCTGTCAATGTAAACATGAAATAAATTCATTAATCCTGAACTACAATAAATTCCAAATTGTAGAATCTGAAAGACTACCATTGGATTTTTACATTCCGGGTA
Organism: Balaenoptera acutorostrata; assembly: GCF_949987535.1. Classification (NCBI taxonomy): domain Eukaryota; kingdom Metazoa; phylum Chordata; class Mammalia; order Artiodactyla; family Balaenopteridae; genus Balaenoptera; species Balaenoptera acutorostrata. Next base: position 22,843,884 of record NC_080072.1, read on the forward strand.
AAATTATGACTTAATCTTATAGTCTAGAGGAGAAAAAAAGAAAAAAAAAACTCATATCAAAAGATTGCTTAAATGCAAATTTGAGATTATTATAATTTCCAAGAAAATGAATTATAAGGTCTTAGTCATAAAATGGTACTAGTGTAACCTTCAGAATCCATAACTCTTCAAGTTTCATTTAATAGAGTTGAACATTGTTAATTTCACAGTGACAGCAGGCTCTTTCCCCTGTGGTGAGTGAGCAAACAAAGATGGAACAAGTCAATCAAGAATCCAGGATCACAACGTGGGTTCTATTAATTTACTTTCATGGTATGTTTTAGTTATTTTTAAAGCTCTCATCACATTTGACAAAACGTACACACTACTAGACATCACTATGGGATATCACTTGCACCATGGCTATGAATTATTTGGAAAAAAGAATAAGTGGTGTAAATTTTTTTATAAATGTTAACTGATTAATGGGCTCATATCTAGTGTATTCCAGGAAGCCTAAGAGAGAGAGAGTTCAAGCAGGCAAACACAAATTATGCCATTACTGAGTCAGCCCCCTATTGCCATTCATTGCTTAGCAATCCTCCCTCCCACATCAGTTTTTGGTGTGATTTTCATGACTAAAAACACGCTCTTTCATTTTCAGATTGCAATTTAAGTAGCAAATGCAATCACATCAGAGATTTAATGAAAAATGTCTAATTTTCTCGTACACAGCATGACTGTAATATAATGAGACCGCTGTGTCCTCTGTCAGCTCAGAAGTCTTCACAAGGCCTACTCAAAGGCATTTCAGATGATGACAAATCCCTCTAACGTTTCTAGGCACTTTTGCTGAAAGGCAGTCCAGTGTGGCACTCAAGAACCTGATCATAGCAGTTCTTGGCCGGTTCTATCATTATCCAGTTGTTTTTTGTTTGTTTTTCCAGCTTTAAGGACATATAACTGACAAATAAATATTGTATATATTTAAGGTGTACAGCATGATCTATATACATTGTGAAATGATTACTACAATCAAGCTAATTTACATATCCAGTGCCTCACATAGTTACCTTCTTTTGTGCGTGTGTGGTGAGAGCACTTAAGATCTCCTCTCTTAGCAAATTTCAGTATAGATTCTAGAAGTGGAGAAGGAAACTTCCACTCTTGATGGAAGGAGCTGCAAAGAATGTGTGGCCATTTTTAATCCACCATACCGCTACCTAATGACAGAACCTACTGCCAGCTCTCTTCTCTGGCACTATCTTTTCTCTCTTCCAACTATTATTTTGTTCTTTTTTTTAGGATAGAGGTTTTTTTTTTTTAATTGACAAATAGCTGATTTACAATGTTGTATCAATTTCTGCTGTACAGCAAAGTGATTCAATTTTACATATATATATACATTCTTTTCTATATTCTTTTCCATTATTCACAGATACTGAATATAGTTCCCTGTGCTATATAGTAGGACCTTGTTGTTTATCTAGTCTATATATACTAGTTTGTATCTGCTAACCCCAACTCCCAACCCATCCCTCCCTCACCCACCTCCCCCTTGGCAACCACAAGTCTGTTCTCTATTTCTGTGAGTCTGTTTCTGTTTCATAGATAAATTCATTTGTGTCATAGTTTAGATTCCACATATAAGTGAAATCACACAGTATTTATCTTTCTCTTTCTGACTTACTTCACTTAGGATGATAATCTCTAGATCCATCCATGTTGCTGCAAATGGCATTGTTTTATTCTTTTTTATGGCTGAGTAGTATTCCATTGTATATATGTACCACACATATCCAACTATGAGTTTGTTTTTTGTTTGTTTTTGTTTGTTTTTTTAAACAAGTTCTCGTTTTACATTTATTGAAGTCTTTTTTTTTTTAATTATTAGCACCTTTAATTATTATTTATTTATTTATTTGGCTGTGTTGGGTCTTCGTTTCTGTGCGAGGGCTCCCTCTAGTTGCGGCAAGCGGGGGCCACTCTTCATCGCGGTGTGCAGGCCTCTCACTATCATGTCCTCTCTTGTTGCAGAGCACAGGCTCCAGACGCACAGGCTCAGTAATTGTGGCTCATGGGCTTAGTTGCTCCACGGCATGTGGGATCCTCCCAGACCAGGGCTCGAACCCGTATCCCCTGCATTAGCAGGCAGACTCTCAACCACTGTGCTACCAGGGAAGCCCCTGTTTTTTTTTTTTTAATGTGGACCTTTTTTTTTTTTTTTTGGCTGTGTTGGGTCTTCATTGTTGCAGGCAGGCTTTCTCTAGTTGCAGCAAGCAGGGGCTACTCTTCATTGCAGTGCACAGGCTTCTCATTGTGGTGGCTTCTCTTGTTGCAGAGCATGGGCGTTAGGCGCACCGGCTTCAGCAGTTGCAGCACACAGGCTCAATAGTTGCGGCATGCAGGCCCTAGAGTGTGTGGGCTTCAGTAGTTGTGTTGCACGGGCTCAGTAGTTGTGGCTCGTGGGCTCTACAGCACAGGCTCAGTAGTTGTGGCGCATGGGCTTAGCTGCTGCGCAGCATGTGGGATCTTCCCGGACCAGGGATCAAACCTGTGTCTCCTACACTGGCAGGTAGATTTAACCACTGCACCACCAGGGAAGTCCCCAACTATGATTTTTAAACGTGATAACACAGCCAAGAGCTTGCAGGACTATCTCAGTTTCTTTGGACTCATTCGTCAATGAGTCTGGCTAGAGATTGGTTTGAGATTCCTCTTTGAGACCGCTGCGCTAGGAATAGGCACAAGTGTCAAGCTCTTAAGGCTTGCTCTAGCCTGAGATAAAACTCAAGGAAGGTTCTCCTTTCTGGACTTGAGAAACTCAATTTTCCAAGGCTTGTGATTAACACAGGAAAGGAAAATGCATGGGAAACACGGAAACATCTAATATGGGAGGCAGTCACCACACCTTGCCCCTCTCTCCATGGAGAGTGTCCAGTAAAAACAATCTCTGCCTTGCTCTACCAGTCCCTGTACTGAAAGGAGTAAAGGCTATGTTTCATCTCCTCAATCTAATCAATGGAGATTCAGGACAGTTCCTGTTATAAGTTTTATTTACTAGTGACACTACATAGGAATAGACAAAAGGTAAAAATGAAAAACAAACATAAAAAGAAATGGACGCAAAAAGCATTAATGTAAATAGCCTGAGAATCACAGAAAATATGTATTTATCTAATACATTTACTTGTTAATGCTGATGATTTAACTTGGTCAATTACTATTTGAATATTGATCCTTTCATTAGACACCAAGGTAAAGGTTGTTTATTATGTTCTGGGATAGAGATTCTCTTAAAAGTGTTTCTTGAATGGGTGCATCTAAATTCACAATTTCCAATAGTAGATACAGAGATACAAACCAAACTAAGTCCATAGCAAAGATTCTACAAACAGGCCTATAAAGAATTTTACATTAGGCAACCTGAGTTGTGCACTTGAGTTATCTATGATGAATTTCTCCTTATAATATTTTAAAAGAGGCCATCTTTGCTTTCTTGTAAAGTGTACTTTTTTAAGACTTAATTTTAAAATGGCCCTCACTCAATATATTGACATTGTCAGGCTTCCTTTTTCTTGAACTTCTTTTCTATCAAAATCATGTCCAAAAAAGCTTAGCTTTCATTTCCCCCAACCACACAAGTTTCCTAATGTAATTGTTAAAGAGTAAATGAAACTCCTCACAAAAAAAGAAGAAACATATGTATGTGTGTATGTGTATTTCTCTCACTTGACCTATTTCATAAACAAATATCTCTTGATACTCTCCTTTCTTTGCAATATGATTTCATTACAATTCAGCAAACATCCCCTAAGACTTTCACGATGGACAAGAAAACCACTCCAGGCTTGTCCGCTCCACCTCGGTGAGACAAATGACCATTTTTAAATGCCTGCAACCCTTTCTGCTAAAAGAGAAACATGCTTCTCATCCTATGGCCAGTGTAAACAGCACAGAAACAAGAGAAACAATAATTCAGGTCAGCATGAGCCAGCTCTAACACACAACAGAATCTAATCCACATCTTAACAGTATGATTTAATAGGGGAAAATAAAAAGTAATAATCAAAGCTTAGAGAAACTCTTTTTTTGGAAGAAAGTCAAAATGCAACAGGCTTCATTTACTTAAAAAAAAAAGGCACAGGGGTCTTGGGAACCACTTCCCAAGGAGCAAAAACCAGGTCTAATCAAGAAACAAAAACTTACCCCTCTACCAAACCTGGGGAAGTGGGAATTTGTAATATTGTTCCATCTTGATCCCACTATCTTTAGGAAGCAGTGACTGCTATGTGTCTCCCATCCTTCCACTTTCTAAGTGAAATGACCTATTGCAGTTATCTTGTCCTTATTTCATCATGTTACGAGCATGCAGGGAATCAAGAGGGTAGATAACTTGTCTTTTTAGTTCACAGATCTCTGCATCATGAGAAACTAAACTATATCTGGATTCATGTAAATCATGAGTTCCTGGACTCTTGAGTCCAATATAATGATCAATGATTGCATGGATCACTGAAGGGGAATGGATATGCATAAAAGGTATGTGTATGTAGAAAAAACATAATTAACTGGTCAGAGGAAGACTATGAGAAAGTAATTTTGTCTACGGCTCCAGGTCTTCATGTCTTTCTCTACTCTGCTCTTTTTGGTACCCTCCTACATAGACTCTGGGTTTGGCCACATGCGTTGCTTTGGCCATCAGGCCATTAGCAAACCTGTCATAAACAGAGGCTTTAAAAGTACTTTATATTTCTGCTCTTCTCCCCTTGATTTTCTATTAGTATATGTTCAGACTTGCCAGATAGAGGTTGAGATATAAGTATCAGAGGCATTAAACCAAGGGTAGAATTTCTTTAATTAGACCAAAAATTTCTGAACATCAGGTTAAGTGTCCCTAAGTAATATCATCATTCCTTGTCGCTAAAAAATGCCTAGCCAAAGGATAGTCAATCAGTAAACTTCTGAGCACTGACAAATGGGTGTTTTAAGCCATTGAGTTGCCTACTGATTGTTATGCAGCATTATTTTAATAGCTAACAGATATGTTCTCTCAAACTGGGTTTCCCTCCTGCCTCCACATTATCATCACCTATGAATTATCTAGCTAGTAATCCACTAAACATCTTCATGATTATACTCTTTCTCCTCCTCACCAACACACACACACACACACACACACACACACACACACACACACACACACACACACACACCCCAATCAGCCACAATAGTGTCAATTCCACTTTCAGAGTATTTTTTAACTATTTTACTCTATTCCTACTGTGACTATTCTAAGTTATGATTTCATAATATTAAAATTGTTTCTTTGTCCCATATCTACTCCCTGCCCCCTACCTTGTATCATTCTTTCATATGCCAAGAACATTATCCTAAAAGAGATTTCATCATGTAACACTGTCAGGCTTCAACATCTCTGGCCAAACTTAAAACTTGGCTTGCTATTGGAAAGTCTATTATCCAGCCTCATCTTCAGACCCATTACAGCCTTCATCTATGCTCTAGAATTTATAAATTACTATCTGATTTCCAAATACGTGACTCTTTTCCTCTGTGCCTACTGTCCACACTACCTAGAACTGCACTGCCCAATAGGGTAGCCATTAACCACATGTGGCTGCTTAAATGTAAATAAACTGAAATGAAATATAATTTAAAATTCAGTTCTTCATTCACACCAGCCACATTTCAGGTGCTCAACAGCTACATGTGGCCAGCGGTTACCATACTGGGTAATGTAGATTATAGAACATTTCCATTATTACAGAACATTTTACAGTTATCTAAAATGTTTTCTCTCTTATAATAAATGCCTGATTACCTGATATTCATGCCATTATTCCCATTGACAAAATATAGAGGAAAAAGGGAAAATTCAAGGATAATCAGGCTTGGATTTATCCCTTTACCAGGTTTCAAAAGGACTAATGAAGGAACTAGTTACACAGAATTACACAGAAGATAACTAATGAGTTTTATAATATGTGACAAATTTTAGAATTGGGATTCAGAGCAATTCAATGGAATCCTAGTACTACTGATTTGATCTCTTATCTGATTAGCTTTCAGGGAATCCCCAGTAAACTCTGGCTCCTGTTGTGATCATTTTTCAAGGCCCAAATTCAAATTTCACCTTCTCTCTTTAATATTCCATGTCATTTCTTCCTTCCGAAATTGCCATATCCCACCCCATCTGGAATTAATTCTCATTTTACAGCCGTGGTTCTATTTTGCTTTATATATCACATTATATTGAGATCACGTATTGGTTGAAGTCAATAGAATTTAATGGAATTGAAAAATTATTTACTAATCATTATGAGATTCTACAGAATAAAAGTAGATTAAGAGGGTGACAGGAATCATGCTGTATATTATACATGTAATTATTATCATAATTATGTAATAAATTGTTATATATTATATCGATAATGCATTATCTATATATTATTTGATGACATATATGATCTATATTTTCTCTATCTCTTCCTGCCTCACAGTGTTCACTAGAATATTAAAGAGATTGGTGAATCTGAATCAGATGAATCTCAGTTTAGAGGCTTCTCAGAAAATCCCACATTTTAAAAGAGGTTATATTCAAAGGCAATGCTTATTAATTCATGTGGGTGAATGTTGTTGAAGGATTTCAGCAACTGTAAGAGCCTGGGGATATTATGGGGTAGAAATGTCTTCTAGTAACCTTCCAATCACACTGTATGGAGGGAGTCCAGTTCCAGCTATAGGAAGAAAACTGGACGCCAACTTTGATGTGACCTTACTCTTTCAGTCAACTAACACAGGTCACTAAACATGCAAATCAAGAATTCCACTTAAGAGAATTCTAAAACTACATTTCAGTTCACGGGGAACCATTCCTGATAGAGTTTGTTTACCCATACAATGAACATTTCTATTGTGGCTTCATTTCGAGAAGAAATCAAAGCAAAGCAATGGGATTTATTGCATCTCATTAGGTGCTATAGAAGCATTCATCCATCACTTGCTAACGGAAAGACATCCATAGTCGGCTTCCCTTTAACACATGTAATCAATACAATTGGTAATGAGAGTAGCAATCAGGTGGCAATACCCTGGGAGGAAAACCAAGTGTTTTGTTTAACAGTAACAACAAAATGTCAGAAAAATTTCATCAATGAAAGACACTTACATTACTAAAAAACAAAAGCAAAAAAATCCAAGCCCAGGTGCTTTACACTACACACTGCTTCTGGATTTTCCTTTTTTATTACAGCTTTTACATGGACTTATGACTAAGAGTACTGGCTCTCACTTCTGAAATCTCACTGTGCTTTTGCTGTATCTTACACTTGGCATTCAGGACTGTAGTTATAGTTGGACTTGTGTTATCTCTTGTCTGTGCTCTTTAAAGGATAGGCAATTCTTTAAACCATTGTACTCTTTGTTGTACCTATGCCTGGCACAACTGAGATACTGAATGAATGTCAGTTGCATTAAACAACTATTTATGTATATATAATGTTAGCTTTTTCGTATTATTTTAGCTAGTTAGACTCTTTAGAAAAGGCAGGATAGTGTAATGATTAAGAACAAACACTAGTCTCAGTGTTTAAATATCCACTCTTTCAGTTTTTAAGTTGGGCAAGGCATTCAACTTCCCTAAACTTCAATTTCATTTTTAAAGTGAAATTAATAATCATTTTAGGGTTGTGAAGAATAAATGAAATAATACTAAAGGATTATTTAAACTAAGGAATTTTAAACTATTATTATCATTGATTTGGTCAAACTCACACTTACCTTGAACAACTTCCCTAATGCTAAAATAATATTGTAGGGACTAAAATGATTAAGGATACTAATCGTAATTGGCAATTTGGGGGTTCATTTGTTAAAAATTTGGGGATATGAAAGAAGGTGATGTCGTCTACATCTTGTATTAAAACACACTGAAAGGAGTAAAAAATGCCCAATATGTGACAATAATAACTTGTTAACTTAAAGACAGTGCTTTGGATTTCAAAGCAGTTCCTCTTCACAGCAACCAGTTAAATAACCCAACACTTGGCTAAGATGAGTTATTAATTCCATTTCAATTATGAGAGATTATCTATAACTGGCAAAAAGTATCTTCTGTAGTTGCAGAGTCAGCTTCACCAGCCTGATGCTCATGCCAGAAAAGCCAAATGAGTAACAGATTTGCTGTGAGCAACTTTCCAAATTTCTTGCAATAAGCCCTGTAATTTGCTTAAAGGTGTAATGTGCCACCAGTAATCGGACTGGTTTGAATTCTGTTAGCGCAATGCAGCATCTGCTGATACCATCCCTTCCTCCTAATTACAATTAATAGAGCCCCTTTGACTTTTTCAATTTCCAATTCCAGTGCATTCGTTGTTCAAAGCTGTTTGAGTCATTATGATTGTTGCTCTCCAATCACGGATTAATTCTCTCAAGAATGAACTGGGAGATAACTGGGTGAGGTGACAGCTTCGCCATAAAAACTGATATTTAAGACAGAAAGTTAAGTGTGGATATGTGTGTATGTGTATACATACCCACACACCTATAACACAGATTTAATTTTTAAAAGTATATGGATAGGGGACTTACCTGGTGGTCCAGTGGTTAAGACTCCATGCTTCCAATGCAGGGGATATGGATTCAATCCGTGGTTGGGGAACTAAGATTTCACATGCCACACGGTACGGCCTAAAAATAAAACAAAATAAAATTTTAAAAAGTAGTTAAGATGGTAAATTAAAAAAAATTTTTAAAGTATGTAGGTAGATACACATGCACATACACCCATATAAACATATATTTAACTTCATTGAAAACCCTGATTTATAATGTTTATGTACTGTATCAGCTTTTTCCTATTAAATGGGGACAATATTAACCCAAACACTATATTTAAATTTGTCTCCCAAAACATTCTAGTAATTTAATTTGTTGCTTACACTTAATTCTGACGGTATCTTGTCCCTTTGTTCATGCTGTTATATGTTTGTTTTAGGGGGTGGTTGTCTGTTTTCTGTCGATTTTAAGTTAACTGAGCAGTTATTAAAGCAAAAGACAATTATTTTGGGGTAAGTTCAGTCACTTGCTTGTTGTACAGCCACAATCTGGCTTCACACACACGAGCTAAACTCCTGCAGTGTGCCTTGAAGAACTCATATCAATTATAATGACACTAATTTTTGCTAATGAAAATGTGATAGGAGAGTCAATACGCTGAACTTTAAATAAACTTGCTATGCTTCAAAATGATTTTCTCATAATGATCATATGTGTACCAGTTGTATTAATGAGTGACTACCTGAGCAGAACTGTCTCATTGGAAGACCTCTGGTTTAAAATTTGGTGTAGTTGAATGCAAGGTTTTAAGCCAAAGCCAAATCAATCCAAAGTCCTTTTCTAACTATGCATTACTTTCACAGCTCTGAAACTCAGTTCCCTCATCTGTAATGTGGAGGTTAATAGAACCTCTCTTATAAAGTTGTTATGAGGAAGAGAGCTGGCACGTATTGGGTGCCTAGCAGAGAAGAGATGCTGAAGGAATAATAATGTTCAGATGCTGAGTTGAGACCTAGAAAACAGTACAGAACTTTTACTAACTAAATGTTACATATTGCAGAGAAAAAAGGCCTTTGACAAGATTAGTTACATGAAGACTCAGAAGTTAGGTTCACTGGCTTCATTTATAAAATATCCTAAAAGCTGAATACATAAATAAATTGATTGAATAAAGTATGCTTCACAATATACATTTGCAGTTATCTACCTTTTGGTTTTGTAATCAATTGCATTACAGAAATTTCAGTCTAGCCCTTAGACTCAATTGATTCAGTAGTAAAAAATCACACTTATAAATCATTAATGAATGCTTAATGTGCTAAGTATATTACATGCATCAGTTACCACTTATGACAAATCTATGTGACAGTTATTGTTACTATTGCCATTTTTAAAATAGTTTAGATAGAAGTTCAGACAAGCTAAAATATTAGCATACATTCATAGATTAGCAGAGCTATGATTAGAACCCCCCGAACCAACCCTAACATCCAAAGATAGCAGAGAACCAACAGAGATTACAACAGAGACACCATTTCCCTGATAATGAGATGGACCCAACAGAGGAAGAGTCCCACAAAAGGGCCTGATTTGGACTCTACTTGAGACTAGCCTATAGAAAGGTCCTGGAAATAAATAAATAAATAAATAAATAAATAAATAAATAAATAAATAATAAGGCAGGTGCTGGATGCAGCCAATTCAATTTGTTAAGTCCCGAGGATATGCGTGATAGGTGAATCTGATATGGATGAAAATAGGGTTTTTCTCAGTGTAGACAAAACAATTATCTCAGAATTCTCAAGTTGGTGCTATAACTAATGTACCCATGGATATATATGGATTAAACACAGTCAGATAAAAGATCAGAGAGGCTAGAAACTGTGACCAAGTCAATGCACCAAAGAAGAGAAGCAAGCACACACTAAGCAAAGGGAACAAGTCTGCTAAAGCAAGTAGAAGATAGTGCTGACTGAGCAAATTCAAGGTCATGATACTGCCACCCCTACCCCTTCCATTTCCACGATGGACATCACTTACTAATCATGACACTTATTTTCCCCCATAGAGCTTGAAGAGACTTCAATTCCTCTGAAACCCAGTGAAACAGGCAGCCACTACTAACTGACATGGGTCGATTTGAATGAAATCCAGTGGCTATCTTGAGTATACACTATTAAATAAATGTTTCCTGAGCACTACTGAAGTAATACCAGTCCCTTTAGGGACTCCAACTCACTCAACAAAGTATGATCCTTTCAAAAAGCAAAACAAAATAAAATGTTATTGTTAATAATTCATCATAGGAAAGGACAATGTGAAAACTTAAGATTTTTTTCAAAACCAAATTTTATATTAGATTTATATAGAACATGTAAACCATTCCTGCAGTTAGAGATAATCTTTAAAATCTCTAAGATAAAAAATAGAAGGAAAATTTATAAGCAGAAGTCCAGACACTTAATACTCAATCTCAAACAGTGAAGGGTGTATGAAGATTTTTCCCCAAATTCTGCTCACCCCCTTAGTTTATTGCATTGGTTATACAAACAAGAAATCTCTATAACCTTATGAACACTGGCAAGGTCAGACAACTGGAAATTCTGCAATGTCATAGAATGCTATGGCTGACAGTAAGTAGTAATCTAGGTATCCAGGTTAATTATTGAAATTGGGGATGTCGAGCAAGAGATAACCTGGTGCTGGTGTCCTGGCAATAGAGGACTTACAACTGACCACTGTTAAGAGATCTATGCCAGCAGGAAGGCAGACAGATAGCTCATCTTCTAGTAAGTGCATGAAGAAGGAAAATTCTAGAAGCAAGGGCAGGCATTATAAAATCTGAGTATGTTACTGAGACATGTGTTCAAGCACTTACCTGGTCGGAAATAAGGTGAAATATGGTGACTTTCTCTACCTATGAGGCAGAAACTCAAATTATAGAACTAGGCCCCAAAGTCAGAGCTAGACCTGCAGCCATGCTGCCTTGATTCCAAGTCCTCTGAGTGTTGCCTTTGGGAAGTAAAAGACCTGAAAACCCAAGTCCAAATTCTGGTTCTGCCACTTATTATTTGTGTAACTTTGGGAAAACTGCTTTGCCTTCCTGAACGTCAGTTTTCTCATCTGTAAAATACTGTTAGCACATTTACTCTGTAAGGATATGTTAAAAATTAAATAAAACATATTTGAAATGCCTCATACAGCACCTAGCACATAAATGGACCTTAAAAAGCGCTTGGATCTACTATAGAATTATACCTCCTCATCCGCAAATGCTAACAGGATATTTGGCCTAAAATTTGATGTGGAATGGGGAGAAAACTGAACTTCAAGTGGTTCCTCCACTGTGGACATATTGTGTCAAAGGAAAGTGGCAAACTATGGACAATGGGTTCAGAAGTCATTGAGGGCTTATTACTCAAATCAACATTGGATTGATTTTCGGAGCAGCTCAGTCCAACAAAAGAAAGGATAAAAACAAATAGGATCATTAATAACTTTATCAGAAGGATGGACATACTGACAACTTGGGTTTGTTTTTTCCCTGTGAGGAAATGCCCCAAATAAAAATAAAGGTGACTGTTTTCATTTCTGCAATGACAAATTCAGCTTTAGTGCAACTTCCTGAACTAAGTCCCCCTCAACCGTATGCACGGAATGAAGCCCACTGATCCCTACTTTTGTCTATATTAAGTCTTATCTATATGGTGCGAGGAAAGGCTCCTACATGTGGCTCAGCCTCAGTACAGTCAGAACTTCCTGCAATCATTTCCACAAGATTGGGGCTGGGAAGGTTTGGTGTGGGGAAGATGTAAATAAGGGAGACTGGAGCTCAGCTGTGGAAAAGTAGAGGCAATATGTGAAATTGGCTTGTAGCATGTCATTTCATATGCATTTAATGTTTTGATACACTATTGAGAAGAACTACCAATGAAGTACTTCCTTGCTGCCATAGACAAGAACATACAAAAATTCCTCAATTTGTTGGATTAGGTTATACTGTGTTTGTCTCCCTTTTTGTAAAGCTGTATAGGAAGATTTTAAATACACGGTCTCTTTCTGTAGATACACAGATCTAGATAGATAGATAGCTCATATATACATCATACACACACACACACACACACACACAAACATATCACATATCTATCAGGGACGGTTACGAAACTCAGAGATACATGAGATATGTGATATGTATTATATGTATTATATATTATATGTGTTACATATGTATTATGCAATATATATATGTATATAGCTTTCTAAATATTATATGATATTTGGGGAACTTTTTCTTGTATGAGTATTAGTGAAAGTCACATAAGACTAAGAAATAACTTAGTCTTCAACAACATAGTTCATGATTGCAATAACTGTTAAGTGCCCACAAGATAGTACAGATATCAAACAGTACAAAGCATTGCATTTGAACCTTTGGACACCACTACCCTCATCTTAAATCTACATAATTATTGCAATACATTTATTCCAGGTCATAACTCTTTCTGTTTTCAAAATATATTACATAGAAAGAAGCAGAGAGAAGCAAATGCTGTCTTTTAGATGGATAAGAAACTCAGAAAAAATGATTATTTCTTTTCACTGCAATAACCATTCACATAACTCTTAAGAGTGATAATTTCTCTCCAATTAGGAACTATAAAACTAATAAATATGAGTGAGCTCCTGGATTACTCGTAAACCTCTGTACAATGTATGCTAAATTTTCTATATGTATGTAATGTGTAATGTATATTTTTTTAGGGAGAAGATCCATAGCTTATAAAGGTTCTTGGACATGTGATTCCCACCAAATATAGAAATAAACAGCTACTGCATTTGAGTATGTTTGTCTTTAGTTGTATCTCAAACCTACAATTGCAGCTCTATAAAAAATGAATTATTGGAGGCACAGTGAAATATGGTAAGGGATGCAACCCCTTAATTTTCTACTTCTGATTTCACTAAGGGTGGTGACAAAAAAATTGTCCTCAAATGTACAGATATGTTTGTGGGATTTACTTTGAATAAACTGCCAGGGAATACTAATTTAGGCAAGGGTTTTTAAAGAGTTGTTGCACACATATACTTCATGCTAATTAAGAATGCAAGAGTATTACCTTTTATGGCTCAAAAATCAATACAGCTATCTCAAACATCAGTACCCAATATTATGGATTTTACTTTTAGACAGGGATAGCATACCTTCATTTTAAATTAGGTAATCTCAAACTCATGCTTACTTTTATCTACATTAAGTTCTATACCAAGTCTTATTCATCAATATATGTAAATAGAAAGATTCACCACAGCAAAGAAATTCCCCTGAAAAATTCAGGATATTTCCTCTTATCTCCTATAGTGTGATAGTCTTTAGGCTGAAAAATCTTGGTCTTCTGATTTGCCCTTTTTTCTGACATTTTCTGACGTTTCCTCATTGGAGGAAGAATGGCTAATCCAAAAGGCCCATATTCCCAGTGGACAGAGTCCTATCAGGGTCAGTCTTGATGTGCAACGTTTCTCTGGCCTCCCAGACATGTGTGTACCTGGGCACACAGCGGGTTTTCACAGCCAGTCTCCAGGCCATGTTAAACATGGTCTGTCTCTATAACCCTAAGCCTGTCTATATTCTAGCTCTTCCAGAGCTCCTCCCTGCAACTAAGTCAACAAAGTCACATACCCCAAGGTGTGGGTTTGAGAGGAGTTACAAATCCTTCACATGCTGTCTAATCCAGGACAACAGTAATCAAGTTCATACTTTGCACCATTAGGCTCACTATTTTGTAACATACTCTTGACAGCTAGCACTATGAAGCAGAAAAAGAATGATGAGCACCTAAAGCCAAACTTCCAGCAAAAAGCATGGACTTAGTATTTGTAGAATACTCTGAGAATCTAAAGAAAAAGAGAAAAAATTAAATAAAAGCAGAAACAGGACCTGCTACGCATGATCTTGATAACCTAGGTATTAGATTCCAGGTACAAAGAATGTGGGGATAACTACAAATATCTTTGCCGAGGTCTCTAGAAAATTTAGATTTGGAGCTACCACTGACCAGAATCCAACCGCATCATGAATGTAAGGTCAGGGCATAGGAGCACGCTCAGTACACTGGTGAGACAACAGGCCTACCAACTTTACACAGTTAATTAGTATTTAAAACAGTTAACAAACTCATCTGCAGCCTACAACCTTCATGTTAAAACTGGCCAGGCAGAGCTTTCTCTCAAGGGACCACAGAATCTAGGTTACGCTGTTACAACCCTCAGGGTAAGGATTTGAGCCAAAGGTTACTCAAATTTTACACTACCTATTCTGTGTCAGAGAAAAACGTTTAACTCAGACTTCCCCCTGTTTTACGAGGGGAAAAATAGAAAGAATTTTAGGCTGTTATTTTGTTCTGTTTTCTGAAAAAAATTAATGAGAGACTTTTTTAAATCCTGCAAACCAGGAGAAAGTTCTGCCTCCTGAGTGGCATATAACTATAAAAACCATCTATTTTGGAAAAATTGATTCATTCCCTAGAAGTTTATTAACTAACTGATGCATGCAAATGTTTTAGAGCCTAATCACCAGCATCTATTAGGTGGTACTTAACATGAAACATAAAGGAATATGGCTAACAAGAGCCCCACAAACTAATGTTTTGAAACAGTTGAGTTGATTTCAATAGATGAAACATTTCTACCAGTGTAGGTCACAGTATACCCTCAAAACTCTTTACGACAATTATTTTTGCCCAGATTATGTTCATTTTTGTTTGCCACCAGGAAAAACTAACAAGCTCTAAATTTTACAAAGGAAGAATATTTAAGTATTGCTGAATTAAAATTGACTAGATATTATAGGTGATTCATATGCTTGACGGTTCCTGACGTTGGTTAAAGTGACATGGTGAACCAGAATGAAAAGGAAGCAATTTCTCAAATGGGCTCTTTCTTTGGCGGCTGGGAAACAGGGGTTGTGGAAAGAGGTCCCAAGAATGATCAATCAGTTAATAGGTATCAAATGGTAATGTTGATGACTGTGGCTGGGACCTTGGATGTGGCCTTAGCTGACATCCAAAGACAATCAACTGAATCAAATCCATCAAGAAAATGACGTATTTATTGGGAGTTCAGGGAGCTGAAAAGCAAAAAAAAAAAAATTATTTGAACTGAGGTTATGTGATAGAGATGGCTACCTAAATACTGCCTCAGACCAATGGATAGAGGGGAAGTCTATGTCTGATTCAGCTGCCTCTCAACAGGTCCTGAATTGCAGCCTCTAAAAGATGAATCAGAATGAGTCAGAGCAATTACATGAGAATCTACTCAAGATTGACCTTCCAATTGCTTCTCTTCTGTGGATTCCTGGCTTCCCTGATTTCACCTTGAATTTTATCATGGCTACTTCTATCTCTAGATCTTGATCTGAATAGATATTCTTGTTCAAGCTATGGCTGTTGAGAGACCCCTGCTGTTTGCCTCTTGCTCAATTTTCACATTATCCTCAGGAGGAGTTTAACTCCCTGTGGCTACTATAAACAACGGCATCCACCTGGTATATTACCCATATCCCCGTTCCTCGGACTAGGTTAGAACTGCCTCTTCTACAACAGATCTATTAGCCATGACACACCACTTACTTCC
Source organism: Balaenoptera acutorostrata (assembly GCF_949987535.1). NCBI lineage: Eukaryota > Metazoa > Chordata > Mammalia > Artiodactyla > Balaenopteridae > Balaenoptera > Balaenoptera acutorostrata. Next base: position 22,860,072 of record NC_080072.1, read on the forward strand.
ACACTTGTTAATGTAGGTCTTTCTGCTGATCTGCAAGTATTTAAGACTTAATACAAAATAGATTTCATATGAAGGTCCAAAATCAATTTGTAGAGATGTGTGGAAGTCTACACAGAAATGGATTCAAAGGCCATATCAAAGCTCAATAAGATAGATTCCAGGGCCACATCTAGCTTCAGTGAGAAATAGCATATTTACTGATTAATATTAGTCAACCATGATACAGGATGCAGAATCCCCCTTTGTCTCCAAGTTGAACCCATAGTGCACATGCAGCATGTTTTCTTCCCAGCTTCCTTTCACTTAAGAGAACTACCTCTCCCATGTTCATTTGGCCGCAGCTTCAATCTTCATACTACTAAACACACCTATTCTCCTGGCTCCGCCAACCTCATTGATGCGAATGTTTTTCAGGCCTTCCAATCATGTTACCTGTCCTCCCACCTAAGTAATTCTTACAAAGTGTGAGCAAATGTTTGTGACCCCAAAACATATTCCTTTCTAAGGAGAGATGTAAGATATCCAGGAGGAAGAGGCATTCTCTTTCCCTGTGAAGTTGCTATGGGATGATGTATTTCTGAAGCTGCCAATGGCCATCTTTCCCAGCTGCATGGAGGAAGACCACCTATATAGGAGCAAATAAGGCCAACACGTGCACATAAACACATACATACACACACAACCAAGAAGCAGGGATAGGCAGTGTTGAAAAATGGACAAAGAGAGGGTATTCTAGAGGCATTAATAATTTTCCTATTCTTCCCACTGAGGAATTTATTTCTTTGTAATTATTTCTTTGATTAGGTGAACTCCATCCTTTTTAGCTAAACATGTAAGTAATAATTTCCTTTTTGCTCAAGCCATTTATTCTTTTTTCCCCATAATATTTATTCAGTGCTTATGATTTGCAAGGCCACTTTTTAGATAATGGCAATACAATTACAAACAAAAGAGACCAAGCCCTGACTTAGTGGAACTCATACTCTAATGCAGAGAGAAACAGTGAACAAGATATGTAAGTAATTATTTATTTAAATTGTGTTAGGTACTGATATACGCTAAGGAAAAGAAAACAAAGCAGAGTAGCAATATGAGTGCTGTTGAAGGTAAAGAGAAGTTCAAATTTCATATTGTGTAGTTAGGAAAAGTATTGTGAATTAGGCTTCTGTCACATATCACCAAAAACATTTTATTACAAAGCCCAATATAATGTGAGTTCATCATCCTGTTAATTTTATTTATCTTTTTAATTTTAATCTTCCACATTACCATCATATTGCACTGAAAGAGTCTATCCCATAAGATTATATCATTACCTTATTTTCCAGCATTTACTCCACCTTTTAAATGTTTTCATTTTATTTGGTTTTTAATCCTATAGGTACACGTGAATATTTACAGTATTAGGTTGCTTCAAAAACTCAAATTCATATTCTTCATCTGAAGCAACAATAACCAGTTTGTTGTAGTTTTTAACAATGAGCATGGTTGCTTTATTAGCTTTTGCTGCAATATTGCTGCTTAAAAAACAACCCCAAAATCTCAATGGCTCATAACAACATTTTATTTCACACTTATGGTATGGCAGATTTTTTGACCTCATGATGGATCAGAAAAGCTTGAGAGAGGTAAGTGGCAACCTGCTTAAGGACATGGCTCAGAAACGGTACCCTATCATTTCCTTCCAAATCCCATTGGTCAGTTCAAGCCACAGGTCAAGCCCAACATATGGGATGGAGGAGTATATTCCACTCATAGTGAACCACTGCAAGGGCAGAGAGGAAAGGAAGAGTTTTTAATAAAAAATACAATCTACCATAGTCACTAAGTTTAATTCTACAAACTGAGCACTATAATACTAGGGAGTGATCTAAATACGGCTACACAATAGAAATTCTAGGAACCTGGCCCTATTCAGGTTACACAGGAAGATCTGCCAGAAGGGAGGCAGGACTTAAAAAAAAAAAACTATGTAAAGGTGATACACCCATAAAAGGAATATCTCCATGTAGTTGCCTGAACATGCCATGCTACCAGACGCCCCCCTGCCTTCTACCTGAAATTCTCCGTCCTTCACAATTGATACTATCCTTAGCAGAGCCCAGTTCGCCATTCATTCCTAATTTAACTTTGCTACGTATATTGGCCCTTTAAAACAGAATGTGTATATGACTGTAACACATTTATTGTAATTATCAGAAATGTGCTATAATCCAATCATTTATCAGCATTAGGGGTTCTCTGAAGGTAAGCACAGTATATTCACCACTGTACATCAAGGTTAGTTTAGTTCCTGGCTATAGGGATATTCAAATATCAGACAATCCATTTAATCTAAATGATCTTAAAATTTCTCCCTACTCTAATATTAAACACAAAGCACTGTGTTGTCACAAGAGTTTGGAATGTTGTTCTGATAAAGTAGCAATGATTCTCCAGTCTTAGTGCTAAAAATCCTAACAATAATCGAAAAAGTTACTCTGCTTGCTGCATTTAACCAGCATTTGCTCCAACCTTTAGCTCCCTACCTTGGATTTCTTATCCTCAGGGTCCTCTTTTCATTCAGTGTTCAGTTGTGCTCAGTCTTTAGATTGCTGTTCATTCTGCCGATCATTTCACAGCAATGATTTTGGCAGACAAAGCAACTCCTATGCACAGCCAGGTGTTCGCTTTGGCACCCTCACCAGTGGTAGGGGTTGACTCAGATGTTTCCCACACCTGTGAATTGGCCGCCCAATCTCAGCCAGCTCCCATGAACTTAATTATCATGCTCAATTTCAAAATTTAAAAAAAGTTAAGAGAACATGCATAAAATTTCAGATGCTGCTGCTTCTTGCCATCCCCTGCCATGTCCTCCTCAACAGAGCGCTACTGTAAACAGATTAGTGTTTCTTCATCATCATTTTACCTTGATTTGTGGGATGTGGAAATGGAATACAATTCATTATGTCTGAAGAGCTGATTCATTCCAGGGGTGAAAGCATCTCTGTGCTTGCCCATCAGATTGTAACGAAGGTGCTCAACCTATAATCCATGAGTAAGTGAAAGGTCCAGGAATGACTTTGACATTTAACATGTCTTTTTTTGAAGCATGTTACAATTTTAGACATCAAAAGTTGGAATTTTATATTAAAATAAAATTGTAAACAGAATTAGACCTCAAATACTCTCATATCTTTCCCTTTTCTCTCAGCCAATGATGTGCTGTATTTCCTTAATGAAGAATGTTTTTGTAGACTCTGAATTGCCATTCATTTGTTTAATACCTTTCCTGCTGCTCCATTTGTTTTATCTACTGTACCAACCTATTGGTCAAAATCCCATGTTTATTCTCCATAACCAAAACTAGGGTACTCTCAAAAGAATAGGCATACAGATCAATGGAATAGAATTGAGATTCCAGAAATAACCCCATACATTTATAGTTAAATTATTTTTCACAAGGGCACCATGACAAATTAATGGGGAAAGAATAGTCTTTTCAACAAATGATGCTAGGACAACTGGATATCCACTTGCAAATGAATTAAGTTGGACATCTTCCTCCCAACATAGTCAAAATGAATTTGAAATTAATCAAAAAGCTAAATGTGAGAGATAAAACTTTAAAACTCTTGAAAGAAAACAGATATAAATGTTTGTGACCAGGAATTAGGCAATGGTTTCTTAGAAATGGCACCTAAAGCACAAGCAACCAAGGAAAAAAATAAATAAATTGGATTTCATCAAATTTAAAAACTTTTTTGTTTCAAAGGCCACTATCAAAAGTGAAAGTACAAAAGAATGGGAGAAAATATTTTCAAATCATATATATGATTTGTATACAAAATATATAAAGAACTCCAAAATAAAAAATTATAATAACTCAATTAAAAATGGACAAAGGATTTGAATATACATTTTTGCAAAGAATACATAAATGGCCAATAAGCGCATGGAAAAATGCTTAACATCATTAGTCATAAGGGAAATGCAAGTAGAATCAACAAGATACCACTTCACATCCACTAAGATGGCTATAATCAAAAAGACAGACAATAACAAGTTTTGGCAAGGATGTGGAGAAATTCAAACTCTTACGCATCACTGATGGGAATGTGAAATGCTGCAGCCACCTGGAAAATAGCTTGGCAGTTCCTCAAAAGTTAAACACAGAGTTACCTTATGACCCAGCAATTCCACCCCTAGGTATATACCCAGGAAAACTGAAAACATATTTTCACACAAAATGTTCATAGCAGCACTATTCATAAGAGCCCCAAAGTGAAAATAACCCTAGTGCCCATCAAGTGAAGAGTGGATAAACAAAATGTAATATATCCATACAGTGGGATTCAGCCATGAAAAAGAAACACTGATACATGCTACAAGGAGGAAGCTTGAAAACATTATGCTAAGTGAAGGAAGCCACAGAGGACCCCATATTACATGATCTATTTATGTGAAATGTCCAGAATAAGCAAATTCATAGAAACAAAAAGCATATTAGTGGTTCCCGGGATTTGGGGGAAGAGGAAATGGGACTGACTGCTAACGGGTATGGGATTTCTTTTGGGGGAGATGAAATTGTTCTGGAATTAAACAGTTGTGTTGATCTTTTGAATATACTAAAAATCACTGAATTATATACTTTAAAGGGGTGAATTTTATAGTATGTGAATTATATTTCAGTAATAAAAAATAAACAATCTATTGATACATTAGACAACATTGAGGTATCTCAAAATAATTATGTTGAGTGAAAGAAGCTACACCAAAAAAAGAGTAATACTCTAAGAGTCTATTAATATATTCTAGGAAATGCAAACTAATCTGTACTGACAGGAAACAGATCAGTAGTTGCTTGATGGGAGATATGAGAGGAGGAAGAGGTTACAAAGGGGCAGCAGTAAACTTGACGGATGATGAATATATTCATTATCTTGATTGTGGTGATGGTTCCACAGTTGTATACATATGATAAAACTTATCAAACTGTACATTTTCTATACGTGCAATTTATTATATGTCAATTATTTCTTAAAAATTATTAAGGAAAAATACATACTGAACCTATTGGTGGTGAGAAAACCATCAACTGGGAGGAGACACTCAGACTTAGAAAACTGAGATTATGTGGACATATTAGCATGTTCCTGGCAGTGGGCAATTACAAGAATGTTTGGCCCAAAAAGCAGTGACAGCAGAAAACAAGGTCACAGGCGTTTGTAAAGCCACCTAAAAATTATGCCCTAGACAGAGCTCCATGAGAACCAGGTCTTTTCTGTGTTCAACCTCAGTATGTAGAGCAGTACCTAACACAAAGCAGCCTTCAATAAATGACTGAATAAAGTATTCTGAGCTTCCAATGACAAAATGATCTGTTTTCGTTGAAGTCCATCATTATTTAAAAGGACAGGATGTGTGTGTTTTGTGTATGTATATTACAAGTTGACAGAAGAGTCATACATTTAATTAGAGTCTCAAATGGGCTTATGGCCTAAATATGGTGACAAATCAGTTCTTTTGACCTAGGAATTAGGATTTTAAAGCTTCTTATTTGAAACTTAGGAAAGAGAGTACTTTTTGGCTCACAACTGATCCCAGTTTGGAGGAGGGATGTAAGAGTTGAGACTACCTGATATTGTTCCCCAGGTTTAAAATTCTTTCTCTGCTTAAGTTCTTTTTACCTGGAACACTCTTTCTCTGATCCCTTGCATGGCAGGGTCTATCTTCCAACACAGAGGAATTCCTAATCATGCTATCTTAGTGCCTCTCATGAAACAAATTACATTGTATTGTCTCCATGCATTTTCCTCATAACACTAATGCATGCCACTAACATTTTTTTTTATTTGCTTTTTTTTTAATCTGACTCCTCCAACTAGAATTCTAAGCTCCATGAAGGAAGGAATCTTATTTATCTTTTTTTCTGCTAAATATCCAGTACTCAAACACAAAGACTGGCACATTTTAAACATTTAATAAACATCTGTGAATGAATAAATGAATGAATGTATGGGTGTAACTATAATAACTTTAAAGGGAAAGCCACTTGTATTCTTTGAATACTATAAAAGTCGGGTTGGTCTCGCCCGCAAAAATAAGTAAGGCTCACATCCAGTTTCCAGTTCAGGAATAGCAAAGATCCTTTCCTTCCATTCCATTCTAACAGTTCAATATTTTTTGAACATCCACTATGATCCAAATTTTTTATTAGGCCCTGAAGATAGAAAGATGAAATAAGGCTTTCTGTTGTTTCCCCTGTTTGGAGGACAAGGAACATGGAAAGAGATGAAACCTGAATCAAAAGATATCATCTCCAGGTAGCGCTTCTCGTGTGCTTCGTGCAAGAGGAGCAGGATGTAAGTGATTAAACTTAAGTTTGAAGACAGTCTGTGAATTTTAATTATCTCTACTATCCCTGTCTCCCATTGCCATGGATAATTGAAAGTTGGCCATATTGCTAGGTAACGCTTCATTCCCTGCATAACTTGGCACTTAGATAACGTTCTGCAAGAGAAGCAATTATAGCAATTGTCTCATCGGGAGCGGGTAGAGGATGGATATAAACTGACTCTTGATGACATTTTTGCTTTCAACATATTTATTAGATTTATCAACTTAGTTTTGAAAACCTTCAAATACATATGCTCAGTTGTTGTACCTACCAACCTGGTTGGGGGGGGGGGGTGGAGATTGCAAGAAATGGGTATCATTCCAGGTGTAGCTACTTATGTAAGGGCACTGAGCAGTGACCACTATGGTCCCTCATTTCCCCCAACACATGTCTATCCAGGAAGTTATGAGAAAGCTATGATTAAACAAAGATTGAAAATGAAAACAAACAAAGTAAAATGTAGCTTCGGGAACATGTGTGCGAAGGTGCTGGAGTAATTCTCTTTGCCCTGTAGATTTATTGGTGCTTTGGTGGAAAGGACTCCTAGGTTTTTCAAACTGTTGAAGCAGCTCTTTTGTTCATTTCACTACCTTTCCCCAACTGCCTCACTTCCTTAGTCAATGCTTTGTGACTTTGCAACAGTCAGTTCAGACTTTCTAAAGCATGGTGCTTGAGACAATCATCCCAAAGCTTGAATGCTGTGTTTGCTGTGTCCATCTTACAGCCATTGCCCGACAGTCTTCAAGGAAGGTAGCTGCACCACCTCTCAAATACTATTCTGACCCTCTGTAGAATATGCAGAGTGAAGATATTTTTTCCAGCAAGAAGAACCAGCAGGCATTTTAGCACTGGGCTGATCTGAACAGGATCCATTTAGTGTTATCAATACAACTGTCAGTATCTCCTAATGTCAGCTGTTGGGAAGCTGTCTGTAATATTTAAGGCATGGTTATGAAAATATATCAAAGGCAGGTGTCTGAGTCAGAACAATTAAAACTCACTGATACCTGAAAAGCCATCAGGATTTGTATTTGAAAATGCCAGTATCTTTTGCTGTGTGTGGTGGTGTTTGGTTGCTTTGGGATTTTTTTTTTTTTTGGTAATCCTTTTCCTTTGAGTAGTGAACTGCACTTTTCAGGGTATATCTCAGTTTTCTTTCAACTTCCTTTACTTCCTGTTAAAAATTTTGAAAAGAAAGGAGAAAAACACTTTTAAGCTTAAAGTTATCATAAGTTACGATATGGGTAAGACTCCTTGACCTCTCATTACCTAATGAGCTACTCTCAGGCAAGTGATTCCTACAGACTTACATGACATCTCCCGAATTTTTTAAAATAATAACAGAAAACCGATTTCTAATTATTGAAATTATTTTTCCTCACCATCATCAGGATCTCACAGAGGTCTCCTACAACTCTAGATACTCTGTGGAAATGCTGGTGCGGATGGATGATTCAGTGTACGAGAAACATCGCTGATCCCCCTGATAGTCTGGACCTTCTGCCATGTGCTCCCACCTTGTCCAGTACATCTCCTCTGCAGAACTTAGGACAATGGCAATTGATTATTTGTGTGCCTTTTGCTGATTAAACTCTACATGTGTGTCATTATGCTAAGTGCTTTGCAAATGTTTTACAATGTAATCTTTACAACAACTCTGCGAGCTTCATATGTTCATTAAGTCAGTATTTTAGAAATGAAAAATGTGTCTTGAGAGATGCTAGGTAGCTTGCTCAAGGTCACGTACTTTGTAACTGGCAGTGCCCCGACTAATGGTTACGTGACCTCAATGGACATCATCTTAACCACTATGCAGAACTGACTTTCTAGTTGATAAGCCAATGCTAGATTTTTTTTAAAAGGCATTTTCAATTGCTCTTTAGGGGTAGTTAATTAAAGAACACAATGTAAGATAGTTGTCCACATCTTGGGATGAACTACACAAGACCGATGAAGGAATAACTGCAAAACGCAGCTACAACCAGCAGAGTTCAAGAGTATAGCCACACAAGATAGAAGCAGATTGCAAAAAGTGTAGTGGGGTATGTGGGTGATGGATAGGATTTAGTTAGATATGTGTACATACAGAAGTTTATTTAATTTTATTGTCATTTCTAGATTTATAAATAAATGTTCTTAGTTTTAAAAAAATAATAAAGGGATAAAGAAGAAGGTATAAAATCACCCCAAATCCTGCCACTGAGAAATAATAATTATCAACATTCAGTGCACTTCATTCAGGATATTGAGACAATATACATAGCTTGTGATCTTGTCAGTCATTCTATCAGTACAGATAAGATAGGATGAATCACAAGATTGTTATTTATAAAGACATTATTAAACATGGATTCATATTCCTTATATTTTAAAAATAAAATATGGAGATTATTCAATGAAAATTAATATATTTAACAAAAATGTTGGCTTATAGCTAAACTAAAATAGGTACTAAATTTAAAGAATTATTTCTTAACAGTAAAGGTATTGCTAAAATAATTCAATACAAAATTTAATTAAAAACCATGAGAAATATTGAGGTTGAAATAATTCATTTTTAACTACACTGTACAGGTTTAATTAAGCTTAAACTGTATCAAGTGACTCTGCTATGAAAGGTGAGAAAGAACTTCATTCCCCTTCCAATCTTCTTAATTATATTGGAGTTTTAAACTGTCAGTATTCTTAACATATATATTATCTTCTGTAATCATTATTTTAAATTTATTTAAAATTGACTATATACTCACTACTAGTCCTTTGCACATACATTCATTCCTAAGGTTTTTTATCACGAATTCATCCCTCAGTGGGCTAGATTTCATTATCAAGATTTTTTACTCTCCAGGAAAAATGGATGGGTGCTATAATTGCTAAATTCTTGCCTTTTGAGAATATCTGTCTCTTGGCTTTATTTAAATAATATGGACAATTTGACTGGGTTTAAGTTATTTGTGATACTTTGTTTCATTCAAAAGATGATGTATATTGCAACACAGTTTTCTGATACATACTGTTGTGGAAGAAAACTTGGCTTAAATTTTCCTCTTCATTGGTAACTTGCTTTTTCTATCTAGACATTGACTTTTTTCTTTGTCCTTGAAGATCAGCATCCCCAAAATATATCTTGATTTTGATTTTCAGTTTTATTTCCACACCACTCACCAATATACCCTTTTTAAATGGAGAAACAACTTTTATTTCAAGAATATAATTCTGGCATTATTAAACAAATGTTATGGTCACCCTTGCTTTTAAGCAATTGTTTAGGAACTTTTTTAAAAAGCTGAAATAATTTCAATATCTCTAATATTTCTGATGTCTTAAAATGGCACCCCACTTTTAACATTTTTTTTTTAATTTTATTTATTTATTTAGTTATGGCTGTGCTGGGTCTTCGTTTCTGTGCGAGGGCTTTCTCCAGTTGCGGCAAGCGGGGGCCACTCTTCATCGCCATGTGCGGGCCTCTCACTATCGCGGCCTCTCTTGTTGCGGAGCACAGGCTCTAGAGCACAGGCTCAGTAATTATGGCTCACGGGCCTAGTTGCTCCGCGGCATGTGGGATCTTCCCAGACCAGGGCTCGAACCCGTGTCCCCTGCATTGGCAGGCAGACTCTCAACCACTGCGCCACCAGGGAAGCCCCCCACTTTTAACTTTTTTCTAGATTTTCTCTGCAAGATCCCAAGTGATCTGATCAAATCAACGGCACCATCAACTAAAAGACGCACCACCATCTTAAGTACAACTAAGAATGAAAACGTGCTGTCACTTATAAGATGCTATTTGTTGTTATATGTGTTCCAATTTAAAAGAGGATAAAACTGGAAACTGAAAAGTAGGTCTTAGAATTGATGAAATATGAAACTATTCTCATTTTCAGGTAAAGAAACCCAACCGGGTATAGTAAAAAGATTCGACTCAGCTACTTCACTGAACTTGACTAAGCTAGTCAACAGTCAATAAAGAAACCCCTGCTTCCATATCTTCTAACTCCTATCATTTTTCATCCACCAAAACAGCTCCCTCCATTCTTCTTTTTTTTTTTACTTTTAGTTTTATTGATCTTTGCTATTGTTTTCTTTGTTTCTATTTCATTTATTTCTGCTCTGATCTTTATGATTTCTTTCCTTCTGCTAACTTTGGGTTTTGTTTGTTCTTCTTTCTCTAGTTTCTTTAGGTGTAAGGTTAGATTGTTTACTTGAGATTTTTCTTGTTTCTTTAGGTAGGCTTGTATAGCTATAAACTTCCCTCTTAGAACCGCTTTTGCTGCATCCCATAGGTTTTGGGTCGTCGTGTTTTCATTGTCATTTGTCTCTAGGTATTTTTTTTTATTTCCTGTTTGATTTCTTCAGTGATCTCTTGGTTATTTAGTTACGTATTGTTTAGCCTCCATGTGTTTGTCTTTTTTACGTTTTTTCCCCTGTAATTCATTTCTAATCTCATAGCGTTGTGGTCAGAAAAGATGCTTGATATGATTTCAATTTTCTTAAATTTACTGAGGCTTGATTTGTGACCCAAGATGTGATCTATCCTGGAGAATGTTCCGTGCGCACTTGAGAAGAACGTGTAATCTGCTGTTTTTGGATGGAATGTCCTATATATATCAATTAAATCTATCTGGTCTATTGTGTCATTTAAAGCTTCTGTTTCTTTATTTATTTTCATTTTGGATGATCTGTCCATTGGTGTAAGTGAGGTGTTAAAGTCCCCCACTATTATTGTGTTACTGTCGATTTCCTCTTTTATAGCGGTTAGCAGTTGCCTTATGTATTGAGGTGCTCCTATGTTGGGTGCATATATATTTATAATTGTTATATCTTCTTCTTGGATTGATCCCTGGATCATTATGTAGTGTCCTTCCTTGTCTCTTGTAACATTCTTTATTTTAAAGTCTATTTTATCTGATATGAGTATAGCTACTCCAGCTTTCTTTTGATTTCCATTTGCATGGAATATCTTTTTCCATCCCCTCACTTTCAGTCTGTATGTGTCCCTAGGTCTGAAGTGGGTCTCTTGTAGACAGCATATATATGGGTCTTGTTTTTGTATCCATTCAGCCAGTCTATGTCTTTTGGTTGGGGCATTTAATCCATTCACGTTTAAGGTAATTATCGATATGTATGTTCCTATGACCATTTTCTTAATTGTTTTGGGTTTGTTTTTGTAGGTCCTTTTCTTCTCTTGTGTTTCCCACTTAGAGAAGTTCCTTTAGCATTTGTTGTAGAGCTGGTTTGGTGGTGCTGAATTCTCTTAGCTTTTGCTTGTCTGTACAGCTTTTGATTTCTCCATCAAATCTAAATGAGATCCTTGCTGGGTAGAGTAATCTTGGTTGTAGGTTCTTCCCTTTCATCACTTTAAGTATATCATGCCACTCCCTTCTGGCTTGCAGAGTTTCTGCCGAGAAATCAGCTGTTAACCTTATGGGAGTTCCCTTGTATGTTATTTGTCGTTTTTCCCTTGCTGCTTTCAGTAATTTTTCTTTGTCTTTAATTTTTGCCACTTTGATTACTATGTGTCTCGGCGTGTTTCTCCTTGGGTTTATTCTGTATGGGACTCTCTGTGCTTCCTGGACTTGGGTGGCTATTTCCTTTCCCATGTTAGGGACATTTTCGACTATAATCTCTTCAAATATTTTCTCTGGTCCTTTCTCTCTCTCTTCTCCTTCTGGGACCCCTATAATGCGAATGTTGTTGCGTTTAATGTTGTCCCAGAGGTCTCTTAGGCTGTCTTCATTTCTTTTCATTTTTTTTTCTTTAGTCTGTTCCACAGCAGTGAATTCCACCATTCTGTCTTCCAGGTCACTTATCCGTTCTTCTGCCTCAGTTATTCTGCTATTGATTCCTTCTAGTGTAGTTTTCATTTCAGTTATTGTATTGGTCATCTCTGTTTGTTTGTTCTTTAATTCTTCTAGGTCTTTGTTAATCATTTCTTGCATCTTCTCAATCTTTGCCTCCATTCTTATTCCGAGGTCCTGGATCATCTTCACTATCATTATTCTGAATTCTTTTTCTGGAAGGTTGCCTATCTCCACTTCATTTAGTTGTTTTTCTGGGGTTTTTTCTTGTTCCTTCATCTGGTACATAGCCCTCTGCCTTTTCATCTTCTCTGTCTTTCTGTAACTGTGGTTTTTGGTCCACAGGCTGCAGGATTGTAGTTTTTCTTGCTTCTGTTGTCTGCCTTCTGGTGGTTGAGGCTATCTAAGAGGCTTGATGGGAGGCTCTGGTGGTGGGTAGAGCTCCAGCTCCCTCCATTCTAAAGTATGGGGAGGTAGAGGACAGAGCTAGAAACCTAAATCACAATAACAAAAATAATAAAATGGCTAAATTACTTTCAAATAAAAATGTCTGCTTTCATATGGATCCCTGATATTGGATCATTTTAAATGGGCCACATGCAACCTAAAGTCAACATCTTCTCTGCTTCAGAGGTTGACCGGAAGATTATGATCTCTTAATTTTCTTCCTTTCATTTGTGGATAAAACTGAACTAATGGTCTGTTGATTCTATTGCACGCACAGCATTTAGAATGACTTATTATACTGCAGTTGCATCTTCATTGTCTGGTATTTTATCTTATGATTGATGGAAATTCTATTACCATTTGAATAGTGAGTCCTCTTTGACCATTTTTAGTTCATTATTATTACATTATCTAAACATGATTAGGTTTAATCATGTGAATGAATGAATATGAATAAACTCTCTCCACTGAGAGTAGTTTTTATTTTGTTCCTAAAGATTAAAAAAGAAAAAATATTAACGTGAATAATATAACTGGTGGCTGTTAAGAAGAATGAAAGCCACAGGAGAAGGAAACTTTGGCTAATTTTGAGTTAACATATCCCCAAAGTTTAGATTATTTTAGCATCAAAAGTTTTTATTAGAGTTGAATATATGGTTTCATGTCCCAGTTCCACAAGAAACTACTTTGTGACATTTGGCATGTCAATTAACCTCTCTGAGGCTGAGTTTCATGACCACTCCTATATGCAATGTAGATAGGAAAATGTAGCCTATAATTGAGCAGGTATAAACCCAGGTAAAATTGAGGTAATACTATTATTAAAAGGAGGGTGATAAAAATTGATATTGGGGTATAAGTATCAGTTTCTGTCATAGAAAGCTACAAAAATTGACTTTTCTATTTAAATAAAAATGAAACATAAATGCAAATACTTTAAGGATATAATTACTTACTGTAAATATTTTTTCTTTAGTTCTCTTATAAATTTTCAGACAGAAATAACTTGTTTTTTCTTACTGCTTCATAATCATAATACTCTAGTTGAAAGAGGAAGCCTTGCCAAGTTTAGTGAAATACCTGAGTCAACCAGAATTGTAGTAATTGTTTCTTTTAAGCAACTTATGGTACAATTAGTGACTCGGGTGAGGGCATTTAAAATGCATGTTCGTTTTTATCCTGCCCCATTAAAATAAAGAGGCTTTTGTTGAAGCAAGATGATTATCTCTAAGATGTTGTTCCTTCATCAAATTTCCCAATTTAGCCCACTTCTGAGTTCTCACAGGGTTTGAGTAAACTAAAGAGCATGATAATTGAATTGCTTTAGCAAATGATATCCCCTGATGGGGTAGCAGGAAAGCACAGGAAAGTTTTAAACAGCTGAAGGTACGATGCAGCCTAGCATGAACCTCCTTTCTTGCAAGAGATGGAAAGGAAAACAAAACAAAACAAAAAACAGTAAATAACTTTTTGAACTAATGTACTTTAAAGATAAATTTTAAAATCTCCTTAATGGCAAATTTTCTCACAATATATGCCTCCACAGTCTGTGGGGCAAGCTTTGACTTTTTTGATATTTTAAAAAAGCTTTGCATTGTATTTGAACAAAGAATTGAGGGAGAAATCAACTTTTCATCTCAAAGTGTCCTAATTAATAGTCCCTCCGCGGGCTTCCCTGGTGGCGCAGTGGATGAGAATCTGCCTGCCAATGCAGGGGACACGGGTTCGAGCCCTGGTCTGGGAAGATCCCACATACCGCAGAGCAACTGGGCCCGTGAGCCACAATTGCTGAGCCTGCGCATCTGGAGCCTGTGCTCCGCAAAAAGAGAGGCCACGATAATGAGAGGCCCGCGCACCGCGATGAAGAGTGGCCCCCACTTGCCGCAACTAGAGAAAGCCCTCGCACAGAAATGAAGACCAACACAGACATAAATAAATAAATAATAAATAAATTAAAAAAAGAAATAGTCCCTCCGCATCAGAAAGCAGTGTGTCATGCAGTTTGGCGGGAAATTGTTTCAATCTACAGGCCCAAACTCTAACCCAATTCATTCATCAGTCAAAACAAAGTTGTTGTTTAAGAGTGGCAGGAATTATGGCTACAGCTGATTGAAAAGAATGGCAAATCCTCTCCTCAAAAACAACTGAAAAGCCAAACAAATAGACCAAAAACACAACAAAACAGAAACCAAGAAAACAATTTCACTGCTCTAAAAATCACCCAAAGGCAGAATCAATCTGAAAAGTATTTATGGTTCCAAAACTGCTGGACATTGAGTAAGAAAAGTGGAGATCTATGCATTCTGGCCTGGCCTCCAATCTTTTCCCCACCCCCACCCCAGCTCAGCATGGCAGTTCTGCCAGGATGGATCAAGTCACAAGGACTGTAAGATTCTCTGCAGTGGGCGAAATGGGCTAACTTTATTTGGAGTGACAGGTATTGCCCATGCCCAGCAACACAGCAGTACATGCAACTTCTCAGAGGCAGGTCAATGGGGGAGGTCAACATATGTCTACTAGCTTGATATACTGTGGTTAGAAGACAGGCATATTCCTAACTGAGACTGATTACTGTTAACAGGAATAAAAAGAAGGAACTGACAAAATATTTGATAAAATAATAACTAAAAACTTCCAAATTTGATGAAAACAAAAATCTACACAACCAAGAAACTCAACAAACCTAAGTAGGATAACAAAAAGTTCTATACATTGCAAAATAATTATACAAAAATAAACGTTACATAAAAAATGAGAAAATTTATTGCTAGCAGAAGTGCCTAACCAGAGATAGTAATGGAATTTCTCCAGGCTGACAAAAAATGACACTAGATTGAAAATGAAATTCACAGGATCATGGGAAGTTGCAAATATATGAGTTAATACAAACAATATAAATCCAAATCCATTTTCTATAGATTTATATAAATATATTTTCCCTTCTTTCTCAAATTTATATAAAGCAAAAGGCTATATAAAGTGATAATTATAACAATCTATTGTTTGGGTTCCTGATACATATCAATATAACATACATAACCATAACAGCAAAAGGAAAGGGAGAAGGGATAAAAGTATACTAGAACAAAATTTGATACTTTAACCAAAATTGAGTTAGTATTAATATGAAGCATCTTGTGACAAATTAATAAGCATATTATAATTCTTAAAACAACCATTTAGAAAACAACCAAAAACGCAAAAATGCATTTAAAAATCAACAGAGGAGTGAAAATGGTACATTAAAAAATACTAATTCATCACCAAAAACTGCAGTCAGGGAGAAACAGTAAGATACAATACGTGATCAAACATCTAGAAAACAAATTACAAATGACAAAGATAAATCCAACCATACCAATAATTACTTTGAGTGCAAATGGTCTAAATATCCCAATCAACAGGCCAAGACTCTCAGGCTGTATACAAATAAAAAACCAAAACCAACTACAAGCTGTTATATATATCCACCTTAGACTAAGAGACAAAATTAGACTGGATATGAAAAGATTTATCATGCAAACAGTAAGCGTTAAGACAGCTAGAATGCTATATCAGTATAAGACAAAATACACTTTAAGGCAAAAAATATTATTAGAGACAAACAACGAATTTGATAATGATAAAAGGGTCAATGCATCAGGAAGATAATAATTATAAACATATATGTAACTTACAGGCCCAAAATATATGAAACAAAAAATGAACAAAATTGAACAGAGAAATGAGTGAGAAAGTTTGATACACTGCTCTCAATAAGTGGTAGAACTAATCAAAAAAGTCCTGAACTATATACAAGACTTGAACAACAGTATCAACCTAACACAGAGCTATAATAATTTCTACCCAACAGCAGCGGAATCCACATTCTTCACATGCATCATTCTCCAGAATAGATCAGATCATATGCTAGGCAATAAAACAAGTCATAATACATTTAAAAGTAAGGAACTCATACATAGTATGTGATCTGACCACAATGGAAATACATTAGAGATCAACAACAAAAAATATGAAAAATCCCCTGATATTATTAGTTTTTAAAAAACCATTCCAAATAACGCATTGATCAAAAAAGACATCACAGGCAAACTAGAAAATATTCTGAAATGAATGAAAAGGAAAAAACAACATACGATTTATGCAATGTACCTGAAACAGCACTTAGAGGGAAATTTATACCCATATGACCAATATCAGAAAAAGAGATCTCAAAATAATAACCTGAGCTTCCACCTTAAGAAACTAGATACCCATGAGCAAACTAAACAAATAAAACAACCAGAAGCAAGGAAATAAAATATATTAGTAGAGACATCAATGAAATAAAAAGCATATAAACAATTGAGAAAATCAATGAAACTCATAGCTTTTTGTTTGAAAAATTCAAGAAATGCAAATTACCAAAAACAAGAAGGAAAAATTATATATGCATATATATATCACAAAATTATATATATATATACCACAAAAAATTATATTATATACCACAACTGTCTTAGTTGGTTCAGGGTGCTCTAACAAGATATCATAGACTAGGCGGCTTAAAAAATAGAAATTTATTACAGTTCTGTAGGCTGGGAAGTCCAAAATCAAGGTGCTGGTTGATTTGGTTCCTAGTGAGAGCCCTTTTCCAGGTTTGTAGATGGCATCCTTCTCATTGTATTCTGACATGATGGAAAACAGAGAGAAACAAGCTTTCTCATGTTTCTTCTTATAGGGGCACTAATCTCATCATGAGGGCTACACCCTTATGAAATATCCACACCTAACATAACCCTTAATGGTGAAAATGAATGCTTTCCTCCAAAGATGAGGAATGACTCAACTATGTGCATTCTTGCCACATCTGTTCAACCTTGTACTGGATATTCTTTCCATGGCTATATAACAAGATACAGAAAAATTATCTTATTTGCAGATGACATGATTTTCTATATAGAAAATCCTATGGAAGTCACTAAAGTACTGTTAGAATTAATTAAGGAGTTCATCAAGATTGCAAGATACAAGACAACCATTTAAACCAACTGTATTTCCATATACTAGCAGTGAACAATACAAAAATGAAATTAAGAAAACAATTTCATTTACAATAAGATCAAAGAATAAAATACCCAGGAATACACTTAATATTCAAAGAAGTGCATCTTATACTTAAAACTAAGAAGCATTGTTGAAAGAAATTTAGGAAGTTCTAAATAAATGGGAAAATAACCATGTTAATGGATCAAGTAATCTCATAGACCTAAATGCAAGAATTAAACTACAAAACTTATAGAAAATAAGAGAATATCATTATGATCTTGAGTTTGGCAAAATATTCTTAGACTTTAAACGTGATCCATAAAATAATTAATTGATAAACTGAACCTCATCAAAATTATTTTTTGTGTTTCAAAAAATATCATTATGAAAATGAAAAGTCAAGCCACAAACTAGGAGAAAAATATTTGAAAATCATATATCTAATAAAGACTTGTATGCAGAATATATAATCCTTACAACTCAATAAGACAAACAACCCAACTTAAAAATCAGCAAAACATTTGCACATTTAACAAAAAAAGATATATGAACGGCTAATAAGCACTTGAAATATGCTCACATTACTAATCATTAGGAAAATGCTAAATTCATAAAGAGACACAACTACACACCCATTAGAATGGCTCTAATCAAAATGTCAGACAATACTGTCAGAGAGGATACTGAAAAACTAGAACCATGATGCACTGCTAGTGGGAAGATAAAAGTGGTACAGACACTTTGGAAAATGTTTCTTAAAAAATTAAACAGTTATTTACCTCAGCAATTTCACTTGTAGGAATCTATCCAAGAAAAATGAAAAAACAGGTCCACATAAAAACACGTGTATGAATGGTCACACGTCATTAGTCCTAACTGTCCAAAATTGGAAACAACCCAATTGTCCATCAACTGACAAATGAGTAATGTGGTACACCCATATTATGGAATATTATTCGCCATAAAAAGGAATGAACTACCAACTCACACTACAACTTGTATAACTATAACCTCAAAAACAGTAGGCTAAGAGATAGGAGCCAAATGTAAAAAAATTACAATGCATGATTTTATTTATATGAATATTTTAGAAAAGGTAGATTTATAGGGAATGAAAGAAAACTAGTGGCTTCCTAGAGTTGAGTGTGGGAGTGTGGATTAACTCTGAGAAACGGTGGAATGCTCTAAGTCTGCATTATGGTGAAGGTTGTACAACTGTACATTTGTTTAAATTATAAAATATTTTAAAAGTTTGTTGGCAGAAACCATTGTTAAATTTGGTTCATTTACCTTACAAATTGATCATTAATTGACATAATTTACCGAGAAAATAAATTATTCAGCCTAAAAAAGAATAAATAAAACATAATTTGTCCTGTTCTCATGGTGGATTGTCGGGGGCAGGAAGGATGTGACATTCCTTTTCCTCCTCTACCTACAGGCCTACTGTCTGCAATTCCTAGAATCTTTCCTTTTCCAGTTCTGGGATTAAAGGTTTTATTCAAAGGTGGTGCAGGGAATCCATCTCTGACAGCAACAAAGTAAACAATACAACAAATGAGTTCCATTTCACTGCAACTATGCCTGACATTTGAGGCCATTTTTCTATTGTCGTCCTGTCATGGTCTACTTTATGGATTAGGTTTAAAAAAAAAAAAAAAAAAGGCAATGTAATGTTATGGGCAAAATCTCAAGTAATGGAGATAGCCAAATCCAGGTTTAATCATGTTTAATTCTATCATTTACCAATGCAAGGACATTGAGAAAGTTACTTGATATCTTTCACCCACAGACTCCTCTTCTAGAAATGGAGGTGATGACAATATCTGTTTTCCTTATACAGTTATTTTGAAGATTAAATTAGATATTATATATAAGAACTTATCAAAAGTTTTTGACACTTCAGAATATATCTGAAATATGACCACTTTTCACCTCTTCCCAGGCAATGTCCCTAGCCCATGGGAACAACATTCTCTCCCGTACAACTAAAATAGTTATTGAATTCGTCTCTCCACTTCCGCCTTTTTCCTATTAACTATTGTTCATATAGAAGATATTTCTAAAATGTAAATCAGATTATGTCACTCTCCTGCTCTAAAATCCTTCAGTGGTCTCCTACAAATCCCTATATTATCTGGCTCCCCTCTACCTCTCTGGCCTCATTCCTACCAATATTCTCCTTGATCACTGATCAATCTGATCTTACAATTTCTCAAACTCAATGGATATATGGCAACTTAAAGTATGTGCCCCTCCTGTCTTCCTTTTTGAAATATTCTTCACATAGATAGTCAAATAACTTATTCCCTCACTTCACTCAAGACAAATGACACACCCTCAAGGATGCCTTTCCTGAGCCCTCTAACATAGCAAACTCTGTCACTCTATGTCCCTTTAACTAACTTTATTCTTACTACTGAATAATATGCATTCATTTTCTAGCTGCTTGTAGTTTTTGTCCCTTCTAGAATATAAGCATCATGAAGGGAGGTCCTCTGAATATTTACTGTATGGCTGTATTTTTAGGACCTACAACACTGCCAGGCACATAGTAGGCTCTCAATAAATATTTGTCTAATAAATGGGTGAATGAATGATAAACAGTAACTCCTCAATATATTTAAACACTGTAACTGAACAAGACTTTAGGTGATTAGACTCAACATCAGCTAAAACACATAGCATCGCAATCAATTTCCTAATTGTAATTAAGTGACTACATCAAAATCCTCACATCTCTTAATGCTCATTAAAAAAATCAAAACAAAACAAAAAAAGGCACTTTCCATTTCAAATGGATAACATGTTCACAGATCACACAAGTAGTTGCATGAAAATTAAATGGAAAATAAATTCAATACCTTTCTATGTAAATTCATTACTGATTTACTACTATTTTTCTGTTTCACCATTAAACTTAATATAATCTCTCTCCCTTAGGGAGTCTCACAGATATTTTAAGACCTCTACACATAATACTACTCTCTTAAGAGAAAAGGAATTTATCCCTACTAACAGTTAATCATGGCGTCCTAGAAATGTTTTACAGACCCAGTCTTCCCATAGCTATTTATCTCCTTCCCTATAAATTGCCTTATTACACAGTTTAACTGTTTGCAACCTGAGTTTTCTATTATATTTCATATTTACTTTGTAACAACAGTAAAACCCTTCCATAAAATACTACATATGATCCAAAAACTCAATGCCATTAAATGCTATGGGAACAAGAAACAAGCTGCTGTTTGACATAGATCCTCGTTTGGGCTACAAGAGTTAAAACTTTTTCAATCCAGTTGCCTTCAGGAGCCATTTAGTGAGGGTTGATAACTTAAATACCCACAGTGTTATTCCATGGTTAGACAGAATCTCCTAGGAAGTTGTCTTTTTTATTTGGCCCAGGAGAATTTACTGGGAAAAGAGTGGGCCATTAGGACCCAGGATTGACCTCTGTGTGCCTCCAAACGGGTTACACCTGGCCGTGGCGTCCTTTCCACCTTTCTCCTCCCACTGTCCTCCACCCATCCTTAAGAACCTTGTTTAAAGAGGAGAATGGGAGACAACAGCCAACCGAACAATGTCTAAGTGTATAATAAGGTTTTTCTGAAATCATTTTGAAACTAATCAAACTTTTGGAGCCGTGGGATTAGAGTTTGTAGAAAAGTTAACTTTGCCTATATATCTGTCATTTTACCTCCCACTGGAAAGTACATCATCACCAAACTGAGATAAAAAGACACCAATTTAAAAAAAAAAACAACTCACAAAAGTGTAAACATGCTCTTAGTAGCGGTCTTTGGAAGCCTCCAGTCACCACGTAGGCCCCTGCCTCGGTCTGCCCTCAGCTCCTTCACGATTACTTATAGCCTGAGAGCCTGGCGGGCTGTCTGTGCACCTTCGGGACCGGTGTCAGGCTCCTTGCCCACCACCTGACGGGAATACTGGGTTTCACCTTCCCCCTCCTCCTGCTGGCTGGCTCCCTCCGCTTCCAGGGGTTCCCCCGGGGTCCTCAGCATCACAGTCTCCACTAGCCTCTGCCTGTGCCCTCTTCATGCCCCCCAGGATCTTCTTCTAACGGGTCTCTCACTGCTCCTACTTGTTCTGTAAGTTCTGGGCCTGCCTGTCCTCCCTCTGGGCCTTGAGCTGCAGCTTCTCCTTCTTGGCTACGAGGGTGGCCTGCAGTTCCTCCAAAGTCTTGTGCAGGAAACTGTAGGACAGCATGTTCCCCTCCCCAACACCCTCCTGGGTCCTGATGAGCTGCAGGTTATGCGAGGCCCAGTACTGGTAGCGCCGGGCAACCGCCTGGGGCAGCTCTGTAACACTGTGCCACAATCCCGCTCTGCCTCAAAGGCGCGAGCCCACGGCCAGAACTCACCCATGTCCTGCAGGGAGCTCATCTCCTGGAGAAGCTTCATCATTCCACAACATGCCTCCACAACAACTTTCATGCTATAATAGCGGGATTCCAGCTCCTGGGAGTAGGGACCGTAGTTCATGAGAATACGGCGCTTGGTGGCGTTCACGTTCGCCTTGTGCACATTGATGGGAAAACAGGTTCTGGAACACGGTGGCCATGAGCTTCACGTGCACATCATGGGGGCCAAGGCTGCTCAGCACCAGAAGGGAAGGATGGGCAAACTGCCACTCAAGCACACGGGTACCAGCACAGCGAGGAAACCACGGCATGCACCAGCGTGTACGTGTTTGTCTGGAAGATCAAGGCGGGGCCTCCAGGGAGGTGCATCAGCTTAATGTAAATACTGGTCTCCATTTTGCTCAAGACCAGTAAATATGTGACCCGGCAGGACCCAGCCAGTACCACAGAATCCTGCAAAGAGTTTTTCTTTCGTCCCCGCAGGCAGGCGGTGGCTGTGAACGGCTCCACGAGTCCGTGCAGACAGCCGGAGCAGCTGTAGGCTGGCGCCTTCCCGAGGCTCTGCTAAATACGAAGAAGTGCGGCTGCGCAGCGTAGGCCTCGCGAGGCCGAGCTGCGCGCCCCCAGGCGCATGCGCGTGCTCTTCGGGTCCAGCGACCGCCTTGACCGCCGCGTCCCGTGGTCTCTTCCACGACGTTGCCTCTGCCTGCCGCTTCCGGCACGCTCTGCTCACCTCCTGCACCGCTGTGAAGAGTAACCGGTAATCCACTGTGCTATATACACATAGGGCTTTCAAAATACGAGAAAACTGAGGTTTCTGGTTCCCGACAGAGGTACAAGATGGGCTATGTTGGGGAGAACGGATAAGAGTAAAATATAGTTCTTGTTAAATTAGGCATTGCTGTCGGGAGGCTTGAAATCCGTTTACCCTGACAGATGTTCAGAGCACATGTTTTCCTCTCTGATCACCTTTGCATGTTATTCAGGATCCACCCATCCCCATTATGCTCTACACAGCTGGGGGCGGGGGGGTTCCATTACTCCTCCAGCTGTTTTGTTTTGTTTTGTTTTTTAGGGGTTCTTTTGATCAGTGTTTAAAATGGCTTTGTTACTGAACTAAACTCGGTTCTGCTCACCTGCCCGGAGTAAAGCCAATGTACTGACACCAGGTTGTGAGGAAAGAAAGTTGCGGTGTTTATTGCAGAGCATCAAGCAAAGAGTCCAGGCAGCTAGTGCTTAAAAGGCCCAAATTCCCTGATGGTCTTCAGGGAAAGGTTCTTAAAGACAGGGTGAGGGAGGGGTTGGGGGTTGGGGGTTGTGTGATCAGCCCCTGGACATTCTTCTTACTGGTTGGTGATGAGGTAACTGGGAGTCAACATTGTCAATGTGCTGGTTCTAACCGGTTTGGGATCTACCTGCTTGTGGGCAGCATACAGGTAACTTCTTTCACCTGGTGGGGATTTCAGTATCAGCAAAACGGCTTAAAGCATGTGGCTCAGAATATTATCTATGGTCTTTGAGAAGGAACTAAAGGTCCTTGACTTTGTTTTATGACTAAACTATTATTATTTTGCCTTCCTTGACTGTTTTCCTTTGTTTCTGCATTTTCTTCCTTCTCATTAAATTCATGCTTTGGAACTTCGGGAAGGCCTAGGAGGCTAAGTTTTTCTACAAAGAAGAGGCGGGCAGAGGCCAAGGGGGTGGGGAGTCTGTCCGGCGAAGGCCCTGCAGGGTCCTGCTTGGTTACAACTTCAGACTGGCTCTTTGTTCAAATCACAGACACCTGGTACTGGTGAACCATTTCCACCTCCTTGTTCTGGCATCACTAAGTGTTTCTGTGGCTCAACATACAAGTGGCTATGTCTCTACCCGCCCCCCACTCTCTCCTTTTGCCCCCTCCCTCCTTCCTGTCCCCACTTTGTTGGCTCAAGCTGATATGAGAGCTATAGCCTTTATATTCCTCAAAAGAGTTCGTGTTACTCCCCTACAATTATAGAAAACACCGGGCCCTACACGGGATCCCATGGAAGCCCTTCTCATTAGAACTGAGGTTGGCCACAGGCACCCTCAGGCCTCTCTTTCAATGTTTTTATGTCCTTGGGGGGCTTTCTAGGATCATGCACTTGTTTTCAAATATTTCCTTTGCAAACTTCATATTGCTCTGGCCTATCAACTTGGAATTTTATGTTTGGTTTGATCTTGGTTTGATCTTGCTATTATATTCACATCACTGAAAAGTAATGGGTTTGATCTTGGTTTGATCTTGCTATTATATTCACATCACTGAAAAGTAATGGGTCCAGGATTTAAACCTAGGTCAACCTGACTCCAAAGCGCCTACTCGGTAAGATGTCCCCAGACACAAGTCCACTGTCTCTCACCCCTCCCCATCTCTAGCAATATCATCTTGCCTCTTTGACCTCTTTAAATGCCCTAAGAAAGTGGCGTTCTTGTCACACTCTCTTGGAAAACTTTAGTTTGATTTCTGAAGGAGAATGTATTCCAGCTCTTATACACTAACTTTAAAGAACCCACTAACATAATATCTCTTCTCTTGCCTTTCATATTCTTTATCCAGGAAGTTTCTTTGTGGGAACACCTATATGACCACTGATCTTCCCACCCAACATCTTAGAATATGAAAAGAGTTATTTTCCTTCTCTGATAGACCTTGTATAAGCAGCAACTGTGTTAATATCAGAAATGTTCACCTGAGCATTCAATATAACCCATTTTTTCAATAAACAGATTTGGCTGCTGAGTAGCATAATTTGTTCAGTTTTCCCTTTGAAATATATTTAATCACAAATTAGAGGTTCACATGGGCCTATATTTACAGACTGATAACTCCAATAATTTCAAATTTATTTGGTTATATTTTCAAAAAGCAAAAGAATGGCAGTGTAATGTATGCAAGAAATTTTAACTGGAGTCAGAAGAGTAATAATACCCACCCAGACACCCACATAAGATTATTGATAAATGTATATAATAGAACTTTGTAAAACGTAAAGGGATTTTAATACTATTACCCACCCCCACTCTTTGCTTCATAATGCACAGAAAAGTATTGGTTACATTCATCAAGAAAATGCACATAATCCAAAGATATATAGTTGAAACAACACTTTATTATTAAAAGTTCTATATTTATCAGCATTGAAATTTTCCCTTATGAAGCAGCAAGAGTACTTTGGAGGGGAACATTTCTTTAATTCTGACTCACTAAATTATTTGTAAACTACTGAATACTTTGAACACATTCTTGAATACTTTTGTAATATATCAGGATCATGATGCAAAGGAAAAATATGCAGACAGCATCTTTGTATTTTACCTTTATGTTTGCCAGTTATTTATCTTGCACTTCCCCATATTTCACTTGATGCGTTCTATTCAAATAATACACAGTGAGATCAAACCACAAGAACTCCAAATGCTCAGTCTATGATTGCCAGCCAGTAAATAGGTTCTCTTTCAACTTCGTTTAAATAACAGCTCCTGGAACTTAATATAATGAAAGGAGCCTGAAATAAAAAGATTGCTCTGCTTTACATGAAACACTCCTCCACACACATTTCAGTAAAGCCAGCATCTCTGAATCATCCCTTTGAGAATTATTGAATAAAACACAATTTCCAATTACACAAGAGAAATTATATAACACAAGTGCAAGTTGAGTCAATAATAGATTTAATTAAAACGGGCACAGGTGGAAATCGCCTTGGGGGAGGGGCAGAGTGGTCATTTCTTAAAATGAAATTAAAGGGAAAAAGGTAAGCACAGTAATAAAAAGAAAACCTAAGTAACCTATAAATAAATACCTAAGTCAATTTAAAGGTTAAATATTTTTTTCCTGCAATCTCATTACCATAGCCAAATTTTCCAAAGAATAATTCTGTATCCTTTGAATGCATGAACACCATAGTCCTTGTTAGAATTTATACTGATAAAATGATAGGGGAACACTTAGCACTAACCTTAAGCTATACAAGTTAGGTACTTGATGTGAACTATGTAACCTCCATATTTATGTTAATTTCTACCATAACAGCATGGCAGAAGTTTGTCTTATGATCTGTAGCTCTTTCAGAAAGTACTTAAAACTTCCCTTTGGTTGTGATCCATAGTACCTACAAATATGAACCTATTGCTATCCTCATATATACTGTGTATGATAGATATACATCCATACATTAATTTTGCTTTGGTTTTTTACTCCCATTTCCCCTATTTGACTGTAAACTTTGAGGACCAAGAGAGTGAGTTATCAAGTTATCAACTCGTATATACTGAGTGATATGTATAGATAGATAGACAGATAGATAGATTGATATAGAGAGAGAGGTGTCCTTTTTTTTAATTCAAAAAATGTTGTTTTAGGATCTATCCATGTTGTGATTTATAAATCTAACTGATTGCTTCTTGCTACTATAAGGAATCCATAATATGTGTCCAATATATGCATCTATTATTTATAGGTATATTTATGTATACTATGTGCATATATATAATTTAGAGAGATCAGCGTGTATAGAGAGATATCAATATATATGCCTCTTGAGATGGCGGTTCTGTTGCTCTCTGTACATTCCCTGCCCAACCAGTCCCTGCTTCACTCACATGACTCCTCTTAATTATGGGGCTTAATTAGTAACCACCTACCTGCTTGGCCCAGCTGCTTGTTTCCCTGGTAACTGATGAGCCAACCTGAAATCAATTCCCCCTATAAATGATAGCCTCCTTCTCCCCCAAGTAGCAAAGATTGCTACTGTGTCCTGCCTGTCCTCTGCTGCCCACGGTGGGCTGTCGCTCCAGGACCTTGGGTTTGCATATGTAATATCCCATGTCCAATAAGCTGTTGATGTCTCTGTCGCTGTCTCTCGGCTCTTTCTTCTGTCTTGAGGCTGGGCAGCTACAGGGCTTGCAGGCCTGCAGGGTGTAGCCCAGCACAGATAGTCAAGGGGATGAGGAAGGTAGAAAAACTAACAAAAGATACTTTGAAGTTTAAGGGAGTGCAAAGTTTTTCTAAATAGAGGATTAATTAAAATATCTTCATCTTAGATAATTGGGTACTTATGGCTTGTCATAAAAAGTGTTGCATCTAAAACAACTTCTGGGAAAACAAAATTACCCTGCCCTAAAAACTGTTGGAGGGAACAAAAAGGGGCTTCTGTGTTGCCAATGACCTGATGTTGTAGAGAGTTAGAATAAAATTGTTTCATAAATTACGAGACTGGAGGTCATAGAGGTTTTCCTACATTTTTCTATTGTCATGGAGTTGTAACTTTTGCACTTAGGCCTTTAAATATAACTGGATTCTATTTTTGTAAGTACTATAAGATGGTAAGGCAGTTTTTCCAACATCACTTTAAAGGAGCCATTTTTATAACACCATATGTGTAATACACTTTATATGGATATTATATACCATATATGCTTATATATACTATGTGTATAAAAAGAAGAAGCAAATTCTAAAATTAAATACAATTGTTTAATATGTTTACTTGGTTAAATTAATTCAAGGTTCGATTGTTTCACTTGAATCTGAAGCAGGCTTGAACAACAGAGGTATTATGAAATATTTCTGAGATGATACCATATTAAAATATATTTTGTCTGCCATTGCTTCACCACATCTATTAGGAAGCAGAAACTGAGAAAATAATTAAAAGTTTATGGTAATAGTCTCAGGCTTGAGATGAAATAAGCCTTATAGAAGGAAGTGACTGTTGGTACTTCTGATTTACAGATAAGAAAACAAAGGCTCATTAGTGCTAAGTAACTTTCTCTGAGATTTCATTTAGTGAAAAGATTATCTAAGATTTATATGTAGCTCTGTCCGTCTACTCTTAAACTCAGGCTTCATGCATTAAACCAGGAGTCTGCAGACTTTTTCTCAAAAGGGCCAGATATAAATAAGCTTTGCAGCCCATATTGTGTCTGTTGCAACTACTGTCATTATAGGACAGAAGGAGCTATAGACAACATGTAAACAAATAAGCATGGATGTATTCCACTAAAGTGCTGTTTATAGACAATTTTAATTTCATAAAATTTTCACGTCATGAAATATTCTCCCCTCAGTTTTTTCAACTGTTTGAAGTATAACAAATTGTTTGCTTACATGCTGTATACAAACAGGTGGCAGGCTGGATTTGGCCCTTGGTTTTTTAATTTTTCAACATCTGCACAAAACTGTGTTAAACTTAGGCAGTCAGAAAAGGGCTGAAGTTTGTTTTCTGCTGTGAGATGCTGCAGTGAGATCATTTTGCCTTAAGGATGTAGGTGAGGTGATTTTTATGGCATCAAAAATAGATAGCCAGCAACCAGACAAAAGTGCAAGCCAAAGTTTAAAAGTTAGTAATGGTAAGTATTTAAAAGTCATTCCCATGAGGTTATAACTCAAGCTGAAATAGTATTTGAAAATGTGACTTTGGAAATAGCCAGAGCTATGCAGTGGGAGGGGAGAAAGTAACAAGAGGATGTGACGTGTGTGGAGGTATCGGTGAAAAGGATAGAAGGAAGATAAACAAATTCATGGGAAGTAGGGAAGGAGATAGTTTCATGAAAGAGGAGCAGGGCTAATAACAAATCCAAGTGGACAAAAAAGTGGAAAAATTCATGGCTTCATTTAACATCTGAGGAGGTTGACAATGATCTCTGATAGAAGAGCCACTATAGACAGGTTAGTGTAGAAGCAGGTTAAGTAGGTGGCAGAAGTAGGAGACCTGGATTTCCATAGAAATGAACTTTTTGAAAGGAGACTAACCTGTATTAGTTTTATGCTGAGGACTGAAGGGGCAAGTGGACAGAATAGTTTCCAGAATTCAGTGAGACCTGAGGCTAAGAAGGAGGGTCAGGGTCCCCAAGCTCCAAATGTGGAGGGCACAGCTACTGCTAGAGGTCTGGCCTTCCAGAAAAAGTGTTCTAATCGGAGAGGACCTAACAGTTCTTAGGCATTTAACAAAATGGCTGTAGACAAGATCTTTGCCTGTAAGATATTGGCCGATGTTGCATTTCAGATATCTGAAAGTATTTTAACCGAGCGATTTACTTCACTTGATTAGAGTACATCTGAACATATTGTGATAAATACACATTGTATGCTGTTTTTGGAATTGAAATACATACTGGATTTGTTATTACATAAAATACGAATTTCTCCTTCTACAGTCTTTAGTAACCAAAATTCTCTGCCACCTGTTTCACATATTTATAATCAACTTTAATACCTTAATTCAATTTAAAAATATTAACCCAAAATATTTTTGACATATTGTTTAGATAGAATAAAACTGTACTCTAATAAACCAATTTACATTTATTTTTCTTTTTTTATATATTATCTCTGTTTACCTACCTTGGATAAGATTAATTCATTGAGTCACTAAATGTCTCATGTATGGTATTTTCCTAGGCACTGTGGAGGATACTAATTAGAAAACAACATTCCTAGCATATGATGCCTGCAATCAGTTTGTAGGGAATAAGGTCATCTACAAATAAATATTTTGGAATTCAGAAGAGAAAATGACTGGAGGAAAAGAGATAAAGCGACAGCTTCATGAAGGATATGATCTCTGAGTTCAGAATTTAAGAATGGGATATGTCAAGTGACAGGTTATTTTCCAATTACAGGGAGCAGAGAAGATGTCTCCCTCCAACAGCAATAATTGAAAATAAGCAGGCCCTGGGTACAACCAACACCATCTTAAACGGAAATAAATCAGCAGTGATGCAGTCCTTGGGATAGATTGCTCTCTGGGGAATTACCATTCCATCTACCAGATTCTATAACAATGGGCAAAGTGACAATATCAAACTTTTAATAATGCTCAGTAAGCACTTTGCCCTAATATGTTGTGACCACAGAATTTGTAGCAAATCATAAAACACACTATGTGATCATCTCCTCAATAAATTCCTTCTAAACCTTTGAACTTGACACATTTTAATCCAGTTTGGAACGGTAACAGTATGTTTTATTCTCTTGGAATTTGAGAAAATAAAATGACATAAGTTTTTTACATTGAAAATCAAGATGCAAGTTCTTATAAACAGCTGCAAACTTAATTGTCTCTAGTCAATTCTTAAATTACTAAAAGGAGAATTGATGTCTGAAAAAAAAAAAAAGCAGAAGAAATAGAGGCTTGAGAAAGATATGCTTCACAAACCTGGTTAAATAATGCTTATTCCTTCACAGTCAGCTAGCTTATTGTCTTACCAATGTGGAAGCTAGTGTTTTAAAAATATTTGTAGTTACAAATATCTGCTCAGTATTAACTTTAATTTGTTTTATATTTTCTTTTGTATTTATTTTTTCTGACAACTTCATCAGTGTCTGTTTGGCAACAATGTGGACTTAGTATGATGTGGTGACTATCACAAGCAAATTCTAAATATATGGTCCCGTTCCAGAGCTCTCAAAGCAATTGACTGTGGCCTCTGTAGGAGATGTATCATGGGTCAACCTATTCTGTTGCCCAGACCTGCATCTCTGCCCCTGAAGAATTGTTCTCAAGAGGACTCACCAATAAATCTCATAGGTGTAAATCAGTGTGTCAGAACCCATATCACACAGAAACCAAGCTAAGTTGGATGTCCATTTTCTCCAAGTTCATCCGTAGATTCAATGCAATTCTAGTAAAATCCAAATAGATTTCTCATGAAAATGACAAGTTGATTCTAAAAATGTGCATAAAAATGCATAGGATCTAGAATAGCCTTTTTTCTTTGGGAAGAAAAAGTTACAACTTACACTACTTGATTTCAAGTTTTACTGTATAAGCCACAGTTATCAGGATATGATGGTATTGGTGGAAGGATAAACACATGGTCAACTGAATGGAGTTGAGAGACTAGAAATAGAACCATACATAGAGTGAATTGATTTTTTGACCAGAGCAATTCAGAGGAAAAAGTCATTGCAACAAAGAGAGTCTGGGCCCATAGAGGCTAGATTCATGGAAACATGAAGTACAGATTCCCTGAACAGGTCACTGAGAATGATGACAAGTAGGGCTACTACTACTATACTTTGGCTACTGAACCCAGGTATTCTACTTGTTTGGGAAAACAGCATCATATAAGGCCATTGCATCCTGGTTGGATGGAACATGATTCTTGTAGCATAACATCTCAAAGTGGGAACCTCATCTTTGCCTTCAAAAGACCATTCCATCACTCTATCAGTGTGGATCTGTACTTCTGTGGAGTACTGTAAGTGATAAGACCAGTGAATCCCATGACCACATGCTGTAATTTATGCAATAGCTTTTCTTTTTTTTTAGTTTTAGAAAAGGAAGCACCTACTTTACTATATTACTGTAAAATTTTCCTAATCCAAACTTGGAATTTCACTAGTCTATCTCACATTTTATGATTCTAAATTGTCTTAGAATCATAAAATTGTCTTAAGTTTGTATATACAGTATGGTCTTGTCCTTTCATTTAATATGGAAAATGTATTAAAATTCTCCGCCCTCCCCCCCAAAGAAAAGTAGAGTCATGTACCCACTGCCTCACCATTCCTGGTTCTTATGAAGACCAACCTCCAAGATGGTACCCGTTGATTTTTACTTCCATGTATTCATCCTCTTCTGTAGTCTTCTGTCACACTGAATGGAGTTAACCAATATAATCAATAGGATATTGTGGAAATGATACTATGTGATTTCCAGAGCTATTCCACATAGCATGCTCCTTCCACCCTGCTCCCTAATAGATCATTTGCTCAGGCAGAAGCACTTATCAGCTTCCAAAGAAGTCCAGACAACCTTAAACAGGTTCCATGTCACAAGGAATTGGGACCCCTACAAAAACCAGTACTTACTGACCAGGTACATGAGTGAGACATCGTGGAAATAGATCTCCACATGCAGTTAATCCTTCAGATGACTAAAGCCTCAGATGACATGTTGAGTACAACCTTAGCTGCTATAACCATCTAGCTAAGCAACTCCCAGACTCCTGACTCAAAAAAACTGTGTAATAAATACATGTTTATTTTTTTAAGCCACTAAATTTGGGTGCATTTTTATGTCACCATAGATAACTAATGTAGCTATAAAAGGTATCCCTTAGTATAATGCAGTTTTACGTGTAATCCCATATGTGAACCAAACAGTAAATCCTTGGGAATGGTACTGGGTAAAACCCCGTAAGGAGGAAAGAAAAACTCCATCCCAGAATATGTGTTGATTCCATTCAAGGTGAATTACTGTCCTTTCTGAAGCAATTAAATGACCATCCCTAAAAGATGGTGCTATATTGGGAACCCAGTGTAGGTTTTGGTCGATGGCACTTGGACATATGGCAGCAGCAATAGCCAACTCAGCCTTGGAGCCCATGTTACTGAGCCTATGTATAGTGTCCATTCTTGCCATCATGGCTCCTCCTCCCATGTGCCCACTATCCCAGCACCGAGGTGACCAATGAATAAACTAGTTAATGTCAACTGGCCAGGTCATTTTGCTTACTTGTGAATTTAGACCCTACTCTGTAGGCAGGTGAAAGGTGCCCCTTTACTTTGGAAGAGATATCCTAGCATGCTCCGTACCACTGGGCATTTAGAAGAATTCACTGATGTGGTAAGCTCTTGAATCTTCATAGAGTTTATCTTCTTTCCTAAAGATTGTACATGCCTTACCAAGACATCCAGCACACTTGCCACTTTTTGCTCATTCAGTCTGATTAACCTGATATATTTATATAGTGGCCTAATGTGGTGTGCATGGAATTGTCCAGGCAGACCAGATACCTCTGCACTATATTTTAACTCATGTTATGGCCCAGTATATGGTCCATCTTGGTATACACTGCATGTACACTTGAAAAGAGCATGCATTTTACAATTATTAGGTTTAATGTTTTATAAATTAAATGTAATCAAGTTATGTAATTGCATGTTCAGTTCTCCTATGTCACTGTATATCCCATCACTACTTCTGTATCTATATATCACTATTGATATTTTTGTCTCAGTTGTCTACCCAATACTGAAAATAGGGTGTTAACTATGCAACTATGAATGTGCATTTGTCTATTTTTCTATCTAGTTCTGTTTTCTTAATGTGTCTTATAGTTCTGTGATTAGATTCATAGACATTTAGGATTTATATATCTTCTTGATGAATTAGCTATTTTATGATTCTGAGTGGTTCCTATTTATCTTTTTTATTTTAAGTCAACTTTGTCTGATATTAATATAATCGTACCATATTTCTTATGCTTAGTGTTTTCCTAGTGTGTAGTTCCATCCTTTTACATTCAGCCTAGTTCTATCTTTGTATGTAAAATACTTGCTCTTGATACCACAGAATAGTTGGGTCTTTTTTATCCAGCCTGACCATCTCTGCTTTTTAATTACAATGCTTAGTGCATTTATATTTAATATCATTAATTATATAGTTTGGTTTAATTCAGTTATTTGCAATGTGTTCTTTAGTGATTCTATCTGCTTTTGGCTTTCTTCTTCTCCTTTCCTGACAGCTTTGGAGTTGATCAAATACGTGTTATTATTCTATCTTCTTTATAGACTTTTTAGCCATATTTCTTTAAATTATAATTTTATTAGTTTTCCTAGGGGTAATGATATGCATCTTAACCAAGTTTACCTAGATTCAGTATTATAAAATTGCAAGTAAAATGTCAAAACAGTAGTAAAATTCCATTTATCTCCCATCCTTAGTGTTATTGTTTTTGTATATTTTACATCTGCTTATGAAATCTGGCAATATAATGTTATATGTTTTGCTTTAGTCATCTTTAGAAAAATTAAAAGGAAAAATGTATTTTATATTTATCTACATATTTACCATTTCCTCTGTTTTTCATTCCTTCTGGAAGATCTCAGTTTCCATCTGCTGTAATTTCTCTTCAATCTCAGAAGTTCCTCATTTCCTGAAATTCAGGTGTGCTGCTGACAGTTTTTCTCAGCTGTCATTATCTGAAATACCTTTATTTCTGTCTTCTTAAGGGATATTTTCATTACTTGCAGAATTTTAGGTTGACCATTCAGCACTGTTTTACATCCAGAACTTGAAAGATGTCGATCCGTTTTCCTTTGCCTCCCTTGTTTCCAATGAGAAGTCATCAATCCTTCATAATCTTGTTGTTCTATATCTAATGTTTCCTTTTCTCTGCCTGCTTTTAAGATTTTCTCTTTATTTTCAGTTTTCAACATACTTAGGTATGGTGTACCATGTCATTTTTTTTTTATATTTAACCTTCTTGGGATTGGAAATCAACAAGTCTTGGTATATAAATTGATGTTTCTTATAAATTTAGGAAAGTTTTGGCAATTACATTTCAAATATTCTCATTGACCATCCCCTCTCTCATCTCCTACCGGAACTTAAATTACATTAGGTTACATTGTTTGAGATTAACTACAAGTCACTGAGTTAATGTTTTGTTAGTTCATTTTTCCAACATTTTCCCCTGTATTCTTCAGATTGCATAATTTCTACTGAATGTCTCAAGTCTAATGTCCCTTTCATTTCCTGACTCTGGTTCTAATAAGTTTATCCTGTAATTTATTTTCCGATATTGTATTTTGCAATTCTAGAATTTCTGTTTGGTTCTTTATATAGCTTCTATTACTATTCTGAGATTTGCCATTTGTTTACTCTTTATCACCAATTACTTTTTTCCTTTGTTTTAAAATGTATTAATAATAACTGCTTTTAAACTCTTTGTATGCTAATACCAACATTTGTGTTTATCACCTTTTTTAAAAAAATTGGAAGTGGGTCATGTTTTCATAATTTTTGGCTATCCATGAATTTTTAAAAAAACATAATCTTTACATTGTGTCATATATTGCAGGGAGCCTAACTTATGCCACCTTTTAAAAAGTATTTTGACTTTTAGCAGGCAGTTAAATTGCTGACAGGTCTTTCTGGTCCTTCCAGGCTTAGTTATATTCTTTGTTAGGGTAGATGTATTGCCATTCAGAACTTGGCCTTAGACAAGTTCCTCACTGTAGTAAGGCATCCTCACCACTGCGGTGTGACCTTTCTGGGACTTAACATTGTATACACAAGGTGCTCAGCACAGTCTTTCCATTATGGTTGGACTGGAAGGCCAGTGTCTCTCAGAACTACACAACCTACAATCCCAGCACTGCACAACTTCTGGTATCATTCAGCTTTCAGCCTCACAGCAGGGAATTTCTGCTGGGCCTCAGGGAATCTCACCTTGCACGTGTGCAGCCTAGCTCTTGGCCAAGGACCCACAATGAATGACCACACAGACTTCTGAAGTGTTCCCTCTGCACAGCTCTCTCTTTTACAATGTATGCCCTGCAAATTCCAGCTGCGTAAGCACCCCACAACTCTCATTTTTTATCCTCAACTTGGAAAACAGGGTTGCTCAGCCTCCACCTCACTGTTCTATGGCAGGAAAATGTTAGTAATTGATCCTCCACTTTTAAGGAATTAAAATATCCTTCAAGGCTTATTTTAAATGCTACTAAACTTTTCCTCATCCCTACTACCAAGAATCACCAGTAGTTACCCAGATATTCTCTTTGTACAGATCTCAATAACCTTTAGTTAGTGGCTGGCCTTGAGGATAAATATGTTCTTGCTTAATATCCCTTGTTTAGAGCAAGTTCCTTAAGGGCAGGTGTATTTGTGATGGTGAAAGGGAGTGAGCGTGGGATTCAGTTTTAGGAGCTCATGAGATTTAGAATTAGAAATGGCTCTACTGTTTTCTGGTTCTAATTTACATGGTCTTAGAAATTTATCTAACTTCTCTGAATGTCGAATCTCAAGTTTATGGTATCTATGACCAACTAGTTATAGATCAAATTGTCATGAGGATAAAGTGACATAATATACACAAGTGAAATTTTAACCAATAAAGGGCTCATAAAAGTATCAGCTAAAGTGCTATGAGCAAGTCAACGTCATCTTCATATTCATAATCATCCTAATACCTCATAAGGTAAAATTTTATGTTTATGTTAAATTTTTTAATGGTAGTGATAAAAATCTCACCTTGGAATATTTAAGTGCACACAGAATTCATGGCCCTGAAGGGTAATGTTTACTACTGAAATAAATTCTATGTAGCTTTTTACATTTAAAAAATTAAACCTTGAAGAATATAGAACACCACAGTGTTGAATAACTGGGTTTCCTTGAATCAATGAAGAGTCAGATATATCAACTAACAAATGGCTATATTTCTTTAGCACTACTCATATACAAGAGCAATAAACAGTAGTAAATGACATTTTTTGGATCTTTGTCATGAAACAGTCTTTGTTAATATAACCCCTTTCTACACAACCTTTTATGCATAATAAAACTACCCAAAGGTGTGCTTGTAACATCTGGTGGTGCACAGCAATATAATTCCAGTGAGATGACAAAATTTGCACCAGCCAGGGTGAGGGAATGGATTAAAACTTGGTGTCATCAGCAAATTTAATTATTTCTTAATGTAATTCTTCAGTGCCTTTGTGGAGGGCTTTTTAGAGGATTTGTTTCACCTAGTGAATAAAACACTCTAAAAGTTCATGTATTTTACTTCAAATAGTAGCTCTTATATGGCTGTATTAAAATAATGACTTTTCATCATAGCAGGCTAACAATAGAACATAGCTTCACTGGAGAAGAAAATTGGACACAATTGAATGCTATGTGGCAAAACATTTAATAAAAGTAAATAAGGATGTCTGACAGGTTTAATAAACACACTAAACTTGGTAGGATACGGTCAGAAAATAATTTTGTTTTTCTACCACCAGGGCCTTCAAATATCCTCTGTGAGATCTCCATTCCCTCTCCCTGGATATCTTTAACAGATGGATTGCTTTTCTGATAACATCTAGGTTTTAGAAGAGTGTCATTTTCAGGATAAAAATATCTAGTATAATCTAAATCAAAACCCACCTCTCACACAATTCAAGCATTTTCTCCCTACCCCAGTTCAAGACTGACCAAATGTTGGGGAACCAGCAAGGGGCAAGAAGGATTTTGGCATGGTTCCTCTCCACTCCACAGACTTTGTGAGGTAAGGGAGAGGAGAGAAAGAATGAGAAAGAAATTAACAAAGTCTTTTTACTTGGTTGATGCTGGTTGTACTCCTCTGGTGATTGCTGAGTCAGAGATCCAAATGTTGGCTCTTTTACGGTTGTGCATTGAAGGATTTTAGGAGACTAGTCACAGGAGCCTTCACTCTGCACCATTCTGACATGGTGATGCGCTATATGGCTGACGTCATTCAAACTTCTTGGTCTCTTCCCCCATGTTACTCTCACCTCGACACCCAGAGTCCTTTCCATACGACAGTCTCAGCTACTGAGCCTGCAGGAGAATCTCTCTTTCTCTCTCTCACTCCCGTCTTATCTCTATGAATGTTTTCCATTTGCCCCAGTCACTTGGCTTGAGACAAGGTAAAACACAGCTCTTTGCTTACTGGAAGGGGAGGGAAGTGCACAGAAACCCTGTCTTTCACATATTCTCTTCAAGGAAGTCTCTGTGGAATACTCTTCTGTTTTACTCGTGTATATGTAGAAGATGGATATTTTCTGTAAAGTGAATTTGGTCTCCTCTTCAATTAGCAAAACATCAACAGAGATGTCTGTAGCCACACTTGTTAAAATGTAGGAACACTCTCCATAATTTACTCAAACTTGGGGGCAGTCGTCAGATCCCCAGGATGACTATAAAGGTCCCACCTCTCACTCTATTGCACATATTTGTGCAAATTACTATTTTTGTTTCTAGTTTACTAGAATCTATTTTTGTTTCTGGTTTACCAGATCTACCATGAAGTTAATGATGCTTAAGTTTCAGGTCTCTTTACTTGCATGTGCCCCTTCTACAGCTCTATACCTAACTGTGAATGTGTAATTTTTTGTTCTTTTTCTTGGAGATGTCCCCCAAATTATGTAAGATTGAAGTTCCCAAAGTCTTGTTTTGCCTTTTTCTAGAGGGATATATTTGCAAAATGTTCAGAGCAAAGGCAAAAATGATTTCACTTGCTCAACTATTGACACCAGTCTTTGTCTTTCTCTTACCAACTCCCCCCTCCAAACTTCTACCCATATGTGCATGTTTAACTCTTTCTAGACTCTAGACAATGATTTAATGTAATAATCAATTGTGAGAGTTGATTTAAACACACAGTAATTTACTCTGGTACAAATTTCCATAGATGTACCAACAAATTAAGATCTCAGCATCTTGAGAAGTTTAGTATGGCATCCCAAACAGGAAACTACTGCCATGAATCATTTAATGCAGAAATAAACTTAATTTGTAGGTTTTGAAGGGGAGTTTGGCACAGCAGGTGTTTGATTGACATACCTAATATTATGGGCACTCAATAAAGTTGTTAAGTAAATTAGGTGACACAGGAGAACCATTGGGAAATTGATCACAATATGACAGAATGAGGAGATATGGATATTATCTCACTGGATTTTAAAAGTCTGTATACTATTTTGACACTGAAGAAATTTCAAGTGTGGTCAGACTCTTGCTGTCTGACCTCAGCCAGAGCTGCAGGCTCCTGCACTCCTCCACAGCCTCCGACTTTGTGGGTCAGTTATAGCAAAGAAGTTTTACTCTGCCAACAACATTTGGCAGGGACTGCCTGGGCACTGTGTTAAGATGGCATTTTTCTACCTCTGGATTCAGCGGAAAGTATTTCATGGTCAGTTAGTGATGCTGCCATAGGTACTGCAATGAAAAGTGACGACGTTTAATGCTACGTGTCTTCCATTCATGTATGAGGATAAGCAGATGTGCTGCCTAATAACTATTCTCATCATTATATCCATGTGTCAAGAGACACCCTACAGTCTGTCTTGGCATTTTTGTGATTACATTTTGTACAATAATCTGAAAGAAATACAAAATTCCTACATTTTGTATATTCATTTTAAAACGTGTGACAGCAGCACATCATAGCAAGCAATGATTGGAATAACTGAATAGAGCTTTTTCTTTCCCTATTTCTAATTCCTCTTCCTCAATGTATAAAATGTAATACCATGTATTATTCATCAACAGCAATGCAGTGCTGCCGAGCAAATGTCACTCAGTGAGATTACCATATATATATGGCTGTACATCAAAATGTTTTTATGTGGTTTGCGATTATCCAACATTATGTAACGAGTTAAGGCAAATAAGAAACCTTTAGTCAAGTGGTGGAAAGGGAGAATTTTTCTCCATAGCAAATGTGTTGAAAGAACTCAGGTGAGAAGAAAAGGCTTCTTTTAGCTGCCACGCCAGGGCTGACAGAGACCTTGGCAATCCAAGTTGGCAGACATGTATCACAGCCAAGCACCACAGACACCACTGTATCTTATTCTGACACGAGCCATGCAGACTCGCAGCGCTGCTTCATGGTATCGAGTCAGGGACATGAAGATAGACTCCTGAGACCAGAGAGAGATTGGTATTCTCCCTCTTTCAGTTAATGAGATTTTTCTTTGCCTACATTTAATATTTCAGTGTCTAATGCCTTTGAGAGGGATGAAAGAAACTAGTGTATTTAAAACCTCCTATGTTTCAGGCAATAGGCTCAGTACTTTATACATATTAATTCATTTAACCGTATATCTACTCTCTGATATACCTAAATCCACATTTTATATGTACTTAAATCCACAGTTTGCAGGTGAAGAAGCTGCAGATCAGAAAGCTGAGGTAGTTTGAGTTAGGTTACCCAAAATTTTGAACCTGAGCTATCTCTCTTCAATTTGTTTTTTCTACTACATCACCCCACCTCATGATGAAAAATTATATTTTTCCCAGTTATTTGTTGTTCTTTGTTTTATCTGCCTGAATCTCCTCGATTATCTATTTCCCACTACCTCATAGAAGCTGAGATAATTTTCTCACCATGTTTTGGAAATTTGACCAACTTTTAAAAGAAATGTAAACTAAGTAATTTTCTATAATTTGGCTGTATTTCACATTCAATATTTTCCAAGTAGTTTCCTCTTTTTGCTTTTAAGGTAAGTAGAGGTGATGATATTTAGAGATAAGTTGATCTGTCTGCTCACCTAAAACTTGATTCTTGATGTCCTAGAAGGGCAGCAGGGCATCAGGGCTGGGGTCATTCTTGTGATTATCTGAGGAATACCATCGCTAGAGATTCCACATACCCTTGCAGAAGTTAACATCAACAACAGCTTTTAATATACTTAGCATCTCCTTCTACTCAAAGATCTTCTTCCTCTGCTTGTTGCTTTCCGTTTGCAAGGGCTGACCTATGCATTCTCTTAGTTCTACCACAGTCTTGATCCTTTGAAATCCCTCCCCTCTCTTCACTCCGCTACTCCTGCTAAGTGAGTCACTGTGTCACATAGAAGTCCATCCTATCTGTAGGCTCCAGTATGGTACCAGATATGTGTCTAAGTTCACTTGCAATAAAGATTACAAATACACTGTTCTAATAAAAATAGCCTTTATCTATCGAGTACTTACTATGTGCTAGGCATTATTTTAAATGCCCTTCATGGATGTAATCAGTTAATCTTCCAAACAACACTGAATGTTGGTTTTAAGATTACCTGCATTTCAGGAGGTCAAGGTTATATAGCCAGCAAGGTTACATAGCTTGCTCAAGGTCTCCCATTTTAGTCAGTAGCAGGGCTAGGATTTGAATCCAGTCATTCCGGCTGCAAGCCCTGGATGCTTAGCCATTACGTCATCTAGCAGGCATTGCATAGCAGCTACTTTATCTGAATAATCTATTAGGCGATTCATACATCCAGTGATGTAAGAACAATTCCTGGTTGTATTTCTTCTGTATTGTACAGATAAAAGCTGAACCTCAGGTTCTTTGTCTAAATTCAGTTATTGAGTAGTAGAATGAAGATTGAGACTAGACTCTGTTTTACTTTTGATCTTGTGTTCTCTCCTGATCATGCTAACACCCTAGCAGTGTGTGGTATGCATTATATTTAAACCTCTCTTCTAGAGGATGAGCAATATGTTCTCACAGGAAAATGTTCATTACTACTACATGGCAGTAAATATTTTGAATCAACCTACAATTCCAGAGTGCAAAACAGCTTGTTTTAAAGAAATATCTTCTAACTTAAACACACACACACACACACACACACACACACACACACACCCCAAAACAAAAACAAAAACTAGATAGCGTTTTGTAATTATTTATCTTTTAAAAAGAAAAGAAGGGCCTCTCTGGTGGCGCAGTGGTTGAGAATCCACCTGCCAGTGCAAGGGACGTGGGTTCGATCCCTGGTCGGGGAAGATCTCACATGCAGCAGAGCAACTAAGCCCATGCGCCACAACTACTGAGCCTGTGCTCTAGAGCCCGTGAGCCACAACTACTGAGCCCACGTGCTGCAACTACTGAAGCCCGCGTGCCTACAGCCCATGCTCCACAATGAGAGAAGCCACTGCAATGAGAAGCCCGCGCACCGCAACAAAGAGTAGCCCCCGCTCACTGCAACTAGAGAAAGACTGCACACAGAAATGAAGACCCAACACAGCCAAAAATAAATAAATAAATTAAATAAATTTTAAAAAAAGAAAGAAAAGAAAATGTAAAGGACTTTTAAGTTGCCAAAATATATAGTTAAATCTTCAAGTTTTAATATTCCTCACAGGAAAAGTAAGCAAAGCAAAATTTGCTGGGAACAACGTGGAGACGAGGAACTTTTCATTCTAAATTTCTAGACTATCTTCATATACTTGTTAAGTGAGTTTATTTGTATTTTTAGAATTTTTCTTTAATTAGAAACCTCATATTATAAAATATTCTTTATTGTATAATAATATCCTTATTAGACCATTTCTACATACAGTGAGCTTTGCCCACTCTCAGTTCCCCCAGATGACCTTGAATTATTCATTTTAGCACATCATTATGTGGTATAAGGATATTTTCTGTATAGTAAGGTAGTGATGAAAATGGAATATGGTGTCAAAAGACTTATGTTTCTATCATATATAAAAATTTGATCTTAAGCAAGTTCCATGTTCTCAATCTCAGTTTCTTTGCCACTAAAATGTGGATAATAATGCCTATATTTCATGGTTGTTTTAGGGTTAAATGAAGTGTTTAACAGGTATTAGTTTCTTCCTCTTCTTCCTACCTCAGTATCTTAGTCAAGGTTATTTTGTGTCAAAGTATAGAAACTCATTTAAACTAGTTTCCGTATAAAATGAAAGTTGTTGAAAAGACATTCTGCAAACTCAGACAATCCAAATAAAAGATAATCAACTAGGTCTCAAGGCAGGTGGGAAGAGCAAACAGTAAGCTGTCAGGAACCTAAACAGTTATTTTAAAATTGTCTCTCTCTACTGACAAATGGCTTCTCAACCTGCTTCTTTCTGTCTACCTCATTTTTTTTAATTCAAATGTAGTGGATTTACAATGTTGTGTTAGTTTCAGGTGTGCAGCAAAGTGATTCAGTTATATTTTTCAGATTATTTTCCATTATAGGTTATTACAAGATATTGAATATTGTTCCCTGCGTTATACAGTAAATCCTCTTTGCTTATCTATTTTATGTGTAGTAGTGTGTATCTGTTAATCCATATTCCTAATTTATTCCCCCCTCCCTTTCCCCTTTGGTAACCATAATTTTACTTTCTATGTGTGTGAGTCTATTTCTGTTTTGTAAATAGATTCATTTGTATTATTTTTTAGAGTCCACATATAAGTGATATATAATATTTGTCTCTCTGAGTTATTTCACTTAGTATAATATTCTCTAGGTCCATCCATGTTGCTGCAAATGACAATATTTCACTCTTTTTTATGGCGGAGTAATAGTTCATCATGTATATGCACCACATCTTTTTTATCCAGTCATCTGTCAGTGGACACTTAGGTTGTTCTATGTCTTGGCTGTTGTAAATAGTGATGCTATGAACATTGGAGTACATGTATCATTTTAAATTAGAGTTTTCATCTTTTCCAGATTTATGCCCAGGAGTGGGATTGCTGGATCATATGGTAACTCTATATTTAGATTTTTAAGGAACCTCCATACTGTTTTCCATAGTGGTTGCACCAATTTACATTCCCACCAACAATGTAGGAGGGTTCCTTTTTCTTCACAACTTCTCCAGCATATATTATTTGTACTTTTTGATGACAGCCATTTTGACCAGTGTGAGGTAATACCTCACTGTAGTTTTAATATGTATTTCTCTAACAATTAGCAGTGTTAAGTATCTTTTCTTGTGCCTGTTGGCCATCTGTATATTTTCTATGGAGAAATGTCTATTTAGGTCTTCTTGTTTTTTTTAAGTGTTTTGGCTGCATCAGGTCTTAGTTGTGGCATGCTGGATCTTTCATTGAGGCACATGGGCTCTTAGTTGCGGTGCGTGGGCTTCTCTCTAGTTGTGGCATGCAGGCTCTCTAATTGTGACCCATGGGCTCCAGAGCATGTGGGCTCTGTAGTTGTGGCATGTGGGCTCAGTAGTTGCAGTGCACAGGCTTAGTTGCCCCATGGTATGTGGGATCTTAGTTCCCTGACCAGGGATTGAACCGGCATCCTCTGCATTGCAAGATGGATTCTTAACCACTGGACCACCAGGGAAGTCCCCTTCTGCCCATTTTTGATTGGGTTTTTTGTTTTTTGATATTGAGTTGTATGAGCTGTTTGTATATTTTGAAAATTAATCCATTGTCAGTCACATTGTTGGCAAATATTTTCTCCAGTCTTTAGGTTATCTTTCAATTTTGTTGACAGTCTCCTTTGCTGTGCTAAATCTTTTAAATTTGAGTAGGTACCATTTGTTTATTTTTGCTTTTAT
Organism: Balaenoptera acutorostrata; assembly: GCF_949987535.1. Lineage (NCBI taxonomy): Eukaryota > Metazoa > Chordata > Mammalia > Artiodactyla > Balaenopteridae > Balaenoptera > Balaenoptera acutorostrata. Next base: position 22,903,878 of record NC_080072.1, read on the forward strand.
TTCTTTTGCCTTTGGAGACTGATCTAAGAAAATATTGCTGCAATTTATGTCAGAGATCATTTTGCCTATGTTCTTTCTAGGAGTTTTATGGTATCAGGTCTTATATTTAAGTCTCTGAACCATTTTGAGTTTATTTTTGTGTATGGTGTGAGGAAATGTTCTAACTTCATCGATTTGTATGTGTCTCTCCAGCTTTCCCAGTACCACTTGCTGAAGAGACTGTCTTTTTTCCATTCTGTGTTCTTGCCTCCTTTGGCAAAGATTAATTGACCATAGGTGTGTGGGTTTCTTTCTAGGCTCTCTATTCTGTTCCATTGATCCATATGTCTATTTTTGTACCAATACCACACTGTTTTGATGACTCTAGCTTTGTAGTATTGTCTGAATCTGGGAGGATTATGCTTCCTGCTTTGTTCTTTTTCTTCAGAATTACTTTGGCAATTCCAGGTCTTTTATGGTTCCATATGAATTTTAGGATTATTTGTTCTGGTTCTGTGAAAAATGTCATTGGTAATTTGACAGGGATCCCATTAAATCTGTAGATTGCTTTGGGTAGTATGGCCATTTTAACAATAGTAATTCTTTTAATTGAAGAGTATGACATATCTCTCTGTTTCTTTGAATCTTCTTCAATTTCCTTTATCAATGTTTTATACTTCTCAGTGTATAGGTCTTTCACCTCCTTGGTTATTTTTTTAATGTGATTTTAAATGGGATTTTTTTTTTTTTACTTTCTGGTATTTCATTGTTGGTATAAAGAAATGCAACAGATTTCTGTATGTTAATCTTGTATTCTACTGCCTTGCTGAATTCATTTATTAGTTTGGATAGTTTTTGTGTGGAGTCTAGGGTTTTCTATATAGAGTATCATGTCATCTGCATATAATGACAATGTTACATGTTCCCTTCCAATTTGGATACCTTTTTTTTCTTCTTGTCTGATTGCTGTCACTAGGACTTCCAATACTATGTAGAATAGAAGTGGTGAGAGTGGGCATCCTTGTCTTGTTCCAGAATTTGGCAGGAAGGCTTTAACCTTTTTACCATTGAGTATTATGTTGGCTGTGGGTTTGTCATAAATGGCTTTTATTATGTTGAGATATGTTCCCTCTATACCCACTTTGGTGAGAGTTTTTATTGTGAGTGGATGTTGAATTTTATCAAATGCTTTTTCTGCATCTGTTGAGATGATCATGTGAGTTTTGGTCTTTTCTTTCATTAATGTGATGCATCCCATTGATTTTGCGTATGTTGAACCATCCTTGAGACCTAGGAATGAATCCATCTTGATCATGGTGTGCGATCCTTTTTATGTATTGTTGGATTCGGTTGGTTAAATTTTTGTTGAGGATTTTTCATTTATATTCACTAAAGATATTGGCCTGTAATTTCCTTTTTTGTAGTACCTTTGTCTGGTTTTGGTATCAATGTGATGGTGGCTTCTTGTAAAGATTCTGGGAGTGTGCCTGCCTCTTCAATCTTTTGGAACAGTTTGGGAAAGATAGGTATAAGTTCTTTGTATGTTTGGTAGAATTCCCCAGTGAAGACTTCCAGTCCTGGACTTTCGTTTGCAGGGTGTTTTTGTTTTTTTGTTTTTTTTAAATTACAGATTCTATTTCACTTCTAGTGATTGGTGTGTTCAAATTATCTGCTTCTTCTTGACTCAATTTTGGCGGGTTGTGTGTTTCTGGAAACTTGTCCATTTCCTCTACGTTGCCCAGTTTGTTGGCATGTAACTGTTCATAGTATTTTCTTATGATTTTTTTGTATTTCTGCAGGATCAGTTGTTATTTATCCTCTTTCATTTCTTATTTTGTTTATTTGGGTCCTCTCTCTTTTGTTGGTGAACCTGCTTAGAGGTTTGTCAATTTTGTTTATCCTTTCAAAAAACTACCTCTTGGTTTTATTGATCTTTTATGTTGTTATTTTGATCTCTATTTTATTTATTTCCTCTCTGATCTTTATTATTTCCTTCCTTCTGAATTTAGGTTTTGTTTGTTCTTCTTTTTCTAATTCTTTTAGGTGGTAGGTTAGGTTGTTTATTTGAGATTTTTCTTATTACTTGAGGAAGGCCTGTATCACTATGAACTTCCCTGTTAGAACTGCTTTTGCTGCATCCCATAGATAATTTTTAAGGTTGTGCTTTTCATTGTCATTTGTCTTGAGGTATTTTCTGTATTTCTCTTTGATTTCATCATTGACCCATTGTTTTTTTTTTCAGTAGCATGTTGTTTAGTCTCTGTGTAATCGTTTTTTCCCCCATTTTTCTTTCTGTGATTGATTTCTAGTTTCATAATAGGGTGGTCAGAAAGGATGCTTGAGATAATTCTGTCCTTTTAAATTTGCTGAGGCTTGTTTTGTGTCCTAGTATGTGGCCTATCCTAAAGAATGTTCCATGCATGCTTGAAAAGACTGTGTATTCTGGAGTTTTTTTTGGATGTTTTGTCCTGCAGATATCAATTAAGTTCAAGTATTCCATTGTGTCATTTAGGATCTGTTGCCTTATTAATTTTCTGTCTGGAATATCTGTCCACTGACATTAGTGGGGTGTTAAAGTCTCCTACTATTAATATGTTACTGTCAACTTTTTCCTTTATGTATGTTAGTATGTTTTCATATATTTAGGTGCTCCTATATTGGGTACATATATGTTAATGAGTGTAATGTCCTCTTCTTGTATTGATCCCTTTATCATTATATGGTTTCCTTCTTTATCTTTCTTTATGAACTTTGTTTTAACACCTCTTCTGTCTGATATGAGTATTGCTACCCCTGCTTTCTTGTCATTTCCATTTGCATGAAATATCTTTTTCCATTCCCTCACTTTCAATCTGTGTGTGTCTTTTGCACTACAGCGAGTCTCTTGTAGGCAGCATATTATAGGTTCTTGCTTTTTTATCCAACCTGTCACTCTGTTTCTTTTGATCAGAACATTTAGTCCATTAACTTTTAAAGTAATTATTGATAAGTATGTATTTATTGCCATTTTAAGCCTTGTTTTCCAGTTGATTTTCTAGTTCTTCTTTGTTCCTTCTTTTTGTTTTTCCTTTTGTAGTTTGATAGTTTTCTTTTGTATTATGCTTGAGTCCCTTTATTTTTGCTTTTTGTGAATCTATGGTGTTTTTGATTTGTGGTTACCCTGGTTTTCAAGTATGTTTACCCATAACTATACCTAATTGCTTTAGACTAATAGTTGTATAAGTTCAAACACACTCTAAACGATCTATATTATTTTACTTTCCTCCCCCACATTTTGTGGTTTTGATGTCCTATTTTACATCTTTATGTTTATCCTTTTGTTGTTAATTGTAGTTATAATTGCTTGTACAAAAAATTTGTTTTTAATCTGTATACTAGCTTATTTAAGTGATCTTCAATCCTTTTATATATTTGCCTCTCCTATTGTGTTTTCCCCTTTCCTATAGATTCTTGCTTCTTTTCTATTTAGAGAAGATCTTTCAATATTTCTTTTAGGTTAGCTTTAGTATCACTGTATTCTTTTAGTTTTTGCTTGTCTGAGATTATTATTTTCTCCTATTCTAAATTATAATCTTGCTGGATAGAGTATTCTAGGTTGCAGGTTTTTCCCTTTCGGGATTTTGAATATATCATGCCACTCCCTTCTGGCCTGCAAAGTTTCTGTAGAAAAATCAGCTGATAGCCTTATGGGGGGATTCCCTTGTAACTGACTCCTTGTTTTATCTTCTCGCCTTTAGAATCCTCTCTTTATCTTTACCTTTTGTCATTTTAATTATTATATGTCTTGGTGTGAGTCTGTTTGGGTTCATCTTGTTTGAGACCCTCTGTGCTTCCTGTACCTGGATATATGTTTCCTTCTTTAGGTTTGGGAAGTTTTCAGCCATAATTTCCTCGAATACATTTTCGATTCCCTTTTTTCTTTCTTCTCCTTCTGGAACTTCTATTATGCATAGGCTAATTTTATATTATCCTGTACATCTCATATGTTGCTTTCATTTTTTTCTTTTGTCTTTCTGTCTGCTGTTTTGATTGGGTGACTTCCATTATTCTATCTTCCAGATTACTTATTCATTCTTCTGCATTGTTTTGTCTGCTATTCACTGCTTTTAGCACAGTTTTTATCTCAGCAATTGAGTTACCTAATTTTGATTGGTTCCTCTTTATAGTTTCTAGATCTTTGTTAAAATGATATATCCGTAAACTTTCATAATGGTTTTAACATTTTTATTACCTCTTTTTTGAACTTGGCATCTAGTAGACTGAAGAGGTCTATTTCATTGTTTGTTCTTTCAGGGGATTTCCCTTTTTCTTTTAATTGGGAGTAGTTCCTCTACTTTTTCATTTTAAATTTCTCTGTCTCTTTGAATTTAGGAGAATCAGTTATCTACTGTGGTCTTGAAGGGCTGTTTTTATGTGGGAACATCACTGTGAGAGCCCAGTATTTTTGGTGAGAGGGCTGTTTCTGGTATGGATGCCTACCACGTCTTTCCTCAAAGTGTGCTGGCCATTATCCCCTTGATAAGGAGGTGTGGTTTATGTTGTGGTGACCAGAGCCTGCACTGGATGTTGGGTGGGGTCTCCTCTTTGTTCTGTGGCTGTCACAGCCTTGTCAGGGGCAGGGTCTGCTCCTCAGTTCTTGAAGTAAAAATTCTGAGGTTCCAGTTCAGTAAGGCTCTGTTGCCCTTAAGTGTGTTCTCTATCCCCAAGGAAGTGAGTGCTGAAGCAAGCGAGGCCCGTGTGGTCGCAGTGAACCTATGTGCCGTCCATGCGGCAACCTCCATTTTGTTCAGAAGTAGCCCAAGTTTGCATCCCGTTCTTTGTTGTGTTCCTCCCGGACCTACTGTTAGCTTGGCACTTGGGGAGGTGATGTTATGGATTCAGGAATCAAGGAGGTTATGCCGCCACCTAAAACTTGGGCTGCCTCTATGGTAGGACTCTCCCAGGGCCTGTCCACCCCACGTCTGGCTTTAGGCTCTGGTGTGAAGTATGTGGGACTGGAGCATTCCCACTGGGAGATAAGCCCGCTGTGTACTCCTCCCCAGAGGCTATCTGCTGGGAATGTGCCATTGTGTGATGCCACCTGCCACCGGTGTGTGCACTGGTGGGTCCACTGCTGCTGGACCCGCCCCCACTCTGAGAGCATTGATAACGGGCTTCAGTGATGTCAGCCCTGCCCTCTGCCATGTGCTCGCTCACAAAGTTCCCCACCAGCAGAGCCACACACTGTCACGTGCAGCTGTCAATGTGGCTCCTACTGTGGACCCACACCCCACCCTGCCTGCGCTGATACTGGGGATCCTATGGAAGACCTATGCCTTTCCCTGAATATGCTAACAGTGATGGCCTGGACCACACTCTAAGCCCTTCGTGCTATCCCTGCGCAGCTAGACTGAGTCCTTTCCCAGGATCTGTCCGCTGAAGTCCAAGTTTCAGCGTCTAGCCTCTACATGTACCAGCAGCCCCTGCCAGCATGTTTTGGGCTGTGAAATGCAGCAGCCTGGCAGCCATCAGCACTGGTATCTCTCCACTCTGATTGCCACCAAACCATCAGATTCACACAAGGGAGACCAGGCCTCTTCAGCTACCTATCTGCACCGCAGGTCTCCCAGCTGGCAAAGGGAGTTCCCAGGGCACAGGTGGAAACATTTCCTCTTTCTCAGCTTCCTCCCAGGGGCACTAGTCCTGTCCCGATGACTTTTTTTTTATTGTTGTTGTTCTTACCCAGTTACACAGAGATCTTTCTTACAGCTTTGGTTGTATAAGAGACCTTCTAACAGTTTTCAGTTGGTTTTCTGTGAGAATTGTTCCACATGTAGATATATTTTTGATGTGTTTGTCGGGGGAGATGAGCTCTGTGTCCTTCTACTCCACCATCTTGATCTCTTCTACCTCATTTTGCTTTTATCGGTCGATCTGATTTGTAAGCTTTTCTGTGTATGTGGCTAGCCCAAATTTTATAATTAATATAGTCTCAAAATCCATACCTTTAATCTGACTCCAAATTCTAGGGTAGAGAATCTGATTGGCTCCAATTGTGTCAGTAGCCTGGCACTGATCCAGTTGTCCATTTTGGGGACATAGTTTCACATGAAGTATTAGAGGTACCAGGAGTCTACCCATGTGCTTATCAATGCAAAATGATGAGCTTAAAGCAGGAACTGTGTTTGATATTATATTTTATAAGTGTGTTCATCATCTTTTATTTTTATATTATCTACTTCACCTAGTGTAGAACTATGTACATAATGAACAATTTTTTTCTAATCCTGCCAATCAGAATCAGAAGTCAATCAATATTTATTTAGTACCTACTAGGAAATTCACACATTGCCATTTAATCCACAGAAAATACTCATGGAGCAAATATTAGTATCCTGATAATGTTGGTTATTTAAATACTGAGTCACAAAAATACTAAGTGACTTGCCCACAATCACACTACAAGTAGATACTAGAGGAGCCTCCTCAGTCTTACGGCAAAACCACATGTAGTCACCTTCTACTGTCAACCATTACCCACACTGCCACTAACCCATCGAAGGACCTTGAGAAAAATGTGGGGTTGATTTAAGAAACCTTATAATTCTCTTCAGCTCTACATTAGTGTAGTAGCTAAGTGTATGGAACTCATATTGTGATTTTGGATTGGTGATCTAATCTCTGTGTTTCAGTTTCCTCATCTGTGAAAGGGAGATGAGGAAATAGAAATGTACTTTCTACATTTTTTTCTTTTTTTTATTAAAGTATAGTTGATGTACAATATAGTGATTTGCAATTTTTAAAGGTTATATTCATACATTTATAATGATTATGAAACATTGGCTATATTTCTTGTGTTGTACAGTATAGCTTTGTAGCTTATTTTATGCATAATAGTTTGTACCTCCCACTCCCCCACCCCTATATTGCCCCCTCACTGGTAACCACTAGTTTGTTCTCTATATCTGTGGGTCTGCTTCTTTTTCTGTTATATTCACTAGTTTGTTGTATTTTTTAGATTCCACATGTAAGTGATATCATACAGTATTTGTCTTTGACTTATTTCACTGAGCACAATACCCTCCAAGTCCATCCATGTTGTTGCAAATGGCAAAATTTCATTCTTTCTTATGGTTGAGTAGTATACCATTGTACATATATACCACATCTTCTTTGTCCATTCATCTGTTGATAGACACTTAGGTGGCTTCCATGTCTTCGCAATTGTAAATAATGCTGCTATGAATATTGGGGTGTCTGTATCTTTTTTAATTAGTGGGGTTTTTTCAGGTATATATCCAGGAGTGAAATTGCTGGGTCATATGATATTTCTGTTTTTAGTTTTTTGAGAAACTGCCATACTGTTTTCCACAGTGGCTTCACCAATTTACATTCCCACCAACAGTGTATGAGAGTTCCTTTTTCTCCACATCCTTGCCAGCATTTGTTATTTGTGTTCATTTTGATGACAGACATTCTGACAGGTGTGAGGTGATATTTCATTGTGGTCTTGATTTCCATTTCCTTGATGACAGCGATGTTGAGCATCTCTTCATGTGCATGTTGGCCAGCTGTATGTCATCTTTGAAAAAATGTCTATTCAAGTGTCTGCCCATTTTTAATTGGGTTGTTTGTTTTTTTGATGTTGAGTTGTGTGAGCTGTTTATATACTTTGGATATTAGTCCCTTATCATTTATGTCATTTGCAAGTATTTTCTCCTATTCAGTAGGTTGCCTTTTCATTTAGTGAATGGTTTCCTTTGCTATGCAAAAGATTTTAAGTTTAATTACATCCCATTTGTTTATTTTAGCTTTTATTTCCTTTGCTTTAGGAGACAGATCCAAAGAGAGATTGCTACAATTTATGTCAGAGTGTTCTGCCTATGGTTTCCTCTAGGAGTTTTATGGTTTCCAGTCTTACTTTTATGTCTTTAATCCATTTTGAGTTTATTTTTGTATATGGTGTTGGAGACTGTTTTCCTTTCATTCTTTTACATGTAGCTGTCCAGTTTTCCCATCACCACTTACTGAAGAGACTGTCTTTTCTCCATTGTATATTCTTGCCTCTTTCGCTGTAGATTGATTGACCATAAGTGTGTGGGTTTATTTCTGGGCTCCCTATTCTGCTCAGTTTATTTATGTGTCTGCTTTGGGCCCACTACCGTACTGTTTTTATTACTGTAGCTCTTTAGTATAGTCTGAAGTCAGGGAGTCTGATTCCTTCATCTCTGTTCTTCTTTCTTAAGATTGTTTTGGCTATTTGTGTTCATTTGCATTTCCATACAAATTTTCAAATTATTTGTTCCAGTTCTGTGAAAAATGCTATTGGTATTTTGATAGGGATTGCATTGAATCTGTAGTTTGCCTTGGGTAGTATGGTCATTTTAACAATATTAATTCCTCTGATCCAAGAACATGGTATATCTTTCCATCTGTGTCATCTTCAGTTTCTTTCATCAGTGTCTTATTATTTTCTGAGTACAGGTATTTTTCCTCCTTAGTTAGGTTTATTCCTAGGTCTTTCACTATTTTTGATGCGATGGTAAATGGGATTGTTTCCTAATTTCTCTGCATGATACTTCATATTTAGTGTTTAGAAATGCAAAAGATTTCTGTATATTAATTTTATATCCTACAACTATGCCAAATTCATTGAGCTCCAGTAGTTTTCTGGTGGCGTCCTTAGGATTTTCTATGTATAGCATCATGTCATCTGCAGACAGTGACAGTTTTACTTCTTCCTTCCCAATTTGGATTCCTTTTAATTCTTTTTCTTCTCTGAAGGCTTTGGCTAGGGCTTCAAATACTGTGTCAAACAAAAGTGGTGAGAGTGGGCATCCTTGTATTTTTCCTGATCGTAGAGGAAACGCTTTCAGCTTCTGACCATTGAATAGGCTGTAAGCTGTGGGTTTGTCACATATGGCCTTTATTATGTTAAGGTATGTTCCCTCTATGCTCACTCCTGGAGAGTTTTTATCATGAATGGATGCTGAATTTTATCAAAAGCTTTTTCTGCATCTACTGAGATAATCATATGGTTTTTTTTTTTTAACATCTTTATTGGAGTATAATTGCCTTACAGTGGTGGGTTAGTTTCTGCTTTATAACACAGTGAATCAGCTATGCATACACATATATCCCCATATCTCCTCCCTCTTGTGTCTCCCTCCCACCCTCCCTATCCCACCCCTCTACATCTTTATTGGAGTATAATTGCTTTACAATGTTGTGTTAGTTTCTGCTATATAACAAAGTGAATTAGCTATATGTATGCATATATCCCCATATCCCCTCCCTCTTGCACCTCCCTCCCACCTTCCCTATCCCACCCCTCTAGGTGGTCACAAAGCACCAAGCTGATCTCCCTGTGCTACGCAGCTGCTTCCCACTAGCTATCTATTTTACATTTGGTATTGTATATATGTCAATGCTACTCTCTCACTTCGTCCCAGCTTACCCTTCCCCCTCCCCATATCCTCAAGTGCATTCTCTATGTCTGCATCTTTATTCCTGTCCTGCCCCTAGGTTCATCAGAACAATTTTTTTTTTTAGATTCCATATATATGTGTTAGCATACGGTATTTGTTTTTCTCTTTCTGACTTACTTCACTCTGTGTGATAGACTCTAGGTCTGTCCACCTCACTACAAATAACTCGATTTTGTTTCTTTTTATGGCTGAGTAATATTTCATTGTATATAAATTGATACAGCCACTATGGAGAACAGTATGGAGGTTCCTTAAAAAACTAAAAATAGAACTACCATATGACCCAGCAGTCCCACTACTGGGCATGTCTCTTTTTGAATTATGAAAACCATGATTCAAAAAGAGACATGTACCACAATGTTCATTGCAGCACTATTTACAATAGCCAGGACATGGAAGCAGCCTAAGTGTCCATTGACAAATGAATCAGATGGTTTTTACTCTTCAATTTGTTAAGGTGGTCTATCACATTGATTGCTTAGCAGATATTGAAAAATCCTTTACACCTGGGGTAAATCCCACTTGATCATGGTGTATGATCCTTTTAAACGTATTGTTGGATTTGTTTGCTAATCTTTTGTTGAGGATTTTTGCATCTATATTCATGAGTGATATAGGTCTGTAATTGTCTTTTTTTGTAGTATCTTTGTCTGGTTTTGGTATCAGGGTGATGCTGGCCTCATAGAAAGAGTTCAGAAGTGTTCCTTCCTCAGCAGTTTTTTCGGATAGTTTGAGAAGGATATGTTTTTTATTCTTGTCTAAATGTTTGGTAGAATTCACCTGTGAAGCCATCTGCTCCTGGACCTTTGTTTGTTGAGAGTTATTTAATTATTGTTCCAATTTCATTACTGGTAATTGGTCTGTTCATATTTTCTATTTCTTCCTAATTTTGTCTTGGGAGATTGTACATTACTAAGAATTTGTCCATTGTTTCTAGGTTGTCCATTTTATTGGCATATAGTTGTTAATAGTAGTCTATTATGATCTTTTGTGTTTCTTTGGTGTGGGTTGTAATTTCTCCTTTTTCATTTCTGATTTTATGGATATGAACCCTCTTCCGTTTTTTCTTGATAAGTCTGGCTAAAGGTTTATAAGTTTTGTTTATCTTTTCACTTTCATTGATCTTTTCTATTTTTTTAGTCTCTATTTCTGCTCTGATATTTATGATTTATTTCCTTCTAACTTTGTGTTTTGTTTCTTTCTCTAGTTCCTTTAGGTGTAAGGTTAGGTTGTTTTGAGATTTTTCTTGTTTCCTGAGGTTAGCTTGCATCTCTATAAACTCCCCTCTTAGAACTACTTTTGCTGCATCCCATAGATTTTGTATTGTCATGTTTTTGTTTTCATTTGTCTCTTGGTATTTTCTTATTTTCTCTTTAATTTCTTAGTGACCCCTTGTTTGTTTAGTAGAATATTTTTAGCATCCATGTGTTTGTGTTTTTTGCAGTTTTTTCATGTAGTTGATTTCCAGTCTTATAGCATTGTGTTTGGAAAAGGTGCTTGATATGATTTCAACTTTCATAAATTTACTGAGGCTTCCTTTGTGGCCTAGCATGTGGTCTATCCTGGAGAATGTTCCATGTACACTTGAAAAGAATGTGTATTCTGCTGTTTTCAGATGGAATGCTCTATATATGTCAATTAAGTCTTTTTGATTTAATGTGTCATGTAAGGCCTGTGTTTCCATATTGATTTTCTGTCTGAATTATCTGTCCATTGATGTAAACGGGGTGTTAAGGGTCTGCAACTGTTATTCTGTTACTGTCAATTTCTCCTTTTATGGCTGTTAGTATTTGCCTTATATATTGAGGTGCTTCTGTGTTAGGTGTACATTTACAATTATTATACCTTCTTCTTCGATTGATCCCTTGATCATTACATAGGGTCCTTCTTTGTCTCTTATAACAGTATTTATTTTTAAGTCTATTTTGTGTGATATAAGTATTGCTACTCCAGCTTTCTTTTGATTTCCATTTGCATGAAATACCTTTTTCCATTCTCTCACTTCCAGTCTTTGTGTGTCTTTAGATCTGAAATGAATCTCTTGTAGGCAGCATATATATTGGTCTTGTTTTGGTATCTATTCAGCCACTCTGTCTTTTGATTGTAGCACTTAGTCCATCTCCATTTAAGGTAATTATAGATATGTATGTTCCTATTGCCATTTTGTTAATTGTTTTGGGGTTGTTTTTGTAGGTCTTTCTTTTCCATTCTTATTTTATTCTCTTATTTAGTGTTTTGATGAGTATCTTTAGTTTTATATTTGGATTCCTTTTCCTTTTTTGTGGGTATATCATAGATTTTTGGTTTGTCATTACCATGAGGTTTTACATAGCACTTTGTATATAAATGTGGTAGTTTTAAGTTGCTGATCTCTTAATTCCAAATGCATTTTAAAAACCCTCCATTCATACTCTCCTCTCCTCTCCTCATGATTACTGTTTTTGCTCTCATATTTTACACTGAATTGCTTTTTGTATCCCTTAGCTGCTGATTGTGGATATAGATGATTTCACTACTTTTATTTTTTAACCTTCCTACTAGCTTTGTGTGTGGATGTTTTCCTATGTTTACTATATGTTTGCTTTTACTGATGAGCTTTTTCATTTCATAATTTTATTTCTATTTGTGGCCTTTTCTTTTTTACTTAGAGAAGTTCCTTTAACACTTGTTATAAAACTGGTTTGTGGTGCTGAGCTCTTTTATCTTTTGCTTATCTGTAAAGCTTTTGATTTCTCTATAAAATCTGAATGAGAGCCTTGATGGGTAGAGTATTCTTGGTTGTAGGTTTTTCCCTATTATGACTTTAAACATATTGTGCCATCCCTTCTGGCCTGCAGAATTTCTGTTGAAAAATCAGCTAATAGCCTTATGGGAGTTCCTTTGTATGTTACTTGTTGCTTTTCACTTGCTGCATTTAATACTCTCTCTTTATCTTTAATTTTCATCATTTTAATTTCAGTGTATCTTGTTGTGCTCCTCCTTGGGTTAATCCTGTATGGGACTCTGTGCTTCTTGGACTTGGGTGAAAGTTTCCTTTCCCATGTTAGGGAAGTTTTCAGCTATTATCTCTTCTAATATGTTTTCAGTCCCTTTCTCTCTATTCTCCTTCTGAGACCATGTAATGCAAATATTAGTGCACTTGATCAATTTAAGACATCTCTTAAATTGTCCTCATTTCTTTTTATTCTTTTTTCTTTTTTTTTCAGTGTCAGTGATTTCCACTACTCTGTCTTCCAGCTCACTGATCCATTTCTCTGTATCTTTTCGTATACTGTTGATTCCTTCTAATATATTTTTTATTTCAGTTATTGTATTCTTCATCTCTGTTTGGCTGTTCTTTATATTTTCTAACTCTGTGTTAAAAAAATTCTGACTTCTTGATCTGTGCATCTATTCTGAGTTTTTTGTTTTTGTTTTTTTAAGGGGTCACTTCTTAAGAGTTTATTTTTAGACTTTAATAAATATGTCTTCTCTAGTTTTTCATAGCAGTGATGCATTTCCCAGGGTTAATAATGCCAAAGGGGACCAGTATTAGGCTTGACGGAGTGATGCTGCTATCTGTTTAGCTATCCTTTCTTTCTTTTATTTAAAAAAAAATTTTTTTTTAATATCTTTATTGGAGTATAATTGCTTTACAGTAGTGTGTTATTTCCTGCTTTATAACAAAGTGAATCAGCTATACATATACATATATCCCCATATCTCCTCCCTCTTGCTTCTCCCTCCCCCCCTCCCTATCCCACCCCTCTAGGTGGTCACGAGTTCTTTGATCATCTTTATGATCATTACCCTGAGCTCTTTCTTGGCTAGAATGTCTGTCTCCATTTCACTTAGTTGTTCTTCTGGGGTTTTATTTCATTCCTCATCTGAAACATGTTCCTCTTTCACCTCATTTTGCCTAAGTTGCTATTTTTATTTTTATGTATGTGATAGGTTAGTTATGTTTCTCCACTTGGAGAAGTGCTTTTTATAAGAGATGTCCTATGTGTCCCAGCAGTGTACTGCCCTCTTCTAACCCAAGCTATATGCTGTAGGTGTTACCCCTGTGAGGGCTGAATGCGTCCTTCTGTTGTGGTAGGCTGACTATGCACAGTCTGGTAGGCTTGGTTGGACCCTGGTCTGGTTGGTTGCCAGACCCTGCCTTGTGCAGAGGCTGCCAGCTGTTGGTTGTTAGGGCCTAGTCAGGGGGCAGATTACTGCAGAACCCCTGGAGGCTCTGGGACTAGTGCTGGCTCATTGTTGGGCAGAGTTGGGTCCAGAAGACTCTGGGGCTGTTGCCTGCCCACTGTTGGGTGAATCCAGGCCCTGGGGTGGTTAGTGCCAGACTACTGCAGGCAGAGCTGGCACCTGGAGTCTGGCTGCAGGACTCAGGCATCCCAGAGCTGTCAGAATGCTGGGGGGGGGCGGGGCGCGGTTCTTGACACAGGTGGTACAGAGGTCCAGGGTGTCCTAAAGCTTGTGCTGGCCTGTAAGTGGGCAAGGCTGTGAGCCAGTTGGTCCCAGGGCATTGTCTGGCCTGCTGTGCACAGGCTGGGTCCTCAAGCTGTGGGAGTGTGGTTTTCTTGCATCTGGCATCTGCTCCCTGGGGGGTGAAGCTGGTCCAGAGGCTAGAGGAGGTTTTGTGGAGGGCAGAGCCAGTTCCTCTCCACTGGTGGATGGAGCTGGGTCCTGGCCCTCTGGTGGGCAGGGCTGTGTCTAAAGGAAGCTGTGGGCTCAGGAGGTCTTAGCAGCCTGTCTGCTGATGGTGGGGCTATGTCCCCGCCCAGTTAGTTGCTTGGCTTGAAGCATCCCCAAACTGGTGCCTACAGGTTGTTGGGTAGGACCAGGTCTAGGCAGTAATGAGCTAGAAGGAGAATTCCACAATGGCAGCCTCCAGCACCAGTGTCCACGTGGTTGAATAAGCTCCCCAAAATGACTGCTGCCAGTGTCTGTGTTCCCAGGGTGAGCCGCAGCGCCCCCCACCCCCCGCCCACCTCTCTAGGAGACTCTCCAAGATGTAGGTTTGGCCCAGTCTCCTATCAAGTTATTTCTTTTGTCCTGGGTCCTGGAGAGTGTGAGATTTTGTGTGTGCCCTTTAAGAGTACAGTCTCTATTTCCCTTAGAAATTAAGCCCCACTGGCCTTGAAAGCCAAATGCTCTGGGTGCTTGTCTTCCTGGTGCAGGACCCCCAAGCTGGGGAGCCCAATGTAGGGCTCAGAACTCTCATTCCTGGGTGAGAACCTCTGCAATATAATTATTCTGCAGCTTGCAGGTGGCCCACCTGAAACTTGATTATATCGTGAGTCCACCCCTCCTATCCATCTCTTTGTGGTCCCTTCTTTGTCTTTATTTGTAGAAGATCTTTTCTGGTAGGTTTTGGTCTTTTTAATCAATGGTGGTTCTGCAAATCGTTGTGATTTTGGTGTGCTCATGAGAGGAGGTGAGCTCAGGGTCTTTCTACTCCACCATCTTGGCTGATCTCCAGTTTCTACATTATTAAATTGTTAAGAATTCATTGACACAATCAAGTGTCTGTCACATAGTAGTATAAACAGCTAAGAATTATTGAACATCTGCTCTGTGATAGGTGTATTCTAATTATTTTTCTTGGTTGACACTCTTAATACAATGACCCTGTGTTATCCACGTTATACATAAGGAAAATAAAGCAGAAGTTTCCTGCTCAGTTTCACATATCTAGAAAATAATTGGGCCAGCATTCAAACCCGGGCAATCTGTTTCCCTAAAACTAGGGCTCTTAATTATGATACTACACTGCAAACCAAGAAATAGTTAAATAGCAGAGCTTCAGTAATACTAGCTGGTCTTCTGATTTGTTCTATGATGATTCATATCACATAACCCATGATCTTTCATGAATTATATAACTTGGTTCTGTAATATGGATTGTTAATTTATAACCATCCCTTATAAAGTATGCATCAGAATCATCTTTGCATTTTTTTTAAACACAAATGCCTATGGCCACTTGTGACCTTGTGACCTTCTAAGGGTGGAGCAAAAACAAGAGTAATTTTAGTTAGCTTCACAGTTGATTTCCTGCTGAAGAACCAATAAATCTGTTTGGGGGGCCTTGTTCACCACAGAAGAGCTCACTTACTTTCTACATGAGACTCAACTTCAGTGCCAGTGAATTGGAATGTCCAAGGATAGGGCCTGGGAAATTTAATAAATTCCCCAGACTAATGTTTTGCACAACAAAATTTGAGATTCATTGTCCTAGGTTAAGACTTAAATGGTCAGAAAAGTTTCTTTCCCAGTGAGGCAACAGGAAAGTCACAGACAAAAGTACTGGCGATGTCTCCCTGTTCACTAACCCATCATGATGTGGAGCTGCCTGGCCTTCATCTTACCCACAGAGCAGAGCAGTTGCTTTGGTATCTTCCAGGTTAGGTGTGCTCCCCTAGCACAATCTATTGTTATGCATTTGGATTTTCTTTGGACAACCCAGCCCCTTCAGTGTTTCCTCAATCAACTAACAGTGAGAAAACTTAGGCTAGGGCATGTTAAAGAAGCTTCTAAGTCAGCCACAAGGTTTGCAGTTTTAATTTGATGTAATTCATAAATTACTGCTGTTACTGATTCTGTTGTAGTTGGCGAACCCTGCTGCTATATGAGGCAGCTGCCTTCTGTAGTTGAGGTGTGCCTGAATCCATTAATGGATGTCTTGGTCACAGATACAATTTTATAACAGGTGTCATTTACTTAGACTGACACTGCATGTGGAAATCCCTGCTGTTTCCCTTTTGCACACCAGTGAGAGGAAGCTGTTTCTTTGCTGCACTCAAAGTTGTATTGCTGTCAGCTGATGATTCAGAACGCAATAGCTACCTTTTAAAAAAATTCCACTGGGAGACATTTCTCAGTATGGTAAAAAAAATAACCATTTTTGCATCACATTTCTTGTGAAGCAGACAGAGAAACTTGGTATAATAACAAGAAGGGAAAGAATGATTGAATGCAAATTGTTACACATCTGAAGTCCAAATCCTGCATGGGCTTATTTCATAAGGAGCATTGTAGTGAAAGCTACTTCATTTCTTTTGACATTAACTCATTTTTTCAACTCTATTTTTTCTTAGTTCAAGAACAACAAAAATTTTAAGATACACCAATCATTTATTAGCAGGTTTTCAGGAACAAAAATTTTTAAATGGAAAAGGTGTATTGTATTTACATTCTGTTGATTATAAAATACAACACAGACTAAGAAATATTAAAATGTTAAGAAGTAAAAAGTACCTTAAACCTAGCAAATATGGTACATTTATTATGATATTCTTTAGGCCTTTAAAAAACTTTGTCCTCAGTAGCCAAGAGTCAATTTATAATTGTGTTAAAAGGCCTAGGGATAATACTTCCAATCACAAATTAAATTTGATCGGCCTGAGTGCCAATTTGACATGCTGTGTATAATGTGTTGTATTATATTTTTCCTCTTTAGGGAAAAAAAAAAAACTTGTGAGAAAATAGGTCTGCTTATTACTGTCATTAATAGCTAACACTTGCTATGTGACTGGTACTTTCTAAGCATGATCTCATTAAATACACACAGAAATCCTAGGGACTAGATACTATCATTAACTCCTGGAGTAGTAATTAGTGCTATTCACCAAATGTTTCTTGCCATCCACCTCCTGGGCAATTGATATGATTCCACTCCCCCAAATTCCCTGCCCCCTTTGATATTAGGCCTTTCTGTTGGCCTGAATCCTGAGTGACCATAATGAGTAGAATACCCTGTCCACCCACTTTGGACAGGAGAGAGAAATAAACTTTATTAGGATACCGAGATATGGGGGTTGTTTGCTACTAGCATATAACCTATAATGTCCTGACTGGTATATCCTCATTTTCTATTAAGAATTTAGGGTCCTTTCTCCACTCTCATTACAGTCTCCGTTCTTCATTTCCCCCTGAAAATACAGTTCCTTACTGCTCTATTTGTACAGCTTGTTTCAATTCCTGCTCACCTCTCTAATTTCATGGCATAATTTTCTCAGCTCTTCTGAATACCTCCTTAGCAGTTCTCTCCATAGTCTTTGATGTTCAATGGAAATCATCGCCCAAAAGTGGGGATGGGGTAGGAAGAGGTTTAAAGTTCCAAAGAAGATCTATTCTGTCACCCATCTACTGAAAGGTAAATGGCAGTGACCAGTTTCTGGGCCAGTCTTCAAAGAGAAACATCTTCATTTTACTCCCTGGCTTGGGAAATAGGCTCATGGCCCCTCAAATATCATGGTCACTTTTTATTGTATATTAAGTTTTTTAACTATGAGTCACTTCTTTAAATGTTATTACAGGACTCTTTAACAATTCTGTCATTATAGTCATTGAGGGTCAAAGTAGAATTAAGCAAGTTGACCCTAGTGTTTGTTTAGATTTAAAAATCTAAACTGTGCCATTTTCTTACGTCTCAAACTTAAGCAATTTAGATAATCACAGTGCCTCAATATAACATGGGGATTATACTGGAACATACATTTTGAGGTCACTGGAAATATTAAGTAAGTTAATATATTAAAAATTTTGTACAATAAATTAGTTATTATCACTAATTCCCCCAATGTGGCGGACTGCAGAAGCTCCTAAGGTGAATAGAGCATGTCTTTGCTTTCAGGATCCTCACAGGGGAGGAAGGGACACACACAGATTATTGCAGTGCAGTGTGTTGATTTTTATGATGGCTATAGGTAGAAAGGTATGTGAGCATGGAGGAAGGAAAATTTAATCTTGGCCGAGGGAACCAGAGGAAGCAAGATTTGGGCAGAAATCTAAAATTTAAGTCTTAGTAGGTGGACAAGGAAATTCCTGGCAAGAGGAATAGCAAAATCATGGCGTTCTAAGAGCGTAGGCTTAAAGTATAAGGAGAAGGGGTCATGAACAGAATCTGGAAAATTAACCAATGGTAGTTTGACACGTACTTGTGTGTGTGTGTGTGTGTGTGTGTGGTCTTTAGCTGTTTCTGTCTTGTATTTTCGGTTTTTATCTTAAGCTACTCTAAATCCTTTTTGCAAGAATGTGAGGTATAAAAACAGATGCTTTTAGACAGCAGTGCTTAGCCCTTAGCACCTGTGTGGGAGTTGTTTGACAGCCAGCTGAGAGTTAGGACAAGAGATGCCTAAAGGTAAGTGGTCCTTGTCATGAAGGAGGAAGACAAGCACAGAGGAAGAGCACCACTGGAATAAGCATGGGACCAAAGGTTAAGTTAGGCCTTTTCTACTCTTTAATCATTTCTTGTAACACCTACACTTATTTTGCAATGTCTCTGCACCATTGGTACAAATATTACTTAAGCATTTTTCTTTGTTTACGTTTAATACTATGATGTCTCATCTTCGGTAATAGTGTCAATGAATTCAAAAGGTATCTATGTGCCGGTTATAAGTTTCTAATACACATTAAGATAAATATGAAACTAAATTTTAAAATGACTCCATTGCCACTAAAATCATGTCATTTATCCCACCTGGTACATTGATCACATTTTAGAGAAAAGTGTTCTTAACCAGTCACGAGAGAAGATCCTGGCTTGAAGAGAATAACATGTGTACCAGCCCAGCTGTTTCTAGTCATAATGCTTTTCAGAACCAGCAGATTTCTGAAAAGGAGTTAAGTATACTGAGGGAGCAATAAGAAAGGGAGGAAAGAAAGAATTAAAAAGAGTGAGAATAAAAGGGAAAACCCATCAGATCACTATACACCTTGAGGCACTACAGCGTAGAGGTTCCGACACTAAAATCTAGCAGCCACTGCGGGCACTCAAATTCTCTCTCTGCTACTTGCGAACTATGTGATCTGAGCAAAATTTCTTCCATTCTTTGTATCTCAGTTTTCCCATCTTTAAAACAAGGCTAATCATATCCCAAAAAGGTTTTTGTGAGGAGTAAAAGTTGACGATTGCAGGGTGCCTGAAGTGACGCCAAATAAGTGCAAAATAAATGTTAGGTAACATTATTCGTATTAGGTACACTAGTACCATAATGAATTCTTTAATTTAGGGCTTTTTGAAGCCTGCAAGGGATTTTTAAAAACTGCTCAACTGACTCAATAAAAGAAACTAATTCTACAGTTAGTTCTATATTTGAACGTGCCACAAACACAATTCAATACGGCCCAGGTAATAGTCTCGCATTCAGGATGGTGAAAGGAAAACTTCTGGTCTCCATTGAGATCCTCTTCTTCCAAGTGTGATCCTCTGCCGTATCCCACACCAGAATGGACAGTGGCCCTATTCCATACTTGTCTCAAGGTATCCGTGCTCGGATTGGTCACTTCCTTATTGCACAGTATACTCTGTTTGCAGAAAAAATTTAATCTTTACACTTGCCCTTACTCAAAGTTAACTTTAAGTGCTACTCTAATCAATTTCTTTCAGATCTGAGATGTTCTGTCTCCTTCACTTTGTAACTTAAGAATGATTACGTTTAATTTGTTTGGACTTAAAGTTCTCAGCAATATTTACACTTCGCCTTAGGCTCCTCTTCTCCACCTCAATCAGCATTCTTTGATACTTGCCAGATTTTAATCCACACCATTTCTTGTGTCACGTTTATTTCACTTTGGGGGCTCAACACCCCTGTTCAAAAAAAGGATATAAACATTGCACAAAATCAAGGAAGCCATTACAGTGCCTAAGTCATACAGCTCAACGTCCTCTATAGCTGCTACTGATGGCATTTCCATTTATCCTTATCATTTATGAGGCTATGCTATGAGAACTCTCTCTCTAAGCTTTGTTTCCTTTAATCCTATGAAATGTCGCTAAACATGGTCAAAGATTCTCATCTTTGACAAGTTTATGACAGCGCATCACTTATGATGACCATGAAAGTATTTGCAAGGCAAATAGTATTTTAGAGAACAGAGTTTCACGGGGTATTTCTTCCCCTGGGTACCCCATAAACTCTTATGCACCTTGAAGATGGAGTGTGGTCCTTTGTAGATGCAAGAATAGAATTTTACGAAGTGATTGGGGAGTGTGGCGAATGTTAAAGAAACCAGGTCTATTCAAAGGTAAGGGAAACGACTTGCTGGTCAATAGAGATCACTTCTAGAATTACAAGAGCAACCTTGCTGAACTTGGAAAAATTATACAGTAAAATATACCAAGAGTCCTTATTCCAGGAATTATAAAACTGCTAATTATCCACTTCAAGCCTTTTGCTACACTTTGCTCTGGGTCAGCTGCCAGGCTGATTTTGGGCATTCACGTCTGTGCCTTCAGCTTTTGATAGACAAATAGGATAAACTTTCCACCAAGTAGGAGAAATATTTTTCCCCGAATTCAGTAAGAATAAATTACTCATTGAGGGGAAAACAAATTACAAATCACTTCTTAAGGAAAGACCTGGAAAAATATTACCATAGCTTTTCAAAATGAATGTGTTTCTCTACTATGGTTTTTTGTTAAGGAGAAACTCCACATGGTACTTCTAACAGTTGACACACCCTTGTCAATTTTTTCAACCATGTTTCTGTCATTTTCTAGGGTCCATATCAAAACAGCTCTATTTTTATTTCTGCTCTTCATCTATTCTCTCATTCACTCTGCCACCGACTCAGTGACTGACAATTTTGGTGAGGTTTCTACCGCCCAGAAATGTCTTTGCACCATTGTTTTCAGTGGCTGTTATAACTCATTCCATCTGCTCTTTGTTCCCCCTTTTCCTGTTGTGCGAAACATTTCTGAAATACAGTGTGGGAAAGAAATGCGATCCTGCACTGCTGTCCTGTGTTGTGCCGCGCTTTCCTTTTCAAGCTGCTTTTTGCTCTGCAGTATCCATTTCTCCAGGAAAATGGCAAAGTGTTGATGCCTTGAGGGGCCGACTTGGCTTTTTTTGTTAATCATAAGTAATTAGAGAAACTGCCACATGTTGTTTTGGATAGTGGTTAAATTCAGAAATGCTGTGAAAGGGGGAATATATACAGCCGGATTAAAGATATCCGAAGGCAAATTAGTATTTTCAAAAGCTCAAATGGGTTGATTTGTTACTTCAACCCTCTCGAAAACACCTGGCTCTGCGTAAAATTGAAGACTCAGCCTAAGAGAAAAATATGTAACGAGGCACCGCACCGAAAAGAAATCATGGCTCAGTGTCATTCTCCGCTGTACAATTAACCTTCTAGACAGGAAAATGGCTACATGCGGGATGAGGCATGCCATGAAGTCCCCTCAAAACCCCTGCCTCCCTCTTCCGCAGTACCCAAAGTGCCCTTTAGGAATTATTCCTTCGGGTCTTAAAACGGTCTTAATTACTAAAACTCTACTTTCAAATTGTCAGTATCTTCCTTAGAGGATACTTTTGCAGGGGTAGGTTTCATTTAATTGTCTAAACACGTCTGCTAGCCAGGAGGGAAACTTATGTTGAAAAGTCGACTTAAGTAGGTTTCTGGGTTGGGGGAGCAGGCATAGCAGGGTAAAGGACAGGAGAGTTGAAGAGCTAATAGTGACTCACTAAAAGCCCAAGGTAGACTCTTAGGATCTCCGTGAGGGATGTAAATTAAGGATGGTCTAATAACCACTTGCGTCCCTTAGCCATGCACCAAGTGGATACCTAGTTTACAGTTTTTCCTAATGCATTTAATTACAGTGAACCTACTGAGACTTTTTTCCTATCCAGCTATTAACCACTGTTAAATTCAATCCATCCAGTAAGCCCTTTAATATGTCCATGGCATAAAGAATACTTCCACTGCCTTCCCAATTAAGCACCAGAACACTCCCTAAGAGTTATAGCAATAGTCCCATCTGGGCAACACAGAGGGAGGAGACTCAAAGAATGAAGAGGCAGTTGGGGCTCAGGACATACAACCCCAAAATAGGGCAGCTTGGCATATTGAATGTCTTAAGCTGAAGGAGTTTGGGGAAATGGTAGAAGCAGAAAGGTCTCTTTGATCTCCTATCCCCCCCCTTACCCTATTTCTCTGAAATGGATCATAAAATCCTCATGTGAGAGGGACCCTCCCTATACCCAGAGGAAGGGAGTAGGGACATAAAAGAAGAATCCTAACAAATAGGTCTTTCTAAGGTTCCCCCAGTTTATTACAATGACCTTATACTCCTTAACCTATCATATTCTTCCATGACTATCCACTCCTCATCAAACCTAGCACAAAAATACAAAGTCTGTTTCTTTGGTTCTTCATTTCCTTATGAAGGATCCTTGTCACATAAAACTTATTTAAATAAACATGTATGCTTTTCTCCTGGTAGTCTGTCAGTTTATTTTCATACCCAGCCATGGACCCTAGCAGGATCAAGGAAAAACCTTTTTCTCCCCTCCGAGGCTAAAGTAATAGCAAAATCAGAGTTCTTTTCAATTGTATCAGCTTCTCCCATACATTTCTGACCTAAATCAGGACAGGATCCTGTAACTTCATTGCCAGGGACTATAGAAGTTGCTGTTTCATGGATTATCTCTCAGGTAGGTGTGTGCAGTGCCCATCTGATCTTTAAGAGAATGCAGCACACTTACAAAGCTACATCATAGTGTAATTTTGCACTTACCTTGGGTATAGATAGGATATTACCAAATACTTCATTCTAAAAGGAGTTGTTAAAATCCTCCTCAACTATACACTTCCAACCTCTGGATCTTAAAAAGAATTAGATGTCAAAGACCCTTTATCATTCTGAAAACACACACACAGCCTGCATCCCTACAAATAATAACAATGACAATGAATATAATAATGGTCAAGAATGTATAGATACTGCAATAACCAGTAGTCTGCCAGTCTCCTTGTCTATGAACTCTGACCTACAGGACTGGTATTTTCATGGAAAACTGAGACCATTTCCAGGAAAATCAGATCGTGAAGGGATGAAGTGAACCAGGAGGAAAATGTCTTGAAGCAGTTTTCAGCTATCCGAAATCTATAGCTGAGGATTGGGGAGCCAAATGCCCGGCAGCTGATGATTATATGATCTTATGCAAATCATTCACGAACTCCAATCCTCAGTTTATTTAGTTGTAAAAAAGCGGGAGAGACACTCATTAAAAGGTTTTCAGTCCTGTCTGTGGAGGCTTTTAGTTTTTGTGGTCACCTCAAGGGTCACTGCAGGGTTGTGGGGAGAGAGCAGTTGGGTGAGGCGCCAGTCACACGCTGTCCCTTCCGCTACTCCCCCGCCCTTACCAGGGGAAGGGCATCTTCAGATGCTGGGACAGCTGCCTCAAAGCGCAGCTTTCATTATCAATATCCTTCTCAAAATGGACCCACACTGCCCGGAAAATAAAGTCAGACTTCAGGTCTGTAATGTTGCACCCCAAATAATTTCCCACAGTTTCTCATATTTTAAGCCAGTGCCTTTGCTCATCTATCCTTATGCCGTGAATGACTCATTTAACAATTTCTGCCTTGGAAAATTTTCCCCTTTCCTCAAACCCCAGGTCAAGAAATATTTGTTCCCATGAAACCTTCTCTTCTCCTGTTTTCCCACTTGTTCCCCATTCTTTCCCACCCTTGCCCCTCTGCCCATTATATCACTCCTTCATATTTGTAAATATGTGGGGTGTGCATGTGTAAAAGAGGAGAGAGAGATTCCTCTAGCAAACAGAAACATTTCTGAGATAAGCACCATCTTATCCATGTTTATATTTACACACCTATGTGTGCTCAGTAAATGTATGTTGAACAGAAAAGCATTTTTGATAAGAAGTTCCACAGCTCAAATATATGTGAAAATCACCTGGATTGAATTACCTGAAGGCTCTTTCTAGTTCTCAAGCTGTGGAGTTCCTGTGAAATGTTAGTTCCATGTGAACCTGTACGTTTATGCAGATGTGCCTGTAGTGATATATCAGAATTCAGTGTTCTTGTAGGGACTGCCTAACATGACACTCGTTGGTAATGCTTTTTTTAGTGATGGCCTTTGGGTAAAGCAAGTAACAGAAATTTAGTCCTTGTCACTGAAGTTTTTCCATGGGGTTGTATAGCTAGAAGGGCAACGCAAATTGCTCTAGTTCAGCTCTGGACCTGATCTTCTCACCCGAAGTGCCAGGCTCTGCAATAACTGTGCTCTCAAATATTCCCTGTAGTCCCCAAGGGATATTGCACATGTGATCAGGATATATCTATGCCATCTGGGTATTATGTTGTCCCGCCAGGTCTCCATTGGAGATCTGCCGTACCCATCGGGCATTTCAGTGCTCCTTGAGTAGCTGCAGTTTCCTGCCAGGGTTCTGTTGAGTCAGCTACCCTAGCTAATTGCCTAGAACAGCAGTGCTCTGCCTGGGGTGGTGACTCCTGGTGCTTCCCAGGGTGCTAAACCAGCACTGTTTTTCTTTCAGTTCTCACAAAGTCCTTCATGAGACTGATTTGTTTAGTTTCTGACTTTTTTCTTCTTTTTGGAGGTACTGAACAATTACTCCTGGGTCCAGGTAAGGGGAACAAGGTATGTATTTCCACCCTCCTACTCTCTTCTGTCTTGTGTATAATTCTCTGTCCTCCCCCCCATATATATAAATATACACACACATACACATTATTATTGTTTATACATACATTTATTTATATCTGCTCTTGGTCAGGAAAAAAAAAAAAAAACTACAAAATAACCACAACCACAACAAAGCCAGAATAAGAAAAACAAACAAAATGCATGCTTATCCACACTAATAGATATGCAGATACCCCAAAAGGTCAACATTTAGCAGGAAACCCAAATTCTGAATTCCAGGTTTGACTTAGCAGGGATTCATGTCTACAGAATCTACCTCTGTCACCAAAGAACTCTTCATTATACAAACATCTTCAAGCTTCATGGTTGGGTTTTTTGTTTTACTGTCATTTGTTGAACAGTCCGTTTTGTTCTATACATCTTACATTTAACACCCAAAATAACCCTATGAGGTTGAGGTACTTATTCTTATACATTTCTCTTTCAAAGTTAACTCAGAGTGACTTCAGTTTGATTTTTTCATATTTTAGTTGCCGACAAGAAGTAGATCCCCAAAGTTCATATTGCAGGAGTCAGATACTTCCACATAAATAAATCTTCATGTACTTTTACAGCCTCTCTGCAGTAAACCTCTAAATCCAAAATAGGAAGGAAGACGTACATTTTGAGTTTTTCCACACCTGTTCATATCGCACAACTTGACCTGATTTTGACTTTGGCAAGAGGGGAAAAAAGGCTTTATTTGTGCGTGGGATGAATAATGTGAATAACATGACCTCCACAGCTTAAACTAACACGTCAGACGGTTTAAACCGCAAAAACCACATTCAGATAATTAGGTAGAGAATCTGATCTATACCCAGAGGAACACAAAAATACAAAGTGCCAGAAGCCATGGCAGTAGCCTACACAGGGAAGGTTACCCAATCTGATCAAATTCTCCCAGGTGTTAGCTGAAGAATGAGGGTACAAACAAGGCCAAGTGTATTCATATTATGAGAATGTCCTTTTTTGAATTAATTCCTGAGTTTGTATAAGTGTGTTTTATTAGAAAAAACTATGGGGATAGAAGAGTTCTATTAAAACAACCCCAGAAACTAGTCACCAAATCTGGCTCAGAGAAGAGATGATAAAAAAGTTGATTCCATCCCAGGGAGCAATAATAAAGTATCTGCTGAGAACAGAAGTAGTAGTTGGAATGAAAATTGAAACAGTCTTAACTGTGGAATCGGGTAGAGCTTGAAAAGCAAAAGAGGATTACGGGAGGAGAGAAGATATGAATAGATACAACTGACTAGTGTATGTGACTGCCAAGTTAGGAATTTTTCTCTGTACACTTAGAAGGAGAAAACCCCAGTTCTTTACACTCATTGTCCCCCATATTATTTGCTGCCCAGTTCTTGTTCCAGTTTCCCCTGAATTTATCACACTGTTAGTTCATTTCTTTAAAAAAGCACCTTTTCCCTTTTCCCCCATTTCTACTCCATTACATACCCCAACTAACCCTAACCTTCTGTCTTCATCTCTCCTGTGATTTCTCTGTTGGTAAATTCCCTTTTCAAAGTTAAACATCAAGCCAAAAAGCTTTTGAGCTCTCTTAGCCTTTCCTGGTTCTAACTAGTAAATACAAAAGACTCCCTCCAACAGCCTGCAACCACCATTTGGATATCTCCCCTCTCAGGCATGCATCATGTTAAAGATAAATCCATATCTTACTCCTTATTTATCAACAAAGCATTTTTCTTTCAGTTGGCTGATATAAATTCATCTCAATCTCTGTAGTTTAAAAGTACATACAGTAAAAGCACAGCCAGAAGCTCTGATTTCTCCTCCATTCTTGAAAATTTCTGCTGTTATTCCAATTTATGACAAAAAAAGATGCAATAATATAATGTATCAACTTTCCTTGGAAATGCTCACTCCTTACGGTATATCTTAAAGTCTTCCAAATAGTCCCATCTTCTTACATTTAAATGCAAACAATGAATTCCAATGCAAATATTGCATACCCAAATACTTCATATTTTTATAATAGTTTTATTCCTTCATTCAACACACATTCATTGAGCATCTACTAAGTGTCAAGTACTATTCTGCTGTTGGTGATGCTTCAGTGTCCAAAACAAAGACCCTGACCTAAAGGAACTGAAATTTTTCTGCTACCAACGATCGTGATGATTAAAGTATGAGGTCCAGAGAAGTGGGTGACCCTTCCAAAATTTGATAATAAATAGCAAAACAACTTTGGATACTCCATAAGCATTAACGCAATGTCTTTGGTAACAAACATTGGGAGAAGAAGTTTATAGCATCAATTTAAGCTTTCTCCTGATTATTTTCTGCCACAAATTCTCTTTTAAGAAAGAATTGGGTAATATATGAAAGTATTTAATTCAAAGGTGCTGCATGCCTAAAACAACCCAGTTATCCAAGGCAGACTACACTGATGGTGGTTATCATGATTCCAGCCATGTAGAGAAACTTATTTACTGGATAATGAGGTTGAATTGAATGAGGTTAAATTAGTAAAAGTGTTTGTCATCCTGCATTGTGTTTTGAGGCACAGCCTAGTGTGAAAAAGTAATTTTCAGTTGCTAACAATATGAACAAGGAATGGTAGACCTATGAATTGGACTCAGTTATACACTGCCACTCGGCCAACACATTCCCTCCATCTGCCATCAAATAGCCTCATCTAAAGAAGAAATTCACATTTCACTCTACCCTGCCCTACCCCCATGCTTCCTCTTTAATAGTGTAGTAGAAATATTTTCTTACATTTGTAAAGATGGATACAACCTTTTAGAGTTCTTCAACATACATAATCACCTTCCTTCTCCTCTATTTCTTTTCCCTACTTGTTCCTCTTGGTTCTAATAGCTCATTAAGTCTTATTGTTCCGCCACCTAAATGCCACTACAATTTATCTTTCATCTCCATCACTACTGTCATGATACAAGTTTTCCTAATATTGAATTGATATGTGTTTCCCAAATAGTCTCTCACTAAATCCCAATCCATTACCTATCCTGGGGCTAGCACGATCTTTTTCTAAATGACAAAACCATTTTCACTACCCTCACTGCTAAAAATTCTTAAGGTCTATATGATAAAGTCTGAAGACAACATAATATATAAAATTGACCATGATATATAATCCTGGCCCATTTTTCAAAGCTGTTTTGTGTGTGTGTGTCAACTTCAGACATGCCAAAGTATTTGCAGTTCCTCAGAATCACCACTGTGTTTCTGCCTCCAGACATTTGCAACTCTGCACTCTGTACCTGGCATTCCAGTTCTTCTTTCATCTACTCTAGGCCTACGTGGTGAACACCTTACACATCAAATCTCATCTAAAATGTAAATCTGTCTCAAAATTTTCTTGTATTGGTCAGCTTAGGCTATGTATTCCACAGGTAGAAAATGACCCCAAATCGTAGAGGCTTATAACAAAACGTTTATATATATATATTTTTTTTTAATTGAAGTATAGTTGATTTACAGTGTGTGAATTTTTGTACAGCAAAGTGATTCAGTTATACATATATATACATTCTTTTTTTTATAATTTTCCATTATGGTTTATCATAGGTTACTGAATATAGTTAACCTGTGCTATACAGTAGGACCTCGTTGTTTATCCATTCCATATATAAAAGCTTACATCTGCTAACCCTGACCTCCCACTCCATCCCTCCCTCAGCCCCCTCTCCCTTGGCAATCACAAGTCTGTTCTCTATGTCTGTGAGTCTGTTTCTGTTTAGTAGATGGGTTCATTCGTGTCATATTTTAGATTCCACATAAAAGTGATATCATATGGTATGTCTTCCTATTTCTGGCTTACTTCACTTAGTATGATAATCTCTAGTTGCATCCATGTTGCTGCAAATGGCATTATTTTGTTCTTTTTTATGGCCGAGTAATATCCATTGTATATATGTACCACATCTTCTTTATCCATTCATTTGTCGATGGACATTTAGGTTGTTTCCATGTCTTGGCTGTTGTGAATAGTGCTGCTGTGAACATAGGGGTACATATATCTTTTTCAATTAGAATTTTGTCTGGATATATGCCCAGGAGTGGGATTGCTGGGGCATATGGTAATTCTATTTTTAGTTTTCTGAGGAACCTCCATTATGTTTACCATAAGTAGCTGTACCAACTTACACTCCCACCAACAATGTAGGAGGGTTCCCTTTTCTCCACATCCTATCCAGCATTTGTTATTTGTAGAGTTTTTAGTGATGGCCATGCTGACAGGTGTGAGGTGGTACCTCATTGTAGTTTTGACTTGCATTTCTCTAATAATTAGCAATGTTGAGCATCTTTTCATGTGCCTGTTGGACATTTGTATTTCTTCTTTGGAGAAGTGTCTATTTAGGTTTTCTGCCCTTTCTTCGATTGGGTTGTTTGTTTTTTTGTTGTTGAATTGTATGAGCTATTTGTATATTTTGGAAATTAAGCCCTTGTTGGTCACATCATTTGCAAATATTTTCTCCCATTCCATAGGTTGTCTTTTTGTTTGTTTATTTATGGTTTCCTTTGCTGTACAAAAGCTTGTCAGTTTGATTAGGTCCCATTTGTTTATTTTTGTTTTTATTTCTATTGCCTTAGGAGACTGAGCTAAGAAGACATTGGTACAATTTATGTCAGAGGATGTTTTGCCTGTGATCTCTTCTAGGAGTTTTTTGGTGTCATGTCTTAGGTTTAAGCCTTTAAGCCATTTTGAGTTTATTTTTGTGTATGGTGAGAGGGTGTGTTCTAACTTCATCGATTTACATGCAGCTGTCCATCTTTCCTAATACCATTTGTTGAAGAGACTGTCTTTCCCATTGTATATCCTTGCCTCCTTTGGCAAAGATTAATTGACCGTAGGTGTGTGAGTTTACTTCTGGGCTCTCTATTCTGTTCCATTGATCCATATGTCTATTTTTGTGCCAATACCATGCTGTTTAGATTACTGTAGCTTTGTAATATTGTCTGAAGCCTGGGAGGGTTATGCCTCCTGCTTTGTTCTTTTTCTTCAGAATTGCTTTGGCAATTCTGGGTCTTCTGTGGTTCCATATAAATTTTAGGACTCTTCTAGTTCTGTGAAAAAAGCCATAAGTAATTTGATAGGGATTACATTAAATCTGTAGATTGCTTTGGGTAGTATGGCCATTTTAACAATATTAATTCTTCCAATCCAAGAACATGAGCTATCTTTCCATTTCTTTGAACCATTAGTAAATTTCCTTTATTAATGTTTTATAGTTCTTAGTGTACAAGTCTTTCACCTCCTTGGAATAAAATATTCCTAAGTATTTTATTTTGGGGGGTGTGATTTTGAAAGGTTTTTTTTTTTTTTACATATCCCTTTCTGATATTTCATTGTTAGTGTAAAGAAATGCAAAAGATTTCTGTATGTTAATCTTGTATCCTTCTACCTTGCTGAATTCATTGATCAGTTCTAGTAGTTTTTGTGTGGAGTCTTTAGGGCTTTCTATATAGAGTATCATGTTATCTGCATATAATGACAGTGTTACATCTTCCCTTCCAATTTGGATACCTTTTACTTTTTTCTTCTTGTCTGATTGCTGTCACTAGGACTTCCAATAGTATGTTGAATAGAAGTGGTGAGAGTGGGCATCCTTGTCTTGTTCCAGATTTTAGCAGGCACGCTTTTAAGCTTTTCACTGTTGAGTATTATGTTGGCTGTGGATTTGTCATAAATGGCTTTTATTATGTTGAGATATGTTCCCTCTATACTCACTTTGGTAAGAGTTTTTATCATGAGTGGATGTTGAATTTTGTCAAATGCTTTTCTCTGTGTCTATTGAGATGATCATGTGGTTTTTGTCTTTTGTTTATGTGGTATATCACGTTGATTGATTTGTGTATGTTGAACCATCCTTGTGAACTTGGGATGAATCCCACATGGTTATGGCGTATGATCTTTTTTATATGTTGTTGGATTTGGTTTGCTAATGTTTTGTTGAGAATTTTTGTATCTATATTCATCAAAGATATTGGCTTGTAATTTTCTTTTTTGGTGGTGTCTTTTCCTAGTTTTAGTATCAGGGAGATGGTGGCTTCATAGAATGTCTTTGGGAGTGTTCCCTCCTCTTCAACTTTTGGAAAAGTTTGAGAAGGATTGGTATAAGTTCTTCTTTGTATGTTTGGTAGAATTTGCCTGTGAAGCCATCTGGTCCTGGACTTTTGTTGGTAGGTCATTTTAAATTACAGATTCTATTTCACCTCTAGTGATCAGTCTGTTCAAATTATCTATTTCTTCTCGATTC
Source organism: Balaenoptera acutorostrata (assembly GCF_949987535.1). NCBI lineage: Eukaryota > Metazoa > Chordata > Mammalia > Artiodactyla > Balaenopteridae > Balaenoptera > Balaenoptera acutorostrata. The sequence goes on from NC_080072.1 coordinate 22,935,011, forward strand.
AATTTTGGTGGGCTGTATGTTTCTAGAAAATTATCCATTTCTTCTATGTTGCCAAATTTGTTGGCATATAATTGTGCATAGTATTCCCTTATGGCTTTTTGTATTTCTGTGGTATCAGTTTTTATGTCTCATTTTTCATTTCTTATTTTGTTTATTTGGGTTCTTTCTTCTTCTTGGTGAGCCTGGCCAGAGGTTTGTCAATCTTGTTTACCCTGTCAAAGAACCAGCTCTTGATTTTATTGATTTTTTTCGATTTTTTAAGTCTCTGTTTTATTTATTTCCTCTCTGATCTTTATTATTTCCTTCCTTCTGCTGACTTTAGGTATTGTTTGTTCATCTTTTTATAATTTTTTTAAGTGGTAGGTTAGGTTGGTTGAGATTTTTCTCTTTTTTTGAGGAAGGCCTGTATCATTATGAACTTCCCTCTAAGAGCTGCTTTTGCTGCATCCCATAGATTTTTGTATGGTTTTGTTTTCATTGTCATTTCTCTCAAGATATTTTTTAATTTCCTCTTTGATTTCTTTGTTGACCCTTTGTTTTTTAGAAGCATGTTGTTTAGTCTCCATGTAATCATTTCTTTCTCATTTCTTTTTCTGTGGTTGATTTCTAGTTTCACACTGTGTGGTCAGAAAAGATGCTTGAGATAATTTCTGTACTCTTAAATTTGTTGAGGCTTGTTTTGTGCCCCCCTCGTATGTGATCAACCCTAGATAATGTTCCATGTGCACTTGAAAACAATGTGTATTCTGGTTTTGGTTTTTTTCTTCCTTTTTGGATGTAATGTTCTGAAAAAAATAGCAATTAAGTCTAACTGTTCTATTAGGATCTCTATTGTCTTACTGATTTTCTGTCCAGAAGATCTGTCCATTGATGTGAGTGGGGTGTTAAAGTCTCCTACTATTATTGTATTCCTGTCAATTTCTCCCTTTTTGTCTGTTAGTATTGGTTTTATGTATTTGGGAGCTCCTATATTAGGTGCATATATGTTGATGAGTGTAAAATCCTCCTCTTATATTGATCCTTTTATCATTATATAGTGTCCTTCTTTATCTTTATGGCCTTTGTTTTAAAGTCTATTTTGTCTGACATGACTATTGCAGCCCTTGCTTTCTTGTCATTTTCATTTGCACGAAATATCTTTTTCCATCCCCTCACTTTCAACCTATGTGTGTCCTTTGCCCTAAAGTGGGCCTCTTGTAGGCAGCATATTGTAGGCTCTTGTTTTTTAATCCAGTCTGTCACTCTGTGCCTTTTGATTGGAGCATTTAGTCCACTGACATTTAAGGTAATTTTTTTTTTTTTTTGATAGGTAAGAAGTAGATTATTTAGGGAGAAACACACTCCACAGACAGAGTGTGGGCCATCTCAGAAGGCAAGAGCGGCACCAGGGTATGGGGTTGTTAGTTTTTATAGGGGTGGGTAATTTCATAGGCTAATGAGTGGGAAGAGTATTCCAGCTATTTTGGAGAAGGGGTGGGGATTTCCAGGAACTGGGCCACTGCCCATTTTTTGACCTTTATGGTCAGACTTGGAACAGTCATGGCACCTGTGGGTGTGTCCTTTAGCTTGCTGAGGTGTTACAGTGAGCGTATACTGAGGCTCAAGGTCTAGTGGAAGTTGACTCGTCTGCCATCTTGGACCTATTTGGTTCTAAACAGTTTATGTCTTGTCCTATGTCATTCGTTTAAAGGTTGTGCCCTGCCCCCCTTCCCTCCTGTTTCATGAAAGATATGTATTTATTGCCATTTTAACCTTGTTTTCCCATTGATTTTATAGTTCTTCTTTGTCCCTTTCTTTTTCTTTTTTCCTTTTGTGGTTTGATGATTTTCTCTTGTATTACAGTTATGTCCTCTTCTTTTTGGTTTTTGTCAATCTATTGTATGTTTTTGATATGTAGTTATCCTGTTTTTCAAGTATGTTAACCCCATCCTATATCTACTTGCCTTAGACTGGTAGTCATACAGGCTCATACACATTCTAGGAAATGAAAAAAAATCTACATTTTGTTATTCTCCTCCCCCAGTTTTTATGATTTTGGTGTCCTTTTTACATCTTCATGTTCATTCTTTTGCTGTTCATTGTGGTTATCACTTTCACAGAAATTTGATTTGTACTGCCTTATTTAGGTGATTTGCTTTACCATTGTGATTTTCTCTTTCCTATATATTCTTCTTTTCTATTTAGAGAAGACCCTTCACTATTGCCTTTAGGACAGGTTTTGTATTGCTGTATTCTTTTAGTTTTTGCTTGTCTGAGAAATTCTTCCTCTCTCCTTATATTATTGTAAATGATAATCTTGCTGGGTAGAGTATCCTAGGCTGAAGATTTTTCCCTTTCAGGACTTGAATATATCTTACCACTCCATTCTGGCCTGCAACGTTTCTGTAGAGAAATCAGCTGATAGCCATATGGGGGTCCCCTTGTAATTAACTCTTTCTCTTTTTTCTCTTGCTGCCTTTAGAATCCTCTCTTTAACGTCTGCTATTTTTATTATAATATTTCTTGGTGTAGGTCTGTTTGGGTTTACATTGTCTGGGACCCTCTGTGCTTCCTGTACCTTGATATGTTTCCTTTTTTAGGTTTGGGAAGTTTTAAGCCATAATTTCTTCAAATGCATTTTTGATACCCTTTTCTCTTTCTTCCCCTTTGGGAATCCCTATTATGTGTAGATTGGCATGCTTTTTATTACCCCATAGGTCTCTCATATTGCTTTCATTTTTTTTTTTTTTTAATTTGCCTTTCTGTCTGCTGTCCTGATTGAGTGAAGTCCATCATTCTATCTTCCAGGTCACTTGTTCGTTCTGTGATATTTATTCTGCTAGTCATTGCCTTTAGTTCAGTTTTCATCTTGGCAAATGAGTTTTCTAATTTTTCTTGGTTCCTCTTTACAGTTTCTAGTTCCTTTTTACAGTACTCTGCAGTTCTGCTGACAGCCTTTCATAATTCATTCAATATTTTCATTATCTCCTTTTTGAAATTGGTGTCTGTTAGACTGCAGAGGTCTGTTTCATTGTTTGTTCTTCAAGGGGAATTCTGTTGGTCTTTTAACTGGGAATGGTTCTTCTGCTTTTTCATTTTACTTATATTTCTCTTATTCCATGAGCTTAGGAGAAACAGTTATCTACTGTAGTCTTGGAGGTCTATTTATATGTGGGAGCATCCCTGTGTAGCTTATGTGGGCCTAATAGTTTTGGTGTGAAGGATCTTTTTAGTATGGATGCCTGTTGCCTCTTACCTCAGCATGTGCTGGCTGTTATCCCCTTGATAGAGGGTGTGCAGATGCAGTGGCTGGTCCTGGGGTTCTCGGCGGTGGTGGCAGCTCACATGTACCCCCAGAGCATGTGATGGGAGTCGTGGTGGCTCGAGACTGCTTCTGTAGTCTGGGGGGGTGGGGGGCAGAGACAGCAGCTTGCAACGGCTCCTGGGTGGCTCACAGTGGCTCCTGAAGCCCAGGGGGCAGGGGCGGTAGCTCGGGACCACTCCTGGAGCTTGTGTCAGTGGTATTCTGCAGGCTGAGAGCTCGCTGAGGGAAAAAGGCTGTAAAAGCGGGTCCCGCCCCTCCCCTCTCCTCGTGCACTGCTCACACAATGGAGCCTGGCCTCTAAGGTGGCCCAGGCTTCCTCTGCGTACACCCTCAGGCACAGCTGCACCAGATTCCAGCCCCTTCAGACTGTTTCCACGCAGCCCACACCAGTCTTCTCCCCGGGTCTGATCTCCAAAGCCTGAGCTTCTGCACCCAGCTCCCGCCTGCACCAGCAGACGTGTGTCTCAGGCTGGGGAGTGCAGAGCAGTGGCAATGACCTTCTGTGCAGGTCCTTCTCCATTCTAGCTGCTGCAAACCAGTTGCTGTATTCTCCACCGAGGCTCCCAAGCTCCCCCTCTGTCCCAGCTGTTCTCTCTGCTGGTGAGGGGACTTCCCAAGATGCAGGAACTTTTCCTCTTTCACAGCTTCCTCCCAGGGATGCAGGTCCTATCCTAATTCCTTTGTCCTGTTTCTTTTGTTTTTCTTTCTTTTTCCTTTTGTCCTACCCAGTTGCATGGAGATTTTCTTGCCCTTTCGGAGGTCTGAGGTCTTCTGCCAGCATTCAGTAGATATTCTATGAGAATTGTTCCACATGTAGATGTATTTTTGATGTATTTGTGGGAGGAGGTAAGCATCATGTCCTACTACTCTACCGTCTTGATCACTCCCCCCAAAACTTTAAAATTTTGTGTTCATGTTTGTGTCCATCATGGGTCAGTTGTATGTGAGCTATGGCTCAGCTTGAACATCTAAGACCAACACTGAAGGAATACCTCTTTCTTGTCTGGTTCATGCCAGTCTCATGGAATAGTTAAAATAGAGATGGCTGAACCATAGGATGGCTCCTAAGGCTTCTGCTGAGAGGTGGAACACACGACTTCCACTCATATTTCTCTGTACAAAGCAAGTCATGTGGCCAAATGTAACATCAGTGGGGAAGGAAATATAATTCTCCTTTTCAGGGAGGGGCTGGTAGGGAAGGACCTGGTAAGAAGAAAAAGTAAATATTTTTACTTTGAAGAAAATGACCTGCCATACCTCCCTGTGGAATGCTATCTTTTTTTAAAACTCATGCCCTTCCATAGCATATATATAATATATATTTATATATTTTCCATAGCATATATATGTATATATAATCACAGTAACTATCACATGGTTATAGATATTTACCTATCAGTTTTTCTCAAGGCTGTGTACTGTAGAATCCCTCTCATAGTTAACGCCTGGTAGAAGTTCCTATAATATTTTAAAATGGAATACTTTTGAGGAAACACTGCTGCTGGCCCAAAACTAGTTTGTAAAAAGATTTCTTTTCTCTTGAAAATTCATTCGAAATTTTTTCTTTTGAAATTTCATTGAAAATTCAAAATTTTATTTCATTTCTGTGCTGTTAAAGCACAGCTCCACAAAACTGTGTTTTTGTGTCGAGGCACTCATTTCACTCTCTAGGTAACATTACCGAGAGAGAGAGAACATTTCTCTTCTCTCAGTGTCTTTCTACTCTCACCTCTCATCTGTACTGTTGTTGGTAGTCCCAGAAAGGAATTTTGAACTGACTGGTACCATCATGTTTACTAAATGAATACTTACTAAACTTCTTCTATGTATCAGGCATTGTTTTAGGTACTGGGAATATAACATTTAACAAAAGAAAGATACTTGATTCATGAATTATAAATTCTAATAGAAGAATAGAGACCAACAATTTTTAAAAAGATAAAAATACAAGGTTTGTCAAATAGTGAACTGGTGAAGTGCAACAAATAAAGCAGATAGAGAGTGATATGGCAAGAGGATTGCAATTTTAAATAAGATGTTGAGGAAATGCTTCACTGATGTGAAGATATTTGAGCAAATACCTGAAGGAGGTGAGAGATAAAGCCCTGAGATTATACGGGGGAAAAAATCATTTCAAGCCAAGAGAACAGCAGGTACAAAGACCCTAAGGTATGAACCTACGTGCCCATTTGAAGAGTATGGGGGATTTCAGTGTGACTGACATGGAGTGATCAAGGAGAAATGTGGAACAAGAAGAAGTCAAGAGGTAGCACAGGGCCAGGTCATGTTGGGCTCAGTAAGCCATGTAAGGACTTTAGTTTATTCAGTGAATGATATAAGAAACCAAGAGGTGGGGGGTGGTTTGAGCTTAGAGATGAAATGAGCTGACTTACATTTTGCAAATATCATCCTGGTTGCTGGGTTGACTAGAGAAGAGAAACAGCAGAATCAGGACAGCCAGTTGGAGCTACTGTATTAATTCAGCTGAGAGATGGCGGTGGCTGAGACAAAAATGTTAGTGGTGAAGAAAGGAAGGGAGATACTCTGATTGTGGTTACTGATGGTAGACCCATGGGACTTGCTTTTAAAGTAAATATAGCGTATTTAGTTATTTCAAATGCTACTTCAAAGATTTTGGCCTGAGTAACTGGACAGCTGGCAGTGCCATTTCCTGGGATTGGTGGGGGAATTAGAAGAGTAGTTTCGAACATGTTAAGTATGAGAGGGCAATTAGATGGAGCCATCGACTCGGAATTTAATTATTCAAATCTAGAGTTGAGTTTAGGTGCTCAAACTGAAAACACTGATTTCAGAAATGAAAGCCAACAGATGTTATTTAAAGCCATAGGACCGTAGATGGAGCAATTCAACATTGAGAGCACAGAATTACGATGAGGATCTGGCGGTGGAGATCGAAAGCAGGGTCAATGAGGTAGAAGGAAAGAAGGGGATTAGAGCAGCCCTGAAGAAGGTGTGTGAAGGTTTGTCAAGGAGAAGAAGGGAGTGATCAACTGTGTCCAGTGCTGCCAATAGATCTGGGAATTGATCAGATAATTCGCTGGTTATATTGACAAGAGCCATTTCATTGGAATAGTAGTAGCAAAAGCCAAATTGAAGTAGGTTCAAGAGAGAGGAGGAGAGGATAGGACTTGGAAACAGTTATTATGTTCAACTCTGTGTTGTTTTGTTCTCAGCGAGCACAGGGAAGTGGAGTGGTAGCTCGAATACAGTATGTAGGCAAGGTACTTTGGGTTTTTATTTTTGTTTCAGTATTTATAAAAAATATATATTTTGGTAGCAGAAACTACAGCTTGTGTAGAAACTATACTTCTGTTTTCCAGTTGAAAGAGAAAATTGATCACACAAGGAACAGATTTATTATTGGATCTATGGCCTTGCATAGTTGAAAAAGGAAAGAAAAAAGTGTTCAAGTAAAGAGGCTGCCTTAGGAACACAGTCCACTTCTGGGAATGAGGGAAAGGTAAGAATTTTGGCTACAGATGCAGCATGGTACATAGATGTGATAGTGGGAGCAGAAAAATGGCTTTTTAATTTTTTTTTTTTTTTTTTAGTGAAGTACAAAGGCAAATCATAAGTTTAGAAGGAGGAGAATGTAGGAAAATTTGGAGGTTTGAGGACAGAGGAGAAAGAATAAAATAGTTATCTAGAATAATGGAGGAGTGAATGAAGCAGGGAAATACAACAGAATTACATGGCTACACTAAGGGAAAATTTGTGGTTAGTGTCATAAATTTACAATGAAACCTGTCAGTACGTGTGTGGGTTTTTCCTCTGCAATGATCAGCCGCTTGATTGATATAACAATCAGCCACTTGATTGATGCAACAATCAGGTACATGTAAGTAGGGATTTTCATTAGCGTTGGAATCTTTCAGGTTAAATGGGATGAAAGGTGAAAGGGACAAGGGTGTGATGATGATGTTGGAGGATGGATGTAAACCGGTTTAAAAATAAGAGTGTTATGGAAGGAAAAGTGAAAAGTAGAGAGCAGTAATAGATTGTAAGTCCTGATTCAGTTAAAGAAATGTTGGAATTAAGGTTCTTGAAGGAGTGAAGTGGGAGAGACAGGATGTGGTGGTCTGAGATGAGGTGGTTGAAATTGAGATTGAAATTAAGATTGTAGAGGAACTGAGGTTGTCAATGATAAGCCTAGTTTATAGCCACAGAAATGAATAGCGAAGGTGGGGGGTGGCACAAGATAATCAGGAGAAAGAAAATTAAAGATCTGGTAAGCTGTGGTATTGGAAGGGTCATCTACATGGATATTGAAGTCACCCGAATTAATACTGGAATAGTACTGGAGAGAGTGACCGTTAGCCTGGAATGAAAATCCGTAAAGAATGAAGTTGAGTAATCCAAAGGTCTAAAGGTGACTGTAGTGAGTAAGGTGGTTGTTAGAAACCTCTGAGAACATAAGATTATGAGATTAAAAACTAGAGGGTTTGGGGAGGAGGGAGAGTCTGAAAACAGCAATGAAGATCCAAAGGACACTTACCCTGATTCCAGGAGTAAGGAGTTTTGCAGACCAATAGTCACATCTTAAGAGAGCTGCAAGGGAAACAGTATCCTTAGGAGAGAGAGTCCCATGAGAGGAAGAAGGTGCAGGAAACAGACAAGAGCTTGATGATACAAAGGATTTTGCTATGGGTGATAACAGGAAATGTATGGAACAATATGAAAATCTGGGGGTGTGGGATGACATGGGCATCTTAGACTGCTGTAGACCGGGATGAAGGGCAGGCTGGTAGTCGTTCTCACATCATCAGGGCAGATGGTGGTGATGAGGCTGTAAGTGCCAGAGAGGACAGAAGGGTGAGCACATCTGGGAATACGCAGAGCTCTGGAGCTCTTAAATTCACAAGACATGAACTTTACATACTAGTACTTGTATGTGATGAACTTATATCTCCAGGTTATTTGTAGAGAAACAGTCAGTTGCATTTTTAGTATTTTCTTCCTTCTGTCTTTCAAAAAATATATTTCCGCTTGACAATCTGGCACTAAGATTTTTATATCTGACTCTAGAACATTTTTCCTCTCATACTCATGTTTCCACTTTCTTATAAAAATGTATTTCATCATTTCACACCATGACCAATTTTTGGAATACAAAGAACAGCAATAACTGGTTAGACAGTAGCTACAAAAATTTTTCCTTTGTAAAAATTTTTCAGTTTTATTGTTTTTTTTTTCTTAAATCAGTGGAGTGTGGTGGCTCAAAGTGTATGCTTGGGGTAAAGACAGGCCTGATTTGAATCCAGGCTGGGACATGTACCATCTCTGTGACCTTGAATGAGCTTGCTTTGGTTCTCTAATCTGTATAATGGGGACATTGGGAATGCTGAATGAGGCAATGATTATAAAGCACTGAGACAGTGCTTGGTACATATTAAGCATAATAACTATCTTACACATACATACAGCTAAAATTTAGCATTATTTTTACCATGACTACTAATTGTATAGTACTTTGAACAGTGATGAACTAGTAAAAGCAAATTTTCCTTGAAAATTAAGAGTTGTCAGAATTGCTGTTAATTTAGTACACCTGTAATGAAGTGTATATTTTCCAAAATTTCAAGAGTGTAGGTCACCACAGGATAGAGGATCTTGTTCTATTTCTGCACCAAGTAAGTGGCACAATTTTGGGAACAAAATTAAAATTTAGTCCTTCCCTTAGTAGGCATGTAAAATATATTTTAAAACTTTATTGAAATGTATTTTCCTTTCAGTATCATAAACTTTAAAAATATCTAGAAAGCAGCATTTTTGTTGAATTTCTGAAAGCACAAATATAGTAAAATAGAATGTCTTGGGAAATAAATGTAAAGGAAGAAGAATTGTTCTACTAGTCAAATGCAAAAACTGCCTAGTATTTATAGGCACATTTTCTATAAAATACATTAAAAATAACAAAAAATAGTTTTAGCTTGCACATTTCTTCTTTTACTTAGAGCTTTAAAGCTCTCTTAAATACTTTCATTCTTTTTTTAACTTCCAGCCACATTGCCAATTTGGCTGCCACCCCTCCACTATTGTTCCTTTAGACATGCCGCTGTCATTAGACATATTTTATTAAATGACACAAAGGTTTGGTCTTTTGTGAAATGATGATAATTAGCTGGGCTTCAAAGACAGGTAGAAACCTTCCACATGAAAATGATCCTCACCTCACTGAATAATATGCTTTTTAATTAATGTTCTATTAACTGGCTGACCATACCTCCTAAGCTAATGAACAGAGCTGAATGTAATTCAACATTTATTAAGTAGCCTGCATCCCTGTTAAACCTCTGGCCCGTCTCCCCTTCACATAGGCCAGGGTAGGAATGGGAGAGGGAAGAACAGAAAGCCAGTTACCTCCGTCATCCACCTCTCATTTCCCTCAAATGGCACTTATTTTAGTTAACAGAGTTAAGATAGATAGTGCAGTAAAAAGTCAGCTTATTGAATTTTTAAAACACAACATCCAGAGACTGATTGTTCATTATAATGGCACTTATTAAATTCTCTTAACTACTTCACTTTTGGTAGCAAAGGCTCAGCAGAAGACAATCAGGTGCAGCCCCAGTGAACCAAGGAGCAGCTCTTCATATCAGAGATGGAAAGTCAGGTCAGGAAATCAACCTGATAAGACTTTGCCCGTTAAGTTTCCTATTAAGATACTTTTGGGTTTTTTTCATGACGTTGTTTTAAAACAGAAAGTCTCCTTATTTTTCACTTTTCTGATTCAGATTTATTCGGAAATAGTTATTGTACCTTGTAGTATAGATAACAGAGGAGACGTGTTTGAAGCACTACACTGTTATGAATAAAAGATTTTATTCATCTATTTGGAACCAGATGCATCTTTTCCTCAAATACTAGTGTTTCTATTCTGGTACAAACCTTCATTTTCTGTTTCTTCGTTCTCTCTTTTCTGTTTTAGGGGAGGGCTGCTGAAAGTGTCAAATACATTGGGTTGGCCAAAAGGTTTATTCGAGTTTTTCCATGACATATTATGGAAAATCCCAAACGAACTTTTTGGCCAACCCAATACTTACAGGTAACTACAGAGTTCCACATCATTTTGCCTATCACACATTGATAATATGATTGCACTAGTAACGATGGAATTCAAAATCATACATTCTGAAATTTCTCTTTTTCTAGAGTTCTGAGTATAACTCTATGTCTTAAATATTGCTATGAAAACTGACCTACCATTTGATTAGATGAATTTTGCCAGTTTTCACTGATGAGGATCTGAATATAAGGAGGGGCTTCCCTGGTGGCGCAGTGGTTGAGAATCTGCCTGCCAATGTAGGGGACACGGGTTCGAGCCCTGGTCTGGGAAAATCCCACATGCTGCGGAGCAGCTGGGCCCATGAGCCACAACTACTGAGCCTGCACGTCTGGAGCCTGTGCTCCGCAACAAGAGAGGCCGTGATAGTGAAAGGCCTGCGCACCGCGATGAAGAGTGGCCCCCGCTTGCCGCAACTAGAGAAAGCCCTCACACAGAAACGAAGACCCAACACAGCCATAAATGAATATAAGGAGACACAGAATAGTATATCTTATTTTAAGCCTCTTCAGAATCAATAAATTAAGTTTTAGTTGATTCATTTTCACAAATTAAGTCATTGCATTCTTGAGAATATGGCTTTATATTTATGACGGATCTGATTTCTGAAAAAGCTTTAAATTATGAAAGAAGGTTTTACATAAACTTTGTCTGTTTAAAAGAAGAATATGCATGTGAAATGACAGCTCAAGTGCTGTTGGAAGACATAACGAATCAGACAAAAGTTCCAACCTAATATTTATCTGGATAACCCCCTCTGTTCTGTCCTATACCCATTTCTTCATAAGTCAACCAGTGTTCACTGGATTTAGTTATAAGCCATTCTTAAGTCCTTTCCCTTTAAATGTTAAGAATTAGCTGAGTAAAAGAAAGCTCAGGAACCGTGTGAAATGGAGGAGGTGGCTGTAAGACCTGTGTGCAGAAGGTGGGAAGCTCAGTTAACAGGGTCAGAATTAGTACATACATTTGACTGACTCTGCAAACTCAATCAAATGGACTGGAGCCAAAAATACCAACTGGAGAGAATGGTTTTGGGTACCATTTATATGCTGACAACTCCCAACTTTGTCTCTAGACTAGGTTTTTCTACTGAGCCTCTCATGTTTCCAATACCTGCTGGATATGTCCACTTCTGTGTCCCACAGATATTTTATCTCAACATATCCAGAAGTAAAATATGAACTGTAGCCCCCTTAAAGCAAAGTCTTTCTTCCAATTTCTCCTACTTCAGTAACGATACTAAATCTATTCAGTTGCTCAAAAAGACAGATATTTTTACAACTCCTAAGTACCTCACCAATCACAAACTTTTATAAAATTTGATACAAAATAGATATCTCAAATCAAGACGGTTCTGTCCACTGCCGCCACTTTAGTCTAAGCCATCATCATCTCTAGTCTGGACTGCTGCTCCAAATCCAGACAGTAGAAACTGAGTGAGAAATGCCAGTTAGATAAGAATTGCAATTGTATGTTGTAAGCCACCCTCTTCTCCAAATGCAAAGATAGAGAAATGATTAATAAATATGAAAGAATGTAAAAGATGGGGACAAAAACATCATAAACATTTATATGCATCAAAAGGCAAAAGAAACCAAGTGTGAGCAAAGCTTACACCGTGTACATACTGGCCTCTACGTTCAGAATCAGGTGGAGGACACTGGGAGTTTGGTCCATGGGGCAGCAGAAACTAAGTAATCCACGTGAGATAGCCAGAGGTAAGCTCAGTGTTTGAAACCAGGGACTGTAACAGGACTCTCACTCACGTGAAAGAAGAGCCACAGAAGCCAATGCAGACCACTTCCCAGGGCTATAGACGGCTTAGGTAGCGTGCTGGGATTTCTGTAGCCACTAGAAATATGAATCCAAAATAAAGCTAGAAATAAGAAAAAAAAACAGGATAAATAAAAATCATGAACTAATATGTCAGATATGTCAAATTACATGAAATGAAAATGGACTTAATGCTATAGTTAAAAGATAAAGTATGTAAGAATGGATTTTTAAAGATAAATATGTGAACCACTTTCTGTCAATATGAGTTATAGCTAGGAATACAAGTGAACTTCCCAATGTGAACCTGATGAAGATATTTACAAACAACTATAGCAGACATCACATTTAATGGTAAAGTATTACCTTCCTCCAGATGTCAATAACACACAAGGGTGTTTGCCATCCACATTTCAACATTAACTTTAGCTACAGCAGTGATTCACGAAAGCACAAAACAACAAAATAAAAGCCATAAGGATTGGAAAGGAAGACCTAAAACTTCTACCATTACAGATGACATGAACATGTACATAGAAAAATAAAACAAAAACAAAATATCTAGAGAAAACCTATTGGAACCAACAAATTTAGCAAGCTTATTGAATATAAGGTCAATAGGCAAATATCCATTTTGTTTCCATATACTAGCTATAAGTAATTAGATAATTTAAACTGCTCTATGAGACAATTGAGATATCACAGGTAATATCAAATTCCTAGGGAAAAATTAATTAAAAGCAAGGCATCATCACAAAACAACAAAACATTATAAAACCAATTTTTAAAGATGGAAATAAATGAAGCAATGTACAATATTCATGAATTAAAAGACTAAATACATTATATTTAATGTATTTATATGAAAATGCAAAGGCCCATAAATAGTCAAGATAATACTGAAGTAGAAGAACAAACGGGAGAACATGCATTACCAGGTAACAGTACGTATTATTATAAATTAAAAGAATTAAAACGGTGTGATATTGATGCAAGAAGAGACAAAACAGGCCAACAAAACAAATTATAGAGATCCCAGAAACAGACCTATTTATCTGTAAGTAAAAATAAGAAGAAATTATATATCTGTGGTGGAATACCCTTGATCAATGGAAATATATGGAAAACTATATATACACACACACACACACACACACACATATATATATATATATATATATATATATATTCCCCCCCCACAGGAGAAAGACGACTTTTATTCTTTCAAGAAAATGTACCAACAGGTTTTAGGAAGGAGCATGCTGGCCACATCCCTGTCCTGAGCAGGGGTCTGAGATGAGACCAGGCCTGACCAGGGCTTGGGAGAAGCTAATGGGGCTCCCTGTGGCACTGGGGGGAGGGCCGGGCCAGCTCAGAGGTGGCACTTTGTTCTGTTAGCATCAGGAACTGCCCGCAGCTGCAGCCGGACTCGGAGACAGGACAGCGGGAGGCCCTGCTCTGTCTCCACCTGAGCAGTCTGGGGAGGGGCTGGCGGCAGAAGGGTCCCTGCACGCGGTCATCTTTGTGTGATTCTCAAATTCACAGCCTAGACTCGGTCCCCCAGCCCCCTGTCAACATGAAAATGGGCTCGTGACTGCCAAGACCCTAAGACAAGATGAGGGTCCGAGATGTGTGGCTGGGCTTCAGGCGGCCCAGGAGCTGCCGGGCTTTCTCCTGCATGAAGAGCTGGTCCCTGGTCCCCCTGCAGGCCACCGTCTTCTAGGCGCTGGTCATGGGGGCAGGAGTTGATCAATGGAAATATATGGACAACTATACATAAAATATTGATCAAAAGAAGCAATACATAAAAAAGAATATATCAAGTATGACACTTTACATAATATACAACACAAGTTTTAAAAATTATGTAGGGGTACATACAGATATTTTAAGTATATATACATTTTTTTTCAAAAGCAGGGATATAATTACCACAACAGCCAGTGGTACCTCTATAAAGGATGGAGAGCATTGTGATCAAAGAGAGGTATATTGTCTTGAAAAGGACACAAAAATTATTGAACATAAAGGGAAAGATAAACATTTGCTTTAAAACTAATTTTTCTATTAATAGTAAAAAGGCAGTGGGACAAGGTATTGAGACACTTATAACTGAAAACAATTTATTTATAAAGTACTCTCACAAATCAATTACAAAAGTACAGACAACCCAATTTAAAAAGGTCAAAAGACTTGAACAGGAATTTGATAAAACAGAATTTGCAAATGGCTTTAAAATATAGGAAAAGATGCTCAGCTTCATTAGTCATCAGTGAAAGGAAATTAAATCCAAAATGAGATTAATATATACACGAAACAATTTGACTAAAAATAAAAACTCTGCTCATACTAAGTGTTGGTGAGAATGTAGGTCAACTGGAATTTTCATACATTCCAGATGGGCAAATAGCTGAAACTATTACTTTGGAAAACTATCATTTTCCACTAGTGTTGAACATAAACAAACCTTATGATCAAGCAATTCCACTGCTAGGTGTATAAACTTCAGACGTGTGACACATATACACCAAGAGTCATGTAGAATAATCATACTACTATTAATTGTAATAGCACCAAACTATAAACAATATAAATGTCCTGTAATTATTAATAGAAAAGTAAATTGTAGGTATAGAACATGATACAGCAAGAACAATGAATGATCTATAGCTACATGCAGCATCAAAGATGGATCTTATAAAAATAATGAACAAAAGAAAACATGAAAGAATACATATCAATACGCAGTAAGATAAAATTTTAAAGGGTAAAATCTATCATATTTAAAGATAAACGCTTAGGTAGCAACAAATAAAAATAATGCAATAAAACGATAAATGAAGATAGCATTTAGCTTTGGAGAAAATGGAGGAGACATTGGTTGTGCAGGGATGGGAGGACTTCTAAGGGACCTCTGCTCAATACTCTAATAACCTAAATGGGAAAAGAATTTGAAAAAGAATAGATAACGTGTATATGTATAACTGAATCACTTTGCTGTACACCTGAAACTAACACATTTTTAATCAATTATACTCCAGTATAAAATTAAAATTTTTTAAAAATCTCCATGTTACTGTTTCTTATCCTTGGTATTGTTTGTACAGGTATTACCACGATAAATCATTAAGTTCTTCATTTCACACAATTCTATAAATATATACTATATTTCAAATTTAACAATATAAAGGTTCAATATCCCCTTCTTGGAAAGATCTAATTGGAACAGACCAAGCCCCATATTCACACTCTAGTGGCCAAAATGAAGGGTGAGAATTTTCTAACCCTTGCTGACACGATGGCAATTTGTTATCATTACAAAGGGTCTTTTGAGATGCTAGGTCACTGGTAATGATATGGGTCACAAACATCATTTTTTAAAATGTAATAGACAAAAATAGGATACAATATATATTATAAAGGTGAGTTTGTTTCATGAACATGTTTAATTTTTTATATGTATGTGTGTATATAGATTTATCTGCTTAGTAACAAGGGAATATATATTTCTCAACATAGTATGGGTAAAATTTTTGATCAACATTGCTCATATTGGGTGAGGAGCAAACTACCAATTGAGCTACCAACTGGGCTCACTTTCCTTTTGGGAACTAACTTTTAATTCATTTCCTTGAGATGTAGAAACTAAACCATTTGTTTTCCTGGCAATAAATTTTATAAGAAATACATATCATATTATTTTAATTTGAAACTCTTTAGGAATATTCTAAGATGGGAAAAATAAATAGTACTGGGTGGAAGAACGTGAAATTTGGAGGATGTTTTCTTATTAATAAGTATCCTTTCTATAACTCTCCAAGCTTGAAATTTTTCAAAAGCCGTATGGATGGGAGTGAACAGTTTTAACATGTAAAAGTGGGCAAGAATCTCAAGGATGATGTAGATATAGCTTATAGCAGTATTTCTGGCAATTAATATAAAATCAGCAAAAGCATGGAAGTTTGAAAATAATGAGTACACAAGTTATCAGAAATTATCACTTCCAACATGAATTCTGGGCTAAAGGTTCACTGAGTTTTGAAACATTCTACATGACATTGAATTCTGGAGCTGGGTTGTGGAGAAAAAAAAAAGAATCAAAGGTAACTTGTTTCACTGGTAATGATTTTTGGATGGCTCATAAAATTACAGAGCATGTAAGATCTTTTTAGTGCTTTTTTTTTTAAATTTTATTTATTTATTTTTATTTATGGTTGTGTTGGGTCTTCGTTTCTGTGCGAGGGCATTCTCTAGTTCTGGCGAGCGGGGGCCACTCTTCATCGCGGTGCGCGGGCCTTTCACTATCGCGGCCCCTCCCGTTGCGGAGCACCGGCTCCAGACGCGCAGGCTCAGTAGTTGTGGCTCACGGGCCCAGCCGCTCCGCGGCATGTGGGATCTTCCCAGACCAGGGCTCGAACCCGTGTGCCCTGCATTGGCAGGCAGATTCTCAACCACTGCGCCACCAGGGAAGCCCTATTTAGTGCTTTTTGATGGCTGGAAATCATGACAGTAACTGGAAGGAAACATAGTCTGAAGGCTGGAAACTTTTCCTAACCTGTCAGCTACTCAAATAAAAGAGAACTGAGTAAAAGGTACTCTTTTACTGATTCTCATTTAAGTAGTGAATTCTTTTCCTTAGAGGCTAAACTACCTTCACTTTTAAACAGAGGGGACTCCCCACTTCTTATATTTATAGGGAGAGTTACCTCCTATGCCAGGTCCACATGAGAATGTTGCCAAAAATGGCACAGTCATATTCAAGAGACCATCAGGAAGCAGAAGGGAGTGGAGTCTTTCCAGAATTTTCATTATGGCAGTCAGTCACTCACAAGTGAATGCCCAAAGTGGTTGTGTTTAATAGCATGGATTAAAGACCAGACTGCACAGTTTGTGAGCTCTGTGCAGTTGCACAAAACACCACCCAAACTCACTGAGCCTAAGCCTCACAAATTTGATACCTACCAATGAAAGATAATACAAATGACAATTTCTTGTCAAACTCAGTAGAGGATCATGCTTTGTTTATTTTTCCTTCCTTTTAAAAAATGTGCTAAACAGGAGCATTGTGCCCAAATATTTACTCAGTTGTTCACAATTACAAACACTTTCATATACACTGTATCTTTAGATTTAGTCTCAAAAAATGCTGGCTAGAAAGTAAGGCAAATATTTTTGTATACATTGTATGAAAGAAGAGATAAGGAATTTTTAAAATGCAAAAAGACCTCAAAAAAAACCCCCAAAAAAACCTTGGGCATGTACAAGAGAGAGTAGATTGCGAATATGTGTTTATGTCTACCCTTGTTAAATCCTTATAAAATGAAAAGAAAGATAAAAAATAATAAATCAGTCAATCTACAGTGGTATTAAAAATGAGAGGGGTTCCCTGGTGGCGCAGTGGTTGAGAGTTTGCCTGCCAATGCAGGGGACACGGGTTCGAGCCCTGGTCTGGGAAGATCCCACATGCCGCGGAGCAACTAGGCCCGTGAGCCACAACTACTGAGCCTGCGCGTCTGGAGCCTGTGCCCCGCAACGAGAGAGGCCGCGACAGTGAAAGGCCCGCGCACCGCGATGAAGAGTGGCCCCCGCTTGCTGCAACTGGAGAAAGCCCTCGCACAGAAACGAAGACCCAACACAGCCAAAAAATAATTAATTAATTAATTAATTTTTTTAAAAAAAGAGAGCAGACTTCAGCAATCAAAAGATTTCAGATTACTCCTAGAGGAAATAAAGTATATAGTGAAGGAATTATACAGCCTACAACACAAAGGAGAACTTTTCAATGGACTTGGGAGCCATTTATCCTGGTGATAGCAAATGAGTCTCTAACCTCAAAGCTATCAAGCTTCCAGAGTAGGAATGGAGATTGGGTAGAAATCAAAAGGAATAATTGAATAATAATTATTAAATAATATATTTACAAAATTATTTTTATTAATTATTATTTAATGTTTAATTAGTATTAAATAATATATTTAAATAATATAATAATAATAATTATTATTCCTTTACTCAATTATTCCAATTATTATTATTATTATCGTCTTACAGGATCACTGCTTAAATAACCCTCCTACTACTTCTGAAATTTTGAGTAGGCAGCAGAGTGTTTATCCTCAGGCCAAAACATGAGAAATACTCCCTAAAGAAATGGAGAAAAGCTGCCTTGGAAGAACTAAACTGCTGATGTGGATCTTGTCACAGAATAATGCTCTCCTTAATTATACTGTGAGTGTCATTTAGAAGTAGTCTTATTGCCAAATTCTCAGATACCATCAAGGAATTGCAGCCATCACACTCAAGAGACCCATTGGACAAACAGGTATGAACCAGCAGTAAGCCCCAACAAACACATTAAGTATGCTGTTGTTTTCAATGTGAGCCTGACTTTTAAAAATAAAAATGAAACAAAAAAGGATAAAGATGAAAAAAAAGAGCCACTGAGCATAAAAGATCTAATAATTTGGAGATTGTAAAGGAACATAAAATTTGTATTTTAAGGAAGTTTAAAAGAGGTGGAATACATCTTATGTAAGTAAGTAGCTTATGGAATTCTACTTCTGGAAACAAAGGAATAATTGGTGGGGATTTGCTCTCTCACCATGAATAACTAGGACACTGAATAAAATATACAAAATGACAATGTTCAGTCTTTGGACATAAGGCAGAGCAGAACCGTGATCCCTGTAAGAACAAATCCAATGGAGAGTTCAGATTGCCTGAGCTTTCTACCTGAAGACAGTTTCTTGACGAAGGCACAGGCAGGCTGTACCAAGCAAAGGATGGTGGTCTCACTAAGTTGAGGAGAAACAGCCCAAAGTTCAGGATGGATAGATGGCTAGAATTTGAAGAACAGGGTAGCAGAGGAAATGGAGATACATAAATAACTCAAAAAATCTGTACAAGAGTCACACTGAATCTTTATCTGAATACTTACTGTACATTTGCAGGGAGAAACTCTACAAGGCAAGACCAGAAAGCACAGACAGAAGTTGTAATCCAGTGTGGCTGGCATTAAGATACATAATATACATCTGTATCTATAGATAGATATAGCTATACATTCAAAATCTATATTCAGTATCATTGTTCAATATCTATATATAATGTTGCCCTATGCTAGCTGCTTTATATATGGGTGTGTGCATATATGTAGAGTTCTCTAAGCAATCCTGTTACACATTTAGAATTCCAGGTTTGAATTTACTTTTCAGGACTTGATTCAGTGTTGCCAATTTAACTTAATGAAGAATACAAAAAATGCAATAGATACCATCAAATACTCAGATACCTGACGCTACAGAGAGAAAACATTCCTATGGTTTATGGCATATTTCATTTTTCTCCCAGTTGGTTTTAGACTGTGTAACTAGAGTCGTGACTATAGATTTGGTAATCACTGAAACAGATAAATTCCAGGGGAGCTTGTTTTGTGTCAGTGCTTTTAGGGTTTTTTTTTTTTTTTTCCTTCCTATTTTATAGTTGGGCATTTTCCCTTGAGCCATATTACAGCCATTGATGGTATCCATGGGGCTCTTAGTGTTACAGTCACATAAGAATGAGAAATCAAGCAGAAGAGTGGGAAGTAGGAACACATAAGCTGTTATTTAACTCTTCCATTGTTCAATTTCAAGAGAGCATTTTCTGAGTAAATAACATGTTGTCTTTTGCTTCCATTACTATACATTTGAGAATGACTGATGACTTAACAAGTCGGTTTGTGTTCAGCAGCCCACAGAGTGAAATGCACTGTGTTCTGCAGTGAATGGTCTAGGGGTGTAGAATTCATCTAGCTTGACAATAGGTTGTCCTATAAGTTTTCTCCATGGCACTTCTTGTCTAACTTCTTATCTCTAAACCCCTTTATATCTTGTTTGCCCCATGCATGGTCAGCCATTCTGCATGTTTCCTAAGGCGGCTGTAACAAAGAACCACTAACTGGGAAAGCTAAAAACAACAAAAGTTAATATCTCACAGTTCTGGAGGCTAGAAATTGAGAACAAGGTGTCATCAGGGCTGTGTTTCCTCTGAAAGTTCTAGGGTGGCCGCTGTTCTATGCTTTTCTCTTAGGTTCTGGTATTACCAGCAATCCATGACACTCCTTGACTTCTGGATGCCTCGCTCCAGTCTCTGTCTCCATCATCACATGGTCATCTTCTCCCTGTGTTCTCTGTCTTTGTATCTCACCTCCTCCAAGAGCACCAGTCATACTGGGTGGAAGGCCTACCATACACCTATATGACATCATATTAACTACATTAGCAATAACCCTACTTCCAAATAAGCTCACTTTCTGAGGTAGTGGGGGTTAGAACTCTTAACACGTCTTTTGGGGATATACAGTTTAGCCCATAACACATGCCCAGGAGGAACACATCTGAGAATTTCCTACCAAGACGCCTGAATTATTGAAATATTTCCTATCATGGAATAAACTAAGAGGCTCTCAATTGTAGCAAACCTAGTATATTCAGGTTCAGTATTTCCCATAGCATCAGCCTCAAACTTGTCAAATGGATAGATGCTAAATAAATACATTAATAAAGATGTGGGCTTAAAGTGGGGAAAAAAAGAACTCTTTGCTTTTTTGTCATGTGAACACTTTATTTGGGGCATAATTAACATTTAAATAACGCAGTTTACTCTGCTATTTTAATCAGTGGTGGTTTTCATATCCAGCATAAATATCTCTTTTGGGATGCAACTCCTCATTTCAGAAAGACATTGCAAAGGTAGATTTATCATAAAAGCTTTACTATATCAGTGCTCATCCTTTTCAAGTTTTTATTGCTAAGCAACTTCTTTTCTTGACATGCCTACAGAAGAAGCTATAATATATCTCCCAGGCAACCAGCCATTTACATAGCTGAGATTATTAAAATAAACCTAGGATTTATCCCATATCTTAAAAAGTGGGTTTAAATTACCCTGAAGATTGATAAAATCTCATGGATAGTAGATAGGTCTTTATTCCTATAATGATTTTACCTACCTGCCTATTCTGGCTTGAAATTCTTGGGGCTGAGCATCCATTTATTTGGCAAATGGAAATGAGGCTAAAATGCTTTAGCTACTCAACTTTCTGACATTATCAAATGAACCCAGAATTTATCCTATGTAAAAAAAAAAAAAAAAGGTCTAGATTATCATTTGATCTATATAATATCGTGTATAACAGATAGGTTACTATCCCTGCAGTGATCTGGCCTGCCTGCTTACTCTTGCTTGAAATCTCTTTAAGTGGGGACAGGGGTGGAGACTTCTATTACACAGTCAGAAATGAGGCTGACTTCATAATGATGCTTCATGGACTCAAATACACATTATGGTATAAGTGATTTGTTTTAGATATCAATACTTCCTTGCAGCAGACTTGAGAGAGGAAGGCACCTTGGGTGACAAGAAGAAATCTAGTTCCTATAGTGGGGTAAGGAACTCTAGTCCTTACCCCCTCTAGTAATTATTCATACTTTCATTAAGAACCCTAGAGATCAGCAACGTAAATATCTTCTTCATTATAAGTGTTGTGAGATGAATCTAGGGATTTGAATTATTCAGGCAATCGCTCCTCAGACAGAAAGGTTGGGTCTGGATGCATATAGTTAAACATTCAAAACTGAATTCATGATATTTTCCTTAAAATCAGTTTCCCTTCTATTCCTTCTTTTCAGAGCATAGTACCATCATTAATCCAGTTGCACAAGCCAGAAATCTAGGTGGTATCCTTAACATTGAATTCCTCGCCACCTACATTTAACTGACCAAGAAATGCTGTCTGTTATTCTATAAATACCCCTTGAGAGCATCTGCTGCCCTCCCTCCACTATACCACCACCACCCTCGTCCAAGCTACCATCATACATCAACAATTTCCCATCCCAAGTTGTAAACACACTGGAATCTCTCCAGTCCAATCCATTTTTTCATACTGCATTTGTTTATTCATCCATCCATCCATTTACTCATTCAACAAGTTATGTGGTGAATACCAACCCAGGGCCAGGCACTGTTCTAAACACCAGGAGATATCAGTGAATAAAACAAAGTACCTGCTCTCACGAAGCTAAATGTTTTAGTGGCAGGAGACAAGCAATAAACAAAGATATAGAGTTATATAAACAAAGAGTTATACAGACAAAGGAGAGGAGCGGTAAGTGGTATGAAATAAATCGGGGAAGGAAACAACATATCGAGAAAAGGTTTTTTGGTACAATAGTCAGGAAAAGCTTCTCTAATAAGGTGATTTTGAGCAGATACCTAATGAAATTGATGGAACAAGACACCGGAGGGAAGAGCATTCCAGGGAGAGGAAAGAATATGTACAAAAGCACTGAATGTGCTTATTACATTGAAGATCAGCAAGAAAGTAATGTGCTGGAACATCATGAATGATAGAGAGTTACTGGTAAGACACTAAATCAGAGTAGGAACGGTGGCAAAGGGACAGAAGATGCAGGGCTTTCTAGACCACATTACAATCATAGGAACTTATTTTGAGTGAGATGGGAATCCTTCGAAGGAATTTGATCAGAAAATTTACTTAACCTCGTTAAATTTTTGGAAGGTTATTCCGGCTGCTGTGTGGCACAGACTCTGTAGGGGATATTAAGGGTGAAAGAAAAGAGCCAGTTATGGATCTACTGAAGTAGTCCAGAAAAAATGATACTTGCGACTAGAATGGTCATGATGGAGAAGTCAAGGGAGACAGATGTTTAATTTATCTTGAAGATGAAGCAGACAAGTTGTGCTGGATATATGACATGTACAGTGTTAGGGAAATAGAGGGCTCAGAAATAACCATCAGGTATTTGGTCTCAACTACTGGGAAGATGACACTACCAGTTATTAAGGTGCTACTGCTGCTTGTTTTGGGGGGTGGTGGTAGGGGAAAAGGAAAAATCAAGAGATCTGTTTTGGTATGTGCTAAGTTTTAAATACCAGTTAGTCTGTCTTGAGAACTGTTCAAGTAGCTGATTAGATGTAGCAGTCTGGAATTTGGAGGTGGGTTTGGAACCGAAGATAACACATGGTCAGTCTACAGATTTATATCATGAGATTAGAGAGGATACCCTTGAGAATAAATGTATAAAAAGAAGAATATAGATCTGAGGTCTGAGCCTTGCACACTACAATAATTGGAGATCAGGATGATGAGAAGAAACTAGCAAAGAGAACTAAGGAGAAACAGCTAATGAAGTAGGAATGAGGCAGGAGATAGATGGGCCCCAGGCTGAGCAGCTGGAGTTTGTCTCCTGGTGATAAATACTCCAAGATGAAGATAATAGTGGGAGAATAATAGGAGAGGCTGAGCCCTGCCCAGATAAAAGAGATCACGTACTCTCATTTCCGAGGTCAAGGAGTCCTTCCCGACTATACACGCGCAGAGAGGCTCCTTGGAGGTCAAAAAGGGAGTGATGTCAACCTACCCATAGGTCTATTCACTAGAATCCATCTTGGCTAAGAGATGCGCGCGCATACATTGGGAGGACCCTGAGATAAACCAAATACGGACTCAGAACCAGGCAAAGCAAGGCGATTGGCCAAAGGAAATCCGGAAGAAATGCCCCATATAAGTGATTCAAACTACCATGAGGGCGCAGCTCTTTCTCTGAGCCCATCCATGTGTCTATCCACATTTCCTCCTAATAAACACTCTACTTGTTTCACTACTTTCCGTCTCTTTGTGAAAATTTATTACTACAAAGCCGACAGGCCAGGGCCTCGTCACTGGCCACTGGTCCCTGGTGGTCTAGTGGCTGGGATTCGGTGCTCTAACTGCTGCAGCCTGACTTCAGTCTCTGCCCAGGGAACCGAAATCCTGCTTCAAGCCGCCGCAGGCCGAGGCCACCCAAGATCAGCAGGAAAATTGAGAGAGTGCTGATCTCCATTAAGTCGAAATGGGATCACAGTACCTTTGTGCCCAGAAGTGCCCACCAGCTTTCAGTTTCCCGTTCTCTCTCTATACGCTTTTGCATCACCAGGGCTAAACACCTACAAACTGCATACCAGACTCCCCCAGCCATCCAGGTTTTTGTTGGATTCATCTAATGAGATGCACTGAAAGGAGAACAGAAGGCGATAAAAAAGGAGGGGCCATTTTATTCTAATTATGGGGGCAATTAAGACAGCAGCTACAGTATCAGCAGGGAAATTGTGTACAATGGCACATAACAGCCTCCAGCTGTATCAGTGGAAGTTTCAGGAAATTCCGTAGTAGGACAGACTTCTGTATTCCTACTCAGCAGCAATAGTATATTTCCAAGTAGCATCATTGGTGGTAATTTTGCTAAAAATGCCCCCTCATGGTTTCCTTTAAAGGGCAGTTGCAGCTTCTTGGTCTTTGGTCAACAATATTCTCCCATTTGTTACTCCAGGTCTTCCCACACCTCTCTGATCATTTCCTGCATTTACTCCCTTTCTGCTTAAACTATATAGAGTGGTTTACCCCTTCCTGACAGAACCATGACCAATACAGTACTTGGTATGATGAGAGGTCCCTCTAAGGTGGAAATCTGGGGTTAAATGTCAAACGTGACTGTGCTTAAACACAGTGGTCACTTCACTGCCAGTGTAAATGGAATGCTGGTAGTCCATGGGTAAAGTTTTATGGTATGACTGCAAGGTTAGGCATTTGAAAAGGACAAGATTGGAAAATTGGAGGTCTAGGGAATAGGTATGTAATGAACCTCCTATAATGAGCACCATGTGAGGGTATTCACATCCAATATGAGTATTCTTCTGAGGGCACACACTGTAGAGAAAGATTTCAGTAATTGGAGGAAAAGGTATCAAATCAGTTTTGTGGATATCTTTTCTGTCACCTGGGGCTTGTTCAGTGAGCTTATATGCAAATTGTCCGGAGCATCAGGTATAGAGGTAATGCATAAACTTGACCTTACCAAGGATGAGTTGGCTAACAATATGGCAGTGATAATATTAATTACCCTATCTAAAATTATTTGTTTTCCATTGCTCTTAGGATAAAGATAAAAGCAATTCATATTGATTAAAAATTTCTACATAATGTAGCCCTGTATCAGCCAGGATAATCTAGGTAATCCTGCAGTAATAAACATCCTACCAATCTCTCAGGCTTAAATTATTTTTTAAAACTGGTTTCTTTCTCCCTCCTACTATATATCCACTGTGGGCTGGCTGAGGTTTCACATAATCCTTTCTGAAGGAAACATCTGAAACTGTGCTGGTTATTTCAAAGGAGGGTATGGTGAATGACTCCCATTTCATTAACCAGTGTACATCAAATACACGGTCAGACTTAACTTCATGAAGTGAAGAAATATAATCACACCATGTGATCAGGAGAAGTGGAAATATTTGATGGACAGGACTAACAGTTTCTGCAGTCCACTCTGAATCATCAGATATTCAGTTCATTCTCTTTCCTACGTCTGTATCATCCTTCTTCCCCAGAGAAGACAACCCAAGTCCCATACAGTCACTGCATCCAGCTCAGACTCCAATATCTCTGACTCTCGTCCAGTAGTCTCTCATTGTGTTTGGACATGGGTCCTTTTGGTACAAAGACCTATGAACTGAAATATGTGATTTGACCCACACATACCCAAAAATGCAGTGGCAAGACTGGGACAGCATAATCACAGCAAACAATTCCATTCAGAAGGCAGAGACCATGAGCCATGCACAAATCACTGCTTTGTAGCAATTCTGAAATCTGCTGGTCAGATATTGCAAGGACATTTACCCTGTGATAGAAATGATCCTTGATTAAACACAAATGTTGTTAATTGAGAAAAGCTGCCCAGGCTACAATTCTTTGTTGTCCTTGACTCTGCCTCTGGGAACTTCTAGTTTTTCATTAAGTTTCACATCTGAAGGAATTAGAATATAAGCTCACCCTGGCCACTGAGCTATTTTCCAGCCTGCTTCCTTTCCATAAAAGGTAGGACCAAGAGTAACAGGCTCTTTGCTTTTGTTTTTTGTAGTTGTTGCAGTTGTTGTTGTTCAGACTGTTTGGTAGTGCAACTCAAAACTTTTACCTCTTTGATTCCAGTAAATTCCATAGTTCCTTTTTTTTTTTAATTCTTGAATTTTTTTAATTTATTTTTTCATACAGCAGGTTCTTATTACTCATCAATTTTATCCACATCAGTGTATACACGTCAATCCCAATCGCCCAATTCATCACACTACCCTCCCACGCCCCCCGCCGCTTTCCCCCCTTGGTGTCCGTACATTTGTTCTCTACATCTGTGTCTCTATTTCTGCCCTGCAAACCGGTTCACCTGTACCATCTTTCTAGGTTCCACATATATGCGTTAATATATGATATTTGTTTTTCTCTTTCTGACTGACTTCACTCTGTATGAGTCTCTAGATCCATCCATGTCTCAACAAATGACCCAATTTCGTTCCTTTTTATGGCTGAGTAATATTCCATTGTATATATGTACCATGTCTTCTTTATCCATTCGTCTGTTGATGGGCATTTAGGTTGCTTCCGTGACCTGGCTACTGTAAATAGAGCTGCTCAATAAACCTCTTGGGTTTTAATTTTTTTTTTTTTTCCATCTCTCTCCCCTCTCCTCTCTCTTCCTCCTCCACCTACTCTTCCCCTTCCCTCACCTCATCTTCCTCTTCCTCTCACTGCCTCTTGTTCCCTCTTTCTCTCACACACAGTCTTTTAATTGAAATTATTTTGCAACTATCGAGCTTTAATTTAGCTGGAAGAACAACACCCTTGGTTCCTTTTCTCTGAGCCACTTTTCTAGAATTGGAAGGATCTTCTAGAGGTTACACTCTCAGCTGAACCTCTGCTCAGAGGAATTTTAATCCATTTGAAAGTTTTCACCATGGGTGTAATGGCTTGATTTGATTCTTGTTGTTGTTCAGACTGTTTGGTAGTACAACTCAAAACTTTTACCTCTTTGATTCCAGTAAATTCCATAGTTCTTTTTTTTTAATTCTTGAATTTTATTTTATTTATAAAATAAAACACTGAATTTTAATCTCACTGTCTTCCAAAGCATTTCTCAATATTATCTTGTACTGTTTTGATTTATGAAGTAGTTTCCCTATCTCATTTCAGGAGAGCAGGAAAATGCAAAATTATACATGTTAAGTTGGATAACTGGGATATATTTGAGTATTAATGACTGCCACCAGCCTCTACCTATTTCTTAAACCTAATTTCTTTCCACCCATGCCTATATTCTTCTGTCATTTTCTACACTGGCCTCTCAGTTCCTCATCTACGTCATCCTCTCTCCTGATACTGGGACTTCTCCCAGCCTAAAACAATCTTCTTCCCGTTATTCACTAGTTAACCCCTGTCTCATATTTAAGACCTCAGCTCGTATATTACTTACTTACTGAAGCAAGCCTTCCTTTATTTGCATGACTCAGTCAAATGTCTCCATCATGGACTTAGTCCAGGGTACTCTGTGTATCTCTACCTAGATAACCATCATCATGTGAGCAAGGGTTTTATATTTTCATCATTCTATACTCAGCACTACCCTGTGCCTGAGACTTAATAGGTCCTAAATACCTACTTCTTAAATAAGTGAATGTATGCAGCAGAAAATGACCAACTCTTTTTTCTCCACTGCCTCTTATATTCAATTAAGTGTAGTCAAGTCCTGTCAATGTGTGATATTACTTCTCTCCCGTCTGTCTCCCCCTCTCTCATTACCACTGTTATCACCTGGGTTCTTATAGTCCACATGATTACAACGACCTCAGTGTTCACTGCCACATGTAAAGCATTGTGCACCTAAAGCCATACTAACATGGCTCCTGCTCAAAGACCTCCAAAAGTAGTTAATAATTAACTAAAAATAATGTTTTATTTCTGAAAATCACCCCCTATTGTGTCTTTTAACTTACTGGTGTAAGTGCCCAAAATTCTGATGTCAGGAACACCCAGGAGCTATCCTTCACTAGAGTAGATGATCTGAAGCCTATGAAATTAGAATCCCAAACAAAATTATCTGCAGAGCCCATCAGGCCTTACCTGACATTCATAAAACATTTGCATTTTCAGTTCCCTGCTCAGGATGCAATTGTCTCGCTCATGCAACAGGAATGAAGGACTGCTCAACATTTCCCTGTGGTGGATTAGCCTAAACCAATCCAGAACAAACTTTTTCTTTGTGAAGGCTTACATTACTTTGTAATCGCTTGATTCCACTGAGAGGCTGCTGATTTTCCTCTCGCAAATAAATAGCTCTCTTTAGTTGGCCTCTGTGGTATGGAAGGCAGGCTTGAATGCCAAACACAAAACAGACGGAAACAGTCTGAGACTGCGCATGCAGATCACCTCCCCAGAATTCCCTAATGCAGAGAAACGATTTCACTACTTTGTTAGTTATGCTAGCAGAGTGCATTTCTAATGCCTCTTCTCTTCATTCATGAGTGTTTAAACATTTTCATGAATATGTTATTTACTGTAATAAAGTCAGAGTCTGCTATTAAATTAATAGAGCAGTGTAACCAAGAATTCCATAACAGCAATTTATCCCTGCTCAGTATTCCTGAATTCTAAATACAAGATTTCTGGCCATTTGAATCCTCTGCTAGTCTATAGATGTTGCATAAATACTCTTTACTGCAAATGATAATCAAATTCAAGTTAGTGTGTGTATGCATATTTGTGTATATTATGCTTCAACACGGTGGTTAAAATATGTGACTTCTGGAGATAAACAGCCTAGCTTCAAATCGGCCTCTACCAGCTGGTTATCCTTAGGCAAGTTACATTCTCTGTAAGCCACGGTTTTCTCATCTACAAAACAGGGACAGTAGAGTGTCTCCCTCATTGGGTCGTTCAGATAAAACAGATGAGGGATTATGCATGAAGCATGTTGCCTGTCACATGTTAAGGCTATAAATATTAGCCATCAGTATTATCAAACGTGAGAGCTGATCATGGTCACCACTAACCTTTCAGAACTTTTTGAAGATTAGAAAAAGGCACCCTTTCTTGCAAGGGAAGCAAACGTGGGTCAAAGTGTAGCACTCCATTAGTGGAGCATGAACTGGATTTCAGCCCACAGTCACCCTATTAGTTGAGCATGCTTCTACAGAGTAAAACTTGTCTAACCAAGAGCATTGACCCTGGAGTTGATCTTGCCTCCCTCCTCCCTGCTTCAGTCACACATATTTTCTTTCTTTTTTCCTTCATTCATCATTTTAAAAATTTTGGAATGCATTGGGTGTCACACTATCAATGGAAAACGATCTCTAGAAGAAAAGAATTTCTATTTCTTCCTTGGAGTAGGCCTCCTAAAGTAAAGGACTTTGTCTTTTTATCTCTATTCCTGATCACCTAGCCCTGAACTTATCCAATAATGGAAATTCAATAAATGACTGTTGAATGAGTGAATGAATGAATTAATAACAAAGAATGTTTGCCACTTATTGACTTAAAATTCAAGCTGGGCTTAAATGGATAAATCCTATCAGCGAGAATTTCACTTCAAATATCTCTAATACCATGACTACACAAATATTTAAAATAGATCCAAGAAATCATTTCTATATTGTAAAATTCATAATAAGCACATGAAATTGGGAAGGAGGAACCAAATAATATGGAAAATTAAGTTCTTAACCAGACACTGACCTCAAGATAGGAATTGATCCAAATTTAGGAACTATTTCTAGCTTAAAGTTTCTTCAGAGCAGTCTTGCTGTTTCTTAATCAAGCTTGAATTCATTACTACACAGCCAATCTAGAGTAATAAAAGATACTGAAATGTCCAAACAACTGACTTCCCCCGTTGCTGCTATTTCCCTGAATTAGCCAATTTTTTGAGACCTAGTCTATAAAAACAAAACTTTTTTCCTACAAAGATACTGAAAGCATATATTTCAAATTCTTGTCACATTCAAATGGTGTGGCAAGAACCAAACACAAATACAGAACCATAACACTGGCTCGGTCAATGGAACACAGCAGTGCAAAATCCAACAGGATGCTGAGTGTCTATAAAGCAATGGTCCCAGTTACATACAATCACATTTACATAAAATCTTGATAAAAAGGCAGAGTTTGTGTAGTGTCAAGGACAGCAAAATGTATTTCCATTAGTTCAGTGTCACAGCCTAAAAAAAAAAAATCCAAATAGCTGAAGGAAAGTAATCTTTTAAAATCATAACCTAATCAACAAAGCATGCCCTGACTGTTCTATTTAAAATTGTAGGTTATTTCCACATCTCCCTGCCCCTGGCATCTTGACCTTCCTTATTTGGCTCTGAAATTTACTTTATCCATAGA
Organism: Balaenoptera acutorostrata; assembly: GCF_949987535.1. Taxonomy (NCBI): domain Eukaryota; kingdom Metazoa; phylum Chordata; class Mammalia; order Artiodactyla; family Balaenopteridae; genus Balaenoptera; species Balaenoptera acutorostrata. Next base: position 22,965,431 of record NC_080072.1, read on the forward strand.
ATTCAGTCTTTCTGATGCATCATACAATTTAATGATTTACTATGCCTGCTATTGTCTGTCTCCACCCCCTGTACACAAACTAGGATATAAGCTCATGTCTAACCTAAGTTAGAATGTGTGTGTGTGTTACCTCACTAGTGTATGCCAAGGACCTAGAACCCATCCATCCAGGTGTAGATCAAGGCTCTCAATAAATATCTGCTGAATGAATGAATGAATGTCACTTCTTTGACTGGAATATTTTATTGTCTTCTACTATATATTCATTAAAATCCATATCCTTGATCAAGGCTATGCAGGCTTCCTCTCTCTCCACTTCATTATATCTCTCTCTCTTCTTGCCTACATCACTACAAACCTATGGACTCCTGTTAAGTGACTCATATGCCACGCTCTTTCCTATATCAGGACCTTCTCACATGTTGTTCCCTCTACCTGGAATACTCTCCTCTCTACTCCCTCCTTCTACCAGACCCTGTTCTTGTATTTGCCAAGTTCTTAACCTTTAAGTATCTTTCTAAAGGTTATTTTTCTAAAGGGTCTTCCCTCATTATCCTAAGTAAGTAAGCATCTCCCTGCCCCCCACATGCACACACATCTTTCTTTTTCTCCATCTTAGTACTAAACACAGTTTACACAAGATTTGTTTTTTCCTCTCTGTTCCTCCATTAGACTCTGTGTCATGAGAATAAGAACTTCATATTTCCCTAGTGGTTTCCTAGGCCTAGCACATAACAGACACTCTATAAATGGTTGATGAATAAATGAGTAGACAACTCAATTCTCTTAGAACAAAGCTCTTAGTTTCTTTTTCAAGGGTTTTTTTTAAAGGGATATACAAGAAACATTCTCAGTCTGCTTGACCCTTTATTTCCAGGATTTAGACTTCTGGTTCTAATTTTAAGTAAAAACTAATATGTTCATTCTTCATTACATTAAGCATGGCCATGCAGTGCTTTACCTGCAGCTCTTCGGAAGTTCCCAGATGTCTAGTTTCATGACTGAAACTAATAAGATGTTTGGTCATCTTTTCCCTATATTTTTTGTATGTGTTTGAGAGAGAAGACTTATGGGAAAGGATTTACACTAGTTAATTACTGATGTGTCCATACGCGTACATTTTACTATCCTCTGACTCAATATGCAATTCAGACTGGCCCTAAATCCCCTCCACTTTTATTTCCCGTAAATTTATTACTCCTCACTCAGTGCTGTAAAGTTTAATTAAAGTCACTGACTGTATCTTGATTACTCTAATTACTTGACACATAGCTTGTGAGCACTTACAATGCTAAGTGCTAAGCAGGGATCAGTTCCTCCTATTTTATTTTATTACAGTTTTTTTTTTTTTTTTCTGACAACCATCTATGGAAAAGACATTTTGCTGGTCACTGGAGAGTGAGTGACCTACAGTCTGTCTTCAATGAGTGATGGAATTGGACATGCTGAAACTCATAATTTAGTTGTTGTGTTTGTTGTTTTGTTTGTTTATCTGTTTTTTTCAGGAAACTTAGAATATCCCCACCAACATTTGTTATTAAATGTGCACCATAAAACTGTGCATATGTTTTTTAAAAGTCACTTTTCCACTGGCCCCTCTTACTCACTTCCATCCTTGTATCTAGCTCTCATTACCTGCTGATCTGGACTTTCCTCCCAGGCCACTGACTCTTAAAGGCATCTCTTCAATCTCATATCTCCCTGGAGATGGCCCCGATTATCACAAATTCCTTACATCTCAACTCTTTGACTTCTATAATACTTACATCTGCTACTGCCTCATTTTCATTCATTCACATATTACCTAACTTTATTTTTCAGAAGTTTCATGGATGAATATCTTGTTTTCATGGCATGTAATCGCCATGACAAAACTACAATCATTGTCCTCAAAGGGATTGCTATAGTGCTAGGAAAAACAGATTTCTTCTATATTTGAAAAATAATGTAACTAACAAATAACTATATTTACTTTAAAGTGTATTTAAAATTAAAAATTGAAGTTACTTGCCCTAATCCTAAACTTCTCCTCATCCTCATCCCCACTGTCACCTTTATCCCCCAACGTGGCTATTATAAAGCATTTGGTGCCAGAATTTATTTTTTCCTTCTCTGAAAGTTTTTAAGTCCTTCATCACTGAGTGAGTAAACTCTATACTCAATCCTTCTCAAAGTAAGAAACAAAGGCTCATATCAGGAAATACACTCATTGTGGTCCTTTCACTGTTTTCAGAAGGACCACCCCCCCTTTCCTCAACTTAGGTTCTATTATAGCAGCCATTTGTCTCAGCGTCATATTCGTCAATCACAAAGGATCTCAGGTACAGACTTTTGAGTTTGTTCCGAATTAAGACCTCTCTCTCTTTCTCCTCCTCCTCTCTCTCTCTCTCTCTCTCTGTCTGTATGAACATGCAGTCCTAGAAATACATGGACCCAAAGACACAGACAGAAGAGAAGAGGTGAACCTACAGAACAGAGGAGAAATCTTGAGATTTCTGGATCACTGGAAGGACTCAAAAAGAGGAGGCTTCCTTAACTTCATTATCTTTACAAGTTTGCCTTTCAAATCCCTAACTCTAAGGAAATATTAAAGGATTGCATGGCAATAAAATCCTGACCTGAAGTTCATGCTTATAATGTTTACCCATCTGGTACATTAAATATTTTACAGTTTTTACAGTTCTATTTGTATGTCCTTATTTTTCCATTTCCCTTGGAAGAACTCCTTCATACAAAGGTTTGGGTTTCTTTTAACTGGATAAATTTGACATGTAATATTGTGGAAGTTTAAGTGTATGTCTTCTTAGTTTGATGTGTTTATATATTGTAATATGGTTGCCATTGTAATGATATTTAGCACATTACATACTTAAAGTACAAGGCTATTGTTTATGTTCAATAAACTGTACATTAAATCTCTATGGCTACTTAAGCACTTGTTACAAGTTTGTACCCTTAAACACCATCAATTTTTATCCCTCCACCCCCCATCCCTTGGTAACCACCATTTTACTCTTTTTTTTTTTTTTTAAGATTCTACATATAAGTGATATCATAGAGTACTTGTCTTTCTCTGTCTGGCTTATCTCACTTAGCATAATGTGCTCGAGGTCCATCCATGTTGTTGCAAGTGGCAGGATTTCCTCCTTTCTCATGGCTGAATAATATTCCATTGCATATATATGCATCTTTTTACTCCATCCATTCACTGATGGGCATCTGAGAACTATAAAAAATTTTAGTTGATGGTTTACAAAGATGATTCAAGGAACCACCCTTGAAAATTTTCTTAAGAAGATTTTTATTATTATATTTCACCAAGAGAAGAGGGCCTGATGGGCAATTTAGTAAATCTCTCCCAAACACAAGGGACAAGCCTGTGGAGAGAACTGTGAGCAACTGTTCTGTCTTCACTGACAACAGACTCGAGGAATTCTTCCAAGGGATCTCAAGGAATCAGTTAAAATGGCAGATTGCGTATACCCATTTAACTTGCTTCTTCCTGAACCTTTATTAAATTTACACTGAAGAGAATTTTTAAAGACACAGGACTGAGAGAAAAAGAAAGAAGACACTACCCATAAAACATGGAAGCTGGAAAGTAGATGGATGTGTGGTGACTGATTTTGTAGGCTGAGAGCCAAATCCTAGATCTTTGGTGGGGAAAGCTGACAAGCAAATCAATTTTTATCAAAGAACCCTCAAGAGGCTCAGGCATGTCAGCACATAAGATACCCTTGAAATGGAAGTGAGAACAGGGAGGGGGCTAACTTAAAGAGCACTGAATGGAAGCTGTCTTGGAAACAGTCATTAGATCCCTTCCCCCACTCCACATCTTTGGGAAAGTGCCCCTCCCTCAGTTTTCTACTCTGACACGTAAGGACACTTGGCAGTTGCTATTATGTCCTAACGATAAAGAAAAAGCTGAACAAAATGATAACAACAATTCTTAGGTATATCAGAAATGAGGTCACAGGGCAAAGAGCTGCGCCCCCAAATTGGAGAGAGAGAAATGTGAATAGAGAATCACATAAGCAAACCCCATAAGCAAAATCCTCCTGAGGACTAGTGGTGCGGTAGGAAACAACTGTAACTGACACTCCTAGAAGCTTAGTATGGACAAGTCTGAGTTAAAAACAACAAGGGGACCCAGTCACAGGGGACCCTCACACTTGCGTGACTTTTACCTCCTGGACAGTGACCAGGTTCTCATAGTGAATACTGGAGAAAAATCTTGTCATGCTTCCAGCAGAGGAGGGAAAAACACCAAATTAAATACACCAAAGCATTCCCCTCTTCTTAACAAGGTCTCCTTCAAGAGAAATTATTTTATCAGAGCCTAAACTGTTGGGGCTTTTTCAGAGCCTAACCTACCTAAGGGAAGGAAAACACTCCACTCTAGCCCACTCTAGGCTTACACATGGGGAAAGGGAAATACTCAACTCCATGCCACTGTAGCCATCCTGTCCTAACTGGGGGGAAGGAGAAGGAGATAGGGAAGCCCTCTGAAGTTCACAGTCAAGAGGCACAGGCTTACTAAAAGACACACTCTCTCTCTTTATTTATTTATATTGCCCTGTTGAAACCACAAAACTAAAAAGTAATGGAAGATAAAAATAGGAACAAAGAATAAGGGGAATGAATAAAAAGTACTAACAAATTTGGTAGATATTAACCTCATTGTATCAATAGTCTTTTAAAACTCTAATGGTCTAAATACACAAATTAAAAAACAGAAATTGTCAGAGTTGATCAAAAAACAAGACCCAGGGCTTCCCTGGTGGCGCAGTGGTTGAGAACCTGCCTGCTAATGCAGGAGACGCAGGTTCGGGCCCTGGCCTGGGAAGATCCCACGTGCCGCGGAGCGGCTGGGCCCGTGAGCCACAGTTGCTGAGCCTGCGCGTCTGGAGCCTGTGCTCCGCAGCGGGAGAGGCCGCGATGGTGAGAGGCCTGCGCAGCGCAATGAAGAGTGGCCCCCACTTGCCACAACTAGAGAAAGCCCTCGCACAGAAACGAAGACCCAGCACAGCCAAAAATAAAAAAAAAAATAAATTAATTAATTAATTAATTAAAAAAAAAAAAAAAGTAACTGAAGTGAAAAACCAATTGAGGACACAAAACAAGGCAAAAATATAAAAAAAAAAAAAAAAAAAAAAAACAAGACCCAACTATATATTATGCATAAGAAACTCAAAGAGATACATATAAGATCAAAAGTAAGAAGATGGAAAAATATATACCATTCTAACACTAATCAAAAGAAAGTAGGAGGAGCTATATTAATTTCAGTCGGAGCAGACTTAAAAGCAAAGAAGCAAACAAACAAAAAAAAGATCAGGGATAAAGAGGAGCTTTCTATAATGATGAAGGGGTAAATTCTCCAAGAAAACATAACAATACAATCCCTAATGTGTATGTGCCTAAAACAGAGCTCCTAAACACAGGCAAAAACTGATAAAACTGCTGGGAGAAACAGATGAATCCACGATTATAGTTGGAGATATCAGAGGGAAAACTTTTTAACTCATTCTATGAGGCCAGCACTACTCTAATACCAAAACCAGACAAAACATTTCAAAAAAAAAAACTATAGACCAGTATCTCTCATGAACATACATGCAAAATGCCTCAACAAAATATAAGCAAATCAATTTTCTGTATAAAAAAAATTATACCTTGACCAAAGTGGTATTCATCCCAGGTGTGCAAGCCTGACTTCATATTCAAAAATCAGTTAATGTACTCCATCACATGAGCAGGCTAAAGAAGAAAAATCTCATGATCATATCAATAGATGGAGAGAAAGCATTTGACAAAATTCAACACTCATTCATAATAAAAACTCTCAGCAAATTATATATAGAAAGGGAGCTTCTTAAAGCTTTTCAATTAAGATCAGGAATAAAGCAAGGATGTTCACTCTCACACATCTTTTCAACATCATACCAGAAGTCTTAATTATTACAACATGACAAGAAAAGGAAATAAAATACATACAAATTGATAGGGAAGAAATATAATTATCTGTTCACAAGTGACAAGATTATCTATGTAGAAAATGCAAAGGAATAAACAAAACATTTTCTCAGACTAATTAGTAATTATAGAAAGGTTGCAGGAAACAGGTTAATATACAAAACCCAATCACTTTCCTATATATCAGCAATGAACAAGTGGAGTTTGACATTAAACAAATACCACAAATTTAGTGGCTTAGAGCAACCTACATTTATTGTCTCACATTTTCTGTAGGTCAGGAATTCAGGAATGGCTTAACCAAGTCCTCTGATTCAGTCTGTAGCGAGGCGGAAATCAAGGCATAAGCTAGGACTAGGGTCTCATCTGAAAGGATAATCGGGGAAGGATTTACTTCCAAGGCCATGTGGTTGTTGTCAGAATTCAGGTCAATCAGGACTGTTGGATTGAGGGCCTAAATTCTTTGTGGGCCAACAGCCAGAGGCTACCCTCAGCTCTTTGCCATGTGGACCTCTCCACAGAGCATCTCACCATATGACAGTTTGCTTCATCAGACTGAGCAGCTGAGAGAGATAGAGTCTGCTAGTGGGACAGAAGTTACAATCTTGCATAATGTAATCCCAGAAGTGCAGTCTCATCACTTCTGCCATATTCTATGGCTTAGAATCAAGTCACAGATCCCACCTCCACTCAAGGGGAGGGGATTCCATGGGTCAGGAATAACAGGATGTGAAGGAAATTGGGGCCATCTTACAGCCTGTTGACAATTATTAAACATATACTTTCACCATGAGAAAAATGTTTTACTTTTTAATTTTAGGAAAAAATATTATGAGGTTCATCTTCTTGATAAATCTAATCAGGTGTTTTACATACCCTCACCATATCTCCCATCCACACATACCTGTGCCTCCTTTCCCATATAAATATCTCCCTATACAACCCTTACTGGCTGACTATTTACTGTCAAGGTCAGGAATGTTTTTCTTAAAGAGAAGAAAAACTGATTGTGGGACTAGATCACATCGGTACAAATCAGTGAAGAAATACACAAACCTCTTCATTAGGAGCTCTCAGGGTCAGACTGCTGCCTACCTGGCAGAAACAGAGGCTCTGCAATGAGAAACATCCTTTAAGGAGATTTGTGTCTTAGGGGAAGAGAAATCAGAGAATAGTTTGAATCCACCCAGAGTTTGAAGAGTTTGTATCAGTAGTGCAGATGACACTTACTGATACAGGCTAAGTACAGGTAGCATTCCTCTGGTCCCCCAGATTTTCTTTGGAAAAGACTCATATGATTTCGGAGAATATTGCAGAATCATGATAAATAGCTAAAGTAAAGCCAGTATAACATAGCTTCAGGCTTCCGGTAACATGGTATTGACCAGTTATATATATATAGTTATATATAGATTCTGCTCTCCAAAGACAAAAGTCTTGGCATTTCTGAAGAACCTGGATTCCTTTCCAGTAATTCATATCTGTTTCCTAAAATGGGGTGGGAGTAGAATTAGGGAAAGAGAAAACCAGAGGGACATGAAGCAAAGAAGGAAAAGAATGGAAAGGGAAGAGCAGGGAAGGTTTTTAGGGATAGATGAGACATGTAGCAACTAGTATTTCTACTACTATAATCGTATTTACATTAATTACAAGGTCGATCATGAATTAATAACATTGATTAAGGTCTTTAATGAATCTACTCTGTCATTGCTTACGGAACTTGGTTTGAAGTTTTGTTTCTACTGATCTAGTAAAAGCCTGCTACAAAAATTGCCTTGGGGCTTCCCTGGTGGCGCAGTGGTTGAGAATCTGCCTGCAAATGCAGGGGACACGGGTTCGAGCCCTGGTCTGGGAAGATCCCATATGCCGCGGAGCAACTGGGCCCGTGAGCCACAATTGCTGAGCCTGCGCGTCTGGTGCCTGTGCTCCGCAACAAGAGAGGCCGCGATAGTGAGAGGCCCGCGCACCGCGATGAAGAGTGGCCCCCGCTTGCCGCAACTAGAGAAAGCCCTCGCACAGAAACGAAGACCCAACACAGCCATAAATAAATAAATAAAATTTTTTAAAAATTGCCTTGTCTGGCTCTTTTAATTCTTCCCTCACATTTAGTATTCTGGGAGGAAATGGTTTAAAAGGATGAGGAAATCAGCCAACATTTTTTTGTGGAGCTTAGTTTTTAAAAGTTGAATCAGCAAGAAGGTCTTTCAAATATACTTGAATTAAAATAGAGCTAACATGCCAAAAGTATAGAATAGGTAGAAGGGACCTCTCTCACACATATTTACTACACATGTTTTGTAGTCTGAAACTGCCTATTTATGTTACCTGCAGAACACTTGAAAATCTCACTTTACCTTTCATTTTGAGAATAGAGTCAAAAGAAAAAAAAGATGAATAAATTTTGAGGATCTTTGACTCCAGTGTCAGAGCTCAAAAAGAGTAATTCTTTGTCAGAGAGGATGAAGAGAAATTAAAGGAAAGCTGATAGTCCTCATGAAAATGAAATTATCTTTTAGAGCTGGAAATATCTTTATGAACTCTTTTAAGGAACACGGCCAAACTTGTAACGATGCTGAAAGGTAAGCATAAAATATCTTGTTTGTCTGTTACAACTGGGAGCATTTTCTTCAGTCACTGTCATATGTCTAAAGGAAAGAAGGTTCATGCTGAGGTACAAAGCATGAGACAGGATATTAATAATGCAGCAAACCCTGGCTTCCCATTCAATAAACAAACTGATTACATCAGAAATTTATGAGAAGAAAGAGAAACCCTAATAGCCCCCCTGCTTGTCTAATTACTGCTTGGTTTTAGAGTCTGGAAATTAGCATGGATATAGGTCATACCTCAAGGCATAAATATTCTACTCCATCCAATATTCTTCATACAGATATAAATATCGAAGTAGATTCATCACGCTGGGCTCTCTTTAAACACTGGAAATTATACAAAGAAACTAACTTAGATATTATGTATGCCACAAAGTATGGCTTATTTCATAAATTGATTATTTTTACTTCTTTGACATGGGTCAAAGACACTTGTCTCAATTTATTCATTAATGAAACATACTGAAAAGTACATGAAAAGCACTACACTTAGTACTGTCAGGAATGTGAAGATGAATAAAATTTCATTCTGCATTTATTTGTAGTTCAGTGACTTATGTAAATGAAATGTACTTATGTAAATGAAAATGTATTAAACTGAACTCCTAAGTTTTCATATATGGGGGAACATCTCCTGGGTTGTCACAGGAGGAGGATTGGGATAGGATGAGGAGGGGAGGAAGTTGAAGGAGCTCATGTTTTCTCAAATTATCTGCCTTTTATCCACATTGATAGTCCCCTTTCTAACCTATTTTAAAGTTTCTGAGGAAGTTTTCTGTCCAATCAAATGAGTTTTTTTACTTAAAAGAAAAAGTTTAAAAGTCAGTGGTTGAGTTGGAAAAGAGTTGGGTAAATTTCTATGGTTTATTCGTTTATTCAAATTTCAACAAATATTTATTGTCTACTGATCCTACAGACATTAAAAGAATATAAGAGAATAATGTGAACAACTTCACGTCAATTAATTTGACAACATACATGGAAATGTACAAATTCTCTGAAAAACCAAGTTACCAAAACTGACACAAGAAGAAATAGAAAATCCAAGGGTCCCTATATTTCTTAAAGAATTTAAATTTGTTATTAAAATTTTTCACACACAAAGAAATCTTCAGGCTTAAATATCTTTAGCAGTGAATTTTGTTGACTATTTAAGGAAGACCAAATATCCATAACACAAAAAGCCTCAGAAAATGGAGGCTAGTTTTCTCCTAAATCTCTGGTATCAAAACTTGGCAAATACATAAATATGTTATATGAATAGAAAATTACAAACCAATATTCCTCATAAACATACATACAAAATCCTTAACAAACTATAGCAAGTGAATCCAGAAATTCGTACAAAGAGTAATACATAATAACCATGTAGAGCTTATTCCAGCAATACAAGGTTTATCTATAGATTGAAAACCAATATCATTTCCATATTAATAGAATAAGGCAGAAAAACCATATAATCATTTCAACAGATAGAGTAAAAGCATTTGAAACCATTAAACACCTATTCAGGAAGACAGTTCTCAATGAAGTAGTAATAGAAGGAAATGTCCTTAAATTGATGAAGGATATCTATGAAAAACCTAAAGCTAACTTACACTTAAAGGCAAATCATTGAAAGCCTTTATTCAAAGACTAAAAACAAGGCAAAATTTCTACTCTTTCCACTATTCAAAATTGTACTAGGCATTGGGAAAACAGTAGTAAGGGGCACTAAGCAAAATGAGCAAACACCTATCTCTCAAAAAGTTTATGCGCTTTGATATAATAATACAATATTACTTTTAATAAAAGTACTTATTAGAACTTACATAGTTATCTTAGTTAAGGCACCAGCTGGACAGATTATTAGCATTTGACTTAAAGGCAAATATGCCACAAACTAATACAACATGCTAATTTCCTGGCCATATCATTACAATCGGGAACTGAAAAATATTCAATAGTTAGGATCTGCGCTATGATCACAAGCCTTCTAGATCACCAACTTGTCGTCCCCATGCAATTGAGGTTTTTTTTTTTAAAGCCTCTCTTTCTCTGAACCTACTACTTTTTGAAACCACATATTTCATATCTGAGAATAATAAAGTACATGTCCATGCCAACTCTAAAAAGAATGGGGAGGTCTATTCAAAATGCAAGCTTTTAGAAAATATGCACATCCATGATGAGGCCTGTGTGAGGTGCAAAGCTCCAATTACCATACAGTACAATAAGCCTGCACTTAGTTTGTTTATACCTCTCCCAGGCTGCACACAAAGCATCTTTGGAATCTAATTGGTATGGAATGCAGGATAAACTATGCACTAAATTGAGTGTGAAACAATATTCATTTAGATCATCCCCATTCCACAAAAGGGCTGTTTGGGAAATTTTTGAAAGTACCTAGGGATTTCAAGGATTTCTTTAATTGACTCTTGGTGCAGTCTCTTCCCTGACTTCTCTGGAAGTTGTTTGGTTATAATTTGATGCTTTTACTTAAAATGCTACTCTGTGGAATATGCCTTTTCATATCCTGAGAGCATGGCATTATCGTCAGGGCTGCACAGGAAGATGATAAATTAGTCTTTTGCAAACTAAGGTCATTCAAATCACATTATCTCATTAAGTTTGGATACAAATTACAATGGGAGATCAGCAGATGCTTTGAAGCAAAACCCATATTAGCTATGTTCCATTTATCCAGAAACACTGCAGAAAGAAATCTGGTTTGATAGATGATCAATAGTAATTCCCATCTAGTGTTAAATATTATTGTTTAAAAAGTAATGTCCTCTAGGAAGAAATTCTATAGTCCTTGTACTCTGAATGGACTTGTTTTTCATCCTCTGACTTTCAGACCACAAATCACTCATTTCAGTTGTTTCCTTGATTCTTGTTCTTAAAGAACTTCAAACTCCTTAAAGAAATGGCATAGTTGTTCTTTTATGCAGTAGTCCTTACTAAAGGTCCTGCCTCATCGTATGCACTGAATATAATATTACTTCTGTAAGAAGCAAGAGACAGGGGAGGGAGGGAGCAAGGCAGGCAGGATGGAAAAGGAGGAAATTAAGGTTTACGTAACTTGATAATAAAAATATTTAGTTCAAAAAAGAGTCTAATAAAATTTTCTAAACTTGCCTCTTATGCCAATTATTTTGCAGCATATATTAAAATGAACAATAACTTTCACCTTCATGAGATCATTTCCATCATCGTATAAGCATGTTGTTATATAACTCATATTTTAAAAAGAAGAAAACTCTCTTCCTCCCTCTCCCTTTCCTCTTCTCTATGTATGTTATAGCATCAAAGAAGTTGTATGACTTCCCCAAAGGCCACATAAGAATCGAGGTGAAGACTAAAAACACTAGAACTGGCTCTCCTTGTCCTCAAGCTCTTTTATTACTCTAAAAGTAGATGGAAGAACACAGCGGGATATGACTACACAATAAGATCGCCCCTTTTCCACTCACCCTCACTTCTTTTTTGCAAGGCTTATTCTGATCTCTCATCCTGGCCAGACTGTAGATGCCAAAGTACTCCATTTTGAAATTCGCAATTCTCTTCCTTCACTCCTGGCTTCCACGTGGTGAGCTTTTACTGATTCGTCTACTATACTTCACTAAAGGGAGAGGCCAGCCTTTCCCTCAGCCAGGTGTGCCCAGTGTGCAGATCTGGGCATCAAGGGTCTTGGCTCTCCATGATGACACAACAGAGCACCTGCCCCTAAGCTTGGCAATGGAGACACCTCTCAGTTAGGTACCAAGCTACAGCTCTTCTTCAGCCCCCAAACCAATGCCTTGTACCTACCCTTTCTTACAGAGACAACTGCCTCATTGACTCATCTGTTGGCCCACTCTCCCATCACCAGGCCTCCATCCTCAGTGTCCCGACGCTGGCATGTATCCATAATGGTCTCTTCCAGCCTCTAGAGGAATCTCCAAGGTGCTCATGCCTCCATTCCCAGTACCTTTCTACCCCTCATCTCCTCTGAGCTCTGAGAGACTGTACACTCAAGGATCCCTCAAAGGTCATTGACACACCTCCAACTTTAACTTCACTGTGCCAAGGGAGGAGGTGTCTCAGGAGGAATGAGGGTCCACATGGCTTCTTTGTATTCCTGAAAGCACAGGGGTCTTTACTTAATTCATCACTTATTCTAATATATATTCACCAAACATTACTGAGTGTAGCCAGGCACTATAAATGCCTTCCTATAATCCTATAATCCTACCACCTACTGCCTCATTTCTTTTCTCTTCACTGTGATCAACACCCTCAAATGAGTTGGCCAGTCTCCCTCTCCCCACTCCTTTCTCCCAATCTTTTTAAAAACTTATTTGGTATGACTTCAACCACCACGTGACATTGCTTTGTGAAGGTCTCTAATGACTTTCATGTTACAAAATCCAATGTAAAATCCCAGTCTTTTTTCCATCTTTTGACCTGTCAGCATTATGGGATGCAGCTAATAACTCTCTCTCAATATATTTCATTCATTTTGCTTCCAAGACACCATAATATTCTCTTGGTTTCCTTCCTGTCTCACTGATCATTCCTGTCTGGATTCATGTGATGTCCTTTCTCTTCCACCTGGTCCCTTAATGTTGAGATACCTCCTATACCAGTCCTTGTCTTTATCTCAATTTTTACACCTTATTTCGTGGATCTAACCCAGTCTCATGGCATTTAATGCTTCCTAGTTGCTGACAGCTCTCAGATTTATTCCCTCTCTGAACAAGATGATGTCTCCACTGCAACCATATCCACTCAGGCCTTACTATTTTAAGATATTCCAAGAGCTTCAACTGCCTAAATCTGTATCTGTCCACCAAAGAAAGAAATTTCTCTAGCCTCTGACCCTGTTCTGTTTGCACATATAGCAGGTCAGAATTGCCTCAACCAATTACAGACAGGTGTTGGCATATAAAGGTCCAGCTTTCTCATCTTTAGGTTGGGTATTCTGAAATACATGCTTTATACTTTATTGGCCCTCTTCCCTTCCCACTCTCACTTCCTCACTTCCATTCTAGTGTTTCCTGGGTTCATCTCCCAAAATAAAAGTGCACTTGAATTCTTGTCTCAGGGTTTGTTTCTGGGATAAAATTAGAAAGACAATCTCATCTACAATCTCATAAAACCAACTGGTGACTTCACATCTCCATTTAGATGTCTGTTAGGCACTTCAAGTTTTACATGTCCAAAACTGAAATTTTGATCTTCTCTTTCCTGAAAAAGGTATTGTATTTGTACCTTTCATCATCTCAGTTGATAAAAATTCCATCTTTGCAGTTGTGCTGCTTCCAGTCTCTAAACTACTGTTGATCCATTTCTATTTCTCACAGCTCAAAAGCTTCCTACCTCATCTTGTTCTACCTTTTATTTTTTCTGTAGTACCTATCATCTTATATATTATATAATCTGCTCATATATTATGTAATTTTGTAATTTTCAGTTCCACTCTGCTAGAATCAACTCAATGAAAGACTGGATCTTTCTTGTATTCATTGGAAATGACCTTACCTTTTATACGCCCTTAAATTCAGCTTTTATCCACTTGTTCTTATTTGAGGAATCTCAGATTTTTAGGAAGCATGCGTTTATGTAATTATTTCTATAAAGAAAATTGTGAACTTAGATTGAAAGTGGAAACAAATAAAACGAATAACCTTGTTGGCCAGGATCTGTAGTAGTCACATAAAAGAAAATATCATTTTTATGGTAGTCGAGTGTGTATATAAATATATACACACATATATATTTAATTTGATACTCTTAAAATATATATCTTCCCTTTATTAAATTGGAATCATGAATAGTGGGTACTCTTTGTAAAGAGTATCTTTACAAAGATACTCTTTGTAAAAAGCTTAAGGCCCAATTTGAAATATTAACTAAAAAAGTCATTTTCTAAATTTTCAAGAGAAAAATTCTGGAAAAGTATCACCATTAGTTCAAAGAAAGAGGAAAAGCAGATCTCCCTTTTACTTTTTATTAACAAGAAAAGCCAAAGAAAAGTATTAGGCATAAATCTCTGAAATTTTGTCTATTTCTTATAGGCACATAGGTCCATTTCCCTGTTTAAATACTGGAAATATTTGAAATGCTAAATTGGTATCTATTGTTTGCTTTTGTTTCCTTGTTGGTGATTTTGTGTTCAGGGCAAACACTTATTGGTAGAAAAACAGATTCTATAATGAATTGGCATGTTGGCTTAGTAAAAGCTTAAATATAGAGATCAGTTAAGGTATTGCCATTGTGTGTTAGAAAAACAAAAATGATATAATCAATTCAATAAGACCTAGTTTTAAGATAAATAAGCTGACAAATTAGGTAGCTTATTATGTTCTGTTTTGAGTGGCACTCAGTGGCCCATTTACCCTCATAGGTCTCTCCAGTTGAGGTTTTTTTTTTTCCCTTAATCAATGCTTCATCTGTAGAAGTCTCTTGTAATCATCTTTTCCAACTTCTCATTCAATCTCTGATCCTTCTCTACAAGATTCCCAAGTTGCCACTCCAGCCCTATGAGAACACAACTAGTGACTCAAGGATACCCTTTTTTTTTGAAAGCAGGAAGTGCAAGTAGGTGTGATGAAAGCAACTTGGGCTTTGTTTTCACCCTACTTGTGTTTAATTACCCACAAGGATCACTGCAAACTTTGGTGACCATGGAAAAAACAAAAACAAACTTCACTAGCCATAAAATCAACTTCTGTGAATTTCACCTTTCTCAACAGTAATGTAAAGGGAAAATTGTTCCATGTACGATATTAGGAAAAATGCAATATATGTAATGTATGCTTCATCCGTGGAAGTTAACCAATAAGTGGTAGATATCATTACTCAGTTCCGCATCTCTCATAGCTCTACTTGTTGCACAGCTGAGAACATTTTCCTTTTATTACTTAATAAGCCCTAGACCACGGGGCTGCTTGTTGGCAATCTACTTCCTACTTCAGAAAACTGCTCAACTATTGTGTTTCTGCTTCCCAATTACTATGTAATTCATCACAGTTTCTGAATTTCCTTAATTTACCAAAAACTATAAAGGTTTTAAGGTCGACCAGTAGCAATTATATGGCTCCTATGGTCACTACATTTGTTTCTCTGTACTTAAACTGCAATGCTAGCAAAAACTCCCTTTGCTGTTGTTTTTAGTCAACCATTTCAAACCTTGAGATTCAAAAGGATAATTTAGGACTGCTTTAGGTGAGGTTTATCTTGCATTCTTCTTAATAAAGGCTTTTACTGAGCAGAATAAGAGGGCAAACGTGATCATGAGATAGGATACTTATCTTACTAGCTTTCTCGTCCTTTATAAGCATTTCATACACTAACTACAAATGTTTCATTTGATTAAAACAGGATCTCTAAAAAGACACATACTTGATAATATTTTGTTAGTCTATTTTGCGGTATAGTAGTAGTAGAATAATACAAGATTGTTGTCTTAAAATCCCATACCAAGCAGTTTTATTTTCACAAATTCATTGCTTCCTTGGTGCAAATTAATGAGATATTAGGTCAGATCCAACGATTAAATTAAGAGGATTTCTTTTTCTATAATATGTCTCCAGGAAAATGTTGGCTCTTTTATGTATACCAAATATTATTTTCCTAGTTCTATCTAACTGAAGTTTAGTTTGTGTAGCACTTATTAACAGCCTGAAGATTTGCTCCTGGTGTCAGGTAAAAACTAAATTCGCTTCATCCATCATTAAAGATGGTTTATCAAGGTGCTTCAGATGAATTAGTGTAAGCCTTATCATCCAATGTAGCCTAGCTGGATACCTTAGCTGGAATGAGTTCTTGAAATTAAGAAGTTTAGTGATGATAAGGAAAGAAGTGTTCATTCTTTCTTCCCTTAGATACGAGAAAAGAAAATCCAACAACCACCAACAGTCCAGAGAAACAAACATCCAAGAAGGAAATTCTTATACTGCGATTGGTTCAGCAATTGTCAATCATGGGAGCAGTGACTATCACATGACCCTGATGAATCATATACCTCAATTTTTTATGGCTTGGTGCGCACTAGGATGGGACATATTCATTTCTTCAATTCTTTTGGAATGAGTGACATTTGGTAGTGTTTCTTTGAGTATCAGTAGTCCTTCTGAAACACCATGACAAAGAAATCTCTTTAGGTAGGTGTTCCTTCAATATTAAGTATTATAAAATGTTCAAAGCAACTTAATTTCCCAGGGGTCTCGCACTGGAACGTATTTTGTTTACAAAGATAAAGGAATAAACATTGCATGATGCTAATATGACCTCAAAAGGCATTGACTGTCTTTTGACAAGTCTATTTCCCACCTATGTGCGCACTAGGAGATAATGCCTAACTTTGTCCAGGCTAGGATGCAGAACTCGGAAGAGGAGAGAAAGAATTTCAGAGCACAAATAGATGTCTGTAAATCATTTCTTTTTGGGTACAGAACAAGGAGTTAATCAGATGTTTTTCATCTTAATTCAGTGAAAAGAGCTAAAAATTTTGCACATTCGCTTTGTTATTCTTCTCTTTACCTGAAAAATTAATAAATCACATTTGATGTTCTAATTTTGCCCTTTTGATACTAAAATACACTTGCTAGCTGAAATGAATTGTAGAACCCTGATAAGAATATCAATTCTATCTCATACCTATTTTCAGAAGAAAAAGAAAAAATCCAGAATGTAGGAAGCTGTGGAACTGTAGAACATTTGATTATAATTATTTGTTTATAATTACACTCCACTCTAAATTGAATGTAAGAAGGAAGACACATATTAAGAAATATTTTTTAAACACTTCCTTTAAAAAGTCCCTAAGAAATATATCTTCCCTGGAATAAGTCAGTTACTATTTCATGCAGCATTACATTCAGAACTTCTTGGCAAATGAGGGGAAGTAAGAAGTTACTTAGGTGCTCCAGTTCTCTCTGTCCAATGAAATGACTTCTGTACATTATTCTGGCACCAAAATTTAAGTAAATGTATTTATTCCCTACATGAGACTTTCAGTAACACAGTGGACAATGTATTTATTAAGTCAAAACAGTTATATCAAAGAATTTACGTTCTGGGTTTTTTTTCCTGCTTGATTCACGCACTTCATTTTTTTTTTAATTTCCAGCTTAACTGAGGTATAATTAACAAACAAAAATTGTATATATTTTAGGTATACGATGTGATGATTTATGATATGCAGATGTTCTGAAGTGACTATCACAATCAAGTTAATTAACAAATCACCTCAGGTAACCTTGTGAATATGTGTGTGTGTGGTGAGAATACTTAAGATCTACTCTCTAAGCAAATTTCAAGTACACAATACAGTATTATTAATTATAGTCACCATATTGTATATTACATCCCCAAAACTTATTCATCTTATAAATGAAAGTTTGTATCCTTTGACTAACACCTCTTCACTTCCTACCTCCTCCAGCCCCTGGCAACAGCCATTCTACTCTCTGGTTCTAAGTTCTGCTTTTTTAGATTCAATAAAAAAGACAAATCACACAATGTTTGTTTCTCTATGTCTAACTTATTTCACTTAGCATAATGTCATCTGGGTTCATTCATGTTTAAGGTCTGTTCTGATCATTAAAGTATGAAATACACATGACCCTTGCTCTCAGGGAATTAGGAATCTAAGAAGGAAGACAAAGATACCATGTTACTACAAGAAGAGCACAATGGTAGAGACATGCACAGGGCATCCCTGCGATAGAGGATGGGGTGGGGGTGAGAGAAGTTCGGGAAGCTGTCCCTGAGATGATCAAAAAGATATAATAGTTAGCGAGACAGAGTGAGAATTGCTTGTAGGTGTTGGAGCAAGGGAGGGGTAAAAGCAGGGAGATGGACAGGCTTGCCCAGGGAAGAGACTACACAAGTAAACACTAGAGAGAAAGCACATTGTCTTAACCATCTGTATTTCCCTGTGAACGGATATTTCATCTTTCTTGCCCATTTCTCTTCTGTTTGCCTTAATTTGTATTAAACTGTTGGAAGTCTTTTCCTGGAAATGAACATACTCTATCTGTTACACCTGTTACAGAATTTCTCTTTCATACAGAAGTTTTGATTTTGAATAAATTTATCAACATTTTTCAGAATGGCTTTTTTTCTTATTCAAAAGAATCTTCCTTTCCCCCAAATAATAAACATGTACTGTCGTCTTTATGTTTTATATTTTTATTTTTAGTCATTTAATCAATTCTTGATAAAGGATGAGAAAAAATCTTGAAGGATATTGTTATGGGTTGAGTTGTGTCCACCATGAAAGGATATGTTGCTTGAAGTCTTAAAGTCCCACACCACAGAATGTGACTTTATTTAGAAATAGGGGTCTCTGCAGATGTAATTAGTTAAGGTCTTACGTGGGTGGAGTGGGCCCCTAATCCAATATGACTGGTGTCATAAAAAGAATGCCATGCAAAGAGATACAGACACAGAGAGAACATGATTTGAAGACAGGATTGGAGCAATACATCTACAAGCCAAGGAGTGCCGAAGATTGCCAGCAAACACCAGAAGTTGGGTAGAGGCAAGGAAGGATTCTCCCCTATAAATTTCAGAGGGAGCATGGCTCTGTTGACACCTTGATTTTGGACTTCCAGCCTCCGGAATTGTGAGGCAATAGATTTTTCCTGTTTTAAGTCACCTAGTTTTGGGTGCTTTGTATGGCAGCCTTAGAAAATAAAGATTTATACCAAACTGATAATAGTGGTTAGAGGTAAAAGGGGGGAAAGAGAGACTAGAATTGGGGGCAGATGGGCAGAGGAAATTGTAGGATTGGGGGTAATTGTGAACTATGGTATGTGGTGGGGAGTATGAAGAGAAATCACATATAGTCCAGTATTGCATAAAGTGTGAGTCATGGATTGTTAAACGTTGAGCTGGAAAAGGAGAAAGAGCACACAGAACAGGCAAATCTTATAACCAATTCAAAGCATCTGTTTTTGCCATTTTAAAGTATTTTCATTTATTTATCAAAGTACACAGAGACACACACACACACCACACAACAGAGACACACTGTAATTCAATGGCAAAAGGATACCTGTCCAATAAATGATACTGTGTCAGATGGATAACTATGGATAAAATAAAAGGCAACAGGAGAGTTAATAAGCAAGACACAAATTGGTTGTATATAGTAGTTGCAATGCATCTAAAGTGTGGGTGTGGGTGTGGGGGTGTGTGTGTGAGAGAGAGAGAGAGAGAGGGAGAGAGAGAAACCAAAAAATTAAAAGCTTGTCTGCTCAACACAGAAATGGGCAAAAGACCTTGAATTTAGAGAATTCAAAGAGAACATCCAAATGGTCAATAAACATATAAAAGGTTCCCAACAATAGTACTTATCCGAGAAGTGCAAATTAAAACCCCCATGAAATATCACTAAACTGCCACTCAGTTGACTAACATTGGATATTAACAATACCGGGCTTCCCTGGTGGCGCAGTGGTTGAGAATCCGCCTGCCATTGCAGGGGACATGGGTTTGAGCCCTGGTCTGGGAAGATCCCACATGCCGCGGAGCAACTAAGCCCACGTGCCACAACTACTGAGCCTGCACACCACACCTACTGAAGCCTACGCGCCTAGAGCCCGTGCTCCACTACAAGAGAAACTACCACAATGAGAAGCCCGCGCACTGCAACGAAGACCCATCACAGTCAAAAATTTTTTAAAACTTTAAAAATATATATATATTTAAAAATAAAAAATAATAAAAAAAAATTAACACTACCTAGTGTTGGTAAAGATGGGTAAAATCTGGACTCATACATGCTGAGATGCTAGGTCCTAGTAGGGACTGTGGTTGAGTACTAAAATGGCCACAAACTCTTCCCGTCCAGTATGTGTGCCCTTTTGCAATATCACCTTGAAGCTCTTCCAATTAAAAAAGTGGAGTCTATTTCTCCATTCCTTGACTTGTTTTGTCATATGGAACATTTTTTAAAAAGTGACTCAATCAGAGGCTTGAAAAAACTTACACACTGGGGCTAGCCCTGTTTTGCTGCTCCTAAGGAACTCTAACATTCACCATGTGATGAAGCACAGATCAGGCAAAGACAAAGTTCAGCCATTAACGTCACTAGGGCCAAACTAGCATCAGTACCTGCACAGGTGAGTGAGGTCATCCTAGATCCACCAACCTCTCATCAATCTGCCAGATGCCTGCAGCTACATGGGTAGGCACAGCAGGACAGACTGGCAAAAGAGTTACCCTGAGCAGATTGCTGAGTCAAAGAATCATTAGCAATTAAATAGTTGTTATATTTAAGTCTTATTTTTGACACAGTTTATTTATACAGAAGAATTTAATTTATGCAGGATATTTGAATCAGTCTCTTTTATTTTACCAATAACAGTGCAGTTATCACAAAACCTTCTAAAATAAGCCAAGACTATTAAATAATGTACACAAACATCTCTCTCCATTCTCCATCCAGCCCTCAAAGCTCATTTATATTACAAGGGTCTTGTCATGTGCTATAAAATAGTCAGTTTGGGCTTGCACTTACTGATTGAAAGAACCTAATATTTAAAAGGAACACACTGAATATGTTAATTTGTGAGCTACTCTTTTCATCATAAAGTGAACAAAAAAATGCATTCGACTCATGCAAATTTTACTTACTGTCATGAAAGAAGAATAAAAATTCCACCTTGAGTTTGAAAACCAACCAGGACCTATCCATCCAACTAAGGCAGATTTTAGAGTCACGATGAATTTAATTTCAATATAGCCATCAACACAAATGTTTCTTTACAAAATGTAGTACTTTTACCATCGAAACTAAACATACTGAGAAGGTCAAGAAGATTAAAGGGCAAATTATTTGAGATGCTGTGTTCTCAGCGAATGCCACAGCAGCTGCTGGAGAATTCTGGAACTGCGAGACCTTGATTCTGACAATGTTTCACTTCTGCACTTTTCCATGGATCCAAGATGGACTTGGATTAATACATTAATGTGTAAAGACGTTCCTTAAGTAAAATGAACAGAAGCCAATGGAATAGATAACTCCTACAAAAGTTACCAAATATATCTTTTGAGCATATTTAAATGTCTAGTTAGATTAGATCACTAAATAACGATACATTTCTTCTCTCTTCCTCCACTGTGGCTGCCTCTTTTTGACCCAAGATGTATTTGGTCTTGTGTACAGTATACAACACTACCGTATTACCACCTCCATAATATAAGATTCACATTTTATTATGACAATGACTATTAAGGAAGCTTAAAGTATTCTCATTTGCTTGTTTTATTGTATTTATTATGGCATTGTTCCTAGGTTTCTCTGTTTAAGCAAAAGATAATATGATTTTCCTACAAAATTTCTATGATTGACCTTTAAATATCACTGTAATACTGTAATATTAACAGCCTATTGTAATATTTGTTCAGAATTTTTTTTTTTTTACATAAGAGACATCAAGTATCAAGCTCATTTAAATAACTAAAATAATAAAACATTTTACATTAGCAAAGCGGAAGAGCTTGTGGTTCTTAGATAAATTGTTTTACTTTCTACCAGATCAGTTATAGGGAGGTCATGTTATTATCACCACCTTAATGAGTTCTTTTTAGGAAATCTAAAAGACAACATCACCCTGAAACAACACTTATCAGTTTAAGGTATTTCTGAATACCAATACTCAGAAAGATCTCAATAAGCTATACTCAGAACTTATGTGTTTTTACTGGTTGTGGATTTATTATGATTGCTGATTTGTTTTTCTAAACAGAGATACAATTTTTACATTTAATATTTTTAAAATATTAAATGAGAATTGAAATTTTCACTAAAAATGCAAAACAACTAAGAACAAGAAATTCTTTTAATTGGGAATAGGTATGATTTAGAACCATCCTGAAGATTACCAAATCATATGGTGTTGCCAAACCTTCCTCACTGAGCTTCTGGACATTTGGCTATCAGAAGCACCTCCAGCTCCATTTGTTCAAAACTAAGCTTATTATATTTACCCATCCTTCCTCATATCCCCATATACTCCCATTGCCCTCATATGGGTAAGCTGCATTACCATTTACCTAGCTGCCCATGTTAGGACCCTGGGAGCCATTCTTAAATTCTGCTTTTCTTTCCCTCTACCCCTGCAGAAAATCAATCACCAAGTCCAGCTCATTCTGTCTCCTGAAGGTCTCCTTGTAACCTCTACTCCAGTGCAGGGTAATCATTCTTCTCCTGCACTAATGTGTTTCAACTGATCTCCTTTCCTTCACTCTTCTCTTCTCCAATCCACTGTACCCAGAATGTTTCCAAAACACGAATCTGATTACATAACCCTACTCCTTCAAACACTTTTCCAGTGACTTTCAGAGCCACTGCCTTTTGGATTTAGGTTCAAATGTCTTTTAAAAGCCTTTGTGATCTTGCCTCTGTTTCTGTGTTCCCGTCTTGCAATCCTCCCTTCACATTCTACAAGCTTCACTGAATTTCTCTCAGTTTTTGACCACGTCCTACTCTGTCATGCATCAAGGTCTCCCCACGTGTTGTTTTTTCTTGTGGACACCTTCCTCTTTCCCTGCATTAATTTGGCTGAGTTATATGCATTCCATGACCATCTCTTACACATATGCACACACATAAGTATACACACCCACATCCTGTTCTCCATGAAGAAGTTTCCCTGTTCTGAGCTTCTGCAGCCGCCTCTACTACCTCTAGCATAGAACTTTCTATGTTATGTTATAAATTTTTATTTCCTCCAATAGACAGAAAGTTCAAAAAAGTTAGGAATTGTATTTCGAATTGCCTATTGAATGCCTATAAAAGTGCCTGCTCCAGGGTAGCTATTACAAAGATACACAATAAAAGAACAAACAGAGAGGAAGTGCATTAATACATCCCATAGACAGCCTATTTCAAGTTACAGATGGCTTAGGTAAATAAGATTTCAAACAATAATAAACTGAATAATGCAAAGATGTGTTTGCACGCAAATCCCTGAACAGCTTGTATTCCATATTTCTGATTTCCTAAAGAGATAGGATTCTATATTGCTAATCAAAAAGCACCTCATGTGCTTTAGATACCACATTTAGTATTGGCAGAATTATATCTAGTTGTGAAATTTTGCCCTGATATAAAACTATCCTACTTGTTCTTGGCTCTGGGTTGCAGAGTTGCTTATGAATAATGCTAATAGTTTATTTTCTCATTCAAGATCTCTGAATTAGCTCTAATATCTTGGCAAATATTCATCTGAGATGATATATTCATATACTGTAAAGTGTGGAAAGTATAATTTGTGCCTAACTAAAAATTTTAAGACATGCTATCAAAAAGCCAATTTGTGTATGGCTGCAACTGAATATGATTCCTTTAGGATGTGTGATTTTGAGAAGTATGTTTATTTATGGGCCTAACTGATGTTCAAAGATTATTGTAAGCTCCTTGAAGAACAGGATAATGCTTCAATTATGGTCTCTTGGCAAACAGTAGGAAATCAATCAACATTGAGATAATGAAGGAGGAATAATGGCAATACAAAAATAGAAAAACATACACATATAATGACAACTAAATTAGACACCATGATCTTAAACCAAAGACACCAAATTAAGAGTTGGCAGTACTGATGAGTGTGTTCTTGTCCATCTCAACTACTGGAATCCATCTTGGTTAAAATACTTTGGTCTAAACTTACTTCTAAAAAAACAAAACAGACTTTTCTTTGATAAACGGCCTCTTATTGTATGGAAGTGTTATAGAGATTTAAGGTTTACTACTTCTTCTGAACACATAGAAGATTACATTTCTCCGAACCCAGGCATTCAGACTGGACTGTACATCTATTTCTAGTCAATGGCTTGTAAGCAAATATAATGTGTGTTGCTTTCAGGTCAAATAATTTCAGCAAGAGACCCTCAAGTGCTTTTTCTCTCTGCTATATCAAGGAATTCCCATCATCTAGATGGTACAGCTACATCGTGGGTAGAGATTCTGTTAGTCTGTACTGCTGAGCGATGTCATGGAGGACATTTGTCCATACCTACAGGGGACTTTATTTTTTTATTGGAGTATAGTTGCTTTACAGTGTTGTGTTAGTTTCTGCTGTAGAGCAAAGTGAATCAGCCACATGTATACGTATATCCCCTCTTCCTTGGATTTCCTTCCCATTTAGGTCACCACAGAGCATCTACAGGGGACTTTAAAGGAAATAAACCTTTTGTTCTTTCAAGTCTGAGATTTGGGGATTCTTTGTTATCACAGCATAAACTATCGAGGTTAACAGAAAATGTATATCGTATTAAAATTGTCCAAATGCATTAATAAACTTAACAAGGAAGAAAGTTTTCAGAAATCAAAGTGTTTTAGTTACACCTTTCTGAAACTATACTGTCTGAAAGTTCTTGGTCTAAAAAAAATGTCTTCTTGAGAATAAAGTGACTCAATGTCTCTATAAGTCTTTAATTACCTTGATATTTAACAGATGCAGTAGAGAAGTAATATAGACAATGGATGTAGTCTTAAGCAGCTACCCTAGGGAAGTACAAAAATTGGTTGCTAGTAGAGGTGACCTTTAACTAACAGAAGAATGGAATAGCACTGGTCACCTTAGGGATTTAATGTGGTTGTTTAAGAAAAGAGATTGCGTGTGGAAGGTGGCCTTTCGTAGCTATTGCTGTACTTATGCTGTCAGTGATTCAGCCAACATTGTGACTTTATGTTCCAAAAAAGTAGACCAAGATAAAATGAACTACTGTATTTTTTAACAAAATTAGAAAATGCTATTGTCAGTAGTTTAAAGCCTCAGACTGATAGGAAACTTAAATATTTCTTTTTTCCCAGATTAGAAAGCTATGATCCAAAGAATACCTTGTCAGAGGCAGATTCAAGACAAGAACCCAGGTCTCCAAATTCCTAGCGCAGGGTCCTCCCATAAATATCTAAGAATGACTAAGGATTATTTATAAATTTTGATTTTTAAAAATTATGAGTCATAAAATTCTGGCCTTAATTTTTGCTTTTTGATTCATATGGGAGATGAAAGTAACCTGGCAAGAGGTAACTGTATCCCTCGTCCACCAACATCCTAACCAAGACTGAAAGAGTTGCATCATTCCTTGATATAAACACAAGAGGCTGATGGCTCTTGAGGAAATCATACATTAGGCCCCAAAGGGAACAGCAGATGAAAACGCAAGTCTGAAATTGTCTACTTAACATACACTCATCCTTCACATCTCCAGTAAAATAAACACCGCCTCAAGAAATCCTTCCTTGGTCCTCCATAGTATGCAGAGCTGGTTTCATGGGCATGCAAGCTGTGTAGCTGCCAAGAGTCCTATGCTTGGTCTGTCACTATCCTCAAATTCTTATTGGTTTTTGAACAAGTTGCCCTGCATTTTTGCATAGGTCTCTGCAAGTTCTATAGCCAGTCCTGATAGTACACAAATTCCCTTTGGTGTTTGTACTCATAACATCCTGTATTTCTCCCTCATGGCAAATACTTACATAATTAAATACAGTCAAGGGGCTTCCCTGGTGGCGCAGTGGTTAAGAATCTGCCTGCCAATGCAGGGGACACAGGTTCGAGCCCTGGTCTGGGAAGATCCCACATGCCGCGGAGCAACTAAGCCCGTGAGCCACAACTACTGAGCCTGCGCGTCTGGAGCCTGTGCTCCGCAACAAGAGAGGCCGCGATAGTGAGAGGCCCGCGCACCGCGATGAAGAGGGGCCCCCACTCGCCGCAACTAGAGAAAGCCCTCGCACAGAAACGAAGACCCAACAAAGCCAAGAATAAGTAAATAAATAAATAAATATTTGAAATAAATAAATACAGTCAAGCTATCTCTTTTCATTCTTCGTAGTGTAAGTTCCATAAAAACAGGAATTGGTTTTATCTTTTTCACTCTTTTTATCCATACTGCTTAGTGGAGTTGCTGGATTAAAACAGATGCTTTGATGACCAGATGGATGAATAAGTCAATGAATTAATTAGTAATTTTGAGTAAATGAATGAATAAAAGAAACCTGGGAAAAACTTTGGGTTTGAACAGAATGGTAGACAGCTGGAGTTTTTTTGGGTATGGAAAAAAAAGGTAGATACGTAGAGTGAGAGTAACGTACAGTGAGTTCTGAAAGCTAAAGCGAGAATTTGACACTTGTTACATGAAGAAATACAGAAGTTGTCATTAGCTTTTGATAAACATGATAACTTGTTTATTGCCTGTTTCCAGATTGAATTTTATATTCTTAAACACTATTCCTTCTGCTTCTTTAATAATAAAATATCATGGCATATTTTAATGTATGGTAACATTCATTTGCCATCAAATATGTCACATATTTTATTTGATTTAATCCTGACAAAACCCTGTAATGCTGGTTCCCATTTTTCAAATAAAGAAATTGAGGCTCCAAAAGATAAAATAATTTTCTCAAGGTAATATCAGGAAAAAGGTACAGAATTTGAAAAAAGGTTTCCTTGAGAAAAATTTTCAAAATCTTCCTACTCTTTACAGATGCTCCCATAGCTTAAGCATTTGGTTTTTAAGCAAATATTTAGCTACTTTGTATATACCAAGATTGTGTGACTAGTGGAAGAAAATCAGATTGGTAGACTGTGTTTACCACCAGCTGCATGTTCTACTTAGGACATTTTCTAGATGAACTAAGTCTCAAAGAGCTTGAAGCACGTCTTTAGAAACATTCACTTTCTGTCAGAATCTTGGAAAAAGGTAAGAAGTTGAGACTAATTTATCACTCAAAGGTATTCCAGTTACAAATACAATAACTTTTTAGAGAAAACTGAAGGAAAGAGAAAAGATTTATGGCCAGAGCAAAAGATTATGGCCAGATAAGCAAAAGAACTTATCTTTCCTAAGTACTAAAATACTTAAAGAAAATTGACCTCCAATTAAGAAAACAAGACATAGCAGTTTTATTTGACCATAATTTCATCTAATTGAATCATATAATAATAAAATGTGCAGATCCCATCATATTGAGATAGCTCTTAAAAACAGAAAAATAGCTTCCGAGTAAATGTGCATGCTTACCACTACCCAAAAGGCTGTTATTGATAGTTTTATATCATTATTACTATAACCAACCTTTAACTGAATTTTTATTATGTTGTCTTCACTCAGTGTAGACACTACTTGTAGTCCTGCTACCAAGAAAAAAGGAAGTCACCTGGGGTCCTCAGTGGGTAAAAAATCAACAGGATGTGAAAGTTGGATGAAAAATCTAGTTCTTCTACAGAAATATAAAATCCTCACTTCATTCCATACAAAGTAAATCCAGCCTTATTGAAGGGGTACGTATAAAAAATGAAAACATGAAATCACTAGGTTAAGAGTATGGGTTTGCGGATCAGAATATCGGGGATTTCATATCAGCTTCATTGTTTTATTAGCTGTGTGATGTTGAACAACATCTTTACCTCAGTCTCTTAATCTGTAAGACGAGAATATATTTTATAAAGTTGGAAGGGACTAAAGGATATAATGCATGTAATGTTATTAGTACTTTCCATAGGCATATAGTTAAAGGTACAGTAATGTCAACATCACTGTTATATCAATATGGATCTCCTTGCATAGATCACTTTGTCGGTTATAATGTAGCATATTTAAAGAGAAATACTAGATGAGAAATGCCACTGAGTTTGAATTTGAATATTGAAAAGATTATCTAAATAAATCAAGAAAAAGTCAATTTTTCTACCTGACGTTATTAGCGCATACATGCATATGTGGTTTCACTTTATGACAGAATTTACATATAGTGACAATCACAATTATTAAGTGTGCAATTTGATGGTTTTGACAAATGTATAAACCTACATAACCAATAATTCTGCAAAGAGCATGTGGAATATTTCATCATCCCAGAAAGTTTCCTCATAGCCCTTCCCGTCAACCTCTACCCTCCAAAGAAAAGCACTGTTTTTATTATCACAATGGCTTACTTTTGCCTGTTCACAAATTTAATATAAATGGATTCACACATTATGTGCTCCTTTTTGAACGAAGCTCTTTTTTGAATGAACTTCTTCTCCTCAACATAATATAACCCCACAGATAAATCTCAAGAACGTCTATCAGTAGTTTATCCTTTTTGTTATATGTCGTGCTATTCCATTATATGAATATACCACAATCTGTTTACTCATTCCCCTACTAATACTAATAGAGATTTTGTTTTTTCTAGTTTCTTTTCCTTGAATTCCTTAAACACACTTACAATGGGTTTTGTAAATTCCTAGTTTTCTAATCCCATCAGATGGTCTATCTATATTGATGACTGTCATATTTTCCTGCTTCTTCACATGCTTACCAGTTTTTATTGTATACTTGGATAATATGGATAATACATTGGGGCCATCTGGGTCATAATGGTCTTCATCCAGACCGTATTGTGTTTCAGTCAGACAGTTACATTCCTAGCAAATCATTTTCATCCTTTCATGCTTTTGTTCTTCCTCAGCAATTATGGAAATTTCACATATACAAAGCTTAAGAATCACACAAAGAAAACTCATAAACCACCATCTAGATTCTACAATTGTCAACACTTTGCTATGTTCATTTGATTACATGTATTCATCTATTCATACATTTTGATGCTTTTCAAAGTGAGTTGCAAATATCACTACCCTTCACACCTAAAGCGTTTAGCATGTCAGATTTTTTATTCTTTATTAATATGGATCTATATTGATTATGTCCTTAGTCCTGAGAGCATAGCCCCTACTGTAGGCTGTGGTCCTTACTCTCAAAGTGGTGATTTTCTATAGCCTCAACTGAATGCCTGAGGTTCTCACCAAGAACCTGGTTGGGATATAATTCTAAGGTCTCCCAGCACTGCATGACCTCTGGTGTCTCTGTTCACCTTCTTCATGGAGTCTTGCTCTGTGTATGTTCAGCACAGCCCAGTCCTCGAGCAATTCTCCCTCATGCAGACATCTGGGGGTCCCTCTCTACCCAGCTCTCTTCTTTCTGTACAATGCTCGACAAATACCAGCAATTTTACCACCCTAGAACTTAACTACCCTTACACTTTAAAGTGAACCCTGTGTTCTGCTTAGACTTCAACTCCCTGTGTCAATGGCTAGAATAATACTGCCCAAAAGAACTTTCTGTGATGAAAATATTCTATATCTGCACTGTTCAATATGGAAACTACTACCCATAAAGTTACTGAGCACTAGCAATGTGACCTGTTTGAAGAACTGGATTTATAATTTTAATTTTAATTAACTTTAACTTTAATTATCACATATGGTTAATGGGTACCATATTGGACAGTGCTAGAAAATGTCCCCAAGGAGAGAACAAGAAAATGTGGGGCTCTCATCCAGTATTTGCCTTCTCTCAAGGTTCACATTTCTTTGTGGCCTATTGGTCAACATCTGAAAAGAATTACCTTATTGTGATGTCCAGTTTTGTGTGTGTTGTTTTTTTTTTTTTACTGGAAAAAGACAAATCTAATACAATTATTCAATTATGCTTAGGACTATATTGGCTTTTGTTTACCTGAAAAATATGAATTAATTCAGCTAAATATGCAATGCTGATTGCCTAGTAAAATAAATAGTAGAAAAAGAATGGAATGTCTCCATCAGAACTGTGCCAGATCAGATAGCTTTACATGCATTCCTGTGACTTGTATTATCTGACCCCTCACATGGTGCATTTTATCTTTTGTGTAGGGTCTGGGCAGTCTTATACTTTCTAGTGACTCCAACTTAGCCTTAAAGAGTGATTCCACAAAAATGGGTTTAGATAAAGCTGTATTCAGGGAACAAGCAAAAGCAAAATAAAGTCAAATGGCTGCATCATCACTTGGCCTCAACAAAGTAGACCACAACTGCAGTCCAGGTTGAAGCTGGTTCCATGAGCTTCCTTTGTGCTCTTAGGTCCTGTGAGAACTTGAGGCAGCCTTTCATGTCTGTGACCCTAGTTCCCAGCACAGAACATCATCCATAGTACATCAGTAAACATATGCTAAATGAACAAGTAAAAAGATACTCATTCCATCTGTGGCTTTAAGTAGACTGGTTAAGAAGGAGCAGGAAGTGTTAACTTAAAGCCTTATTTTCTTCTCAGGTTGGTGAGAATGGAAGAAAGTTGCAGAACACCTTACCACTGAAAGTAGATGGCAGGAATCACAGAAAAGAGGAATTGTTCTCAAGACTGATTGCTCAAACTTATGCGCATAGAGTGCCAGTCTTGACCTTCAACAGACACATAGAATTTCACACAGTGAATGCAACATCTCATGCATTGGATGATAAAAATGTTGCTTTCACTTCAAAATGCAGTCTTTCTTAGAAAAATTCACTTTTAAGCCCAAAGATGTGGATATATACCAGAGAAAGCTATCTTCAAGCAGCCAATTATTCTATTTTCTCATACGTTTATGGTGTTACTCATTAAGTTTGTCATTTGTACAATGACCTAAACCCAGAGTGCATGCACAGCATTAATAAAATGTTCTATCCATTTTTTGTTTAGCTCTCCTACTTAATTTTCTTGCCATTGCACATTTTGCTTAATTCAATCGGATGCATGGTTTCTTGTTTAGGTCTCCACAAAAT
This sequence comes from Balaenoptera acutorostrata, assembly GCF_949987535.1. Lineage (NCBI taxonomy): Eukaryota > Metazoa > Chordata > Mammalia > Artiodactyla > Balaenopteridae > Balaenoptera > Balaenoptera acutorostrata. The sequence goes on from NC_080072.1 coordinate 22,996,572, forward strand.
GACTGAGTCCCTCTGTAATTATAAGTGATCCTACAAAGAAACGAATCAAGACTCAGTTATGGAGTGTGTTAGGTTTAAGCTACGCTGTGACTGGGAATACATCTCTACCAGTTCAGTGCCACGTGAAGGAAGATGGGGACTTGATATGAATTCAATTTCAACCAGCTCACACAGGGAAGCATTTTCCACATTTCACTCTACTTCCAAATGTAGCAAGCTATCTTAGAATATATATTTTTTAAAAAAATATGCTTCTAGTGCTGAAATTGTTCCTTTGTCAAAAAAGTCACTGCTATATTTGACTGCTTTATTACTTACAATCTATTTTGTCATTTTTATATTAAATTCAAAATAATACTCAAAGTAATGAACATGCACATAATTTTGTGCCATTTTCCATTCTTTCTACCAAGAATTTTTGGAGTTAGCTCTACTATAATTCTTCTGTATAAGGTGAAATATCAGTTTTCAAATTGCAACTACCTAGAGAGCTCCCTTCTACGATAAAGAAATTTCACAAACACCACACGTTACTTTTTAGATTTAGTTTTAGTTTCCAACCTTCAAGCTCTTTCTTTACTGTCACTGATAACTTTCTTTTGTACATTAATGTCTGGAGTTAGTTGCTAAATTTTGACTATAGCTGGAAGTTAGATTTTTCAAGCATACCTGATAAATATGATTTAGTATTTGAATTGCTGATTCAAGTGTTTTACTGTTAGGAGACTATCTCTGTAAATTTAGTAAATCCTGCAATGCCTAAATATTTGGCAAAAGAGATTTCTAAGATGATTTAGAAAAATAACAGAAAATAGATCATACCAACAATTAATCAATTGTTTCTTAGGGAGAGGAAATACAAAGAAATCCCATCCAATCAGCGGCACTGATTGTGCTAGAGCTAATAGCCTAGAGAAGCAAGCTGACTTTTGGTTGTAGAAAAAGAAAAGAATTGCATTTGACATCTAAAGATGTAGTTAACTTTATGAAGAGAGGTTCAAGTGGATTATGAATGGTTATTACTAATCCAAACACACTCTTTCCTGACATGCCCTCTCCCTCAAGAATACAAGTGCATAATTAATGTGATAGCAACACATTTTGTTTAGATGAGGGTGAAAAAGCATGGTTTTACACCTTGTCTTATTATCTCACAGACACACTAACTTGATAATTCCTTGCAAAGGGGTGTTCATCCTTTTCTAGCTTGGTTGCCCCCAAGACTATTCCTGCTAGAGCTTTAATGAACTCCTCTTCAGCTTGCAGAGAAACAAATACAAGTAGCCTTTGAAGGAATTAGATCAACTGCTCATTAGCAAAAGTAACACTTGGTATGTGGGATCCAATAAGGTTTTTTCTTCTTTTTTCCTATAATCCCCTGCTCTTGTTTGGTACTAAGTTTCAGATGATTTCTTGACTTTAATTTGGCAACCCTTTGTTCCCAGTCTGTAACTTCTGACTTTCTTTTTCACATATACCATTCCCAAAATACTTCTTCACATATAAGATGGATCTTCTCTCATTGTAGTGGGGATGTTAAACTAGTTTAGAAACTGTCTTTGATGATTCTTTGTCTTGCCTGAGATTCTGCTCTCTGCTCCTAACCTATTCAAGCCTACTTATCTCTTGTCCCATGTCTGTTGCACCATTTGAAATTAGGATAATTTGACAAGGTTTTTAAAAAAAAATATAATACATATTTTAACATTATACGTATTTTTAAAATAAAATAGAAGGAAACAAAAACATCAAAATATCAAAAGCCTTATGAGAGAACCCTCCAGCCCTTGTCTGCACATCCTGCTTTTCAAAAGGCAAATTTGATGAGGATCTCTATCTGTTGAGACCCCTCCATGGATTTCCATAGCCCACAGGACAAGTTGAACATTCCTTACCGTGGCAAACTGAGCTCTTCATAATCAAGCTCCTTCCAAATTACTCTATACAATCTCAGAATTCTAATGCAATTGTTCCCAAACTTGTGAATCTCCTTTGTTTTTATGTAAAACCCTAGGCAGCATGCTCTCCTATTATGACTGTATAGGTCTAAAATAGGTCCCCCAAATTTGCATTTTTAACATTCACTCTGGGAGATTCGGGTACAAGTGGCTGCCAATCCAGTCTAAGAATTATTTCTCTTGGCCTCGTCACAACTGGCTCTATTTTACTACTCTGATTTCACACATTCTATTTCCTCTATAAGGAAAGCACTACTCAGCTTTTAAAAACATATTCATAATAATCCTTCAAGACTAAAATATCAGCATTGATAAAATTTGCTTGAAGATAGAGAGGAAAAAAATTTTAGAAAGGTTTCCCTTACCTTTAAAAAAGGTTTCTCTTATCATACGAACCCACTCCTTTAAAAATCTAGAATAAAAACAAAGGAAATACTTCTAAGAACATCCATTTTTGTTTTAATAATCTTTTTGAATTTACATCTCTTTTCTTAGAGGCCCCAGTGCTGCATCAGGCACAGTAGAGGGAAAAATAGTAGAAAAGAGTCATAGTCTTAAGGAACCCATTACCAAGGATTAAGACAAAGTATCCTAGAGAATAGAAATGTACTTAGTTAATGCCTAAGCTTTATGTTATACATCTGTCTTAAGTCAGGGTTCTCTGGAGAAATACAACTAATAGGAAATATATAGTATCTCTCATATGTATATGAGAGAAAGCACACGGGCAAGCACATTCAGTGGGCCAAAGACAAACTGATCCGTAAAAAAGGTAGAAAGCAATTATGGTAAATTTACCCAGACTACATCAGGGAAAATTGAAGATCCAGAGATGTCCATGGTAAAGCTTGATAAGATAGAACATGACAATCGTACAAACATACTAGACCTGGATGCAGAGATGAGAAATGGAGTTTGGTAAGGGTTGGTGAGGGAGGGAGTAAAAAAGAAAAAGAACAAAGTCTTCTGCACATTTTTTAATCAGTTTTTTTTTTTTATTGAGTTGGATAAGCTCTTTATGTATTTTGGATATTAACCCCTTATCAGACATATCATTTGCAAATATCTTCTCCTATCCAGTAGGTTGTCTGTTTTGTTGATGGTTTCCTTTGCTCTGGAAAAGCTTTTATGTTTAATTAGGTCCCATTTGTTTATTTTTGCTTTTGTTTCTCTCGCCTGAGGAGACAGATCCAAAAGAATATTGCTAAGACTTATTTATGTCAGAGTGTACTGCTTACGTTTTCTTCTAGCAGTTTTGAGGTTTCTGGTCTCAGACTTATGTCTTTAATCCATTTTGAGCAGAAGATCTGAATAGACATTTTTCCAAATGACATACAGTTGGCCAACAGGCACATGAAAATATGTTCAACATCACTAATCATCAGGGAAATGCAAATCAAAACCGCAGTGAGATATCACCTCACACCCATCAGAATGGCTATTATCAAAAAGACAAGAAGTAAAAAGTGTTGATGAGGATGCAGAGTAAAGACTACCCTGGGGCTTCCCTGGTGGCACAGTGGTTGAGAGTCTGCCTGCCAATGCAGGGGACACGGGTTCGAGCCCTGGTCTGGGAAGATCCCACATGCCGCGGAGCAACTAGGTCCGTGAGCCACAACTACTGAGCCTGCGCGTCTGGAGCCTGTGCCCCGCAACAAGTGAGGCCGCGATAGTGAAAGGCCCGCGCACCACGATGAAGAGTGGCCCCCGCTTGCTGCAACTAGAGAAAAGCCCTCGCACGAAACGAAGACCCAACACAGCCAAAAATAAATAAATAAATAAATAAATAAAAAATCCTTCCCTCTAAAAGAAAAGACTACCCTGGTGCACTGCTGGTGGGAATGTAAATTGGTGCAGCCACTATGGAAAACAGTATAGAGGTTTCTCAAAAAACTAAAAATAGAACTACCATATGACCCAGCAATTCCACTCCTGGGTATATATTTGAAGAGAATGAAAACAATAGTTCAAAAAGATACATACACCCCAATGTTTATAGTAGTATTATTTACAATAGCCAAGATATGGAAGTAGCCTAAGTGTCCATTAAGAGATGAATGGCTAAAAAAGATTTGGTGTACAATAATATATATATTTTTTATACATATATATATATACACACACATACACACCTATATCTGTGTATACACACACACACACACACACACACACACACAGGATGGAATATTACTCAGCCATAAAAAAAACACAATTTTAACATTTGTAACAACATGGATGGACATGGAGGGTATTATGCTTAGTGAAGTCAGACAGAGAAAGACAAATATGCATGTTTTCACTTATATATGGGATCTAAATTTTTCTTTTAATGAATGAATATAACAAAAACAGAAACAGACTCAGATACAGAAAACAAACAAGTGGTTACCAGTGGGAAGAGGGGTGGGGGAGGGGCAAGATGGGGGAGGGGATTAAGAGATACAACTAGTAGGTGTAAAATAGGGATGTAATGTATAGTACAGGGAATATAACCAATATTTTATAATAACTTTAAATGGAATATAATCTATAAAAGTTTCAATTCATTATGTTGTACACTTGAAACTAATACTGTAAATCAATGATACTTCAATTAAAAAAAAGAACTCGAAAAAAGATAAGAATAAGGAGGAGAAGGGAAAAATGAAAGAAGGGAGATAGAAGGAGGAAAGAAAGGAGAAAGGGAAATATAATGTACAAAATACGGATAAAGACAGTTGAGGAAAAACATAGCCCAAGGAAAGGAAGTAATTTAAGCAATGCTTAAAATTCTAGACCAACTTTAAAAGAATGAGACGAAGATTTTTACAAAGTTTAAAAAGAGATCAGGGGGCTTCCCTGTTGGCGCAGTCATTAAGAATCCACCTGCCAAGGCAGGGAACACGGGTTCAGTCCCTGGTCCGGGAAGATCCCACATGCCGTGGAGCAACTAAGCCCGTGCACCACAACTACTGAGCTTGTGCTCTAAAGCCCACGAGCCACAACTACTGAGCCCATGCACCACAACTACTGAAGCCTGCACGTCTAGAGAATGTGCTCCACTACAAGAGACTCCACTGCAATGAGAAGCCCAAGCACTGCAACGAAGAGTAGGCCCCGCTCGCTGCAACTAGAGAAAAGCCTGCACGCAGCAATGAAATAAAATAAATAAAATAAAATAAAATAAAATAAATTTTAAAATAAATAAATTTAAAAAAATAAAAATAAAAAGAGATCAAAGATGACTTGACTTTAACCACAGAGTTACACAAAAAGTCAGACGGCAAAGCTAAGGAAATGTTTAAAGTAATCCTATCACAGAATAAACAAGAAAAAAAAATTTTAGAGATTGGCGTGTCTCAAAGTGTAATTAATGTTATAGATAAAAGGCTGAGATGAACATATATGCAGAGAAAAATGACCCAGATTAAAGCAATTAGAAAAAAGATGATATAAATTGGGGATAAATACCTATGTGTGTATATATTGCAGGAAATTTCCCCTGAGATCAAGAATTTAGTGAGCACCTCATCAGAGCATGTGATAACAACAACAACAGCAAAATGTTAGTAGCAAGCAGCGCTGGGAAATACACCAGGTTAAGTTATCAAACTTCATGAATAAAGGACAAATTTCTCTAAGTATACAGGCAAGGGAAGCTAATCACTAACAAGAGAAATCAGACTGGCCTCAGACTTCCCTACAACCACGTTCAATGACAGAAGATAAAGTTGTTATGGACGCATTTCTGAAAGGAGAAAAAAATCTCACTCAGGAATATTCTACCCATTCAAGGTGTCATTCAAATATAAAGACAGCAGACGGACATCTCAAACATGCTAGAACGCTAGAAATATAGTACCCATGAATTCTTTTAGAGAAAAAAAAAAGATGGAATCCAGCAAACCAGGCGATCAATAAAAATAAAGAATGAAAATGCATAATAGGGGTGGTGGTGACCATTAAATCTAGTAAATGTTTTGCTATGACTGAACATCTGGGGAATTGTAGTTGCAGAACAGATGGTAAATTTTATGAATTCTAACAGTTTAAATATTATAACCAACAAACACTAGGATGACGTGAGGTGGAGAAGTAAAAGAAGGTGTAAGAATGCTAATCACCTTTCCTTCAGAGTAGAGAATACACTGATGCTACCTAAAACTGAAAGACATAGTTAAAGATCACAGAGATCTCAACCAATTAATATTCTTTTCTTATTCATATAGAAAACTTACAGGAATGAATCTTTTTTGGGAAGGAAAAAATCTAAGGTTCATTAGTTTTTTTTTCCATTTCAAATGCTTTTTTCTCTCTGCCAAATTCAAGTGAAAAAACTTAATTTAAAAAATATATTTATATATACCTATCTCTACACATATCTGTTTCTATATGCATACATACAAAGAGATATACCTGGAAGGATATAAAAATATTAACAGCAGTGGGATTTTTGATAATTTGTTGCTTTATAATTTTGTGTATGGCTAGAATTCTCTTATGATCCTATGTCATCTTGATGGAAAAAGGCAGAAAGCTTTAGTGACATATGAAATCAGTTTGTAGTTTGGTGGAAATATTTCTAGTGTTTTGTTTCCCAAGTACTGTAGAAAGATTGAGAGGAAATGATAGCATTTGTTTCAGCATGGGAAATATTCGTCCTCCCTGTAGCATCCTCACTGGAACAAATGAATGAAAGGCAGTGTGGAATGGTAGCAAAGGGTATTGAAGTGACAGCTTTGAGAAAGAGATCCCTGATCTAGAATGTCCAATAATAAACTACCTGGCACTCTTTTTTTTTTAAATCTATTTATTTTATTTATTTATTTTTGGCTGCGTCGGGTCTTCGTTGCTGCGTGCAGGCTTTCTCTAGTTGTGTTGACGGGCTTCTCATGGCGGTGGCTTCTCTTGTTGTGGAGCATGGGCTCTAGGCACGCAGGCTTCAGTAGTTGTGGAGCGTGGGCTCAGTAGCTGTGGCTCATGGGCTCTAGAGCGCAGGCTCAGTAGTTGTGGCGCACAGGCCTAGTTGCTCTGCGGCATGTGGGATCTTCCTGGACCAGGGCTTGAACCCGTGTCCCCTGCATTGGCGGGCGGACTCCCAATCACTGTACCACCAGGGAAGCCCTATCTGGCCACTTTTAACTGTCCATTCACACTTTGGAGCCTGGAGATCCTGGTGTTGGACACATAGTTGTTGATTAATAAATACCCATTGAGTTGTTCTGCATAATAAATTCTAAGGCTTTTTCTTACAGATAGCTTATGGCAACAGTCAACTAAAGTCAATAAACTAATTAAGAGCTGAACTCCATCCTAGGTGCTGTTTTTTACTGAAAATGTGCACATACTAAAAGTGCAAATGTCCAAAGAAATTGCATGATTAGAAGCGGGTAGGAAGGGCTCCGTGCCATATGGAATGAAGAGCAGTATGCAATCCCTATAAACTGTTTTGCTTATTCATGATAGATTTCCAGCATTTCAGATAGTTTCTTTAATTTTGTTTTTTTCATAATTGAATAAGACTGAAGCTAAAATCTACCACAATCATGATGCCAAATGTTTTCATTCTTTATTTCTATCATACTACCATTAATATTAGCTGTTTGATTTTTTTCCATTTCCCTCCCATTTTAATAAAACAAAGACAAGATGCAATAAACGCAAGTAAAGTTTAAGCAACACAGCTGAAACTGAACAATCGATTCCACAGTTAGTGCCATCTTGCATGAGCCAATATATAAAAGTCAAATTAGAGCCAAAAAAAGTTTCAGTAAAGAATATGAATGTGCCAAGTGTACCAAAGTCAAAAGCACAACATTCAAGGACCAACTCTAACCCAAAGAGCGCCAGAAAGCTTTCAATATCCTTTAAATTTGTTGAAATAGGGACTTTAGAAGTGTGATCACCTAAGGCCAAAGAAGAGTGAAATTATCATGAGTCATTACAGCTATGGAAAGGAGACTATTAGTCAGAGATACAACCAATAAGCTAAAAGGTCATGAGAAAACACTCTAAACTCAATCTGATATGAAGGGATTGAAGGCTTTCCCTATAACTGAAACACAGGAAAATTTAAATAAATTATTTAGACCCTGGAAAATAAGCCTATAGCAGTTGTAACAGCGTATTCACTAGAAAATTTGACAAACATCTCCTCTTCTACTCTGTTGCCCCAGAACCATATCCCTGCCCCTCCCTCCAGGTGAACTTACAGAAAACCACAGCTAACCATATCCTCTAGCTGTGTTCACAGCACAGAATAAGAAAGTCTAACCACAAGGAAACTGGTGCAAGCTGGTTCAGCTCCGAAAGTGGGACAAAGTTGCCCGGCAGCTCATTACCATCTCATTGGAATAGTAAGATCTCCCCTGCCCCTCTTCCAACCATGATGGTTCAGCCCACTTCTGATCCAGATGCCAAAGGCCCATACGAGGGCAGAAAAGAGGTGGCACCCCAGTTCCAGGAAAACTATTCCCAGGAAATCAATGCATATGCCTCCCCCTCATTAACCTTGCCCTTAAAATCTTGCCTTAATCATCCCCTCAGTGAGAAGTTGATTTGCGAACCAAGCTCCTGCTTCCCCATTCTTTGGCCATTGAATAAAGACTGTGCTCTTTCCACCTCAGTATTGACTTTGTTATTGGTTATATGAACCCAGATGGGAAAATGAACTTTCCCGGCCAAGGCACAGGGGCTCAGCTGGGCTAGGGCACAAGAGGGGTTCCATATGACCAATTCAGTAACAACTCCATGCAACTATCCTTTCTTTCAACATGAGGATGAACATTTGCAGAAAAACTTTCTTGCAAATGTTTTCTGTATTGTTATCAGCTTGAAGAAATTGCCCTCTCTTTGGAATTTCACATCTGTAGAAATCATTATGTCCCCAGAAGAGAAAGGTAAGAAATAAATAAGATTTCATATGAGCTGAATATTTTCATGCAAATATCTCTAGTAATATAACAGAAGGAAGAGAAAGTGGTGGAAATATGGTAAGTAAATAGAGTCAACTGTTTGGAAATAAAATAAAATGTTTGTCAAAAGCCAGTAGTAGTCTGAAAATTCTTATATCAAGGCAAGAAACAGAAGGGAGATGAGGTGCTTATATACAGATTTGGTAATTGTTTGGTGCAATCAGGAGCTGTTTTGATATTAAATCATTTATGTTATTGCATTTGAAATATTTAACTGTCTAGTACTTAGCAGAACACATTTTATTTTGTAATTTGATTTATGGTTCTTACTATTATTCAGACCACGTGAGATTTAATCTTTGGAAAATCCTTGGGAATTTTAGGCCTTGGGAGAGTTACTGAAAGTTCTGTGCCTCAGTTTCTTCATTTGTAAAAAGGGAATAACACAGTATCTCCTTCACGTGGTGGGAAAGGTTCAATGAAACAATAGTTAAACACTTAGAATGATGTGTAGCACAAATGTTTAATAAAGATTAGCTATTATAACAATTGATTTGTAATCTACCAAACAACAAGGCCAACAGATATCTAGCACTCATGTGCTAGACAAAGATCTGAGTGCTTTACATATATTAGCTCACTTAATCCTTTCATAGCCTATGGGATGGGCTCTATTGTTTTCCCCATTTTACAGAAGAGGAAATTGGGGACAGAACAGTTGTGCGGATTGCCAAGAGCCTGGGTTCTTAATCATCTATTTGATTCTCAATTTTGGCCACACTGTTAGACTCACCCGAGGAGCTTTTAATAGTCCTGATTCTCAGGTTAATTGGTACTCTAACCCAATTCAATCAGAATCTTTAAAATGGGCCTCTGTTTGAAAAACTCCCTGAATCACAGCATTAGGCTCTACAGTCATCCCTCAGTATCTGCAGGGGATTTATTCTGCGCCCCACCTCCGCAACCTGCTGCAGATACCAAGATGTGTGGATGCTCAAGTCCCTAATCTAGAATGGCAGAGCATTTGCATATAACCTACACATTCCTCCTGTACTTTACTTTTATTGCACTACAATTGATTTACAGTCATCCCTCAGTATCTGCTGGGGATTGGTTCAAGAGTCCCCCGTATACCAGAATTCTCAGATGCTCAAGGAAATTTCCATCCATGGTAGGCTGAATCCCAGGATGCAAAACCCATGAATATAGAGGGCTGACTGTATATTTACTGAAAAAACTTCGTGTATAAGTGGACCTGTGCAGTTCAAACCCGTGGTGTTCAAGGTCAACTGTATATTAGTTTCAGGTATACAACCTAGTGATTTAATATTTTTATATATTACAAAATGATCACCATGGTAAGTCTAGTTACCATCTGTCACCATACAAAGTTATTACAATATTATTGACTATGTTCCCTATGCTGTACATTATATCCCTGTACTTACTTTTAATACCCAATACAATATAAAGCTGTGTAAATAGTTGTAAATACAATGTAAATGATAGAGTTAAACAAAATTCTAAGTCTAAAGAGGCATCATACCCCAAAAGTGGTATAAATCTGGAAAGGAAAAAAAAAAAAAAAAACCTTGTCTCAATAAAATACTAAGAAAATCTGGTAAAATTGGGGGTATGGAGTAGGTTAATGAGAACAAATTAGTTACTCAGGTAAAAAAAAAAATTACACTTGCAGGATTATATTACTCAAAGATCAAACCCCAAACAGATAATACATGATGTATACAAATAGTTCTTAGGGCTAGAACATACCCTACCTTCAAGAGTAAACATCTTAATACATGATCCAAAATACTGTCAGTAATTTGATAGTTTTCCAATGATTTACAATTCAAATTTTAACCTTTTCATAATTTTTAAATAAAATATTTCTCATCTGGTCTATATGTCCCACTTAAATCTGACTTTTATAAAATGAAGATCAAAGCAGCCTATGATAGTGCAATCAGATAACAGGGAAAAGGAGATTCCTTTTCCCTCTTTTCCTACCAAGGTGAATAAGGTTAAGGTCAACTTTTACAATTCCACCAAGTTGTCCTTACCTGTTTAGAACATTCCTTTATCTCCTGTGTACTTCTACAAATATGCTAAAACATTATTGGATATGCTGCTAGAAAAGATAAAGCGTTTATGTGAAAATATTACTTTACATTGTAAACAAAGGATCTTTTTTTTTATGATAGTACAGATGTAGGGTAAGAATATGTATTGTTTTGTAATTATTGCCAAAGCTTCTCCTAAGAGTTTAGTGCAAGGCAATAAAGAAGGAATAAATAAACCACATTTTAAATGGAGAGATATTTCTTTCAAGTTAAATTTTATATCCAAATGTCTCTTCCTACTCCTTCTTGCCTCAGACCTTCCTTAATACCCAAAGACTCTTGTAATTAGGAGGCATCTTCATACAAACTTAAATCATAGATGCAATAATTCTGTGTTAGATCTACTTAATTTCATAAATTCTGCTTGCTGAGAGCCATGGATGGTTGGAGATAGAAATGAAATAGGGTACAGCTGCAAGGGTCCATTTAGTACCATCTGGTTTTCATTCAGAATACATTGATTATCTAGTCCCTCACACCTGCTATACATCCTTAACGCCTCATGAATACACCCTGAAAGTTAATGGAGAAAATGGCATTTTCTCCCATCCTTTTCTTTGTCCTTTACATCATCCCTAAAGTTACCTACCACACAGTGTTTTCGACACTACATAATATCTAACTTCTGGAATTCTTTTTTTATTAAGATCTGTTACCTGAAATATTCTTTTGTCGTCATCCTAAGAGGGTACTTGCTTATAATGTAAGGTCACTGAAGGGATCAGCAGAAAGAAATTTTATGGGAACTTCCCGTATCTACTAAAGCAGAGAATCCTGAAAATACAGCTGCCCTTACTGTCACCCCCAGCCTACCCCGAGTTTCCTATTTGGGAGATTGAGCCTCAGCAGGAGAGGTGTAGGGTTAGCTGCCATAAACCCCCCTCCACTACAGGAGAGCTTCCAGCTAAGGAGACTGTTCACTACTATCAAGATGAAGAGGCCCCATAGAGCCTTCCATACTTTCCCAATGAAGTCCTAGTTACCACCAGCCCTTTTGTTAAGCTGATATATAAACCCTTAACTCTGTCTATTTCTAGTTACTCACTACTGAGTAGTCCCATGTTGGTGTTCAACTTTTCTCCTATTAATCTGCCTATTGTCAGTTAATTCATAGGACTCCAACCACAAGACCTACATTGATAGAGGAAAAGTTTTTCTTCCCAGCCTAACAATCCCACACAGATTCTTGATACCTATAGAGGTTTCTGGAGGAAAGAAATCTAAGACAAGTAGATGATTTTTCAGGGTTTTTCAAAACACCATCAGGAGTGTATGAGTTCCCCCCAAATACTTGAATTCTCTGTATTTTGGAAATATAGGCCATAGCCCAACTTATGATATTTTGATGTAGCAAATCTTAATAGGATTTTATATTCTATCACTGCCTCAACTGACAATTGGTCAGAACTAACAATTGGTTTCAGCCACAAGTCAATTAAGTTGCAAAGAACTAGAGAAGAGGTAGAAGAAATTATTGTCAAACCCATTTACTGGCCTTGAGAAGGTGGAAACATGCTCCTTAAAAGTGTAGGGTTCACACATGACAGCCAATTGATGACATGTTTAAAACAGCCTAAATTCTAGCCTTGACTAGATCATTTAGATTGAGTCAGACAAAACGATTTTTAGCCATTAATATAATCAATTCATTTCAACAAATTGTTACCAACATTATACAGTATGTCCCAAATATTGCATAGGACTTACTAATACTAAAAAAAAGTCATTGTTTATCTGAAATTCAAAGTAAACTGGGCATCCTATATTTTATCTAGCTGTTCTATTTTTTGAGTTCTCTGGAGCATTGCAATGTGGAGATAGGGTGAAAAGTTACTACAACATACTATGTCTACATCTGTTTATAATATCCTTTTTTCTTATTGTGTTGTTCACATGATTCTTCTCTGGGGACAAGAGAAAATAGCAGAGTATGAACAAACCTTAAGCATCAGACCTTTACTGGGGCAAAAATAACTCTCCGTAACCACATCATAAATCACTACTGAATATAAGTAAAGGAAACTTCAAGGACTCAAAGCATTAATTGACCATAAAGCACAGTCCCACCTCTAATGCCTACGTAACTATTAGTCATTTAGCAAAGTTCTGAGGGAGTGGGATATGGAACTTCCAGAAGAAAGTTACCCTTGTCTTTTCAATATGAAAAAGGAAGGGTACAGGAGTGTTGGATCCTCTGCCACGCAAAGTGGGGCTCATCAAACAGCATGGTCAGCATCACGTGGGAGCTTGTGAGAAATGCAAACTCTCAGGTTGGAACACATTCAGACCCACTGAATTAAAATTGTTTTAACACGATCTCCAAGTGCTTCATGTACACATTAAAGTTCGGGAAGAACTGCTGTAGATAATGGGATCTAAAAAGGGTAAATATGGGCATCCAGGGTCACTGAAAAGAAGAAAGAAGACATAAAGTAGTAAAGCCTTTCAAATGCAGATATTTTTCCTTTGGCCAATATCTACAAGCAACAGGTAGACCCTAGTTCCTGTGAACAGATGAGTTGCTCAAGTGAAAGATTTAGTCTGTTTGAGCTGCTATAACAAAAATACCATAGACTGGCTGCCTTAAATAACAAACATTTAGTTCTCACAGTTCTGGAGGCTGGGCAGCCCACGGTCAAGGCAACAAGGGTGGCCGAGGCGTCTAGTGTGATCACTCTTCCTGGTTCAAAGACAGCTGGCTGTCTTCTCGCTGCTGTTTCCATCCGTGGCAGAAGGAGCAATAGAGCGTGGAGGCATCTCTTTTATAAGGACACTAGTTCCACTCACGAGGGCTCCGCCCTCATGACCTCATCACCTCCTACAGGCCCCACCTGCAAATACGATCGCAGCAGGAATTAGGTTTCATCATGCGAATTTTGGGCAAAAAAAATTTCAGTCTCTAGCCACATCCCTTGACCCTCCAGACTCAACAAGCCTAACCAGTTGAATAAACTAAGGCCAGCTCACTGCCATGTATATACTACTCTGAAAGGAACCTGGGATATAAGCCAGCACATTTGAAAGAATAATATCGGGCACTTTCTAATCAAATTTAAATCTTATATAAACAAGTAGATATGATTATTTCAGGTACATCAGCAAAATCTGCAGCCAGGATGCCAGGTCAACCTTGTTTTAAGTACATACATATTGATAAAAATCTGATCTTAACTACATTTATTTGAGAAATATCTCTACTGTAATATATGATGGCCATAAGAATGCCAAGGGCAAGTATATATTTAATAGGGTTTGTAATCTCATCACTTTAAAATTACCTTGGGGAACATTGCCAGTCTTCCTACCAAGGACAAGAAATATCAATATGTATAGTAGAATTATATCATATTTTACTTAGATATATTCATGTTCAGTATTTTTAAAGTGTTAGTGCAGATCTTTCCTAAGCAATTCTGACTACTTTCTAAGTTATAACTCATCGTGAGTCCTGCCTAGCAAAGGAGGTACAATGATTCAGAAAAAAAGAAAGAAAGAAAGAAAAAAGATTAAGTCAGTATATTCAAATAACTGTCCCATTTATCAAAGGGGGAGGGGAAGATAAGGGAATTGGTTGGGTCAGTTGCAAAATGGAATTTGCTAATTAATTGATTTATGATGATTAATATGGCTGAACCTCTTCCTTTATTACTGTCAATCCAGACAAAAGGGATAGTTAGAATGTGATTGGATTAAAGCAGTATATGGTCTGGAAAGATTGTACTCCTGTGCTTTCTGGGACAATACAAGTGTGTAACAAAACTGTCACAAGAAGCACGCTTCTTTTCAATTTCAGCAGCAAGTGATAGGCATTTATCAAAGAAAATTGAACCGAGGCTGTTGCCACAGAACCAGAGAGAAATTAGATTCAAATGATTTTTACCAAGTAGGCCAAAACCCTCTGATAAAAACAAATCTATTATCTCTGCCTCGCCTTGTTTCTTGCAGGCAGAACCGGGTCTTTAAAGAGCAGTTCCTTTCCATATGGCCACTGATGAGGGAAGAAGCTTCCCCCCAGCGTGGGGAATGAATGTCCATCTGTCTATGCCAATCAAGATAATTTATTTTCCCTTGCTGGTGATTGGTTTAGAAATAAGGTATGTGACACCATTCTGAACCATGAATGTGATTCTGCTGAGAGCCTATAGTTTTGTTTACTTTCAAATAGAGATATATAAAGAGAGACTTCTATTCCTATCTCTGGATGAAATTATCTGCACAAGATACTTGGAATTGCAACAAGCCATCTTAGGGCCATGAGAGAAGCTAACCTAAGAAAACAAACCAACACTGTAAAGTTGGCAGAGAGAAAAAATGAAAAGCACCTGGGTCCCTGATCATATAACCAAGTCTTTGAATAAATTAAACCTGGAATCACTTAATTTATTATATAAGATAACAAAGCTGTTTTGAGTTTGATTCCTTTTACTTGCAGCCAAACTTTCTTAGGCACTGGAAAACCATTAGCCAGAGATTCTATTATTCATATCTCATCTATTTTAAAGAGACACATCACGTCTTTACACAGACATGTTACTACTCACAAAATGTATCTATACTCAAACAAAGGGAAGAATGGCTGGCAAACTTAAGGCTTTGTGTTATTTCATTCAATGCAGAGTATACCACTACTGTTTCCTTCTGTAATGTGTAGGCATCTACACACTATGCTACTTCAACTTACATCCTTGTGAGTTAACCAATCAGAATTTAAAATATCAAGACGATTTTCACCTAAAACATTATCTCCACTGAAGTTGATTCTCCCTGGTTTCCTGGTCATTGTATATGATATTCCTTCAGACTGCACATAACTATCATGAAGGACTCTACGTTGCAAGTAAAAGTCTCAACTAAAAAAAGAGAATTTATTGGCTCACAAAATCTAGGTGCTCTAATTACATCAGCTAGGAGCCTGGTTTCTCTCTGATTCTCTCTTCTGCCTTCAGGCTCTACAAACCTTCCCCTTTAACCAAACCAGTCTCAACACAGCTGTCCCCACTCTTGCTTCAGGGTAGAAAAATGACTATAGCAGTTCTCAACCTCAAATCCTAACCTCTTAGCACCTAGGGGAAGAGAGGATGCTCCTCTTTCTCAAAAGATTCAACATACATCTCACAACTCATTGGCTCTGATTTGTATACAGCAATTGGTTAGGTTAAAAGGAGGGAGTACATCAAATGGTGTAGACTAAATCATTGTCAACTCCTGGAAGTGGAGTGAGGTTAATTCCACCTAAACAAATGGGATAATGAAGAAAGGGAGACATCCAAAAGGAAGACCATGGTCCTAGAGAGGAATGGAGGCTGGGGAGGCAAAAAAATAAATAACCATTATACCATGGAGAAATTAGCATGGATTATTTAAAGAGACCAAGCATGCAAATGAGTGAAATTTTATTTCAGTTTATTATTCTCAAATCTCACTATTTTTTATATCTAATTACTACCTAATCAGTTTCGGGACAAAGGTCACAGATTTGACCTATGGGGATTAGACAAATAACTCTATAGAAAAATCACATACACTACAGTACAACTCTTGAGTTCCAAGGCCTGTATTTAGCAGGTTGATTTTGCATATATTTTTATTTCCTTTCTAACATTAAATTCCATCTCCACAACACCCACAATATTTGTCACTTGTTTTATTTTGAAAACATCAGAAAATAACACACAAAAGAAATTTCAAAGAAGTTTAAATGTACTTTTGTGTATGATTAAATCTTGTGCACAAACCTTCCCCACCCCTTTTTGTTTCTCTCTAACACCTCTACTTGGCTGATTACTAGCTGGCTGGGGGTAGAAAAGGGAGAGGAAATTTTAAATAGAAATATTAGTTTTTAATGCCCACAGTTTCCACATAGTAAATTTTCCTCTCATATTAAATACTTGCACAACATATTCAGCTATGCCCCATTTAGCACCACGTTATACAATTTTGAGCTAATTGTACCTTGTTTCCTATATAAGATTACCACTGTGTTATGTCATTCATCTTATTGTAAGTTTCTGCTCCCTTGAACAATGCAGAGTACAAAACAGCACAGAAATGCAGGATATGACTCTCATTATCATTACTATACTTTAGTAGTTTTAATGAGGTAGGGCTTAGTAATTCATAATAAAGATTATGCAATTTTCAACATTGCAATTTTAAAAGTGGCTTAGTATCTGCTCAGTTTACCTAAAGTTATATCAAATAGGCATTACGTTATAACCTTCAGGTAAAAACTCTAACTATTCATAGCAATATCATGAGAAAATCATAATCTGATGCATTAAGAATATTAAGAATCATTGGGCTTCCCTGGTGGTGTAGTGATTAAGAATCTACCTGCCAGTGCAGGAGACATGGGTTCGAGCCCTGGTCCGGGAAGGTCTCACATGCCGCGGAGCAACTAAGCCCGTGCGCCACAACTACTGAGCCTGTGCTCTACAGCATACGAGCCACAACTACTGAGCCCTCGTGCCACAACTACTGAGCCCACATGCCTAGAGCCTGTACTCCGCAACAGGAGAAGCCACCGCAAGGAGAAGTCCACGCACCACGATGAAGAGTAGCCCCCGCTCGCTGCAACTAGAGAAAGCCCATGTGCAGCAATGAAGACCCAATGCAGCCAAAAAATAAAAATTAATTAATTAATTTAAAAAAAATCATTAAGACCCAGCCAATATATTCTATTGTAATGGAACTGTATTTCACTAATTGATCCATTCAGACATTTATGCAAGGATTCAGGCATATTCTAACTTAGGCACTGTATATACAAAATGTAATAAGACACACACCTTGCATTTAAAGAGTTCACTATTTAACCATGTGCTTAGGCAATTTATTAATTTAAGGTGAGTTTCTCAACTTCTCTGTGTCCCAATTTCTTCAGCTATCTAGTACAGATGATAATAGTACCTACCTTGTAGGCCCATTGTGACATTGAAATAAGAAACTACACACAACATGCTAAGAACAGCTCTAGCAACCTAATATGCACTCATTAAATATTAGCTGTTATTTTTAGTATAAGAGAAGAAAGATTACAAAATAATTACAAGTTCGGTTAATTTGTTCAATATATTCTGAGTGCTATGTTCCAGTCTATGTAAGTCTCTGAGAATAGAGCAAAGAATAAGACAGATACATTTTCTGCCCTCATAGGCATCCAATCTAACTCAGGTATGAAAGCAATCATAATAATATTCAAAGGAAAGAGTACAACATGAAAGAGACAATATAAAATATGTTGAATATCTTGTACATTCCACACCTTATACCAGAAACTTGAGGGAAATAATCTCATTTTATTATTTCATGAGGCACAGCTCAAACAGTGGCCCAACCTTACACATTTTGTAAAGAGTAAAACCAAGATCCAAATACAGATCTATTTTCTAAACTCACTTCTGTAATGGCCTCTTAACTCCCAGAAAGCAATTAGGGTAGTTGGGGAAGTCTTCACCAAGAAAATAAAGAGCTTGGAAAGATCACTTTGAAAAATAAGTTTGAAGTAACAAACTGACATTATTATTTCCCAATATGTGTTCTGCAGAACACTATTTGCATAAGATATTGATATATTCAGTCAACACTGAGAAAATAGCAGTGGTGGTATAGTTTTTTAATCTCCTTGAACCTCATCATAAAATCAGAGCAACTAGGAAAACAAAACCAAAAACCCATAAAAAATTACATTAAAAACAAGGAGCAAAGTATCCCCATGACTCAATAATATGAAGGGGCAAAACACATCACCAACTATAATGCCTGCACGGTATCAGCATCCATGTGGGAGGAAACAGGGAAGAAACTGAGTCTGATGAACCAAAGTATCAGAAAACCTTAAAATTATCAGCAGAGTCTCAATAGTGGGCCAACCTTCTGAACTAAGTAGTGGATTTACATGCTCACAGGTGAGTAGGAGTCTGTGGTAAAGTCTGAAGGACTGAAGCAATCTGGGTCTTAAGCACTCTCTAAACCAATCTGCCAGAGGCCCTGGGACAAACAGCAGCCACAGAGAAACTTTTTGGAAATTGATTTGAAATTGAACAAAACCGGGGCAATAGAAGAAGAAAGAGAGAATGTCCAAATAAAAGTGGAGAAAAGAATAAGGAAATCTCTCAAGTATGAGAATATGGTTTAAGACTTCACAAAATAACAGAAGAGGTTAAAAACAGCTTTTATGACCAACTTCTCCCTTCTAAAGGAAACAGGATAAAACAATGTAATTAAAAAATAATCAACAGAAATATTTGCAGTGAAATATTTTTAAAAGGTATTATAACAAAAGAGAATAAGGATTAGAATAACATCCCTACAATTAAGTCATGCCAGCAAGATCTGCCTAGAAATTGATGAAAATTGCAACCCAACATTTCCAAATATATAGAAATATATAAAGAAAAACCATACAAAATATGGGAGTACAACATAAATGATAAACAGTAAAACTCAAAAATCGGTTTTAGAAATCAATAAAAAAGATTTTTTTAAAAAAAGAAGTCTAGGGCTTCCCTGGTGGCGCAGTGGTTGAGAGTCTGCCTGCCGGTGCAGGGGACACGGGTTCGAGCCCTGGTCTGGGAGAATCCCACATGCCGCGGAGCGACTGGGCCCGTGAGCCACAATTGCTGAGCCTGCGCGTCTGGAGCCTGTGCTCCGCAGCAGGAGAGGCCGCGATGGTGAGAGGCCCGCGCACCGCGATGAGGAGTGGTCCCCACTTGCCGCAACTGGGGAGAGCCCTAAACCAAAAGGAACACAAGAGCAAATGAACATACACACACACACACACACACACACACAAATGCTTCAAGGGAAACAGAAGCTGACAAAAAACTTTTAAAGTAAAAATATAAAATAAATTTAAATATTAAATACTTTGAGAAAATACCAAATATAGTAGAAAGAGAAGGTTCAACATATGTATAATTCATGTTCCCAAAGAAGAAAACGCAAGCAAAACATCAGAACAAGTATTTACCTGAAATATATATATGAAACTACATATTGAAATATATTTGTATCTTATATATATTATATTCATATATCATTTTATATGAATAAAATATATATTCACTTATATGAAACTACATACTTTCACATATATATGAAACTACACGTTAAAAAAATGAATTATGGAATCTGTTATAGTTTCACATTGTTTAAAAAGTCAAATGGACTCATGACTTCCTCTGCCTTTGAACTAGGGAAACTATAAAAAGTTTAGTGTCTCTCTGGATTATATGATGATGAAAACCATGAATTACTGATGGTCTTTAAAGTTGTAAGTATAAATTAAAGTAAGATTAGGTTCTCATTGTGTCTGATCTGACACTGCACACTTAATCCCTGCAACCTGCCAATTTCACAACACTGGCACCGAAAATACTTTAGATCCAGAACCCTCCAACCCTTATATCATTCTATGCAATGCTACCTAGCCACCCAGAGCATTATTTCCCTCAATCTTAACTTCCCTGGAAAGTATTTTCTGCTACTTGGCCACACCCACCCCACCTGGATAAGGCTTCTTTGAGCTGGTCACCCCAACTCTCTTCCTCAAGCATCCTTATCCTCTGGCTCACTCCATTTTTAGCAGCTCTACATAAAAACATTGCTTACCCCATTCTTAGAGCCCATGGGATCTTCATTGTAATAGTTCTCTGAGCTGGTTCTCCCTTGAGTAGGAGATTCCATCAGGCCCAAGCAGGTTACCCAGTGGGCAGATTGAATAGGAGCTGGTAAAGTTCCACACTGCCACATCTTTCCAAAAGATCTAAGAGTGGCACAATTAAGAATTTGTCCTGCATGTGAAACGTGTTATTTGTGATTACTCTGCCATGTGTTGTAGCTATTCATTACCCGTGAGAAATTACCTAATTTTTTTTCCCTTGAATTCCATTCTAGGGCTAATTTTAAGCTTGAACTGCTCACTCATCCTGAAGACCATCATCCACATATGTAAAGCATTATCCACAGAATATATACCATTTGGCAATATTTTTTCCTTTCATGTCAAGTCTGCACATCAACAAAGTCTTTATTATGCAAAGGTTCTGATAATTTTCTTTTAAATAAAGTGATTTAGATCTTGCTATGTTAAAAGTACAGTAAAAATGGTGAATTTGATTTGCTCTATGGTTGTGCAGACACTTGATAAGAAGGCCTTGGAATGCTTTTTGGGGGGGGGGGTTGATATCAAATCTTCTGAAAAAAGTCACTTTCATCATTCTTTACCAAAAAGCTAATAATATAGAGATGTACCGCATAATGATGAAAAGAGCCCAGGATAAGCCTTTCAATAATTAATTTCTTATTTTTAGCAGCTGCCTTAGAAATAGATGTCTGCTTAGGCGATTTGATTAGCTGAACAGGTTACTGAACATTACCTTCAAAAAGCTCAAATTACAAGATCAACAATTTTCAATGGTTATTTTTGCTCTTGTTGATCCGATTCAACAGAAGTGAGAAATACAGGGTTATAATTGTTATCTACATATTTTCAAGGTAATTTCCAAGAGTGTTAAGATGTAATCATCACTTTGGCTAATTACCTTATCTTTTGATATTTTTGAGTGAGTGCAATCATATTTAAAAAAACAAAACAAAACAAAAAACAAGCCTTTTAGCCTGTTTGGAGACCTAAGTCCAAGACTGTGAGAGAAGGGGCAAGTGAAAGAGAAAACTGACCTCAAATTACATCTAAAAACCTTTGGAGAGAGTAATTAGTAGCAGAAAGACAGGAAGGGAACCCCAAACTCCAATTTATCCTGCTCAGTCTGCTATAACGCTGCAGGCCAAGTCTGAAGAAACTCTAATCTATGAGTTCAAGGAGTTTAACAATTCTCATTCAAGTTACATCTTCTGGTTCTGATTCTTCTGGTAGTCCTAGATAGTCTGAGACAAAATTGCTGTCAAATGAAGCCCTTTTGTGACAACCTAAAGTAATGGCTAACACTTCATGAGTATTATGTGTCAGGCACACTGTTAAGTAGTTATTCACACGTGCATGATGGTTAATCTATGTGTCAACTTGGCCACAGTGCCCATAATATTTGGTCAAGTATCGTTCTGGGTGTACCTGTGAAGGTATTTTTTTATATGAAACCTAACATTCAAATCAGTATACTTCTGGTAAGATTACCCTCCCTAAGGTGAGTGGGCCTCATCTAATTAGTTGAAAATTTAATAGAACCAAGACTGAACCCCCTGGGCAAGAAAGAATTCTGCCAGCGAACTGCCTTTAGTCTCAAACTATATACCTCTTGTTTTGGTCTCTAGCCCGTCAGCCTACCCTGTAGATTTTGTTCTTGCCAAGACTCCACAATCACATGAGATAATTCCTTTAAATTAATCAATCTCTCTCTCTCTCTCTCTCTCTCTCTCTCTCTCCCTCTCCACATACACACATCCTATTGGTTCTGTTTCTCTGAAGAACCCTAATAAAATGTGATATCTTACAACTCTATAATGTAAATACTATTGATATTCTGGATTTACCAAGAGACTAACCAAATCAAGGTCATAGAATTTCAATTTAAGTCTGTCTACTTCCAAAGCCTGGTTTTGGCTGCTATACAATGATGCAAATTAAGCAAGTATGTATGTGAACATATGTGTACATTTACATGCATGTGTATGCATGTTCGTATGTGTTTGAGCTTGTGTGTGTGTCTGGTATGTGTGTGTGTGTGTGTGTTGGGAGAGTGGTAACCATAGAGCAACTTAGATGAAGGCAATTTTCCTCTGCATATTTGTAGTGTCAACTCCTCATCTGAAACAGATTTTCCCTGTGACATTTCTTAAGAGGCTGCCCTGTGTTTTTAAAGTTAATATAAGCCTATCAGAAGCTCTATCTCCTTATAAGAAAGTCCTGTCTTCTTGGATCTAGAGAGAAATTCTAGGTCACTCTTATGCTAACAACAACAAAAAAAGAAAACTGTCTTTTTGGAGGGTATGCACAGGGTAAGTGTCAACTTATTTTGGTTTATATCCCACAGAGTAGGACTGAATGTCTAATTCCTTAGGCATGCTGCTGACATGGAGCTGGTCTAATATCTACCATATTGTCTAATTATGTACTTAGAATTCTTCATATGCACACACATACACATACACTGATTGACTGATTGATGGGTTGACTGATGCTTCAGGGACACAATTAGATCTTGATATCTTCCATACTTATGTGGCAGATAGTGATTCATATATTTGCATGAAATGAAGAATGTATTTCTTTCCCATGTCCATTTATTCTCACAAAGCAAACCTGGTCTTGGTACAGAGGTATCAGTGAGCTAATATACTTCCTGAAGTGCCAAACTCATGATTAACACAGGTCACAAAGGTACCACTTAGCAGCTCTGGAAGAAGGCCAAACCTAAGGCCAGGCACTGGTTCAGATGTCCCAGGAATTTGGCTGAACATCTTTTGCAGGAGCTCTGGAAAGCAGGCTAAATCATACTCATCATGATTTCTGCCAACGGTGATGCTGAATGGGTTCCACAATTGATCTAAAGCCTTTCCAGAGAGACCTCCTGCCGTAACACAAACACGTTCTTGTGCTTTAGAGTCAAGGAATGTCAGAGCAATGAGAATTGAGAGATCATAAATCAGCACCTAATTTTACAGGTATAGAGACTCAGTCTCAAAGAAGGGAGTGCACCAAGTGGCTACTTGCATGGTCTATTTCCTTTAAATGTTTGGTTTTGTGTGGTTTCCACTACTCCATGCTCCTCTTAATAAGATGTGCTCATCAGCAAATTAAGGCTATAACAATTCCACCAAAACAGGAGATTTTTGTCTTCTGTTTATTCCTTTATTACTTTTCCTGGTACTGTTCCCCAAGAAATCATGATTTTCTTGTATTTAGGGATGCTGGGAACAGCCTTCTCTGAGGGCTATTGAGTTTATCTGCTTTATTATGCGGGGTGGAAACACACTTTTCCCTGCTGTAGGAGGCAGAAGGGCTGCAGTCCCCAAAGCAAAGCCCAGAGCCTGGCACCTCTACCTGGGCTGGCAGTGGTTTTCACCTTTTGATGCCCTTGCTACAAACCCTATTGCTCATATTTTCCAAACAGCAGGGGGTTCTGCAATGTTTCTGCCACCAACAGCAAAATCCTAAACGAGTCAGAAGAGTGAAACTCAGCAGCCTGGAGCAAAGCCAGACACTCCAAGGGGATTCAGAGGAGTCCCAGAAAGAAATGGTTCTTGGTGAGGTCAAAATGGACATCTTTTCCTGAGTTTCCATCTATTTTACACCATTTATAGGATGAAAATAGGGAAGATAGCTAGAATTTAGTGAGTGTTTCCTCTCTACTAGACACAGTTATCAGTGCTCTGCATCTGCTACATCCTCTATGACTCTGTGAATGGATATTACTCAAGGTTTACAGATGAAGAAACTGAGGCTCAACAGCCAGGCAGAAAGGGACAGAATTAGTAGCCTGACGCTGGAGTCCAGTTCAACACCCTGTGCCTAAATGGCAGGCGCATTTCACGGGGGCATAAGAATGCTAATGAGAGAAAGTAATGAATTCCTAAATGTTAAATAAAACTCACCGAGCTCCTCGTGATGAATGCTACCTAGACATTTCTGATTATTATTGATAAAATGGGAAACCAGAGACTTAAATCCTAAACCAAAAACACAACAGTCAATCCATCCAAAAACCAGTAATTCAATTAATTAATTTTTAAAAAATAAGCAAAATCTACTTATCCCACTAAAAGGAATGGAAGTTTACCTTGAAGAATGAATCAGTTCCATCAAAACAGACAATTTGGTGGTTCAGTGTGGGCACCAGCACCCTCTTAGGAAACACAGCAGAGTTTTCTGATACAATCAGCATGAGTTTTCACAGCTTCCACGGTAAATAAAAAGGAGTGAGGCCATAAGGATGCCTACATATTAGAGCAAAGGTTGTTAAATCAATAAGATAGTAAATGAACAGCTGAGATCATGAATAAAAGCAAAAAAAAAACCACAAAAAATAATTATCAGAAACCGGTATGGACAAGAGTCTTGAGAGCATTTCTCTGAAAAGGCAGGAATCTTGCAGTTTGAATTTGAAGGACCTGCAGATCAAATTAACAGAAGTGGAATTTGGAAGGTCACCAGTGTGTAAATGAGATCTCGAATCATAGCACAAACTGAAATGACACCAAGCAGGATTGCCATTAGTTATGTAAATGTGGATGTCTATACTAACAGCCTGATGGATGTAGGTTCAGAAGGGTAAACAAGAACCAATTCAAACATTGCTAGCTCAGAAACAATAGCAGTTCTCAGTCAGGCAGCAAGGAGCGTGGGACAAAGATGAATTATCTTGTAAGAAATTGAACTCAAGAAATCCTGGTTTTGCTCGTAAGGTAATTCACCAGGAAATTAAGTTCTAGTAAGCAGTAGTCAAAACACGGTATTCTGGCAGTCATTGTGAGAGCAAATGAATATAACCTACAACCTGCTGACCTGGAATGAGAAATAGCTATCTTAATAACAAGCTAAGTGCCCCAGTTAAAATGGCTAGTCATCCCTAATGCAGGCTTTCTCAACTTCTTAGCAAAATATTAGCAAGAAGATTAGAAAAAAAATTCACCACACAAGAAAACCAGGCTTCTCAAGGGGAGAATATTGTGAAGAAATGTAGGTTCAGTTAGGCTGTTGAGTAGGTAGGCTGAGAACAGACAGAAGGGCAATTTAAATACCCTTTTACAATATGCCCAACAGCTTTGACTAGACCTTTCCTAGCTTGATAATAAACACAGAGAAATCAACAACATGGAACCTGTTCAAAATGTACATCAATACTCAAGAAACAGAACATTCCCTGTGATAGAATGCAAAAAAATAGCCACAATCCTGGACTTCTCTCTGTATCCTGCCCTTTGCAAAGTGACTTTGCCTGCCTGCCATGAAGAAGTAGAGTCTTCTTTCCCTCCTTTTGAATCTGGCTGGTCTTGCTACTTGCTTAGATCCTTGGGATGCAGTAGAGCAATGCTGTGTTCAAGAGTCCTAGCGCACTTCTGCTTTCTCCTGGAAACTTGCTCTGCTGTCTCATGAACAAGCCCAAGCTAGCCTGAGGGTGATGAGAGACCAGATGGAGCAGAGATGAGTTGTCCACGTAAAACTGTGCTGAACTAGCCAACCCTTAGCTCACCTGGCGCTAACGGCAACCTAATGAGTAAGCTCAGGCAAGAAAGATCACCCTGCTAAGCCCAGCTCAAATTTTTGACCTGTGATAGACAGCCTAATAAGTGTTGTGGTTTTAAGCCTTTAAGTTTTTGGGTAGATTGGTTCACAGCCTATCTGATATATCACCCAAATTATTTCGTATTAGGAATACAGACTCCCTAATAAGGATTTATCCCTGGAATCAGACACTATTAGCAGATGTTTGGCAGGGCACTCTAAACAGAATACATTCACATCTTTGTTTATTTGGAAGAGTGATGTTTTAATCTTCTTTGTATTAAAATCACTTTCTTTCTTTTTCTTAGTAGATATTTGTGTTTATATGCCATGGAAGCCATCTCTGTACAAGGAAATTACAGGATATAATAACAAGGTGAGACTTAAAAAAATTGCCAGAAAATGTAAAATTTCCATAGCTGAGTTAGAGTATGTATTGGATGCTAAAGAAAGCAGAACTGACCTTTAGAAAATAGATTCAGTGAAATAAAAGGCAAAATTGAGACATTCTACCCGGATGTGGAGGAAAAGAAACGAAAAATAAACATTAAAATATCATGAATTTGTGTTAAAATTTGAAAACCGTAATAACTAAAACTGTGACAATAGAATAGGAAAAGACAAATTGACCAATGGCACACAGCAGAGGGTCAAGACCAATCATCCCACTTCCCTACACATAAATAAACACTTGACCTTTGGCAGAGCTGGCTTTGTTAATCAGTAGACTAAGACTAGATATTTTATGTTTATTGAAGGATGAACATGTGATCACATTTTAACAAAAGGCAAAAATTATACACAAAACAGAAACCTATTGAGGTGTTAAAGGTAATGGTAAACTTCTATTTCATAAACTGGATGGTAAGCACAAAAGTGTCCACTGAATTACTATTCTGTTACCTTACATATATATTTTATCATTATCCTATTTATCTAAGCAATTTTTAATGAACCATCTTTTAAGAAAGACATTCTAGAATGAAAAATATAATGAAAAATCAAGTGTATATTTAGATTTTTTTTCAGACTCCTGCTTTTAATTTAAATTTTAACTATTTAAAAGGTCTATAAACCCACATAAAAATTAGAGATACTTTTAAATGTATTAGCTCTCATTCTGGTCTAAAGTTAGATACATCAATTTTGTTTTCATAAGTTTGCAATATAACCTAACCCTTAGACTCAGGTCTCAGCATGCTTTGGTACATTTAATAATATAATTGTGCCCAACCTGTAGTCCAGCAGTCATGAATCAGAACATAGTGATAGAAATTTAGTTTAAGTAACAAATTCTAGGTTTAAGGGGAGGGGATTTAGTTATCAAAATAAATACAACAACCACAATTACTCTAAGTTATTGAGCATTTTTTATGGGCTTGGTATTGAACCTAGTGTGAATGGCTCAGCTAAATAACCCCTCTCATCAAGTGATGCTTGGACGCAGCTTATGCCTTCTGGAGTGAGACATCAGCATCCCTGATCATTTTGAACAGAAAAGTAAAGTCATCCATTTATTTACCAACCAGTTGCATTGAGTCAGGCACTCTGGAAAGAAGGGGAAATCCTTTGAGAATATATGATAAAGCATCTCTGGAAAAGAGTTCCCTGTATGATGACAATTGTGATTAAAGTCTCTCAAATCAGAAAAGAGGAATTTAGTGAACAAGGTACAGGCAAGACCCCCTTGACCGGGTTTTACCCAGATTTGGGGATCTTAGAAAGGAACCATAGATAGTATGCTTCTTCTCAGCCTGGATTCTGAACACACGACGTTTCAGAAAAATCACCATTTGTGGACAAAATATCTTATTACTGATAGAAATTAGACTGTACCTTTTATTTAGATAGCAGAATTCCTCAAAGTAAAGCCTGAAATTAGTCAGACTTACTGGCAGGCCTGGACCAGTGCAGGGCTATTCTCATCACAAAGTGTGACACGTGATTTCTCCCAAGAAAAAAGAGATGGGGGGCAGGCCACATCTGTCTGTTTCTCCTTTCCAAGCTCACCAACAGCATGCCATTCCAACCCCTCAGGAATAGACTAAGTGGAAGGAAAGTGGTTTTCCAAATTTTATTCCCTTAACTTGTTGAACTCAACCATTTAAGCCTCTTTAGGGCATGATTACTGTCCTCTGGACAGGAGATCAGTAGTTGATTGAGACAGACTTGTTCCCACCTTCCTGAGGCTGCTGGCCACAAGAATAACCATGGCTCCTTGGGGTATCCCCAGGGACAATTGAGATTTTGTCCCAGAGGTCTGCATTTTGCTGAGTTAGCATGCCCAGAATCTGGTAAATATCACTAAATCCTCTATCTTTGCTGAGCTTTGAATGGCCCTGAATCTTTCCTGAAGCTTAAGGTGTCCCGTACCTCCTCTGAAGCATGAGTTACTTCTCAACTTTGCTAAAGTCTGCCTTCTGTTTGCTTAATTCTCACTGGGCATATGTACTGCTTTCTCTACATAATGAGCCATTTGCTTGTGGACAAAGCATTTACAAGTTATAGTCTTATATGCGGAATCTAAAAAATACAACAAACTAGTGAATATAACAAAAAAAAACAGACTCAAAGATATAGAGAACAAACTAGTGGTGACCAGTGGGAAGAGGGAAGGGGGCAGGGACACTATAGGGGTAGAGGATTAAGAGGTATGAACTATTATGTGTAAAATAAGCTACAAGGATATACAGTGCAACAAAGGGAGTATATTTTATAATAACTATAAATGGAGTATAAACTTTAAAATCATGAATCACTATATTGTACACTTGTAACATATAATATTGTACATCAGCTATACTTCAACAAAATAATTTTTTTAAGTTATAGTCTGACCAGCTATCAAGGTTAAAATCCCTTAAGACAAAAATCAAAGTCCCTTTCCCAGCCTGCAAGAATTAAAAGTCAATTGCATGACTGTATAAACAAGTCTTGCTGACTAATGCAAGCTTCCACGAAGACTAATTCCCCAAATAATAATGTCCAAGACCCAAATCTAGGGGACTTGGCCTAAAACCTCTACAGTATATATTTTGCTACCCCAAATTCTTCTCCCCAATTATTTCTGAAAATTTATAGCCTAATACACATTCTAATAATCTTAAATTAAATCAAATTGATCCCTTTAAAACTACACCCTACTTCCTGCCACTCAAAACCCCACCCCACCAACCTTGGCTTAGAGACAAGATCTGTGTCTGCGAACAAGACATGGAGAAAAACATAGGAGAACAGATAATGCCCTGCAGTTGACCTGGCTCTAAACCAAGAATAGAGAGAAGGGAGCAGGGCTATACATTTCTAATTTCTCTTTCCAAACTTAAATAAATACTTAAATAAATCACCCCTATACATCCCTAGAGAGATATCAGGTGGTGGTGGGAGGATAAATGTGTTACGTCAATGTAAGTTCTTCCACCTGGAAGGAACCATGGCCATAGGATTGTCCATTGTTAGGAAGGATTCTTGCATTCCCTCTCTTAAATTTTTATATTCTAAAATTACTAAAGTGATTAAAATTCTAATTCCACATCATGTGGTGCATGCCTTTGTGGCTTTGTCCATGCTGTTTCCTCTTCCTTGCACATCTGTCTCTCCCCTTCCCATCTGCCATTCCGACGCTCACAGATCCACGCCCCTCACTCTTCCATGGGTAAATCTATTCATTATTCAAGGCTCGGCTTACACGCCCTCTTCTCTAAGAAGCCTCAACAGCCCTTCCAGCATCCTTGAACTCTCAAAGCATTCTCATAGTTCTCTGGACTGTTTCTATTTCCAGGCAATGACCAAAAATATTGAAAATACCTATTCATGTGTTTGTTCCTCTCTTAAAGGAGAAATGCTAATGAAAGAAATAATACAGAAGTAAATTAAGTAAAAACATGAGAGTTTATCACTTTCTATCTCACTAATCACACTCACAAAATAATTTTTAATGACACTGAAATGCTCTTAAAGTGTAACGCAAATAAAAAAGTAATAATAATTGTGCAGTGGACATGTACTATTTGTAATATCCTTGATATAGAAGCCATAACCTTAGTGTGTGTCTTACCTCCTGACATCATCTGATTCATTAGCTCATTTGGAGACAACAGCAACAAAAAAACATTCTTATGAGAATACCTGAATGAAAAAAACTTTATCCTCCCCAATACAAAGAAGTTTGGGCAAAAGTGAGGAGTAAAGATTGTAATCATTCTTTAAATGAAAAACAACTATTCTTTTTGAAATGTCACTGTTAATTATTTTCACATTGCTATTTATTTTTATTAACAGACTTGTTTTTTCACATTAATCATTCATACTTATTAGCTATCTATTTTTTTAAGAAATAGTAAACCTTTCTCAATGCATAGACTAGCTCTGTTTGTGAATTAAAAAAAAAAAGTACCCAGTTAGTATTCTAGAAATGTTAGTCTGTTCACGCACAGATGGTGAATCCTCAGCATGTATTATTTCGAATACCATGATATTTTACAGCGTTTAATGATTTACAGATACTTACATATACATTATCTCATTTGAACCTTACAACAATTTTAGGTGGTCAGTATTAATATTTTCCCCACTTTTTAAAGCAAGTGGTAGATCTGTCCTCTAACCCAAGAAAGACTTTTATTCTACTTCCAAGAATATTTCTATTATACTGCAGCTACACCTGGCCCAACCCTTATAATATATACAATAAACTCATTTACAGTATATATCATAATACAAGATTTTAAATAGACACACAAAATTCATGATTTGTGATTGTTATCCATTTATATAACACATTTACTTAACATGTACAAATTCACTGTAGAGAATAAAACAAATTTATGTCTGAGGAAGGTTGAAGAAAATCAACAAAGACAATAATACACAAAGTTTTAACTTCAACTTATCTTTTACCTGCTTGATTATTTTCAATAACCTGGAAGGTATACTACTATTTATCTACATACTAAATTTCATTTTTAAAAAGGTACTGGAGTAATTTAGCTTGTTTGATTTGAGTCTGTTTACTAATGAATTCATTTAATAGTTTAAACCATAAGGAATTGCCAGCATTCAAATATTTTTGACTTACAAAAACAGTAATTTCTTATGATTCAATTTAATGTTTGTGTAAATTGGGATAGAGCAGCAATATTTTCTCTCTCTCCAGTCAGCAAACAGATTACATCGAATTTGATGAGATGCCATCCAGCCTAAGACAGACTGGCAATTTCCTGAAAATAGCATTTTAGTCATGAATCTCATATTTAGCATTATTTAATGCAGTTTCAAAGAAAATATCTGAGCCTTTTTGGCATGGCTTTACCTATATTTAGCATAACAGGAACATGGTTATTATAACAGAGGTAGAACCACAAGCATGTTAAATCTGTTACACAAGAAGCAATATTTGGGGAGAGTTTCTAGTTATACAAGTCAATGGCAGTGGTTTGGCAAATCAGTTGTTTTCAACTTTTTGTGTATTTTATAATCCCTGTGGTGGAATATAAAAATAAACACTTAAGGAAATTTGGGTACTACGAAAGGAAAATCAAAATGGAATCACTATTGCTAAGAGAGTTCTCTGAGCCGAGAGACCACAGAGGAAGAGTGACTTATCCACATTTCAGCCCGTATGGAATCTGACCTTTTGACCACTTATTGTCCTACTCAAGACACTTATCCAACCCTTAGCCTAAAACAACTCATGATTCTTTAAGGACAAATAATCCCTGACTTGCATCAGAGTCAATCATAATTCTTACCTGGCAACTTTAACAACCTTGTGGCTTTTGTCTTTATAAGCCCCGGGTTCTTTCTCTTCCCCAAACTTTTTTGGTTTTACCTGAATCCGTGTCTCCTGGATTGCAATTCTCAAGACCCCAAATAAAGCTCTTTGTTCTTCGTAGCTTTGATACTGATTATTGTTGGATAGTACATGGGGCTGAGATCTAGGCACGGACTTTTATAAACTTCTTAAATTATTCTGATACATGTCATATGTTAGAAGCCACTGTAATAAACTCCAGTTGAATGAGATAAATGTTGAAAGTTAGTCATTCACATGGGCACCCTAAGCCTCTAACTAGAGTCTTTAATGATAACTTATGGGGAAAGGTGAGGAGCAACCTATCAGCACATATTGGAAGCGCCACATTAGAGGATAAAATTCAGATAGAAACAGAAAATACCAGTGTATTACAAAGCTACTTTTACATATTCAGATTTAGAGTCTTTGAAGCCAGAAACTCCAGCTGGGGGACAATAAAGCAAACACCATCACGCACTTCCATTCAGAAGGGATTATCTCAAATATACCCTGGTCCACATCCCTGCCGAGGTCAACAAGACTTCATCATCCTTCTTGAATTATTTACCTATGCTGCTGTAACAAACTACCACCAACTCAGTGGTTTAAAGTAATACAAATTTATTCTCTTCTAGTTCTGGTCAGATGTCTAAAATCAAAATATTGGCAGGGCTGCATTCCTTCTGAAGCTTCAGAAAAGAATCTCTTTCGTTGCCTTTTCAAGCCTCTAGAGCTGCATTCCTTGCATCTCTTGACTTATGGCCCCTTCTTCCACCTTCAAAATGTTGACAAGTTTAAATTATGATGGAGTAATCTCACTACAGGCATACAAAATGGAGTCTGGCAGCCACTGAGGATCTGGTCTCAGACAAGCCTCTGCACCACTGAGAACTTGAACTTTCTTTGCATTGTACCACACCCTAGGGACACCACCAGCCATATCTACAACACCTGCCAGATGCAACCTTGTGGTCTCAAGGTCTCCCCTTGGAACTATGCAGCCATTTCAAACCTCAACCAATCCGTACTTAACAAACACTCTTCCTTCTTGCCAGCTCCAATTATAATTCCTGATATACAACTCATGTAACTAACTGTAACCTTGCCATTTTTTGCCTATATAAGCCTCCCCCATCTTGTAGTCCCATGGAACATAATTCAAGTGCTTCCTGAATCTGTGTCTCTCAGGCTTGAGTCCTAACAACCCCCAAAATAAACACTTTTTTTTTTTTTTCAGTCAAGTCTCCGTTTCTAAGGTTTTAGTTAGCAAAAGCCAGCAGGGTGGTCCCATACCTTTCTCCTCTTCTGTAGTTAAATCTGCCTGTCTGTCATAAGAATACAATACATTTAATACCCACCCAGGTAATTCAGAATAATCTCCCCATCTGAATTTTTGTTTTTAAGATTTTTAACTTAATCACATATGCAAAGTCCTTTTTGCCATATGAGATAACATTCATAGTTTCCAAGGATTAGGTCATGGATAGTTTTGATAATTGTGGATAGACAGATATCCCATATCCCATATTCAGCCTACCACACTTCTCAAAACAACTTTCCAAGCAACCTAATTTCCTGAGATGAAGTCTCTTTGAATTCTGAGTACACAATTTTAGACCTCTAAATTCTCTCTCATCTAAACTCCTCATTTTACTGATTGGAAGACTGAAATCTCCTAGGGGCTTACATAAGGTGTCTTAGGTGGCAGATCTTGCTGGTGAATCCTGATGGCTACACCAATGTTTATTCCATCACCATCCAATGACCTGATAAACCGATATTTACAAGGCAGCAATATGTGGAAAGTTCAATTCACTTAAATAACCTTGCTCTCAGTCAAGCACTGAGAGAGGGAAAGGGCTCTTGCTGCTTGCTCCAGACCTCACTGAAAATCTTGGCGTCCTGGAATGTATAAGAGATTATATAGATTTTCAGAAAAGTAATCAAATGATTAGTTTCCTTAGTTGTAGTAATAGTTATTACTCTAAATTTAGTCAAGAAATGATCCTAAAGTCACAACAGATGGATATTTATAGCTTTCTCATAAACCTACATTGACTTTTTTCCATACCTACTCTTAAACAATGATTTACTAAAGCAGAAAGAGGTGAGTTCAGTGGCAGTTACATTTACAAGCTGTTTTCTTACACATAAAGTATATATTGTAAATATCTAAAGACATAGAGGAACTTGAACTTTAGAGGAACTTTATAGTAGAGGAAGCTACTATAATGTTTAGAAAATATGCGATATGGTATAGTAAAACCCTAGCTATTGGAGTTAACACATGTTTTGGTTGGCCTGGGACAGTTCCAGTATGATCTGTTACCATGGGTAAGTATGAATAATGTCCACTTTTACTTTCAAAAGTGTCCTGATTTACACAATAAATTATTCGATCACTTTACCTAGTACTTCTTTCACAGCACAATGTATTTACATATATACAGTAGTATAAATAAGCAACAGAAACTCAGCTCAGTAGCTTAGAAGGAAAAGGGGGATTCATTGGCTTATGTTAACTGAAATTTCTAAAGATAACTGGCTTCAGAAATTATATCTTAGAGCCCTGTGTCTTTTTCTATCTCAGGGAATTTACCTGCAGGTAGGAAGAACAATCACCTATGACAGCCCTTTCATCACGCCCTACAAGCCTGGCCACCCCAGTAAAAGACACCATTATTTTCAAGGTTCTGGCAGAATATTCCCAGGGAGGAGTCTGGTTGGCCTGAACCTTGCACCCATTTCTAAACCCACCACAAGGTTCAGGAGGATCCAGTATTTTTATAGTTCAAGCCTGGGCTCTATGTCCACCCTGTGTCTGCAGCAGATTTTATGAAGTTAAAGGACTTCGCTCTGTTGAAACATACAGGATAACTTCCTCAGAGGAAAATCAGGTCAGTTATCAGAGGACTGGGAAAGGGAAAGCTAAATAAAATAGATGTTCACTACCCACAGGGACAATTCTTTACCTAAATCGTTCAGAAGATGCATGAGATGCTCTGCCTTTGCTACTGCAACACAGCATTTGTCTTCTAGCTCAGCAATAGGCCCTCTATAATTTTTTCAAAATTCATTATATTCATAACAACAACAAAAAAAAATAGAAGGGAGAAATAGGCCTTAACCTGTTTAAATGGCCCTTTATTGCAATAAAGCTTATTTTGGTTCACACTATCTCACATGATAATTTATAATTGGAAGAACCAAAAGCACATGGAAAGGAAGCTGAGCCCAAATTCAAGCATACAGAATCAGTGCAAATTATGTTTACACAGGTTCTATTTCAAGTGAGATTTTTTTCCCCACATTTTTTACCTGAGCATTATTTATGGCATAGGAGGGGCTGTGTGGCTAGAGCACAGGTGGAATCTTGGCCACTGCAGTGTGAAGCACTCCTGTGTGTCTACAGTGGCCCTACTGCCTTTGTTCTGCGGTTGCCCTGCCTGCAGAGGGAGGGATCAACCCCACACCCCAAACTGATTCAAATGTCAAGATTGATAACATCATCCATCACCAAGAGAGTATAAAAAGATTTATTCCTCACATAGTGGGATTTATTTTGAGTAGGGCAGGGCAGGTACCCAAACTGGTCAGGAGCAGCTTGAGAGAAGGGAAAGGCGAGTGGCTTTGGTATTTATTGTGGTGAGGGTGTGGAACCAGGGGTTTGTGTGATTTGATTCCCCTTTTATATTGACTTGCTCAGATGTGTGTCAAAAGGGAAACGCAGAGGGTTGGTGCCTTAAAGCTGCCAGCGGTCACACTTCAAAAATGAGGCAGCAGACTCTTTATCACAGCCTGTGTAAGAATCTCAGCTCCACCACTTACTAGCTGCATGGCCTTGTTAAGTGACAGCAAGTTTGTGGGTTCATGTATATTTTAAAGAAGGACTGTGATATTCACACCATAGGATTGTTGTAATGTTTGAATTAGGTAGCAGTAGAGAGGTTAAGACTGTGCCTGGTTTATGATAAAAATACAAAAAATGTTATGTCCTTTTCTTCCTGTGCTCCTTTAAACTTCTTTATGCTCTAAGTGCTAGAGTCTAAGAGGTCATTCTTGATTTTCTTTCACAGAGGACATAAATAAACTCATTCATTCATGAACATATATAATATAAAATAAATACATAGATATACTACATGTATAATCAAATACATGTCTACATATAAGAAGAGAACCCCAAGGTAGAAGTGAGGATTAACAAAAGAGAATGAATGGCTAAAAGAGGAAATTCAAGGTATCAGCAAAATGGTCACAAAGGACGAACTGGTGGCAGGAGTACCCCAGTAGCTTCAACTGAACCCTCACAGACATTAGCCTACTCCATATATGTTAAGTTCACCATATCACATCCATGATGGCAAGGTAGATAACATCTCTTCCCATGAAAAAGCTTGCAGATGGATGTAAGAGGTTCCCTCCAAGAATGTGACCAAGGTGGCCCTAATCTTTTAGCCTGACCAAACTTTAGACAAGCTTCTTCCTGCCACTAAGCCCTTGATCTCCCTCTTCTTGGAGTACTTACTTTAGAAAACTTTAAATTCTTTCTCTGCTCTTTTGAAATGTATGTAAATCTTCTCTGAGCCTCTTGCCAGTTTAACAATTCTGAAAATGCTTTTCTCAAGGATGCAGAAATCATCTCTTTGAAATATAATCATCAATGAAGACAGCACTCCTAGCTCCCAGTCTCCATAGGAGAGTGGGCCTCTTGTTTTGAGTTGTAACTACGTCCTGTCGTGAAGATAAGAGAAAGTTTGGTTTTCTATGGATAAGGCCAATTAGCAAACACAGATGGCCTATGATCTCCTTCACCTCATCTCTTAAAAACTGTCCAGCATTTTGCTTCAGCAGAATTGAGCTCATATGGGTCCGGTCTCTCTCTCCTGTTGCAATGGTCGTGAATAAAGTCCTCTTTACCTGTTCAACTTTGATAGAATTCCATTTTGCTTTGACAGGTGCTTTTCTGATAGATCCAATCTTGTTGCTTTGCTTTGCAGAAAATCCTTTCAAGCATGAGGTGGTGGGTTTTCCTTTCTTTCTCTCTCTCCCTCTTTCTTCCTTCCTCTCTCTCTCGCTCTCGCTCCAAATCTGGGGGCACATGTGTGTGCTCGTGCATTTACCCAGAGAAGGGGAAACCTCATTCAGGCAATAAATACACTCTGAATGACACTTGGAGTCTGGATTGCTCAAGCTTTCCTTGGTGACTTCCTGAATGAGAGAAGGCTTTCTCTCACAAACGGTAGATAATGACTTTTCCCACTTACAGGTCAAAAGCTGTAGTGTTATTTACTTCGGTGTGAAGAGAAGTGTTTTGTTCCAGACTTAGCTAACCCCTCTGGGAGGGGGGATGGCAGCACTCCTCAGACACAGGAAAGGGCCAGAACCTTCCTGGTGGCTCACTGAATGTCAATGCTTCTGTTACAGCTGAAATATCAATGAGGGACAATAGACCCCAGGAAGAAAGTGCCCCATCCCTTGTCTGTTTTGACCTCCTGCTGTCATGGCAGTGTGGAGATACCAACAGTTAAGCCCAAGTAGGAGGACTGGAGCCTAAGAAATGCATGGCAAAGGAAAGGAAAAAATATAGAGAGATGAGAATGAGGGTGGCTCATTTAAAAGAAAAGACAGGCAAAATACCATAGGAAGCAATTTATTCCCAACAAAGCTACCTCTATTTACACTATGGTTTTGTGTATTTTACGCAATAGTTATGCTTCCATTCTCTGAAAATCTGTGCTGCAATTCACATTTATAGAGCATTTTCTATCTACTCATCAACTGAATCCTATTCTAAGAGTTCCAAAATATAGAATACCCACAGCGATCAATACGATGTATCAAAAATAGTTGTGGCCCTAAATTATTAGACGCTTTAAAATCCACATTAGGTAATTCAGGTTACCTAAATCAAGGCATATTACACGCAAGTGAGTGGAGCAGAGGAAAATAATAGGAAAGAGGAGAGCTAGGCTTATGCCTCCATGCCAATAGCACAGGAATGCCAGAAAGAAAAACCTGAAGGAGGGTATTCTCAATAATACCAAGGAACAGAGCTCCAGGGTAGAAGCTGCTCCAGAAAGATAAGAGCAATAAGCAGAGAGAGGCCTCTCCAAAAACAAGGAGGAAAATCTAAGTGAGTTCAAAATACGTTTTCTCAATAAAAAAGGATATACAAATTTAAATATTAACTTGAATATGAAAATCATCTTCATTGAAAATAGCTGGGAGAATGGTGATAGAACATATTTATTTATTCAAGTTTTTAAAAGAAATTTTACCTTTGTTTCTCTTTTAATTTTTCATCATCTTATTTTATTTATATTTTAATATATGTTAAATAGGTTAA
This sequence comes from Balaenoptera acutorostrata, assembly GCF_949987535.1. Lineage (NCBI taxonomy): Eukaryota > Metazoa > Chordata > Mammalia > Artiodactyla > Balaenopteridae > Balaenoptera > Balaenoptera acutorostrata. The sequence goes on from NC_080072.1 coordinate 23,034,870, forward strand.
TTTATTTTTATCATATTAAATGAATGTTTACCATTTTGAATGATTTTTAAATTATTTTTATATAATTATACTAGGTCATCATTTTTTTAGGCCAAAAGATGTTGAGAATTAAAACAACATATTCCCACATGCAGCTTGAATGCTGAGAAACAGAACTTTCTCCTCTCACAGAGCTAACTGTCTATATTAACATGGCCTTATAATTCCATTGCTTTCATTAGCATAACTTTACTATTCTATAAGTCTCTACCCAGGCAAATAATTTGATTGCTCATTATAGAGACATCCTGAAATATCTATCAACTCTCAACAGAATGCATAAATAGACAGCTACGCCCTAAGAGTCTTCTGAATGTCTAGCCTTAAAATCCTTGCCTTGAAATTTCTACCAATTCTAAGCTGTTATACCATTGTTCTTACCAAATTCTAGTTAAGCCCTCCCCATCCCTCCACTGCTGACATTGAAAGATACACCTTAGCTTCCAAGTATCAGTAAATTCCAACCCTTCATCCTCCCCTCTGAGACACTGCCAAAGGTTTGGAAGTTGAGTTTTCTTTTACCAAGAAAAGCAGTAAACTCAGTTTTGCTTTATCAACAGGTTGTGATATTCGAGAAGATGATATTCAACTATGCCCAGGCTTAAGTGATTAGACTTCTCATGCTATTAGTGAAGACTTGAACTCCAGAGCAGAGACAAACTGCAAATCAAAGAATCAGTTTCCATCTGGCCACCAGACTGCTCAACGAAAGGAGACATAAGTAGTGTTCTGATCAAGCCACCGTTTTTGTCTTCCTAACGTATTTTTTCCCTTCTTCTTATAACAAAAGCCTTTTTCTTGTGGGAAACCCATTCCACATCATTTGGCTGAGACTCCCCCATCCCCCACTATTACACATATGGCATGTGATGCCAACCTGGATTATCAGAGCACTGCATCCTCAAGAACAACAATTAGACCCAAGATGACTCAGTCAGAGGCTCTATCATGACTCTACCTATTTTGTAAAAGGGATACTGTCTCCTCTGGAATCTCAAACTATATGCCTGATTCAAGTTTAGAGTTTGCACTGACCATCTTTGCTACCGTACGGTGAAAGCTTGTTTGAGAAGAAAACCAGCACATAAATAAGAAGACCATTAGCATGATTGCTGACGACTTGTAAACTCCTGAATCGAGCCATTACTGAAACATCACCCTTGAATGTTTTGTGAAATGATGTCACCATTTAAAGTTCCTATTAAATGGTCAATAAATTCTTTTAGTCGAACTTAGTGAGGATGGGTTTCTGACATTTGTAATCAAGGTTCCTTCTGTAATCAAGAACCACACTAATGAACTGGTCCCACTGAGACAAAATATGTAACCCTGACCAGGGTTATACGTGTTGCCCTGGGTCATTACAAAGCTAATACAAGTCATTACATGAGCACACCCAAGTGTTTCTGCTAACTTTGGCCTGGCTTCAATCACACCTGAAGCTTCTTGGGACTGACTACCAATCAATATTCTAATGAATATGTTCCTGCTGTTATGAGCAGGAAAACCTCATCTCGAATCATACCACTGAAAGCTTTACCCACAGTTTGCTGATATGTGGTTGCAAACTTGGTGGTTGCCTCCTTCGTATATCTGGTTAAGTATTTTTTGCATTTAGGAATCTTGGTACCTGTGCTCCTCACCTTGTCTGAGAACACTAGACACACTATGCTGAGGGAATACATTTTGCTTTTCTTCCCTCTATTATACTCAAATGACTGTAACTGCTCTAGAGTAAGAGGTCCATAGGCTTTAGAACAGAATAAAAAGGAATAACTGGAAAACCATAAAGCAAACAGAGTCATTTAGCTTTGGGGAAAGCAAAGCTAATCTTTGGCTGAACTTAGAGACCTGGAAAAGTGAAAATATTTATTCTGGACCCCAAATACACTTTACTCCAGTTTTGATTATGCATAGTACTTTTAGCAGTTCCCCTAATGATAACTTATTGAATTGGCTTCTGCAAGTTGCCTGGAATATAGCAGTCATTGTCAAATAACAATTTGCCTTTACTTCTCCTCAGATCTCCATAAAGTACTGTGAATCAGCATAAACTAGGTTATGCTATGGTAACAAATATCCCTAAATCTCAATAGCTTACAACACAAACGTTCACTCCTTTTTTAAACTTTATGTCCCTCTTGGGGCATCTTAACTCTAGGACTGATACTGACAGAGCAGGCTCTCGTTGGAACATTACAGGTTATTGTGGCAGAATTCGACAACGCACACACTGGTGATAAAAGCTGTCATTCACATTTTGTTAACCAAGCCTGACAGCAGTGGGGTAGGGCAACATAACCCTTCCCCAGGGAGAGGCAGCAAATGTTTTGTAATAATAATCTGGCCTACTGCATATATATTGCCAAATGGGAAGTTGAATTTTTTAAAAATCAGAGATATTGCTGGAAGTCCATGTATATATCACCTAGTCTGAAAGTCATTTAAAAAACTCAACAAAGAACATGCTTTAAGAAAAGACATAGGTTATAGATCTGATAAAAATCCATCAGAGATCTGTGACAAGCATATTCATGCCTGTCTTAGGTGGGGAGATATTTGTCCATGCCCTGGTATCAATTGAAGAATAGCAGAATATGTCACCCCAAAATAGGCCACTTTGGCAATAGGATTAATCTGAGCTGAAGGCAATTGAGAAGAAGCAGATACAAGAAAAGCTCCCTGACTTCCCCTTATTTGCCTGACAACAAACATAAATGTTCAAAGGTGTCCCTCCTCCCTTCTCTATGAGGAAGAACAAAAGATAATCACTAGGGACAACTTTAGCCCCTATCAGCTTGGAGAAAACACCAGAGGAATCTACATAACAAATTTTACTAAGCCTTTATCTACCATTAGTTTACCTTCCCATAGTTTGTTGCCCTTACAAGCTTAAAACTGCTTTCCTTTGTTCTGTCATTTGTCCACAAATATATTGTTTTTTGTTGAAGATAAGGCAGAGTTCTAAGCCACTGCACTGAGTTACTCATTTTCCCCTAGATAGCTCTCAAGTATACAAGAGATACGTATGTTAATAAACTTGTTTGTTTTTCTCTTGTTAATCTGTCTTCTATTACAGGGGTCTCAGCCAAGAACTCAGAAGGATAGAGGGAAAATTGTTTTTCCTCCCCTACACAATCAAAGGGAGGCGAGGAGAAAAATAGGTGCAACATTATGAGATCAGTCGTCCTGTTTCCTAACAGGCAGGATCTGACCTGACAGGCAAGACATTCTGAAGAGTCCAGTAACCTCCTCCTATGCCCATCCTTACTTTGGTAAAGCATACAGCAGCAACCATTTATTGGTTAAAATGATACCATCAATAAGTATACAGAAAACTGCTGAATTACCAACATCTCCACTGACAATCTATTTAGCACTCTTTCCATTACTTTCCTAATTCTGAGGAGTTGATGATTACAGATGATAAAAAGGTTATTGTTTTTTTCAGTGCATTATCAACATATTAAAAAAGATGGCCATCTCGTTCCTTAATATCCTAAAACACTTTGAATATCTAAGGGAAAAGGAGAAGAGAGAAAATACCTCTTCTGTTTGCTGGTAGATTTTTTGCAAGAAGAAGAAATACCTAATAAGAACAAAACAATTGCATTCACTTAGCTTTAACACTTCTTTTTTAATGTTAGTACTAACTTCGTATTCTTTTGCTTTGGTAATATGAAGAGAGCTTATAAAATAACAATGAGTTTCTTTCAGAAAGCAAATTAGTCCAATTGTGAAGAGAAATATGAATTTAATTTATAAAGCCCAAAGGAAGAAAAAAATTAGAAAAACATTTGATCCAGTGTATTTGATACTCTTTTTTTTTTTTAATAAATTTATTTATTTATTTATTTATGGCTGTGGTGGGTCTTCGTTTCTGTGCGAGGGCTTCCTCCAGTTGTGGCAAGCGGGGGCCACTCTTCATCGCGGCGCGCCGGCCCCTCACTATTGCGGCCTCTCTTGTTGCGGAGCACAGGCTCCAGACGCGCAGGCTCAGTAGTTGTGGCTCACGGGCCTAGTTGCTCCGCGGCATGTGGGATCTTCCCAGACCAGGGCTCGAACCCATGTCCCCTGCATCGGCAGGCAGATTCTCAACCACTGCGCCACCAGGGAAGCCCATATTTGATACTCTTAATGGTTGAATTGATAACATTGTCAAAGAAAAGCCCTGAACAGAACGAGTCATTAAGATGCCAAAAACCATTGATTCAGCAACCATGAAAAAGTGACGGCACTGATATGGAGTGTTATTGGGATGCTTGGTATATTTTGTAGCCAATCTGTTCACACACAGAGTTCTATATACCCTTTTCCATAAAACTCACGTCAGAATTCTACTTGGCATTTAGTCTATTCCTCCTTTCAAACATGCCAGCTTTGTCTTAGGGAAATTAAATAAAATGTTTTAGTGGGGGGAAAAAAATGAAAGAACCTGCAATCACATCTTAATACATTATTAGAGGGAAAGAGGTGGGCCAAAGATCTCTAAGACACACTAGGGGCCATTAGTTTTACTTAGTGCAGAAGTATATTTTAGTTGTCCTTTTCGAAGGGACTGTAAATACAAGGGTTTATTTGGAAAGGGTCAAATAAACTGGGGCTGGATAAATAAAATTGATACGGTAATTACTCTTACCTGGCTCATCATGCTGACAAACATCATAAACACGGGTAGCATGATGAATTACAAGCATTCAGTCACTGGGAAACTGGCTAGATTAGCTTCATGGGCTTATTTAAATTGTGTTGCTCTAATAAAGTGGAATGCAATAAGTGAATAAAAATTCTCCCCAGAAGCCATCATAAGTAATTCATGCAAAATATTTTAAAAATTGGTACAAATTTCAAATTAAATTGGGTTCAATTTTTTTTTTCCCCACCATACCTCCTATTCCCCAAATTAATCTGTATTCTGGGTCCACTCTAGGCACCCTGAGGTCTGAAAGTCAGTAATATTGTGCCATTTCTATTAATGAGGGCCATGTATTTCTTTTGGTTTCAGAAATTTATCATCAATGAGGGTGGGAAGTCTAAGTCTCTGCCCTCATTGTTGAAATGAAAACAGTGCTCTACTGAGGAAGCCTCCTATTCTCAGCACATCCCTCTGTCCCCCTCCCCCAATCCAAGTCTAATTTGATTGGCTGAATTGAAACACTAGTTATGCTTGTCTCAGATTTAGAAGAACTCAGTGTACATTCCAACTTTTCTAAACCAGCCATGCATCATCAAGCAAATCCCTTAAAACCATCAAGGTCTCATTTCTTTCACACAAGGAAAAGGAATGGTACCTTTCAATTTTGGTGATCTATAATTAATATTATAAATAAAATGTAGATATCTTTGCAGACATAGTGAAGATAATTTATTGTAGGCAGAATTACAATCTTATTGTTGCACAAAGCATATAAACAACAATAAAGCCAAAGCATATAAACAACTCTACTGGGAGGAAAACCTTATTCCTCTTTCAACTTGGGTCCAGTAGTTGGGCTCTGCAAATTAAATGACATAGACAGATTAACAGGAGGAAAGACAAGGTTTATGTACACATGCACAAGGAGTTGTTTGCTATGAGTAACTTGTGGAATAGCCCTAAGTAAAGGTTTATATAGATTAACTTGACAAAAGAGGGTCTTCAGAACTTCAAAGGGAGAGTATGGAAGATTCTGTTGGTTTTTTGGGGTACTAATGGAAATGGGCAGTTTATTTCCAAGGCAGCTGAATTCACAGGAAACTCCCTTGGAGGGGGGTTAATGGCAGTTGTATCTTTGAGAGGTTCTGCTTTAGTCAGATAAGATTTCTTTCTGAATCTTCTAAGCTCAAATGTTTCCACTTTAAAATAATCATTATTCCAACTCTGAGGGTCTGAGTGCATTCCCACAGCTCCCTTTCTACAGATTCCTAGAACCCAATCTTGTCTTTACTTTCTTGTCCAGAAGCACAGTGACCATAAACATGGCCTACTGCTGGAAGGAAAGTTAAAAAAAAAACACCTTTTACTCCAGACTTTCATTTGCATTTAAAAGAGAGAGCAACTAGGCTGTATACGTGATTTAAAGATAATTAGGTAATTACGCAGCACGTGGCCACATTAAGTTTGGAGAATTTAAGTCACTTTCAGAAAAAGGAAAGGAGGGAGGCCTAAGTTTTTAACTTCAAAGTTTTGTAGTCCTTACATAATTATTTGTCTAGGAAAAATTATATATAAGTTGATTTTACATATTTAAGTTACATCAAGTTCATTTTCGTCACTAATATTTTAGGTTTCATCCCTGTGTCTGCAAAGTTGGTGATTTTGCTAATTTAAGTCACTGTAAACCATATCAAAGCTTTATTTTTTTTTCCATTCCATTTTCTATTCCTCTAGGCCTTAGATGAAGTTTTTACAGTCTTTAATATATAGCTCATTTGTTTATATACTGATCAAGGTTACTACTATCTTTTAAATCAAATACTGGATATATGAAGCCACTTCAGTCTTGTGGAATGATGCAGGAATCAGGGAAATTGACAGATAAAATTTAGGCCTCACTTCAGGACACAATACAAAAAGCAAACTAAAATGATGAGATTCTTAATATGAGTCCCAGGTACACAGGAACATGCAGTGGAAATCAAGGCATGCTCTTGTTCTCAGGTGCATAAACACCGCAAATACAATACCGTGTGACAAATGCTATGATGGCTTAAATTGGAGTTTCTTAATATCGGCCCCACTGACATTTCAGACAGACAGTTCTTTGTTGTGGGAGCTCTCCTGCACACTGTAAGACGTTTAGCAGGATCCCTGGCTTCTATCCACTAGATGCCAGTAGCAACCTTCCCCCAGGTTGTGACAACCAAAAATGCCTGTAGGCATTGCCACATGTCCTCTGAGGGGAGGGGCAAAATTGCACCCAGCTGAGAACCACTGGGTTAAACAAAGGGTGCCTTGACTTCCTGCAAGAAGTGATGTCTAAGCTGAGATCTTTGCAATAAGCAGGAGTTAGCCAGTTGAAGAGAGTAGGTAAAGGGGAGAGTGTATATATTAATCTCAGAGGCAATATCCTAAAAGCCAAAACATTAGGAAATATCTTGTTTTTCTTTTGTACCTGACAGCTAGTGAATCTGAATGGTCATTAAACTGTTTTCCTGCATTCAAAAATTTACCTAGTCTTTTTGTGCTAAGAAGATTGGAGCTTGATGTAGATTGGAATACTATCAAATATGGTCTTTCCTACTTAGTATATTTACAAAAGAAGAGTTTAAAGAATGGAGGAGGACAAAATAAGTAGAGGGAATCACTATGATTTCCCAACAATTAGAACAATTGGAGTTTCCTCACATGTCTTCAATATGGAGGTTCTGCCTCCTGCTTTCAGGAAGAAAAAGGAAATGGTCAGAGAGCCCTTCTTATACCTGCTATTTTTTGAAGTGCCTTTAGTTCAAAATAATTTTATGTCAAAGTAGCATATTTTGGGGTGACATATTCTGGTTTCTTTCATCATGCCCTGTCACTTCTTTGTCTCATGCCCTGTCAAGATTTCCTGCCTTTATGGGTTTTAATCTAAACTACCTTCTTGTCCTAAACGATTTTGGATTCCATGTTTCTGCTCACATAGCCTCAGTTTCAGAAAGTCTTCCAAAGCTAATTCTCCTTCTGCTTAGAAACCAAGCAGGACCCTATGGGGCCCTCCCAAGTACAAAAGCCTTTCTGTGTCTCCCATTTCTTGCTTGTAGGAAAAAGGTTTCAGCCTCCTAGACCTTCCCTGAGTTCCAAAGGGCAGATTCAAACAGCTAGTAATCAGAGAAGTGAGGGAATACAGAAACAAAGGAAAAGCAGTCAGGAAACAATAGTGCAGTGATGGGGCAGGGTCCTGGTTCATTGTGAAGGGATATACATAACAATCTGATACACATCTCTGAGCTCTTCTATGGGAACTAATGCCCCCACCCAGGTGGAGGATGGTAACTTCAGGCTGAACACAAGCATGTGGACCCCAGACTGGTTGGAACCAGAAGATTGATGATTGAGATTCCTGGAACACCACCCAGTTACCTCACCACCAACCAATCAGAGGAAGGTCACACACCCTGCAGACCTCCCCCAAATTTTGCCTATATAAATTCTTCCTGGAAAACCATTAGGGAATTAGGGTTTTCTGAGCACTACCTGCCCAGGACTTCTTGTCTGGTGTCTTACAATAAATGCTGCACTTTCCTTCACCACAACCTGGTGTCAGTAGTTTGGCTTCACTGTGTGCAAGTGAGCGTACCCAAGCTTGGTTCAGAAACACTATTTCCATTCAAATCTACTGGGTCACACTTTAATTGAATTTTTAACCTGTCTCAGTTGACCATCATTACAAACTGGTATTCTAACTACTGGTAACTACTTATGCATATATTCCTGTCTGATCCTATTCACTGTTGCTTCCTTAACATGTAACTACTACACATGGTAGATACCAAATATACTATATTTACTGAATACATGCATATATGAAGGAATTAACTTTAAGACAAGAATTTCGATGACTATAACTTAGTTTTCCTTAAGGCATTTTATAAACTTACTACACATGAATGAGCTTATCACTTGGAGAGGGGGGATCATAAATGTTTTCAATTAATAAATATCTATTAAGTTAATATGAATATATGATCACTAATGACAACAGTAATACACAATTGAGAACATAAGACATGTTCAACACTTGATAATTATGAGAAAGCAAAATAGGACCCCTGACTTCAAGAATCCTAGAGTCAAGTTTAAATACAAGGTAGGTACAGGATGGGAAATACAATTAAATGAGACAACCCAAAGTATTTGTCAGTTTCTGGCACAAATTAGTACTCAATGAATATTTTCTTAGTAGTAAGATGATGGTGGTAATGATCCTAAGTGTCAAATGAGCTGTAAAGTCATCAAAACTCTCACAGGCATTAAGAAAGATCAGATAGGCAGGAGTAGTATGGCAAGGCTTCATAGTAAGAAAGATGAGATTTAGATCATTGTAAAATGAAGAGAAGAAATCATATGCAGGTAGTTGGCACATGAACAAAGGCACATAAGTAAGAAATGCATTTATATTAGTTGAGCAAGAAAAACACCACTGCTTAGGAAAGCAGTAATTTAAAAAGGACAGAGAGAGATAGATAAGGTCAAGGTTGTAGGATATTTTTAATGTCTGGCCTCAAAATTTTTTTTTTTTTTTAATGTCTGAAACTTTTATATTAACATATTTCCATACAAATAACCCAAAGAAAGTTTAGTATTAGTTGTTGTTTTTTGTTTGTTTGTTTATACTGCAGGTTCTTATTAGTCATCAATTTTATACACATCAGTGTATACATGTCAATCCCAATCGCCCAATTCAGCACACCACCATCCTCACCCCACTGCAGTTTTCCCCCCTTGGTGTCCATACGTTTGTTCTCTACATCTGTGTCTCAACTTCTGCCCTGCAAACCGGTTCATCTGTACCATTTTTCTAGGTTCCACGTACATGCATTAATACACGATATTTGTTTTTCTCTTTCTGACTTACTTTACTCTGTATGATAGTCTCTAGATCCATCCACGTCTCAACAAATGACTCAATTTCATTCCTTTTTATGGCTGCGTAATATTCCATTGTATATATGTACCACATCTTCTTTATCCATTCGTCTGTCGATGGGCATTTAGGTTGCTTCCATGACCTGGCTATTGTAAATAGTGCTGCAATGAACATTGGGGTGCATATGTCTTTTTGAATTATGGTTTTTCTCTGGGTATATGCCCAGTAGTGGGATTGTTGGATCATATGGTAATTCTATTTTCAGTTTTTTAAGGAACCTCCATACTGTTCTCCATAGTTGGCCTCAAAATTTGATGTTTACTCTGAATGTTATTGGGAATCATCAGAAGTTTATGAATAGGAAGGATGACATTGACAAGAGTAGTGCTTAGAATGAGCCTTGCAACAATGCCCTGGGGAAAGATGTTAGATTGAAGAGAGAATAGAAACAGGGAAATAGGTAGAAGTGTACTTACATATGAATTAAATAATATTGTACTACTACATTAAAAAAAATTTTTAAAGCAAGCATCCAGTATCTTCAAAGTCCATTCCAAACTGCCAAGTATCCTTTGGTAAAGAGGTCCCTCTCCAGGACCTCAAGCCACAGATGCCATACATTCCCTAGGTACCCACTTGAAGAACCAAATCTCATCTCTTCCTGGGAAAATAGTCAATGTGGGCACCCATCAGCAGTGAAAGATTATAAAAACGAAGTGAATCTATAAATAGTGAGATTATACAGAATGTCTTTTCAAAGACTCCTTACAAATCAGGAAAGATAAAATACCACCGAAAAGTTATGAAATAATGAGACTTCAAGAAAGAATAGAGAAACAAGTGAAGTAAGAAAGAAATGTCCTACGAATGCATGAAATAGGAAAATATCTGAGTGTAATTATGTTCAGAATAGGTACTGATCAATAATTCTAAAGAAATTTCCAATTTCTTTATGAAATCCTCCCTAAGGGTGAATCAGATTTTCCCTCTTATCTCCTCCACAGTGCCTTGAAACATGTAAGTCAGTGATTGAAAGGGAGCTCAATTAAAATGCATGGCAAAAAGTCAAAAAAAAAAAATTGTACCATTTGAACAAATACCACATGTTTTTGGAAATCACTCTAAAGAAAATAAAATGTTATTACATGGTCATGTTCCCAAGAGAGTCTGTAATCTATCTGAGGAGAGAAATTTAAATACAAGACATAGACCTAGAATGAGAAAGACAATAAAATATAATAATGTCCTTAATTAAATGACACTTATAATAAGTGAAACAGATCAGAGAAAGAGAACATGGGAATCATTGGGGAAGACTTCATGAAAAAAGTGACATTTGAAATTGTTTTGGAATGATGAGTAAGATTTAAATAGCCAAAAGGCGTAGAAAAAAAAAAAAAAAGACATCTTGACCGAGACACATCATAAACAAAAGTGTGGAGACATGAATGAATACAGCATGTGCTTGAGACAATAACTGTAAAGAAAGAGTAGTCGATGAATCTGTGCAGGGGTTAAGAGAAGGGTGGATAAATAAACAAGCTCTAAGTAGATGTTCAGATGGAATCATAGATCAATATGTGTCCAGTATCTAATTACCTACTTAATTCCAGGCATTGCTCTAACATTTTCAGATGTGGTTTTGTTTAATGCTCACAACAACTCTATGAAGTAGGTATTATCCCCAACCTACAGATGAAGAAACTGAGGCTTGTAAAGCTTAAGTTATAAAACAGGACATCAGTAAACATTTTTGAATCCCCACCATGTGCCCAAAGTGCCAGTTATTACATATATATATAAAATTACAGATAGAGTCAGTATTTGAATTTAAATCCATTTCACTGGAAAGACCCTGCACTCTCATTACCCCATGCTGCCTCTCTCTATCTGGCAACCTGAAGCCCAGAATAGAGTCTTTACAAGTGAGTGGCAGAAGGACACACGAGTATCACATCTCCAAGTTGCCTAATACATGTTTCCCAGGCTTTTGTTACCATAGTCATCCTTTTTATTACGTCCTTTAAAAAAAGTCTTTCTGGGGCTTCCCTGGTGGCGCAGTGGTTGAGAATCTGCCTGCCAATGCAGGGGACACGGGTTCGAGCCCCGGTCTGGGAAGATCCCACATGCCACAGAGCAACTGGGCCCGTGAGCCACAATTACTGAGCCTGCGCGTCTGGAGCCTGTACTCCGCAACAAGAGAGGCCGCGACAGTGAGAGGCCCGCACACCGCGATGAAGAGTGGTCCCCACTCGCCGCAACTGGAGATAAGCCCTCGCACAGAAACGAAGACTCAACACAGTCATAAATAAATAAATAAAAGAACGTGAATTTCTTAAAAAAAAAAAAAGTCTTTCTTAGCAACAAAAAGCACTTTCTAAAACTGGAATTATAAATGGAGCCATAAGCCAGCGCTTTGTAATTGAAATGAAATCATTAGAAGGCAGCACCAAGTCTCCTCCTGTGGAGTGTGGCTCAGACTCAGCGGGGCCGAACCTGAGCTGAGACACATCAGAAAAAGCAAGCTAGTGGAGTTACACTGTAGTGGTTACAGGGGGAAAAAAAAAAAAAAAAAAAAAAAATATATATATATATATATATATATATATATATATAAATATATATATATATATATATATAAATATATATATATATATATATATATATATATATATATATATATATATATATATATATATATATATATATATATATATATATATATATAACATCATCTTAGAGCTATCTGTAGAAAAACATGATGGGCTTAAATGAGATTTAAATTAATGGGCTACATGCTTGCAGTGACAATTAACAGACCTTTAAGCTAACAAGAAAATTAGGCCAGAGAATAGCTATATAGCTAGGTCTAACACATCCTAGCAAAAAACTGGCACATTTCAATCGATAGATACATACCGTTAGATAAATTGAGAGAGAGGGAGAGGGGGAGAGAGAGAGAGAGAGAGAGAAATTGAAGGGTAGCAGAATATGCTACCCCGAAATATGCCACTTTGGTGTATTATTATTTCAAACTGGTGTATTGATTATTTCAAACTGTAGGCACTTGAAAAACAGCAAATACAGGGAGAGGCTTTCTCCGAACTCTCCTTATCTACCAAAGGATAGTCCTTCAAAAGGCACTCAATTGTTTAAATCCCCTCCCTGAGAGTTTCATCAACCAAGAAAGATTGATTCCTATCATAGGAGAGAAGAGGAGAGGAAAAATTGACATGACACCCCCAAAAAACTTTGTTACAAACTATCATACCTCTCATCTGCTCTTCTAAGGGCCCATTCATCTTTTCTAAAAATCAGTTACTCTCCCCTGAAAGGCCTGCATCACCTTCCCTTTTCCCTATTAAGATGGTATTTAAGCCTTAATTCTAAGCCAACTTGGGGAGTGATTCATTTTTTCCCTGGGTGTCTCCTATGTTATATGAGGTATACATGTTAACTTCTGTTGGCTTTTCTCTTGTTAATCTGTCTTTTATCAATGGGGTCTCAACTAAACTCTAGGAAGAATACAGGGAAAATTACTTTTCCTTCCCTACAATACCTATATCTACACAGACACACACACACACACACACACACACACACACACAGTCACTTGCTGCTAAAAAATGATGCCTTACAGAGGATTATTTTAAAATGCATATACTACTTACTTTCAGTCACGTCAAACACAACAACAGAATCTTAAGCAAAAGGCTACACACAGTAAGATTACTTACTTATTTAATTGACTCTTCATAGGATTGTTAGAAAGAAAACCACAGGCCCAAAATGGTGTTATTCGGGCTAAAGCCCAAGATACAAAACCTAGAATTTAACACCTGATTTAATTGCAGCTTCAGCCTCTCCCAAAAATGTAATCTTAATCAATCAGTCTGGAAATTTCTGGTCAAGCACCAGTTAAATAATCTGTCCTGAGGGTCTTCTCCATCCCCCAGAGGAAGAAGGGGCAATCAGCATAATAAAACCTTTGCCAAATTCCCTTTTCCCAGCAAAAGATGATGTCTGGCTTAAAAATAATCCTTTCTTTTCTTTTGTTAATACCTTCTTGCCCCACCCTCCTTCTTTCTATAAAAACCTTTCATTTTGTACTACCCCTCTGAGAACTCTTCTAGTTGTTAGATGGGATGCTGCCTGATTCAGAATCTTTGAATAAAGCCAATTAGAGCTTCAAATTTACTCCGTTGTATTTTGGTTTTTAACAGGATGTTTGCCTTTAAAGTTCAAAGTTAAGCGACTTAATGTAATGGAAAGAATATGGGAACTGGATTCTAAATGGGGTTCCAACAACCACTTACCACTTACGAATAATAGTAACTTTAGCAAGTTGCTTGCTATTGCAGCCACAGTTGTATAATCTGCAAAATAATGTAAAACTACTGGGTTGTACGGTTTTTATGAGATATAAATCAAGTGAATGTGATTAATTCCGCGTCTTAAAATCAACTGAAGTGACTAGTTCCGTGTCTGCCATAGAAGACAGTCAGTAAATACTAAGTCCTTTGACCTTGTCTATGGTTGTTTTGTTTGGAATCCCTGAGAAGCAAACCCTGAGACAAGAATTCAAATGTAAGAAGTAATCTGGGAGGTGATGCCTAAAGACACAGTGAAGGGGAGAAGAGAGGCAGGGAAGGTGGCCAGTAAAGAATGCATTATCAAACCATCAGGCTTTGGGTAAATGAAGCTCAACCCCACTGTAGAAATTTGGGAGACAAAGTAGAACACATCTTATAATTAACCAAAATGAGAACCAAGGAAGCTGGCTTATTTATCCACTACTCCCCACCTGCCATGGGCTAAATGATGCTCACTTGGGCATTAACTGTCTGGCATTTCTGGCTTGTCATTTGTGTGGCCCAGCATGCTCCCTTCGGCCAGAAGAGTTCTGAGGCACAGAGAGTCACAGGTGCTCACAGAGTTGAACTGCTTCAGAGTTGAGGGAGGTGAGAGCCAAGAGGATATTCAGGGCATCCTAGAGATATCTAGAACAATATTTTATCTATATCTATATCTAGATATCTAGAACAATATTTTAAAATGCTACCTTTTCTAAGAATTTGCCAAGATTCAGTCCTCATCCCTTCCATTTGACTCTTCTTAGTTCCATATGTACAGCAACAGTAACGGTCTTGTTTACTGATTTATCCCAAGCTCCCAGGACCTGGTAGGCATTTAATAGGTACTTTCCTTCATTTTATAATATATAACATTTATTCTTCACTTATGAAGAATGAGGCACTGTGATAAGTGATGTAGATACCTGATTGATACATTATTATATTTGACCATTATTTTCCTGTTAGGTCCATTTCATAGAGGCAAAAAAAGGATGACACAGGTTAGAATACGTGCTCCGAGCCATACAATAGACTGACTGCAAAGGCCATGTGCTTGATTACCAGGAGACTGCCTTCATCCCAACTCTCACACCCTTGGAGCCCTCATTCACTTTCATGCTTTAAGCAATCACCGTTGGTGGGTGACACCAAAATTGTAATCTCTAGTCCTCCCTCTTTGGTTATCACACCATTCCCTCAAATTAAACCTCTCCAAAATGAAGCCCTTCCTCCACTAATTTCTCTTGTGGATAAATTGTGTCAAGGGTATCAGGCTCAAATCCTCTGAGCCATTCCTAATGCTGCACACCCGCCCGAGCACAATGAGTATAATAGTTTATACGACCAGTCCTTTAATTGATTCTCTGCTATGTACTAACAACTTAAATGACTTGGGTCTTATGAAGAATCCTCTTACGAAGATTTGTGTAAGTCTAGATGCTAATCTGGACATAAATATCATGAAGGAGATAATAGTTAAGAACTACACGTGAGGTACATGAGTAATGATATATGAAAAAGTGAGATGACAGGATTATAAAATTCTCTGTGGTCTTTTCTGTGTCTGCTAAGGGCGCCACTATTCCAGGGTGGGATTCCAACTTAAAGAAAATAATCAGTTTTATTTGCATACCAAGTCTGTTTATGACCCCGCATTGGAATCACTGGTAGAATAAACTCTTTTGCAATGAGTAGCAATGAGTGGCTGGAGGTTAGGTTATTCATTACTGCTTTAGGCCTGGCTAGAACTACCCTCGGTCTCAGGAAAGTTTGAGACAAAAATCTTTACATTGTGCCTGCCTCTTTTAAGGCTTAAATGCTGGAGTTTCAAGCTTTGTGATAATTCAGTAATGAAGAATTTTCGATCTGAAAACCCCCTTGTATCACAAACACACTGATATCTATAAAATAACCATTTATCTCCCAAATGGGGACAATGTCATCAAGAAGAGGCTAGTGGCAGTAACACCATGTTGCATTAGTTGAGTACTTACGTTCACAAACAACAGCTATTTATTATCACCATGAGATGGGAATAGTCTAGGCATGGCGGGTGCAGAAGTAAACAAATTATTCAGAGGCACATCCCTGGGGGTGGAAGGGTAGGCGCTGCAGAGTGATTTCATGCCCTTGATGGAGTTTGAAGCTCAAATTAAAATTGTCAGGGAGGGTGGGAGCGAGACGCAAAAGGGAGGGGATATGGGGATATATGTATACGTATAGCTGATTCACTCTGTTACACAGCAGCAACTAACACAACAATGTAAAGCAATTATACTCCAATAAAGATGTTAAAAAACTAATAATATTAAAAAATAAAATAAAATTGTCCAGGGCAACTGTTGTCTCTCTTATCCATTCAGAAGTCATAGAATCATCCAAGTGATCACTTGGACTCTGCTAAACGAAGGAGGTCACGAACCTACTGACCATGATAAAAGGCTCTGTCTAGAAATTTATGCTTTCTTTTCCTGAAATAATGATTAAATAGCTTCGAATACAGGTAAGCATAAGATCTATTGAGATAAGACTAAGTAGAGCCATCCAACATTCAAATCCCTCAGAGATTCCAGTTGGTTTTAACATGCCTCAATTTTAGGAAAACAAAAACAAACAAAAAAAACCATTCATTTAACCAGGCATTCATTTAAATAAGACGGATGCCAGGCAAGCCTAGAGGCTCTGTATTGCTTCAAATCATTTCCATTCATTCCAAGTAAAACCATGAGGTACTCATGTCTGTAGACTACTAAACCCTACTGCAAAGCCTCTATTATCAGGACAACTTTATTCATATTCCTCACCTTGGAAGCTATTCCATACTTTATTTTCCTTTTCAAACAATAGAAATAATTACACACCAAATGAAAGTTACAGGACAAAAATGACATATGCCCTTTTACTCACCAATGAAAATTTTAAAAGACTGACATTCTGTTACATTGGCTTCAGATATTTTTAGGGAGATAAAATATTGATCCAGTTTAAGTCTCCCTCAGAGCTCCTTTCAATACACCAACTCTTTGGTTTGTGATCTTCTCAGCCCTGAACACTATTTCTTTGTTCTTCACTTGGCCAACTCCTACTCATCTTTCAAATTTTAACTTAAGAGCTCAAACCAGGTCTAGAAGCCCAAGTTATACTATTAGTTATACAATTTCGAAACATGCTATACTCTTCAGAAGCACTTGGTGCAATTTTAAGTAAGTAGTTTTAGTGGAATGGTTTGGTTTGATGCCTTTCTTTCCTAAGCAATTCTGAGCTGTGTCTTCGTCTGTCTTTTCCACTCTGCCCAGCACAAGGCTTGGCAAGCAGTAGAAACTCAGCAAATATTTGTTGAGTCAATGGAAGAAACAATGCATTTTTCTAAATCAAAACAAGATGAAAATGAACTAATGTGTCAAATTCTATCCAGAGTGTGTTTTGTTCTATGGCATTTCTGGTCTGTAGCCTTTTGTTTTTTTTCTTTCTTGCTACTGTATAGTTGTTGTTACAAGAATAATATGATTTCTCTTGACAGTATTGCTTGTCTGCCTTTTACTATCTCAATACAGACATTTGAATCTGTGTTCACTCGGTTTAAAAACCCAGATATGTGAGAGAAAGACAGATTGCCATGGATGGGGCTCTTTTTTAGATATACAAGATTTTAAGACACATTTTTACAAGTTCCCTCTCCACTTTTTCAAGGGAAACTTTCTGATCTCTAATCCATTCTATAGGGATAGTAGAAAAACTCAATCCCAAGCCCTATGGAATATTACTTGTTTGACTACAGTGTTAGGAAAAAAAAATTCTCATTAAGAGATTCAGAATTTAGGCAGCTGAATAAGTTAACAATTAGGTCAGTGGTTCTCAAATTTCATGTGTATCAGAATCCCCTGGAGAGCCTGTTAAAATACAAATTGCTGGACCCTACATTCAGAGTTTTTAATTCAGCATACCTGTGGGGTCCAAGAATTTGCATTTCTAGTAAGCTGTCAGGGCATGGTAATGTTGGTGGTCCCTTTATAGACTTTGAAGACAACTGCATTATATAGTTCACAAGGTAGATACAGTGAGAACAAATAAATTGTATACTAGGGATCTATGTTCTCAAAGAAAATGCCTTTGCAAAATGTCAGGGATGACTGTTTTTGGTGAACTGCTCAGAGTGATGGACAGAATTCTGGCCATGCTCCACTGATGATTTAGGAAAATGTGTATCTCCTGTGCATCCCAGGAGAGTAGCTTTTAGTTGTTAGACATTGCTTTGGAAAGTTCTTCTGCCATTTAACAGCACTTTGAACTAGGACAAAATTTGTTTCCCTTTCTGTGCCTCGGTTTTTGAGGTATAACATGAGGAGAAAAATTTATCTACCGCACTGCATGATTAATAATAATCATGCAGTACGGTAGATAAATTTTTCTCCCCATTATAAATGTATATTATTTATAAATTATATATAATATTTATAAATATAAATATTCAAGACAATAATATGGTAGAGACCTTAGCATACTGCATGGTGTATAGTAAGTGAAAACAAATCTTAGTTCCCTTCTCTTACTGAAGATTCATATTGTATAATCTTTAGGATATGTATTTCAGCTTTTCTTCTGGATACACTTAATAGAACAATATTCCAAGAATGGTTCTGCAGACTGGTCATCAATTTGATCAGTCAAGAAAAGAGAGGCTTGAAGACTACTCATGAGGCTAGCCCCACTGAATCATGTAAACATAAGATGAAATTGTTTTTCAGAGGCAGGATGAGGCAGAAGGGAGAACTCCTCTCTTGGGTTTAGATGTCAACATCGTCTCAAGAGCAAAAAGGGCAATTAAACCAAGTAATGTCTCTTAAGAGCAGCAAAAAGGTTGCTTCTGTGGCTAGTAATACAAGCAGGTTAAATATTTATGCCAATATTTCCAGCTGTATTCTCCATCATCAAAAAGGAGATAATCTGGGTTGCCTGGCCACCTTCTCTGTAAAGGGAATTCCTCTGTTTAATTTTGGAGTCTCTTCATTAGGACTCACTTTGCCACTGAACTAAGAATAATGTTTTTTCCTGTAGTCAAGAATCCTTGGTACAGGAAAGCAACTCTTGAGAAAATATTTATATAAATTATTGAACTTATACTACCCTCAAGAAGAAAATCCTCATGAAAAGTTAAAAAAAAACAAAAAAACAAGATACATTCACTGCAAAGTTATAATAGGGTAGGATCTGATTACATTTTGAATTTTTAAAAATAATTAATATAAAATCTACATTTAATATTTCTTTGGTACTATCCTAGGCAGCCCTTTTCTTTTTGGAATGTTTTAGTTATTTCTGAATTGCCATGTCACACTGCAATGAAGCCAGGACCTTACATAAGCTTCACAAGAAAACGTACCTCTGGCTTGAGAAGTGCTTCAATTAAATTAGAAAAGAAATGAAAATCTTTAAGTTGATCAAAACTAAAAGAGGTAATAGAAGATAATGAGAGATGCTTAATAAGGATTTAAGGCTTATGTTATGGTCGGGGGTGGGGATGGAATATGCCTGTGATTCTACAGACTTGAGTTCAAACCCCGGTTCCCAGTTTATTAGCTCTGTAACTAGAACGTGTGCTTGAGTGTCTGAGTCAACTTACTCATCATCACAGTGATTTAGAGAAAACTTCAAATAAAATGACTTGCACATAGTACATGATTCATACTTTCCCACTTTTTCCTAGTGTTCTCAAAACTCTGGGAGGACTAAGCTAACTTGTGAGATAAAATGATGAGAAAAAAATGCTCAGTGTTTCACCACACTTTCTCTGCAAAGGTGTTCAGATCAAATTTTGTCTATTTACACTAAATATAAGGTAATTTTTCAAACTCCCATTGAGATGAACATAAAATTGCATTTTTCCCATTTCTTTGGCAGTATCTTTCTAGTATCACTACTTCCCTGAAAATAACTGTCCTTCAGGAAAAACAAAACAAAAATAATATTTAAAAGCAATTAGAGACAGAAGTTTAAAAAAAAAAGGAAAGTGAAAAAGTCACTAATTATATCGGAGAGCGATCTGAAACTTCTTTAATCCTAATGGAGAAAGGTTCAGAGTAAATGAGAAGTTAAAATCTTATCTCTGCATCCTCTAGAGTGTGAGAACTTGCACATAAATTCCCAAACAATATTCAATAGGAAAGAATAAAAGTAAATTATATTTTTCTTACATTTAGAGATTTAGACCGGTTCAGTTCTGGACTTCTATTCAAGCTCACATGACAAGATTTTTTTTTTTTCTGTTTTGGAAGCTCAATTCATCAGCCATCTTGATAGTCTTTTTTCTTTTTTTTTTTCTTTTTAATATTTGATAGTGGAGATTTAGATGAATAGGAGAAAAAATGGTACTGTCTTATCATTTATTACTGTACAAATCAGTCATTTTACTTATGCCCTAGATGACTTCCCCAACAATAATATCTCATAATGCAATCCTACAAGCCTATCCAATCACTTTAATGAACTTCCACCAAATCTGAAAAATAAAATGCCCTTTATGACTAATTTAATGGCCAGAGATAAAGGTGTCTGGATTTCTCTCCTAAACTGCCTGATCTAGCAGTTAACATCAGCTTCAACCCCCTTCATATAATGGGAAAAAAACTGAATTAAACTTGAGAGCCTTGAGCCATTATAATGGTTAAATCATATTTCTCTATTTTTTTATGCCATGCATCTATATTTCTGCTATATAATAGCAAGAGAACTCAGGAAAGGGACAGCTAATAAATGGAGGAATATTGTGAGATAATAACTATTATTCTCTTTAAAGGTCATCTATAGATGAGGAAGTATAATGCTCTGTTAATACTGCTTGTCATTTTATGACGGGGCATCATTTCCTTATAGAAATGTAACCCCAGATATCACTTTTTCTTTCTCTCACACACACAAAAAAGCAGATTCATGTCTGACAATGTGTTAATCTTGAGCAATGCCTTGCCTTGTAGTGGATTTTTAAAAAGGAAAAAAAATATTCTGAAGGAGGAAAAATGTTCTCTTTCAAGATGCCAAAATTTATCTCACTTCTGTTTTTTTGGTTTTCTCTGGTTGTCCAATCTATGAGAAATCTTTGTCATAAAACAGAGTTGAAATAATATCTTGCCTTTGCCTTTAGAATAAATGAGAGTCAAACTAATACATTAAATTTTTCAATTTAATAATAAGAGTATGAAGAGGATTTAATAATGAGGAGTATGATTAAATATTCTACAAAATATTTTTCTGTTCTGAATATTCATATATTGCTATTTATATTATTTAATATAGCATACTAATACATTTATAGTTATATACTAATTAATAAGTAGTATAATATAATTTATACCAAATGTGGTTTTTATTATTATTAAACATTATATTATTTTTATTTCCCTCGGTACTGGGTACTTATATTATTTTTATTATGTAAAATAATGCTCCATGAACATTCTGGTAGATAGACTTTTATGGATATCAATAATTATATCTTCTTATGATTGTACTTTGACTATTATAGTCTGGCTCACAGTAGATACCCAATAAATACAATACAGTATATAGTCTTATTGAATTGTGGAAATAATACATATTCTTAAGACAACAGTCAAAGAACTACCTGTGACATACTTGGTGCAAAGACCACAGATACTTCAAAGAACTATAAATCCTTACAGAGAATGCTTATGCACACTTGAAATTTCATAACGAGTTGGTTTCTTTGATGTGCTTAATCTTCTGTTTTGGTCACTGATTTCCTGGTATATTCAATTTACTTCTTGGTATTCATCTCTATGTCCCTCATTCACATCTGCCTTCTAAAGAATCACACCTTGCTTGAGAAACTTCTTTCCTCCCTTTACCCATTTTAACCTTTTGAATACAATTGTCTAGTTTCATCAGAGATGGATTCTATGCTTTATTAGCCAGTAAATATGTATTTAATGAAGATGTTACTATGTGACCAGCCCTGTGATGTACACTATGAGAAAATGCTAAATTAGCATAGTTCTGTGTGAGTTGAAGATATGGTGGTTTCTATTATTTAAAAAACTGCCACTGTGTTAGGCAAACAGGAAGAGTTCAGGTTAAGAGACTGGACAATGAAGTGTAGGCGAAACTAATTGGGAAAATTTCACTGAAGGACTGGGACTTGATATAAGTTCTGAAAGATACGTGAAATTTGAAGGAAGAAAGGGAGGACCATGTTTGGTCAAATAAAAACATAAGGAAAGCCATCAAAAAAAGACCAGCTTCATAGATTTAAGATTCTCTGTTAGGGAGGAGCAGGTCATATGATGAAATATATTCCAATGACTCTAATATGCTAAGGTAGGGTTTCTCCAAAGTTTCTATTTCATGGAACACATAGGAGATAGTTCTTGTACAGCACAGTGGGTAAAGATGAGGATATAAATGGTGGGAGGTGATCATTCTGCAGGTCCCAGCTACTCAGGCTCAGCCTGCCTGCCCTAAGGACAGCAGGGATAAATACTCTCAGCAAATCTGAAACCTCACATCAGGGAAAGCCTGTGTGAAAGCTCAGGATATGCTCAACAATCTAAGGTTGCCACTAACTTGTGTGTTTCTGTTTTCAAGGGACAAACTTTAATAAAACAGAGAATTTGGGGAAATAAAATTGTAGCCCCAGAGGATGTCTCTGATAGCTGAGCAGAGGAGTTTTGGGGGGGGGCGGGTATCAGTTTAGATTTTAGCAATATTCAAATCAAACATTGGTCTTGTTAATTTAGGAGAGAGGCTTCTTTTTTTTTTTTTGAGAGAGGCTTCTTTTAAGACCCATAGCTTGTCTACATATAACTTGTCATATAGTCAAATGGCTTTCTGTGTAGGTGGCCAATGATATAGACATGAATAAATTGAGTGATTGGTTAAATTGAGCTAGAAATTTGGAAGTAAAATATGTGATCATGTCAGGGTCATGAAAGACCACCAAAGCTTAATCAATAGAATAATGTCTATTCTTCCATTGTATCAAATCTAGCAAATTCTTGAGTTTGTGTCAATCCCAAGGAGAGTTCCATAGTAAAGTTGAATGGAAATATGTAGAATCTCATCCTAACCCCTCATTTTAAATATGTGGAAAAAGAGAACCAGTGAAATGAGGTGATCTATTCAAAGTACCTTTTAGTGAAATGAATGTCCAAGACAAGGCTAGAACCCAAGTTTCTTTCTCACAGCCCACAAGACTCCTGACAGGATACCATACTGACTCTGGCAATTTTGTGTGAATATTAGAACATAATCTAGTCAGATCCCAAGAGTTTTGCCAAGTCACATTCCAAAGGTTCAGTTGAAACCAGTGCCATTGCACTCCTCTATCTTTATCAGGTACTGTAAGAATGAATGTAAAATGTATCAGTTTGCTATCACTGTGTAACACACCAACCCAATATTGATAGCTAAAACAACAACTTATATTTAGCTCATGATTTTGTGAGTTAGCAACTTGGATGGGGTTCAGGTAGGTGAATCCCCATTGGGATTCTCCCAATCCCAGCTGTACTCATTCATGTATCTATGATCTGGTATAGGGTCAGCGGGAGCCTGGTTGGTCTAAGATGTCTTCAACTCAGATGGCTCATCTCTGTTCCACATAGTCTTTTGTCCTTCACCAGCCTAGACAGGATTTGATAACATGGTGACTGGGCATAATTCAAAGAGAAAGAGAAGAGCATTCAAAGACCTCTCATGGCCTATACACATAATTAGGATAAGATGATTTTCACCACATTTTATTGACCAAAGCAAGTCATAAGCTTGGCCCATATTCAAAGCAGGGATAATAGATTCCATACCTTGATGAGAGGAGTTGCAGGTCAGATATTAAGAACATGAATTGAGGAAGGGGAAAACCAGGGCCTTTTTGCAAACAATCTACCGCAGAGAGAAGGAGAAAAGGGACTTTCTTCAATATTCTCTCTGTATTTACAATATAAGAAATAACTGGATTGGAAAGTTGAAGTCAGTGCTTTTAGTTTATAGCAACTTAAGTCTTCTGACAATAGGTTATATGTCCTTAAATGTACACTCTGGGAGGGAGGGAGAGGGAAGAAAATCATTTTTGACAAAAGAATTTAGCAGTATTAGTGATTGTGAATGGAAATCGAAATTAACAAATTGAGACATTATTAAGGGAAGTAAAAATACCTGAGACGTCTTCCTACATCTTTGCAGAACGCTTTTCAGTCTCCTTTGCTGGTTTCTCTTCCTCCACCAGCCCTACAAATAAATGTTGGGCTGCCACAGAATTCTGTCCTTGGAATTTTTCTCCTTTCTCTCTATATTTTCAAACTAGATGTCATCAGTCCTGTCACCTTAAATATCACAAATACACTGATGGCTGTCAGATTTAATTTGCCAACCCAGAGCTTTCCTCTAAAACCAGACTTATAAGTGACTGCCTTCTCCACATTTCCATTACTAACGCAAACTTACCATGTTCTAAACTAATCTGTAAAATTGATTCTTTGTACATAAATAAATAAATGATAAAATAAAAAAATTTCAAGCTTTTTTCATCCAGATTAATCACCCAATGTTCAGGTAAAACCTATTTCCTAAATTCTTCATATTTGTCCATCAAAAATTTTAGTGTCTATTTACTTCTAAGATATACCTCAGATCTGACCACAGTTTACTAATACCCTGCTTAGTCCAATGACCATTTTCCATTACCTCCCGTAAGTCTCCTACTTTTTCCCTGATTCTTACAGGCTATCCCCCAAGAGCAGCCAGAATAACCTCTTAAGAAAATTTAGCAGACCATGTCACTGCCTTGCCTAAACCTCACCAGTAGTAGCTCATTTTATTTAGATTAAAAAATTTTAAACCCCTTACTTACTACAGCCTAAATGGTTTGATCTAACCTGGACCCTGTCTACATCTTCAACTTCATATCTACTGTCCCTTATGATGCTGCCTCCAGGTCCTTACACTTGCTGCTCCTTCCACTGAAAATTCTCTCTGTCCACATTTCTGCATGACTTCCTTCTCATCATTTTGGTCCCAACTCAGATGGAACCTCAGAGAGATGAAACCTAACCACACTAAGCAGAACCCTCCCACCAGGCAATTACTCTACCATATTACATTCTTATATTTTTCCTTTTAGCAGTGAAAATGACTGAAATCTTTATTTTCTTGAATTGTATTGTCTATTTTTCTCCCCTAGAATATAACCTCATGACGACAGAAATTCTATTTTGTTCACCACTGTTCTCATAGGAGATGCTTGATAAATATTCGTTAGCCTCTAGTATTTTATAAAAATCTACTTACTCAAATATACAGGGCGAACGCTCTTGAATGCCCCTCCCCCCACACCACCCTGCCCCAAATTGACTCAATGGGAATTTAATCATCCAAGGCTAATCCTTTTTGTTTTTGTTTTGTTTTGTAGAACACTTTAAGAAATGCTGGCTCTCAAGGCTCCATTTCCTTGGGCTCTGAGTAACTTAAGGATAAACTTGAAGAATTTATGCCTAATCATTTATGCTTAGTGCTTAATTCAAACTACATTTATTTACTCCTAATTCCCAGTACAAAGACTTTCCTGAAACATCTGCTAAACTACTTTAGTGATTATCAAGTCTCATAATAAAAGAAGTAAATCTAGATGTGGAGAAAATATTAAATTTAAAGGTAGTGTCTTAAATTGTCAAAATTGTCTACTCTGAACTTTGTTATTGTTGCTGTTGTTTTCAAACCAAGGCAAAAATTAAATCTTTTCACATTTCTTGGAATCACCAATACTCCCTCCCTCCACTCAGTCCTTTTAAAATAACTATATGTGTTATAAAGACATGGGTTACCAACTCAACTACAAAAAAAACAAACAACACAATTGAAAAATGGGCAGAAAACCTAAACAGACATTTCTCCAAAGAAGACATACAGATGGCCAATAGACTGTGAAAAGATGCTCAACATCACTAATTCTTAGAGAAATGCAAATCAAAACTACAGTGAAGTACCACCTCACACTGATCAGAATGGCCATCATTTAAAACTCTATAAATAATAAATGCTGGAGAGGATGTGGAGAAAAGGGAAACCTCCTACACTGTTGGTGGGAATGCAAGCTGGTACAGCCACTGTGAAAAACAGTATGGAGGCTCCTCAAAAAACTAAAAATAAAATTACCATATGATCCAGCAATCCCACTCCTGGGGATATATCCGGACAAAACTATAATTCAAAAAGATACATGCACCCCTATGTTCATAGAAGCACTATTCACAATAGCCAAGACATGGAAACAACCTAAATGTCCATCAACAAATGAATGGATAAAGAAGATGTGGTACATATATACAATGGAATACTACTCAGCTATAAAAAAGAATGAAATAACACCATTTGTAGCAACGTGGATGGAACTAGAGATCATCATGCTAAGTGAAGTAAGTCAGAAAGAGAAAGACAAATACCATATATCACTTACATGTGGAATCTAAAATATAACACAAATGAACCTATCTGTGAAGAAGAAACAGACTCACAGACATAGAGAACAGATTTGTAGTTGCCAAGGGGGTGGGGGAGGGATGGAGTGGGAGTTTGGTGTTAGCCAGTGCAAACTATTATATATAGGATGGATAAACAAGGTCCTACTGTATAGCACAGGGAACTATATTCAATATCCTGAGATAAACCATAATGGAAAAGAATATTTTAAAAATATATATATGTGTATAACTGAATCACTTTGCTGTACAGCAGAAATTAACACAACATTGTAAATCAACCATACTTCAATTTTAAAAAAAGACATGGGTTATGAGTAAATATGCAGATATTTGGCAGAATGATTAGACAAATGTATATGTCTGAGTTAAATGCTCTTCTAAATTCATGTTATTTTGGTATTATGAACATCTTCTTTAAAATAACATTACTGTTAATTTTTTCAGTACCCTGGCAGCAAACCTGAATGCTCAGGAAACCAAAGGGAAGGAACAAAAGTAAATAATCCAATGTGATGTCTTTTTTTAAACTCAAAATTGCCAAAATCCCACACAGCAGCTTCCCTTTGAACTTAATTCCATAGATTATAAATTTTTCAAATGGCAATTAACTTCAGCAAAATATTTCCATCTACCTTAAATGTCTTGGATACTTTTTCTGAATATAAAATAAACCACTACAGGTATTAGCTAATTGCTTCCTTGTTCAGTGTGGTATGAAAAATTTAACACCCAAGATATTTTCTCCTCTATAAATTACTGAATAGAATAGTTCAGAGAGTGCTGTTATTTTTGTTAATTTGAAAACTGATACTCTACAGATAGGGACTGGGTTTGTTTTTTCTTGTAAACAGGTAAAGAAAATAGTAGGTTTATAGTTGATAGTGCCCAAATCTAAGTTTAAATACTTGTTATACTTGTAAAGACAAGAAATGGGGGGATGCTTTCTGTCTTGTGATTCTTTTTAGCCTGTGAGATTTACTGCAAAATCTATAAAATAGCTTATATTTCCTCAAGCTTTGCTTTCATTATGTATGTAATATCATTACATTTTTCCCCCTTTTAGCTACAAAACCAATGCTACACTTCTCTGACACAAGTAAAAAGAAATCTAGTAATATTGATCTTAGCTTCTGGGTTCTCAAGATTAGCACATTTCACAGAGTTAACCAATCTACTTTGTCAATAAGAAGTGAATGTCCTTACCACCATGGTGAGCATATTAAAAAGGGCAATTCTGGAGAAAATGTGACTGTAAAAATTTAGCATAATCTTAAAAATGATACCAAAACAATTCTGAAAGAGAAAACAGGAAAGAGGAAACTATATATATATATATATATATATATATATATATATATATATATATATATAGTTGTAACATGGTCATGTTACAGAAAATGTATTTACCCTACATCCTTAAACAAATAGAAAACTGGACAAAAAATACTCATCAACTGCTCTCAGACATTGGACAATGGGCATAAGTGACTATGATACCTGGGAGAAGAAAAATGAGTTCTACAATTGTTTCAGGTTATTGTATGGCCTGAAGGCAGTTTCCAGGCTGTAATGCAGAGAGACAGAACCCAAACAAAACCCAGAAGTCTCACTGTATAGAAGAGACAGAGCTGAGTGTTTATGGTTGTTGCTGGAACTAGAATGAACAGGCAGTGTACCAGAAAAGAGAGAACTTCCCAGAAAACTTTACAGCTATACAGAAGGTCTCCACAAGTCTTCAGCTGAGTACTGATCTGTACATATGTGAGATGAAACCAGCTGAGGCTAGGAAATGAACCACTGGAAAGAAATATGCAGAACAATTTTCAGAGTTCGCTGTGTAAATAATTGTTACTTCTCCCAAGCCAGAGGGCAAAGGGTTACTATTACAGGTGGCATCAGGTAGAGTCCTCAGAAGGTAGTGCCTTATTTTTGGAGTTCACAATTAGTCTTAGACTGAAAACTAGTCTGGACCTATCCTAAAAGAACTTTAAAGTCTCAGAAAGATCAAACCGAGCTCAAGTAACTTAATTTCTGCCAGGACAGAAGTCAAATACTATTGAAAAGAAAAAACACAATTCAAACATTCAACAATGGAAAATTCAGTGTCTAGCATCGAGTGAAAAAATTGGGATGCATACAGAAAAGCAGGTTATTATAACCCATACCAGGAGAAATATGAGTCAATAGACACAGAGACAGAGAAAATGAAATTATTAGATAAGGATGCTCAAACTGCTTTTATAAATGTGCTCCATATGTTTTAGAAGATAGTGAGAAACAGAAGTATGATGAGAGAAATGGGAAATACTTTTAAAAGACCCACTTGCAACATCTAGAGACAAAAAATACAATATATGAAAAGTATAATGGATGAGATTAACAACAGATTAGACATGGCAAAAGAGAAAAATCAGTGTATACTTGAAGACACTGCAATAGAAACCTTTTCCAAAATAAAACATGGGGAGAAAATAGACTAAAAGAGCATCAGTGACCTAATGGATAATATCAAGCTTTCCAACATACAGGCAATTGGAGTGTCAGAAAGAGAAGAGAGGAAAGACATTAAAAAAAAAACTGAAAAAATAGAAACCAAATATTTTGAAGAACATCAACAAAACCTAAAAAGAAAACACAAAGAAGACCATGCCAAGGAAGAGCAAAATCAAATTGTTGAAAACTAGTGATAAAGAGGAAAACTTAAAGGCATTTAGATATAAAAGCCAGGGAAAATAAAAGCAATTTTTTAAAAAAACCACAGATCTTGAGTATTTATCAGAAGATTTGGAATACTAATCATAGTTGCCTTTTGATTTACAAAGAAATAAATAAAAATTCTTGAAACAAATGAAGGGTAGCAGATTATACCACTCTAAAATATGCCACTTCATCATAAGGGTTATTCTGAGCTAAAGGCAGCTGAGAAGAAGCAAGTACAGGGCAAGCTCTCTGTCCCCCCCTATTTGACTAAAAGCAGAACATAAATTTACATGGTATCCCTCCTCCCCGCTCTACCAGGAAGAACAATCGTTAATCTTTGGAGACAACTTTAGATCCTATTAGCCTGGAGAAATCACCAAAGCAATCTACATAACAAACTACTAACTAGTCTTTATCTCTGTCTTTGGAAGCCCTAAATTGCTTTCCTTTGTCCTGTCATTCTCCACAAATTTATTGTTCTTTGTTAAAGGTGCATATAAGCCAGAATTCTGAGCCACCACGCTGAGTTACTCACTTTTCCCTGGATGTCTCCCATGTATACACGAGGTATACATATTAATAAACTTGTCTGTTTTTCTCATATCAATCTGTCTTTTATTACAGGAATCTCAGCCAAGAACTTGGAAGGGCAAAGGGAAAATTGTTTTTCCTTACCTTACATATATTTGGCAAGGTTGAGGGATATTATAGAGAAGAGAGAGAAAACATATTTGGGGAGTGATGAGTGGGATTAGGAGAAGGTAAAAACTGTAGCACATGGTTTTAATTTTCTAGTTCCCAATACTGTAGCATAGCTATAGGATTTTAGAGGTCAGAAATTCCACAAAGGTTATCTAGTCCTATGTCCTTGATTTATAGAGAAAGGTGATAACAGAGAAGGGAGTAACTAAAATTCAACAGCTAGAAAATGATAAAGTGGGAGCTCAGTTCCTTTTGAACACAATTTTTCTTTACATGGTTTCCTACTTTACAAGAATCATCTGAATGTTATCAATTGAATATTTGTACAAATAAAAAACCTTGATCTTGCCTCACACACACCCCAAAATTAGTTAAGATGAACCAGACTATTGCAGGGCCCAGTGCTGAGGCCAGGTAAGGATCACAGGATTGCAGATATATATACAAAGTGTAGCCAATATTTGATTCATGAATCACTCTGTTTATTGCACATAATTAGCACACAACACAGGTTAATTTAAGTAGTGAAAATAGAAAAAGGGGTAACAAACCACTTCTGGGAGTGGGAAGGAGGCACTGAACGGCATTGAATGGCGGTCTCCCGTCCAGCAACGGTTCTCCCAACAACTATGAGTAGGAAGTCACTCACCTTCTGCTCCAACAGAGCCTCAGGCAGCGTCCATCTTAAACAGCTCTCAGCAGCCTGGAGTTGGGTCGGGTCCTCCAGTGAAGAGGCTTTGAGTCGCTGGGCTCAGGGGTCTCATTTTAAGGAATCTGCCAGTAGGGTGTAAGGGTTTTGCCCAGGGGATCTTGTTGTTCCTTCTGTTCCAGTGAAGTCTTTCTGTGGACATTACCAAACAAATTCCTTATCTAAAGTAACACTTATTTTATCACACTAAAACAATTGTAGTCCTGTACCTGAT
Organism: Balaenoptera acutorostrata; assembly: GCF_949987535.1. NCBI lineage: Eukaryota > Metazoa > Chordata > Mammalia > Artiodactyla > Balaenopteridae > Balaenoptera > Balaenoptera acutorostrata. The sequence continues at coordinate 23,065,625 of NC_080072.1, forward strand.
GTTTGAAAACAACTAGTATGGAAGTTCACATTGGTGGCTGTGACTCCATCTTGAAGTACTAAACATAGTTTAAATCCTCTGAGTTTCACACCCTATGAGTAGGAACCATAACACAAAAGAAATCACGTCATAACACCGATACCTAAATATGAAAAGTAAAACAATAACATGTCCAGGAAAAAAATAGTAGAATACCATGTGGCCTTGGGATAGGCAAGGATTTCTTGAACAGAACATAACAGCCACTATTTAAGAGTTGATAAATTGGCTTTAGTGAAAATAATTTCTGTTAATCAAAACACACTACTAACATCATGAAAAATGCAAGCCACATACTTAAAAGACTATGCTTGGAACACATTTCTGATAAAGGACCTGTAATCAGAACACATACTGAATTCTACAAATTAATTTTTTTAAAAACTGGGAAAGAGACTGGAGAAGGCACTTCATAAAAAAGAGGGTATCCATGTGCTTAATATGTACTTATTGACCACATGGTTAATGAAAAGGTGCTTGGCATCGTTACTCATCAAGGAAGGACAAATAAAAGCCATGATGAGAAACATCTACACAACTATCAGAATGTCTAAAATTGAAAGGATTCCCAAGGATCTGGAACACCTGGAACTCTCCTCCCTTTCTTATGGGAGTGTAAATTGGTACAAAATTTTGGAAAACTGTTTGTAGTATCCACTAAAGCTAATTGTATATATAATTAAGGACCTAGCAATTTTACTTCTGCTGATATAATCAAAAGAAATTAAAATATATTTTTAAAATATTTATAGCAGTGTTAATCATAACAGCCCAGTCTGGCAACAACCCAAATGTTGTCACCTCTAGAATAAATATGTGACTTTCGAATATTAGAATATTATACATCAATGAAAAGGAACTCATTCCTGCTACACGGCACAATGAATAAATCTCAGACATAATGCGGAACAACAACAAAAATCCAGAGTGCATGCTTTTGCACAGCCATAGTGAACAGCAATCCAGAATGACTTAGGCAAATTAAATCTCTATATATCGTAGGACCCAGCAATTCTGCCCCTGATGATCTCTCCCACTAAAATTCTCACAGGTGCATAAAGAAGTAAGTATGAGGATATTCACTGCAACATCACATGTGGTGGCAAGGAAGAGGAGGCACCTGGGTTTCCTCTAGGAAAATGGTAGGTAAAATATAGTGGATGACTACGCAGTCACAAAGTACAATAGATCAGAGCACACACAGCAAAATGAACAAATATTAAAAACATAATGCTGAATTTAAAAAACAAGAAACAAAATGAGCTCAATTAACACAATTCCTTTCTGTAAATTATATGCAATACAACAATAATGCATTTTGTCAGGGCACATAAAAATAAAAAATCTAGTAAACATAAAAGAATGTTTGAGGGAAGGGGAACAGGACTGATATAAGGTGTTAAATATGAATAATTGGGAAAAGAAAACAAGAAACGGGCTTTGTATGGACCACTGATGACTTTGGGTCTTGAGCTGAGGTGTGTGACTAATTCAATGCTCTCCACCTGATGTTCACAAAAGAAGGAAAAAAGGGGGAAAAAAATCCCCACTAATGCAGAGGGTAAGATCACAGAAGTGAAAAGTGTAACAGCCTTACGAACATCAAATGCACAAGGCAATGTGTTCTGTTTCATTTTTTAACATCCCTTTGCAAATAGGCTCCAAGATACAGCAGTGAAAAATGAATGAGGTATTGTGAATAAAATGCCATGTTATAAAGATAAAGCTTTATTTTAATCCTACTTTGATCTCTGGGGCAGGGTCACAATGTGAAGAGAAACATGATTCTGTCACTTGTCCAGAGCAAGCCTATATAAAATTCCCCCATTTAGAACTGGAAGGGAACTCAGATGTCATTTAGCTCAATCATCTGAATTTAAAACCACAGAAATAGCGGGCCACAGTTCTTAAATGACTTGCCTAAGATATACTGTAGATGAGTAGGGTAATTGCACCTAGAACCCCATTTTCTGCCCCTAGTCCACGAGGTTCCTTTATTTGTTCCTACTGAGATCATTGCCCACTTGAGGAGTATATCAGACTTAGGGGAGAACCATGGTGACAAAACATTCAGAGATCCATATAAAATTACATCTCAACTAACCTGAAGACTTTTAGAATGAGTTTTTCCAGGTGATTGATTTTCAGTTGCTTTAATTGAAAACACACATTCAGTTTCAACACTCACAAGTGAGACTGTTTCTTAAAAAGACTAATACTCGTTTTTGGCCTGGGTAAATAATTTGAAGAAAAAATGCAATTGCACTCACTTGAATGAAATGGTTCTCATTTGGAACCCCAAGTTATCATTTGTGACCAGAGATGAAAAAGGTACAGAAGGTTATGCATGATCAGTTCTTATCCCAGAGCTGTAACCTGAAAATTGTGCTTTTTGGCGGTTGTCTTATTATATGTCACTTTCTCCTAAAACTTAAATATTAACAATAATGATAATAAGACTAATTCAGTCATTGAGGTTCTGTTAATTTAGGTCTATATAATGAAGATTTCACAGTTACCATTTATAATCTTTTTACTGTAACTAATTGAATGTATATTCATTTCTAGAAAATGTACTTAATGGAAAGAGATGTTGTGTTGCCTCCATTAGTACCTATCCCATCTCTTCCCCAGTGTGTAGCAACCACAGAATTTGCATGGGATTGACCTCATTCCTCCTCCACAGTTGTCTCTGAAGTAAACAGAGCAGCATGATGCTTCTTTTGCCATCTTGACTGGTCCAGGAATGGGCAGCAATATCCAATCAACTCAACCCATTCGGTTCTGAGTGCTCCTGTGACCACAGTGTTGGTCTCTGGTTTGTCAAATCAGATGAAAAAACTACTTTTTAAGTTCAAGGCTAAGCTAAAATGGCTTGCTGGTTGTGCAGATGTGTGGCCTAGAACCACCGGTGCCGTTGTGCTTCGTGAAACAAACCACACTAAAGATGAGGATACACACAGAAGAAGAGGCAGAGGTGGGAGAATCTCAGAGGAGCAGAACTTGGTCCCCTGATGCAATTATGCCAGAAAGCCACTCTCCTCTGAGGTTTTCTATTTCAGGAGACAATACACTACTTTTATTTTCAAGCTACTTTGAATTGCTTTTGTGGTTATGTGCAAGTGAAAACACCTGAAATGAGACAATTTGTAATTTTACTATTTAGAGAGAATCACTGTTAGCAAGTTGGTTAAGAAATTCAATCTTGTGTGTGTGTGTTTGTGTGTCTGAGTTAAAATATCATAAAACAAAGTTGGGAATTAATAATACATACAGTTTTATAGGCTGTTATTTTAATGAAGATGATGTTATTTTAATGAAGATGAAATTTCAATCACAGTTCTTTTAATGACTTCACACTACTACACTAAATGTTTGTGCCATAATTTATTAAATCAAGACTTTACATTTGGACACTTAGGTTGCCTCCAATTTCTTGCTGTCTAAACAGCAGTACAATGAACAACTTTGCAGCTATGTTTTCTGTCATATCCAGACTTGTTACTTTTGAATAAATACCAAGAAATGTGACAATTATAGAATCAAATACTATGAAGAGGTCTAAGGGTTTTGATTTGCATTGCCAACTTGTCCTCTAAAAATTCAACTTCACCCTCAAAAAACATATAACAGTGTTTATTTCAATATCTCCTCCATGATATAGTTCTTGGTAGTAAAATAATGATACCAACTTCTTCAAAGGTATGAAAACTATAATTGTACACATTATATATTATAATCAATATTGTTGATATTAATAATATACTAGCTAAGAAAATATCATTATTTGAGTGATTTATTTTGTGTCAGGCTCTTTTAAGGCTCTCTCGGTTTAATCCTCATAATGTTCCTGAGAGTTAGATATTATTAACTTCATTTTAAATAGGAGGACACAGATTTAGAGCACAAGTAAGTTTCCTGTGATAGCATAGCTAATAAATTGTAAAAAAATCTCAAGTTTACTATTGCTCAACCCAACAATGTTTGGAGAGCAGCAGAATTTTAAAAATGCCCCATAGAAGTGCAATCTGGATAAAAATATGATGACCATAAATTTTGTCATGGTTCATTCCTGATATATTCATATTGTCATAGCATCCCATCCAGATTAACTTTTGTGTAGTAGCATTTTTCAATTTATTGAATTATTATTAAAATAATTGCATTAAAATAAACGAGGATGATTACAGTAAACCTTAATTTTGTACTTGCAGCCACCTAGTAATGTGTGAATCACATGTATGGCGAACATAGTTTTCACTTTAACATAAGGTTAAATATGAAAAGAGACAAGATAACATATCTCTCTTTTCCAAACCCTTTCCTGATAGAATTTAACATTCCTTTCAAGGAAAGCATACTAAGCACTCACTGATAAAGTGTGTTCAGATACAAGCAGTAAGAGTCAGGTGGTGGTGGAAAAAGTATTAGACATCCCTGCTAGGAATGTGGTACACCAGGCAGTCATTCTATGGGTCTTGCTTGGACAAGCCAGTGGGGTAAGTGGGAAACATGAGAAGTTATAGGTTAGATACACATGGAGTATGTGCTGGAAATACAGGATGACCAGTCCAACTATAGATACCCTTTTACAGTTGTTCTGTCATGTAGCATTAAACATTATAAATCAAAGACTATTTTGTTTGACAATGTTTTCTGAGTTTACAGTAAGCTCTTTCAAGAAGCAATAAGCTGTTGATAATAGCCATTCTGACAAATGTGAGGTGATACCTCATTGTGGTTTTGGTGTAGCTACTATGGAAAACATTATGAAGCTTACTCAAAAAATTAAAAATAGGACTACCACACAATCCAGAAATTCCACTTCTTGGTATTTGTCCAAGAAAAACAAACAAAAAAACCGAATTCAAATGTATATATGTGTACTCCTATGTTCTCCCCAAAATTATTTACAACTGCCAAGATATGGAAGCAACCTAAATGTCCATTGAGAAATGAATGGATAAAGAAGTGGTATATATAAACAATGGAATGCTATTTATCCATAAAAAGAAATGAAATCCTGCCATTTGCAACATGGAGGGACCTTGACAGTGTTATGCTAAGTGAAATAAGTCAGATGAAGGAAGACAAATACCATATAATCACATTCATATGCAGAATCTAAAAAACAAAACAAATGAGCAAACAAAACAGAAACAGACTCAAAGATTCAAAGAACAAGCTGGTGGTCCCCAGAGGGGAGAGGGTGGCTGGTTGGTTGAAATAGCTAAAGGAGATTAAGGGGTACAAACTTCATATTATAAAATAAAACATATTATAAAATAAAATAAAAAAGAAGCAATGAGCTAATAAAATACTTTTCAAGTGAAAAATTAAAGACTAAATTTCATTCTTTGAGAAATTTGATGATGACTTGCTTAGCTTGCACAAAATGTTCATCAACATTTACTCTCCATCACAGGAAGAACAGTGATTTCATTGACCCCATCTAAACATGAAGACACGAATCTACAGAAGAAACATCAGCATCTACCTTAAAAGTTAATAGTAATTTTAAGAAAAATGTGCTCAAGGCAACAATTTAAAGTAGGCAGCCTCAAAAGGTGCTACATGTCACCTTGTGATGCGTGGCTTTTCATTTAAATCAAATAAGTCTTTGTTTAAATTCATTTTGCTAATTTTCAATTCCAAGATTTTTTATACACAGATGAAAAGTGGATCGATTGCTGTTACTAGTTAGCTCCATTAGCAGTAAATTCACTTTGTAAATAGTTCAATTATGTAAATTTTATTTCAGTGTCTCAGATGCTTCAGAAAGAAATCAGTCAATTCTGATAATAGATTTTTAAATCCAACTTATGAATCCAACATCAAACTTTTAAAAATCCATTCTGTTGAAGGTGAAAGATCTGCTCTTGTTGTTGATGATTTTTAAAATGTAGTTAAAAAGTCTAACATTGAAGATAAAACTATTTTTGTAATATAAACACAAATTCTGCTGGAGCGGTGTCTAGAAAAAAACAGTGTTTTAACAAACTTAAGTGTGAACAATTATAGTTTCTACAGAACAACAACTGAAAAAATATCTTCATCCCATACGTACTCTTCTTATGTGCACTTGACACTCCTTATATGAAGTGGCTGGAGTCTATGTCCCCTGCCTTAAATTTGGGCAAACATTTGTTAATGCTCCATTAGAGTATGGCAGGTGTCATTATGTGACTTCCAAATCCTGATGATCAAAATGCCATGCATCTCTCTCGACGCTGCTCTTGTTATCTAGCTGCCATACAGTAAGGAAATCCAAATAAGCTCATTCAAGAAGACCATTTAACGACATGTAGATGTTCTAAGCAACAGCTCAACTGAGGTCATAGTTGACAATCAGGTTGATCCACTAGATATGTGAATGAAGATTCTTTCAGATAATTCCAACCCCCAGCTGTTGAGTTACCTCAAACTTTCAGGTCTCCTGGCGGAGACCCTGGACATTTTGGAACAGAGACAAGCCATCCCTGCCATGCCCTGCCCTAATTCTTGACATAGAGAATCCATAAGCATAATAATGTTGTTGCTTTATGCTGTGAAGTGTTTGGGTGATTTGCTATGCAGTAGCAGCTATCCAATACCTTAGGAAATCTACAAAAAAGAAATGTATTTGGAATTGATTATGATACATGTCTAATTCAAGACAGTTTTTGCACAAGCTGTGATATTGTTCAAATTTAAATAGAAGCTATAGTTGTCTAAAATTAATAAATATTTTATGCATAAGCTTTTAGAGTAGACGAAATATAAAATTTTGTGAGGGAGCAGAAATCTCCTGACTGCTCAGCACCACTTTTTAACTGATTGTTTTTCTTTCAGTAAGGACAGAGATCTTTAACATGAGATCTATCCTCTTAACAAATTTTTAAGTGCACAAATTTTTAAGTTAAGTATTCTTAACTATAGGCACAATGTTGTACAGCAGATCTCTAGAACTTAATCATTTTGCAGTACTGAAATTTTACACCCATTGAACAGCAACTGTCCATTCCTTCCTCCCTCCAGCCCCAGGCAACTACTCTTCTACTCTCTGCTTCTATGAGTTTGACTAGTTTAGATACCTCAATAAATAGAATCATTTGGTGTTTGTCCCTCTGTGACTGTCTAATTTCATAAGAATAATGTCCTCCAGGTTCACTCATGTTGTCATATTAAGCAGGATTTCCTTCTTTTCTAGAGCTGAATAACATTCCTTATTTTTTTTTATCCATTCATCCATTGATGGACACTTAGGTTGTCTCCAAATCTTAGCTATTGTGAATACTGAATACCACGAATGAACATGGAAGGGCTAATATCTCTTCAAGATATTGATTTAAATTCTTTTGGATATATATTCCAAGGTGGAATTGCTGGATCACATGGTAGTTCTAGTTTTAATTTTCTGAGGGGATTTATTTTTAATTTTTAAAGGAATGTCCATACTGTTTTCTATAGTGGCTGTACCATTATACATGTCTACTAACAGTGTAAAAGGGTTTCAATTTCTCCACATCTGAGCCAGCACTTCTTATCTTTGGGTTTTTTTGTTTTTTGATAATAGCCATTCTAACAGATGTGACGTGATATCTGATTGTGGCTTTGATTTGCATTTCCCTGATAATTAGTGATATTAAGCATCTTTTCATGTAACAATTGGCCATTTGTATGCCTTCTTTGGAGAAATGTATCTTCAAGTCTTTTGCCCATTTAAAAAATCAAATTATTATTATTGCTATTGGATTTTGGGAGTGCCTTATATAGTTTGGATATTAAGCCCTTATCAGATATATGATTTCCAGATATTTTCTCCCATTCTGTACACTTCTTTTTTATTCTGCTGTATAGAAGCATTTAGTTTAATGTAGTTCGACTTATCTACTTTCACTTTCGCTGCTTGTGCTTTTGGTGTCATATCCAACAAATAATTGCCTAGATCAATGTCATAAAGCCATTTTTCCCATTTTCTTCTAGAATTTTTAGTTTCAAGCCTTACTTTTATTTCTTTAATACATTTTGAGTCAATTTTTGTGGATGCTAAAAGGGTCCAAATTCATTCTTTTACATGTGAATATCCAGTTTTCCCAAAACCATTTGTTGAAGAGACTAGCTCTCCCTGTTGTATATTTTCGTCACCCTTATCAAAGATCAGTTGATTTTACATGCATGGATTTATTTTTGGGTTCTCTATTCTGTTCCCTTTTTGATTACTATAGCTTTGTAATATATTTTGAACTTTGGAAGTGTGATGTTTCCAATTTTGTTCTTTGTCAGGACTGCTTGGGCTATTCAGGGTTTATTGTGGTTCCATATGAATTTTAGGATTGCTCTTGCTATTTCTGTAAAATACCACTGGAATTTTTATAGGGATGACATTGAATCTGTAGAAAGCTTTGGGTACTATGGACATTTTTACAATATTAAATTAGAAGACAACCTTCCAATCTATGAACACAGGATGTCTTTCCATTTATTTATGTCTTCTTTAATTTCTTTTACCAATGCTATGTAGTTTTCAATGTACAAGTCTTTCACCTCCTTGGTTAAATTCATTCCTATGTATTTTATCCTATTTGATGCTAGTGTAAATGAAATTGTTTACATAATTTCATCTGCAAACAAGATAATTTTACATCCCCCTTTCTGATTTGCTTGTTATTTCTTCTTATTGCCTAATTGCTCTGGCCAGGACTTCTAGTTCTTGTTGAACAAAAGTGGTGAGAATAAACTTCCTTGCCTTTTTCCTGATCTTAGTGGAAAAGCTTTCAGTTTTTCAGTGTTGAGTATAATATTAGCTGTGGGCTTCTCATACATGGCCTATTATGTTTTGAGTTTTTATCATGAAAGGGTATTGAATTTTGTCAAATGCTTTTTCTGCATCTATTGAGATGATCATGTGATTTTTATCCTTTATCTTGTTAATGTGTTCTATTATATTACTTGATTTGTGTACGTTGAGCTGTCCAGGGATAAACCCCACTTGGTCATGGTGTATGATCCTCTTATAACTACTTTTGAAATTGGTCTAAATGTCTTATGTAGGGTGAAATTTTTTATAAAAGAGTTCTCTAAATTTAGGTTGCCTTTTGTTGAAAATCAGTTGTATGTCTTTAATCAAAGCATTTAAGAAGTGAAACACACACACACACACACACACACACACACACACACACACTAGCTTTTGAAGCTTTAACAAATCGTAAATATTGAAAATCAAGGTTGCTTCCAAACAGGAAGATATTTAAATTTATCTCAAAGCAAAAAGATGAATCTTAATATTAATAACTTTGGAAATAGTGTACAAATTTAATTTTTTAATTCTATAATTAAACTTCGGAATATTTTAAATTTGAGGGAAATATTTGCATAGAGATTCTACTTTGGTTGAAAGAATTTACATTCTGAATCAGCATGGAATTGAAATTGACAATTCTATATTTTACTTTAAAAATATTTTTCCAAGCAAGATACTTGAAATGGAGTAAAGAAAGACAGCATCTATAAAATATTTGTGAAGCTACATTTCCACGTTTCAAAGTAAAACAAAAGTTTAGTGAGACTATTTTCCATTTAGCAGAATTTGATCTTATTTTACCAGGTATATTAGATGACAAATCAATTAAACATGTCAACATCAAATATATTAATGATAAAAATGCAACTGGAAGATGATTGCAGTCAACTTAATTTTTAAAATGATTGTATTAAAAGAAATTTATTCTTTAGAAAAATACTAATATATATTAGAAACATACATTACTGAAACTGTGATTGAAGTGCATGAGCACATACTATAAAAAATTATTATTTGTTATTTTTATGTTCAGATCATTAATAAGGAAACTTTATTTTGCTTCAATATATGTCAATATTTTGCTTTATATTTTATTTTTACATCTACTAATATAAAAATACCAATTTGTTAGTGAGTAGATATCTCTGTCTGACTTTTTTCACTTAGCATAATGCCTTCAAGGTCCATTCATCATGTTGTCGCAAATGGTAGGATTTCCTTGTTTTTTATGGTTAAATAATATTCCATTGTAAATATAGACTACAACTTCTTTATCCACTCATTCATTGATAGACACTTAGGTGTTTCCATTTCTTGGCTGCTATAAGTAATGCTGCTATGAACATGGGGATACAGATATCTTTTTGAGTTAGTATTTTTGTTGTCTTTCAGAATTGTGATTATCAGAGGTGGAGGTTGGGGGGAGGAGGAATTAGAGGAAGGTGGTCAAAAGGGACAAAGATCCAGTTATAAGATAAATAAGTACTAGGAATGTAATGTATGACACGATGACTATAGCTAGCACTGCCATAAGATATATAAGAAAATTGTTAAGAGACTAAATCCTAAGAGTTCTCACCACAAAAAGAAAATTTTTTCCTTTATTCTTTTCTTCTTTTTTAAAATTGTATCTAAATATATGAAAAGGATGTTAGCTGAAGCTACTATGATAATCATTTCACAATATATGTAAATCAAACCACCATGTTGTATGCCTTAAATTAATGCAGTGATGTATGTCAATTATTTCTCAATTAAACTGGGAAAAAATGAGTGATAGGCAACATTCTATATACATATATGTATGTATAATACATATACATATATAATTATATTATTTTTAGTATTCTCCCTTTATTTTCAGAAGCTTCCTACTTTGGACAATAAGTTATTTGCCCACTCTAATAAGAAGAGACCATTTCCAATAATTATTCAAGACTAAGCAGTCTGCTTTCACTGCAGGTCTGTAAAGTAGATATAATTCTCATAAGGAGGCACGCCTTGGGAATCAAATCCTCTTTTGAGTCCATAAACACAGTTGAGAAAATAAATGGCTCTATGGCAGTTCCCCAGCCCTACAGATTGTAGGTCTGATCAGAAAGCTGACAGAGGAATTTGTTTTTGAAGTAGCCACGCTACACAGGGTAGGGAACGTGTTCAAGTGCTCAGTGGCAGATACCGGCTACAGTCAAGTTGGTAGGTGGTGACTGCTCTTTCCCCACTCTCCTGCTCTTACCCTAATGACTCCCCCATCTGTTTCTTACCCCTGGGCTTCCAAACAGCACTGCAAGTGTTCTAGAAACTCAATTATGCCAGTGCAATCAAATGACAGGAACTGGGTATTCTTTGAAGGAGGCCAAACATTTTCAGCTGTGGTCAGCCCTACAAAATTTAGAAAGGACTTTCATTTTCTTCTACATACTGTACCAAATTAGGGGCCTTGTAGTTTAAATTATGTTCCTTACAAACTTCCTCATTTAAAACTTCACAAAGTCAGGTTGCCTGTGCAGCAGAGAGATGGTAATGAGCTAGTGTCTGCCAAAGTTAGGGCAATAATGATGTCAAGGTCACGGACTGGCAGAATGCTGAAGGAGAGATGACTGGCAAATACCGAAAGTGCAGAAGAAGAAAGCGTATTCAAAGGATTTGTTGAAATTGTGCCACTGCCAGAAGTTGCTTAAGTAGGTTTGAGAGAGTAAAATTAGCAGGGCTGTGAATAAATGCTGCTTTGTGCATGGATATGTGTCTCTCTCTTTGTTACTTCCTTGGGTGTCACTAAAGAAACAGCCACATCTCACTGGATATATACTGATGAAGCCTTCTTATCTTTAATCCAAAGAGAGTAATAACATGTGACAATTTTCATTTTGTCACACGTTTCTGAGTGCTTAGTTAGGAGCCAAGTGCTGTTTGAGCTGCTGGGGATTCAGTAGAGAACAAAACTCTACTCTCATAGAGTTCATATTATGGTCAAAACTAGGTAGATACCTGAAACAAAGAGGGACATGCTATTTTGAAGGAATCATCAGGAAAGATACTTGAGCAAGAGACCATAAGCAAGTGAAGTAGCCATTGCAAAGGCCTGTGAGCAATACGCTGAGGACACTGAGAGACAGAAAGGAGTACAATTTGCCCTGGAGTGGACTGAAGGGAAATAAGAGAGGCAGGAAATAAGGGAGAGATTTACCAGGTACCAGACCGTCATGAAACACAGAGATCTAGTATCTGCTGGGCTAGTATTTTAAAATATGGAAGTTAATATATGAAAGTATTGCTAAAGTCCTCATCGCAAGGGTGAAATCAGTATTTCAGATGTTCCATACACATTCAATATACTCATATGGCACCTATGCCTTTCTTGACTGTCCAGTCTGTGGCCCTTAATCAGAGCTGTCTTTCCAGCATCTTCAGCATGTGGCCAGGACTTTCTACCACCTAGCCATTCAGCTCCTGTTTTCCTAGCTCATAGCAGGCTAGGAAATGGGCCCACCAGCTATGGGCTCCTTTCTCTTTGAAGAGCCCCTTTGGACCCCGATTTGTAGCTTCACAAACACAACCCTATGACTTTTCGGGTTCAGCCTACCCACTCTCCTATCAACTCAGGCCTAAAAATTTCCAACACCTGCTCTTGCCTGTCTCCGCCACCTCCCTCACAAACATACACACACACCGACATGCATCAGCTTGCTCCAATAAAATGATGGCTACAACTGGTTGCTGGAAGATTCACACAATTAATCTTGATGGCAACATTGTAGACAGAACCCTAGTGACATAAGTTCTTAATTGATCTTTCCTGATGACCTAGAGCAACATTTGAAACACTCAGTGAAATCAAACATCACCTGGACGAGGTTATTGTGTGTTCGTTTCCATTCCACGGTTCCATAATTGAAAGAAGTTCTTCTATGATATTCTTATTTCTAGTTTAGTTACACCAACTCAACTCAATGTTTCTTAGCCTTCTTGTAAACCGTATTTCCTATGAAGTATCACCTGACTCATTTCCATTCACATTTCCTGTTAAAATAATTGTTCCTATATGGAAAGAACTTAGATTATCAATATCTGTCAAAAACAAAACAAACCAAATAAATAGACAAACAAACAAAACAAACAAAGAAACCTACTGGTATTGGCTACCCAGTTATCTACTCACCCATCTCCTTCAAACAATAATCCTTTTATAAAAATAACTCACTACCCTCTCTTCTATTCTTTTCCTTCCTTGTTTTATTTTTAAGTGATTTTTCTTCAAGTTCACCAACTAATTTTGGTTTGTTTCTGATGGTGATTACATATGTTGTAGTTCTTTGAGACTTTGTGTTAGTGGAGAAAATAATATTAGTAATAAAATTAACTGAATCTATTCAACAAACTTAAATCTCAGGATAAGATATGATATAACATAATTTTAATTATCCCTTGGAATGTGATTTTTAAAAACTGGTTTAGGTTGTAAAATCTTGATATAAAAAAAAAAAATCTATGATCTTCTCTAAGTGCTTAATCATTCCCAAATAACTTCTGAACCCAATGTCACCTGAAAGACCAGATTAAAATAGCATCAAGAAGTGTCCACTAAAACTCCAAAAGTGTTTCTGAATATGAGCGGTCAGCTGGCAGTGTTGTTCCTTTACACATACCAACCAATACAAACTAAGCAGACAATGCATCTGCCAGATTTCTCCCAAGGGAAGATATTTCATCTAAATTGAAATTATCTCTGAAGGAAGATAGAGTTATTCTCAGACCCAGCTTTCAACAGAATGACTATTTTTGAGATACACTGGCTGCCCCCAAATGCACTGTGCATATAGGAAATGGAAATACATAAAAGTTACAAAAAACACTACACAACGTAAAATATTGCAGATACTACCAGTAAGCTGGTAGCAGAGGCAAAAAAAAAAAAAAAAAATACAGATAATACTAGCAATATAGCAGAAGCTCAAAAATCTGAAATAAAAGTAGCACTCTCAATTAACCAGTATTTTTCAGAATTAATTGTTCAGAAGAACCACCCAAAACACCTGGAGACATTTGCATTAAAAATTTGGATGGCAGCAGAGCTTTTAATTTAGAATTGAGATGAATGTATGTTAAGTCTCCTGAACCATATAAAACTATGAGACTGGACAACCAAATTAAATAGCCCTTAATTTTAAATCTCATCATTCCTCCTCTCTCTCCCTCTCTTTCTCTCTCTCCTTTTTTTTTTTTTTTTAACATTCGATCACACCCTTCTTGAATATCCTCCACAAACATCATTACATGCTACATTTCTATTTTTCATTCTGCCACTTTGATCATTTTCTCCTATTTCCAAATGACTACAGGACATCTTGATTTGGATGTTTCAATAGTATCTAAAAACTCAGTATTTCTCACACTGAACCCTTCTTTTCCCCACAGCCAGCTCTTTCTTCTATGTTCTCCATTTTTATTGGTGGAGACATCGTATCATTTTCAATTCTGTCTCTGTGGTATCTTCTGGATTCTTTTTCTTCTATTTCATCCCACTCCTATCATTATTATATGTTTTTCAGCATTCCCAAAATATAAGAATTGCCTTCTGCTAAACATTTTCCTGTCTTTCCTCATTGCGGGGGTAGGGGGGGGGGACATCCATTTTACACCCTGAAGCATTGCTAATTATTTTAGATCTTTTAATGGAACCCTAGTTTTTCTTAAGGTCAAAGTCCTAGCTTTGTTCAATGTCTCCCTTACGCTATGAAACAGGCTGATGGAGGTTCTCTCACGGCAAACATTGCAGGAACATGGTGGAGGAGGAAAACAAGACCTAAATGACCTATGCACTGTATAGGGGCACATCTCATGGCCACGCCGAGGTTCCAGGTAGTGAGGAGGCACAATGTGGCCACGTGCTTGGAAGGAGGAGTACAGACTATTTGGTCGACCATACAGAAGATTAGCACAGAGCTGCTGTTCACACTCTTTTACACCCAGACATTGTCTCAAGAGCCACTACAGGAGAATTGCAGTTTAACTTGGTGTAGCTCTTCACCACTATTGATGAGGAGGATTTTGCTCTTATTGCAACGGGAACCATCTTTTGCTACTCTGCTGACATGGCTTTATTATAACAAACTGGGAGGGGCCTGAAGTAATAAGAGAACTTATAACAGATCTGTGATCTGAAAGAAAAACAGCATCAACTAGCTAGTATTTAATAGTTCATAATTATAGAACGCTTAGTATGTGCAAAAGACAAGACTTTGCGTGCATTAACTTATTTAATTCCCCAAATAGAACAAGTATTATTATTAACATTTTACAGGGAAGAAAATAAAGGCACAAATAAGTCAAATTAACCCACCCAGACTCACAAAGCAAGTGTGTGACAGAGCAGGAATCAAAACCAGGAAGTCTGGTTCCAGAGCCAGCCCTTTTAACTGGGGCAGCGCACTGCTTCAGTGGAAATGATTTAGCAAGTATATTTTAATATATTTAATTTATTAAGTTAATTATACCATATGCTTCCAAGAAAGAAAAAAAGTATATGTAAAAATCAAAGTTAAAATAAGAAGGTTCATCAGTCTTCTTCAAATGCAGAAATATTGAGTTCTAAATGCCTTTATCCAAGAAATCTAATTATTCAGTTCTTTGAGGCTATGATTTGCAGCTAACACATCCTGGCATAGGCACCAGGCTGAAGTCCTCATCAAAAGAAGATAACATATATGGTATACCTGAGGCTCTTTTAGAGTCTTGGGAACCAATTAGTTAAGGACTACCCTTAATATTTTATTCAGGTGAAAACTTCTTCCTCCAAGCAAATGACATAGGTATCTAGGATCTCAGAGTCCTTAGCCAAATGCCTGAGTAAATTCAAAATTGTTTTTTGGAAAAAAAAATTCTACCCACTGACACCCTGGCAGTCCTTCCTCCAAGTAGGAGTTGAATGGTCCTCTGCCAAGATCAGAGCATGAGCCAGGTTCTGAATTTTCTGATAATGCCAGGCTTTTGCCCGCATGCCACACATATGAAGCATATGGATGGCACCTTAACTGACAACACAGATTATCAATACTGTGGCATTCCTGAGAGGAGCCAGCCAAGAATTTACGACAGCCCAGCATTTGCAAAGAGCTCGTCTGACATATTCTAAGGAACATAATAGCTGCTCACTCACCTAGGTTCTTCATGTCCCATCCCTATGTTAGACTGGCTCATGAGATAATAACTTTTGTTGCCTTTACTATCTTGAATTTTTACCCAAAAGCATTTTTAAAGACTTTGTTGAGTTAAAGACTAGATTTATGAACTTAGTTTTTATAGAAGGCTCATAGAAAATATTCACTAATTCACATTTCTCCAGCTCCTATTAATTTGTTGGCAAAGACTTCATGTTGTACAGGAATTCTTGTTTATAGATCCCTAATCTTCCTTTAACTTTTAAGTTTCTATTTGCTTTACGTGTTTTTAATACTTCACTATTGCTAGGAAACAGGTATATTTTGGAGCAAGGTGTGGTATATACTAATAAATTATTAATACATGGTTACCAGGTATCAATCTATTTGAGTAGCTATAACAAGATACCACAGACTGGGTAGCTTATAAACAACAGAAATCTATTTGTCACAGTTCTGGAGGCTGGACATCTGAGTTGAGGGTGCAAACATGATAGGATTAGGGCCTTCTTCCAGGTTGCAGACTTCTCATCATATCCTCACATGGTGGAAGGGGCTAGGGAGCTCTGTGGCATCTCTTTTGTAAGAGTGTTAATCCCAGTCATGAGGCCTCCCAAATGCCATTAAGATTTGGGTGTGAATTCTGGAGGAACACAAATATTCAGACCACAGCATCTACTGCTTAGATCAAGGAGCTAATATTACATAAAGGTGCTAATACCTCAATTCAACAGTACATTCAAGGAAATATAAACAAGCAAGATTTCTGAAGAATTTATCCCCTTTTTACTCAGTCTAATCAGTCAGAAATGATCAAATATTCTCTCAAGGCTGGGTGTGAAAAAAATTGATGTAGCTTGAGTGCTGAATATCATGTCAAAGAAAATTATGGTAATGACATTTAGGAGAAGAGGATAACCTATTCAATAATATGTAATCATGGCTACAGTACAAATCTTTTCCTAATGTTATAACACAGGTTTTGAAGTCATGAGTGAATTTAACTTAATGATTTTGTTATTTCACTGTGCCTTATTTACGTTTTAATTGTAGCTTTAAAATAACTCAGCATTTACATCTTTATGCCTTGTATTCTACGCTGAATTTTATGCATTAGTGAAAGAACTCCATTTACAATCAAGATGTCTAATTTAAAGCTTGCCTCACTTCCAATGCTGGGTAACAATAATAAATAATTTTAATGATAACATCAGAAATGTTTAAAATACTGAAGGGTCATTTGTCTTGCCTGAAGAGTATGCAGAATTAGAAAAAAGAAATAATTTACATTTTAGTAATTAGGCTTTCCTAATTTCTTTCGCTCTTCAGTCAAGCTATAACCTGATGAACTGAAAATACATGATCAGTGCCTTTCAATACAACAGATATTTTCTGGCATTTCTCTGGCTTGAAAAAAAACTTGGGTTTCCATGGATGGCAGTTGTACAGCTTCCAGTTGTTCAGCCTCACAGCAATAAGAAAAAGAAAAAAAAATCCAGTTTTTTAGTCACTGGCCTTTTAATATGAAACACAGAGGGAAACCAATGAATGCAGCACTGGTGCATGATTGCTTTCCCCAGTAGCCTGATATAGCCTGAGTAACTGCTCCAGCACTAAGGAACATCCTTTCAAGACAATGCTACTGGCAGGTTCACGGAGGAAGGACAAGGAGGTTCAAATGGAACTAACGCTCTCATGACTTTTATGGCTACAGCTTTCACCTGGGAGTAACTGGGCTCTGAGCCCATCTTCTGGTTCATTCCTGGATAATCTCTCTGAAATACTCAATAAGTTCACCAACAGTCACTTCAATAGAAATATAAAGACTTCCTGGGCTGGCTTGGAGTTGGTCATAAGCTCGGGAAGAAAATAATTAAGTTGATTTAACCAATCCCACACAATAGACTGATCCTGCTGGAACAACACAGTATGTATGGAATTAATGAGCTCTATGAGGGCATAAGCCAAGAGTCTTTTTTTCATCTCTGTGTCTCCAATATTCAGCATAATGTGGAGCCCATCGTCAGTGATTTTTAGAGAAGTTTTTAGAAGTCAATTAAATTTGTCTGCATCTACAAACTATGTAATGAATTCCATTTGTTGTCATAGGTATATTGCTCTGGATATTTACGGGATTGGTAATTATCTACAAAATGGTCAGAGGAACTTAATGAAAGGAAAGGTAAATTGTGGACTGTAGAGAGCTTCAGAGAATGAGCAGACACCAATAAACACCTTGCATGAGCCTACTGCATTCTGGAAATATACTGTAGAATTCCACATAGAAGGAATTTTGCAAACCCAACCACTGAAGTTTACAGTCACATCATATTAACTTTATACTCAATGGTGAAAAACCTCTTTCCAGAGATGCATCATACTACATTACATTAATTTGAATGTATCTATAATTATGTCCATTGAGTGTGTGTGTGTGTGTGTGTGTGCGTGTGTGTGTGATGCCTTAACATAAGTTTTAAACTAGGCCAGTAGCTAATTCCTAGGAAAAATTCACAGATCAGCTCCATCTCTTCCCACCCAAAGAGATTTTACTTTCAAACCTAGAGAGCAGTGCTAGGGAGACATCTGTGTGTGTGTAATAATCTGTTTAGGAAGGTAGGCAGTTTAGAATTCCAAATGATTGAGTTATTTTGGGGTTCCATGAATTTCATTATCTGGCATGACAGACAATAATGAGCATCTCAGCCTGGGCTTCAGCAAGTACAAAGTGGCTAGCTAATTCACTTAAAAAATGGATGAACTATCTAGTGAACTGAATTAACATTATCAGAGAATTGCTACTGATGCATAGAACCAAGCTTTGAAAACTCAGAAAGCAGATAAGGACCCCTTGATACATTCTACAACTAGAAATATTGTAAAAATGCCTGGTTCTCAGTTTCTGAATCAGCAGCATTTGATTACTCAGCATCCCAATTTAATTTTTGATTGAACATATTCCCTGCCCCCCACAGAGACACAAAATATTTCATGAGCAGCTAACTGAGAATAGAGTTGTTCAATTCAACTTCCCTTTTCCAGAGCCCTTTAAAGCTAACTAACCATTAATAGAAACCTAAGTTTACTCTGATGTGACCCCAATATCTTTTCTAAAGAAATAAATATTCCATTCCTTTCACTTTAATTCAAGCATTACTGAGTGCCACGTCTGTCTAAAGTACTGATCTGAGCAGCAAAAGTAAATCTATTACCATTGAATTTAAAATCAAGTGAAGGGACACAGACAAAGTAAAAATTGTAATAAAGGAACCAAGACAGTACCTTAGGAGCTCAGCGAAAAAAGAGAACAAGTTCAACGTAGTGAAAACTCAGGAAGTCTCATAGAGAACTTAGTAACTGAGATTGACCTTCAAGAAGTGTAGGCTATATTCTGACCTTAAGCAGACCTAGTGAATGAGTGAAGTATGTATTATTTTCACTGATACGTCTTACCATGGAAGATCATGTTGAAGCATCCTGGCAACTGTTAGTATTCCTTTAGATGGGCTTCAAATACTTCCCACAAACCCACAGTAGACAATAAAATTGCTGTCTTTTACTAACAACTCTTTGTTGATTGATGGAGAGGATTCAAAACCCACTTATACATGCTATGAATAGCCTGCGCCACAAAATTTATTTCAGTTGGCTGCTTGGAAGAAGTTGTCAGCCATGGAGTCTTCTCAATACCTAACCAATTGATTGTGCTTCCTCCGTTTTCCCTTAAAATACCTACAATCCATTCAGCATCCGCCTCACCATCCATTATGTCCTCTTATAAGCACATAAGACACAATCCCTCCATAATGTCAAAGGGCCAAGAACTCTTCCTTGGAAGGAGATTCCTAATGTGTTAGAGAAAGTAATATGAGAAAGGAGGTCTAGGCTCTAATTCTTAATCAGCCATTAACCAGTTAACTGTCCAACTCAAAGATTTGCAACAATTAGAAAATGTAACTTTAAAAAGAAGCACATTATAGCATCAAAAAATACATAAAGTATCTAAGAATAAATCTTATAAATGTGCAATGCCTCTATGGAGTAAAATTTGTTATTTAATGTCAGAAAAGATTGTCTAAGTATATGGAGAGCTACATCAGATTCAGAGATGAATGCTAATTCTCTTAAAATTATTGTATATGCAATACGATTTTAACAAAAATCATAATAAAATTCTCAGTAAAATAGCTTGACATAGCATAGCATAAAGGCAATTCACATGGAAGTAGAGTGAAAATTAACCAAGGCAATTTTTAACAACAATAATAATAACAAACAGGATAATAGATTGACTATAAATATTCAGTGATACAAATAAAATTGTGTCAACATAGGGAGAGATCATCTAACAAATGGAATAAAATAGAGGCCCATTTATATGGAGACTCGGTTAATGCGATCACACCACACACACACAAAAAACAGCCCCTATAATAAATGAAGCTGCAACAAACAGCTATTCATATGTTTACAGAAATAAACATTCTCTCATATTATTAACAAAACTAAATTGCAGATAAAGACCTAAATACAAGAGCAAAACTATAAAATCTTTAGAATAAAGGAGAAAATGCAAATCATAATGGAAAAAACTGATAATTCTGACTGTATCAAAATTTAAAACCTCTGTATAACAAAAGATCTCACTGAAAAATAAAAAGACAAGCCAAAGACTTTGAGAAAATAGCTAAAATGTATATTGCACATAAATCTTAGAAGTAAGAATATAGAAAATACTTCCACAAAACTACTACTACTACTGCTACTACCTTGTCTTTAGTAAAATAAAGACAAAGGCACAATAGAAAAATGCAAAAATATATAAGAAAACACAACCAATAAACTTGACAACACGTTTAAATGCATTATTGATTCAGGAAATGCAAATTAAAGATGAAACACCTTTCATAACTATCAAATTGACCAAAGTGATTGATCTATTGGCCTAAAGATACCAAAAATTTATAAAGATATATGGCTGGTGGGAATTGGTACCTCTCTTTAGAAAACATTTTGGCAATACTTGGTAAAAATGAAGATGTATGTGCTTACAGGTCAACAGTTCTGCTAGATTTCTGTCCCAGAGAAACTGTGCCCATGTATACAAAGTGTCATGTCCTTAGATGTTACTGCAGCATGGTTAGTAATAAGAAAAAACTGAAAACAACTTGTCTCTCAGAGAAATAGAAAAACGTGTGGGTATGTATATATGTGAGTGTGTGTGTGTATGTGTGTGTTTGTCTTATATTATGGTTAAAAACAATGAAGCTGATCTACATGTTAAAACATAGAAACTTAAAAGATCATAATGCTGAGCATGTAAGGCAAGTTGCAAATGTACATGTTCAAGAATTACCAAATACCTGCTATGTTCCAGCACTTCTCTATGACTTATACTATATGAATGACTAAACCACTAATCCCTAGCAAACCTTATATTTTCTAGCAGAATGGTAAGAATTTTTAACTCTGATTTTAACACACAATAATGTTCACAGTATACCTTCTTTTAAAGCAATCACATATATATTTTAGTTTTAATTTATTTTGTACTCTGTAAAGGCCTACTCAGTCTCTGGTCCAAAGAGAGAAGGGTGTGTTATATCATTCTTGAGTATGTAGTTGATGGAATAGTCCCACAGTGGCAGAACTTACTGGCTGGATTAATAGAGATGAATATCAATATCTGAAATTCTAGATTTTGGATTTAGAAATTTCAGATATTTTTCATTTGTAATGAAGTTCTGCTTGAAAGTGAGTCCTGTGCGATCATGCCATTTTTACAGTACCAGGATAATGACTATTTTACCCAAATTTAGTCATGTAGCTTTCTCTCAATATCAGCATTTAACCAGTGGGTATTTCTAACATTCTTTAGCTCAAATGAAGCTTTATCTAGCCTTCTATCATTTTTTAATCAAATTACTATTATGTTACTTTCCTGTAGTATACAATGTGATATCATTAGTGTAAAATTTGAAGACATGAAAAGCAGTATTGATTATGAATATCTACATTTGTTTTGAGTTCAAAGATATGCATGGAAAAGATACACACCAAATTCGGGAAAGGTTTCCTCTGGATAGGAGGGAAAATGATAAGGTAGGTGGGACCTTAAAAGTATCCAAAATAGTTTACTTATTTATAAAATAAAAAATATCTGAAGCAATACAGTAAAATGTTAACATTTAAAAATTTTTGGATGCTGGGTACATGGGTATCTGTTATCATATTTTCTGAAAT
Organism: Balaenoptera acutorostrata; assembly: GCF_949987535.1. NCBI lineage: Eukaryota > Metazoa > Chordata > Mammalia > Artiodactyla > Balaenopteridae > Balaenoptera > Balaenoptera acutorostrata. The sequence goes on from NC_080072.1 coordinate 23,087,849, forward strand.
TTTCTGCATATTTGAAATATATATAAAATTCAAAATCAAAATAAATGTTTTATTTTAAAATGTTTTACTTGAAGAGATAAATAATTATCATTATTTCTAACTTTTCACACCACAAAACACGCATCCGGAATGTTTGTAAACAGAGTGGTATGGCACCAAACCTATATTCTTTCTAAAAAATAATTAGATTTACCATACTAAAGAAGAATTAACATTTCTAAGGATGTGACTGTACATGAAAGCCACTTGATAACAACTACATAAGATACTTGTCATCTTTCCCTATTGATTCAGATGATCTGATGGAATCTAGCATGGCCTCATGTTAGTAGACAGTTGCATTAATCATTACTGTACTGCTGAGTCTCTCATGATAGTAATTACAGATTTCTAATTGATTCAATTTCTCAGTATCAGTAGCTCCATCCAATGATCTTTCTTTATCTGGCTAAAGATATCATGACACCTTTATCATGGATGATTAATAGATGGGCACAAAGATAAAAACATAAGGACATGACCATCACCAGTGGTTCCGTCTGTCACTAGTCATATCTCTGCCTAGGAATTTAATATTTTCTGAGCTTGCTTAGAGTCCAGTTAAATTAGTCAAAAGCTCAGTGGATGAGGAAGACTGCAAGGTTTAAAATAAGAGTACAGTGCTTGGGGGTAAGTAATATTTTACTGGAAGGTGACCCATCCTTATTAACATATTTCTACTTGCCTGAATAGGTAAGCCAAGGGATGGTTTTGCATTTAGCTTCTTTATTTAGATTAATGCTTTTGAAATTCATCTATATTTTAGCATGCATCAGCTCTTCATTCCTTTTCAATGCTGAGTAACATTCCATTGTATAGATACACCACATTTCATTTATACTTTCAGCAGTTCATGGACATTTGGATTATTTCCCCTTTTTGGCTATTATGAATAATGTTGCTCTGAACATTCATATCCAAGTCTTCTCTGTGGACATGTGTTTTCACTTCCCTCGGGTAGGTACCTACAAGTGGAACTGCTGCACTGTGTGATAATTTATGTTTAACTTTTTAAGAAACTTCTAAACTGTTTTCCAAAGTGACAGCCTCATTTTACATTCCCACTAGTGACATATGAGTGTTTAAGTTTCTCTATATCTACACCATCACTTATCTTATTGAATGTCATTTTTCAGCCACAGCAATATTTTACAAAAGCAATTTTATTATTTATTTTTCCCCCTCATCACTAGAATCTAATTTTCACAAAAGCATGAACCTTCATCTGCATTGTTCAGTCACCTAACACATAAAAATTTGCCCAGTAAAGATGCCACCAATATCTAAGGATTGAATCCTCAAAACAACCATGTTAAATAGGCATAGTTGCCCAACAATACTAAGTAATTTCTAAGTTGACTGGTTTCCTCCTCCCTCTTCCTAAAATTCAGTGTAGTAAACAAACTTTGGGAGGTTGTACTGCATTTAAGTAATCATCAAGCAAATTATAAACATATGTATATATAAATTTAGGTAAATTTAGAATAGCAAAACAAGAAAGATTCATATATGCATAAATGTTGTATATACATATATAAACATATACACATATATAAACATGCACACACGCACACACACACATATATATTTCCAGACAATCTATTGCCTCTGAAGATCTTCACCATAAGGCAAGCATAATTCATAGGAAAGGAAGACACATTGAAATGTCAAGTGCCAAAAGAAATTCACAAGAGTTAACGACTGTCTGTCTCTGATCCATTTGTTAGTCCCCTGCAGAGGAAACATGTAAGAAAGAAATACTCTAGAAAAGCCTCAAGAAATCTCAGCCAATCAGGTCCCTGCTGATAGTTCAGTGGGTGTACTCAACCAGAGGTCCAGGGGGATACATATTTAAAAGCATTCTAACCTGTGGTCCTGTTATACCCAGAAATCTAGCCCAAGGAGCACTTTCCCTCATTGTGGGGGGAAAAGAGAAAAAGCTGAATGCCCAGAGGCAGATAGAAATCATATATGCAACAGATTTTCCCAAGGAAATGTGTGAATTGAATTACAAGCTCATATTTTTAGGAAAATGGCAGCTATTCCATCTTTATTATTTTTAATTGGTCTGTTTTTAAATTAAGAGAGGTAATTAGAGGCAATATTAAAATAATAAAAATATAAAGAAAAATTGAGTGTCCCTACCTTGGGCTTACTGGAAAGGTCACTATGATAAATTTAGAATAACAGAACAAGAAAAAGTTATACAAGTTATTTTAGGTAAACTTTCTGCCTTTAAGGAGGACTTAATCTAAACTGTTCTGTAAAGAAAATTATTTATCATGGTCTTAACATTTTCCAGAGAATATTATCAACATTCACTGGCATTGTGTCCCTTAAAACTGAAGGGTAGCATTATTCCTAGGTATTTTATTCTTTTTGTTGCAATAGTAAATGGGATTGTTTCCTTAATTTCTCTTTCTGATTTTTGTTGTTAGTGTATAGGAATGCAAGAGATTTCTGTGTATTAATTTTGTATCCTGCAACTTTACCAAATTCATTGATGAGCTCTAGTAGTTTTCTGGCAGCATCTTTAGGATTTTCTACGTGTGGTATCATGTCATCTGCAAAAAATGACAGTTTTACTTCTTCTTTTCCAACTTGGATTCCTTTTGTTTCTTTTTCTTCCCTGATTACCGTGGCTAGGACTTCCAAAACTATGTTGAATAACAGTGGCGAGAAAGGACACCCTTACTTTGTTCGTGATCTTAGAGGAAATGCTTTCAATTTTTCACCATTGTGTATGATGTTTGTTGTATATGGCCTTTACTATGTTGAGGTAGGTTCCCTCTATGCCCACTTTCTGGAGAGTTTTTATCATATATGGGTGTTGAATTTTGTCAAACACTTTTTCTGTATCTATTGAGATGATCATATGGTTTTTATTCTTCAGTTTGTTAATATGGTGTATCACATTGATTGTTTTATGTCTATTAAAGAATCCTTGCATCCCTGGGATAAATCCCACTTGTTCATGGTGTATGATCCTTTTAACGTGTTGTTGGATTCTGTTTGCTAGTATTTTGTTGACGATTTTTGCATCTGTGTTCATCAGTGATATTGGCTTGTAATTTTTTTGTGTGTGTGTGATATCTTTGTCTGGTTATGGTATCAGGGTGATGGTGGCCTCATAGAATGAGTTTGGGAGTGTTCCTTCCTCTGCAATTTTCTGAAGAGTTTGAGAAGGATGAGTGTTAGCTCGTCTCTAAATGTTTGATAGAATTCATCTGTGAAGCCATCTGGTCCTGGACTTTTGTTTGTTGGAAGATTTTTAATCACAGTTTCAATTTCATTACTTGGGATTGGTCTGTTCATATTTTCTCTTTCTTCCTGGTTGAATCTTGGAAGTTTGTACCTTTCTAAGAATTTGTCCATTTCTTCCAGGTTGTCCATTTTATTGACATATAGTTGCTCGTAGTAGTCTCTTACGATCCTTTGTATTTCTGTGGTGTCAGTTGTAACTTCTTTTTCATTTCTAATTTTATTAATTTGAGTCCTCTCTCTTTTTTTCTTGATGAGTCCGGCTAAAGGTTTATCAATTTTATTTATCTTCTCAAAGAACAAGCTTTTAGTTTCATCGTTCTTTGCTGTTGTTTTCTTCATCTCTATTTCATTTATTTCTGCTCTGATAGTTATGATTTCTTTCCTTCCGCTAACTTTAGGTTTTGTTTGTTCTTCTTTCTCTAGTTGCTTTAGGCGTAAGGTTAGGTTGTTTATTTGAGATTTGTCTTGTTTCTTGAGGTAAGATTGTATTGCTATAAACTTCCCTCTTAGAACTGCTTTTGCTACGTGCCATAGGTTTTGGATCATCGTGTTTTCATTATCATTTGTCTCTAGGTATTGCATATACCCGCAGAAAACCATAATTTGAAAAGATACATGCACCCCAATGTTCACTGCAGCACTATTCACAATAGCCAGGGCAAGGAAGCAACCTAAATGTCCGAAAACAGAGGAATGGATAAAGAAGACATGGTACATATATACAATGGAATACTACTCAGCCATAAAAAAGAACAAAATAATGTCATTTGCAGCAACATAGATGGACCTAGAGATTCTCATACTGAGTGAAGTAAGTCAGACACAGAAAGACAAATATCATATGATATCACTTATATGTGGAATCTAAAAAAAAAAAAAAAGGGGGTACAAATGAACTGATTTACAAAACAGAAGTAGAGTCACAGATGTAGAAAACAAACTTATGGTTACCAGGGGATAAGGGGTGGGCAGGAGGGAGGGATGAATTGGGAGATTGGGATTGATATATACACACTACTACATATAAAATAGGTAATTAATAAGAACCTACAGTATAGCACAGGGAACTCTACTCAGTACTCTGTAATGGCCTATAAGGGAAAAGAATCTAAGAAAAGAGTGGATAGATATATGTATAATTGATTCACTTTGCTGTACACCTGAAACTAACACAACATTGTAAATCAACTATACTCCAATAAAAATTTTTAAAAAAACTAAAAACCCTGAACAGTAGCAAATACGCCATCCCCAAATTTTCCAATTTGGCATAGGATTATTTTGAGCTAAAAGCAATTGAGAAGAAGCAGATACAAGAAAATCTCCCTGCCTCCCCCATTTGCCTAAAAGCAGAACATAAGTTAACAACGGTATCCCTCCTCCCCTCTCCTGCAGGAAGAACAAAAGTTAACCAATGGTGACAACTTTAGATCCCATCAGCCTGGAGATGGCAGAAGAGGAATCTACATAACAAACTTTACTGACTTGCCTTTATCTCCACCCTCGGAAGCCTAAAACTGCTTTCCTTTGTCCTGTCAGTTTTCCACAAACTTATTCTTCTTTGTTAAAATGCTATATAAGCTGCAGTTCTAAGCTACCACTTTGAGTTACTCATTTTAACCGGGATATCTCCCATGTATACATGAGGTTTACATGTTAATAAACCTGTTTGTTTTTCTCTTATAAATCTGTCTTTTATTTCAAGGTTCTCAGACAAGAAGTCCAAAGGGCAGAGAGAAAATTATTTTTCCTCCCCTATAATATAGTCACTCAATAAACAAGACCAGAGGGACCCCAAAAAGTATCTATTAAATACAAAAAATCTTTCCTTTGGTAGAAGGCCACTAAGCACATTGGACAGAAAATGAATTTCCATAGTGGAATAGCAGCCTATTTGTAAGAATCTCATCAAAATGAGAATGCAATAAGCTACTGGGATATTAGAATGGAACTAAAATACAGTAGTAGTAAAAGTAAAGAACACAACAACAACAAAACTGTTCAGGCATTGCCCAAGGTCTCATTTGATTAAAATCTGAAAACTTTGAGAGATATCTCACATTTTAAGGAAAGTGTTCAAATTCATAGTCAGCTCCATCTGACTTGAAAGTCTACGTTCTTAACCACTGGCCACCGTGGAACATAGCCACTGAGTTGAAGCAATAATTTAACAACCTTAACTGAATCAACTGCATGTTGATCAGCAAGAAGACTCACACTACTAGAGAGTCATCAGCCCAGGAAAATATGATCACTCATAGGGTTTGCTATGGAAATCACTTTTCTAGCCTAAAAAGTATATACACTTGAGGATTTTAGGACTTTAATCTCTAAAAGGTGAATATGCATAGAGATAGGCAGAAAGAAAACATAAGAAGAAATAAAAAAATCAGTAAGACTAAATAGAGAGTAATAATCATTAGTATTTATTTTTCCCTTTATATTCTAGCAGGCAACCTACACCTGTTATCTCTAATCCACACCAGGAACTTTCAAAGTAGACATCTGCTTAAGCTGGGTTCCCAGAAGCAGACGTTGAGATGACAATTTGCATGCAAATAATTTAGTAAGGAATTGCTCTCAGAAACCAGGAAGGGAGGAGAAAAAGCAGGACATGGATATGAAGAAACCAACCATAGGCACGATCTCAGGCCAAGTCCCTCAGACCCATAGGGGAACTCAGGAGAATAAGTTACACTTCAGGTGTATGCCCCTGAAAACAAAGGAGCTGGCCTTCCACATTCTTGCACCCATTAGTCACAATTACAGGGATATAGGATATCTAGGGGAAGCCCTGAAAGTATCTGTTATAGCATCTTACCCTTATTTCATAGAGGAGAGAGTAAATGGAAACTCAGGAAGCTTAGTACCTTTGGCCAAAGCCTGGGAGCTTGATCCAGAGGGTATTTGACTCCAAAGCCCAAGCTTCTTCCAACACTCTATACTCTCATTTAATTGTTCCTTCACCTGAGTTGTTTGCCATTCCTGTGTTCTGTTACTCAGGCATTCTCTGCCACTCTCTGTAAATGGTAGCAAAGGGTAGCAAATGTCATACTGATGGATTCCACAAAACCATCCTGATAATCTTCTAGCTTTGCCTGTGCCAACCTTTGCGCCAACCTTTGCTGAGACCAGCAGTTTCTGCCATCCAGTGCTTCAAGAACACAGTGTTACATTAACCAGAAGAGCCCAGAGGCTCCAGTTGGCTCCACAAAGTGTTGCCGTTACTGACAGTCTCAGGCTTAAAGAGCCTAGAAAGATTATATGGAAAAGAGTGGCACGGGGAGAAAAGTCCAGTCTTAGAAGTTGGGTGCGTAAACTGCAGAGCTGAATTTTGGAAAATACAACACATTTGGGAATATTATGGCAAAATACCCAGAGAAAAAGATTTTTTTCTGCTTTTAAGCTTAGGTTTTGGTTCCATTCAGATCAAGCCAAAACCTGAGACTTGATCAATGCTGATATCGTTCTTTTGCCACCAGTGCTCACTGGGATTGGGCAGGTTTCTTTGTTTCTATATTTCCTATGGTTATGTCTCCATTTATATCCTTTTTCTCTAGGCAATTTGGACACATCTCTGCTCATTTATTAATATCTTCATAAATGTAAAACCTAGGGTCCTATTTATCTAGTCACTGGAAGTCTATAAAACAGTAATATGGAGTGTAAAATATTCAGTAATTCTAAAGGGAAGAAAGTTCTATATTTGACCTTATTTCCATCTGTCCATTCATCAATGACTCAAACATATCATCAGCTTATCATCGCACATAAATAAGGACTGAGTCTCGAATGAGGGATTAAACTAAAATTACTTTAAAAAAAGCAAAAGCATATTCAAGTCAATGTTTTATAAAACCTTGACTTGGATCATAATTTTGCTGTCATCTTTTTCATAAAGGAAGATTTACACATTTTATGATAGCACTAACCTTTTCAAAGAATGGCAAGTACACTTCATATATTTAAGTAATTATGAATTATGACCCCTAAATTATGATATCTAAAAAAATGTCAGAGAAAATGTGGGAAACTAGTAGAACTCAAATGATAATAGAAAGTGACTTTATTCTATTTTCAAGCCATTTGTATTTAACTCAGTAATATTACCACGTCTGGTACTTTTGGTTAAGTGATTCTAATTTCTTTCTACTTTGCAGATCATAAGTAAGTGTATAAACAAATTAGTTAATTCAAAGTTATTTTCTGAGTACCTACTGTCTGCCAAATGTGAAGTGCCTTGGGTGCATTAATATTGTTTCGGAGATTAGGAGGGAAAGCACACTGCGTTCCATAATAACTCCCATTCAGACAGTCATTCAACAAACATCTATCAGGAATCATCTCTGACACTGGAACAGAGGGGAGAATAAGAATCACTGCCTTTCCTCTGAGAGCACAGGAGAGAGGGAAGGAGATGAACCCACATAACTGTAATACAGTGCAGGAAGCACTATGATAAAAGAGGTTAGCCCTGGCACAGAAGAAGGATGAATGCTACTAAGTGATCCAACAGCTGGGTCTTGAAGGACAGCGTGTGGCAGTATGAAGGGCAGATGTAGAATATAGTTACACATTCAAGTTAGAGGAAAAAGCATGTGTAAAAATATGGAAGTACCAAAGTGTAACTGTAAGGAGGTTAGCTGGAGCTTGGTGTTGAACAAGGGGTCCAAGAGGATATACTCTGTCATGCCATAGTTTAGACTCCATCCTACAGGGAATTGGGAACCATTATAGGGTTTCAAATAGCAGATTTCTTTTATAGTTTGATCTGCAATTTCAAAAGATCATTCTGGAAGTTTAATGGATGATGGGACTGGAGATATGAAGAAGAGATTGTGAGTCAGAGAGATGAGTTAAGAGCCAAAATACAATGAAAACCTAAACTAAGAACAAAAATAATAAAACAGCAAGTATCTCCTTAGTATTCCTTATATGCCAAACTCCACACAAAGCATTCAAATAAATGATCTCACTGATTTTTCTTCGTCAACCATACTCCTCTTCCCCTAAAGTTTACATCTTCAACGTGTGCATTTTATAGATGAGGAAATGCAGTCTAAGGAGGTTAAGAAAACTGAACAAAGTCTCACAGCTTGTAACTGGTAGAGCCAAGAGTCAAGCCCAGGGAAACATTTGAGAGATTGTTATGAGGCATAATTGAAGGAGTCGAATAACCAATTAGATGCAGGTGATGAGAAGGAGGGGCCACAGAGAGCAGTCCACAACTGGTCACTTCCCTTTTCCCTACTGTGTTGATACCAAGAATACTGGGGCTTGTGGGGGAGGGTAGCCATTAGTATACATGCAAAGGCAACCCACAACCTGACAGTAGTTATGACTTCCCTATACCAGATACCTTATATGATCAGGAAGGAATAACGGCTACACCCAGGTGGTGAATTTCCAAGAGTCACAGAAGCTGTGGGAAACCTGTGCCTGTCTCGGCTGTGATAACTCCTGTCTTCCTCACAGAAATATCCTCATTCTGGAGGAAGCAGCAAGAGATCACATAGGGCTTCCCTGGTGGCGCAGTGGTTGAGAGTCTGCCTGCCAGTGCAGGGTACACGGGTTCCAGCCCTGGTCTGGGAGGATCCCACATGCCGCGGAGCAACTAGGCCCGTGAGCCACAACTACTGAGCCTGCGCGTCTGGAGCCTGTGCTCCGCAACAAGACAGGCCACGATAGTGAGAGGCCCGCGCACCGCTATGAAGGATGGCCCCCGCTCGCCGCAACTAGAGAAAGCCCTAGCACAGAAACAAAGACCCAACATGGCCAAAAATAAATAAATAAATAAATTAAAAAAAAAAAAAAAGAGAGATCACATAAAAATTCTTCCACAAATGCACTGAATCTGTAGGCCCAACGAGAGATTCCTACCATTATTTGAAAAACTGACAGGTAAAAATTATTCTAGCAAATTGAGGATGCCACAGACCCATGATTGGAATGGCTTATATTTCACATCCTTCATACAATTTATATCCCCACACTCTTTACAGAATTAAAAGCTAAATAAAGAAGGAACATGTGGTATAAATTAGGGAGAAGCAATGGTGTCATCACAGTGAATAAATTTAAACCCTCTAGCAGGAGCACGTACATTCCATATGTTTTATGTCCATATATACTATGGTACTGTGCGGGCTTCTATGTCTGCATTATTTTTTAAGAAATAATTTTTGTAAGAGTTGAGAATGTGCAATCAATTGGCAAATGCTACTGAGGTCAATTGAATTCACAGGCTGAAGGAAAATTAAAACACGAATGGATAGTGAGAACACTTGCCTCTGTAAATCCATGTCATTTATGTAACCCTGTTAAAATTTCACTCATAAACCTAGCCTTAATTCACAAACATGTTCCTCTGATGGTCTAGTAAGAAATTATTTTTCCATATAAAATGAATTTTTAAAAGTTATACTCTTTCTAAACCACCTCCACCATGCTCCTTCAGGGAAATTACTTACAGAGTCACAAAATATTAGAATTATAAGGGACCACAGGAAACATCCTGCATACCATTTCCAAATTAAGTTACATGAAAGGGCTCAGAAAGATTTTTTTTTCCATGAATAAGGGATACTCTTGTCAAATGTTTGGGAAATTGGGTTATACCAAGAACAACATATTTCTTTACCAAAACTATGTTAAACTATGTTTTAATATGCTAATTAGGAAGGTAAATTTCCAAGAGGATTCTAATATAGCCAGAGATTTTTTTTCTAAATTTGATTTAACATGGAACTTTTAATTCTAGGAATAATTATCAATATCAGTGTTCTCCAGAGCACAGTTCAGATACCTAATTTAATTTCATTTCCTCACTTTACACATAACACTGAGGTATGGCAAGGGTAAGTCATAAAATTAGGGTCTCAGGGTCATAAAATTCAATAGTGACAGAGCCAGCTCAAGAAACCTGTTTTCTAACTACTTCAACTCTGATTCTCTTTGCTTTGCTTTCATCTTTCATGTTTAACATTTGCATTATTTTTTTCTTGGGTACATTATGTAGGCATTAAAATGATGAGGGTTGAGTTAGCCATCAGTACAATGAGAAAACACTAACAATGGCTACTATAATTGAGTGCCCACCACATGCCAGATAAAATCTCAGGATTCTAGCTTCCTGGCTTTCTTTCTTACAATAACACTGCAAACTACTGATGTACATATTATTCTCTCCATTTTATAGTTGAGGAAAATGCTTCAGAGACATCTGTAACTGTTCACATAGCTTAAAGGTCTGGCTCACTCAAATCGCCTGCTTTTTGCACCTGACCACTCCACCGTTCACGTCAGAAAAAGTAATGCTCCTCAAAGCGCTCATCATGAAGCTATTTCCAACTAAATTCTGCAGAAGTAAAAAGTGGGTGTGCTTTCTGAAACAGCCCTTCTCTCTTTCACTGCAGATACTTGGAATCCATCAAATATTAACTTTTCCACATTATGAAAAACCCTCTACATTGGACCACTTTTGTCCTCTATTAGAGTTCTGGTTTTGAAACTTAATGGTCCAAGATATTTTGCAATGGAAAATGTTAAAAATGATAATTGAAGCATATTCTAATCATTACATTCTATAGAAAGTAGCCAAGATATTCTAGGTAAAATTTCAGCTACAGCTACTGAATGTAACTTTAGCTAAAGTAACTAATGTAACTGAAATATAGTCTAATCAACACAACAAAAGTATATCAGAGTTTTAACAGAAAGAGCCAATTTGATTTAGTTCTACCTTAGATGAAGAATCCACTGATCCAAGATTTCCTAATGGAGTCAAATTAACTCACCATGGTTCCTCCAAATAGCATATAACCAATAAGAACCACAGCATTAGAATTAAATATATTATCATCCAGGTCAAAATGAAACTCTCACTTATCTACCTACATTATAAGAAAGTAACAAATTTAAATCACACACTGCAACCAATGAAATAATATTAGTAACAATGGCTTTCAAAAATTAGCTAGTTAAGGCACCAAAACATATAAAATATTTATCCATCAGTCTACTTTGAAATCAGACAAAAAAATAAAGAGAGGGCTTCCCTGGTGGCGCAGTGGTTGAGAATCTGCCTGCTAATGCAGGGGACACGGGTTCGAGCCCTGGTCTGGGAAGATCCCACATGCCGCGGAGCAGCTGGGCCCGTGAGCCACAATTGCTGAGCCTGCGCGTCTGGAGCCTGTGCCCCGCGACGGGAGGGGCCGCGATAGAGAAGGGCCCGCGCACCGCGATGAAGAGCGGTCCCCGCACCGCGATGAAGAGTGGCCCCCGCTTGCCGCAACTGGAGAAAGCCCTCGCACGAACCGAAGACCCAACACAGCCAAAAATAAATAAATAAATAAATAAATAAGAAAATCCTTTAAAAAAAATAAAATAAAAAAATAAAGAGAAAGAAATGCCTCGTCTCTTTCTTCATGATGAATATTTATTTCTTTATTTTTGGCTGTGTTGGGTCTTCGGTTCGTGCGAGGGCTTTCTCTAGTTACGGCAAGTGGGGGCCACTCTTCATCGCGGTGCAGGGACCGCTCTTCATCGCGGTGCGCGGGCCTCTCACTATCACGGCCCCTCCCGTTGCGGGGCACAGGCTCCAGACGCGCAGGCTCAGTAGTTGTGGCTCACGGGCCCAGCTGCTCCGTGGCATGTGGGATCTTCCCAGACCAGGGCTCGAACCCGTGTCCCCTGCATTAGCAGGCAGATTCTCAACCACTGCGCCACCAGGGAAGCCCCATGATGAATATTAAAGGGAGGAATGCTAAGGTCTTGAAACATCCATTAGACATTAGATAGATGTAATTTGCTGGCTCTTGCTATTTTGTTTCAAAGTTGTAGCTTTATTAAATAATAAACCTGATCCCAGCAGCAAGGGCATGGATGTGACTGACATCTATAGTAATAAAAATATTATCCATTGAGGTTTGTCAACTCTTCTTGCTTGTGGCAGCTTGAGGAGATCCCCTGACAATGATTCATGGCTTGAAACTCAGGACCATCTGCCCTCTTGGAGAGTTCCTCAGCCAAGGTGAAGAGGGGAGTTTGCACAGCTGTATTCCTTTTCCTTCTAAAGTCCACGGAAAAGCATCCAACAAACCACAAATCCTGGCACTAATTTGAATATGGCAGACATTACCCTCCATATGTTCTTGTTTCAATGGACTCTTTTTACAGTAACTATCTCATTTGATGCCATTTCTTTCCTCTCTTCACATTGTGAAGTGTTAATTTTTCTCACTCCATAAACTTCCTAATATCCTTTGCATTCTGGGCAGTTCAGTTATGTGTCCTTATCTGTTTTAAGGCAAAGTTCTTTTCCTATTGATAAAACTTCAGGGTTTAAGAGAATCTAGAGTTAAATCACTTTTTTATATTTAAGGAAACCAAGGCAAGGTGTTTAGCTGATCACCCTAAAGTCACATAGCTTATCAATGAAAGAATTAGGACTTGACCACTTGTCACCCAAAACTCTGCCCAGAATTTACTATTCTATCCAAGAGAAACTTCAATGTCTCTGATATTACCTCTTACATTGCTTAATGAGGAATAGTTTTTGGTTAATTTATTACCTAACAAATCACAGGAAATTTGTCAGATGAACCAAATAATTTGAATTTTTATTAAACCAATATGAAAAGAAATATATGTAATCAAAAAGGTCACTTTTTTCTTTCTTAAAAGGAAAAGGAAACTTTTAAAATTAAAGGTAAAAATTAGTTTTACATATCTTCACCTCATATTCAAAATGTGATTCTAAATAAGCTCTAAGAAAATCTAACGTATGAAATTAGATGGTTATATCATAGAGACAAGTCTATTGTTATCTATAGATACCAAGTAAACTATTACAGGATTCAAATCCCTGTGACTAGACAGTGGGTACGGTTAAACCTCAGTCTTTAGGTATGAGTAGGTAGAGGATACTCCACTCTTGAGAGAGTGGGTATGGGACTACTGCTAGCACATATGGAGAAGATTAAGGAACAAAATCATTCTCATAAGCCATGTACAAGAAGCTATAGCTACCAAGGGTATGCATTCCTCATGATGCAGGTAAGTACAAAAGGTCTGGTGGAAGCTTGCCTTGGCTCAAAACTGGTACACTCACTCTCTCCTTCCACATTCCATTGACCAAAGTAAGCCCCTAGCCAAGACAAACATCGGTGGGGTGAACTGAACCATGAAAATGGACAAGAAAAAAGAAAGAATTGTGAGCAAATAATTCACCCCATCACTTGTGCAGGGACAAGAGCTGTTTTAGTGGAATGGTGGAAGCAAATGCCAGATTTGAGTGTGTTTTAGAAAGAATGGGAGGAGAGAAAGTAGAAAATGTTTTCAAGGAGTTTGTCCTAAAAGACAGCAAAGAATGAGGGTAGGAGCAGGAACAGGTAGTAGTTTTGTTTGGAGGAGTGTCTTACTGTTTTATAAAGTGGGAAAAAAATCAGCTGCTTCTGTACTGATGGAAATGATCTTAAAGACAGAGAAAACTGATTACTTAGGAGAGATGATGAAGGAGTTTCCTGTGTGATGTTCTTGACTAAGCAAGAAAGTAAAAGGACTGGCAGGAAACAGATAGGTTAGTCATAGAAGAAAGGATGAGGATTTTATCTATGATAGTAAGAACAAAATATGTTCCAATACAGGCAGTTGATTCAAAGTGATGATGAAAACTTATGAAAGTTCTCTTCCAGTTGCTTCAGTTTTCTCAGTGAAATTGAAGCAAAGGTCATTAGCTGAAAATAAGGGTGAGATACAAAATGTTGAAAGTTTGAGCAGGCAAGAAAGGATACAAAATTTTCATTGTAAAGAATTGGCAAATGAAGGAATAGAGAAATATAATAGGATGGTCAATGTCTTTTGAAAGTGAAGAATTATAAATAACCTAAATATACACCTGTAAGTTACTGTTGAAATAAAAATTATGAGGGGTTTTAGCTCTAACATGTAAAGAACCCGGAAGTTGTCACTCTCAGCCTTAACACAAGAAATGATTGCACAAACCAAAATTCAACAAATTTTCTTGGACTAATCAGAGAATTGAGGTCATAGGGAAAACTGAACCCCAATATCTGGAGAGACAGGCAAGTACAGAGAAACATAGTATTCTATAAACATACAGTGTTCATAAACTTTAAGCCAGAGCTATACACTGACAGGAACACTTAAATGGTAATTTTGACAAATTGCTGGAAGTTGAGTGTAGATTACTTTGAGAATGAGAACTCTTAGGGACTAGTATTACAGATTCCCATACATTTAGAAGTTTATGTCCTCAGATGGTTGAAGGAACAAGGGACCTCTCTGGGGCCTCTTTTCTTTTTTTTTTTTTTTTTAAGATTTTTAGAAATTTCATGTAATGTCTGAAACATTTATATTAACATATTTCCATACAAATAACCCAATGAAAGTTTAGTATTAGTTGTTTTGTTTGTTTTTTTATACTGCAGGTTCTTATTAGGCATCAGTTTTATACACATCAGTGTATACATGTCAATCCCAATCGCCCAATTCAGCACATCACCATCCCCACCTCATCGCAGTTTTCCCCCCTTGGTGTCCATATGTCCATTCTCTACATCTGTGTCTCAACTTCTGCCCTGCAAACTGGCTCATCTGTACCATTTTTCTACGTTCCACATACATGCATTAACATACGATATTTGTTTTTCTCTTTCTGACTTACTTCACTCTGTATGACAGTCTCTAGATCCATCCACGTCTCAACAAATGACTCAATTTCGTTCCTTTTTATGGCTGAATAATATTCCATCGTATATATGTACCACAACTTCTTTATCCATTCGTCTGTTGATGGGCATTTAGGTTGCTTCCATGACCTGGCTATTGTAAATAGTGCTGCAATGAACATTCGGGTGCACGTGTCTTTTTGAATTACGGTTTTCTCTGGGTATATGCCCAGTAGTGGGATTGCTGGGTCATATGGTAATTCTATTTTCAGTTTTTTAAGGAACCTCCATATTGTTCTCCATAGTGGCTGTATCAAGTTACATTCCCACCAACAGTGCAAGAGGGTTCCCTTTTCTCCACACCCTCTCCAGCATTTGTTGTTTGTAGATTTTCTGATGATGCCCATTCTAACAGGAGTGAGGTGATACCTCATTGTAGTTTTGATTTGCATTTCTCTAATAATTAGTGATGTTGAGCATCTTTTCATGTGCTTCGTGGCCGTCTGTATGTCTTCTTTGGAGAAATGTCTATTTAGGTCTTCTGCCCATTTTTGGATTGGGGTGTTTGTTTCTTTGATATTGAGCTGAATGAGCTGTTTATATATTTTGGAGATTAATCCTTTGTCCGTTGATTCATTTGCAAATATTTTCTCCCATTCTGAGGGTTGTCTTTTCGTCTTGTTTATGGTTTCCTTTGCTGTGCAAAAGCTTTGAAGTTTCATTAGGTCCCACTTGTTTATTTTTGTTTTTATTTCCATTACTCTAGGAGGTGGATCGAAAAAGATCTTGCTGTGATTTATGTCAAAGAGTGTTCTTCCTATGTTTTCCTCTAAGAGTTTTATAGTGGCCAGTCTTATATTTAGGTCTCTAATCCATTTTGAGTTTATTTTTGTGTATGGTGTTAGGGAGTATTCTAATTTCATTCTTTTACATGTGGCTGTCCAGTTTTCCCAGCACCACTTATTGAAGAGACTGTCTTTTCTCCATTGTATATCTTTGCCTCCTTTGTCATAGATTAGTTGACCATAGGTGCGTGGGTTAATCTCTGGGCTTTCGATCTTGTTCCATTGATCTATGTTTCTGTTTTTGTGCCAGTACCATATTGTCTTGATTACTGTAGCTTTGTAGTATAGTCTGAAGTCAGGGAGTCTGATTCCTCCAGCTCCATTTTTTTGCCTCAAGACTGCTTTGGCTATTCGGGGTCTTTTGTGTCTCCATACAAATTTTAAGATGATTTGTTCTAGCTCCGTAAAAAATGCCATTGGTAATTTGATAGGGATTGCATTGAATCTGTAGATTGCTTTGGGTAGTATACTCATTTTCAAAATGTTGATTCTTCCAATCCAAGAACATGGTATATCTCTCCATCTGTTGGTATCATCTTTAATTTCTTTCATCAGTGTCTTATAGTTTTCTGCATACAGGTCTTTTGTCTCCTTAGGTAGGTTTATTCCTAGGTATTTTATTCTTTTTGTTGCAATGGTAAATGGGAGTGTTTCCATAATTTCTCTTTCAGATTTTTCATCATTAGTGTATAGGAATGCAAGAGATTTCTGTGCATTAATTTTGTAACCTGCAACTTTACCATATTCATTAATTAGCTCTAGCAGTTTTCTGGTGGCAGTTTTAGGATTCTCTATGTATAGTATCATGTCATCCGCAAACAGTGACAGTTTTACTTCTTCTTTTCCAATTTGTATTCCTTTTATTTCTTTTTCTTCTCTGATTGCCGTGGCTAGGACTTCCAGAACTATGTTGAATAATAGTGGTGAGAGTGGACATCCTTGTCTCGTTCCTGATCTTAGAGGAAATGCTTTCAGTTTTTCACCATTGAGAATGATGTTTGCTGTGGGTTTGTCATATATGGCCTTTATTATGTTGAGGTAGGTTCCCTCTATGCCCACTTTCTGGAGAGTTTTTATCAGAAATGGGTGTTGAATTTTGTCAAAAGCTTTTTCTGCATCTATTGAGATGATCATATGGTTTTTATTCTTCAATTTGTTAATATGGTGTATCACATTGATTGATTTGCGTATATTGAAGAATCCTTGCATCCCTGGGATAAATCCCACTTGATCGTGGTGTATGATCCTTTTAATGTGTTGTTGGATTCTGTTTGCTAGTATTTTGTTGAGGATTTTTGCATCTATATTCATCAGTGATATTGGTCTGTAATTTTCTTTTTTTGTAGTGTCTTTGTCTGGTTTTGGTATCAGGGTGATGGTGGCCTCATAGAATGAGTTTGGGAGTGTTCCTTCCTCTGCAATTTTTTGGAAGAGTTTGAGAAGGATGGGTGTTAGCTCTTCTCTAAATGTTTGATAGAATTCACCTGTGAAGCCATCTGGTCCTGGACTTTTGTTTGTTGGAAGATTTTTAATCACAGTTTCAATTTCATTACTTGTGATTGGTCTGTTCATATTTTCTATTTCTTCCTGGTTCAGTCTTGGAAGGTTATACCTTTCTAAGAATGTGTCCATTTCTTCCAGGTTGTCCATTTTATTGGCATAAAGTTGCTTGTAGTAGTCTCTTAGGATGCTTTGTATTTCTGCGGTGTCTGTTGTAACTTCTCCTTTTTCATTTCTGATTTTATTGATTTGAGTCCTCTCCCTCTTTTTCTTGATGAGTCTGGCTAATGGCTTATCAATTTTGTTTATCTTCTCAAAGAACCAACTTTTAGTTTTATTGATCTTTGCTATTGTTTTCTTTGTTTCTATTTCATTTATTTCTGCTCTGATCTTTATGATTTCTTTCCTTCTGCTAACTTTGGGTTTTGTTTGTTCTTCTTTCTCTAGTTTCTTTAGGTGTAAAGTTAGATTGTTTACTTGAGATTTTTCTTGTTTCTTTAGGTAGGCTTGTATAGCTATAAACTTCCCTCTTAGAACCGCTTTTGCTGCATCCCATAGGTTTTGGGTCGTCGTGTTTTCATTGTCATTTGTCTCTAGGTATTTTTTTATTTCCTGTTTGATTTCTTCAGTGATCTCTTGGTTATTTAGTAACGTATTGTTTAGCCTCCATGTGTTTGTCTTTTTTACGTTTTTTTCCCTGTAATTCATTTCTAATCTCATAGCGTTGTGGTCAGAAAAGATGCTTGATATGATTTCAATTTTCTTAAATTTACTGAGGCTTGATTTGTGACCCAAGATGTGATCTATCCTGGAGAATGTTCCGTGTGCACTTGAGAAGAACGTGTAATCTGCCGTTTTTGGATGGAATGTCCTATATATATCAATTAAATCTATCTGGTCTATTATGTCATTTAAAGCTTCTGTTTCCTTATTTATTTTCATTTTGGATGATCTGTCCATTGGTGTAAGTGAGGTGTTAAAGTCCCCCACTATTATTGTGTTACTGTCGATTTCCTCTTTTATAGCTGTTAGCAGTTGCCTTATGTATTGAGGTGCTCCTATGTTGGGTGCATATATATTTATAATTGTTATATCTTCTTCTTGGATTGATCCCTGGATCATTATGTAGTGTCCTTCCTTGTCTCTTGTAACATTCTTTATTTTAAAGTCTATTTTATCTGATATGAGTATAGCTACTCCAGCTTTCTTTTGATTTCCATTTGCATGGAATATCTTTTTCCATCCCCTCACTTTCAGTCTGTATGTGTCCCTAGGTCTGAAGTGGGTCTCTTGTAGACAGCATATATATGGGTCTTGTTTTTGTATCCATTCAGCCAGTCTATGTCTTTTGGTTGGGGCATTTAATCCATTCACGTTTAAGGTAATTATCGATATGTATGTTCCTATGACCATTTTCTTAATTGTTTTGGGTTTGTTTTTGTAGGTCCTTTTCTTCTCTTGTGTTTCCCACTTAGAGAAGTTACTTTAGCATTTGTTGTAGAGCTGGTTTGGTGGTGCTGAATTCTCTTAGCTTTTGCTTGTCTGTAAAGCTTTTGATTTCTCCATCAAATCTAAATGAGATCCTTGCTGGGTAGAGTAATCTTGGTTGTAGGTTCTTCCCTTTCATCACTTTAAGTATATCATGCCACTCCCTTCTGGCTTGCAGAGTTTCTGCTGAGAAATCAGCTGTTAACCTTATGGGGGTTCCCTTGTATGTTATTTGTCGTTTTTCCCTTGCTGCTTTCAATAATTTTTCTTTGTCTTTAATTTTTGCCACTTTGATTACTATGTGTCTCGGCGTGTTTCTCCTTGGGTTTATTCTGTATGGGACTCTCTGCGCTTCCTGGACTTGGGTGGCTATTTCCTTTCCCATGTTAGGGAAGTTTTCGATTATAATCTCTTCAAATATTTTCTCTGGTCCTTTCTCTCTCTCTTCTCCTTCTGGGACCCCTATAATGCGAATGTTGTTGCGTTTAATGTTGTCCCAGAGGTCTCTTAGGCTGTCTTCATTTCTTTTTATTCTTTTTTCTTTAGTCTGTTCCGCAGCAGTGAATTCCACCATTCTGTCTTCCAGGTCACTTATCCGTTCTTCTGCCTCAGTTATTCTGCTATTGATTCCTTCTAGTGTAGTTTTCATTTCAGTTATTGTATTGGTCATCTCTGTTTGTTTGTTCTTTAATTCTTCTAGGTCTTTGTTAATCATTTCTTGCATCTTCTCAATCTTTGCCTCCATTCTTATTCCGAGGTCCTGGATCATCTTCACTATCATTATTCTGAATTCTTTTTCTGGAAGGTTGCCTATCTCCACTTCATTTAGTTGTTTTTCTGGGGTTTTTTCTTGTTCCTTCATCTGGTACATAGCCCTCTGCCTTTTCATCTTCTCTGTCTTTCTGTAACTGTGGTTTTTGGTCCACAGGCTGCAGGATTGTAGTTTTTCTTGCTTCTGTTGTCTGCCCTCTGGTGGTTGAGGCTATCTAAGAGGCTTGATGGGAGGCTCTGGTGGTGGGTAGAGATGACTGTTGCTGTGGCGGTCAGAGCTCAGTAAAACCTTAATCCACTTGACTGTTGATGGGTGGGGCTGGGTTCCCTCCCTGTTGCTGTGGCGATCAGAGCCCAGTAAAACCTTAATCCACTTGACTGTTGATGGGTGGGGCTGGGTTCCCTCCCTGTTGGTTGTTTTGCCTGAGGCAACCCAACACTGGAGCCTACCCGTGCTCTTTGGTGGGGTTAATGGCAGACTCTGGGAGGGCTCACGCCAAGGAGAACTTCCCAGGACCTCTGCTGCCAGTGTCCTTATCCCCACGGTGAAACAGAGCCACCACTCGCCTCTTCAGGAGACCCCCCAACACCAGCAGGTACGTCTGGTTCAGTCTCCCCCAGGGTCACTGCTCCTTCCCCTGGGTCCCGATGCACACATTACTTTGTGTGTGCCCTCCAAGAGTGGGGTCTCTGTTTCCCCCAGTCCTGTCACAGTCCTGCAATCAATTCCCACTAGACTTCAAAGTCTGATTCTCTAGGAATTCCTCCTCCCTTTGCCGGACCCCCAGGTTGGGAAGCCTGAGGTGGGGCTCAGAACCTTCACTCCAGTGGGTGGACTTCTGTGGTATAAGTGTTCGCCAGTCTGTGAGTCACCCACCCAGCAGTTATGGGATTTGATTTTACTCTGATTGCGCCCCTCCTACCGTCTCACTGTGGCTTCTCCTCTGTCCTTGGACGTGGGGTGTCCTCCTTGGTGAAGTCCAGGGTCTTCCTGTCAATGATTGTCCAGCAGCCAGTTGTGATTCTGGTGCTCTCGCAAGAGGGAGTAAGAGCACGTCCTTCTACTCCGCCATCTTGGTTCTCTGGGGCCTCTTTTCTAAGGGAACTAATCCCATTCATGAGGACTCTGCCATCATGATCTAATTACCTCCCCAAAGCCTCATCTCCAAATACCATCACATTAGAGATTGGATCTCAACATGAATTTTGGGAGGACATAAATATTCAGTCTATAAAACACTCCTAATTATACATCCCAAAGAACTGAAAACAGGTTCTCAAGCAAATACATGTATATGCATGTTCACAGCAGCGCTATTCACAATAGTCAAAAGGTAGAAACAACCCAAATTGTTCATGGATAAACTGTGATATATACATGAAGTAGAATATCATTCAGCCATAGAAAGGAATGAAGAACTCATATGTGCTACAATGTGGAAGGATCTCAAAAAATGTGCAATGTGAAAGAAGCTGGAGACAAATGCATTTTATAATTCCATTTACCCAAAATAGGTAAATCTGTAAATACAGAAAACAGATTGATGGTTGCCAGAGGACAGGGATATAGGGATAATGATGGAGTAACTGATTAACAGATGGGGTTTCCTTTGTGGTGATGAAAACATTCTGGAACTAGGTGGTGGTGGTTGCACAATATTGTGAATGTACTAAATGCCACTGAATTGTTCACATTAAAATGGTTAACTGTATGTTATGTGAATTTCACTTCAATTTTTAAAAAGACATATTTGGAAAAAGAAGTAAAGGAATGGAGAAAGGTGTAGCTTGCTGAAACTGATCAAAAGAAAGTTTGAGCAGCTGTATTAATTTCAAAGTAGACTTCAGACAAGAAAAGTTTTCAGGGTTAAAGAGAGGCATTACATAACAATAAAGCTGTCAATTCTCCCAGAAGACTTAACAATCTTTAACGTGTATGCACCTAACAACAGAGCGTCAAAATGCATGAGGCAAATACTTATAGAACTTCAAGGAGAAAGAGACAAATCCACTACTATAGTTGGAGATTTTAACACCACAGTTTTTAGTAATTAATAGATGCAGCAAACAGAAAATCAGTAAGGATATAGTTGAATGAACAGCACCATCGATCAAGTTGATCTAACTGACGTTTATAAAATACTTCATGTTTTATAATGTGAACAATTTTGTAATTTGAATACAACAGCAGAAGAAAGGAAGGGTGGGAGGAAGGAACAAAGAAATCATTGCAAGGCTCATGACACCATTTCTGGCATTTTCAGGTTTTTAAAGTGTTAAATATTCCAGAGTTATTCCAAAGATCCACAATATGGAACAGAGATAATAACACCTATATTAGACAGAACTAATTTTTCCAGTCTTCTTGTTTCTAGGGGAAGCTTACACTTCTATAAGGAAACTATTAATATAACACTTCCAGATTTCCTCTCCATACCTTACTCTCCTCATCAAAGAGGAGTGACTCACTGATTCCTGAGCTTGGGGAAAACTTGATCCAAGACCCCTCAGAGTCTCATCAGTCTCCTCCTTCCCCATATGGTCAGTGCCTGCTCCTTGGGTTTAAGGTTATTAAGTTTCTTTCTCCATGCCTGTTTGGTAAATCTAATTATTTAATAGTGGTATTAGGAAACTCATTTGACCACAGGTCGATGTCAGGAGGCCTGATTCAGCTCTATTGACAATAAAAATTATTTCAATGTCCTTCAATCTGTTAACTGTATAGGTATCAATAGATTCAGAACTCTTGGGTAAGAATGGTATGATTTACTGGACCCTCAAACCTCCAACAGCTACCCAATAGGGTTGTAAGAAGAGTGAAATCAGGTGATATTTATAAAACATCAGGCAAGAATTTGTACTGCAAATTGAGAGAATGCTGTGTTCCAGTGAATTCTGTAACTAATCAACAAGCCTATGGTCTGATGATGACATCTCAATTGCTAGTATTTTCAGCCATCTGGAGTCATCTCTTCAGAATGCTGAAGATGTACCCTATTAACAAATTTTAAGTCATAGATAGAGACTACTTAACCTGAAGTAAATACCCAGTAGGAAAAAAAAAAAAAAAAGGTTTGTTTTGTTTCACTTACTGATTTAAGGGAGGAGTAAAAAACAACAACAACAACAACAAAATAACTTCATTTATTGCCCCTGCCATCTTCTAAACCAAGCAAAGGTCTCTCTCAGTTGCTACTTGTTTGATGAGCTATCCTTTGTGTGAAAAGAAATAGCTTATAGAAATAAGCTCTACTGTGTTTATAACCCTCAGAGTGAAAGGTACCTTTGAGGATGAAGATAGTGCCTGAGGAAACTGTCCACAGTAATACATGAAAGGTATCTATGAAGTTTCAAGAGTTCAATGTTGGTGGGATGCCTCAAAAGACCACCAGAGAAACCTGTTCATGAAGCAAAGTTTATTAGCCTTATTGTAAAAGAAGAACACTGGAGAGGATCTTAGAAGATTCTCAAAAAGAAGAAATTAGTAAGTGGTATTTATATGGTTTCAGGTCATGGGCCAGATGATTTTAGGTGAATTGTTCAGGGAGGAAAGTGCTGGGCTTGGGTAGAGTCGATGACTTAATACTTGGGACTGATGAGCACATCCAGGTGAGGTCTCTGAGTGAGTGCTGTTAAGTAAATTATTCTACTTCATTCAAGTTCTCATCTTCCAGGCGCAAGTACTTCCTGCAGGAAGCAGCTGAGATTTTTTTTTCCTGCCTGGTCCCAGTATTGCTTCACGTGGGGAAGAGAAAGTATGTCTGGACTCACTGTGGTTTAACACATGGCTTAGTATAGGAAATGTTCTTGGCTCCTGTACTCTGCAGGTAGGATAGGTAGGCAGATGAGGCTTGAAGAAACCAAAGATAAAATTTTAAGGCAAACTAGACTTCCCAAATGAGGCAGTTTCATGGGCAATTCCTACCCACCCCAAAGTTCCCCAAGGGGGCATATCATGCTATCTGTTCATCTTCTAAAAGGCCTGTGGCAGGCTGAATATTGATTTCCAAATCTATCTAGGTCCTAAGCCCTGGAACTTTCAAATGCTACCTTATATATGAAAAGAGACTTTGCAAATGTGATTAAGTTGAGAATCTTGAGATGGGGAAATTTTCCTGGATTATCCGGGTGGGTTCTAAATGTAATCACATGTGTCCTTTTAAGAGCGAGGCAGAGGGAGATTGACCAGAAAGATAGAACACATGTGATAAGTGAAGCAAGATGTTATGTGGATGGATTTGAAGATAGAGGAAAGGACCATGAGCCAACTTGCAGCTCTAGATGCTAGAAAAGGCAAGGAAATTGATTCTCCCCTAGAGCCTCTGGAGGGAGCACAGTATTGCTGACACCTTGACTGTGACCCAGTGAAACTCATCTTGAACTTCTGACCTGCAGATTAAGAGAATCAATGTTAGTTATTTAATGCTATCAAGTTTGTGGTAATTTCCTATAGCAGCAATAGGAAACAAGTACAGAGCCTGCTGCTGATAATAGGTGAACTGCAGATATGAAAGACTACTCACCAATCCCAGTCACATGGTCAGCTCTTTCTCTACCAGCCCACCTCACCGCCCACCTCACCACCCACCTCTTTCTATTCTCTTGGCTCAAAATGAAGACTTGAGAGAAGAAATGTAAAAAAAATATATATTTTTTTAGGAATCCAATAAGCCTCAGAGTTTGTTAAATCAAATAGTTTGTTAATACAAAAGAACTCAGTTAATTGACCAGCTTTCTGGAACAGGGGACAGTAGCTTTTATTAGTAGGGGTAACCAATAGAGCCAATGCCAGAGAATTTCTGGGCTGTTACCTCCAGGAAGGTAGGATGCAAGCTAATTAGTCCTATAAGGCTCATTCCCTGGGGCTAGTTTTAAACTTCGGTGCCTGAATAGGACATCTGCTCATATAATAAACATCATGCAGGAATTCATTTTTAGGGACAAATGTAGAATTTTTTTTCAGAATTTAGCCCTATTATGCCCTACTCTTGCTCCTTTTTCATTGTTTTTGGAGGTAACCCCTTTCCTCTCAGAGATGCATTTCAAAAAAAAAATGGAAAAATTAAAAACAAATAAACATCTTTTCCTTACATTCCTTACATTAAAAAGTTGAGATTTCCCTCTAACAGTCACCTACTCTTGAAAATCAATCCACTTAAAAGTATAATAAAGTAATTTTTTCTCACATTTATGATGCCAATAATCCAATCTGGCGTTATGTTGGTAGACCAGCTCACTGGAAAAACGGAGGAGGAGGATCTGATTTACAGTAATTTCCAGTTTCCATGCTGATGGAAATACTTCTCCCATGGCCAATTTCAACTTATTAATAGTTTAACAGCCA
This sequence comes from Balaenoptera acutorostrata, assembly GCF_949987535.1. Lineage (NCBI taxonomy): Eukaryota > Metazoa > Chordata > Mammalia > Artiodactyla > Balaenopteridae > Balaenoptera > Balaenoptera acutorostrata. The sequence continues at coordinate 23,112,790 of NC_080072.1, forward strand.
GCTCATGAAATTCCTGAATATTTATCAGCCAGCCCTTATGGGCCAGTCAGTTCTAACACACCACTGCAAAATGTTAAATTATATGTAATTATTAATGGTACTAAGATTGGTCTCTCTCAGTTGCTTTTTGGATATCAGAAGACAAAGAATAAAAATGAGAAAAATATTAGTGAACTATTAAATCCATCTTTCTTTTATTTTTGGCTTAGTGTTTTCCAATATAAACAGAAAAGGAGAGAGCAGAGACAAGATACCAGATTAGGTCTCTGAATAAAACTTGAGAATGAAAGAACAAATTTAATTACCCTTATTAGGCTAATCTCTACCTATGATCCAAGAACCTAATGCATCACTTATCCTAACAAGAAATTAAAGAACTAGAAGAGAGAATGAAATATAAATAATTGAGAGGAGCTGATGAAGTTGGGTCCTAATTCATCACACAGAGAAAAAGAGAGTCCTCTTAGGGTATATTGAGAAGGAACTCAGATGGTACAAACTGCTGTTTAAACTATTTCATTTTTAGTACTAAGAGTTTATAATTCTTGAAAAAACCTATAGCTACCTTGAACAGAATCAAATCCTTATCCTCCAAGGATGGCAATTTAGAGAAGATCTTCAGATGGCAAGGGGCAGTTAGATCTTACAGTCCCTACTCTCACCTAGGGACAAGATTGTTATCTCTGGTGTTCACCTTCTCCTGCATTAACTGATCCTTTACCTAAATCCCAATGTCATAGTTGGCTGAGCTTTTGCATTTAAACCAGACTTTACTAATGATTTAGGCTAATGGAGACAATTCCAGAAAGGCAAATATACCTAACTAATCTGACAACAAGATGGTCCTTCTCCCAGGAGCCCACTCAGCCCAGCCCACTCTCATGAGGTCCAGCTGAGAGCAAACTCTATATGACAGAGACCATCTTTCCCCCACCACCAGAGCCCACTCTTGAACATACAATAAATCCTTAGAGTCCAAATCCAAGAAAGGATTGCTCTCAAAGTACTCCTTCTCTTTCCTGTTTGAGACTTTCCTTCCAAATCTGTATTTTCTGTTGTAGGATCTGCCTCTTCCCAAGATGACTGACATCAGAAATACCTCCTGCTCTCTGGCAAGGCTTCTCCCTATCCACAGAGATGTGGCCCAGACCTGGTTTTTACCATAGCAACCACATCAGAAAGCTGTAAGATGTCATTTTACTGTGCATCTCAATGACTGCATGAAAGATTTTGAGATCCTCTTTGTTCTTTGTAGCTACTTCCTTTTGGAGATTCCTGCCCTTGTTTTGGATTATCTCCAAATGCTCTAAAAGACACTTACTTAATGTGTTCTCTAAGAAACCTTTCTCACCCAGATGACTGTTTGGGAAATACAGGATAGCAACTTGGTCTCATTACTGTCGAAGAAGATTGAAGTTCTATTAGTAGTACTGAAACCCAGAAACAGATATGGGGTAGATGGAGGGCTCCTGTAAAGATTCATAGAAAGCTCTGCATTCTCAATTTATACTTCAAAGAGAAAATGACTGGAACTTGGTTTAGGGTTGGGGAAGAGGATTATAGATTCAGTTTGTTTGTTTTTTTAATTATAAGCTCTTTCGGGGTGCTCTCCTCTTAAAGTAATACTAAGTAAGTTAGTTTGATATTATTTTTCTCTGATACCTTATAAACAGTAAAATATCAATTCTGACTTCAACTAAAGGAACAACATTAAAATCACACCATGAAGAAATTTACAGAAGGATGGAAGAAGCATAAGGACCATAAGAAAAAATTAAGTCTTTTCAAAGCTAAGGGGAAAAAAAGTAATGCCAGGGCCAAGGAAGATAAATAATATATAAACTCAGGAACTCTAATGGTAAATTAAGGAGTAAAATATGACTATTCCAACACAGGCATCATTTCTTATATTTGCCTTATAGGACAGAGTGGAGAAACAGCTTACCTCATCGATATGAAACTGCTCAGAATCTCAAAAGCCACAGCCAAACGGAATATTTTTATGGAATGTAAAAATCCTTACTGCCTACACTATCAAGGCTACAGCTGCACTTGGCATCACCAACTGCCAATTTGCATGGAAATCTACTCCTCTGCTGTTGAAAAAGAAGCCCTGTTTATTTTCCATCTGTATCTGGGCTATCTCCTTGCAGTCAATCAAATTAAAATAAGTATATTGGCCACAATCCAAAAATATACAGCTTTTAAATGATTTTGCAATATGGTGACATGCAATACTTGGTAAATTCTTAGTGACAGCATTCCCAAGGAACTTTGTTAGAAGATCTGGATGGGCTCACTACTATTTAAAACCAACATCCACTTTTATACAGATACCTAAAACCTGTCTTTTTATGATTAAAACCTCCTTCAGACATTAAATGCATTGATCTATACAATACATCCATTGTTGGACTGACCTCATAGTAAGTGTTGACTAAATGTCAGCACCTTTTATGTGGACTTTGGGAGTAGATGCTGGGATGTCTTGGGATAAATGATGTGCTGAGACAGGAATCCTAAACTTTTCAAATAAAGTTCATTTTACTCTAAGTTTCTTACAAGAGAAGTTACAGGGAAAATATATTGGCAGAACTGAGCAGTGATACACTTGCATTTCGTAATAGCAGTTCTAGAACATTAGGTAGGAAGTTTCATCCTCATTATGAGCACAACATCCTATAATCTTTTATCTGCCTAAGAAACCCGCACTAGTGTGATGGCTGAATAACGTAATGCTACACCCTTTTGGCCAGTGAAACTCATTCTCATGGCTCTTAAATATTCGTTTTACACTCTACAGTTAAAAACCAAAGTTAAAGTTTGATTTGAATGTTTACAGAAAGCTCTGTGAGTGTATGTGCGTGTGTTTTCGATGGATATATAGAGACAGATAGTTAGATATACATGATTGATTGATGGATACATACATACAAACATACGTACATAGGCATGCAATTATTTATCGGAGCAACCTTACAAGGTTATCTGACCCAGCACCATGACTTTGAATTGGTTAGATATTATCACCTGTTTTCAGAGTTGAAACACCTAAAATTTATAGATTTTAACTGTTTGCTCAAGGTAATAATGCTAGTAGAGAGCTGCAGAAGAGCAGTAGGAACCCAGATCTCCTGCTTCTTGATACAGTTTGACACAATTTGCTTTCATTACTAATACATTTTATTTTCTGTATTTTAAACATTTAAAAAATTTTAAATGTTATATGTACAGAAAAGTTGCAAAAATAGTACAGAGAGTTCCCATATACCCTTCACCAAGCTTTTGTTAATGTTAACATCTTGCATAACCATCACACAATTATCAAAACTAAGAATTAGCACTGGAGCAATTCTATGAAATAAACTACAGTTATCACCAACTTTCCACTAATGTCTTTTTCTGCTCCTGAATCTAACCAAGATTCCACACTGTATTTGGTTTTCACTTCTATGTCTTTTTTTTTTTTCGGTGTTTGATTGATATTTTATTTGATATATAAATATGTTTTGTATAGATGTTTTTTATTAAAATATAGTTGATTTACAATATTATCTTAGTTTCAGGTATACAGCATAGTGATTCAATATTTTTATAGATTATGCTCTTTTTAAAATTATTATGAAATATTGCCTATATTGCCTCTCGAGCTGGGTCTTTTCAATCTGTGTGGCGCCAGAACTACTTAGTAAAGGAAATCTGATATCTTGCAAGGAATGATTACCAAACGTAGTGCCCCAAGATAACCAAAGCATCAATTAGTGATAATATCTTGGAGTCTTCATACTCATTTGCATCTTATACTTCATAATGGCCATTATATCTTTTTTTTCTTTCTATATTCTGAACTAGGACTATCTGAAACTTACTTGTCCCTTTTCCTTCCATAATTTGTCCACTTTTACAACTGCAAATGTAAGATGCGGAAGCTCTCTCTCTATGTCAAAAGAAGGATCAGAATGGACAACATAGTAAAGAAAAAAAGTTGATCATTTACTATCCACATAATTGTAGGGAAATCACTTAAGCTCTCTGGATCTCCATTTCTTCATCTGTAAAACTGAAAGCAGTAATGCCTACTTCTTAGGGTTATTTTAAGCACTGAATGTAAAGCTCCAAGCCCAGTGTTTAGAATATGATTATGCTCCCCTTCCCCCCCAGGGGATATGTGACAGGGTCTAGAGACATTTTTGGCTGTCACAACTGTGAGGAGGTGCTACTGGCATCTGGTTGGATAGAGACCATGGATGATGCTATACATCCAACAATGCACAGCTCAGTCCCCCAGATCAAATAACTATACAGCCCCAAATTTCTGTAGTGCCAAGGTTGAGACACTGTGTTCTAAATGATGAGATCCATTTTTGTCATCTGGACCCTGGAACACAGGTAAATTGAAATGCATAGTGGAGCAAAACAGATTTCATAAAGTCCAATCCTTTCAAATATCAACGAACCAAAGGTTTATCTTTACATGTTAAAAGTGATGTAAAGAATGGAAGCCAAAAGCTAAAAACACCATCTCTGGAAACCAAGGTCTTAACAGTCAATATTGCTCTGTCATATATGTCTTCTTCCCCTGGCTTTACCTGACCTCAGACCACAACCCAAAGAGAATGAATGAAAACTACACATACTAACATTTCCTTAAATTAAGGGCGGGAAATGTTTGTTTTCAATCTCACTTAACTGCATCAGAGAGCTGAGGGTAGAGGTTGGCCAACACTTTGTTACTTCCATCATACTTTTCATTTAAGAAACTATTAACACTATTATTACCTTCTCCAGCTACCTTTCTTCAGGAATATCTGTTTGGAGCTCAATTCAGTTTTCTCCTTGTTAAAAAGCTACATCCTTGATAATTGGTTCAAGATGGCAGATTAGAAGGGTGTGCTCTCACTCCCACTTGCCAGAACACCGGAATCACAACTAACTGCTAAACAATCATAAACAGGAAGACACTGGAACTCACCAAAAAAGATACCCCACACCCAAAGACACAGGAGAAGCCACAATGAGATGGTAGGAGGTGCACAAACACAATAAAATCAAATCCCATAACTGCTGAGTGGGTGACTCACGAACTTGAGAACACTTATAACACAGAAGTCCATCCACTGGAGTGAAGGTTCTGAGCCCCACATCAGGCTTCCCAATCTGGGGGTCCGGCAATGGGAGGAGGAATTCCTAGAGAATCAGACTTTGAAGGCTAGCGGAATTTGACTGCAGGACTTCGACAGGACTGGGGGAAACAGAGACTCCACTCTTGGAGGGCACACACAAAGTAATGTGTGCATTGGGACCCAGGGGAAGGAGCAGTGACCCCATAGGAGGCTGAACCAGACCTACATGCTAGTGTTGGAGGGTCTTCTGCAGAGGCGGGGGGTGGCTGTGTCTCACTGTGAGGACAAGGACACTGGCAACAGAAGTTCTGGGAAGTACTCCTTGGCGTGACCACTCCCAGAGTCTGCCATTAGCCCCACCAAAGAGCCCAGGTAGGCTCCAGTGTTGGGTCACCTCAGGCCAAAGAACCAACATGGAGGGAACCCAGCCCCACCCATCAGCACACAAGTGGATTAAAGTTTTAATGAGCTCTGCCCACCAAAGCAACAGCCAGCTCTACCCACCACAAGTCCCTCCCATCAGGAAACTTGCACAAGCCTCTTAGATAGCCTCATCCACCAGAGGGCAGACAGCAGAAGCAAGAAGAACTACAATCCTGCAGCTTGTGGAACAAAAACCACATTCACAGAAAGACAGACAAGATGAAAAGGCAGAGGGCTATGTACCAGATGAAGGAACAAGATAAAACCCCAGAAAAACAACTCAATGAAGTGGAGATAGGCAACCTTGCAGAAAAAGAATTCACAATAATGATAGTGAAGATAATCCAGGACCTCAGAAAAACAATGGAGACAAAGATCAAGTAGATGCAGGAAATGTTAACAAAGATCTAGAAGAATTAAAGAACAAACAAACAGAGATGAACAACACAATAACTGAAATGAAAACTACACTACAATAAATGAAATTAAAAATACTCTAGAAGGAATCAATAGCAGAATAACTGAGGCAGAAGAATGGATAAGTGACCTGGAAGGTAAAATAGTGGAAATAACTACTGCAGAGCAGAATAAAGAAAAAAGAATGAAAAGAACTGAGGACAGTCTCAGAGACCTCTGGGACAACATTAAATGCACCAACATTCTAATTATAGGGGTCCCAGAAGAAGAAGAGAAAAAGAAAGGGACTGAGAAAATATTTGAAGAGATTATAGTTGAAAACTTCCCTAATATGGGAAAGGAAATAGTTAATCAACTCCAGGAAGCACAGAGAGTCCCATACAGGATAAACCCAAGGAGAAACATGCCAAGACACATATTAATCAAACTATCAAAAATTAAATACAAAGAAAACATATTAAAAGCAGCAGGAGAAAAACAATAAATAACACACAAGGGAATCCCCATAAGGTTAACAGCTGATCTTTCAGCAGGAACTCTGCAAGCCAGAAGGGAGTGGCAGGACATATTTAAAGTGATGAAGGAGAAAAACCTACAACCAAGATTACTCTACCCAGCAAGGATCTCATTCAGATTTGATGGAGAAATTAAAACCTTTACAGACAAGCAAAATCTGAGAGAATTCAGCACCACCAAACCAGCTTTACAAAAAATGCTAAAGGAACTTCTCTAGGCAAGAAACACAAGAGAAGGAAAAGACCTACAATAACAAACCCAAAACGATTAAGAAAATGGGAATAGGAACATACATACCGATAATTATCTTAAATATAAATGGATTAAATACTCCCACCAAAAGACACAGACTGGCTGAATGGACACAAAAACAAGACCCATATACATGCTGTCTACAAGAGACCCACTTCAGACCTAGGGACACATACAGACTGAAAGTGAGGGGATGGAAAAAGATATTCCATGCTAATGGAAATCAAAAGAAAGCTGGAGTAGCAATTCTCATATCAGACAAAATAGACTTTAAAATAAAGACTATTATAAGAGACAAAGAAGGACACCACATAATGATCAAGGGATCGATCCAAGAAGAAGATATAACAATTGTAAACATTTATGCACCCAACATAGGAGCACCTCGATACATAAGGCAAATACTAACAGCCATAAAAGGGGAAATCAACAGTAACACATTCATAGTAGGGGACTTTAACACCCCACTTTCACCAATGGACAGATCATCCAAAATGAAAATAAATAAGGAAACACAAACTTTAAATGATACATTAAACAAGATGGACTTAATTGATATTTATAGTACATTCCATCCAAAAACAACTGAATACACTTTCTTCTTCACTTCTTCAATAGAATTAGAAATGAAAAAGGAGAAGTAACAACTGACACTGCAGAAATACAAAGGATCATGAGAGATTACTACAAGCAACTCTACGCCAATAAAATGGACAACCTGGAAGAAATAAACAAATTCCTAGAAAAGCACAACCTGCCGAGACTGAACCAGGAAGAAATAGAAAATATGAACAGACCAATCACAAGCACTGAAATTGAGACTGTGATTAAAAATCTTCCAACAAACAAAAGCCCAGGACCAGATGGCTTCACAGGCAAATTCTATCAAACATTTAGAGAAGAGCTAACACCCATCCTTCTCAAACTCTTCCAAAAAATTTCAAAGGAAGGAACACTCCCAAACTCATTCTATGAGGCCACCATCACCCTGATACCAAAACCAGACAAAGATACTACAAACAAAGAAAATTACAGACCAATATCACTCATGAATATAGGTGCAAAAATCCTCAACAAAATACTAGCAAACAGAATCCAACAACACATTAAAAGGATCATACACCATGATCAAGTGGGATTTATCCCAGGGATGCAAGGATTCTTCAATACATGCAAATCAATCAATGTGATACACCATATTAACATATTGTAGAATAAAAACCATATGACCATCTCAATAGATGCAGAAAAAGCTTTTGGCAAAGTTCAACATCCATTTATGATAAAAACTTTCCAGAAAGTGGGCATAGAGGGAACCTACCTCAACATAGTAAAGACCATATACGACAAACCCACAGCAAACATCATTTTCAATGGTGAAAAAGTGAAACCATTTCCACTAAGATCAGGAACAAGACAAGTTTGTCCACTCTCACCACTATTATTCAACATAGTTTTGGAAGTTTTAGCCTCAGCAATCAGAGAAGAAAAAGAAATAAAAGGAATCCAAATTGGAAAAGAAGAAGTAAAACTGTCACTGTTTGCAGATGACATGATACTATACATAGGGATTCCTAAAGATGCTACCAGAAAACTACTAGAGCTAATCAATGAATTTGGTAAAGTTGCAGGATACAAAATTAATGCACAGAAATCTCTTGCATTCCTGTACACTAATGATGAAAATTCTGAAAGAGAAATTAAGGAAACACTCCCACTTACCATTGCAACAAAAAGAATAAAATATCTAGGAATAAACCTACCTAGGGAGACAAAAGACCTGTATGCAGAAAACTATAAGACACTGTTGAAAGAAATTAAAGATGATACCAACAGATGGAGAGATTTACCATGTTCTTGGATTGAAAGAATCAATATTCTGAAAATGACAATACTACCCAAAGCAATCTACAGATTCAATGCAATCCCTATCAAACTACCAATGGCATTTTTCACCAAACTAGAACAAAAAATTTCACAATTGGTAGGGAAACACAAAAGACCCCAAATAGCCAAAGCAATCTTGAGAAAGAAAAACGGAGCTGGAGGAATCAGGCTCCCTTACTTCAGACTATATTACAAAGCTACAGTAATCAAGACAGTATGGTACTGGCACAAAAACAGAAATAGAGATCAATGGAACAGGATAGAAGGCCCAGAGATAAACCACGCACATATGGTCACCTTATTTTTGATAAATGCAGCAAGAACATACAATGGAGAAAAGACAGCCTCTTCAGTAAGTGGTGCTAGGAAAACTGGACAGCTACATGTAAAAGAATGAAATTAGAACACTTCCTAACACCATACACTAAAATAAACTTAAAAAGGATTAAAGACCTAAATGTAAGACCAGACACTATAACACTCTTAGAGGAAAACATAGGAAGAACACTCTTTGACATAAATCACAGCAAGATCTTTTTTGATCCACTTCCTAGAGTAATGGAAATAAAAACAAAAATAAACAAATGGGACCTAACGAAACTTAAAAGCTTTTGCAAAACAAAGGAAGCTACAAACAAGATGAAAAGACAATCCTCAGAATGGGAAAAAATATTTGCAAACAAATCAAAGGACAAAGGATTAATCTCCAAAATATATAAACAGCTCATGCAGCTCAATATTAAAAAAACAAACAATCCAATCAAAAAATGAGCAGAAGACCTAAATAGGCATTTATCCAAAGAGGACATACATATGGCCAAGAAGCACATGAAAAGCTGCTCAACATCACTAATTATTAGAGAAATGCAAATCAAAACTACAGTGAGGTATCACCTCACACCAGTTAGAATGGGCATGATCAGAAAATCTACAAACAACAAATGCTGGAGAGGGTGGGGAGAAAAGGGAACCCTCTTGCACTGTTGGTGGGAATGTAAATTGATACAGCCACTATGGAGAAGAGTATGGAGGTTCCTTAAAAAACTAAAAATAGAATTACCATATGATCCAGCAATCCCACTACTGGGCATATACCCAGAGAAAACCATAATTCAAAGAGACACATGCACCCCAATGTTCATTGCAGCACTATTTACAATAGCCAGGTCATGGAAGCAACCTAAATGCCTATCGACAGACGAATGGTTAAAGAAGAAGTGGTACATATATACAATGGAATATTACTCAGCCATAAAAAGGAATGAAATTGGGTCATTTGTAGAGACGTGGATGAATCTGGAGACTGTCATACAGAGTGAAGTAAGTCAGAAAGAGAAAAACAAATATCGTATATTAACGCATATATGGGAAACCTAGAATATGGTACAGATGAACCAGTTTGCAGGGCAGAAATTGAGACACAGAAGTAGAGAAAAAACATATGGACACCAAGGGGGGAAAGCAGCGGGGGGTGGTGGTGGTGGTTTGATGAATTGGGAGATTGGATTGACATGTATACACTGATGTGTATAAAATGGATGACTAATAAGAACCTGCTGTATAAAAAAATAAATAGAAGAAAATTTAAAAAAAATAAAAAGCTACATCGTTTTAACTCTCTGGAAAGGAAATAACAAACAGGAGATCTGGTAATCAGAACAGAAAAGGCAGTTTTCTCAGATTTAACAAAAGTGAAAGATGAAATATTTTCTATGATTATTTTCCAGTATAAAAGAACATCATGGGGAATGGGATCACAAAGAAAGCTATTTACCTTATTTTCACTTCAGAATCATGTGGCAGCCCAAACACTGCCGTGAATATTAAACCTGACAAATTGGGTTGTAACCAGGATGCCAGGTACCTTCAAATAACTTAAATATATAAAGGTATTTGTCATTGTATTTCCTGGATGGCAAGGAAAGCTTATAACATTGTAACTTGCAAAAACAGATAATCTTGCTTCTTCATGGGAGTTGGCAAGAGAGGGGCTTGAATATAAGTCAAAACCTCTGACAGTTATAATAACAGCAATAATAACAGCAACTAATAAAAATAATAGCAGTACTAAGAAGTTTTGAGAATTAAATATGTACCAGGCATTAGGCTCAGGCTTTGTGGACCTTACCCCATTCCATTTGAATAGTAACAGGCTCAGTTACTTATAAGCTATCATTATCTGTAATTTAACAATAGGGAAACTAAGGCACAATGTCACAGTGCTAATAAATGGTGGATTCAGGACTCGAAACCATATCTATTAGTCAGTACACCATACTGTACACTTACAATTAAAACCTGTGTGAAGAAACTAACACACCATTGTAAAGCAATTATACTCCAGTAAAGATGTTTAAAAAAATAATTTAAAAAAAACACCTGTGTGCAATCAAACCACATTTATCTTTATTTTATTAATTTGAACAAAGCAAGAAAAAGGTTGGGGCTAAGATTATTTGTGCTTAGCAAACTACTGAATACTTCCTCATAAGGAGTGCAAGGTAATTTACTTTTTCAGTAAACATTTTCAAGTGATTAGTATGTACAAGGCACTGTCTAGGAAACAGAGATACAAAGATAAATCAAATAACAGATTACAGTCTCAAAGAACTTATAGTGTATTTATGAGATATTAAAAAAAGAGAGATGTTTCAGGAAGTTGAAGAGAGGGATGCTTCCTCTTTTAGTGCAGTATCCCTACTGTCTAGAACTGTGCGTGGTTCATAATAAGCAATGAATGAATGGGTACATGTGTAAATGGATGAGTGATCAAAGGCAGCATTCAAAATGGCCCTCAATACACAGCTAGGATTCATGTGCAAAATGGAAAGATGAAAACATTAAAACAGAGCTAATAAAAGGAATTCACAATATAAACAATACTGAGTGTATTATCAATTGTGTATAAATGAAAGTCTACAAAAATACACATTTTTTGCAGAATTTTCAAACAATAGAGTAAGATATGAAGAAACTGAAAAAGTCACAGGGGCCTATCTGTGAGTAATAAGTGTACCAGTAAGTCTGAGCTAATCAATTTTCCTCATCCAACGCCCATTCATTAAAAACTAGGCACAGTTTCATTGCTCTGTTGTCACTATGTTTTTTCAGGGAGACACTCATGTTTATTATACAGATGAGAATAAAGATATTTGTTGGATCTCAGACCATACAATGAACTACTAAAACAAACAAAAAAATGAAAGAGCCAATGTTTGGGAAAATGTTATGTGGGGTCTTCGATGAAAAAAAATTTTTAATTTACGATCATTTGCTCAGGAATACAAAAATGGCCTAAAAAATTAGATCTCTGGCTGTGGTTAGCCTGCGATCTGCCATTTGCATTTTAAACAAAGACTAATCAGAAAAAAAAATTTACTTCTCCTTCATATAGAGATAGGAATGCTGAAAAGAAGTCATGTGTCTTAAACTCTTCATATATTACTTGTTCCAAAATATATGGATCTATTTTTTATCCTGCTCATCCACACTCAGTTTCAACTTCAACAAGCTTTGATAGAGACACAAGGATTTGGTGGTTTAATAATTGGATTATGTTTTTTTAGTCACCCTTATACTCAAAATTAAATTCAAACCTGTCTAAATGTTTAAATTAAAAAGTTACAGCATAAAATATTTTCAAACAAAACTGAAAGGGCGATGATACAGGCAGAGATTACAGTTATGGCTGTCTAAAACACCAGTTGGTTGACCCATTTGCAAGTGGCAAATTTAATATCTTGACCACAACTGTCAAACCAGTTTGAGGGATTGGTTCCAGGATAAACATCCACTCTGCATCCGTAGGGTCTGTTTAGTGCTATGAGTTTCTTCAACAAGTGTATGAAAAGCAATACCTTCTTGTCCTTCTGGGAGCGTTCAAAAGGATTTACCATCACTTTTAGTGTTTAAAATGTCACCACAGTCAAGAAACCAGTGCGACACATGAAACAAATAAGATGAGATCCCATTAGACCCACACTGCACACAATTGCCACATTCCACTTGACGAAACCCACTGACAATAAGATGGCGAACAGAGAAGTGTGTGTACCTTTACCATCAATGCATCTAAACCCATATCCAATCAGACTATCCACTTGTAGCATTACTTGAACTCCACATCCTCCCACTGCCCCTATTTTCCTAACGCCCTGAAGGACTAAGAAAAGATGCTGAAGTTATATATAAGCCAATGGATAGCTGTATTATAAATTAAAATAAATAGAATTCATGGTTAAAATTAAATAGTCTATGGCAAGGCTCTTGTGTAAATAAAACCATTGTTCCTTTGTATATTAAGATTGTATTTACCAAACACACAAAAGAGAATGAACACAAATTGCATGAAAAAGGCAACTCATTTAGGACAAAATGATGGTGTGTAATAAAAAGATTTATTGTGTGACTAAAATGAAAATTAAATTCCTGTTAAAATATTTATGTAGATGTGACTGAAACATTCTGCTGAGAGATAAATCAGAGCAGCCTTTGGCATTTCACAGACATAATTCCTCTATTTTTCTGCTGCAAATTTAGAGCTTACAAGATGCTAATGGCATTGCGGTTTCCAGGACAGTCTCTGCAGACTACTTTTGCTCAGCAGGTGGTAAGAATTTGCATCCATATTTCAATATACTTCTATCTCATTACTGGCTTCTTATTTCTTTGTGATTTATATCTCTATAAAATCTCAGCTAGTGCAGTGGGGAATGGGATTTCAAAAAGGCAAATTCTGCATAATATGGACGTTTATCACTTTCCTCCTTCTTTATTTTTTTTCTTCATCTCCAGGGAGAAGGGGAGAATGACATGTTGCACTTAAAGTGGGGGTGTATTTTTCTTAAAATAATGCCATTTGAAAGCATTCAGAATTAGGAATATTGCTATAAATGACACTTTCTATTAAGTGGCCATATTACTTGCACTGTTGCCTACATTTAGCTGAACTGTGATCTTTCAATAATATATCTACCTTCAGAAAGTAAACTCACTCGGTAGCTATTAATTTCTAAGAGTCTTAATCATTTAAAATTCAGAAAGTGCTTTTTGTAATAAGTCTGAACATAACGAATTTGGTATTCACGCAGGTGTCACGAGCAATTTCAGAGCTGTTACACTATAATCCTGTGCTACTTAATAGATATTAGGGTGGTAGCAGTTGTGCCACCGTAGGTAAGGCTCTTTCATGGTTCCCATGTCAAACTAACCTCTTACTGGTGTTTAGAATTTAGCTAAAATAAAATTACACGCTTGTGGAAGCTGACAGTTTCAGGGACTTAGAGGCATTTTCCAGGGGCAAGAAAGAGTGAGCGGTAGTGAAATAAAAGGCAGCAGGGAAGTGTGTAGGCAAGGGAGTTGAATATTACTAAAATGAAACTTAGCTATGTCAATTTTTAATTTGTATGGTAAATTAAAGAATGTAAATCCCTGTATTTCCTTCCAGGTGTTCTCTTTTTAGTATTCCATTCCATAAGAGAAATTAAAGCTGTTAGTGAAATTTTATAGGCCATATGCTATCACATTTTAAAAATTCATTGATATTTTAAATAATTCTCTCAGTTAAATTCAAAACTTTTTGCCATACGACTAAAAATTTAAATGTTACACTTAATGAACAGTTAATATGTATTTAGAGATTCAGAATTTTTTTAATTGGATATAACAAAAACTGAAATTAAGGACAGCCACACACTATGGGGCAGGGTCACACAGGCAAAAGTGATTCATACATTTAAAAAACTATTTAGTTGTAATAGCCGAGCTTCAAGACAAGACTTTCCTCCCCACAAATACATCAGAAACACATCTACATGTGGAACAACTCCTACAGAGCACCTACTGAACGCTGGCAGAAGACCTCAGACCTCCCAAAAGGCAAGAAACTCCCCCCGTACTTGGGTAGGGCAAAAGAAAAAAGGAAAAACAGAGGCAAAAGAATAGGGACGGGACCTGCACCAGTGGGAGGGAGCTGTGAAGGAGGAAAGGTTTCCACACACTAGGAATCCCCTTCGCGGGTGGAGACGGTGGGTGGCAGAGGGGGGGAGCTTCAGAGCCACAGAGGAGAACGCAGCCACAGGGGTGTGGAGGGCAAAGCGGAGAGATTCCCGCACAGAGGAGCGGTGCCGACCAGCACTCACCAGCCCGAGAGGCTTGTCTGCTCACCCGCCGGGGCGGGCGGGGGCTGGGAGTTGAGGCTCGGGCTTCGGTCGGATCCCAGGGAGAGGACTGGGGTTGGCGGCGTGAACACAGCCCGAAGGGGGCTAGTGCACCACAGCTAGCCGGGAGGGAGTCTGGGAAAAGGTCTGGAGCTGCATAAGAGGCAAGAGACTTTTCCTTGCCTCTGTTTCCTGGTGCGCGAGGAGAGGGGATTCAGAGCACCGCCTAAACGAACTCCAGAGACGGGAGCAAGCCGTGGCTATCAGCGCGGACCCCAGAGACAGGCATGGGATGCTACGGCTGCTGCTGCTGCCACCAAGAAGCCTGTGTGCGAGCACAGGTCACTCTCCACACCTCCCCTCCCGGGAGCCGGTGCAGCCCACCACTGCCAGGGTCCCGTGATACAGGGACAACTTCCCCGGGAGAACGCACGGCGCGCCTCAGGCTGCTGCAACGTCATGCTGGCCTCTGCCGCCACAGGCTCGCCCCGCATCCGTACCCCTCCCTCCCCCCGGCCTGAGTGAGCCAGAGCCCCCTAATCAGCTGCTCCTTTAACCCCGTCCTGTCTGAGCGAAGAACAGACACCCTAAAGCGACCTACACGCAGCGGCGGGTCCAAATCCAAAGCTGAACCCCAGGAGCTGTGCGAACAAAGAAGAGAAAGGAAAATCTCTCCCAGCAGCCTCAGGAGCAGTGGATTAAATCTCCACAATCAACTTGATGTACCCTGCATCTCCGGAATACCTGAATAGACAACAAATCATCACAAATTGAGGCAGTGGACTTTGGAAGCAACGATATATATATTTTTTCCCTTTTTTGCTTTTGGTGAGTGTGTATGTGTATGCTTCTTTGTATGATTTTGTCTGTATAGCTTTGCTTTTACATTTGTCCTAGGGTTCTGTCTGTCCATTTTTGGGTTTTTTTGTTTGTTTTTTTCTTTTTCTTTGTTTAGTATAGTTTCTAGCGCTTGTTGTCATTGGTGGATTTGTTTTTTGGTTTGGTTGCTTCTTCTTTCTTTTTTTTCTTTTTTAATTACTTTTCAATTTTTTAAATTTTCAATAATTATTATTTATTTTAATAACTTTATTTTATTTTATTATTTTCTTTCTTTCTTTCTTTTTTTCTCCCTTTTCTTCTGAGCCGTGTGGCTGACAGGGTCTTGGTGCTCCAGCTGGATGTCAGGCCTGTGCCTCTAAGGTGGGAGAGCTGAGTTCAGGACATTGGTCCACCAGAGGCCTCCTAGCTCCATATAACATTAAACAGTGAAAGCTCTCCCAGATATCTCCATCTCAATGCTAATACCCAGTTCCACTCAACAAGCAGTAAGCTACAGTGCTGACACCCTATGCCAAACAAGTAGCAAGACAGGAACACAACCCCACCCATTAGCAGAGAGGCTGCCTAAAATGATAATAAGGTCACAGACACCCTAAAACACACCACTGGATGTGGTCATGCCCACCAGAAAGACAAGAACCAGCCTCATACACCAGAACACAGGCATCAGTCCCCTCTACCAGGAAGCATACACAACCCACTGAACCAACCTTAGCCACTGGGGGCAGACACCAAAAACAATGGGAACTACAAACCTGCAGCTGGTGAAAAGGAGTCCCAAAACACAGTAAGTTAAGCAAAATGAGAAGACAGAGAAACACACAGCAGATGAAGGAGCAAGGCAAAACCCCACCAGACGAAATAAATGAAGAAGAAATAGGCAGTCTACCTGAAAAAGAATTCAGAATAATGATAGTAGAGATGATCCAAAATCTTGGAAATAGAATGGAGAAAATACAAGAAACGTTCAACAAGGACACAGAAGAACTAAAGAGCAAACAAACAATGATGAACAACACAATAAATGAAATTAAAAATACTCTAGAAGGAATCAATAGCAGAATAACTGAGGCAGAAGAAGGGATAAGTGACTTGGAAGATAAAAGAGTGGAAATAACTACTGCAGAGCAGAATAAAGAAAAAAGAATGAAAAGACTTGAGGACAGTCTCAGAGACCTCTGGGACAACATTAAATGCACCAACATTCGAATTGTAGGGGTCCCAGAAGAAGAAGAGAAAAAGAAAGGGACTGAGAAAATATTTGAAGAGATTTTAGTTAAAAACTTCCCTAATATGGGAAAGGAAATAGTTAATCAAGTCCAGGAAGTGCAGAGAGTCCCATACAGGATAAATCCAAGGAGAAACATGCATATTAATCAAACTATCAAAAATTAACTACAAAGAAAACATATTAAAAGCAGCAAGGGAAAAACAACAAATAACATACAAGGGAATCCCCATAAGGTTAACAACTGATCTTTCAGCAGGAACTCTGCAAGCCAGAAGGGAATGGCAGGACATATTTAAAGTGATGAAAGGGAAAAACCTACAACCAAGGTTACTGTACCCAGCAAGGATCTCATTCAGATTTGACAGAGAAATTAAAACCTTTACAGACAAGCAAAAGCTAAAAGAATTCAACACCACCAAACCAGCATTACAACAAATGCTAAAGGAACTTCTCTAGGCAGGAAACACAAGAGAAGGAAAAGACCTACAATAACAAACCCAAAACAATAAGAAAATAGTAATAGGAACATACATATCGATAATTAGCTTAAATGTAAATGGATTATATGCTGCAGCCAAAAGACATAGAGTGGCTGAATGGATACAAAAACAAGACCTGTATATATGCTGTCTACAAGAGACCTACTTCAGACCGAGGGACACATAGAGACTGAAAGTGAGGGAATGGAAAAAGATATTCCATGCTAATGGAAAACAAAAGAAAGCTGGAGTAGCAATTCTCATATCAGAAAAAATAGACTTTAAAATAAGGACTATTACAAGAGACAAAGAAGGACACTACATAATGATAAAGGGATCAATCCAAGAAGAAGATATAACAATTGTAAGTATTTATGCACCCAACAGAGGAGCACCTCAATACACAAGGCAAATGCTAACAGCCATAAAAGGGGAAATCGGCAGTAACACAATCACAGTAGGGGACTTTAACACCCCACTTTCACCAATGAACAGATCATCCAAAATGAAAATAAATAAGGAAACACAAGTTTTAAATGATACATTAAACAAGATGGACTTAATTGATATTTATAGGACATTCCACTCAAAAACAACAGAATACACATTTTTCTCAAGTGCTCATGGAATATTCTCCAGGATAGATCATATCTTGGGTCACAAATCAAGCCTTGGTAAATTTAAGAAAAGTGAAATCGATCAAGTATCTTTTCCGACCACAATGCTATGAGACTAGATATCAACTACAGGAAAAGATCTGTAAAAAATACAAACACATGGAGGCTAAACAATACACTACTTAATAACCAAGAGATCACTGAAGAAATCAAAGAGGAAATCAAAAATTACCTAGAAACAAATGACAATGAAAACACGAGGACCCAAAACCTATGGGATGCAGCGAAAGCAGTTCTAAGAGGGAAGTTTACAGCAATACAATCCTACCTCAAGAAACAAGAAACATCTCAAATAAACAACCTAACCTTACACCTAAAGCAATTAGAGAAAGAAGAACAAAACAACCCCAAAGTTAGCAGAAGGAAGGAAATCATAAAGATCAAATCAGAAATAAATGAAAAAGAAGCGAAGGAAACGATAGCAAAGATCAATAAAACTAAAAGATGGTTCTTTGAGAAGATAAAGAAAACTGATAAACCATTAGCCAGACTCATCAAGAAAAAAGGGAGAAGACTCAAATCAATAGAATTAGAAATGAAAAAGGAGAAGTAACAACTGACACTGCAGAACTACAAAGGGTCATGAGAGATTAACACAAGCAACTCTATGCCAATAAAATGGACAACCTGGAAGAAATAAACAAATTCCTAGAAAAGCACAACCTTCCGAGACTGAACAAGGAAGAAATAGAAAATATGAACAGACTAATCACAAGCACTGAAATTGAGACTGTGATTAAAAATATTCCAACAAACAAAAGCCCAAGACCAGATAGCTTCACAGGCAAATTCTATCAAACATTTAGAGAAGATCTAACACCTATCCTTCTCAAACTCTTCCAAAATATAGCAGAGGGAGGAACAGTCCCAAACTCATTGTATGAGGCCACCATCACACTGATATCAAAACCAGAAAAAGATGTCACAAAGAAAGAAAACTAAAGGCCAATATCACTGATGAACATAGATGCAAAAATCCTCAACAAAATACTAGCAAACAGAATCCAACAGCACATTAAAAGGATCATACACCATGATCAAGTAGGGTTTATCCCAGGAATGCAAGGATTATTCAGTATACACAAATCTATCAATGTGATACACCATATTAACCAATTGAAGGATAAAAACCATATGATCATCTCAATAGATGCAGAAAAAGCTTTTGACAAAATTTAACACCCATTTATAATAAAAACCCTCCAGGAAGTATGCATAGAGGGAACTTACCTCAACATAATAAAGGCCATATATGACAAACCCACAGCCAACATCATTCTCAATGGTGAAAAACTGAAACCATTTCCACTAAGATCAGGAAGAAGACAAGGTCGTCCACTCTCACCACTATTATTCAACATAGGTTTGGAAGTTTTAGACACAGCAAGCAGAGAAGAAAAAGAAATAAAAGGAATCCAAATCGGAAAAGAAGAAGTAAAGTTGTCACTGTTTGCAGATGACTAGATACTACACATAGAGAATCCTAAAGATGCTACCAGAAAACTCCTAGAGCTAATCAATGAATTTGGTAAAGTAGCAGGATACAAAATTAATGCACAGAAATCTCTTGCATTCCTATACATTAATGATGAAAATTCTGAAAGAGAAATTAAGGAAACACTCCCACTTACCATTGCAACAAAAAGAATAAAATACCTAGGAATAAACCTACCTAAGGAGACAAAAGACCTGTATGCAGAAAATTATAAGACACTGTTGAAAGAAATTAAAGATGATACAAATAGATGGAGAGATTTACCATGTTCTTGGATTGGAAGAATCAACATCGTGAAAATGACTCTACTACCCAAAGCAATCTACAGACTCAGTGCAATCCCTATCAAACTACCAATGGCATTTTTCACAGAACTAGAACAAAAAATTTCACAATTTGTATGGAGACACAAAAGACCCCGAATAGCCAAAGCAATCTTTAGACAGAAAAACGGAGCTGGAGGAAACAGACTCCCTGACTTCAGACTATACTACAAAGCTACAGTAATCAAGACAATATGGTACTGGCACAAAAACAGAAATATAGATCAATGGAACAGGATAGAAAGCCCAGAGATAAACCCATGCACATATGTTCACCTTATTTTTGATAAAGGAGGCAAGCATATATAATGGAGAAAAGACAGCCTCTTCAATAAGTGGTGCTGGGAAAACTGGACAGCTACATGTGAAAGAATGCAATTAGAACACTCCCTAACACCCTACACAAAAATAAACTCAAAATGGATTAAAGACCTAAATGTAAGGCCAGACACTATCAAACTCTTAAAGGAAAACATAGGCAGAACTCTTGCAGAACACAGCAAGATCCTTCTTGACCCACCTCCTAGAGAAATGGAAATAAAAACAAAAATAAACAAATGGAACCTAATGAAACTTAAAAGCTTTTGCACAGCAAAGGAAACCATAAACAAGATGAAAAGACAACCCTCAGAATGGGAGAAAATATTTGCAAATGAAGCAACTGACAAAGGATTAATCTCCAAAATATATAAATAGCTCATACAGCTCAATATTAAAAAAACAAACAACCCAATCAAAAAATGGGCAGAAGACCTAAATAGACATTTCTCCAAAGAAGACATACAGATGGCCAAGAAGCACATGAAAAGCTGCTCAACATCACTAATTATTAGAGAAATGCAAATCAAAACTAAAATGAGGTATCACCTCACACCAGTCAGAATGGCCATCATCAAAAAATCTACAAACAATAAATGCTGGAGAGGGTGTGGAGAAAAGGGAATCCTCTTGCACTGTTGGTGGGAATGTAAACTGATACAGCCACTATGGAGAACAGTATGGAGGTTCCTTAAAAAACTAAAAGTTGAACTACCATATGACCTGGCAATCCCACTACTGGGCATATACTCTGAGAAAACCATAATTCAAAAAGTGTCATGTACCACAATGTTCATTGCAGCACTATTTACAAGAGCCAGGACATGGAAGCAACCTAGGTGTCTATCGACAGATGAATGGATAAAGAAGATGTGGCACATATATACAATGGAATATTACTCAGCCATACAAAGGAACGAAACTGAGTTATTTGTAGTGAGTTGGATGGACCTAGAATCTGTCATACAGAGTGACGTAAGTTAGAAAGAGAAAAAAAAATACCGTATGCTAACACATACATATGGAAACTAAAAAAAAAAAAAATGTTCTGAAGAACCTATGGGTAGGACAGGAATAAAGACGGAGACGTAGAAAATGCATCTGAGGACCTGGGGAGGGGGAATGGTAAGCTGGGACGAAGTGAGAGAGTGTTTGGCCCATGATTCAATAACATCTCCAAAGACTGAACTCTATTCTTCCTCTCCCACTGCCCCATTGAGTCTCACTGTCCAAAACTGAGTTAACTGCCATCTTTAAATCACTATCTTTACCTACAAAAATGAGATGCTCTGAGTAGCTTAAACTATCCAGGGCCAAATTCTGATCCTGGAAATAGGTGTCAAATTTATCAAAAGAGCATCGCTGGGAAATTCATGGGGGCCTTGTTCGGAGTGGGAACGCTTGAAATGGATTCTGGTGAGGTTATGAATAGTGTGTGCTCTGGGCACCAGGCTTTTTTTTTTTTTAACATCTTTATTGGAGTATAATTGCTTTACAATGTTGTGTTAGTTTCTGCTGTATAACAAAGTGAATCAGCTATATGTATACATATATCCCCATATCCCCTCCCTCTTGCATCTCACTCCCACCCTCCCTATCCCACCTCTCTAGGTGGTCACACAGCACTGAGCTGATCTCCCTTGGGCACCAGGCATTTTAAATCCAAGATTTCCTTTATTCATCAGAGCAATCCTATGTGCTGAACGTTGGAGACTCCAAATTTCTAAGGCATAAGAAGTTGAAAAACATTTCAAAACTCACTGTGATATTAAGAATAGAAGAAGGCTCAAAACAGGTTGTTAATATCCAGATACTATGACTTAACCATCTTATTAATTGTGAGCTTTTATGGCCTGATCATGCTGCTTTCTGCCAGAAACTTTATAAGTGAAATTAGAAATAACACAGAAGACACAGGAATCATTTATTTATCCATTTAGAACCTAATTATCTAAGTTTAGGTGTGGAAACAGGAAGAGGTTTTGCTTTTTAGTTTTTTTCCCCTTTATTTCTTTGTTTCTATGTAAAATTGACTTTTCACATAGACGCAGAAAGTAAGCTTCAACGCTGCCTTCTGTCCTCCTCAGATGTGGGGGGAATAACGTGAAGAATCCTTGACAACAATATAAGTTCCATGGAGGCAGGAATTTTTGTCTGTATTTTTCCTCTCGTCTATGGACTCCTACTTCTAAGAACAATGCCCAAGACAAAGTAGGCACTTGATAAATATGTTAAATGAATAAATGAAAGAGAGAATGAATGAATGAAAAGAGAGCAGTTAAAAGTCATGATTCAAGGTAACATCTGATGATCACTGAGGGCGGGGAAAGGAGGTCATAGGACTGAAATTTTTCAGTAGCCTGAAAGGTCTTTCTTTGTTCAACTGGGGAGGAACGAGACTTCGGTCAGTGGGTCTCACAGGTGCAACCAAAGAAGCACAGACCAGCCGTGTGTTCTGTAGCCTTGAGCTGTTTGAGTCAGCCATCTGTCCTCCCACTATAAGCCAGTAAGAGCACAATCCTGACTCTGATCAGGGAGAGCCACATTTAGAACCTGGACCTCCTGGGGACAGTAAGCACAGCCACACACCATGGGGCAGGGTCCCCTAGGCCTAAGTGATACATACATCTTAAAATATACTTAGTTAAAAGCCAATCAGAAGCCAATGTTTTGAACAAAACATTTCTACTTATATTTGTTAGCATGAACCAGCTTTATATTTAAGACTCAAGGCTTTATTTCTTGAAGAGACTGTCTAAGACTAAAGAAAAATTAGTTTCAGGGTGGTTTATACTTGGGGAGGTCTTGATCCATTGATTTTCCTAGGGATATACACACCAAAATAGATGGGTTTCAGAAAGTCTCTTAAAGGCATGCAACCCCGTTAAATTTGGGACTCAGAGTCCTTCCTTAAACAGAGTCACATTTTAAAAGTATAGTCCCACAATCAAAGGTAGTCAAAAGTATCTCAGTATAGAAATAGAAATATTCACTCTCCAGAAGCCCCTGTTGTGTTCTAACTTGATTATAACTTTTTTCCTCTAAAAATAACCACTATCCTGAAATTTATGCTAATCAGTTACTTTTCTTTATGGCTTTAAACCTATGTATACATTCCTAAAAGGACAGTTTATTTTTTGCCTATGATGAATTGCACACATGTACATATCTATCTAGCTATCTATCTTTTATTACATATATTCTTCAGTGTTTTGCTTCTTTCCTTCAGCTATAGATGCATAGATATACAGAGCTATGTATGATTCATCCATGGTATGGCATGTATAACTACAGGTCATTCATTTGCACTTTTATTATTTGTGTCTGCATTTGATTGTCTGATTTTACCATGATTTACTCATATTTACTCAAATAATATGTGTGCAATATTCATATATTGCACACATATAATACTGATGGATATTTATATTTATTTAGGTTTTTCCAGTATGGGGCTCTCACCAATCACACTGCTATGAACATTCTCATACATGATCCTTATGCAAATATATACAAGTTTCTCTAAGGAATATCATTAAGATTACAAAGTATTAAAGTATTAAATTTGCTGGAACATAAATATACTTCTCTTCAACTTGAGTAGATGTTGCACATCAGTTTCTCCATAAAACAGACTCTGAAACAGAGATTTACATGCAGGAAGTTGATTAGGGAGGGCTTGCAAAGTCAAAACCCATGGAAGACAAGAAGGAAGCAAGACTGAGCAAAATAAGGCAAAACTTGAGAAATGGTGCTCAGCCATTGTATACCCCCCATGGACCAGCCATTAGGCTCAGGCTTTCCCCAGGAAGGAGGACTGACATTGTGGGACAAGTCTCTCTTCACCTGATGGCAACTCCTGGAAAGCACTGAGGCCTGGGGGATACCCACCATCATCCCTTCCAGCAACTGGGAAAATAAGTCTTTCAGTCCAGAATAAGGATCTGGGCCAGCAGCAGTGTCCAACCAGAATACCAACCAGCTTTCCAAAGTGGCCATCGGTTCAAATCTTTACTACATCTCTTAAAGAATATCAAAGGGAAGGAAACAGCTTCTTAAGGCCAACATCCTAAATTTCCTCTTCACCTTCCACTGTCACCAGCCATATAGAGAGTGGGGGTACTTCCCCCAAACTCTTCCACTTATCAAACCAGATGAGGGCTTTTGTGAAAGAACAAGAAGAGTAAAGAGTTTAAGAGGAGTGATAGGGCACTTTCGATACATGGAGAGATGTGGAGCAGTTTTCTCCACTAACAGAGAGGTTTGGTGAGGAGTATGGGAGTTTACCAGAAGTTGGACCCGAGAGGTAGAAGACCCACTAACAAAGACCCAGTGAAGATCACTGTGAGCAGCATTACTTTAGCACCTGCTCCCTCTCTGTGCTCAGTCACTGCTTACCGAGCCCCTCCCTCCACTGTTACTCAAACACAAACTTCCAACCACATGAGTCTACAGCCTGTTACAGCTATCTCCCCATCAGCTTTCAGCATCTCATTTGTTGATAACCCAGCCGGAGTGAGGTATGTTTGTACCAGATTTTGTTCTGATTTCCCCTTCACACCTTGCATCCCAAGAAAATGATTTGGCACCTATACACCTTGCAGAGTAATAGCAGGAAAGCCCTGGCATTTGGGAAGAGGAACCTGATCTTAACAAGTTAAAAAATCTTTGAACTGTGAAAGTAATGAATGACACTCCTCTTTATATCATTATTTTATTCTTTAGTGCCTTCTAAATGTTGGTTTCATGCCCTTATTTAAGCATTACTTTGATGTCAAAAGTAAACCCTATTTACCCCTTGCAAGGACAAAGAGAATTATGCAAGTGTATGGTCGTTGTCAAGCTGTAAAAGCAGATAACTCTGATTTTCAAGTTTGATGTTTTTAAATGTATGTATCAAAGTGCCTCTTTCCAAGTAATCTGTTAATTAAGGGATTACTGTACCTCTGATATCCCCATAAGTTATCCGTGAGGCAGGCAACTGATATTCATTTCTTCATTTTCTTTCCCAATTAAGAAAGAGCAAGTGAGTTCAGATGACTTGCCTAAGGTCACAGAGCAAGTCAGTGGCAAGAACCTGAGTCTATTAATTCTAGTCGAGCAGGACGTATTGGGCATTGCTAGGAAGCTCTGCTCACTCTCTGACCACAGAGAAGATAGAAGTCAGATATTTGTTGCTGAAATGTTCTCAGAGCGAGACCCACTGACCTGCAGAGGACTGACTGAGCCTTCAACATTGCCAAGCCCAATGCGGGTAGCTCACCAGTGAATTAAACCTTGGCTTATGGTTTGTCCTTCAGTTCACAGCAACATCTTAGGAAGAATCAGGAAGATAGAATGTTTTTAAATACAATAAGTGACTAGCACAAATATTTCATTAGTCCATATTTTGTTCAGTTTCCACAACCAAGAAGTGGGCTGAAAGCTATGCCCATAGTGTATTTTATAAATCACGGAAATGCCTACAATCTACAATCATGTAACTCTGAAGGCTTTGCATATCCTGTTCAAAATTGATTTACCCAAGAACTCGAAGTAAGTGCGGTGTTCTTCTACTGATTGCGAAGAAATGGATAAACACAAGTGGGTGGTAAACAATTCTATCAAAATGTTAGGATACGGAATAAAATAATGACAGTCCATCCTCACCTCTCCATGATATACTCCCTAGAAGTAACTACTTCAATCAAGGTGGCATATGTCATTTTGCTATGAATTTTCATAACATATGTGTGTATGCACATGTACATTATTTAAAAATAAGACTGTACTATACTTACTTCTCAGCGACTTCTTCCTTCAGGCATCCTTATTTTCATATAAGGGAACTCTACCTTTTCTGTGCTTAGATCAAAAAAAACTTTTTAGGTCATGCTTGACTCTTCTCACACCCACACCGGTCTATCATCAAATCATATTGATTCTACTTTCAATATATGCTCAGAAGTCATCCCCATGCCACCACTCTGGTGTAAGTTACCATTGTATCTTACCTGAATTATTTCAGTAGACTCTCAAATCCTGTTCAGCTACATCCCTTACTGCCTTCAGACAGTTTTCAGTAAAGCAATATAAGAGATTCTATTATAATGTAAAGTAGAGCCTGCCACTCTTTTTGCTCAAAATTCCCAAGTGGCTTCACATCTCAAAGTAAAAGCCAAAAAGTCCTAATCAGGAGCTACAAGACCCTATATGACACAGTGCCCTCCCCATTGCTTCTATGCCCTCATCTGCTGCTCTTCCCTCACTCCACTCTAGTCTCAAAGCCTCCTTTATGTCCCTCCAACACATGAGGCACAAGCTCACCTGAGAGCCTTTGTCCTTGTTCCCTCCTCCAAGAATACCTCTCTATTCACTAGTCACTATCACAAGGAAGCTTTCTCTGGCTACCATATCCAAAATCTCAACATCTGCTATGTGTCACAGCCTATTCCACACTTCATTTTATTTCTCCTTAGCATGTTTCACTATTTAATATATTATAGTTTTGTTTTAATTTATTTTATTATGTTTCCTTCAGGAGGGCATAAGCTATAAGAACAGAATTGTTTTCTTCACTATTGTAGCTTTAGTGCCTCCCAGCTACATTCAATATATGAATGAATAAACAATGAAGTTAATAAGTAAACCAGATTTTCTTTTCACTTGATTACTTTATATCTGTCTTTCCATGACATTCTATACAGAACTTTCTATGCCTACATGATGTGGGCATGCCATTTTTAATTAACAATATCCTTATTTATGAACTTTTATTTCCAATTTTTTATAATAGGAATAATAATAAGCATCTTTACATACATCCTTCTGCCACACACAATTGTATGCCCTCTATGCATGTTTTACAGAGAAAGAACAGAAACACAAAGACACCACGAGGGTTGCTTACAGTCAAGAAGTAAAAAAGTGGCAGTTTCTACCTTGTTTTCAGACCTTGACCTAACACTTGCTTTTTTTTATTTGGAGCTGCATTTCACCATTTATGTTCATTTTGAGGATTTCTAATGCCATACTCTTATAAATTTTATTTAAAAACTGGATCACTGCAGCCTTTATCAATGACTTAGTGGCAAAGAATATTGCAAGACTGGTCAGAAGAAAAGAGAAAAAAGAAGAGAAGATCAACAATAGAGCTAGTAATGAAAAGCAAGAAGAAAGAGGGGAAACCGATATGAAATAGTCTTCATGAACTCAGGAAAGAATGAGAAGTGCTCAATACTTCACGGAATATGGAAGTACAATGAATGTGTAAGGAGCACACAGACGGCAAGTGGCTATAAAATTGATTTCCTCAATTAGATACTTTTATTCATCTTGATGAAACTGTCTTAATAACCCTCAAGATCTAGAGACATTTGTCAGTCTGAGAGGTACCAAACATTTGTTCATCTTTCTAGTAATACCAAAATTTCCCTATGAGAAACTCTGTCTACCTCATTGGGTACAGAGTAGGTAGAATGGGAAATGCAGGTGCCTGATACAGGTGCCTTGTTTTCCTTGCAGTAGTGAGAAAAGCCTGATTTTTCTCCTCACCGCAAAGGAAAAGCACATTCACTTAGTTAGTGAAGCATGCTATTCTGTAACTTTGAGCCTCACGCAAATAAAGCAAGACAAAAAGAAACATAGTATTTATCTGCAGCAGACTGTTGTAGCTATGAGATGCTGCTGAGAGAACTGCTCTCTAGCTTTCTGGAATTATTCTGACCTTTCACCATTTTACAAGCCCAAGCACTACCCCTTTTCAATGTAATTATCCCACTGTTTCTTTCTGGCATATTTTTTGTTGCTTAAATTATCCAGTGTTTGTTTCCACTTCTCAAAACCAAGAAATTCTAAAAGCAGCAGAAATTTGATGAAAGATGAGTTAATCTGTTACTTTGGTAAGTTTCAGGAAAGGATGCTAAAGTATGTGTACAATATGGTATCCATGAACCACATGTGATTATTTAAATTTAAATTCAAATTTATTGTTTAGGGTAGGATGGGCATTTTAACAATATTAATTCTTCCAATCCATGAACATAGGCTATCTTTCCATTTCTTTGTATCTTCTTCAATTTTGTAATAAATATTTTATAGTTTCCATGTATAGGTCTTTCACCTCCTTGGTTAAATTTATTCCCATTTTATTGTTATTGATGCTATTGTGAGTAGGATCTCTTAATTTCTCTTTCAGATACTTTGTAGTTAGTATATAGAAACGTTACTGATTTGGGTATGTTGATTTTCTTCTTTCAACTTTACTAAATCTGTTTATTAGTTCTACCTTTTGATGGAGTCTTTAGGGTTTTACATATATATATATAAATATATCATATATATATATATGATCATGTCATCTGCAGAGACAATTTTACTTCTTCCTTTCTGATTTGAATTCCTTTTAATTATTTTTCCTGCCTAATTGTTCTGGATGGGATTTCCACTATTATACTGACTAGAAGTGGCATACTTGTCTTGTTCCTGATGTTAGAGGAAAAGCTTTCTATAGGTTCAATGCAAGCCCTATCAAAACCCCAACGGAATTTTTCACAGAAATAGAAAACAATCCTAAAATTTATATAGAACTGTCCAAGACATCTAATAGCCAAGGCAATCTTGAGAAAGAAGAAAAAAACTGGAGGCAACGCATTGCCTGATCTTAAAATATACTAATACAGCACATAGTGATCAAAACAGTATGACACCGGCATAAAAACACACATATAGACCAATGAAACAGAATATAGAGTCAAGAAATAAATACATGCATATAAGATCAACTGATTTTTCAACAAAGATGCCAAGAATACACAGTAGGGAAATGTTAATATCTTCTATAAATTGTGAGAAAACCGGATATACACATGCGGAATAGTTAAATTGGACTGTGCTCTCACACCACATACAAAAATCAGGCAGTACCAGTTCAAGATGGCTACCTACGAAATTCCTGAACTCCCCCCTCCCATAGACACACCAAGTCTACAGTTACATACAGAACAATTCCCTCTGAAAGACATCCAGAAACTAGCTGAGCAACTCGTACACATCAAGCAAATGAGAAAAACATACTGAAACAGGAGAGGCTGAGACAAAATCTTGCCATAAACGCCCCCCAGCACCCCAGCATCACACAACCATGAGGGAACCCATAACACCCAGCTTCTCCTTGAAGAGTGAAGGGTTTGGACCCCATATATTAACCTTGACTTTTAAGACTTCCACCTGAGAGATGGGACCCCCAAAACATCTAGCTCTGAAAGCCAATGAGGCTTGCACCCATGAGACCCACAAGGCTAGAATGAACTAAGAAACGGTTCACATAGAAACATATAACATACCAAGACTTATTCATGAAGAAATGGAAATTTTGAACAGAACAATTACTAGTAAGGAGATTGAATCAGTAATCAAAGCCTCCCAACAAACAAAAGTTAGGACTTCACTGACAAATTCTACCAAACATTCAAAGAATTAATATAATCTTTCTCAAACTCTTCCAAAAAATAGAAGAGGAGGGAACACTTCCAAATTCACTTTACAAAGCTAGCATTACCCTGATACCAAAACCAGACAAGGACAACATAAGAAAATTATAGGCAAATATTCCTGATGAACATAGTTGCAAAAATCATTATCAAAGTATTAGCAAACTTAAGTCAACAATACATTAAAAGGATCATACACCATGATCAAATGAGGTTTATTCCAGGGATGCAAGGATGGTTCAACATCCACAATCAATTAACATGATATACCATATTAACAAAATGAAGGTACAAATCATACAATCATCTAAATAGATGCAGAAAAAGCAACTGACAAAACTTCAACATCCCTTCATGATAAAAACTCTCAACAGTCTGGGTATAGAGAGAATGTATCTCAACATAACAAAATGGTATATATGACAAGCCCATGGCCAACATAACATTCAGTGGTTAGAAGCTGAAAACTTTTCCTCTAAGATCAGGAACAAGAGAGAATGCTCACTCTCTCCACTTTAATTCAACATAGTAGTGGAAGTCCTAGCCAGGGAAATAGGCAAAAAATAAATAAAAGACATCCAAATCAGAAAGGAAGAAGAGAAACTATCTCTATGGCAGATGACATTATATTATATATAGAAAACCCTAAACACTCCACAGAAAAACTATTAGAACTAATAAATGAATAGAGTAAAATGGCAGATTATAAAATCAATATACAAATTTCAAGTTGTGTTTCTATACACTAATAACAAACTATCAGAAAGAGAAATTAAGAAAATAATCCAATGTACAACTGTATCAAAAAAAATTTATGAATAAATTTAACAAAGAAAATGAAAGACTTGCACACTGAAAACTATAAGACACTGATAAAAGAAATTGAAGAAGATACAAATAAATGGAAAGATATTCTGTGCTCATGGATTGGAAGAATTAATATTTTCCATACTACCCAAAGCAATCTACAGATTCGGTGCAATCCCTATCAAAATTCCAATGGTATTTTTCACAGATATAGTACAAACAATCTTAAATTTCATACGGAACCACAAAACATCTCAAATAATCAAAGCAAACACAGCTGGAGGCATTACACTTCCTGATTTCAAACTATATTGCAAATCTATAGTAACCAAATAGTATTGTATTGGGATAAAAATAGACACGTAGATCAATGGGACAGAAATAAACCCATGCATATACAGTCAATTAATTTATATCATAGTAGCTAAGAATATACAATGTGAAAAGGATAATCTCTTCAATAAAGGGGGTTGGGAAACATGGACAGGCACATGCAAAAGAACTGAACTGGACCACTATCTCACACCATACACAAAAATCAGCTAAAAATGGATTAACAATTTGATTGTAAGACTTGAAGCCATAAAACTCCTAGAAGAAAATATAAGAGTTAAGGTCCTTGATGGTAGTGTTGGCAATGATTCTTTTGGATACAACACTAAAGGCAAAGGCAATAAAAGCAAAAATAAACAGTGGGACTACATCAAACTAAAAATCTCTGTATAGCAAAGAAACCATCAACAAAATGAAAAGGAAAACTATGGAATTGAAGAAACTATCTGAAAATCATATATCTGATAAGGAGTTGATATCCAAAATATATAAAGAGCTCATAGAACTCAACAGGAAAAAAACCCGACAACTGAATTTAAAAATAGGCAGATTACATGAATAGACATTTTTCCAAAGACATGAAAATGGCTAAGAGATACATGAAAAGGTACTCAACATTGCAAATCATCAGGGAAATGCAAAGCAAAACCACAATGAGATATCACTCACATCTGTTAGAATTGCTATTATCAAACAGACAAGAAACAAGGTTGGTGAGGGTGTGGAGAAAAGAGAACTTTTTTATACTGTTAGTGGCTATGTAAATTGGTACTGCCATTATGGAAAACAGAATAAAGCTTCCTCAAAAGATTGAAAATAGAACTACCATATGATCCAGCAACCCCACTTCTGGGTATACAACCAAAGGAAATGAAATCAATATACTGAAGAGACATCTGAACTCCCATATTCATTACAGCATTATTCACAATAGCCAGGATATGGAAATAACATAAGTGTCAGTCTATGGATGAATGAATAAAGAAAATGTGATTGAGATATAGATATCTATATCTAAATAAAATGTGATATAGATATAGATATCTATATATACAGAGGAATATTATTCAGTCTTAAAAAACAAGGACATTTTGTCATCTGTAAATCTGTAACAACATGGATGAACTTGGAGGACATTATGCTAAGTGAAATAAGCCAGTCACAGAAAGATAAATACTGCATGATTCCACTTACATATGGAATCTAAAAAAAGTAGAATTCATCGAAGCCGAGAGGAGAATAATGGGTGCTGTGGGGCTGGGGAGGGGAATGGAGAGATGTTGGTCAAAGCACGCAAAGTTTCAGTTATGCAGGATGAATAAGTTCTGGAGATATAATGGTCAACGTGGTGCCTATAGTTAGTAATAGTGTACTGTAACTTGAAATTTGCTAAGAGAGTAGGTCTTAAATATTCATACACACACACACACACACACACACACAAGTGGTAGCTATGTGATGTGACAAATACGTTAATTAGCTTGATGTAATCATTTCACAGTGTATATGTGTATCAAAACAACATGTTGTACACTTTGAATAACTTTTATTTGTCAATTGTATTTCAATAAAGCTAGGGAAAATTTAAATTGAATTCAATTAAAGTGACATACAAACAAAAATCCAGCCCCTCAGTTGCCCTGGATACATTTTAAGTGCTCAATAGCCATATGTAACTAGCGGCTCACATATTGGATAGCACAGACAGAACATTCCCATCATCACAGAAAGTTATACTGGATAGTGCTGTTCTAAAATACTCATGATCCATGATGGAAAATGAGAAGTAGAATCAAGAAATCCTCAGAGAAAAATAAAAATTGGCTTGTGAGAATAGGATCTTTCTTTTCCAAGATTTGCTAACTGTGATGAAATCTCTGGTATAAATGGGTATGTGGCTATTACAGCACCTGGTACACGGTAATGCTCGATCAATATGCATTGATTAATTAATAGTTGTTGTGTCAGAGCTTCCTGAGCTGTGATGACTAATAAACCTTCAACCTTTGCCGTTTCTGATCCTTTTGTTATTTACCTTCCCCAGCTACTGGGAAGAAATTAAGGAAACAGATAACACCTATTAGATTTCTGTTACAGGAAAAAACCTGAAATGAGACTACAAATATGAGCACTTTGAAAAGCATAATGCTCTAAAGTAGCACAGCTTATAATGTGTTTCACAGGTGGTGGAAGGTTTTCATTTATTTTTAATAGGTTAAGGATAGTAATAAGTTAGGGAAACAAAGTTAATGTTAAACAAATGTAGGAAGATAATATTTTGGAGATATGAACCAGTATCTTTTTCTCCATACGCTTGGCTTTCTTCTGCCCACTCCTGCACTGCTCCAATTAAAGCCGCTGTTCTTTTCTGTGTGCAGTGCCTTAGGGTGGGATGAGGAAAGCAGAGAAAATAGCTGCCATCCTACAGTTGGTTTCCAAAAGTCTAAGTCCTTAGGGGAAAGACAGGACTGGAGGCAGAGACAAATGATTTTGGGGAAATAACAGTAGCAAAAGCAGTGCCTAAAACCTTCCCTCCACCCACTCAAAAAACATGATTTTCTGGACTGGGGGAAAGAGAGGGGAAATAAAGAAAAATAAATTGGTGACAGTACAGACATTGGTGGTTTCTGGAAAGAGGGACTCTAAGCCTCACCCTGGAAGGCGCAATCCCTGTAGACAAAACGTATAGTTTGCATAGTAAGTCTATCTCTGTAGAGAGGTGCTAAGGCAGCCTAAGAGAGTTCTCTGTCCCAGAGCAGCAAAATGGCATCAGCCAAACCCAGCCTAGAGGGGGAAGAGGGAGCATGGAACCCAAAAGGGCCAAGAAGACAGGAGGAAACATTGGTCTGCCTTGACTGGAACACTCAGGGCTAGGCAGGACGAAGGACAAGTCAGAGGACATTTTGCACGAACAGATTTCTAATAGAGCAGTTGGCCCTACCCTTGGGGCAAAAGGACTCTCAAGCAAAGTAGACAGTGACCCATGCTGGGTGTCACTGTACAATGAAGGGCTTGGGAAGACATCACTTGCTGCAAACTGGAACTAACAGCTATTTGGCAGCTGCAGGAAACAAGTGATCTCCCCATCTTTTTCAGTATTGCGTGGAGAATTGCGCTTAGGCAAGCACAGCGGGACACATCATGGATCGTGATCCTGGAGAGGGATCCCGAGCTCGCAGCTGAGCCTTTATGTAGAACTTTCATGTGAGAAGCCTTGCAGTTTGGGTGCCAGTGGCTTAGGGAAGAATCATGAGAGTGCTGTTTCCTTGGAGCACCTTGGAACACACTCATAAAAACGCTTGTTCCATCAAAGGGTTTTCTCCTACCAACTGGCTTAAATCAAGTTATCAATGGAACACATTTCTAAGTGGCCTGGAGGCAAAACGTAGAGAGGGGTGATTTTGGAACAGGGGCCACTGCTGCAGGTATGGTTCACACAGGCCAGTACATCAGTGCAGTAATTGAGCAGTCAGAGCAGGGCTTGATGCTTCTTAGATCCCATGCATGTGGGAGTAAATTAGCTCAGAATAAGGGTGGAACAGAAGAACAGGACCAAAAGGGAAAAAAAGGAAACAGGAGAGACTCAAGGGAATGAGGTTCTAAAGCAATTTAGAACCCTAAAGATTTTGACGTATACCTGTGCTCTGATCAACAAGCAGGAAAATGGAGCTAAATTTTAATTTTTAAAATAATTACATACTTAATATAAATAAGAGAAACAATTCATGCCTACAGAAGTCATCACATAATAGAATGTTATTAAAATTAAAGCCATCGGGCTTCCCTGGTGGCGCAGTGGTTGAGAATCTGCCTGCCGATGCAGGGGACACGGGTTCAAGCCCTGGTCTGGGAAGATCCCACATGCCACGGAGCAACTGGGCCCGTGAGCCACAACTACTGAGCCTGCGTGTCTGGAGCCTGTGCTCCACAACAAAGAGAGGCTGCGATAGTGAGAGGCCAGCGCACCGCGATGAAGAGTGGCCCCCGCTTGCCACAACTAGAGAAAGCCCTCGCACAGAAACGAAGACCCAACACAGCCAAAGTAGATAAATAAATAAATGTAGTCCAAAAAAAAAAAAAAATTAAAGCCATCATGTAAAATGATGTTTAAAAAAATCTTATAATAAAATGGAGATGGTTATATTAAAAAAATAAAGTAGATGTAAGATAGGCACAGTATGATCACAGTTATATAAAATTATTATATGTATACATATATATGAAGAATAAAAGAGAATATATTGGAAATTAATGTGCTATCTCTGAATAGGGCTAGTGTTTCAATCTTTCTACTCTCCTAAATGTTCTTAATTTTCTATAATAATTAGACAATATTTTTATGATGCAAAATGAACTTTACTTAAAATACTATCTGCACCTTTAATGATTTTAGAATTAAGATATTAATTAAGTAAAACTTAACTGGGTCTGCCATGATTAAAGTTTAATTTTTGAATAATGATCCATTTACTATCCAGGTTATATATTAATTACATTCATTTCATTCACTTTTTCATTTAGCCATCCATTTCTCACTTACTCTTTCATTCAACTACTTATTTTTAAGAATGCTTCATGACAGAGGTCAGCAAACTATAGCCCAAGGACCAAACCCAGCACACTATCTGGTTCTGTATGGCTTGCTAGCTGAGAATGGTTTTAAAATTTCTATAGTTGAAACAAAAGCAAAAGTAAAATAACATTTTGTGATACATGAAAATTATACGAAATTCAAATTGCCTCTCCAGGTCAGTTTCCTCATCTCTAAAAGGCAGTAGTTGGTTGAAAATATTTTTTTTTGCTTCTCTCTCTTGATCCCAGTTTAAGAGAACATGAAGGCACAAATGCAGACAGCACAGGGGAGTCTTAGAATTAACTGCATTGTATAGAATGGTAACAGCTTTCATGGCCGTCTCAAGGGAAATAAAATACTCTATCTTTAATTCTAAACTCCACCCCTGAAATCATCTAGCTAGTGATCTGATACAACTGAAACATCCCTGGTTTGCTGTATCAAATCAAATCAAGGGCATAACTGGAGGTATATTTAAAACTTTCAGACATGGTGCCCCCAAATCTTAATGAACCCACCTACAGGTACATTTAACTCAGAACTTTAGATATCTAGAAACAGACCAGGCTAATGATCCTTCAGGCAAATCCCCTATTCTCAGCTATTTAGAACAATGACTAAGAATAAATGCCTCCAGCTGCCTAAAATATTAAGAAGAAGGTTGTCTGATATGTTTTAATGACTAAATTGAAACTTTAAACACAAGACTTTAATGACAGTTTCTGTAGTTTCTTTCCAACTGTAATAGTACATTGGGGACAATGATAAAAGGAGATCTTAGATGACAAAATTGAAAGCTAAAAGGAATTTGATAGGTTGGTGGTAGATGCCAGCTCGCACAATTGCATTTATTAAAGATATGTGTGGAAATATGCATTTAGCTCTAAATAATCAATCATACAGGTCAGGTAGAAAGCACATACTTTAATAGTGGTCCTTAGTTTAAAAAAAGACATACAGGGCTTCCCTGGCAGCGCAGTGGTTGAGAGAGTCTGCCTGCCAGTGCAGGGGACACCGGTTCGAGCCCTGGTCTGGGAAGATCCCACATGCCACGGAGCGGCTGGGCCCGTGAGCCACAACTACTGAGCCTGAGCGTCTGGAGCCTGTGCTCCGCAACAAGAGAGGCCGCGATAGTGAAGAGGCCCGCGCACCGCGATGAAGAGTGGCCCCCACTTGCCGCAACTATAGAAAGCCCTCGCACAGAAACGAAGACCCAACACAGCCAAAAATAAATAAATAAACAAATAAATATTAAAAAAAAAAAAACTATCAGCAGATTTAAAAAAAAAAAAAAAAAGACATCCATTTCAGGAACATCAAGTCAAATATGTGTCAACTTTTAGAGTTCCTTGCATTATACTAGAAGGGGGGATATAATGTGTTCCCTACCAGGGACAGGTTCTAGGACATGCGATCAGGGCAGTCACACAGGGCTGGCATTTGGAAGCTCAGAAAGGCCCTATACTTGATGTAATGTCCTGCTGCCACCCTCCAGAAATGCTTAACAATTGTTGATCAAGGGGCCTTGCATTTTAATTTTGCACTGGGTCGCACTAATTACGTAACTGGTCCTGATCCCTACTCTCATGAAGCTTAAGTCCTAAGACTGTATTAATAGGAGCTTACTATCTAGAATGTTGGAGTTTATAAATCCATGTGCAGGTTATTTTCTACTTGCCCCACTTCCCACTAAACCCATTCTTACCCACCCTGAACTGTGCCCTAGAAGGCATATGGTTAGGGTGGGGGGGGGGGGGAATATATTTATTTATTTATTTATTTATTTAAGAAAATAGTGAATATACAGTTTTGTATTTCTTATTCAGCATTATATCATGAACATTTCTATACAAATTTAAGTGTTCTTTAGAACATGATTCTTTAATGAGTATATAAAATTTTAAATGATGGAAGTAGTATAATTTATTTAATCATATCCCTATGTTGGGCACACAAGATGTTTTCAATACTTTAAAAATATAAATATAAATGCACTTATTTATAAGCTTTTCCTCTGATCTTTTAAATTTAAAATTCCTAGAATTGAAATTACAGGGTTAAATAGTATGAAATTTTAAGACAGTTAATACGCATTGCCAAATCCAGAAAATCTATAACCATTTGACTCCCACCTGGGGGTCAACTTCACCAACACTGCCTATCTATGATCATCAACTGATTAATGAAAATGGCATTTTTTTGTTTTAAATTGAATTTATTTGAATGATATTAACATTAAACATTTTTATATGTATATTGGCCATATAGATTTCATTCTCTTTGAACTATCTACTCATGTAATTTATCTATTTTTCTATGGGGATAGTAGCACTTTATTTTGTACAAGACTTTATACGTGAGTAATGATTTATCGATCGTATTTGTTTCAGGTTATCACTTTTAGGTAATCACTTTAGGTAATATGATGTGGCATGTAATTCAAATGATAGTGATTTATCTACAGTGGAAACATAATTCTTTGAATAAATGAAACGTAATAGAATTGTTTTAAAATCACTCCTTTTTAAACCTCCTCCCTTGCTCGGTCCCTTATTGACATTCAGAAAAAGCAGCATAAAGAAAACATTATACATCACGAACATGGCCAGGAAGCAAAGAAGTACTCGTTTAAATAGAAAGGGTTGTTTGAGGAGAGTGTAGGTGGGGTGCCCTTTCTATTCATAAAAGAGCACCTTCATTGCAGCACATACACTGTTCACAGCAGACCATACTGACCTCTGTACTAACTCCTCTCTTAACCTTGCATCTTTGCCTTTCAGGAATGTTCAGAAACTGTTAAATAAATTCCAAACGTTTAACTCTGACTAAAAATCAAACTCACAGGGCTTCCCTGGTGGCGCAGTGGTTAAGAATCTGCCTGGCAATGCAGGGGACACGGGTTTGAGCCCTGGTCCAGGAAGATCCCACATGCCGCGAAACAACTAAGCCCGTGCACCAAAACTATTGAGCCTGTGTTCTAGAGCCCATGGGTCACAACTACTGAGCCTGTGCACCACAACTATGGAAGACCGTGCATCTAGAGTCCATGCTCTGCAATGAAAAGCCACTGCAGTGAGAAGCCTGCGCACCGCAATGAAAAGTAGCCCCCGCTCGCCGCAACTAGAGAAAGCCCGTGCACAACAACGAAAACCCAATGCAGCCATAAATAAATAATAAATAAATTAAAAAATAAAAATCAAGGTCACAGAAACTGTACTTAAATATACGTAATTTTCTACACCCTCTAACCCAAGCTGCCAATCTTTTTAAAGTGAAAGCCTCCCAAGATGGGGCAGGGGGAGGGCCAGGATCCTAAGTCAATGAAGTTGAAAAAGACTCACCAGGTTCCCATCTGACCATCACCCAGCATCTTACTTTATGTATATATTGGGTTGGCCCAAAAGTTCGTTTGGGTTTTTCTGTTACATCTTATGGAAAAACCCTAACGAACTTTTGGGCCAACCCAATTCTCACAGGGGCTATCTGGAAGATATTGCAAAATAAGAAAATAATGATTAGTCCTACAGGACAGTTAATTTAATTAATGAAATGGACTACTGATCCAGTTTGAACAATAGGAAGATTATATAAGCATATAAAAAAGCATCCTGAAAAAAACAACTTTTTTTTTTGTTCGCTTAAAGAGAAATAATGATTTAAGGCAGCATGATTGACTGCCAAAAAAAAAAAAAAAAAAAAATTTCTGGTTGACATGCCCTCTAACCATAAATAAAACCAAGTCTTTTTTTAGGGGTCAGAATCACAGGGGAAGGAGGGCCTGGACAAAGATGACAGTGTTTTTAATTTTCTTAAATACCAGTCTCTTCGTTTGCTAAATAGCATCAGTCAAAAGTCTGGCAGAAAACAGCATGTTCTAAATCATTTCAAACTCATCTACATCTTGCCCATCTTTTCAGGGAAAATTTATATGTGTAACCAATTACCCTTTATACTGTAAGAGCAAAGAGATTATTTTATTAATAAGAAACCTTCTCTTAATTCTGAGATTAAGATTTTTTTAAGCTGAATGCATAAACTGATATTCTTCAGTTAATGGAAAATTTCCTGCTTTTTTCAATTCATGGTGGAATACACAAAAGTTCATAGGCAATAGTACCTTTCTTCTAATTAATATTGGTGGGTAGTTGATTACAAGTTATAAGATATAGCCACAGTACTATGCAAAGAGGTCACAAAAAGCTAATAACCTTCTAATACCAGGTAATTCAGAACCCCTGTAGTCTGAAATAATATGGGAAATCATAGAATGATACTATTTAGCAGCTGGTTGTGACCTTAGCAATCATCTGGGACAATCACCTCAAGGAACAAATGAGAAAAAACTATGACCCAAATATGTTAAGTGACTAGGTCATGGTCATGCAGTTAATTAGCAGCAAAGATTGAAATTGAACTTGGGTCTCCTAATAATAACACCCAATCTCCTCTCCATTGTACTGGCTGGCAAACCTCCAAAGATGAGAATAAGTCAAAGTTTATCCATATATTTGAGATCTGTTTTGATGGAATAAGAAAGTCATTCTAATGTTAAGTGGAAGAAAGAATGGAAAAAAAAGTATGCATACACAGTATAATCTCAACAAGAAAAGAAATATGTAAAATGATAATAGTAATCACCTTTAGATGGGAAGATTAGAGACATATTTTACTATCTTTATAATCTTCTATATTTTCTATACTTTATAATCATAACATAATAAGATTAATTATACACATAACGTCTCATTATTATTATATATTAGAAGAGAGAATTACACATTATATATTAAAGAGTGAATATTATACAACATACTAGTGTATAAGGTATGTTATTATAAGATATATATTATATACATGTAATTAATTATACT
Organism: Balaenoptera acutorostrata; assembly: GCF_949987535.1. Classification (NCBI taxonomy): domain Eukaryota; kingdom Metazoa; phylum Chordata; class Mammalia; order Artiodactyla; family Balaenopteridae; genus Balaenoptera; species Balaenoptera acutorostrata. The sequence goes on from NC_080072.1 coordinate 23,152,983, forward strand.
TATATTCTTAACATTTTAGGAAACTTTTATCAGTTTTTCCCAAAATATTATTAGTTTAACACAAGTTCTTTAGGATGACATTCATAGAAAGATCCCGGTGGAGAAATCAGTTTTGGAAATACTGCATACTTGATCTCCGATTCACTGATTCACAATTTACACTAGTGTATTAAGAGTTCCGAGACATGCTGCAGTAAAGAAAGCAACTTAAGTCTGTGTAAGCCATCATTTCCCTACTTATTTGACCACAGCACTGTTAAGAGGTATATGGAACACTTACTAGATTAGGTTTCATAGAACACACTTGGGGAAACCTCACAACTGTAAAATTCCAAATCATCCACTCACAGGAAGGTCAATAATTTAAGGCTCATAACTGAGCATTGCTACAAATATTTTTATGGTACACATATAAACTGACCTGTAAGTTTAAAATGTATAAATAATTGGACCTATGTCTGAAAGGTTTCATTTTTAACCTGTCAGTACGTAGTGAATTAGGCAAAAAGAAGGTGATTTCTGTGTTATTACTACAAGTTTTCACATGTTTTTGCTCATTGATTTTAATGTTCAAGATGATTAATTTTAATTTTGCTTCTTCCCCAAGGCTTTCTTACAAAAGATCAATAATATTATAATTAAAAACATCAGTTGAAGTTGGCCAGAGCCATGCCCCTTTCTTTATCTTGGTCTGGACCCTAGTGCTTAAAAAGGAATTAGTTCAATGACTTTATTTTCATACCCAGGGCCTCAATCCAGGATGCCAACTTCAGAAATCCATACGAATAACTTAAAACATAACTTGAATATGTACACCTTCTTCATGTTTCTTCCTTCTAAAAACTTCATCCCATACTTAAACTATTTCCCCTCAAATGTTTCCATTGACCACAACTATATACGTTTCTTAGTCTCTCTGTGCCTCAGTTTCTTTTTCATCTTTTTATCTATTAAAATAGGAAGAAGAATGGCTCCTACCATCAGATTTATGTACAAATTAAATAAGGTACTACATAACATATGCTTAGAACAGCACCTGACACATAGTACGTTTTCATAATGAGTGTTAGGTATTAATCTGAAATGAGATATAATTTTTTCTCTCCTTTGTTTCTGTTATTGGAAATACTATCTTCTCTCAGTTATGCAACATAAAAAATTAGTGTCATCTTTCCTTTCTCTTTTATCTTCTCAACTCTATAACTACACACACACATTATACAAAATTTACCTTCATCATTCCCACACTACACACAGGCACACACACACACCACAAAACATGCATACTATGCAATCTATTTTAAAGTCCTTTCAGTTCTTCCTTTGAAATCACTGTTAAATATATCCTTTTAATTCCATCTTGTATTCTCACTAGGATATCAGGACTCATTCCCTTACATCTGAACTAGTATAATAACAGAGTACCTGATTTCTGTACTTGAAAATGATTTCTTCCCCAATCTATGCTGTAAGCAATATGCTCTAAAATTTTATTTTGATCCAGTAGTTCACAGCTTACAAGCTATCACTAATTTCCTATTTCTTACAGGATAAAATCTAAACTCCAAAGGCCATTCCAGGCATTCTATAGATGGGCCACAAGTTCTATTCCACACTCTCTAAATGAAATCTCCACTCCAACTTTCACTTGGCCAATGGAACTGTCAGGCAGGGAATGCTATCCACAGATGGAATTTCTTTATCAAGGAAGCCTCAATACTTTTAAAGTTGTCCAACTGATTGGATCGGGCCCACTCAGTTCATCTAGGACAGCCTTCCTTACTTATCTTTGATTATGGACTTTAATCACATCTACAAAATACCTTCACAGCAACACTAGATTAGTATTTATATTTGATTGAATAATGGGGGGCTGTAGCAAAATTGAGGGAGGAACTGAATAGATAAAAAGTTCAGAGACTGGTTTCTAGACATGCTAAGTTTGAGAAGCCTATTAGAAACCCAAGTGAATATATCAAGTAGGTAGTTGGATATATATGTCTTGATTTGAAGGAGCTGAAGAAATACATTTGAGAGCCATCAGCTATTTAAAACCATGAGACTGGATGAGATCACTGAGGGATGAGCCCTGGGGCACTTTATTGCTCACAGGTTTGAGACATGAATGATGAACCTACAAAGAAGATTAAGGAAGAAAAAACAGTTGAAGCAAAAGAAGGAAAATGTAGCATCCTGGAGTCCAAGTGAAGAAAATATTCTAAGAAGGAATAAATGGTTAAATGCATTCAAAACTGCAGACTGTTCAGATGAAACGAGGAATCATGTTTGGACACTGAATTGAAAAATGTAAATGCTATTTGGTGATCTTGTAAGAGCTAACGTTAAAGATGTGATGGGATTAGTTCTAATAGACTCATGATAGGTGGTCTCATCAAGGCTCTGAATGTTAGGGCCTTGGCAGTAGGTTGAGATGAGAGAGGTTGAGATCTGAGATGCCACTTCTGCTAATGGTCAAGTAGAGGGAGGGATGATCTTATCATGAATACATAGAACTTGGGGACTCCTTCTGGACTCCAGTGGAAGCCTGGGAGCCAGGAAAAGCCGAGGTGATTTATACTTGATATCCTGTAAAGTGCTAAATGGCCTATATGTATTTCTAATAGAGAAATAACACTCACTTGAAATTATTTGTTTTAATAATTACTCAACAGAACTATTACTTTTAATAATTACATTACCTATCTTAAAATTACAGAAATTTGGGCTTCCCTGGTGGCGCAGTGGTTGAGAATCTGCCTGCCAATGCAGGGGACGCAGGTTCGAGCCCTGGTCTGGGAAGATCCCACATGCCATGGAGCGGCTAGGCCCGTGAGCCACAATTACTGAGCCTGCGCGTCTGGAGCCTGTGCTCTGCAACAAGAGAGGCCACGATAGTGAGAGGCCCGCGCACCGCGATGAAGAGTGGCCCCCGCTTGCTGCAACTAGAGAAAGCCCTTGCACAGAAATGAAGACCCAACACAGCCAAAATAAATAAATTAATTAATTAATATATTTTTTAAAAATTACAGAAATTCTTGGGTACTACTACATCAAACATCAATTATCAGGTATGTTGTAGAATGTCTCTAAAATAATTTTCTTTTTTACTAAAAAAAAAACAAACTAGTACCTCAGCAATAGAAATTCTGTATTTATTCACAAGTAAAAATAGTTCTGTGAACTTTGTTATCACCCAGCTTAATACAATGTTTCAACATAACAAACCCATCCAGGGCCTGGAGCAGAATTATACAGGAGTCCAAGATAAAGGCAAATCGTGTGTGTGTGTGTGTGTGTGTGTGTGTGTGTGTGTGCGTGTGTGTGTGCGCGCGCGCGCGCGCGCACGCGCTTATGCTGTGTGCTTGTTTTTTCTTCTTTAGAATTAGGTGTTAATTCAAGTACAGATAACTTAAGGTATGAAAGGCCTTGAAATAATTTGGAGAAAAGATAAGATGTCCTGAATTTTCTCTAAGGCTTTAGACTTTGATGTCTTATAAGAATTATATATTTTTTAAATTTGAAATTAGACTTCTTGCAAAACAAAACTGCCTATTCAACACAATTAGGAAAAATAAACTAACCTTAGATGGCCCCAGAAAAATTTTGAGCTGAAAGGGTGATTTATATTCTACTTTGACCAGCATATGGTTATCAGCTAAGCCAGCTGAGCGATAACTACCCATGTTTCCTAAAGGAGCCCTGGGTCTGCTTCCTCCCTGCCTGAAATGACACAGAGGGACGCAGCTGAAGCACCAGCAATGCCATCACAGTCTCCAAAGAGTAGAGCTCAGAAGATGAGGCTGGTTTGAAGATTAGTTTAGTAACCATAGAGTAAGAAATCTGTCACTTTCTCGCTTTCTCTCCTGCTCATCTGCACATGAGGACATCTACACCCTCGCATGGACGTGCATACACACACACACACGCACACGGGATGCGTGAATGTACCTGTCGACCTTCCTCACTAGCCTGCGGGGTAGCGTGAACTGCCAAGTTGATGTCCTCTCGCTCATCGTCAGTTTCCACCTGACGACTAATCATTCTCTTGGCATGCACCTTCAACCCCTTTGCCCCTCTCATTTCAGCACAAATTCTTGGCAAAGCAACAACCTCGGTTAATCCCTGCCTACTCCCTAACCACAGCCATGAAGTTGAACGAGCCTGCTGAAATGAGGCTGGTGAAGCACTCCACCACACACGTTGGTTTTGCTTTACCTTAATGACAGTGAACTCCAGCAGGGCACTTGATGCTGCCAGGTAATTACAGTTGGCCCTCCGTGTCTACAGGTTTCGCAACCAACTGCAGACAAAAAAAAAAAAAAATTTTTTTTTTAATTCCAGAAAGTTCCACGTTAATAATTTTTCAAAAATTTTATTGAAGTATAGTTGATTTACAAAGTTGTTAATTTCTGATGTACATACAGCAAAGTTATTCAGTTATACATATATACATTCTTTTTCATATTCTTTTCCATTATGGTTTATCACAGGATATTGAATATAGTTCTCTGTGCTATAAATAGGACCTTGTTTATCCATCCTCCATATAATAATTTGCATCTGTTAATCACAAACTCCCAATCCTTCCCTCCTGCCCCCCCACCTCCCCCTTGACAACCGCAAGTCTGTTCTCTATGTCTGTGAGTCTGTTTCTGTTTCATAGATAGGTTTATTTGTATCATATTTTAGATTCCACATATAAGTGATATCATATGGCATTTCTGTCTTTCTCTTTTTGACTTCCTTCGCTTAGTATGATCATCTCTAGGTCCATTCATCCAGAAAGTTCCAAAAAGCAAAACTTGAATTACTGCCGGGCACTGGCAACTATTTACATAACATACTATACATTGTATTTACAACTATTTGCACAGTGTTTATATTGTAGTAGGTATTATAAGCAATCTAGAGATGATTTAAAGTATACAGAAGGATGTGTAGGTTATGTGCAAATACATAAGGGACTTGAGCTTGAGCATCCGTGGGTTTTGGCATCCACGGGAGTCCTGGAACCAATCCCCCAAAGATACCCAGGGACAACTGTACACAATTTTTACATAGTCCAATCACTCTCTCACTCTCCTATTTAATACATTCTCCTCCCTCTTCAAACCCTCAACTCCTCTCTCAGCATCATTCTCAGCTGATACCCTTGCTTCCCACTAGACTGAAAAAATGGAATCCATCAGAACAACACTTTCACATACTCCCACCACTACATCTAAGCACCTGCCAGCATCAGGACTCCCACAGCTTATCCCCCGACCCAACCCCACAGATGAACCATCCATGCTCCTATTTAAAGTTGATGCCTCCACTTATGTACAAGCTCCCACTCACTCACTCACTCACTCACTCACTCACTCAAGGACATCTCTCCAGCAGTTCTCCTGGTCTCTCCTTTATCATCAGATTTTCACAGTCTACTGGATTATTCCCATCTGTATACAAACATGGTACTGTAATGGCTCCTGCCTTAAGTTTCTCTGTACCTCACAAGCTACTGCACCATTTCTTAGCAACACTTCAGGAAGCACTGAAGGAAATCTCTCTCTGATATTTGAAGGGAAATGCCTATACTTGCTCTTCCAATGATTACTCTCCCATTCACTCTTCAGCCCAGTTTATTTCAGCTGTCACCCCATCGCTGCACTAAAAGTGCTGAGTCAAATCCCCAGTGGCCTCCACATGGGTCAGCAGCACTTGACACAGTCCCTCGTTCCCTCTTCCTTGATGGACATTCTTCAGAAAAGAGACCTGGCACATACTAAGTACTCAATGTGTGTTGCTCAATTAAACTGATTAAGACAATAAGGAAACAGCTTTCCTGATCTCTCCTTCTCTCCCAGTTGATCACTCCTTTCTCTGGACCATCTCTGTCCAGAGATGAAATGGCATATGTTTTATTAATGCATTCCATTCACAGTGTTGTTATTATTGGTTTAACTGTCTGCTTTCTCCTCAGACTGTGAGCCCCTCCAGGATAGGACCTGCGTCCCATTCCTCCCTGGGCCTCAGCACAGGGCCTGCTGGCACCCCTGTGCATTCAATTAATATTTGTCAAACCACAATTTTTAAGAAGCATTTTTTTTTCTTTTAGAAACTTTATAGGTACATAATAAAAAGTTGGCAAAATTCAAAAAAGTGGAGGAAAGGATGAAAAACCCGTATCCCCATTATCAAAAAGGTCAGCATTTGGGTGTCTACCCTTCCAATTGTTTTTCCATGCAAATTTTTGAATGTTTGTTTAAAAAAGGCTTTTTATTAAGTAAAATCATACATATACACACTTTTGTACCCTGATCCTTAGACTTATAATGAGCACGAATGTGGAAATTTTATACTTTTAAAAGGATACATTGTATTTCATCAGATGAGTAAAACAGCATGCTCATCCACTGCATTATGGTTGAAGGTTTGGATTATTTCCATTTTTTTAAAAAGAATTTTTAAAGGGCTCCACTCAAGCTATTCAACAGAGAGAGGCAACCTTCTTGACTATGATGGACTAAACTAGGGAGTTGCCAAATTGTCCAGTTAATTTAATAGATGCATTCTCCCAGTCTCACAGCGTGAGAATATGGATTTAATTGCCAAATGAACCAAGGGAGAAGGTGCCCCCTTCTCCTCCCGAAAAAAAGCTTTACTTTAAAACTATAGAGCCTGTTTTCAATTAAAAAATGTCCACATTTCCTTTAGTAAATTTCCACCTGCCATCCGAAAATACCTGATAATTGCAAAGGTACAGGTTGCTTTACACGTTAAGAATATATGCTCCTCGGGGCCTTATCTCCCTTCTGCCAGGTCTTTCTATGCCAGGAGAAGTAAGTGATTTGTGACCTTTACTTTTTGACTCAGGGGTCATATTTATAACAGAGTCAGACTCTTGGGGTAGCTGTTAACTGAAGCTTCTGCAGAAATACTGCTGACATACCCAGTGCCCGAGGCTGCTGCATCTGTGTGCCTGGGCAGGGAGGAGAGAGCTCAGTGGCATTTCTTTCTTCTTCTTTGTAACCCTTGGGTTCTTTCCTATTAATTCTGCAACTAGAAGTTCAATCTGAAGTGCAAATTCAATATTGTATTTTGGTACTTTTGTTTAATTTAACTTTCTTACAGAAGTATGTAGTAAAAACTGAACACACAATTAAATTTCTCTTAACGCTGCCAAAAATCATTGATCAAATTAGCTAATACAATAAAAATGTGAATTACTGGTTTGAAAACGTACAGATTGGTTTTTATACTAAATTGCCAGGTAGTATCCATGAGTTAAACATGGGAAAAGTTGTTCTGATCTCCTGGCAATGAGACATGCATGCTCTTTTATCCTCACTTTCAGGATAACTCTTTTTTTTTTTTTTTTTTTTTTTCAGGATAACTCTTAAGAGCTGATAACCTAATTTATGCCTGGCATTGAAAGAAAGGTAACCCAAGTTTAAAAGACGTTTGACACAAAATTCAAAACAGCTACAAAACTGCAGGTGTCAGGCAATGAAGGTTTTGCTCTCTTTCCAAATGACTTATCTTTATTTTTCTCTGTATGTGATTGTTCAATAGTAATAGCTACTACTTAGTTAAAACTTTCTATATGCCTAGCGCCATGATCAGCACCTTAAAAACATTAGATAATTAATTTTCCTAATAACACCTTGAGGTAGGCATTATTTTACCCATTCTACAGATCCAAAAATTTAGACTAAGAATTTAACCTGTCCCCATATTACATTTTGTGAAATAAAATTCATATTTTATGACAAGAAAAATTTAAACATAAAAATTCTTCCCTGCCCTTTGGCCTCCTCTCTTCCCCACTGTGCATTGTGTATCTGCCTTATGCATTGACCAGACCTCCCCCCTCAGCGGGAACACCTGCTCAACCATAAAGAGCAACATTCTCCTAGCACCAAGAAAACTCCTTAAAAGATAACGTGCCTTCCTGATCTTGTAAGGGGTCACATGACCCACCATGATGACTCATAGATCTGGATTATGTAAACTGTCAATAATATGTCATTCGACGTACAGCCCTCTGTCTCAAGAAACTTACATAAGCTGTGTCAATTTCTAGCAGGCCGAACAGTTCTCAGAGCTTTCTGAGATGCTCTTCCCAGGTTATAATCCTCAAATTGGGCTGGAATAAAATTTTCCATTTCTTTCCTAGATTGACTGATTATTTTTTTGTCGACAATAAGAGCCCACAAAACTAGCCACAGTGCTCTTCTCCTTGCTTCTATCTCTGTGTTGCTCTGCCTCTTGTTCTTTCCTTATGTGCTTTTTTCCTGAACATTTATCTCTTTATAACACCTCATAACTTTTCTTCCCTTTTACACTTCCCTCTTTCTTGTTCCTTAAACTGACCATAAAATAGAACAAAAATCTACCTTAAATATAATTTTTATTTATGTGATTGAGTTTTATGTTCTAAGTTTCAGCATGTGATTGAAATGTTTTAGAATACTTTTATAACTTGAAACAACACAGCTTCCCCCTGACACTCTTAGGTGAGACAAGGAGGCTAGAGGAGATGGAGGAGGAACACCGCTCTTACCCTAAATGCCATAATACTCTGGTCAAGTGTTTCCCTTGAGGACTAGGTCTTTGTTGTGGAAAAAGCTCTGGGATTATTTCAAAATGATTCATCTTCCCCTTCCCCTGCCAGAGCGACTGAGGGATCTTTCTCAGATCCACCATGAGATCCTCGTGGGGTCCCTTGAGAAAGCCCATGAACGTGTGCCCCCTTCCAACACCGAGGCCCCAGGAGTTTCTCCCTGTCCTTTGAGTCCACACTCAGCCTCCAGCAACTCCTCAAAAATATTATTTATATGTTTCTATCAGTTTCTGGTTGGCAGCTTCTGCCCCAGGGAATCAGATCTCAGCTATGACTCTCTGGATTCATGGGTTTCTTTAGGTTTTTGGGTGGTGGAGTGTTCTGCAACCTCCATTCTCTAATCAGTCCACAGAAGTGGTTGATTTTCAGTTTGTCCACCTTTTTCTGGTAGGAAGGACGAGAGCAATGACTTCTAGTTCCTTACATGTTGGAACTAAAACCAAAGCCCTTCATTTAAATTTTTTAAATAGCTTTTTATTTTATTCAACTGAACTTTTTGCAATGGAAATAGTGATTAATAGAAGAAAAAATGATTTTTTATTCTTGCTCCATTTAGCTATTGTTTGAAATACTGATAACACTCAAATCTATCACAAATAAATGAAGCTTCCAGGGAGGGCAGCATCTAAATCATCTGGAATCCACAAAGCCATTAAATAATTTTCATATCTTCTATGAAGAAAATACATGTAAACCACTCATTGCATTAAATCTCTCGTATTCTCATGGCTTTATGTTCTTTGGCTGATAGAGGGAGTTAGATTCATTTTATTGGAAACCATAATACTAGTCTCTCTTAAATTATCCTCAAAGTTATAAATATGCCCCTCTACCAACAATCCATTTTTGGGATATTTATTTTCTCTTCATTGCTGATGAAAAATCTGCACTATCTGCTAATTTCCTGATTTTCCTTAGAGACAATTTCTGTTCCAGAAAATAGTTACTAGGGAAACTGTATTCCGGACTAAATTCTGATCAACAATGATGACTTAACTGGAAAACAGAAGTCATGGGAATTTTATAGGAAAGTTGTTGTATGCTTACCATGTTTTAAAGTCAGGATGGAGAAGGCTTTGCAGAAATAGATGTTTATATGGAACTAGAGAAAAATAAACTGTAAAAGGTTTAGAGAAGGAGTGGGCTAGATTACATGGCACGGTATTCAGGAGGGGGCTGATGGCTTTACAGAACTGAGATGCTCTAAGAAGTCAAATGACCAGTTTAGAAAATGGCCACCAGGATTGTGAAAAGACCTGACCTCATTTTATGAAAACATTTAAGGAACAGAGATAGTTTAGTCTAGAGAAGAGAAACTCAAGTAACAGAAGAGCTGTCTTCAAGTATTAAAGGACTGAAAGATTGAGATGCACAAGAGAGCTTCAACACACTTAGTATGACCCCAAGTGGTAGCAACAGTATCAATACTTAGAAGTTACAGGAAGAGGTGAAGAAGACCATCTTAATCATCACAGAAGTTCAAAGATGGAATAGGTTATCTCTAGATTTAATGAATGCCTTATCATAAGAGGTATTAAAGTCAAAGCAAATAATTATATGTTTAATTGGGTTTTAAGTTATTGATACTTTAAATCCTTCCTGAAAAAGTAAGGCCAAGTACTAATAAATAAATATAATTTTACCTGATGACTACTACATTGCCTAGAACATGGTGGGTGCTAAAAATTACATTGGTTGGCCCAATTCAATTAATAGACGAATGACCACTTGGGGAAGGGAAGCAAAGTTGCAGAGTGGATTCAAGCTTTGGAAGGATGGTTAGACTGATAAACTTCCAAGTCCCTCTGACTAAAAGATTCCATGATTGTGTTTATTTTGGCAAATAGTCTTTAGTAATTAAGTTCAGTGGCTACTCTGTATTTTTGTATAATGTTTTTAGAGTTAACCAAGCTCTTTTACATGTATATCCTACTTTATCCCATTAGCTCTCTAAGGCATAGAAGGTGGGGCAGCTGAGACCAGACTATTGAGTATTTTGTCAATGTTACATCAGGTAAACAGCAGAGGCAGGATTCCAACCTATGGTTTAAAAGATATTCAACTTTTTCTTTATCAGGTAAAATAATTCCAATTTTATCAGCCCTTTCCCAAGGGTCCTGGTTTTAAATCCTTCCCACAGCTATCTTAAAGAGCATAATTAGCCAACTATGGAAAGTAGAAAGAATAATACTTTTTAGATCTTTCATCTCATTTGCACTGATTATTAATAAATTTTCTCATGTGGTTATATACCTTCCAGGGACATGGTGTTCTGAATAATTAAAAGAGTTGCTAAAACTTGTTGAGAATGTGTATGTGTCTGATTCGGTTAGGCCTTTTACCTGCCTTATCTGAGTTTATCCTCACACAGTCATATGAAAAAGGTACCATTATTATCCTAATTTTACCCCTGCCGCCAAGAAAATAGAGGGTAATTTGCACAAAATTACACAATTAAATGTCAGAGCAGGGATTTCAACTCAGGCAGTCTTACCCTAGAAACTGTGCGGAAAAACTTTTTTTCCCCCAGGTTTATTGAGATATAATTGACATATTACATTGTGTAAGCTTAAGGTATACAACATGTTTGATAAACTTATATATTGCAAAATGATTACCACCATAGCTTTAGCTAACACCTGCATCACATCACATAATTACCATTTCTTTTTTTGTGTGTGGTGAGCATATTTAAGATCTACTTTCTTAGCAACTTTCAAGTATATAATATGGTATTATTAACTTAATCACTATGCTGTACATTGGATCCGCAGAACTTATTCATCCCAAGTTTGTATTCTTTCACCAACATCTAGAAACTGTACTCTTAAACCCTACATAATTTTAAGCTGCTGTGACAATCCCTCCCAAATCTCCCATCAAATAAGTCACTGATTAACTGAAACACTGAGTCTTGGATCTTAAGTGTGGCCTAGTGTAATCACCGCCCATGTACTGGACAGGATATGGACAGTAGTATCACTGTCTGGTTCTATTACTCACTGCTTCAACTCTGACTTATCTTCCCTGGCTTTTCAAAACATGGAACAGACAACAAACATTGCAAAAGTAACTTGCAAATTCAATCTGCCTAGTTCATTTAGGTATTGGGTATTATCCCATGAGCCCTGCTGGGTCTTGGACCCAACTCTAGTTAATGGAGGCAGTGCCACTGGCCTATTACCACATCTTATATATAAGAATGGCAACTAAAGTAATGTGGAGAAAATAGCTGATGTCTAATAACATCTTGGAAAACATAGCTTTCTGATTTTCCTTTGCACCTGAACTAAAGAATCCTTCTAAAGTTAAAATCCTAGAAGTAGAATATTGTCAGCGTTTATCCTCTAATGCAAACAGTATTGACACTACTTAGGCTTGACTTAAGGAACATCCTCCCTCCCAAAATATATTTCTAGATAATGGCCTTGCCAGAGGTCTTCGAAGCAAGCATATGAGCTTATAAATGCAAAGGTAAAGTTATACACTACAATTTTAGCTGCTGTTATTGCTGGCTTGGGAAATTGTGTTTATTATTTTCTCCTTAATACTCCTCTGTATGTTTTAAGTTTGTCAGTGATTCAAATGATTCAACATTACCCTTGTAGTCACACAGATGTTATTAAAACAAGAAAGTGCTTACCCTAACCATGCACTGAACTGTGCAAACCTATAGAAGAAGAATATTCTTTGACACTAGAAATGGTAGAATAAAACACATAATGAGAGCATAGCATGGATTTAGGTGCTACTAGGATCTAAAGATAAAAAGCTGAAGACATAGTCTCTACTCTGAAAAAAACAAGTCTAACAATTCTCATTCAATTTTCCTCCTACCTTTTCTTCTGTTGCTATTAATATCGCATCATTCACTAAAATTTATCAATCTCTAAGCTACAAACATTTCTGTTACTTCTTTCAACACTTTCCACAGATGTTATCAGGGATAATATCATATTTATTCTACCTTCATAATTTTCCAAATACTCCTTCTCTACTTTATTCCTAGTTCACTAGTACCCCATTAATTATTGCTACAATTTTCTAATCATAGAATATTTTAACTAAAAAATAGGGCAATTTTAAATATAGATTCTAATGTCTTTCTGGAAAAAGTAGAACTCACCAAAATTAACCTTCTTGACTCTTAACTAATAAGTGGAAATACCACGTCTTGAACAATTTCTCGTGACTCCAGATTTAGTGATCTCTTCAACACACTGTAATATACGGTATATAGAATAATTATAGATTATTTACAGTTTTGCTCTGTGTTATACTCAGGTGATACTATTTTTTCAAAGCATACCCCATGTTTTCCTGCTTTTATAATTTGCTTAGACTGTTCTCTCTAATTGGAGTATCTTTATAGTCACCATATTATCTTCAATTGTAGAGATATGACTCACCCTTCAAGATTCAGACTACATAACACCTCACCCTTGGAGCTTTCATTTTTTTTATTCCTAGCTAGAAGTAAGTTATTTTCTGAACTTCCATAAAAAATTTTTCTTACCTGTCTTACAGCACTTTTAAGATCCTACCTGGTTCAAGGTATTTTTGTATCTCTTCTTACGTGTTTTATGTGTTTTGATGCTAGATCTGTATCTCACTAACCTTATATCTTCCAAGCCCCCTCATAAAAGGGAAGCATTATAAAGCCAGATAGTTCTGTTTTAAAGCTTAAAACAGTGTGAACTACTTAATTTAAGGGTCCTACAGTTTAAAACAATTGTCAGAAACATCTTTATCCTGATTATTCTCAGCTGGGTGAAATAAATGCCTAACAAACACTTGGAGACACATGACAAAAGTGAGGAAATCAAAAGAGAAAAAGAGGTGCCCAGGGTGAGTAGGGGTGGCGTGTTAACACTGACTGTCACCCAATAATACCTGAGTCACACATACTCTGAAATTCAACAGGCAACACATCGGCCTTTATTCTCTCCTGCTGCAACTGACAACGCTGCAGATTCCCCAGCTTCCATCCACCCACGTGAATCCAAATACGACTCCTACTGCTGCTCCTTGTCCTACAGCTGAAAGCATCACTGATTATAATTTAGGGTCACCTGGGCACTCCTGCACTGCTCCTCGGGAACAAGTGCCATGAGTGACAGATGTTAGCTAGAGTCTGCACTTTTCAGAGATGGAAGTAGACCTCTGAGGCCACCACTGCAGCAGCACACACACTAACTTTACAGGACAGTTTCCCTCCCCTCTTGAAATAAGCAAGTGTGAGAACTATCAATATTTTTTATTTCAGACAAATTACACAGAGAAAATTTTACCCAAGGGTCTGGCACGGGCTCTCGAAGCCCCTTTTAGAAGCCATGAAGAACAAGGTGCTTCTCTTTCTCTCCACACATCTTCCCATTAGGATTTGTTCACAGGTATGTTGAAGATAAGACAAAGCAGAATTATTTAACTACAAAATTTCTTCCAGATAAAATACGTTCTAAACATATAGGGGTAGAAAAACCATAATTCTTTGTACAGAAGAAGCCTTTGCAGTTCAAGATAGTCCCCTGACTTGAAATGTACATGAAACAACAACTCCAAAATCTCAACTGACCTTTCCTTCCCATGCCAGAATGAATGTAGTCTTTTGCAAGGAAGAAATTTCTAAGTTTGGATTTCATCTGTTTCTGTTAATCAGGTTAAGGTGACCTAAGTGTTACAAATGCCCCTTTCAACTCTTAGTTTTCATCCCTGCAAACCTCTGTTATTGGAAGTTTCTGTGGGTGGCTGGAAGTGGGGACCTAGAAAAACAGACTCCAGAAGATCTTAGTGAGCAAACTCTGATTGCTTCACAAAAGTCAGGCTCAGTAGCGGGAAACGAAAATCCAGTTTTGTGGCAAGATAACACAGAAGGTGCTGAAGACTTTAAAGTTCGTGGCATAATTTAATTTAATATGGTAATGAGAAATGTGAGAATTAAAAAGAAAAAAGAGCCAATTATACATTGGAAGGGGAAAAAACCCCTTTAAATACAGAAAGTTGCTTATTAGATTTTCCTTTTGGTTAAATCTAAAGTACAGATTTGCCTAAAGAACAGAGTTATGGCTTTGGGGCCATTATATTCTATTTGATACATCTTGATTAATAAATGGTACTTAAAGGTAGACTCAAAATCTCCTACGTTTGAGAAGTGCCCCATCAGTTAAACAAAAGGCCTTCAAAGGTTTAAATTCACTGGTGGGGATTTTATACAGACTCACCCAAAGCACTGCTTTAATCCTGATTTTTTTTTTTTTGCTAATAAAATAAAATAAAAATCCTTCCTGTGATCAGAGACACAGATCAAATCCCAAGGATTAAGATTTAAATAAGTGAGCAATCAAACTAGGCACTCTGACAGAGGTTTAAGATGGTAAAGGAGTTGGACGCATTAGCACTGAAAGAGACTGAATGTAAGCTTTTAGAAATATTATTGATTTTCCTCCAAAATAATTATGGTTCTGAACTTATAAAGCTATAAAAATCTCTGTGAGAATAAAGTGATCACTGGGACAGCTGAGGCCCCTATTTAAATTTCAGTGAGTGAACATAATGCACCGTCACTCTTGGTTTAATTTCACACATTTTATTACAAGCACGATTTTCAGAATGCCATAAAACTGCTACAAATTGGCATGTATGAGGACATTGGTACTAGTTAATTGAATTCCACGGCTAATGTAGGACTCACTAAGGCGTCTGAGTTTTATTTTTTTACATTAAACACTGCGAATTTTTAAAAATTAGCTTCTTTTCCAGCCTTAGTAGAAGAATATAAAAATACTAGTAATGATGATGGTGAGGCTAATTATCCTTAGATAGAGACACATCATACCATCTTTACTTTTTGTGATTTAGATATATAATTTTTGATATATTAACCATAGAATAGTGATCTTTTTCCAAAATTCAAGGTATTCCTGTAGATATCTTTTGTAAACCAAACTTCTTATACCAGTCTATTTTCTTGTTATTTTCCAAAGTAGAAATTAGTAATTAAAAGTTCTGGTTAGCTGGCTTCCAATTGGTTCAAGGTTGACTATATGATCCCCTGGAATTGATAAAGATAATAATAAAATAAGTGGCATAAACAAAGAAATTAGGAACTTTATCAGAGAGTGTTTTACATCAAATGACCTAAAGTTAACCTTGAGTCCAATCCTTCTGCTGTTATCAGGGATGAATTTAGATTAGGTACAAAGTAGGTCCTGAAAGTTTCGTTCCATTGTTGTTAGGTTTTAGAAAGTGAGGAGGGAATATGGAACAAAAATCAAATATTTGATATCTTTCATGAAAAACGATGTGCATAAAAGTCAAACAAAATGGGGGGTAACGTTTGTAGTATTACAATCCTAGACTGTGTAAGACCATGCAGATCTAAACTGTCATTTTATATTGCCAGTTATGTCAAACTGAAACCAGGATAGATGAGAAGCTAGAGGAGAAATATCCTCTGTAGTTTCCTGACAGAGGCAACCGGGCAGCCTTAACACAAGAGTGTGTCAGGATAGGGGTGGGAGCTGAAAGCACAGCATCAAGTGGACCTCTTCATACCTGCCTACTTACCTTTGTTCTGGAACAGCTCCCCACATCTCTCTCCTTTTCAACTCATGTGGTGCTAACTTCACCCCAAGCCTTCAGGGATGAAGCTATGACTAGGCTGTGCCAATGACAGCATCACAGTTTGTGCGGAAAGCAAGGAATGATTCTAAGAAGGGTAACTGTGTATAATACGAGCTTGTGATTACTGGGGGGCTTGCAGGGGCTGCTCCTCACCAGCCTTTGCGGAGTTGGTGTTTAGTGCTGTATCACGTAGGTGTCTATCCATCTGATTTGTCTCGTCTTCCTTATCATTACTGCTGGAGAAGAAATCTTGAAGTCAGGAATGCTGGACTGGGGAAAAAGATGTTCTCTCCTGATGCTCTAAGTAGGGGTTCCGAGAAATCCAGGAGGCTTGGTGTTTAATGTGCCCCTGCCTTCATCCTGGGAGATGGGATCCACCAAGAGGGAATAGTACGACATGTAGTCGACAAGTACAGCAAAGCAATCTAGCAAGGAATGGGTAACATCTTGAGAAGTCTTCACTTTTGTATCAGGAGCCATAAAAAGATGTCTACTGTGTTAGTACTTGAGGTGCTGACCAATACAGCACCACAAGAAAAAATGAAGAAAACATATGTTTGGAAAGGGAGAAATGAAACTGACATTTATCCCAGGTCACAATTGTCTACATAGAAAATCCAAAAGAATTAAGATTGCTGAATATAAATTCAGTGCACAAAAGTCAATAGCATTCCTATACACCAATAACTAGAAATGTATCACTTTAAAATGTCATTTATTGTAACAAAGAAAACTATAAAATACCTAGCATCTAACAAAAGATATGTTAAGACCTTTGCAGAAATATATGTATAAGCTCTATTAAAAGACATAAGACCTAAATAACTAGAGAGATACGCCACACAGAAAGACTGAAAAACGCAAAATCATGAAGATATATTGATTCTTGACAAATTAATCTATAAATTCAAAGGAAATAAAATCAAAATGCCTGCACAATTCCTCATGGAAATGACAAAGGGTTTCTAAAATTCTCATGGAAAAGAAAATGATTATAGACAAAACACTCCTAGAGAAGATCGATATAGGTAGCTTGCCTTCTCAGCAATCAAGGGTCATTATGGAGCCATAGTAATTAAGGTCAGTGTACTGCTGGGCCAAGGACAGGTAAACAGAACAATGGAACAGAAGAGGGAACACGGAATCGCTGGTGCTGAGCAAGTGATTATTCAAATGTACGAAAATAACATCATGTTTCCTACCTTTTGCCATACACAAAAGTAAATTCCACATTAGTTAAGAACTCAAATTTGAAATGCGACTTTTAGAAGGAAGTATTTAGATCTAGAGTACAAAAGGACCTCTTTAATAAAGATACAAAAAAAAACTGCAATCCTTAAGAAAGAAAAACAATAAATTTACTACTTTGGAATTCTAAAACATCTGTATAAAAACATAATAAGACCATTAAACTGAAGTGGATGGGGAGAAGATGTTTACAATACTTACTAATAATCAAAAGCAAAGAGTCTCTGGAATATACTAAAATTTTTTTACATCTGTAAAAAATAATAGAAGGATGGATAAAGGATATGATTGGGTAAGTTAACAAAAAGGAAAGCTAAAATTGCCAAATTATAAAAAGGTACTCCATCTGACTCATAAATAGGAAAACTCAAATTTTTTTAAAAGATGGCAATTAGCAAGTGAGTTTTGACCTGCTGTATTTCTGACCTGGGCCAGTTAATCTTTTCTTAGGCAACATGGTAGTCCTCCAGTCTGGGAGGTCACATGTTGATACAGAACTTAGTGTGCATACCCAATCAGCATCATGCACTATAGCCCAGAACTCCTGGGCTCAAGAAATCCTCCTGTCTCAACCTCTCACGTAGCTGGGAGTACCGACAGGTACCACCCAGAAAAGGAAAAATTATGGAGAAAGTACAAAAATCAGTGGTTCCAAGGGATGGGGTGGCAGAAGGGACGAATAGGCAGATCAAAGAGGATTTTTAGGGCCGTGAAAATACTCTGTATGATACTGTAATGATGGATAAATGTCATCTACACTTGCCCAAACCCATAGAATGTACAACTCCAAGAGTGAACCCTGATGTAAACCATGGAATTTCGGTGATAGTGATGTGGCAATGTAGGTTCATTACGGAGGGGGATGTTGATAATGGAGGAGGCTATGCATGTATGAGGGGAGGAGCTTATGGGAAATATCTATCTTTCTCTCAATTTTACTGTGAACCGGAACCTGTTCTAAAGAAAACAGTCTTAAAAAAAGTCAAAGATTGAAAATCATTACAGTTCCAAACTAGGAGGCAAAGATACTAAATTTTATTATAAAATGCTGGAAACATGTTCTAATGTCTAAATATATGTCATTATTAGATATATTCCTAATAGTGGATCTTTAAAACCTGTAACTTGATATGTGCTTAATATTTTTGAAGAAAACGTTAAATATTAAAAAAAAAAAAAACCATGGTGATACTATTCACTAATACTACCCATTACATTGGAAAAGAAAAAAAGTCTGTTGACACGAATGTTGACAAAGATGATGGAAAGCAAGAACACCTATAATGTGTTCTTGTATAAATGGCAGTATAATTATAGAAAGTAATTTGGAAATTGCCAGTAAACTTGAAGAAGAATATAATGTGTGACTCAGCACTTCTCCTTCTTTTACCCTAAAGAAACATTCACGCATTTTCAGAGGGAGACACATACAGAGAAGATAATTACAGAGCTGTTTGTGATTGTGAAAACAAAGTGAAAAAATGGCCGCACCACCCCTCTGAGCAAAATAGAATACCTTAGTAACCAAGAAGGAGAAAAAAAAATATTGGGTAGGCAAATAACAATGTCTGATGCAAAATGTGTTCATAAAAATTATAAATTTGTATGTTTAAAATTGTATATAAATTATATCATTCTGAATCTATCTTTTGAAACATGCTTTTCCACTCAACGTTATGTTTTTAAGATTTATCTATGTTTATATACGAAAATGTAGCTCATTTACGGACTTCCCTGGTGGCGCAGTGGTTAAGAATCCGCCTGCTAATGCAGGGCACACGGGTTAGAGCCCTGGTCCGGGAAGATCCCACATGCCGTGGAGCAACTAAGCCCGTGCTCCACAACTACTGAGCCTGCGCTCTAGAGCCCGCAAGCCACAACTACTAAGCCCGCCTGCTACAACTACTGAAGCCCGCGCACCTAGAAGCCCGCGCTCCACAACGAGAGAAGCCACCGCAATGAGAAGCCCACGCACAGCAACGAAGACCCCAACGCAGCCAAAAGTAAATAAATAAATAAATAAATAAACTTATTATTAAAAAAAGAAATGTAACTCATTTATTTTCATTGTTGATGGTATTCCATAAAGCTATTACAACAAATTCTGACTTCTATTAGAGGATTTGACATTCTGTACATTTAAAATCGTAGAATTAGAAAACAATAATGATGATAATAAAACAACAATAATGGCTGCCATTTATTAAGCCTTCACTACATGCCTGGCATTATGCTAAACACTCTATGCCATTACATTTTATCCTCAGGACCCTCCTACACAGTATTATCAACCTCATTTCACAGATGACAATACGAATCTTGCAATGGTAGGACACTTGACAAAGGTCACACACTTCATACCTTAAAGAGACAGAACTTAAACATAGTCCTGGTTCCAGAACCTGCACTGGTAACTAACATACCATCCTAGGAGTGCATTTCCCTTCTTGACAGCAGGACATTTTCATATAAGCTTCTAAGTTATTTTTAAAGACCTCCATGAAATTGCAATATCAAAGATAAACAAAATCTGTATTTTAAACCCATCATGGTTTTTATACTGTGACGATTAAATTCTTCTCAGCATATTTGAGGCAGTCTGTTATGCTGAGCAGGCAATTGTTGCACTTTCTCTTTCTATCTCACCCTTGGCAAGCATTTTATAGAGAGAAGTTGGATTAAAAATGCATCTATATGCTGACCATTAATTCCGTAAAAGACTGCATGTTAAGAATCTCAGCTGGCAAAGCAAAGGATCTCCCATCATCAGGTAAAACTGCTGATGGAAGAGGTGTTCTTTGTAGCTTGGCTTCCTTCCCGAAGCCTCTGTCATAATTCCTGTTTCCTGCTTTCCTTCTATTACAGTGAATATCCTTGGGATTGTATCTGGTTTCAAATGACTTCCTCTATTCAAAGATGTCAGCTACTAGCAACCATGCTAAACTCCAACACCCTGTGACTCTCTGAACTTCGTGGATGGAACCAGGGTAATATTCAGTTTCAAGCTAAACTAATCAGATTCTGGCTCCCCTGAATTTAGAAATTCTAAATAGAGGAGAGTCAGAGACTGATAGATGTTAGTAGCTGAGTCACTTTAAACAAACTAGTTGAAACAATCTAGGGAAAAGGCCCACAGATTCATACTATCAAGGTTAGAGATCCAATCTGGTTTTGGTCCTTTCTGAGATGCTGGGTCAATTTTTCCCTACACATATTTAATCTAAGTGAAACAATCCCTAATCCTTCCTTTCTATCCTTCACCTATCTTCAAAAACATGAGACAAGGACTAAAAACATTTTCATATACATTATCCTAATTGATCCTTAAAACAAGTCAAGGAGGTTGGAACATTGGATGGGTTATACAGATTATATAGATGAGTAAACTGAGGTTGGAGAGGTACCCCTTTCACAGAGGGGAAGCAGGAATCTGGCTAAAAATTCACTATGGACAATCTGCAAACAGGATGTTGGCTATTCTTAGAAAGAACCAGGCTTAACTCTTCCTGAAATGATTGGTGATCTGCCAGCAACGCTTAGCAAAGATTTATGTTTCTTTGGGCCCTTTAAAGATTCTTCTACCAAATATCAAGAGACCTGGCTTTAACAATAAACACTTAGTAGTTAACAGATTTTATCATCACATAATCTTCTCCCCTCTATTCTCTTTGTATCAAAGTGAAGCCTCAGGCATCCTTCCAACCTTTTCCTGCCAGGGCTAGTATTTACCTTTCATGAATGTCCTTGGAAAAACATGTTGGATACAGGAGAGAGACTGGATCTCCCTGTTACCACTTACCACCCTCAAGACTCCTTCAGCCCTACAGTTGAGAAGCGATAGCTGGGTCAATAGGAATCACTTCTCAAGAGTTTCTAGATACCGAGTAGACTCTAAATGTCAAAAGAGCAGAATTTTTTCTTCTTTTGCACCCAATGCTATACTCTGAGCCCCTAGCACATAATAGGAGTCAATGAATATTCAATGATTGAATAAGTGAATTCTAAGTACTGCTGAACCAAGCAAAAGCAGAACAAAATTTGCAAGGAGGTCAGGATTAGAATACCCATTTTTTACTAAATATTTCTGTGTCTTAAGCAAGTAATTAAACCTCACTGAGCTCCAATATCAAAATGGAAAAAAATGCCATCTAATTAACAGGAACGTTGTGAGTGTTAAATAAAATATGGGGATGTGCCTACTGTATAGCATGTGTTCAACAGATGTGTTGAATGAATGAATAAATGTATGCATACACAAATAAATGATTTATCTCAATTTAATCACTCAGAACCAAAATTTTATTTCATAATAATAGAGAGGTAAAATAGAAATATGACCTTAATTGCAAACTTCTACAGACCAGAGCTAACCACATATTTCTCTCTTCAGAATGTCTCATTGGCTATCACAGTAAAACTCAAAATCCTTAGACCTGGTTCTTATTGTCCCTGAGACCCTACACTGAGCTGCACCCAACTACTCCCACATACCGAAATGCATACTATGCTGTCTCATGTTTCCCTGCTTAAAATACCTTCTGCACACCTATTCTTCAATTATCTACTTTTTAAAGACTAAATTTGTGTGTCACCTCCTCTAGGAAGCCTTCTCAGATTGCTCCTTCTAGCCTGGATTAGGTCTCTTCTTTACTGGTCCTATAGAGTCCTTACCTCCTTCATTATATTTGCTAACTACAATGGGAAAGGGAGAGAGGGAGAGAGAGAGAAAGAGATAGGGAGAGGGAGAGAGAGATAGAGACAGAGAGAAGGAGAAAGAGAGAGAGACAAGGAGAGAGAGAGAGAGAGAGAAGGAGGAGAGAGAGAGAGAAGGAGAGAGCTCTTACAACAAACAAAATCAAACATTACAACAAAATCAAATATTATATTTTTTCCTTGTCTCTCCTATGAGACTGTGAGTTCGTTGAGCCCAAAGACTATACATTATTCAACCTTGAATTCTAAGGATTTACTATTTATCCACAAAATGGAAGATAGGTGCTACGTGAAATTTATTGAAAGGAGAAAAAAAAATTTCTATTTAATAAACAAAATTATAGGCCAAGTAATGGACTACATTTAGATATACAGAAATGAACAATGCAGATATAGGCCCCTTAATCTCATACAGAACATAAATAATAAACATAAACTGAATGCGATGGTTATCTGGAAGGGGGAGGGACAGGGTACTATGCCACAGTTGTTCTATGGCAACAACTAACCAAGGAAGTTAACTTAGTCTATGGAAGTGATTCTCCAACTTCACAGCTCATAACAACTGCCAGGGGCATTTGCTCAAAATGTAGATGCCTAGCCCCTACCTTCTTACTCAATAGGTCTGGAGAGAAGCCCTGAAAGCTAAATTTTAATACACACCTCCAAGTGATATCAATACAGGTGATGTGAAAAACACACTTGAAAGAACACTAATATGGGGGCCAGGGTTTCCTTGCTGAGAAAAGTAATTTTAACTTGAGATTTGAATAGTGAGTATGATTTAGCCAAGTTTAGGAGTTTCTGGCAGAGGAAAACTATGTGAAGACCTAAAAGAGAAAGAGGGGAAAATCATCATAATGCCCCAAATAAGAAGTTTGAATGATAAGTGAGGGACAGAGGAGAATGAATAGGTCATATCAGAGGTCTGAGAGGCTGTGTTAAGAATACTGAACATTAACCTAAAGGCAATAGAAAATCATAGAAAGGCTTGAAGCCTGGCAACTTCTCTGTGACTCAGCTACTTTATCTATAATTATACCATCATCATCGTAGACTCTTTGTAAGGATCACAGTGGAGCAATGTCTGGCATAGAGTAAGCATTTAATAAGTGTTACATATTATCATCATGATACTGCTTATATTTGGATCATTTTAAAATCTCAGATAAAGCTGTGGATGGGGTTCAAACTAAATGAAATGCTGAATAAATTATATGGCCAAGCAACTTGGTGAGTCTGGAGAAAGTAGGGGCATTAAGACAGTAGTGTGAATGCCAAGAAAATAAGCATTATTTAAAGAAACAAAAGGTCTCGTAGGATGAGCAGAAATTTCTCAGGCCACGAATTCTTGAGAGCAACACATAGGACCAGAAATTATTTACTACTGAAACTGGCACAGTAGGCACTGTTTAATTAGCAGAATGAGGAGAGTACTTAAAGCTGGCTTTGTGAGAAGAGTTTAATTACTGTCTTGGAAACTACAACCCGTAGGTCAGTAAGAGGTGGCTCAGCAAGAATGTGGCTCTAAGTCTAGGCCTAATTCTCAGTCAGGCTGAGTTAAGCCATTACAATGCTGGCTGATCCTTGAATATGTCCTAGGATTTCTCATCACTTTTCCTCAGGTGAATCCCAGGAGAATGCACCTTAGGATTGTGGGCTACTTGCATCTCCTCCCTTGTCCTCCCATCTTTCTATCTTCCAAGTGCTCAGTATAGACCAAGTGAGCAAAATCACGTGCAAGTGCGCAGCATCCAGCATTTGGCGGCGCTTACCTGAAAGCATCTTAAAACACTCCCTTCCAGGTAGCAGCCAGAGATGCTTAGCTTGGAGAAAGCTGGCCTATTGGCATGAATTTTGTGCATCAGAAAAAAAAATGGGTGATACATTCCATGTTTTCTATCTTCAGTTATATCAGTAGTTATTAACCATGGCTATTATCTGGAGAGGTTTGGTTGGTTGTTTTGTTTTGTTTTGTTTTGCTTTGTTTTGTTTCATTTTAAGATGACAATATTCCAGCCATAAGAGAATCCAGAGATGCCAGATGAGAATGAGAGTATAAAGGTTCTTATTTCATAATTATAGAGTCTGGTCCAAGATCTGTTTTTGAAAGTTGGCCAGATGATTGCTAATATCCAGCCAGAGTTATAACCACTGAATTATGTAAAGTTTGCTTAAGGCTCTCTTGGTTGCACGTACAGAAATGCACTCAAAGCAGGAAATTGATGCAAACTTGGATTCTCAAAGTGCTCAAGCAAGTGACATTAATGAGTAATGCAGATATGGTTTGGGGGCTCTACAGAAAGATGGGGAGTGTAAGACCCACGCAGAGGGGTAGCACTTACTCAGCTACAGCCAATTGTCAGGATGTGGAAATGCTTGCCCGGTATTGTCAGATCTTCTCATTTTTCAAGAGCAGCTAAAATTCTGGAAGTCTATATTATGTAAAAATCCTGACACTTAAATGTTGACAAAGAAGTTTTAAAATGTCTCATGGGATTTATGCTGTAACATAACACTTAAAGTCCCAATTCCAAAGTGACTCTGATAGCCCACCTAGCATCAGGCATCCAGCCCTGGTCTTTTGATTATGACCAATGGGTATTGTCTCTTAATAAATGGCTACCACTCCTCCTGGGGAACTAATGGGCAAGCAGTTTTCAGACAAATAGGAGAGGAATTAAATTACTCAAGTGTATCCATTATAAAGACCCAGAAAATTCAATCTTGAGACTAGTCTGGTGTATTTCCTAATCCAGAAAGCTAGAGCTCAGTGAGTGAAAGTTACAGAAAGGGAGACTGTGACTCATTAGAGTTCCCCACAAATAAAATAGCCTTCCTCAGGAGATGCTGAGTTTTCAGTCACTGCAGCATTCAAGCACTGGTTGAAAGATCACCTAACGGAGGTGTCCCCATATGTGCCCATCCGATGACTAGTATTGCCCCTCCCACTCTAACGTTCTATGAATATATATCCACTCTGCCTGATCAAACTATGAATATCCCTAACTCCCAGTCTTGTGGAATTGAATGTCTCCTACAAGAATGTACAGCTTAATTTTTTCAATCACAAGAGACTTACAGTAGAGATAATAATCATAAGTAAAGAAGCCTGTAGGAATATGTTCCAATATACACAGGAGAAAACTTGCTTTCAGTATAACAGGCTTCCCATTTTATCATGTGTTAATTTTTCCTTAACACTTCCTTTTAAATCCTGGCAATTCCCATCACCAGAGGAGATCACTAATCTCGCTTTTAACAGAGAATCCTTGTCTCCATCCAGGCCTTCCTACAGGATGCATGAGAAAGAGGAAGAATCACCTCTGACCACTCTGCCAGATTATAGGTCAGGATGGAAAGGGGCTCTCCCTGCAAAGAAAAAGATGACCAAAAGCTCTTTGCAATAAGAAGAATGATTTCCAGACTCCATGACGATTAAGCCAGTTGCAAAGTTTCCAAAACAGAGATGCAGCCTGCCAAATATGTCTGGAGCTCAGAGGATAACATCATGATTAAATTGATAGTAGCACTAAAGACTGAATGCCTCTATTCATTATCTTATTTAACATTTGCCCCAAACCTTGAGAGTAAGCATTATCATTCCCATTCTATACTCGAGTAAAATGAAGCTTAGATAGACCCTAAGATAAGAGTGGTTTGGGGGCAGAGACCTGGGTTTGTGTCCTGACTCTCCCAGTTACTAGCTACATGATATGATATGATATGATCTGATATATGATATATGATACGATACATGACATGATATTTCTTAACCTCTCTATACCTTAGTCCCTCATTAGTAAGGAGAAGATAATAATGGTTCCTACTGAAAAGGAATTTTGTGACCATTGAATTAAGTAAGATTATCTTGGCACATAGAAAACTCTTGATAAATATTAGCTGCAGCTGTAACTGCCAGTAAATGGCAAAATTGAAACACTAACTGATGCCCAAATCAGCTGTCTTGGCTATTAGTCTCCTTCACTATGGTTTCAGACTCTGTCAGAATAACTTCTCTACAGGGAAATATACCACTTGTTGCATTGGTTTGATCTGAATCTCTTCAACTTAGTGGACCAGACACCTCTATCTTTGGGACTGACTTGCTATTTCTATTTATCTAGAGGACTTTGATACAAGTCTTGGCCACTGACCCATAAATGGTTTGATCTCATCTCTGCCCTATATGTACGTACTATGTGTATCAGTTATCTCTCACCATCATACTGCTGTGTAACACAACCACAAAAGCTCAGTCTACAATCATAAACATTTTTTATGCTCACAAGGCTATGAGTTGGCTGCATCTTTCTGCTGTTGTGGGCCAAATCTGTCTGGGTTACCCATGAGTCTGGTTGGCTGGCATATTGTCTGGGGTCTGGTTAATCTAGAATGGCTTTACCTGGGATGTCTCTCCTCCAGATGGACTCCAGTCATTAAAAGGGGAGCCCAGGCTTGACTTCATGCAGAGCCAGGGATCCAAAAGAAAACAGAAGCCCAATAAGCCTCTTGAGATCTAGGTTCAGACCTGAAATATAATTTCACCGACATTCTATTGACCAAATAATTCATAAGACCAGACCAGTTTTGGGGAGTGAGCAACTAGGTTCTACCCTTTGATGAGGGTATCTGTCAAGTCACGTTGCAAAAGACATTACAGAAATGGTGCCACTTATGAAATCTATTACACTGCTCCATCAGTGCTTGGGGTTATCCGTTCAGTGGCCAGACCTTTTTCCCCAAATGGGAAGAGAAGGCAGTGAATCTATTATGCCTTGGTAGAAGACACTGGAAATATTTTCAATCATGAATTTCAAAATCATATATGCAATGGATTTTTTTATACTCTTATCTCAAAGGTATTTGCTCTTCCAAAAGAAATATCAAGGTATACTTTGATAGTTAGTACCAGAAAAACCAGTGAGTACCAAAAATCACTGCAAGGATCACCTTTAAAATAGGGAGAATGGGAGGAGGTCATAATGGCTTCAGGCCTTTTTAAATTCTACCAGTATCAAGGAATTTTCCCCTGAAGCGAGAAGATCAATCTTTCCATTAATCTGGGAGTTTCATTCTCATTCAATTACATAGTCACCCGGTCCAGGAAGAATCAAAATGTTATTGACCTATGATTTCTAGGAACAATTAATACAAATCTATTGGTTTAGGATTATTTGGGGTCCTCAACATAAAATAACCCTGTTAAATATCAATCCAAAACTTGAAATAAATTTGTTATGAAAATTTAGTAGCTTAAACTTTGACTCCTGAAGTATGGTGTCCACATAAAAATTCGCTAATTTCTCAGTTTCCCAGGCCCAAAATTCATAAAACACATCATCTCAGCTGTAGAACAAAATCTGCCTTTAATTTACTAGGGGACATCAGAAATTATTCAACTCTCTTAACGGCTTCTCTTATACCAGTATAAAGTTCAGTTCTATTTAGCAAGTACAGTATTAACAATACAGCTTAATAAGTGCTTAAGGCTGTGTAGAAGATGATGCAATATCTACCCCTAAGAAGTTAAAAGTCTCAAAGATTTTATTTTCTCATGATTTATCATAGCTGTTCTTCTATCTCTATCTCCTTTAGTTGATAGTCTGGCTGTCTTTCATTGGACGATGACGAGATTCCCCTAACTGTTCTTTCTGCCTCCAGGCCTGACTCTTTACAATCCGTCCTCCGCACTGCTGCCAGAGTGATCTTAGAAAACACAAATCTGACACAGAAAACCACAATAGCCTCCTACTGACCACAGATTATGTCCAAGTTTCTCTCCATATTGAACAAAGCCTTCCACAATTTACCCCCCGTCCGACCTTATTCTTAGTTCACCTGACTCCTATCCCATTTCACAATCCACAGATTTCTCTATTCAAAACTACTTGTCCTTCCATGAACACATGTCTGCACCAGAGCCTTTCTTATGTTTAAGCCCTCTTGGAATTCCTCTCCCTGTTATCACTCCCTTTCCTCCTTACTTCTCTCCATTCTCTACCACCTAATAAACATCTTCTTGTGTCTCCTTCGAGGCTCACCTTTTAGGTCTCTCTTCTTCCCAGGTAGTATTGATTAGGTCCTGCTTTGTATACCCAATGTGTCCTGTTGACATTTCTATCATAACATCTATATCTGGCTGTGCTTATTCCCATGCCCTAGTCAATTGTAAATAGGATTTCATTCATACTTGCATCTCCAGCATCTGGCACAGTACCAGATATGGAATGTGTACCCTTGGAATGTTTCTTTAATTAATGCATGGACAAATGAGTGAATAAGTGAATACATGTTGTGACAATGAGACATATAAAGATATTGTCTTCAGTGTGTTGTACTTGTCCTACATATTAAATATCAAATAGGCAGTATGGCCAGTAAGACGGGGAGGGTTTCAGATGAAGGGGAGGAGGCTCTGGGTTACATAAAGGATATACGACTTGAACTAGGTCCTGAAAAGTAAGTAGTTAATTCATACACAGGGAGAGAACTGGGAAGAAAACTCAGATAGAAGAGAAAGAGTAAGAGAAAAGGTGGGGGCCTTCTACCTGCGGGCTTCCTGTGGGACACTGGTGACACATAAATGGGAAGATAAATTAAAGTGCGGTTTTGTATATTAAGCCTTTGTAAATTGAAAATTATATATACATATATATATACATATATAGGAATAAGCCACGCTATACTCTATTTTGGTTTAAGTTTACTACTTTGTTCCTTTCTACATGCTAGATCTCTTGCATACCGGTTGGCATAAAAACCAAGGAGGCCTCCAAATTACAGCCTTTGGAATTTAATGAGAACAGAAGAAACTGATAACATTATTCTGCTCTCTTTAAGCTCCTTTACTTCTAGGGGATTAATGTGGACAGAGGCCATTCGGGATTCCTCTCGGATTGTTAGCCACCAAATGAGATATCAGGCTGCTAATGGCTTTTACACTCTCCCTCAGACAGCCTGTACATCTCTGACCTTTCAAAGTTTTGCAACATGAGAGGTTTTTTCTTTCCCTCAGGGTTAGTGAAACTCTCAAAGACAAATAAGAGAAATGGAAAATCAAATATTTGCCCCAAAAAAGAAGCCAATCACAAAAGATCATGGATGAATCAGAATAGGACAAATCTATCCCCACCACTGGAAAAGCAAGTATTTTCTCAAACAACTCCATCTTATAATTTGCAAAGCCTTGGAAACATGATCTATGTATCACTTGATAGCTACCTATTAATGAATGATGTATTTCAGTAAAGCATTAATGCAAGTACTGAGAAAATGGAGGATTTTGAGTAATAACATCTTCTGATTATTGTTTCACTCAGGGCAATCAAAGTCTCCTTTCTTTTCAATCATTATGAAAAGTACTGTAAACTTCATTAGTATATAAAACACTGAATAACTCATTCATTGAATGAGTGCTATTTTTTATTTTCTAAAGAAAATAGAATAACCTTTTTATTTTGGTTGATGAGTCGGGATTTTATTAGTATATTGGGGGATGGTGTTCTGAAGAATAACTACCATTCTCCATAATTATACATATTTAGAAAATAAAGAGATGGAAGCTTACAGAGTCTCCCTGATTTGGAGGGAGGCAAGGGGATAACAAAACTGTGTGCTTAAAACTACAAACAACCACTAAATCCATGACATCATTTCGAGCCAAACCCATATTTTGAGGGTTTGGGTTGGATTAATTTTCAGGTACTTGAGACTGAACTGCATTAAGAGAAAGGTAGGAGGGGAACATGATGGGTCCTGCAACTCACCAAGTAAACGTCAGTGTCCATCCAGTGTGGCTCCCACAAAAAGCACAACTAAAAGTGAACAGGAACTCTCTAGGACTTCCTTTCAGAAGGAAATATAACCATTCATCTAGATGGTAATGTTCACTAATATTTAAACAGAAATTTTCTTTTCTTTTAATATAGTCTTAAACCACTTAGGAATGCAGGTAACTGCAATAACACAGAGTCATCCATTCTGGAATGTTTATATGGGAAAGTTAATTTTCTCCTTCAAAGAAGACTTTTCTAAATTATGTGTATGGATCTGAGGTGCACAGGATGATGGGGAAGAAATAAGGACTCTCGTGGGACTTCCCTGGTGGTGCAGTGGTTAAGACTTCACACTCCCAATGCAGGGGGCCTGGGTTCGATCCCTGGTCAGGGAACTAGATCCCACATGCAAGCCGCAACTAAGAGTTCGCATGCCACAACTAACAGTTCTCATACCATAACTAAGGAGCCCGCGTGCCGCAACTAAGGAGCCAGACGAGCCACAACTAAGGAGCCTGCCTGCCACAACTAAGACCCAGAGCAACCAAATAAATAAATATTAAAAAAAAAAGAAAAGAAATAAGGACTCTAACTCAGATGTTTATTTCTTAAACTCTCATAAGAGATTAGAGTCTGGAACAATTGAATCAAGTTATATACGTATCTGTGGAAGACTGTATTTACCAAAAATGCCTCCAATAACATCTCCCAT
Source organism: Balaenoptera acutorostrata (assembly GCF_949987535.1). Classification (NCBI taxonomy): domain Eukaryota; kingdom Metazoa; phylum Chordata; class Mammalia; order Artiodactyla; family Balaenopteridae; genus Balaenoptera; species Balaenoptera acutorostrata. The sequence goes on from NC_080072.1 coordinate 23,183,665, forward strand.
CCCACAGCCTCTTCTTACAATGTGACCTTGACACTCAACATCTAGTGGAGTGGCAAGCCCCTCCCCTTGAAACTAAGCACACTTTTGCAGCTGCCTCTTAGGTCTCAGCCAATAGCCCATACCACCTGCCAGACATGTGAGTAAAGATGTCTCTGAATGATTCCAGACCCCAGCCTTTGAGCCACTCCCAGTCTCTTGAGTCATCCCAACTGGATCCCAAGACTTCACAGAAGAAAGACAATCTGTCATCACTGTACCCTATTTAAATTCCTGACCCATAGAATCTGTGGGCATAAAAAAATGGCTGGTTCCCCTGCTAAACTGGGGGTGGTTTTTTTCAATTCAGCAATTGATAACTAGAATAACTTCAAATCTTAATCTCACTCTTTCATTTACTCCTTTTATAAATATGTATTGAAAAACTACCATGGACCAGGTATGGTGCTAGACACTGGAGATGAAGGAGCTCAAAAAGGCAGATGTGATCCATGCTGTCATCAAGATTACATGCTGACTGAGGGGAGACAGATGCAAACAAGATAATTATAGGCTGGATAAGTGCAATTAAGGAAATAAACAGCTGAAAAGTTACTTCGTGGTAGGAGGGATACTTGGATAGAGGTCTTTGAGGAGGTAATATTTCAGCTGGGACCTTGAATCTGTTTTAGGCTACGTCTTGTTTTACACGTATGGAATACGTGGCCCATAGTAGGTGGGAGCAAGGACAGGGATCCAGGTCTCCAATTCCTATTTAAATGTTCTCTGCTGGTCCAGCCTCTTCTACAGAAGGGAACACTAACCTATAAAGAGATCTTCGTTTTTCCATGAAAGAAAATATGGAAGCATGCAGTCCTTTCAAATTATTTTCTTTGTGTCAAGGCTTCCAAAACTATTTGGGAAGGAGAATAGTAGGAATGACAGTTAACATTTACTGAATAATAATTCTGCTCCAAGCATTGTGATAAACAGCTTCTGTTTTTCAATGACTACTTCAAAGAAATATTGCAGACATGAGTCATTGGAGACAAAAGCTCAGCCATGCTGAGGGAGGGGTCTGCAAAATGGAGGAAACAATCTGAGAGATCTGAGTAGAGAACCAACAGAAACCACTACAATCCACCTCTTCCAACATTCAAATGGGCTCACATCTTATCCTCTCCTGGTTTCTTCAAGATGGTAGTTGGCCATAGTTTCTAGAGAAAAACTGATAGTAGGAGAGTTAGTGATATGAACTACAGTCTCCTCTGCTGCATTTAATTCTGAGGCCTTAATTTATATCCAACATCTCCCTCTTCTACATCCATGTGGGATTCTTTCCATTTCTGGCTAACCCTTGTGCTGGTCTACATTGTCTGACTAGTGGAATAACCCTGACATTCATCCCTGAGGGGTAGGAGGCCCTGGTTACTATGCATTTATCAGGATGTGGTTGCAGTAATAACCCATTCATGGATAAAGCTGGGCAGGAGGAATGAGGAATGAGAGATACTTCAGTTCAATGTTTTCAAAATATTATCCTCAATACACTTAAATTCCTAGCAATGAAGTGAAGTTGGGGAAAAATTCAGAAGTGTTCCTGCTTGTCTCTATGACTTTCATTATTATGCTTCTATAACTTTACTATACATTGTCATATGGAAGGGGATTATAACTGTTCTGCTTATTGCCCAAGGGGAAGAATTAAACCAAAGTCAAAGATACAGGGAAACAGGCTTCAGCGCAATAAGCAGTAAGTCCTTTCTAAAAGTCAAAGCTTTATAAACCTTGAAGTAAATTGACATAAGAGGATATGAATTCTTTATCGCCTTATATTAGTATATCTCAGGAGAAATCATTGGGAGGAAACCCCCTTAAAGGACTTCTAACCCATGAGTCCAAGATTTTAAGAATTACTACTTCGTTTAACTTCATGTGCAAAACCAGAAAAAGTTAGTTAGATAGATGTAAGCAAAGTAAATGTGACATTTCTATCTGAGGCCTGGTTTCCCCCAAACCAGAAAAAAACAAACAAATGAAAACAAGAGGAACTGATCAGAAAATGGAGTTATGGAAAAAGAGATTTAAGCTTGTTAAATTTCTGACTCGGGTGTCCTTCTATTACCAACCCAGAAACCTTGCCATCTCAGGATAAATAAGTGTAATAAGACATTACAAAAGATAACCAAGTAAATAAGGTTTATAAGGTATAAGATAACTAACCTTAAAAAAAATATTAGGGGGGAGGGGATTCAAGATGGCAGAAGAGTAAGATGCGGAGATCACCCTCCTCCCCACAAACACATCAGAAATACATCTACATGTGGAACAACTCCTACAGAACACCTACTGAACGGTGGAGGAAGACCTCAGACCTCCCAAGAGGCAAGGAACTCCCCACGTACCTGGGTAGGGCAAAAGAAAAAAGAAAAAACAGAAACAAAAGAATAGGGATGGGACCTGCACCAGTGGGAGGGAGCTGTGAAGGAGGAAAGGTTTCCACACACTAGGAAGCCCCTTCGCGGGCGGAGACTGCGGGTGGCGGAGGGGGGAAGCTTCGGAGCCACAGAGGAGAGCGCAGCCACAGGGGTGCGGAGGGCAAAGCGGAGAGATTCCCGCACGGAGGATCGGTGCCGACCAGCACTCACCAGCCTGAGAGGCTTGTCTGCTCACCCACCGGGGCGGGCGGGGCTGGGAGCTGAGGCTCGGGCTTCGGGCAGATCCCAGGGAGAGGACTGGGGTTGGCGGCGTGAACACAGCCTGAAGGGGCTAGTGCGCCACAGCTAGCCAGGAGGGAGTCCGGGGAAAAAGTCTGGAGCTGCCAAACAGGCAAGAGACTTTTTCTTCCCTCTTTGTTTCCTGGTGCACAAGGAGAGGGGATTCAGAGCACCGCTTAAAGGAGCTCCAGAGACGGGCGTGAGCCACGGCTATCAGCGCGGACCCCAGAGACGGGCATGAGATGCTAAGGCTGCTGCTGCCGCCACCAAGAAGCCTGTGTGCAAGCACAGGTCACTCTCCACACCTCCCCTCCTGAGAGCCTGTGCAGCACACCACTGCCAGGTTCCCGTGATCCAGGGACAACTTCCCCGGGAGAACGCACGGCACGCCTCAGGCTGCTGCAACGTCACGCCAGCCTCTGCTGCCACAGGCTCGCCCTGCATCCGTACCCCTCCCTCCCCCCCAGCCTGAGTGAGCCAGAGCCCCCGAATCAGCTGCTCCTTTAACCCCGTCCTGTCTGAGCAAAGAACAGATGCCCTCAGGCGACCTACACGCAGAGGCGGGGCCAAATCCAAAGCTGAACCCCGGTAGCTGTGCGAACAAAGAAGAGGAAGGGAAATCTCTCCCAGCAGCCTCAGGAGCAGCAGATTAAATCTCCACAGTCAATTTGATGTATCCTGCATCTGTGGAATGCCTGAATAGACAACGAATCATCCCAAATTGAGGAGGTGGACGTTGGGGAGCAACGATATATATATTTTTTCCCTTTTTCTCTTTTTTGTGAGTGTGTATATGTCTGCTTCTGTGTGTGATTTTGTCTGTATAGCTTTGCTTTTACCATTTGTCCTAGGGTTCTGTCTGTCTGATTTTTTTGTTGTTGTTTTTTTTTTTAGTATAGTTTTTAGCACTTGTTATCATTGGTGGATTTGTTATTTGGTTTGGTTGCTCTCTTCTTTCTTTTTTTTATTACTTTAAAAAAATTTTTTACTAATTATTTTTTATTTTAATAACTATTTTATTTTCTCTTTTTCTTTCTTTCTTTCTTTTTTTCTGCCTTTTATTCTGAGCTGTATGGATAACAGGCTCTTGGGGCTCCAGCCAGGCATCAGGGCTGTGCCTCTGAGGTGGGAGAGCCAAGTTCAGGACACTGGTCCACCAGAGACCTCCCAGCTCCATGTAATATCAAATGGCAAAAATCTCCCAGAGATCTCCATCTCAATGCTAAGACCCAGCTCCACTCAATGACCAGCAAGCTACAGTGCTGGACACCCTATGGCAAACAACTAGCAAGACAGGAACACAACACCACCCATTAGCAGAGAGGCTGCCTAAAATCATAATAAGGTCACAGACACCCCAAAACACACCACCAGACATGGACGTGCCCACCAGAAAGACAAGATCCATCCCTATCCACCAGAACACAGACACTCGTCCCCTACATCCAGGAAGCCTACACAACCCACTGAACCAACCTTAGCCACTTGGGGCAGACACCAAAAACAACATGAACTACAAACCTGCAGCCTGCAAAAAGAACCCAAACACAGTGAGTTAAGAAAAATGAGAAGACAGAGAAACACACAGCAGATGAATGAGCAAGGTAAAAACCCACCAGAGCTAACAAATGAAGAGGACATAGGCAGAATAATGATAGTAAAGATGATCCAAAATCTTGGAAATAGAATGGAGAAAATATAAGAAACTTCTAACAAGGACCTAGAAGAACTAAAGAGCAAACAAACAATGATGAACAACACAATAAATGAAACTAAAAATACTCTAGATGGGATCAATAGCAGAATAACTGAGGTAGAAGAACGGATAAGTGACCTGGAAGATAAAATAGTGGAAATAACTACTGCAGAGCAGAATAAAGAAAAAAGAATGAAAAGACTTGAGGACAGTCTCAGAGACCTCTGGGACAACATTAAACACACTAACATTCGAATTATAGGGGTCCAAGAAGAAGAAGAGAAAAAGAAAGGGACTGAGAAAAATTTGAAGAGATTATAGTTGAAAACTTCCCTAATATGGGAAAGAAAATAGGTAATCAAGTCCGGAAAGCACAGAGTGCCATACAGGATAAATCCAAGGAGAAACACGCCAGGACACATATTAACCAAACTATCAAAAACTAAATACAAAGAAAAAATATTAAAAGCAGCAAGGGAAAAGCAACAAATAACATAAAAGGGAATCCCCATAAGGTTAACACCTGATCTTTCAGCAGAAACTCTGCAAGCCAGAAGGGAATGGCAGGACATATTCAAAGTGATGAAAGGGAAAAACCTACAACTAAGACTACTCTACCCAGCAAGGATCTCATTCACATTTGACAGAGAAATTAAAACCTTTACAGACAAGCAAAAGCTAAGAGAATGCAGCACCACCAAACCAGCTTTACAACAAATGCTAAAGGAATTTCTCTAGGCAGGAAACACAAGAGAAGGAAAAGACCTACAATAACAAACCCAAAACAATTAAGAAAATGGTAATAGGAACATATATATTGATAATTACCTTAAATGTAAATGGATTGAATGCTCCAACCAAAAGACATAGACTGGCCAAATGGATACAAAAACAAGACCCATATATATGCTGTCTACAAGAGACCCACTTCAGACCTAGGGACACATACAGACTGAAAGTGAGGGGATGGAAAAAGATATTCCATGCAAATGGAAATCAAAAGAAAGCTGGAGTAGCAATTCTCATATAAGACAAAATAAACTTTAAAACAAAGACTATTACAAGAGACAAAGAAGGACACTACATAATGATCAAGGGATCAATCCAGGAAGAAGATATAACAATTGTAAATATTTATGCACCCAACATAGAGGCACCTCAATACATAAGGAAAATACTAACAGCCAAAAAAGGGGAAATCGACAGTAACACAATCATAGTAGGGGACTTTAACACCCCACATTCACCAATGGACAGATCACCCAAAATGAAAATAGATAAGGAAACACAAGTTTTAAATGATACACTAGACAAGATGGACTTAACTGATATTTATAGGACATTCCATCCAGAAACAACAGAATACACTTTCTTCTCAAGTGCTCATGGAACATTCTCCAGGATAGATCATATCTTGGGTCACAAATGAAGCCTTGGTAAATTTAAGAAAAGTGAAATCATATGAAGTATCTTTTCTGACCACAATGCTATGAGACTAGATATCAATTACAGGAAAAAATCTGTAAAAAATACAAACACATAGAGGCTAAACAATACACTACTTAATAACCAAGAGATCACTGAAGAAATCAAAGAGGAAATCAAAAAATACCTAGAAGCAAATGACAATGAAAACACGATGGCCCAAAACCTATGGGATGCAGAAAAAGAAGTTCTAAGAGGGAAGTTTACAGCAATACAATCCTACCTCAAGAAACCAGAAACACCTCAAATAAACAACCTAAACTTACACCTAAAGCAATTAGAGAAAGAAGAACAAAAGAACCCCAAAGTTAGCCGAAGGAAAGAAATCATAAAGATCAGATCAGAAATAAATGAAAAAGAAATGAAGGAAATGATAGCAAAGATCAATAAAACTAAAAGCTGGTTCTTTGAGAAGTTAAACAAAATTGATAAACCATTAGCCAGACTCATCAAGAAAAAGAGGGAGAAGATTCAAGTCAGTAGAATTAGAAATGAAAAAGGAGAAGTAACAACTGACACTGCAGAAATACAAAGGATCATGAGAGACTACTACAAGCAACTATATGCCAATTAAATGGACAACCTGGAAGAAATGGACAAATTATTAGAAACGCACAACCTTCCAAGACTGAACCAGGAAAAAATAGAAAATATGAACACACCAATCACAAGCACTGAAATTGAAACTGTGATTAAAAATCTTCCAGTAAAAAAAACGCCCAGGACCAGATGGCTTCACAGGCGAATTCTATCAAACATTTAGAGAAGCTTAACACCTATCCTTCTCAAACTCTTCCAAAATATTGCAGAGGGAGGAACACTCCCCAGCTCATTCTACGAGGCCACAATCACCCTGATACCAAAACCAGACAAAGATGTCACAAAAAAAGAAAACTACAGGTCAATATCACTGATGAACATACATGCAAAAATCCTCAACAAAATACTAGCAAACAGAATCCAAGAGCACATTAAAAGGATCATACACCACGATCAAGTGGGGTTTATCCCAGGAATGCAAGGATTCTTCAATATACGCAAATCAATCAATGTGATACACCATATTAACAAATTGAAGGAGAAAAACGATATGATCATTTCAATAGATGCAGAGAAAGCTTTTGACAAAATTCAACACCCATTTATAATAAAAACCCTCCAGAAAGTAGGCATAGAGGGAACTTACCTCAACATAATAAAGGCCATATATGACAAACCCACAGCCAACATCATTCTCAATGGTGAAAAACGTAAACCATTTCCACTAAGATCAGGGACAAGACTAGGTTGCCCACTCTCACCACTATTATTCAACATAGTTTTGGAAATTTTAGCCACAGCAATCAGAGAAGAAAAAGAAATAAAAGAAATCCAATCGGAAAAGAAGAAGTAAAGCTGTCACTGTTTGCAGGTGACATGTTACTATACATAGAGAATCCTAAAGATGCTACAAGAAAACTACTAGAGCTAATCAATGAATTTGGTAAAGTAGCAGGATACAAAATTAATGCACAGAAATCTTTTGCATTCCTATACACTAATGATGAAAACTCTGAAAGTGCAATTATGAAAACACTCCCATTTACCATTGCAACAAAAAGAATAAAATACCTAGGAATAAACCTACCTAAGGAGACAAAAGACCTGTATGCAGAAAACTATAAGACACTGATGAAAGAAATTAAAGATGATACAAATAGATGGAGAGATATACCATGTTCTTGGATTGGAAGAATCAACACTGTGAAAATGACTATACTACCCAAAGCAGTCTACAGATTCAGTGCAATCCCTATCAAGCTACCACTGGCATTTTTCACAGAACTAGAACAAAAAATTTCACAATTGGTATGGAAATACAAAAGACCCTGAATAGCCAAAGCAATCTGGAGAAAGAAAAATGGAGCTGGAGGAATCAGGCTCCCTGACTTAAGACTATACTACAAAGCTACAGTAATCAAGAAAGTATGGTACTGGCACAAAAACAGAAATATAGATCAATGGAACAGGATAGAAAGCCCAGAGATAAACCCACACACATATGGCCACCTTATCTTTGAAAAAAGGCAAGAGTATACAATGGAGAAAACACAGCCTCTTCAATAAGTGGTGCTGGGAAAACTGGACAGCTACATGTAAAAGAATGAAATTAGAACACTCCCTAACACCATACACAAAAATAAACTCAGAATGGATTAAAGACCTAAATGTAAGGCCAGACACTATCAAACTCTTAGAGGAAAACATAGGCAGAACACTGTGACATAAATCACAGCAAGATCCTTTCTGACCCACCTCCTAGAGAAATGGAAATAAAAAGAAAAATATAAACAAATGGGACCTAATGAAACTTAAAAGCTTTTGCACAGCAAAGGAAACCATAAACAAGATGAAAAGACAACCCTCAGAATGGGAGAAAATATTTGCAAATGAAGCGACTGACAAAGGATTAATCTCCAAAATATACAAGCAGCTCATGCAGCTCAATATCAAAAAGACAAACAACCCAATCCAAAAATGGGCAGAAGACCCAAATAGAGATTTCTCCAAAGAAGATATACAGATTGCCAACAAACACATGGAAGGATGCTCAATATCACTAATCATTAGAGAAATGCAAATCAAAACTACAATGAGGTATCACCTCAGACCAGTCAGAATGGCCATCATCAAAAAATCTACAAACAATAAATGCTGGAGAGGGTGCGGAGAAAATGGAACCCTCTTGCACTGTTGGTGGGAATGTAAATTGATACAACCACTATGGAGAACAGTATGGAGGTTCCTTAAAAAACTAAAAATGGAACTATCATACGACCCACCAATCCCACTACTGAGCATATACCCTGAGAAAACCATAATTCAAAAAGAGTCATGTACCACACTGCTCGCTGCAGCTCTACGTACAATACCCAGGACATGGAAGCAACCTAAGCGTCCATCGACAGATGAATGGATAAAGAAGATGTGGCACATATATACAATGGGATATTACTCAGCCATAAAAAGAAACGAAATTGAGTTATTTGTAGTGAGTTGGATGGACCTAGAGTCTGTCATACAGAGTGAAGTAAGTCAGAAAGAGAAAAACAAATACCGTATGCTAACACATATATATGGAATCTAAAAAAAAAAAAAAAAACGGTCATGAAGAACCTAGAGGCAAGACGGGAATAAAGATGCAGACCTACTAGAAAATGGACTTGAGGACATGGGGAGGGGAAAGGGTAAGATGGGAGAAAGTGAGAGAGTGGCATGGACATATATACACTACCACATGTAAAATAGATAGCTAGTGGGAAGCAGCCGCATAGCACAGGAAGATCAGCTCGGTGCTTTGTGACCACCTAGAGGGGTGGGACAGGGAGGGTGGGAGGGAGGAAGACACAAGAGGGAAGAGATATGGGGATATATGTATATGTATAGCTGATTCACTTTGTTATAAAGCAGAAACTAACACACCATTGTAAAGCAATTATACTCCAATAAAGATGTTAAAAATAAAAAGAAGAAAAGAAAAAAAAATTAAAGAACCAGCAAACATCTACTTTAAAGAATAGTTTTGTATGAAGCACTGGGTTTTGTATGCCACAAACATCCCCTAAACACTCTGTCCAGGGTTTGATTGGTCCCATACAAACACTTCTCATTGGATAGAGTAAAACGTGAGTTCCTGGAAAATGGAAAAGATACCAAGATGCATGGCAGAAATGCACTGGAAGTCAAACATAAAGTCCAAACACTGCCACTGTGTAGTTATTTGAGCTTACACAAACATCTGACCTCTTGGGATTTAGACAATACAATCTCCAGCTTCTGTGCAAGCTTTAGTGTTCTGTGCTTCAAAGTACAGCTTCAGACCAGTCCTGTGCTATAATCTAGTTCCAGAAATCTATATCTGAGCTGTCAGTTCATGAAAAGAACATATATAATTATAAAATGAACAGTCTTAAGTTTCTAGGTTACCTCATTCTGGAGAATTCTGCCCTACTTTTAGCATGGAAGGAGAAATTTCATAAGAATTCTTATGCTTTAAAATTTTTTTACACTTCTGTCATCATAATAAGCATGAATTTTATTCATTCTTATAGAATCCTCACTTATTCTAGCATATGAGGTAACGCCAATTGTTCTAATTGTTGGGAAATCATAGTGATTCCCTCTACTTATTTTGTCCTCCTCAATTCTTTAAACTCTTCTTTCGTAAATATACGACGTAGAAAAAGACCGTATTTGATAGTATTCCAATCTACATCAAGCTCCAATCTTCTTAGCACAAAAAGACTAGGTAAATTTTTGAATGCAGGAAAACAGTTTAATGACTATTCAGATTCACTAGCTGTCAGGTACAAAAGAAAAACAAGTTATTTCCTAATGTTTTGGCTTTTAGGATATTGCCTCTGGGATTAATGTATACACTCTCCCCTTTACCTACTCTCTTCAACTGGCTAACTCCTGCTTATTGCAAAGATCTCAGCTTAGACATCACATCTTGCAGAAAGTCAAGGCACCCTTTGTTTAACCCAATGGTTCTCAACTGGGTGCAATTTTGCCCCTCCCCTCAGAGGACATGTGGCAATGCCTACAGGCATTTTTGGTTGTCACGACCTGGGGGAAGGTTGCTACTGGCATCTAGTGGGTAGAAGCCAGGGATCCTGCTAAACATCTTACAATGTGCAGGAGAGCTCCCACAACAGAGAACTGTCTGTCTGAAATGTCAGTAGGGCCGATATTAAGAAACTCCAATTTAAGCCATCATAGCATTTGTCACACGGTATTGTATTTGCAGGGTTTATGCACCTGAGAACTAGAGCATGCCTTGATTTCCACTGCATGTTCCTTGCATACCTGGGACTCATTAGGCAGATGGTAAAAACGAAATGATGGGCCAGCTGAATTAATAGAGGAAATTACAAATAGTATACAAGGAAGCAAGAATAAGACCATAGCATATTCATTGTTAACAAAATATTTTTTTAGATTGCCTAGTTAAAATGTTCACAGTTTACAAAGCGCTTTAAAACCGTGATCCAACAACTCAGCTAGGCAAGTAGAGCGTAACTTAACTCAGTTTTTACAAAGAAGGCACCAATTCTCAGAGAAGTTAAGAGGCTTGCAAATGTAAATGATAAATAATCTAGCACTGGAGATATCTTACAAAGCCTTTACTGATTTGTGACAAAGTTTTAGGCACTTAGAAATAACCAGTTGGTTGTGGAGTGGATGTCACACTGTCCCTTTTATACTGCCAAAGAAAAGCTTTAGCTTCGTTCCATAGGAGCCCAATAACCACTCAACTTCAGCTAACAAAAGCAACCAAGTGCCACTGACTCTTGGAAGGTTTGCTCTAATAAAAGAGTGCAATTATGGGATAATGTGTCACTTAGCAATTCCCTTACAGGTGGCTCAAAGGCACCAGGGACATATCCTAGGTAATGATGAAAATAAACTGCTCCTTGTTAAATCTCTAATCAGCCAGATTGCCTGCACGTTTAGAAACACAGAATATACAGAAGGTAGTTTTCCAAAGGAAATTCCCTTGATTTGAAACTCATCTCTGCATACTTATTTGCTGCATTTCTTTGGGCAAATATCTTAACATCAATGTATGTGCCTCAGTTTCCTCAACTGTAAAGTGAGGATTACAATAACAACCATTTCATAGGATAGCTGAGGGGGTGAAATGTCTTCATACACATGCGGCACTTAGAACAGTGCCTGAAATGAAGTGTGCCCAATAATTTTTATCAATCTACTATCTATCTATTTATCTACCTACCTATCCATCCATCCATCATCTATCCATCCATTTAATTTGATGCAAGTGCTATCTCATTGAAGTTTACCATAAGGCAGAAGACCCCATACTCTGAGGGAATTCCTTTATGGATGCGACATCCATCAATCCATCTGTCTGCCTATATATATCATTGATCTATCTTATCTGTCTATCTATCTACCTATCTGATCTATCATTCATTATTTCTGTATCCTTTCCCAAGTAAAGAATTCTTCCTGGAGATAAATAAGCCACATCAATATGCTATGTGTCTCATACACATCAAATGTCTATGTAAAAACCTACCGAACGACTTTGACTAATGTAGTCAACACGTGTATTTCTTGGTTCCCCTGCATCCTATTCAACTTAACTTCTTTGGTAACAAAGCAAATTTTGCGGGGGGAATTGTCTTACTCAAGAATGCTATGGGAACCTTTCATATCTCAATTTACCTATTTCTGTAACTTTTTTACAAAGCAAATGTATTACTCTGGCAGAAAAAAAAATCAGTGTTACTCATACTCAAATAATATAAAGAGTCTTTTTAAAAGAAATTGCCACTGACTCCTTCTCCAGCCTTGACCTATATTATGTTAATTACAGTGTTGTGTAAATGTACACAAACATAAAATAAAGCTAGGCGTTAAGGCATTAGGCTAAATAAATTGAAGGTAAAACTAAAAATGGGAATAAAATGTTAATGACAGTGAAAAATTGGTACTGTTGGGTTTGGTAGCATGTGGCAAACAGTGAGCTGTGCCGCCCAGATTGCCCTTCAAGGAAGGACGTGCTGACCAGCTGTGAGGACTGTAGGCTCCAGCTGTCACCTTCTTCAGGGTCGGCCTCAGCTGCAGCCTCCCGGCCCAAGGTCAAGCCTTTCCTGGAGCAGCCTGCATCTGGCAACTGTGCAAGGTTGGGGTATAAAGGCCCCCCCATTTCAGCTTGATGGAGGACAGCTCTGACAAACAATGCTCATCCCAGAGCTCCCTGCCAGGTTGGCTGAGGTACTACTGGTCTGCATCAGAGTTCAACTCCTTCACTCTATCCAGACCTGTTCTCTCTTCCTTTCTTCTACAGAGACTGATCTCAAATAAACATCTTACACCCCAAGCTCTCTGTTTCCAGAGAATTTGATCTACAACACGATAAAAAGAAAAGAGCCTATGCTTCTATATTCTTAGTTTGATGACACAAATACCAGAAATGAACATTTAATGAACAGCACAAAACAGTATTAATAGACTCAAGCCTGTATTTGCCCATCTTCAATGGAGCAATGAGTGAGGGCAACTTGTGTGCTTAAGAATACAATCCTTTGTGTGTTTCTGTTACTCAATAAGCTATACAGCTACACCTAGTAATTAAGAGCTCCAGCAGCTCATCTTTCCATTATGCAGAATAGAAAATCTTTAATGAAATATCACACAAAAGAAGATTCCAGGCAACTGAAAACTGCAAAGCATAAACAATTGCTGGGTGACAATATTGCACTAAACAGGCAGTTATTTCAATAAGGCATTGTACTAGCTACCAATTATTTCATAAAACATTGCACACAACATGGATGATAATTCCAAAACATACCTCACAGGATAATTATTTAAGGCTGTTCAATAAATGTTTACTCCAAATTGGCAATTATTCCTTTAACAATGATGATACATTCAGAAGTTTGCAAAACCTGGCATAAATAGATAGGCTGAAAGAAACTAGCAAGTACCAGAGTCTAATGTTCTAAAGCTTTTAAGAGAGTAAACACAAATGAAAAAAATTTTTTTTTGCTCAACAAGCCATTTCCCTTGTATTTAATCATCTCTTCAATTCACTTATTCGTCAAATACTTAGGTGTCACCTACTTTATATCTTGAGCTGTGGAATGAAAAGAAAGAATCCTGTGGTCAAGGAGGTGCTTGCAACCTGTTAGAGCTCGACGTGATTGACATGTATTTCAAGGCAGGCATGAAAAGCTGCCCTTGTCTCTCTCCCCATCTCATCCCCTACCCACTTTCCTTTTCTCCAGCCATTCTGGACTGTTTTCTTTTTCTCAACTCTCCAAATCCGACCCTAGTAGAAGCCATTTGCCCCTGCTGTCTTCTCTGTCTATACCTGCACTATCCAGTAGGGTAGTCCCTAGCCACACGTGGTTATTGAGTACTTGAAATGTGGCTACTCTAAATTGAGATGTGTTTTAAGTGTGAAATAAACACTCGATTTTGAAGACTTTGTACAAAAGAATAATGTAAAATGCACCACGAATAATTTAAGATAGTTATGGGATGAAATAATATTTTGGAAATATTGGGTTCTATAAAATACACTATTAAAATTAATTTTATCTGTTTCTTTTTTAATGTGGCTACTAGAAAAATTAAAATTACTTATGTGGCTCACACTATATTTCTATAGGACAGCTCTGGTCTAGAACATTCTGATGTGTTCATGATTTCTTCTTGGCATTCTAGCATCAGCTCATTGTCTTCGCCTCAAAGAGGTTTTTTTCTGACCATCATTCTAAAGAAGACACACCACCCTCACCCACTCAGTCACTCTCACATTACCCCATTTAACCTTTTTTTTTATTATAGTAAAAAATATATAACGTGAGATCTACCCTAACAAAGTTTTAAGCATACAGTACCATGTTGTTACTATATGCAGATTATTGTACAGTAAATCTCCAGAACCTTTTTATCTTGCATGACTGAAACTCTATATCCATTCAACAATTCCCCATTTCTCCCTACCCCCATACCTTGGCAACCAACATTCAACTCTGTGCTTCTATGAGTTTGACTAACTTATTTACCTCACATAAGTGGAATCATGTAATATTAGTCTTTCTGTGACTGGCTTATTTCACTTAGCATAATATCCTGAAAGTTCATCCATGTTGTAGCACATGACAGGATTTCCTTTTTTAAAGCTGAATAATATTCCATTGTATATACCACATTTTCTTATCCATTCATTCATCAATGGAATTTGGGTTATTTCCACCTCTTGACTATTGTGAATAACACTACAGTAAACAGCCACTAAGGAAAACATTGTAGAGCATCTCAAAAAAATTAAAACTAGAACTACCACATGATCCAGCAATCCCACTTCTAGGTATTTATACAAAAGTATTGAAATCAGGATCTTGAAAAGATATTTGCACTCCTGTGTCCATTTAGTTTTCTTTTTAGCACTTATTATTATTTGAAATTACCCTATGGACTTGTTTATTTACTTTTTTAATCATCTCTGTCAGAATATAAGCCCCAGGAGAGCAACTAATACATCTTCTTTACCATTTAAACTACAGCAATAATACAATGCCTGAAACTTAGTAAGTGTTCAATAAATAACTATTGAACAAGTGAATGAAGATGCAACACACACCTAAAGGAGCAGCCAAGTGTGCCAGGGAAGACAGAGAAGGGAGCAATCTAGGTTGAAGGTATTTGGCTAGGTTCTCTAGAAAGAGTAGATTCAATCCACCCTTCTATCTAGCCAACCATCTTTTTATCCATCTTTCCAACACTGATCCATTTACTCAAAAGACATTTCTTTAGCACTTCTATGTTTCAGGCACTGTGCTAGTTGCAGAGAAATATTGTATCATATACAATAGTGAATACGATTAAACAGGGTCCTACCATTATGTAGCTTACAATCTAGAAGGAAGACCAACTAGTATGAATAGTTACTTAATTACATAAACAATTAATTATAATTTTGATAAGTGCTAGGGAGGGCAATTTGTCTAGGGGATCAGAAGAGGCTTACATAGGTGAGCAATATTTACGCTAAGACCTGAACAATAAAAAGGAGTTAGACTGAGAAGAGCCCTAAAGGGACAATGCAGAAAGGGAAGTTCAGAGAAATCCAAGTAATTCAGTTCTTCTGGGGCACCAAGTATGTATGAGAGACAGACAGATTGCCAGTATGAATGTAAGTAATTTTATAGAAAGTATATTCATCAGCCAAATACATCTATATTGATGTAGAATGAAAAATTCAGCAATGGTTCCAAATTTTGAAGGCAATGACACATAACACCTTAAATGGAATTTTAATCAATTTTTAATTCTGATGAAATAATCAATATTTATTTTTAGAAAATTTGAAAAGTATCACTAAAAGGAACTTAAGATTATCCCTGATATTATTTTCCAAAGATAAGTACCATTAATATCTTAGTTTACCTACCTTGATTTTTTTTCTATTTGTGTACATACATTTTTTTTCTACTTGCATATACTTCTTTAACAAAAAGACCTAAGTATAACAATTCTTATGTTCTTATAGGTACCTTTAAAAGAATAGTAGAACCAAGACTCTGAAAGTAACTAACTTTCATTTTTCTAGAAATATAAATAAAGAAATTTTAGAATCTGTTTTTAAGTACCAAACTCTCCCCTAAAATTTAGAAAGTAAAATCAGTAGTTTTCACCACATTCCCACAAAACCAGTAGTATCACAGGAAGTCTCTGATTGAAAACCAAGGAAGCACCTCAATATATAAGGCAAATACTAACAGTCATAAAGGGAGAAATCGACAGTAACACAATAATAGTGGGGGACTTTAACACCCCACTTTCGTCAATCGACAGATCATCCAGACAGAAAATCAATAAGGAAACACAGGCCTTAAATGACACATTAGACCAGATGGACTTAATTGATATTTGTAGAGCACTCCATCCAAAAACAGAAAAATACACATTCTTCTCAAGTGCACACAGAACATTCTCCAGGATTGACCACATCCTGGGCCACAAAGCAAGCCTTGGTAAATTTAAGAAAACTAAAATCATATCAAGCATCTTTTCTGACCACAATGCTATGAGATTAGAAATAAACTACAAGAAAAAACTATAAAAAACAAACACGTGGAGGCTAAACAATATGCTTCTAAACAACCAATGGATTACTGAAGAAATCAAAGAGAAAATCAAAAAATACCTAGAGACAAATGAAAATGAAAGCACAACAATCCAAAACCTATGGGATACAGCAAAAGCAGTTCTAAGAGGGAAGTTTATAGCAATACAACTTTACCTCAGGAAACAAGAAAAATCTCAAATAAACAACCTAACCTTGCACCTAAACAAAACTGAAAGTTAGTAGAAGTAAAGAAATCATAAAAATCAGAGCAGAAATAAATGAAACAAAGAAGACAATAGCAAAGATCAATGAAACTAAAAGCTGGTTCTTTGAGAAGATAGACAAACTTGATAAACCTTTAGCCAGACTCATCAAGAAAAAAAGGGAGAGGACTCAAATCAATAAAATTAGAAATGAAAAAGGAGTATAAGAGACTACTACATGCAACTGTATGCCAATAAAATGGACAACCTAGAAGAAATGGACAAATTCTTAGAAAGGTACAGACTCCCAAGACTGAACCAGGAAGAAATAGAAAATATGAACAAACGAATCACAAGCACTGAAATTGAAGTTGTAATTAAAAATCTCCCAACAAACAAAAGTCCAGGACCTGATGACTTCACAGGCATATCCTATTAAACATTTAGAGAAGAGCTAACACCTGTCCTTCTGAAACTGTTCCAAAAAATTGCAGAGGAAGGAAAATTCTCAAACTCATTCTATGAGGCCACCATCACCCTGATACCAAAACCAAAGATACCACTAAAAAAGAAAATTATAGGCCAATATCACTGATGAACATAGATGCAAAAATCCTCAACAAAATACTAGCAATTCGAATCCAACAATACATTAAAAGGATCATACACCATGATCAAGTAGGATTTATCCCAGGGATGCAAGGATTTTTCAATATCTGCAAATCAGTGTGATACACCATATCAACAAATTGAAGAATAAAAATCAAATGATCATCTCAATAGATGCAGAAAAAGCTTTTCACAAAATTCAACACCCATTTATGATAGAAACTCTCTAGAAAATGGTCATAGAGGGAACCTACCTCAACATAATAAAAGCCATATATGACAAACCTACAGGTAGCATCATACTCAACAGTGAAAAGCTGAAAGCATTTCTTCTAAGATCAGGAACAAGACAAGGATGCCCACTCTCACCACTTTTATTCAACATAGTTTTGGAAGTCCTAGCTACAGCAATCAGAGAAGAAAAAGAAATAAAAGGAATCCAAATTGGAAAAGAAGAAGTAAAACTGTCACTGTTTGCAGATGACATGATACTACACATAGAGAATCCTAAAGACGCTACCAGAAAACTACTAGAGCTCATCAATGAATTTGTTAACGTTCCAGGCTACAAAATTAATACACACAAATCTGCTGCATTTCTAGACACTAACAATGAAAGACCAGAAAGAGAAATTCAAGAGACAATCCCATTTACCATTGCATCAAAAAGAATAAAGTACCTAGGAATAAACCTACCTAAGGAGACAAAAGACCTGTACTCTGAAAACTATAAGATGCTGATGAAAGAAATCGAAGAAGACACAAACAGATGGAAAGAAATACCATGTTCTTGGATTGGAAGAATAAATATTATTGAAATGACTATACTACCCTAGGCAATCTACAGATTCAATGCAATCCCTATCAAATTACCAATGGCATTTTTCATAGAACTAGAACAAAAAAATCTTAAAATTTGTATGGAGACATAAAAGACCCCGAATAGCCAAAGCAGTATTAAGAAAGAAAAATGGAGCTGGAGGAATCAGGCTCCCTGACTTCAGACTACACTACAAAGCTACAGTCATCAAAACAGTATGGTACTGACACAAAAATAGAACTATAGATCAATGGAACAGAATAGAAAGCCCAGAAATAAACCCACACACCTATTGTCAATTAATCTATGACAAAGGAGGCAAGACTATACAATGGTGAAAAGACAGTCTCTTCAACAAATACTGCTGGGAAAACTGGACAGCTACATGTAAAAAAAAATGAAATTAGATCATTCTTTAACACCATACAAAAAATAAGCTCAAGATGGATTAAAGAACTAAATGTGAGACAGGACACTATAAAACTCCTAGAGGAAAACATAGGCAGAACACTCTCTGACATAAATCGCAGCAATATCTTTTCCGATCCGCCTCCCAGAGTAATGGAAATAAAAACAAAAATAAACAAATGGAACCTAATTAAACTCAAAAGCTTTTGCACAGCAAAGGAAACCATAAACAAAACGAAAAGATAACCCACAGACTGGGAGAAAATATTTGCAAATCATGCAACCGACAAGGGATTAGTCTCCAAAATTTACAAACAGCTCATACAGCTTAATATCATCAAAACAAAAAACCCAATCAAAAAATGTGCAGAAGACCTAAACAGACATTTTTCCAAGGAAGACATATGGATGGCCAACAGGCACATGAAAAGATGTTCAACATCACTAATGATTAGAGAAATGCAATTCAAAACTACAATGAGATATCACTTCACACCAGTCAAAATGGCTATCATCGAAAAATCCACAAACAATAAATTCTGGAGAGGGTGTGCAGAGAAGGGAACCCTCCTACACTGTTGGTGGGAATGTAAATTGGTGCAGCCACTATGGAGAACAGTATGGAGGTTCCTTAGAAAACTAAAAATGAGCTACCATATGACCCCGCAATCCCACTCCTGGGCATATATCTGGAGAAAAACAGCGTCCAAAAGGATACACGCACCCCAATGTTCACTACAGCACTGTTCACAATAGCCAAGACATGGAAGCAACCTAAATGTCCATCAACAGAGGAATGGATAAAGAAGATGTGGTACATATATACAATGGAATATTACTCAGCCATAAAAAAGAATGAAATAATGCCATTTGCAGTAACATGGATGGACCTAGAGATTGTCATACTGAGCGAAGTAAGTCAGACAGAGAAAGAGAAATATCATATGATATCACTTATATGCAGAATCTAAAAAGTAATGATACAAATGAACATTCTGTATTTACAAAACAGAAACAGACTCAAAGACTTAAAGAATGAACTTATGGTTACCAGGGGGGAAGGGTGGAGGGAAGGGATAGTTAGGGAGTTTGGGATTGACATGTACACACTGCTATATTTAAAAAGGATAACTAACAAGAACCTACTGTATAGTACAGGGAACTCTGCTCAATGTTATGTGGCAGCCTGAATGGGAGGGGAGTCTGGGGGAGAATGGATACATGTATATGTATGGCTGAGTTGCTTTGTTGTGCACCTGAAACTATCACAACATTGTTAATCAGCTATACTCCAATATAAAATTAAAAGTTAAAATAAATAAAATAAAACCAAGGAAAAATGTTGTTCCTCCTCTCAAATATATGGCCAGACACCTATTAGAGTATTATGAAGTCTTACTATAAATAATTAAACATAAGCTGCCAATGCCCCTAGTAAAATATATGAACCAAATATATTTATGGGATGTAGTACCTAGGCTGATTATGATGTGCTTATTCCCTTACCTAATCAAGACTGGTTTGTAATTCAAAACAAATGTCACAATCTTTAGAGCAAAGGAAAATTAATGAGCATGAATAGTCTATAACTCTAACTTAAATAAATTAAACCAGGCCAATCAAACCGTTCTCAATCAAATCATAAACCCCTAAAAACTGAACACTTGGGAACCAAAATAATAAGGCTCTCAAAAATTTTCTGTATTTTATTCTACCCAAATGTGCAAAGATACAGTTTATGACCCCCAACTTTCTTTCCTTATTGACTATAGTATTTATCATTCTGGCCATTAACTAGATTAATAGCCCCCATTTTTCACCCATCTTTTATTCATACACTTTGCCATATAACTTTGCAATGCTCTCCTACTTTGAGTGAGATGTTCTGCCCCACCCCTTGACTCTGGCTCAGCCATGTCAACAAGCAAATGTGAATCAACAGGGGCTTGGAAAAATGCTTGAGTGTTTTAGTTTGTTCCATTGCTTCTCTGTGATGAAGTCATGAACACAGACTTGAGCTAGCTTGCTCCAGTCATGAATAGCTCCAATCATCACAGCCAAAACTATCCTAGATCAGCCAATAGCCAGTTGATGCCAGGTGGGCAAGTAATCCCAGCACAGATTCAAAGAATGGCCAAGCCAATGCCAGACTAAATTGCCAACCTCCAGACTTGTGAGCAAAATAAATGGTTTGGGGTGATCATGCAAAATACACTATTATTGAGGCAACAGATGACTGATACAGCAACAAATATCTTCATTAGTAGCATTATTTTCACTTCTGAAAAGAAGTCAGAGTATATTGAAAAAGGCAATAAATAGCTATGAATTTTCCTTCTTTCTTTCTAATTAAATTTTCTACAAAAGAAACACCTCAGTCACAGATTATAATTAATCTATGGTAAAAGCTTTCTAATGGTTACTATCCATAGTATTTTGACCACTTCCAAATTTCCATGATGAGTGTATAAGAAGAGAAAAAGAGCTTATTATTCCTATCAGAATGATAAAGTTACTTTTAACAACTGCTGCTCTTCCAAGTTGATTTTCTTTAAAATTAAGAGCAACATTCTGGTCATCAATTTGAAGTTAGGATTGTCCAAATACATGCAAGGAAGACATGTTTAGAATAACTCTTCTAACAAATTCAAATAAAGACATTCTCAAAAGTATTACACCACTATTACACCATTAAAATCTGTGGGAATAGTAAAGAACCTAAGTAGAATCAGCATTATGAGGGCTCTAACAAGATGACGTTTATCAGGAATAAATGTCATATTTCAAGCTTGGGACTAATGAATCACTTGTACTTGTAAGTATGGTGTGGGAGAGATGTAACTTAGCGCACCAATTACTGAAAACTCAATTACAGTTAATAACACAAAAAGCATGAGGGAGTAAATGTGATTAAATGGAACTGAGGTTCCAGCACTGCTGGGAAAAGGAAAAATTACTAATTTATATTTGACTATATAAGTCAAAATGCATGTTCTAATGTAGCCACTAAATATGTTAAAGACTTTACAACTAGTAAGTTAATAAATGGAAAATATGGAATTTAAAACATCTGATTAGTCCACAAGGAGACAAGAATGGAAAGAAAAAACTTAAAGTGGGTGAGACAAATAGAAAACAGATATTAAATATTAACATAAAAACCCAAATATGTTAATGATTGCATTACACATAAGAAAACAAAATTCTCTGGTTAAAAGGCAAAGATTGGCAGACTGCATTAAAAAAACTGTTTGCAAAATCACACCCTAAATATAAGAACACAGAAAAGAATTAGGGTAGAAGAAGATACACCAGACATCTGCACCCAGAAGATAGCTCATGCAGCAAAACTAATACCAAACAAAGTGGATTATAAGGCAAGAATAATTTCTAGAGATAAAGGCAATGGGGTGGAGGGTGGGAAAGGATGTTCACAATGGCAAAAGAATCAAGCCACCACGAAGATATAACGGCAAAAAGTATATGCAACAAATAGCAGAATAACAGATTCAAAATATATAAATGAAAGTTGAGAGAAATAAAAGAATATATAATAGAGAAAATTAACAAAGCCAACTATGGTTCTATGTAAAACCTAGTAAAAATGATTAACCGTTAACAAGACTAATAAAAAACATAAATTATTAATATCAGGAATGAAAAGAAGGTCATTGCTTCAGATCTACACAAGCCAAAAAGAAAATTAAAATATATAATAAACAACCTTATTAAAATATCCTTATAGTTTATACATTTTCCCTTATGTATATTATACTTCAACAGAAAGTTTACTTTCAAGAATGTGAAAATATTTAATTTATTGTCATGCTCAAGCAGCACATTTCTTCCCTACTAAACCCTTAATTTCTCAAAGGCAGGTACAGTGCATTATTTTCTATTACTATCTACAAGAAGGCAGGGGAAAATATATCCTTATTTTTAAAAATTCTACTGTCTCTATTTGCAAATGACATGAAATAATTTTCCAAGGGCATTTTTCACAGAATTAGAAAAAAAAGAACTTAAGTTTGTACAGAACCACAAAAGACCCCAAGTAGCCAAAGCAATCCTGAGAAAGAAAAACAAAGCTGGAGGCATCACACATCCTGCTTTCAAATTATATCGCAATGTTATAGTAATCAAAACAGCATGGTATTGGCATAAAAAACAGATACATAGATCAATGGAACAGAATAGAAAGACCAGAAATGAACCCATGCATATATGGTCAATTAATTTAGGACAAAAGAGCCAAGAATATACAATGGGGAAAGAACAGTGTCTTCAATAAATGAGGTTGGAAAAACTGGACAGCCACATGCAAAAGAATGAAATTGAACCCCTTCTAACACCATACAGAAAAATCAACTCAAAATAGATTATGAACTGAAATATAAGACCTCAAACCACAGAACTCCTAAAAGAAAACATAGGAAGTAAGCTCCTTCATGTCAGTCTTGGCAATAATTTGCTGAATTTGACACCAGAGCAAAGGCAACAAAAGAGAAAATCTACAAGTGGAGCTATACATCAAATTACAAAAAGTTTCTGAAAGCATAAGAAGCCATCAACAAAATGAAAAGGCAATGGGAAAACAAAACAGAAAGGGAGAAAATATTTGTTAATCATATATCTAAGGGATTAATATCCAAAATATATATAAAGAAGTCATACAACTCAATAACAAAAATCAAACAATCCAATTTTTAAAATGAGCAAAGGAACTGAATAGACATTTTTCCAAAGACAGCATACAAATGGTAAACAGGTGCATGAAAAGGTGCTCAACATCACTAATCATCAGGGAAACAGAAATCAAAACCATGATATCACCTCATACCTGTTAAGATGGTTATTAACAAAAAGATAAGAGATTCGTGTTGGTGAGGATGTGGACAGAAGGTAACAACTGTGCACTGTTGGTGAGAATGTAAACTGGTGCAGCCACTATGGGAAACAGTATGGGGGTCCTTCAAAAAATTAAACATAGAACTACCATATGATCCAGCAGCTCCACTTTTGGGTATTCATCTAAAGGAAACAAAACCACTTTCTCGAAAAGATATCTGCACCCCCGTGTCTACTGCAGCATTATTTACAATAGTGAAGACATGGAAACAATCTAAGTGTCCACCGACAAATGAATGGATAAATAAAATGTGATACATATATATTTATTTTTATATATATCTCACATATATGATCTATCACATACATATATATACATAATGAAATATTATTCAGCATAAATATGAAGGAAATCCTGTCATTTGCAACAACACGGGTGGACCTTGAGGATATTATGCTAACTGAAGTAAGTCAGACAGAGAAAGACAAATACTGTATTATCTGACTTATATGTTGAATCTTAAAAAAACCAAACTCATAGGTTACAGAGAATAGACTGGTTTTTACCAGAGGCAGGGGGTAAGTGGTAGGTGAAATTGGTGAAGGTGGTCAAAAAGTATAGACTTCCAGTTATAAGATAAATAAATCCTAGGGATGTAATGTACAGTATGGTGACTATAGTTAACAATACTGTATCGTATAGTTAAATGTCGATGAGAGAGTAGATCTTAAAAGTTCTCAACACAAGAAAAAAATTGTAACTGTGTGGTGATGGATGTTAACTAAACTCATTGTGGTAATCATTTCCCAATATGTATATATATCAAATCATTATGTTGTACACCTAAAACTAATACAATGTTATATGTCAATTATATCTCAATCTGAAGAATAAATATTAAAAAACCACCTAAAAACTTCTAACTAAAGACTAAATGTCCTCTTTTCTCAATGTGCGTAACACAGAACGGACACTAATATTAGCTCAATAAATTCTTATTCATTCAGACTCCAGTTCAGCTCACTCACATTGTAAGTCTCAGTAAGCAAAGCAATATGAATCTGAAAGTAGTCACTTGCTAATTTGGTGGCTAGAAGAAACTGAACCACAAAGAGAGAAGTCAAGACTTAAAATGGATAATGTTGCAAAAATATTCTTTTGGTTGATTATACTTTTCAACATATGTCCAACAAATATTTATTTCAGATGAGAATAATGTGCATTCTTTCATCCATCACTGAATCCCCTCTGCCTATCATAGCCCATGGTACATTTGTATTCAACAAATATTTCTTAAATAATAAATATTTTGTTTTGTGTATCTCCACTTTTACGTTAATTTCTAGCATGGAACATCACTGCATTCATGATAATGATTTAATTTGAAATATTTTACTAGTCACACCTTTGTATACTTCTTATTTCTCCAGGCAAAACTACACATCTGTTTGTCTAATGGCACTTAAGAAACTCCTGAATCTGTTAAATGATTAAATTATCTGGGAAGAAACTGAGACTATATTCTGCGACTATGTCCACATCCAGGATTGAACTGATTTACCAATCCAACCATATAAAAATATAGTATTCATGGAGGTAGTGAGACTTTCAAAGCTAAAAATAAATTTGTATAAACTTATTTTTTATAAAATTTCAAAGATTATATGGCTAATGTATACCTTCAGTGAAACAATTTGCCATCACTGTGAGCAAAAGTAATAATACAGTCACTAAATTATTTTTAAATAAATGCATGAGCTTAATTTTTGTTCCCAGAAATAAAAATAATAACATAATTCTAACTTTCTAAGGAAAAACTATGATAAAATATGATTTAATATATTCTATAAATATTTATATATTATATTTACAGAGAGAGAGAGCACACTAGACATGCAAATATATTTGCCTTAAGCAAAGCTAATGTATGGACAAAAATTAAAATTAATTTATAAAACAAGTTAGTGGTTGACTGTTTATGTTTCTAAGATTTACTACAGGGTTGGGTTCATTTAAATAAAAGGTAATCCCAGGTCACTTAAATATAACACGTTCATTCATCTGCTTCAGAGTCAGCTTTTCCAGAATTACTCTTCCATCACCAGAGGTGAGCATGAAGAACAGAACAGGAAGTGAAAAACAGCAATTTATCTAAGTTCTTGGATTTCATCATTATTATATATTTCCCTGAGAACAGACCCTGTGTCTCATTCACTTAATATTCTTTAACTTGCTTGACACACAGTAGGACCTTAAAAATTACCTGTCACAATCAGGGAATTGTATGCCTGTGTGAGCGGCCTTGTAGCTAAGTTGTGAAATAAGGCTTTAAAATCTGTCGATGTGCTCTTCTTTTTTTGTACTACCTGCAATTCAGCAGAGACATCCTTTGCCTCGGGAAGAATGAGGATTGTGAGAGGGGAAAAGCCGAGTGAGAGAAAGTGTCACTATTCAGTATCTGACTTCCAAAATAGTCACTTGAAGCCTGTTTCAGAGACAATACTCTTGAAAGCCAAAGCATTTAAGTGAGAACTGAAATGTTAAAAAAAAAAAAAAAAAAAAAAAAGCTGAAAAGGGATTTTGTGTCCAAAAAGAAAGCCCTAAAGAAGCAGAGCATAAAATTTATTCACAAGGAACAGATCAGAAGAAACACAGATGAAAAGCTAAAGGACCCCACCCAAATGGGAAAATTAAGACAGCTCTGTCCAGGAGTAGGGAAAGGGAGAGCCCTAGGAAGACAGCCAGGAGGACGAGAGGAGGGATGACATGGAGGGGCAAGTGTAGGATCTCCTACTGATCTTCTGCGGAGCCTTATGATGACCAAGGCAACACCCCCAGGCCACTCTTTGTCATTCCAGTGAATGCCCACTTAGCCTGGGTTAGTTCTCCCTATAATGGTGGTGTTCCTTTTCTTTGCCAAAGGATAAGAGTCTCTCATCAACAGTTGCCTGAACACTGTACAGCAACTGCCCAGCAGAAGTGGTGGTCAACTATTATTGGCTTCAGATTGGAAGGTAGCAGATCTAATAAGGAGGGGAATTTACATAGGAGGCTTGCCTTGGGCAGTCGCAAGACGAGTAGATCTCTGCCCTGGCCTAAAAGAATCTTAAAAGTTTATATAGAGGTCTTAACGGGGTTCAGTCACATACGCAGTCCAGAGGGTCTCAACAACACATTACTCTCTCAAGGCTGCATCCTTGAAACAGCTTCTCTAGGGTGGGAACAGGGGACAGAACGTACATTCCAAGGACAGGGAAGGGGATAAGGAG
Organism: Balaenoptera acutorostrata; assembly: GCF_949987535.1. Lineage (NCBI taxonomy): Eukaryota > Metazoa > Chordata > Mammalia > Artiodactyla > Balaenopteridae > Balaenoptera > Balaenoptera acutorostrata. The sequence goes on from NC_080072.1 coordinate 23,210,351, forward strand.
CCTCCCATCACCTGGGTCCAGCTCACCGGTCAGCAGGAGGTTACATCCTCTCCATGACCTCCTCCAACTAAGATGCAAAATTTTGTTCAGCCTGCTAAAAAATCTATACTTACAATGCCCTCTTCCATGTCCCGAGCTATTCTAAGCCCGTAAAACACGCATAGGAACTCTGAATTCTTAGAATGAGCAGTGTGAACAACAAAGCATCCAGCACCTGCACTTGACTGGGACTGATCAGAACCAGTCTGAGACTCTTCCCCACTCCGAACCAGGACAGCGTGAAGCTGCCCCACACCACACTGTTATGTGAATATGGACATTGCCAAGTCTAGAAACTTAGAATCCTTGAAGATCTACAACTCTATCACATTTTATATAAAATTGTAATATAAGAGCAGTAAAAATACTTTTTCTTTTTTAACGTAAGTGAAAAAAAAATCAATACCATGGACAAAGAGGGGGAATGTTCTAAATAATAAAAAGGTCTCATAAGTTAAGAGAATTTATGTCATAACTGGTCGGATTATCAGACACCATCTCATGCACCAACTTTACAAATTAGGAAACGAAAGCTTGGATAGGTTAATCAATTTGCCTGACGTCTAGTGGAAGAAGCAAGACAGACCCAAGAAACCACTCCTCCCTGCCACCTGTTACCTAAATTTCAAAAACTCAGCTTTTTTTCTTTGCATCTTGCTTAATTCAGCCATGTAAACAGTTCAACTGCAGTCTTTGCATACCCTATTAACCTTAATTTGCTACATAAAGATAAAACCTAGTACCATGTTCTTTTGAGCTTAGTTGGTGAGACTTTTCTTTTGCAAAACAATCTATCTCTGTTCCCTTCTGGAGTGACATTTCCTTTGGTTTCCCATAAGTAACCTCCTGTTAACTCCAATTCCCATTTGCTTTTTATTATGGTTCCATATGAGGTCACTCCATTACCCCATCTGTCTCTAATTAACCTGTAGGCTATTTCCCTGGAAGTTATTCAGTATGATTTAACAACTTTAATTTCTAATAGTGGCATACTAGGATTGAACTGGTATATCTTGAACATAATCAACTTGCTTCATGAAATAAATATGCATATGCCATTTCATAATTTATAAAGTGACTTTGCGTGCATTATTGCTTCACAAATATGTAGGTATACTTACTACTTTATTTTTAAAATACAGCATCTAGAGCTCAGAAGACAATCCAGGTTTCTCTGATTCAAAATTCCATATTCTTCCTACTAGGTCATACCTTCTTCAGAAAAATTGCTAACGGTGGCCCATGTGTCTCTGGAGAATGAAAATGTACAGAAGCTGAATAAATTCACGTGCAAGCTTCTAATTTGGGGCAGTGAGCAGCCCCAATCACAATGCTGGTCCGTTAGTTTTGATTAGGAACAGGAAAGGCGGCCACATCTGGTTGCCAGCATTAAACCATCTCCGTCATTAACAGAGCAACAGGCAAGTGGCTTGTAAAGCACTGAGGTCAGCTAGGAGAAAGGGATGAACAGACATCGCATAGGAGAAGGCAAGGACTGGAGAGGAAGCTTCAAGGCAGGTCATTCACTGCAACGCAAGTTTGTGGGGAGAACTGAAGCAGAGCCACTGCCTACCTGCGGATGGCCCATAGCAAGACATGGCCCTGATGTGCCTGTATTCTCCTCCTACTTGCCTCCTCGATTGGCTCACAATGGACCGGAATATGAAACAGACCTTGCTCCTGAAGACAGGAAGTGATCCTGAGAATGTGAAGGAACTGCCTTTGCTGGCCGATCAGAGAGATTGAGCAGGAATGCCCGTGTGGAGGCAGGGCTCTCACGTTGCACGCATCCTCCCCCATACATGGCATCCTGTCAATTTACCCGCTGTGCGACTGTCTCACACAGGACAGAATTCGGAAAACTGATCCAGAAAAAATAAGGGGGCACTTTTTCTCTCTTACTGTCCCACCATCTCTCTCTGCTCTTTTCCAAAATCTGACTTTGTTTATCCTAGTACTCAAATGGGAACACAATCATAAAGTTAAAAACTGCTTCTAAATAGGCGCATTCTAATTAAATGGGCTCTGCCACCATTAAGGTGGATGGGGTTGAGTTTCCCATTGGAACACCCTGAAAAAGAAACTACACATTTTCTAAGGCTGTGTGATACATGGTTCTCATTCTGGACTTTACGTTTTTCTTAGACCATAAGATCAAAGTGGCATTATTATACACTGTCCATGTATCATACATATAAACAAATCAAAAAGAGAAAATAGTTTCTTTTCCCCCAGGAAATTTGTAGTTAAATCTAAGATCCATTTCCTCCGTCTTTGAATTAGTGACTGGGCTCCCCCTACTGGAGCTTTACAGTACTGCAAGTCATCCTTAATGGCTGTCATGATTTAAAGGAATGCTTATGAAGAAAGTGCTTGATTTTTCTTTATAATCTTCATAAACAAAATGACCTCATTAGGGAATTTCAAGGCTCTACATTTTCCCACTCTTATTCTTTGATTTACTGTAACCTTTAATAATTATTTTCTGAGCATCGCTATGTACTAGGTCCTATGCTAAACTCAGTAAGAGCACCTATGGAATTTTTTTGCAATTCTGAACATGTAATTACGAACAAGACTTTGAGAAATTAAAGAGCGTCCCAAGGAGGGACTCTGAGGACTGCACCCTGAGAACAACAATTGAGCTAATTACAAGCGTAATTACAAACTAATTACCACATTGAAACTAATTACGAACGTGTAGTCTGAGCAAGAAAAGGCTAAGAGATTACATACAACTGTCTTCACACATCAAAATGTCTCATGCAGAAGAGGGCTTAGACTTATCTTGCATTACTCTACAGCAGGGTTTCTCAACCTTGGCAATACTGATATTACGGACTGGATAGTTTTTCGTTGTCCTATGCATTATAAGATGTTTAGCGCCATCCCTGACCCATTAGATGCCAGGGGTGAGAAATTCCAAATATCTGCAGACTTTGCCAAGTGTCCCCAGGAGGGAAGTATGATCCACATTGAAAACTGTTGCTCTGGAATCTAAAATGGTGGTTTCCAAAGGGATTTCCAGAGCGGGTATTCAGTTAGCAGGACTCTAGATACCAAAGTGGTTCCACTCTTCTATATTTTCATATGGGATGAGATGCTACAGAGAACTTGTACTCAGGTCAACTTCAGGAAAGAAGTTCAAAACCCAGTGTTTGAACAGAAATGGAACTGTGAGGCTCATGCCGCATCACGTTCCCCTTCCCTGGAGGAATTCGACAGAAGCATGGTAACATCAGTAGGAGAATCTGTAAAGAAGATTCTAGGCAACAAGTATGTGGTAAGAGGTGTCATTTCTAAGGTCTCCATAATTATGATTTCTTGCCATGATGACATATGGTTGTGTAATCCAGACACAGAAATGGTGGCCACACAGAATACCATTAACTAATTAGCTAGAAATTTGATTAGCTGTTCCCTTTAAGAATTTGAAGACATTTACGGCCATAATTTAAACTGTACCATTTATTTTTGTACCGATCATCCAAAAAACCTAATCCTTTTTAGAATCTATGATTAAAACCCATCTGCCTTCTTTTCATGTTATCCAAAATAGTGAAGACTATTTTACTTTTTCTGGCTGCCTCAGAATTTGTACTGGAATTACAGAAAGAACAAAACTGTGCTCACTGACCACTGAATGGTGATTGTTTTGGGTCATCAATGGCCACATGTCTTAGTTAGAATGTATTTTAATATCTTATTATGCTGCTAATGGTACTATGATTTCATAACATTAAGTTAGATATGATCATACGCCTTCCAATGGAGAAATGTCTTTGTCCATTTCACAACACCCTGCCTTTTATCCAGGGGATGAATCTATTTTTTTGAAAACTACCCTAATCCAAAAGGTATTTCCAAGAGGTAAGATGCTTCTCAACATTTCCCAGCATTTCCCCAGAGCAGAAAAGTCAGAAAGACACGAACCTGTAGGGTTGCCTCCAGGCTATGTGTTATTTTGAATCATGAGCACAGTTTAAAGGGCTTTTTCGAATAGCCTAAAAAGAAGCCATTTTAAACTGGTAATTAGAAGCTTATCTGCATACCATTATTTTTTAAATTAATTTTAGGCCCCAGAGGGCTTTTGAATGGTTGACTAGCCCCGTTACTGAGTTTTTATAAATGCTTCAGTTATTAGATAATTTTTTTTAATTAAAAAGACAGTGGAGAGCTCCACTGATCAGACCTATATTAGTTCCCCAGATTATTTCTAAGCCTCGAAGATTACTTGTGTAGGTTGGCTTTCCTCAAGTCAAAAATGGCCCTTCTGCAGAAAGTACAGATCAAGTCTATATGCCTCCTTTGAAATCTGACCACTGATTCCCATCCCTAACCCACAGGATATCTGTGAGAGTCACTACCAAAATGTTAACCCATCAGTTTATTTAATAAGGGCTTATTCATTTCCAAGATACTTACTACACTGAGAATGCCTACATTAAACTTAATGCCTTACAAAATGGGTTTTGAATATTAAAAACACTGGGTTGAAATTAAAAGAAAATTAAGGTCACAGCACCTTGAAATTCACTCCCTTTCTATTATCAATGAGTTGTGTGATTTTTGAACAAGCCAAGCCCTCCTCCTAGGATTCAGTCTTTCCACCTTAATATTATTAGGTAGTTCTTATTTTTAAATAAAGTTATAGAATTCTGTATTCTGTAGGCAAACTAGGAAAGAACATCTTGTGCTTTTTAAAAATAAGTACCACAATTATATCTCCATTCTGAAAATATTTGCTATGGTCCACTCATTCACTTAACTCCTGTGTTCTTCCATTGACTCAAGATACAGAAGAAACATTTGAAACATTAAAAACAAAAAGTCAAGAAAAAAATCTTCCACTGTGTTCCAAATTAGTTTATTGTTATTTGGCTTATGTTGTTGGGTTATAGTTTTAGATGAAGAAGCCTGTGCTTATTGGTGCTTTCCACTCTGGCTGGGCTATATATAGCTGGGTTCTCTTCAGTGGATTCAGACTGATCTGCTCAGGCCAAGCAAAACACCCTGTGCCCTTATTCTCAAGGACGTCCTGAGTAAGAGTGCTGAGCTGAACAAATTAATCTATATCTTCACCCACTACTACGGTAAAAACAAATTTTCTTATACAGGACAACCTATGCATTTAGCATAATTTAACATTTCAGATACGGTTATCAAGGAGGGGAATTCACACACTCCTGCTTCTGTATCTTTGGAAAAATGTTGCTGAATGCCTAAGGTAAAAACAAATTCATCCTCAGATAAAAGTAAATAGACGTTTGAATAAAATGAAGTGACAGCAAGTTCATCAAAATAGATGTTGTAGCTGCTATATAATTGCTCCATCTCCACAAAATGCTCACTAGTTTTTGTCTTTACCCTAAACTCTGCTATGCTTCTTCATAGGCATAGGGGAAAAAACTTCTGACTTAGCAAGATTTGATTAAAAAAAAAAAAACAATAAGACTTGAGTAGGAAAGATGCTTGAAGTGTTCTGACTCATAAGAGAGTCAGAAGACCTATAAGAGAGCTGCTCATTCCATAGCAACATCGCTCCCACCAAACCCAAACCTTAAGGTCAGCTTCAAAGCTTGAGAGGAAGGACATGATAATTAATACTGAGTAATATTGTGTGCATATACCTAACCACTTTTCATGTATTACATCATTTAATCTTAACAACTGTGAAGGTTAATTTTATGTGTCAACTTGATTGGCTGAGGGGTTCCCAGATGGCTGGTGAAACATTATTTCTAGGTGTGTCTGTGAAAGTTTCTCCAGAAGGGATTAGCACTTGAATCACAGACTGAGTAAAGAAGATCACTTTCACCAATGTGGGCATCATTCAATCTAAAGAGAGCAAAAAAATGGAGGAAGAGCAAATCCCCCTCTCTGACTGAGCTAAGACATTCATTTTCTCTTGCCCTTAGACATTGGCACACCTGGTTCTTGGGCTTTTGGACTCAGACTGGGACTTACTTACACCATCAACTCCCCAGTTTTCAGGACTTTGGACTTGGACTGAATTACACCCCTGGCTTTCCTGGCGCTCCAGCTTGCAAATGGCAGATCTCAGAGCATGGGACTTCTTGGTCTCCATAACCATGCAAGCCAATTGCTATAATAAATCTCCTCTTTCATATATATATTTATATATATACATATATATATCCTATTAGTTCTGTTTCTCTGGAGAGCTCTAATACAATAATCTTATAAAGTAAAATCAATTATTATCTCCAATTTATGAATGAAGAAACACAGGCACATATAGGTTCAATAATGTGACTCTGGTTGCACAGTGTCACAAAAAAAGCAAGGATTCAAGTTCAGACTGTCTAGTGCCTTAGTCCTCATTCCTAACAAGTAACTAAAATAACAGAACAACAGTAACAACTAATATTACTATTAACTATTATTGCATGTCTGTTACATGGCATTCACTATGTTGTATCTTTTCTCACTTTCTCCTTATGAACCAAGGGTTACTACTCCCTTTATAAGATTCTAAGAGGTTAACTAAATAGCCTGATGTCACATAGCTTGTAAATGAGAGCGCATGAGCCTAAGCTTCTGCTTTTAAAGTACTATCTGCCCTGTTTCATGAGCATATGAGGAGTGCCATATTCTGTAGTTGTGAGAAAATCTAAGGATGCTGAATAAAGTTCCAGGCGGCTAAGAGCTAATCAACCAACAGAATATGAACAGACTCAGCATACACCAATACAGAAGAATAAAAGCTAAAGCAGAGATATGAATTAAGCAACTTTATAGTTGAGACAAATTCACTACTGTTTTTAGACACAAGTACGACCCTTATCCAGCCAAGTCTCACTCCACGTGCCAAGAGGACCTGACCACCAAAAGCCCATGTTCTCTCTTCTAGACCATGTTTTAGTTATCCAGGACTTCATAATTCCGTACCCAAATGGTCTTGAGCCCTGGATCGAACCTCCCCAGGACCAGCTACACCAACAATGTGCACACCCAACGATGTGTGGCTGGGGCAGTACTTTTTTTTTTTTTTTTAAAGAACAGGCAGTTGTATACAAAGATAAATGCTTATTTGTGCCTGGCAGTTAAACCTCCTCAGGTGTTAACTCTTTTTTTTTTTTTTTTAAATTTATTTATTTATTTATTTATTTTTGGCTGTGTTGGGTCTTCGTTTCTGTGCGAGGGCTTTCTCTAGTTGCGGCAAGCGGGGGCCACTCTTCATCGCGGTGCGCGGGCCTCTCACTATCGCGGCCTCTCTTGTTGCGGAGCACAGGCTCCAGACGCGCAGGCTCAGTAATTGTGGCTCACGGGCCTAGTCGCTCTGCGGCATGTGGGATCTTCCCAGACCAGGGCTCGAACCCGTGTCCCCTGCATTGGCAGGCAGATTCTCAACCACTGCACCACCAGGGAAGACTGGGGCAGTACTTTAAGGGGTGTAAGTGGAGCTTGGATATGCAAGCTGGGGTATCTGTCTGAAGATGGAAAGAGATATTAAGCAATGGGCTAGGGCCTGTGGCACTTACACCATCAGCACAGGATTATGATAAATCCAAGAATTTTAAACTTGAACCTGGCCTTCCAGGATAATATAAAGTTATATTTGTCAAGAAAAGGACAGAGCATATTTTATGTATTAAACGTTTGTAAGTCTGATTTATAACTTTTAAAGACCTATGTCCTGTAGATCTCCATTTGCACTCCTACCTTGAGTCCCAAAATGCCAAGGGCAGGCCTGAGCCGGCTCATTTCTTTCTTATCCTTTCCCTTCCCAACAGAGGCAAATATGCTGCAATGAGCTCACTGTAGTATTCAACTGGCAGTGGTTAGCAAACTTGGTCTGGGGCTCCACTGAGGACACTTTCCAGAGAGACTCATCAAATCTTAGTTAAAGATGACTTCCTACAGCATCACTCCTCAGTCTCTTCTGAAGACAAGGAAAAAAAAATCACCTGTTGTTGTGTAGGAACTGCTATTTACATAACACTTCAAGGTTTACTTCATTGGAAACAGCTGTTTCATGGATTTATTTCAATGTTCATTAGGTTGACACATAAGATTATGGTGTGCTGTCTACATGATGCCAGAACAACCAGATGATTTAATCAAATTCAGTCCAACAAGCAGACAATTTACTTTGAAAGAGAAATTAGTCCATTTTGTTTGCTTGTTTTTTTAATTGTTTGTTTTTTTAACTATCAATTCTACTAAATCAACAGGGAATCAGTCATCCTCTCCACTCCAGCCAATACAATTCATGTAGGACTAAAAAAAAAAAAAAAATTCAGGCACAAAGTCAGGCTATTAGTCAATCAATTTGGTTTTAGTACTTATCTTCATCGAGCATCTAAGCTCATGCTCCATAATGATGAGACATCTGCATGGGAATGCTACCCAGCATGGGTCAGAACGCCAAAGATGATGGACACACAAGATGCACTGGAACAGACACCCACTCGAAGGAGTCTTTGAGGGAGGTGGCTAGGCTAGACTTACCAAGTCACGGTGACTGTAGTCACCTCTCACTCTGACATGTGTGAGTTCACAAAATCCAAAATACCTCCATACCACATTCCTACAAGCTTCCAGCATTTTTTCACTAGTAAAGCATAGGGAGAGCTTAAATAAAGGTGACCTTATAACCATCTGCACCATCATCTGGTGCCCCGGGATCAATTGCCTCAACCCATTTCCTGCTTGAAAAGAAGGGGCAGGATGTCCTGTAGCAGGAGATACATAAATAGACTTTGAAACCCAGAATCCAGTTGCTTAACACTGTGTGAGATTCCCATCACTGACAACCACGCTGTGGCATATTTATAAATTGAGCATCTAATTGAAACCCATGTGAGAATATACCCGATTCATTTTCCGTGGGTGGCTGCCAGAAGCAATATAGAGCAATGGGAAATCATTAAAGAAGTAGCCTCAGCAGCCTTGGAGAAAGTGCCTGCTGATTTGGGGAGGGCACCTTAGAGAAGTGATGCTCTCCCATTTAAAGATAGAAATTCCTCTGGCCATAGAAAGCAAGCTACTTTCCAATCTAACCTACAAGTCACTTGGGTCATAGTACAAATTTGGAAGGCCGGATGCAAGGAGTGAAATTTTACTGATCATTTCCCCTTCCCAAACAGCATGATCTCCCAGAACTGCTTTGTTAGAACACAGTAGATCACAGCTTGTGGTAGGTAAGGCCGCAGCCCAAGCTAAACAATTTCATTAGGCACATGCTGACTTAGCCCAGATTGTTTCCTTCGGGTCCTGGATCCTACATGGAATTGAATCATCCTCCATCATAATTACCAGAAGCACCAGAAGCAGCTGTTGCTTCCTCCCCACTGCTAGTACCGGACAGCAGGCAGCCGGAGGGTCCCATCATCTGACAATGACACACTTCATTGCAGTGTGCATGCCTGTGCATTCCACAGCCTGAGCCAGGAGCTGTTACCTGCCCACTTGCTGCAGAATATGGTGTGGAAACTTCTCTCCACATCAACAGAGCATAGCGAAGACAGGAATACTACTCTCACTAAACACAAAAGAGTTACAAACACTAAGTTTCACTGAGACATGAACTACAGAGTACTACTGTCAATATTAGTCATCAGTTATTTATCCCCACTATGTGCTAGGCACCAAGCTAAGCACTCTATATACACGATTTCACTTCTTCCACCAAAAACGTCTCTGGGATTAAAAAGTTATACGGTCAACCATCAGAGCAGAAGGGAAAGTATAACACACTCTCTTCTTTGCACGGAGTCTTTGAAAATTAGAAGGAGGGAGAAGACGTGGAGCCACTGCTCCAGAAATTGTAGACTGAGGGGGGATAATTTCAGGTACTCACTAAACATTTGCGGTCACCTACTATGTGGTCTGCACTAGATGCTGGGGACACAATCAGAGACAGTGACATGGGCTTTACGCTAGAGGAATATAAAGGGGGTGATTTTTTAAAGTGTTTTGAGAAAGAGGAGGGATACTATTTGGTAGAGAAGGTGAGGAGGATGAAGGGGCTAGCTAGGCATTGCAGCATCCCCAGGGGAGGACTTGAGTCCAGAGATGACACTTGCCCTGAGTGGGTGGGGAGAGAGGGTGGGAAGGGGGAAGGGAAGGGAAGGGAAGGGAAAAGGGAAGGGAAGGGAAGGGAAGGGAAGAGAAGGGAAGGGAAGGGAAGGGAAGGGAAGGGAAGGGAAGGGAAGGGAAGCAGGAGAAATGAGATTTTATAAAGGTGTGCTTCCACAGACCCACATTAGAAGAGAATCAAGAACTAGCTCTTCCAAGATCTGTGCCCCCATGATTGCTGTAGGATACTAAACACCAGCTACTCTGATGGGTCTTAATGTTTTGGAGGGCAGACGACAACTTGAGAATCTGATAAACTATGTACATAAAGACACATGTATACACACATGCACAACTTTATATAAATTCTCTGAAATCTATCCATGTTCTAAGATCTCTAAGACTGGAGAATTGGGCTGGGACAAATATGTCCTCAAAGGGGTTGAGAAGAGCCCAAGTACAAGAAGGTGTGAGATACATGGAGACAGCCATAGCCCCAAGGATCTTAGTATTGGTGGGTATGCATTATACACAGTAGATAATTCAGAGACAAATATTAGCCAGCACCCTTCAGCAATAAAGGAGAGATCCAGAAATGACCTACTGATCAAAGAGGTGAGAGAAGCCTTGGAACAGCTTAGAAGAGTGGCAGTGTAAGTAGTTGTCAGCAAAAAAAAAGTCTTATTAGTTAAGGAAGCCCTGTATGCTTTCTACCATGAAGTGAGTCACTGTGGAGGCAACCAAGATCATCAGTCCTTATTCACAAACATCTGGGGGAAAGGCTAACTTGGAAAGTTCTTTTATTGTACTCCCTGTGTATAATGTAGGAATGAATGTCAGAAGACCTGGAGGAACTGGAGTCTTGGAGTCTTGGCGGCTGAGTCAGCTATATATGCCTTGAAAGGAAACCACCTATGAGTTCCCACTGGAGGGTGTTGGCCAGGAGTAAACAACAAAAACAAACCAATTTAGTCCTTATGACAGACCGAATGAGATTATTACCACAATCTTAATGAGGAGGAACAAGCCTGCCTAAGGCTATACAGCTAGAAAATGAAACGCTCTGTAAACCGAGGTCCCCACGTCTCCAGAACCTGTCTTCTTAATCACTGCACTCGACTGTCTCCCAGGCAAAGGATTCCAGGCAAGTGAAAAATTACATGGAAAAAGTGGGACAAGAATCTTACTCGGAAAACATCTGCTCTCTTCAGTCTTTGCTTCTCTGCGGAATAGACGTGCTGGGGGAATTTTCTGTACTCCAGTTACCTTCATCTGCCTTACCACCAACTAACCCTCTGGTATTACAAAGCACGCTAGAATGCTACCTTACCCCGGACTACTTTGTTTATCCCTGCTGAATGTTCTTTCTTTTTCTTTGCAAGGAATGCCTATCATCAATGCAGAAATTCAATTACTGTTTGGATTTATTTATTCATTTGTTTGATGCATGGCACGCCCCATTCAGCGCTAGGCTCTGAGATCACCATATCCGACAAAGGGAGACAGTTTACATGTTCAGCCTAGACATAAACCAAGCTGACTCTGGCTCAACAACGTCGTATTACCGCCTCCAGCACGCCGTGCTCATCACGTGACCTGTTCTTTACGCGTAGGCAGTGATCAACGGTGACAACAAATACCACGGCTGCAGTAGCGGAGGCTGGAGCAGGAAACGTCCTTCCAGAGGCTACCTTTCGTATTTGGCAAATGAAACAGAACCGGCCTTGCCCAGCACTTAACTGGGAGAGCCCCCGGGAGAAGGTGAGCCTTTGCCCTACGAGGCTTATGGGAAGTAGATTGTTTTATTTCCAAACAACAGGTTGATACAGTCATTGTCTCACAGGTTACGGCAAAAATAAGAGAGGAATTCTGATTCTGTCTAAGTTGCCTTCACATTTATTTAGGACTTTGCTTGTGTACTGGACTCTCTTTGCAATTCTCACCGGAGCACATGCAGCATTCCTGTCTGAATTCCTGGCACAAACAGACTGCGGAATACACTGAGTCATCAAGAGAGTGCAATTAATTAGTATCAGACACAGCAGTCTGGGGCCAGCAGAGGTGGCACCCAGAGTCATTTATGTAGAAGTAGTACTGTGAGGAGGGAGGAAAAAACCATAAGTCAGAGAGTCAGATATACCTGGGTTCAAATATCTGCTCTGCCACTTATTTGCTGTGAGACTTTCAACAAGTCACTGAGTGTTTTTCTCTTAGAAGCTGGTGATAAAATCTACTCTGGATGGAGTGTGTGAGGGCTTGAGATGGGCATAGGCATGCCCTCAATTATTCATTGTGATGATGATGATTCCACGAGGAACCATCAAGAGCCACTACAGAAAGGAGACATAAATCTGAAGTCTGGGAGATGACCCAGAAATGTGAACCAAAGACCATAAATCAATGAGTAAAAAAGTAATAAACCAACAACAATTCACAGAAAGAAAGGGAAGGGCAGTTCATTTTATTCACCGTTCACGGGGCGGCTTATTTTAAAGGAGTCCGGTTGCCTTCTGGAGCCCCTGGTGTTCTGTCTCTCTACCAAGATGTCACCAATGAATTCTGATCCCTCTGAGTCCTGCAAGCTCACCTGGGCCCTAGTGGTAGCTGTATGATCAGTCTTTTTCCTTCTCTTGAAAGTAGAAGCCCTTCATTACTCTGAAATTGGGAAAAGCAAAGAGGCACAGTAAGGATGCCTCTTTTCTCATAGAATTCACCTGCTAAGTTTCTGAGGTTTTAGCCATGGTTTTAAATGATGCTTGCTCTAATTGGATTTGATATTTTCCAAAATTCTTTCTGGGTCAAAATATATAATTTTATGCTGCTATGGCATAACTCTTAGCTGTGTCAAAGGCTTTTTTCCTTCTTCCTATTTATATCTGTACAAGAACTTGATTATAGTATAACTCCTATTACATGGCAATCTTTATTTGTACCTCTGTCCATCCACATGACTGTAAATTCCTTGAGGGCAGAGACTGGATTTTATTTCCCAAAGACCTAGTCTGCTTTTTAGGAAAAAAATTGTTGTGCAATAATGTGATTGCTATTATGTGAGTGGATGCTATGAACCAACACATGGCAATATTGTGAATTTATGTCCCAGTTTCCTTTTCAAGCAAAATATCTAAAATTACCTTGGGGAAAAGGCACTATCCAGATTATGTTAGTGTGAAAATGTTACCTACTTGGTCATTACTATCAAGTTAAGCTTTGAGAATTAAAATCGTGCTTTCAAGAAGATAAAAGCTGTAGTTTTTACAAGCAGAGTTGTACAATATGTTTACAATGGAACAGTTCATGTGAATTACCTAGAAATATCTGAACTGAATGCTGAATATCAAGCATTCCCTTCTAAAATGATTTTTTTGGGGGGGTTGCCATTTCCCTTACTAGTCCCACTGGTAAGTAACAACTCAATCTCCAGCTAAACTGTATAATTCCAATCTGCTGTAAGGCTACACATTGCATCCCTAACCAACGTCGGTCACCTTACAATTATGTATCAGTCAACCACAAGGTGAATTAATAGTAGTGATAATAGCTATCATTTATTAGGTGAATATGATCTGTATATTCATTACTTGACATGGATTATCTCATTTTCTCTTCAAAACTACCCTCTGAAAGAACACTACTGATATCCCCATTTTATAGCTAAAAAAACTGAAACCCAAAGAGGCTATGTCACTGATCCAACAGGCATGCAGATGTGTTCATCCCAAGTCATCCACCGTATCTGGGGTGGAGGAGAAAGACTTGGAGGGCATGCCTGAGTGACAGTAGGCTAGTGACCACCTTCATTTATTTTACAGAAACTCTCTCAGCTATGCATTTGATATCACTTTGTTATGATGATCTGTCTTGGTATTTGCATATCCTGTAAGAAACAACCCTCAGAAGCAAAGAAATGATGCATTTTAATATGAAGCAGTGCACATCATTAGTTATCATTGTATTTGTCTATGAACACCATAAGGAACCAAGTTTCATAATTTCCAAACTTCCCAGAAAGATAGCAAGAGAAATACATGAGAGAGAAACACAGTGTAAAAACACATAAATCTCCAGACCACTCTGCAGAGGCACTACTCTTGGACAGTCAGGGAAGGAAAGTTGTACTTGAAGTGAAAAGAAAGCAATACTTTATACCAAGTCCATCTATTTTTATGTGTATGAGAATCATCATTATTTCTGAGTTTGTGCATTACAGTTCCAAAACCTTAAAGTGATGATCTCTGATACTGAGTGAAGTTTGTTGTTGCTCTGAAAATGATGATGGGTGGGCCTGGTTGCAGGAGTACTATCTTTGTATAGAAAGGTGACACTGATGGCCCACAGTGAATTTCAATAGCATGTTGCTTTCTTGGCTTTAAAAAGGACTCTTTCTTGATCTATCAGCAATTCTTAAGAGACTGCCTGGCACCCACAACTAAGAAAAGAAAACTGGAGCTAATGGAATTGAACCTGAAAACATGGCTTAATTCACCCAAACTCTAATACAGTTTCAAGAGACAAGTGTAGCAGAGTGGAAGAGAAGGAGGGATGGAAATCAAGTCAGCTGTATAGAAAAAATGTATTTCTTTGCATAATCACCCCTGAGAAACGCCTTTTTCTAACTTGCCCTTACGGGCATACCTTGTTTTACTGTACTTTACTGCACTTTGCAGATATCGCATTTTTCACAAACCGAATTGTTCGGCACAACCCTGCACTGAATATTTGATCAGGGCCATTTCCAACAGCATTTGCTCACTTAGTGTTTCTGTGTCACATTTTGGTAATTCTCACAATATTTCAAACTTTTTCATTATTACTGTATTTGTTATGGGGATCTGTGATCTTTGATGTTACTACTGTAGTTGTTTTGGGACACCACGGACCATGGCCATATAAGATGGTAAGCTTAATGGCTAAATGTTGAGTGTGTGTTCTGACTGCTCCACTGACTGGCAACTCCTCCATCTCTCTCCTTCTCCTCAGACCTCCCTATTCCCTGAGACACAATATTGAAATTAAGCCAATTAATAACCCTACAGTGGCCTCTAAGTATTCAAGTGAATGGAAGATTCTCACATCTCTCACTTTAAATCAAAAGCTAGAAATGATTAAGCTTAGTGAGAAAGGCATGTTAAAAGCCAAGATAGGCTGAAAGCTAGGCCTCTTGCACCAAACCATTAGCCAAGTTGTGAATGCAAAGGAAAAGTTCTCAAAAAAATTAAAAGTGCTCTCCAGTGAACACTCAAATGATACCCGTTCTTCAGTCCATGGATCAAGGAGTCGTTTTGACCTTCAAATCTTGTTAGTAAGAAATATATTTCATAATGAAATTAAAACAAACAAGCAAGTAAAAGTGATGTAGATGCCCAATGTCAAAATAAGCCCAGGAGGTAATCAATGAGTTGTGTGATGTCAAAGTCATTAGCTGGGTATCAGAAGGGCAGATGTTACAAGTTCTGTGTGGTGCACAGAACTAAAAGGCCAAACCAGGGAATATGAGACAACAGAAAATGTTAAACCAAGTAGGAGATTCTGGCAATACAAAGATTTTGCCAAATGGTGCTTAATTTATATAATAACAGTAACACATACAATTTATTAGGTGCCTATTAGGTGCCAGACACTGTTAAGCTTTTTACATAGTTATGTGATTCAATCCCTTCATTAGCTCTATGAGAGAGGAATTATTATCTTGATTTTATATATGAGGAAACTGAAACTCAGAGAGATGGAGAAACTTGTCTAAGGTCACACAGCCATTAAATGAGAATGAGAGAAATAAATCCCGATTCTGTTAGACTCGGAAGCCCACTATTCTTAACACCATACAAAATCCCTTTCTTACATTTTATACCACTAAGTATAATGTGTGTCCTTTTAAGGATATATCAGTGGATTTTTCAGACAATGTTACAATCCACCTAAAAGGTTCAAACCCTTTGGTTTAGGTGGGCTCTTGGTCTAGCTCCCTCCAACCAGCCTTGCCCCTTTAGCAACTGTATTTTTTGGCTTTTAGTTCTTTATTCAGAGGCTAAACCCAAATCCATATCCACATTAGCCAATGCCATGTGTTTAGTGCTGTGAGTTGTTCCCTTTTCTTGTTTCCTGGCTCCCTTCAGAATCTTTATAGTGTGTTATTTCTGGACCAGTTGCTCACTGTGACAGTGTATAAAGACTCAGAGCATCTGCCAGCTTCCTGCCAGATGGCTGAACTCCAGTGAATGGCCACTAACCTATGGACTACGCCTAATGCTTTTCTGCTTAATGCAGAAACTCTTGCAGAACGTCACATGTTGCAAGCCTGGGATTCGACTAATCTCTAGGAGATGCTAAAATCTCAATAATAATGATGGTGATGATAATGTCCAAGTACTCTGAGTGCTTCCTATGGGTCAAGCACAGCTTCAAGCACTTTAGAAGCATCATTTAATAATGTTTATAACAAGTGAAGGAAGCAGGTATTATTACTAGCCTTGTTTTACAAGTGAAGAAACTGAGGCCTAGAGAAATTAAGTTACCCAAGTCCACAAAGCTGAAAAATAACAGAGCCGAGTTCCTGACTGCTTCCTGCACTGTGTTCTGGGAAAGCAAAAGTCTGGGATATATTTGTTCCACAAAAGGGAGCTAAGACCCAAAACATCAATCAGGAGGAGCAAAAGGCCCCTCATGGAAGCCTTGTTGATGATGATTCATTCATAATGGGAAAGAAAATAGTAACAACTAGCTCATATTGAGCTCCTTCTTTGTGCCATTTACATATATCCAGTCACGTAATCTCACAATAACCCTGTGAGATTTGTCTTAATGTTAACTCCAATTAAAAGAAGAAGAAACCTAGATTTTGAGATCAGTATGTTCTGCAAGGACACATTTGGTAAAAAACCAAGACTGTATCAGATGGTTACTACCATAGTAATGCTGTGTAACAAACCACAACAAAACTTACTTGCTTAAAACAATCATAATAAGTTTAGCTCACATTTTTCAAATTGACACTTTGGCTTGATTTGACTGGGCAATTCCTCTGTCCTTCCTGGGATTCCTCATGCACCTGAGGTCAGCTGTGGGTCAGGCAGGCAGTTTTGCTGATTTTGACTGGGCTCTTTCATCGCTGTAACTCAGCTGGAACAATTGAGTTGACTCAGCTCTGTTTACATGACAGAAGCAGAGTCTCTAGAGAACATACAGATATGTACAAGGCCTCTTGAGGGCTATGGTTGGAAATGACACACCATGCTTTCTACCACTTTCTGTTAGTCAAAGCAAGTCACAATGCCAGCTCAGATTCAGGGGTTGGAAAACAGATGGGAAGGGCTGCAAAATCATATTGCAAAGAGCACAGGTCTACGAAAGCAAGAACAATCATTGCCCTTTTTGTAATCATGTACTGCAAAGCAGAATTCAAACCCAGTTCTAACTCCAGAGTCCTTATTGCTATAAACTACCTCCAATACAAAATTCAAGTTTGCACACCCTTACATAACATTCAGGAAGTGCATTTATATCTCTTTCCTCTAAATATTTTAAGTATTTCATACCACCCTCTTTTTGCTTATGTGTTTTCTAAGGAGAAGTTACATGTAATTCTTATCTTCACTTCTCTGTAGATAAGGTGCCCCCCACCCCCGCAACCCCAGCTTCTTTCAAGATCTTTATCTTTGATTTTCTACATTTGAATATGGTATGCCTGGGTGTAATACGTTGGGGTTTGTTTTTATTGTTGTTATTTGTTTTTATTTGGCATTTAACCTGCTCAGTGTTCTCTGAGATTCCAGAATCTGTGGCTTGGTGTCTAACATTAATTTGGGGACATTTTCAGTCATTATTACTTCAAATATTTCATCTCTTCTTTTCTTTTTCTTCTCCTTCTGGTATTTCCATTACCTATGTTACACCATTTATAGCTGTAACTTTCTTGGATATTCTGTTCCACTTTTTCCAGTCATTTTTTTCTTTGCTAAAAAGCAACTAAAAAGTTTTGAAAGTTTCTACTGACATATCTTCAAGCATAGAGATTCTTTCCTAAGCTATGCCCAGTCTACTGCAGAGTCCATCAAATGCATTTTCATTTCTATTTCACTGTTTTTGATCTATAGCATTTCTTTTTGCTTCTTAGAATTTCCATCTCTCTACTTACATTATCTACCTGTTCTTGCATTTTGTCTACTTTTTCCTTTAGAGCCTTTAGCATGTTAATCATAGTTGTTTTAAATTCCCAGTCTGAGAACTCAACATCCCTGTCATGTCTAAATCGGGTTCTGATGCTTGCTCTGTTTCTTCAAACTGTGTTTTTTGCCTTTTAGTATGCCTTATAATTTTTTGTTGAAAGCAGGACATGACAGAATGGATTAAAAAAAAACAACTCCAGTAAATAGAGCTTTAATGATAGGGCAGCAGCAGGTATGGGAGGGAGGGGAAACATTCTATAGTCCTATAATTAGGTCTGTCTTTGAACCCTGAGGCTGTGAATTTTACAAGTATTTCTCAATTTCACCTCCCCTATTAGGTGGGACAGGATGGCAAAGGGGGGGATGGGAAATTTCTTCCCCCAGGTCAGTTAGGCTCTGATAGAACCCCAATAGGTTAGGTTTCTGGTAGAACAGTTTCTCTTAAGGGCAGGCCTTGTTAAGAAGAACAGAATTCTCTGGCATATTTCAAAATGGTTCCTTTTCCTCTCCCCCTACCAGAAGGATGAGGGAATTTTCCTCCAATATTCACTATGAAATACTAGTAGAGCTCCTAGCAGTAAAACTCACAAAAGTGTGGAGACTCTCCTCTATCCCTCATAGAGTTCTTAACTCTCAAACTTGTCCACACTGAGCCTCCAGCAATTTGTCAATTATAGCTTAGGTTTTCCTAGCATACTGGTTCCTGAGGAAGTTTCTGCCCTTGGGATTCTTATCTGGTAAGTTACAATCCTCTGTATTACCTCTCTGTCTCTTCAATTTTAGGGGCACTGGCTTGTCCTGTGACCTCACAACTCTGAAAGATCTAAGAAGAGATGTTGATTTTTCAGTTCATTCAGCTTTTTACTTGTTAGAACAGAGTGACAACTCCCAAGCTCTTTACGCACCTGCCAGGCCAGAAACCAGAAGTCCTGGATCAGAAACTCAAAGTTATCTTTTCAATTATCATGTTCCTAGTATATACAAGTACCTAGTGAGCTGGATTTACCTTTCGGTTGTCTTGTTAGAGGACCGGAAGGAAAGGGAAATGTGAGGGGTATGAAGATGATGGCAGCTTTGAGGAGGGAAGATTTTAGGTTTGCAGGAATGAATCTGAAAGTGTCTCCTATGGACTTTGCATGCTTTCTGGAGCAATGACCTGGCTCTAGAGAGAGTGTATTGAGACTCTCATTACATTACAGTGTAATGAGAGTGTAATTTTTCCTAGTGGGTACTTAGTTTGGATCATAGTGGGACTAAAGTAGCATATTCCGTAGGGACCCAAGAAAACCAAAATTCCTTGAGGCCTACACAAAGAAGTAGCAAAAATCTCATGGGGTTTCCAGTTTCCTGCCCCTTTCTCATCCTCCATCTGTGCCAAGAATTGAGCTAGATTTTTCGCATTTGTACTCATCATTTTAACTTATCTTTCATGTTCATAAACAGCCACACTTAGACAAGAGACAGCCCAAGAACCCAACTGACCAACTGATATATGGGTTTCAACATGGTTAAATCCTCCAATCTTCCTTTGGCTTTAAACGCCTCAACTTGGACCATCCATTGCTTGGGTATCACCCAGAAATATTTCCTCAGCCTTTTCATAAAAAGGAGAAGGAAAGCAGCAAGCTAATTTTGTTTAGTTCATTTCCATTTTACTCTTTCTTTATTATTAGTTACGGTTTCAGTGCAGAATTCTTCAAAGGGGAAGTCAGGCTATGAGAAAACAATCTCTTGAAATTCAAATAATAAAAAAGTAACCAATGAAGGAGAGGAAATAGCTTTCTTTACATCTAAGTTTGCTTTTCTCCGAAGTTTGTGCAAAGTCTCCTTTAGCTGACAAATATTTTCATTCAACGAAAGGAACATTTGTTTCAGGTAATGTTCTTATTCCTGAAGGAAAAGGAAAAGGAAATTCTGAAGTGAAAGATATCCTGAGGAAACAGTTTGGCAAACGATATGACATTTTCCTGTTCTCGTTTAATATCACAATGGAATAAATATGGGTAACATGGAACCATGTGGGGAAAAAAAGATCTTAGTATAATAGAATGTGAAATCAGAATAGTTCCTGAGAGATTACCTGGTCCAAATGCCCTATTTTTCTGATGAGATCTGAGACCTAAAGAAGTAAACTTCGTTGCCTAAAATAACCCAGATGGTTAGTGACAGAACTGAAGCTAGAATCAAAGCTTAAAATTCCCAGTTCATTGTTCTTTCTAATCAGGATTCAAGAATCTTCTAACAAAGTCTGCCTCTATCAGTCCATTATCTTCTGTTCTCTTCTGCCAAGCCACAGAAGGGCCTACTTCCACCCTCTAGCAAAGCTTTGTGAGGCTCTGGTACATGCTGTCACCTAAAGAGGGACATGATAAAAATTCAGGGTATGTTGAACTTCAATGTTATCTTCAGTAACCTGTAAGTGAGACTGAGCATTTTCTTCAATTACAAATGTAGTCAACAAACCACAGTTGTATTAGTGGTTCCTGCAACTTTGTCACCATGGAACTCAGATGTTTTCACATCCTTCTATAGTTTTTCTACTTTTTGAAACATCATTTATGTTCATAATGATTTTGAAATTATGATACTCATCAGACTTGCTCCTAGATATTAATATTTAATGTCTTCATAAAAAGGCACATACATTGCCATTTCATAAATGTGCTCTTTAATATTTTGTCATTGGTTTCCTTAGCAACCGTATATAATTTATTTTATGGCAGGCCTTGAACAGGCAATTATATGAAGTTGTACAGTCCTCCCCCAAAGGTCTTCTGAATCACAAGATACCTACAAACACTTCTAGGACTAGCCACATCTCTCATTTAAAAGTGGCCCCATAGCCCCATGGCAGGCAAAAACACCCTAAAATGTATCTACACTTGGGGAATAGACCAAGGTGTGAGCTCCTGAGACAAAATCATTGAGTAGTTAAGAAGTCTGCTTGAATTAATTAACCAGATTCAGCAACAAGGCTTGAATGTTAGGGTGAAGGGCTGGACTTCCAGGTTCAAATCCGGGCTGTGCTTGTCACCTTCTCTTGGGCAGTGCTTCCTGATACCCCTCCCCATCTCCCCCTACCCTATGATGCAATACATCTGTGAAATTACTGAATCCCTGGGAACCAAGTAGTTCTGCTGTGAACACCATTGTAAAAGCTGGACCCAAGATTAAAGAAGGGTTTCCCCTATGGCAAAGAGGACATCGGCAGCAGTATGAGCTGAAGCCTTGAGCAACCCAGAAATGGGCGAGTCAAACGAGAACAGAAACAGTGTGGATGGTGGCCCACAATTAGCAGACTATCAATTAGGCAGAAAAAAAGCAGCAGCATCAATTATCACAGCAGGCACCATGTCACACACTGCAGAGTGCACTGCTTAGCAAGTCAGATGCAACTCCCAGAGTGTCCGGGTTTGAACTGATTCAGCCTCTTAGGCAAGTTACTTCACCTTTCCTTGCTGTAAAATATGAGTAATAGTTGTACCTACTTCATAGAGTTTTGTGAGACCAAAATAAATACATTTGAGAAAAGTGTATATAATAGGCCCTGGCCTACTATAAGCACTCAATGAATGTTAGATATTAGTTGTAGCAATCGCTCTGAATATATACACAGGACGACTGTGCTTTCCATTGTATTGTGGAACTCTTTTTGAAGGCATAAATTGTTGACATAAGAAGCATATGCACGGGCTTCCCTGGTGGCGCAGCGGTTAAGAATCCGCCTGCCAATGCATGGGACACGGGTTCGAGCCCTGGCCTGGGAAGATCCCACGTGCCGCGGAGCAACTAAGCCCGTGTGCCACAACTACTGAAGCCCATGCACCTAGAGCCTGTGCTCCACAACAAGAGAAGCCACTGCAATGAGAAGCCAGCACACCGCAACGAAGAGTAGCCCCCGCGGGCTTCCCTGGTGGCGCAGTGGTTGAGAATCTGCCTGCCAATGCAGGGGACACGGGTTTGAGCCCTGGTCTGGGAAGATCCCACATGCCGCGGAGCAGCTGGGCCCGTGAGCCACAACTACTGAGCCTGCGCGTCTGGAGCCTGTGCTCCGCAACAAGAGAGGCTGCGATGGTGAGAGGCCCGTGCACCGCGATGAAGAGTGGCCCCCGCTTGCCACAACTGGGGAGGGCCCTCGCACAGAAATGAAGACCCAACACAGCCATAAATAAATAAAATAAATAATAAAAATGAAGATTTCTTTAAAAAAAAAAAAAAGAGTAGCCCCCGCTTGCCACAACTAGAGAAGGCCCAAGCACAGCAAAGAAGACCCGATGCAGCCAAAGATAAATAAATAAATTATTAATTATTAATTGCAAACGAATCAATGGCCAAAGGATTAATCTCCAAAATATATAAACAGCTCATGCAGCTCAATACTAAAAAAACAAGCAACCCAATCCAAAAATGGGCAGAAGACCTAAATAGACATTTCTCCAAAGAAGACATACAGATGGCCAAGAAGCACATGAAAAGCTGCTCAACATCACTAATTATTAGAGAAATGCAAATCAAAACTACAATGAGGTATCACCTCACACCAGTTAGAATGGGCATCATCAGAAAATCTACAAACAACAAATGCTGGAGAGGGTGTGGAGAAAAGGGAACCCTCTTGCACTGTTGGTAGGAATGTAAATTGATAGAGCCACTATGGAGAACAGTATGGAGATTCCTTAAAAAACTAAAAATAGAATTACCATATGACCCAGCAATCCCACTACTGGGTATATACCCAGAGAAAACCATAATTCAAAAAGACACATGCACCCCAATGTTCATTGCAGCACTATTTACAATAGCCAGGTCATGGAAGCAACCTAAATGTCCATCGACAGACGAATGGATAAAGAAGATGTGGTACATATATATACAATGGAATATTACTCAGCCATAAAAAGGAACAAAATTGGGTCATTTGTAGAGACATGGATGGATCTAGAGACTGTCATACAGAGTGAAGTAAGTCAGAAAGAGAAAAACAAATATCGTATATTAACGCATATATGTGGAGCCTAGAAAAATGGTACAGATGAAGCGGTTTGCAGGGCAGAAATAGAGACACATCTGTAGAGAAAAAACGTATGGACACCAACGGGGGAAAGTGGTGGGGGGGGTGGAGTGGTGGTGTGATGAATTGGGAGATTGGGATTGACGTATATACACTAATATGTATAAAATGTATAACTAATAACCTGCTGTATAAAAAAATAAATAAAATTCAAAAATTCAAAAAAAGCATAAATAAATAAAATAAAAACCTAAAAGAAATTGAGTTCCAATTAAAAAAAAAAAAAGAAGCATATGCAGCTTACATATGTAAGACCCCCTTGGAATCCTTGGGGATTTCTGAAGGACGTATTTCCTGGAAATAATTTGACTCTTTTTAAATATCAAAATTGAGTATATTATTAGAAAGGTGAAACATGAGACACAGCAATTAACCCTTCATAATGATTCTGTTATTGTTGTAACCTTTTAAGATTAAAAAAAAAAGGTAATTATGTGTACAAGAAGAATATTTACCAAGTTCCTGAATTTACCTTCAATTTTAAAGACTAAATTTTAGTATCCTAAGTCATATATTATATCTCAGTCACTGATGCCTATAAGAAAGCACCTAGTACCAGGTCTGATCCATTGTAAGAATGCAGTACGTACCTTTGAATAAATGAGAAACAAGTTCATGTGAGGGCTTTCTCTGCTGTCAAAGGTAAGTCTTACAGAATTCACAATACCTATGAAAGCTAGATTATATTTCATTTTTAATGCTATTGATGCCTTGGTACAATATACCTTCCAATAATATAGGCATTTGCCTGAGGTATAAATAAAAGTGCCATTTATTAATTTGCTAATTCTTCTTCCCTGCTGATGTTATCAATGGCACAGTGATCGGGGCCTGGATTTTTATTCTAAACTGGCACTATCACATAACTTTGGTCACAATATTTTATGGATCAGTTTCTCTAGAAATAATAGCCTACTTATTATATGCAAGAAGGACATGCACTCACACTCCCCTCCCCCCCCCCCCCCCCCCCGCCAATTCCCATGGTAACTTCCGTTTCTTGTCCACGCAAGAGTGATGGCAGCAAGTCTAAACCAATTTGTTATCCACTTCTTGATTAGATATCCAGGGAGACCCTAGTGCTCACAAATGTCCAGGATTATAAATTGGATACTTAATC
The DNA here is from genome assembly GCF_949987535.1 of Balaenoptera acutorostrata. Lineage (NCBI taxonomy): Eukaryota > Metazoa > Chordata > Mammalia > Artiodactyla > Balaenopteridae > Balaenoptera > Balaenoptera acutorostrata. The sequence continues at coordinate 23,234,790 of NC_080072.1, forward strand.
TCCTCGGCTGCTGGGATGCCTGATTGACTGGAAGATTAGTGGCTTTTATTTCTAAAGTGTTTGTGTGGTCGAGAAAAAGTTGCAGCGTCCCTGGGAGAGGCATCATCTATAATGCGCAGTCTGGAATCGTCCCCTAGTCAGCTCCCTGGCTCTATGTTTCCCCACAGCTGTCCTCTCCCGGTTGAGGGGTTGGTGGTCCTATCCAGTGTCACTGGCTCACCCTAAACTAGACGCAACTGTGACTCCAAGTTCCTAGAGAACAACTCGGGCAAACGTGTTACTGTTTAGTCTCCGTGCTGCTTGGAGGACATGCAAGTCTTTACAACCTTGATTAGTGAGGGCAAGTGCAATGGGTTTAACCCACAGGTTCAGTCCCCCCATCTTCTGATCATTCCTCAATCTGGAGGGAGAGGGGCAAGGATGGCTCCGGCTACTTCCTGCTGATAAGGGGTGTAGACCCAACAAGGGCTTGGAATGAAACTGACTAGCACTCGTTTGAGAGTATTTTCTTTTTTTTTTTTTTTTTTTTTTTTTTTTTTTTTTTTAAAGATTTATTTTATTGATTGATTGATTGTTATGTTGGGTCTTCATTTCTGTGCTAGGGCTTTCTATAGTTGCGGCAAGTGGGGCCACTCTTCATTGCAGTGCGCGGGCCTCTCACTATCGCGGCCTCTCTTGTTGCGGAGCACAGGCTCCAGACGCGCAGGCTCAGTAGCTGTGGCTCACGGGCCTAGTCGCTCCGCGGCATGTGGGATCTTCCCAGACCAGGGCTCGAACCCGTGTCCCCTGCATTAGCAGGCAGACTCTCAACCACTGCGCCACCAGGGAAGCCCGAGAGTATTTTCTTATTTCTGGTTTTAAGTTTACATTTTATCTCAATAAACAAATACCACCTATGTGCCAGCTGTCAAGGCACTCATAGACCCAAGATTGGTAACAAACCCCAAAGATATATTCTTGGGGCCACACAGAATGCCAGACATTGTCAACATTTAGGATTTTTAGAGGTTTTATCGAGGACATGGTCAAGCAGGGATTGTGTCCCACGTTTTTACGTGTTTTAGTGTCTCTATCATTATCCATTTGGCTGAAAAACTTACATATTAAATATGGAAGAGACATAGGCTGGGAAAGGATGGTTTTTCCAATATTCTGACCAAATAGAACCTTGACAGGGGTAGACACCAGGGGTTGTTTGTTTATTTGTTTTAAATCTGAGGATCCGATGACTGGGAGAGAACAACGTTTCAGCTTAGTCGAGGGAAAGACAGAGGACAGGTGATCAGCCTAATTGATAGGTTACATCTGAAGTCAGTGAGGTTAGGGATGGTCAAAAAACTGGCCAGCACAACCAAGGGGTCAGCATGATCGAGTACAGAAAGAGGTTTCAGATGACAGACCCACTGCTAGAGAGATTACCTACTTTTGCCAAAGTAGGATAAACCTAGACACCAAGTTGTCCTTGCAAGCCTGGGGGGTTAGAAACAAAGGACTAACAAAGGAAAAGATCATTTTAGGAAGTTACTTAAATTGCCTTCTGAAGAGTTTGACTTTACCAAGCCCACTCACCTTGATTTCTTTCTCGCAGCTTCTGAAAAGCAACTTACGATCTGTCTGGATTCACCTGGCCCTGGGAGAACTCAGCGTCCGGGTCTGGAACGAGCCCAGATGTACGTGACCTTCGCCCTGGTTTTTGTGCAGCATGGTTTCCGTTTCCCATCTATTTCTCATAAGATCCAGTCCGTCAAGGATGGAGCTGGTCTTCTGGATATTTATCCTCCAAGATTTCAGTCTAGAGCATCACGGTCTCCTCCTTTAAAAGCTTCATTCAAAGGGTTTTGCTATGAGTCCAAAGTTAGGGATCCAGATGTGGCAAAAGCCAACCATTCCCAGGAACGTCCGCAGTTGTCTTGGTGGGAACTGCAACTCTGGCTACAGCTTCCCTGGCTTCAGGGAGCAGCTCTCTGTCCTTGAGTTCAAAACCCCCAAACATCTAACATAGTGCCAAGAAATCTGCATTTTTCCTGCATGTGCTCCAGAACCAGAGTGCACGTGACCCCAAGGGGGCATGCACCTGACCCCGAGAGGTGGGGTACACGTGCACGAACCTCAAGTCTGCCTCCAGAAGGCAGGGGCTTGGGGTATTTATGGGATCAGGAATAAAGAAGCACAGCGTCCTGAAGCTTGGGCAGTGTGGGCGGCGCGGGGAAAAGTGATTGCGAAAAGGTGTCGGACTTCTCCTTCTGCGCAGGCGTAACTAGGCTACAGGCCCCACACGTTCACAAAGTCACTAGCGGATACGTGCGCAGGCCCAGTTGCGGGGTCGGTAGTTCTATCCCGTTCCGCCGGCTCAGCGCAAACTAGACACAGCTGACTCCAAGTTCCTGGAGAACAGCTCCAGAAAACATCTTACTGTTTAGGCTCTGTGCAGCTTGGAGGATGCCTAAGCCTTAAAATGACCTTGCTTAGTGACAGCAGGTGAAATGGATTTGACTCATTACCCATGATTTCAATTTGAAAATCAAACTGAGAAATGTGGCTGTGATCCTTGACTTATAATGAGGTTTTAAAAAGGAGACTGATCACAGGAATAAAGCCGGCCAGGAAGCGTTTGATTCTTCATGATTATTTTTGTTCCTTTGAATTACTTTTTAATTTTATTTTTTTATTTAAGTATAGTTGATTTATAATGTTGTGTTAGTTCCAGGTGTACAGCAAAGTGATTCAGTTATACGTGTATATATACATATACATACATATATATGTATATGTATATATGTATATATTCTTTTTCAGATTCTTTTCCCTTATAGGTTATTACAAAATATTGAGTATAGTTCTATGTGTTATATAGTAAGCCCTTGTTGGTTATCTATTTTATATACAGTAGTGTGTATATGTTAATCCCAAACTCCTAATTTATCCCTCCCCACCCCTTTCCCTTTGGTAACCATGTTTGTTTTCTATGTCTGTGGGTCTATTTCTGTTTTGCAAATAAGTTCTTTTGTATCATTTTTTTTAGATTCCACATATAAGCGATATCATATGAAATTTGTCTTTCTCTGTCTGGGTTACTTAGTATAATAATCTCTAGGTCCATCCATGTTGCTGCAAATGGCATTATTTTATTCTTTTTTTTTTTTTTTTATGGCTGTGTTGGGTCTTCGTTTCTGTGCAAGGGCTTTCTCTAGTTGCGGCAAGTGGGGGCCACTCTTCATTGTGGTGCACGGGCCTCTCACTGTCGCGGCCTCTCTTGTTGCAGAGCACAGGATCCAGACACGCAGGCTCAATAATTGTGGCTCACGGGCCTAGTTGCTCCGCGGCATGTGGGATCTTCCCAGACCAGGGCTCGAACCCGTGTCCCCTGCATTGGCAGGCAGATTCTCAACCACTGCGCCACCAGGGAAGCCCGATTTTATTCTTTTTGATGGCTGAGTAATATTCCATTTTATAAATATACCATAACCTCTGGTGGGCAGGGCCGTGACAGGGGGCATGTCTAGTAGTGGTTGTGGACTCAGGAAGTCTTCAGGCAGCCTGTCTGCTAATGGGTGGGGCTCTGTTTCTACCCAGTTGGTTTTTGGCCTGAGGTGCCCCAGCACCTCAGGCCAAAGGTCCACTGTCCAATTTGCTGCCCAGATGCTTCAAGGCTGTTCTCCACGGGAAAGCCTCAGGGAACAGGTGCGATGCTCTCCTGGGCTGAATTTCCCACACTTGGCAACTGCCTGTCCGGCTGGCTGTGACCTTGCACCCTGGCAGAGGTGGAATGGGGGTCCCAGGGTCCCTCCCTGGAATCCCCCAGGGCCACCCCTGCCTTTCAGATTCCTGGAAGGTCCTAGATTTGTGGCCCCAGCTTGCACAGAGCATTACCCCGTTGTGGCCTTGGCACAACCTTTGGGCCACATCTTGGTTCCCTGTACCTGGCCGGACACCTGGGGTTGGAGGGGGCCACAGGCATCATGAGGACTGTGATTTGCTGGGAAGGTGGCAGGAGTGAGACTCCTTATGGCGATAAATCTGGACAAGGAGCCTCAACTATCTTTCTGTATAGAGATGTACACCTATACAAATATCCCATTTCCCCATCATACCCATCATTCCTGGAAGGTAGCCTTGACTACGTTGGGGTCACAGTCTTTAATATTGAAAAGTATGCTGTCAGAAATGCAAGTAAATAATCATAACCACTTGGTTAGGCCTGTGGTATTTTTCTTTCAGTTTTCCTTTTAGGATTCCACATGCCTAATATTTTAAGCACAAATATCTTTACTAGCTTCTTACAATAGAAAACAACAGTAACATTCTTTTGAATCCTTACTATGTATTAGACACATTACGTTAGGTGCTATCACTATCCCCATTTTATAGATGAGGAAACTGAGTCTTAGAGAGATTAAGTCACTTGCCTGAGGACAGGTTCCTATTAAGTTGCTGAGTCAGGATTCAGAACAAATTCTGTCTAAACAGTTGCTCCTAATTCCTACTCAGTGGAAAAGGGGAATATAGTTTATCACGGTTCTCTGGTTTTCATGAGAAGGAATTGTCCCTAAATACTACTAAACTCTTAGAACACTCTTATTTCTCTGTACAAGTGTGGTGTGACTGATTGGTGGTGATGGTCATTAGTCTATGTTTCTCTCATGAGTGAATCTGATCTATTAAATGGCTTGAGTATGGAGGACTTAGTCTCTTTCTCCTCCCTTCTTCACCTGGACTGGAGGGAGGCAGTGACCTGTGTCCCCAAAATTCAACTTTGCTTCAGGTGGGCAAAATCAGAAATGCAGGGTAGGTCTCAGCAAACTAACTTTAGCTCAAACTAAGACAAATCCTCCAACCTAACTACTATTGAAAACCAGAAAATAGCTTGGTTTTCCATTCTCCTGACTACTTTGTCTTACTTTTCTATTGATTCAGAAATCAGTCCAGGAGATACATGATATTTTGTAAGCTATTGCTGTATAACAAATCACTCTAGAATTTGGTGGCTTAAAAATAAAAACAATCATGTTTTTGGCTCATAAATTTACAAGTTGGGTAGAGTTTAGCAGGGTGGGCTCATCAAGATCCCATGAAGCATCAGCAGCCCAACTAGTCTGGGGGATACGTATCCAAGATGGCTCACTTACATGGCTGTCAAGTTGGTGCGGGTGTCAGCTGGGAGTTCATCTGGGGCTGTTGGCCAGGGGCCACTCCCTGGGGCTGACTGGGCTTCCTCACAGCATGACGGCTGAATTTCAAAAGCAAGCGCTCAAAGAGGCTCAGGTGGAAGCTGCAAGAGTTCTTATCAGCCAGCCTGAGAAGTCCCAGAATATTCCTCTACAGCATTCTATGATCAAGCAAATCTCTAAGGCGAGCCCAGATTGAAGAGGAGAAATGCCATCTTTCAGTAGAAGGAGAAGTAAAATAATTTGTACCCATTGTTAATCTATCATAGATGCTATTGACTGAACTTTTTCCAGAAGTACAATGCCCTGAAAGGTAAAACTATATAAAGAGTAAAATATGAAACATATAAGAAAACAGAAATCATACCCCAGCTTTCTAGTTTTTCTGAAAAGTTTAAGAACAGACAAAAAATATTAAAAGTCTGTTTCTAAATCCCAATAGTCTTCAGCTTTATGGATACTAACTAATTCATGAAAGAATCCAGCAACCAAGAATTAAATTTTCCAGGGTCTTATCAGACATCAATATAAAACTGATTTTCTGTCGTTAAACTATTTATTGCCTGATTTCCAATGTCTAACTTGTTCCTAAACAGAACTTGTTCTTGAACAGTAACCAGAATGATTTAAAAGTTGTTTCTCATCTGCTAAGTATTTTTCCATTCATTTGCTGTTCTTTCCAAAATCCATTAGGGAGAAGAAAAAAATGACACCCTAAACTTGAAGATGCCATTTCAATTACCTAAATTGAAGAGGCTGAGCCAGGTAATCAAAAGATTCTCTGAACTCCTGCTTTCTTACAACTTCAGCTAACTCCAGCATTATTATCAAAAATTTTCACCAGACATTAAACAGAATTAGAAAGAACAGGTCATGCTCTCCCAATGTGGGACAGGTAGATGCTCGGAGTTACTACTACTATGTGTCTATTTTGTTATTATAAACATTCACTACCATTGGCCATAAAATTAGAGATGCATGTGTGTGGTTTATAAAGGTTATAAGTAGTAGATAAAATCTTTTAATAGATTTGTGAGAGATTCAAGGTGAGGTCATTATCGCAAAGATTTCTTTTGATGTGGGAAAGAAAAAAATGTGGGTGCTTATTCTTTAACTGTGTAAAGTGCAGGAACACAAAACTTGGCCATGTGAAGTTTATGTAGTCACTAGAGGAAGATTCTGTTCAATGTCAGCTTTTTAATAATAGAAAGGAAATATTTTTCCAAGGGGAAATCACAAGATCTGTTTGGGAGCTCTAAGGTCATCTGGGAGACATCTCACAAGTTCTTTACTACTTAAAAATGTTAGGACTCAAAGGTCTCAGTCCCTTTCCCACTTTTATCATGGATGCATTTTTTTATATAAAAGAACTTTAATATTCATCAACTGCCAACTATACCAACTAAGAACCAAGAGAAAGAAAAATATTGTGATACTTTACTGTTTATTTCATTTAAAAGCAGAATTAGCAATATAGAGAATAAGGGAGGAGGGAGGAGGAAGGATGAAAGGGAGGGAGGGAGGAAAGAAGAAAGCAAAACTTATCAGAGACCAAACTCAGTGAAAGGTATGGCAAATGAAAGATGGCTTCAAAATCTTTGACTTTCTCCTCCATTAACACATGGAGTTTACATCCCTTCCCTTGAATGTGGACTGACCTGCAAATACTTTAAGCAATTGAGTATAGTGGCTTCCCTTTTTATCCTCTTGGTGTCCTGAGGTACCATGAAAGAAGTCCAGGCTAGTCTTCTGGTGACAGAGGTCATGTAGAGGGGAGCTGAGGCACCTGATATGTGAGTGGAGAAGCCATCTTGGCTGTCAGCCTGCAGAAGATTCCAGCCCCAGCTGTCCTCTGACTGTAATCCCATGAAAGGTGATGAGCAAGAACTATCCAGCTTAGTCTATTCAACCCACAGAACCATGAGAGATACTAACGAAGTATTGTTGAAACCACTAAAATTGAGGGTAGTTTGGTACCCAGCAGTAGATAAGCAGAACAAGGCATCTTGTGGGGAGAGAGAGGAGAGGACATTATATCAAGAGAAAACCATAATTCAAAAAGGCACATGCACCCCAATGTTCATTGCAGCACTATTTACATTAGCCAGGTCATGGAAGCAACCTAAATGCCCATCAACAGATGAATGGATAAAGATGTGGTACATATATACAATGGAATATTACTCAGCCATAAAAAGGAACGAAATTGGGTCATTTGTAGAGATGTGGATGGACCTAGAGACTGTCATACAGAGTGAAGTAAGTCAGAAAGAGAAAAACAAATATCATATGTTAACGCATATATGTGGAATCTAGAAAAATGGTACAGATGAAGCGGTTTGCAGGGCAGAAATAGAGACACAGATGTAGAGAACAAATATATGGACACCAAGGGGGGAAAGGGGGGGCAGCTGTGGTGGGATGAACTAGGAGATTGGGATTGACATATATACACTAATATGTATAAAATAGATAACTAATAAGAACCTACTGTATGAAAAGATAAATAAAATTAGATTTAAAAAATAAACAAAAAAAAGAGAGAGAAAACAAAGAGTGAAGATGCAGGCTAGCCTTGTCAAAATGTAGCGTCAAGGTCATCTGGAGCCTTTAACTCTTGCATCTTCCTTCTAACTGCAGGTTTCTATCTGAAATGCTTTGAGTAGATCTTCTTCAATTGCACAATGCAGAGAGAGGACCCAACCAACCAACCAACTGTCCACAAGAGACTGTGACCACCAACAGTGAATCACGTTTTTCTGGCCTCCTTTGGTGAGGCCAATGGTTTGGAGATTCTTTTTCCCCCTGATATTTCCCTATAAAAGTCCAGTGTGCCCCTGCAAATACACTCATTAAAGTCTCAGGATTCAATTTACATAATTGAGGCAGTCCAGCTAATTTTAGGAAAATTACAACTTTGTGAAAAATAACTGTTATGCAGTAACTATGGCAAAGATGTTCTGCTTTGTGTCAGACACAATGAAATCAGTAGGTTTAAAAATTAAGAACAAGCGCCTCTAAGCTCTCAATGTCATTTCAAAAGTGAGAGAGAGCTGTTAAGAAACAGCTTTGCATGTTAATCACAGAGCTCGGGAACATTCTGTCTTAAGGTATATGATTTTTCAACCTTGTTAAAAGAAATATTGAAAGAGGGAAATTGATTTTTTTTCCCAGAAAATTTGCCTGTCACACTCCAAGATAAGTTACTGTTATTTGTGTCCATTAAATAAGTTTATTATATGAAAAGTCACACTCTAGGAAAAAAAGTTCAGTCAGCATTGACTTCAGCTAGGATTTATACAATCTGTTAATTCAGGGAATCAAGGTTAACTGAGTTGATTCTCATTAATGTGCAATTGAACTAGTTATGGAACAAAGAGCATATGGAATAGTAACAAGTTATAACTGCATTTGGGAAATTGTGTTGGTCGCCTCAGAGAAGGATTCTTGGAAATACTATATTCACAGAAAGAGTAAATAAATGTACTGCTATTATATGTGCTGAATGGTAAATTAGTATGCAATGTTTGGTAGAAGAAATCAGTGAGAGAATGAGATAATTTTTTAAAGTAAAAGAAAACATTTATCCTAAAGGTTTTCAAACTTTTCCCAAGAAGCCCTGTATTCCACTGAGATATCTGGGGATGGAGGAAGAGGGAAAGGAAGTCTGAGTGGGTGGGCTCTACTCCCTAAGTAGCTCCACATCAATCCATCACCCCTTTCAGCCACAGCTCTGCCTTTATGTGTTTTCTGTACTGAAATGATCATAAAATTGCACTTGAGAAACTAGCTCAGAGCCTAAATAGGGTCCTAGATGAGTTCCCTCAGAAGCTGACCCGGAAGTGGTTCCTAAAAAGCACCAGCACAGCAGTGGCAAAGTAAGAGGATGGAGGTGAAGAACTGCTGTCTCAGGAAAGTGCATTTGGAAGAATTTAGCCTGAACCAATAAGCTTCCAAATGCAAAATCTTGAGTGTGAAGGAAACCCCTGATTCGAGTTTTCAGACCATTTTCCCCTTAAAGATAACAAATATAATCATTTTTGGGGGGGGGGGTTGGCATTCTCATGAAGTTTCTGGGGTTTATTCAGGAGGACTAGACTCATAAATATTGGTTAATTCACTCCAAATTGAGTTTACTACTAGCTAAAGCCAAACATAATCTCAAATGATATATAATATCTTTTCACTTGACAACAAATTTTAGTTCAATGATGTGCTTATTTAGAACCATAATTAATTACAGAAGCCAAACTGCAATAGAAACTGAAGATACGTATATCTTTAAAAAACACATCTATAGATTTCCAGCTCCTTTGAGCCTCTATTCTTCATCTTTAAAACAGTGATAACAGTATCTTACTGAATCCTTGCAAAGATAAGATAATGCATGCAAAATGTTTAGCACAATGCTTAGATGTATGTGTTCAATGTGATAGCTTTTATCATCATTATTATTAATCACCATTATTGCAAAAAAAATAGAGGAATTGGAGAAAACTGAGCATTAAATGAGAATGTAATTTACCCATTTATAAGCATCCCTCAATGGTAAAGAATTAATACTATTCTTGATAAAAATAGTTCATAAAATACTATCTTATAGAAATGTACACATTTAGCTTTTGTTTAATTATATTAGGTTCACATTTTCCTTATCCTTTGACATTTTACTTAACCCATGACTGCCACTACCTCTTATCCCTAAGAGGGATACCTAGGAAGGTGAAAAGTCTAAATCAGCAGTCCTCATCAAAGAATAATAGACTATCTAATCTAGGGATGCTTAGCCTCACACAACTTTTAGGAAGTCTATAAGAATGTGAAACTATGGAAAAAAATTTGTGTGAAAGTTTATTTACCTGGGAAAAGTGGGTCATTATTGGAGGGTCTATGACTCTCAAAAGAGTTTAAGAACCATTGATCCCATCCCACTCTGTACAATTGAAGAAACAGGATGAAAGAATTGGAGTCACTTACTCAAGGTCATACACTTAGCTAGTGATAGAATTGTGAGTAGGGCTGAAGATGTTCTTATTCCTGGTCCTTGATGATCTGGGCAGAGATTCTGATTTTTTTTTTTTTTTTTTTTTTTGGCCGTGCCACACAGCTTGTAGGATCTTAGTTCCCCCACCAGGGGTTGAACCCTGGCCTTCGGTAGTGAGAGTATGGAGTCCTAACCACTGGACCGCCAGGGAATTCCTGAGATTCTAATGACACTAGATAGAGGATGGTCAAGGAAAACATGGCAGATCCCAACAGAGATGGATCTTGTCAGATTTGCTGGACAGCATAATGGCCCGTTGTCCATGTACGGGAGTGGTCAACCCCAGACCAGATTTCAGTTCCACCACTTTGTTGACTGAATTTGGGCATGTTACTTAATTTATATGAGCCTATATTGCCTCACCTATAATACGGTTATAAAAATTGCTTATAGTCAGGATTTAGTGAGGATTAAATGAAATAATATGCAAAAAGCAACCAGAACAATGCTTGGTAAATAATAAATAGAAGTTATTATTGTGGTTGTTTTACCTCGTCTTCCTTTTCTATAAAGTTTCCTTTGCCCCAGCCAGCTCAGTTCCTCCAAATTCCTTCTATTCTTTCTTCCTACTAACAGCTACTTTGGGGATATAATTCAATGAGCATTTGCACAATGTTTAAAAGACTGATACCTTCTCCTGAAGATCTCCTTTTAACTCATGAAAAATCCCCCCAAGCCAAGGCATAAAGCCAGGGATGGAACTGCAGCTTCAACAATCTGATGAGAGAGAAATTATTACTTTATTTTTCAATGGACGAGGAGAATTCCTAAGCTTCCCTTCCAGAAATCACACTTGTTGGTGGATACCTTCTCCCACTACTTGGTATGACCATGTGCCCAGCGACAAGTAAAAAGAAGCAGAGCATCCCTGGCCAAAAGCCTTTTCCTGAAATCCCCTTAAGAAACAGGAAGCCTCTGAGCCAGGCTGATGAAGTCCATGCCACAGCAGATGCGACTCACATACCTGAATCCTCCCCAGCCTAAATAATTCATTACCGCAGTAAAACAGCAATTCCCTCAGTCAATGCTGAATACCATAGCTATTTGCTCATTGCAAAATATTACCATCTCAAAGAAATAGCAGATGATTTGTCCTCCATCTGCTTGACATCCTTGCCCAGTTTGTCTACAGACTGAGATCTCTACTGGTTTTATAATTCCAACCATATTTATTTTAATCTTTTTTTTGCAAATTAATTTTCTCTGTCTTTTAGAATTCAAATATAACTGCTGGTATTGGGACAAAAACTGAAAGATTCCCTTTTTTACCCTCTCTTTGGTTTCAGTGTGTATCTGATGTACAGGTATTCTTTATTCTGTAATTCAATGAACAATAAGCAAAAGCCACATGAATTATACGATGGTTCCTAAAAATAAGTTAGTAGCAGATTATCAGCTCCTTTTTACAAAAATTCTTATTATGTATGCAGTGTGTTCTTACTCACTAATCCTTCTGAATTCATGGGGCACAAGTTAGCACAACCTTGTAACATATGGTTTTAGGCCTTTATACATAGCTTACGTCTTGCTGATGTTTTTTTTGAATATAACTAGACCCAGGAGATAAGGGGCAGAGGGAGGAGATAGGGGTTGCTAAGAACTCTTTCTGGATAAAGTATTAACAGAACTAAAGTGCTGTAGTTGGATACAAATCCTCATGTTTCCCCCTCAAGCATTAAACTGTTTGATTTCCCATCTATCCAAGGGTGATTAGTGTTAGGAGACTTATTCGGGGATAATTCAATTGCCAGATTCAAACGCCTGTGTTATCTAAACTAGTATCGCGCTAGCACTGTTGCCGTCATGAATAAAAAAAAAAAAAAAAAAAGCCTTATCCTCCTCCTTAGGGTAGAAAAGTTCAAAAAGTACTGGGTAGAAGAAGCAGCAGAAATGGCATTATTCCTGGTGTTTTCTACCTTTAAAAGACAGGTTGTGGACTGCACTGCTTAACAGCCCCCAAAATGAATATCTGCTGCTTATCACTTTTTAATGCATCTGATATATTGGGTATTTTAAATAACAGGAACATTCTCATTATGCTCCATCAGACAGCTAGTATGACATGCGAACTAATTTTCTCATTAAAGTACAATCACAAGAAAAGGAGGGCTTCCCTGGTGGCGCAGTGGTTGAGAATCCGCCTGCCAATGCAGGGGACACGGGTTCGAGCCCTGGTCTGGGAGGATCCCACATGCCACGGAGCAACTAGGCCCGTGAGCCACAATTACTGAGCCTGCGCATCTGGAGCCTGTGCTCCGCAACAGGAGAGGCCACGATAGTGAGAGGCCCGCGCACCGCGATGAAGAGTGGCCCCCGCTTGCCACAACTAGAGAAAGCCCTCGCACAGAAACGAAGACCCAACACAGCCATAAATAAATAAATAAATAAATAAATAAATATTTAAAAAAAAAAAAAAAAAGAAAAGGAAAGCATGATCTACTGGGGCAAACACAAATGCTCTGTTTTCTAGCAATCTCTTAACCAGACAGGATAAGCAATACTCACAGCCCGCAACCCAGAGTCACTGCAAGATTCTACTACTTTTTAAAGTTTAAAACGTGGCCAGTACTTCATCAGGTTTAAAAAGAAAATAAAGTACTGATGGGCATTTCCTAAACCTCTCTGTCACTGACCTCAGTCTAGTGCACCTCTTGCAGCAGAAGAGGCATTCTTAATTCCCAGGGTGCAAACACCTCCCAAACCCTCCCACGCTATCCTGGGCCCCCACTGTTACATCATCAACAGCTTCTTCTCTGCTCCTTCCTACATCTAAACCTACACAAGGATTCATGTTTCCCATGTCCCTTAACTAAAACCCTTTACCCTTCTCCCTCTCACTTCTCTTCACTGCCACATTTCAGTGATTCATCTCTAAATCCAAATGGTTGCACCAGGACTTCCTTGGCGGTCCAGTGGTTAAGAATCTGTGCTTTCACGGCAGGGGGCGTGGGTTCAATCCCTGGTCTGGAACTGAGATCCCACATGCTGCACAGCATGGCCAAACAAAGAAACAAACAAACACATGGTGGCGCCATTTCACGTGTTTCCTGCATCTCTAATGTCTTTCCCAGAAACGTCCCCACATTTTTTAACCTGCAGTTGAAGCATCCCCTCACTTACCTACCGCACACTCACCCTCTGGCTTAGCAGACCCTGGCCCATCCCTCTTTTGTGTCAGCACAGTGGTGACCCCCTTTTTTTTTCTGCAGAGATGTAACTTGTGGAACTCAAAAGAAGAGAAGGAAGTATTATGTCATGAAGTGAATAAGTGAAGTGAAGTAGATCTAAGAATAATATCCTTTACTAAATAAGAGGTGAAAAGAACAAGTGCTGCATCTCTTGGAACTAAAGAGTGAGGAGATTACTCCTGGAAGCCTAAGAGAATGAGAAGAGGGTGAAATGGGGAAATAACTCAGAGACTGAGGAAAGATTATATTTTTTCACACTTGAAATGAAATTAATTATACTAATAAATTCCAGGATATCTAACCTTCTTTGTATTACCAGACGTGACTGACTTCATTGCTCTGTACTGTTCTTTTAGTAAATACATTCCTTTAAAATATAAGTGGATGGGACTTCCCTGGTGGCTCAGTGGTTAAGAATTCGCCTGCCAATGCAGGGGACACGGGTTCGAGCCCTGGTCCAGGAAGATCCCACATGCCGTGGAGCAACTAAGCCCGTGCGCCACAACTACTGAGCCTGCGCTCTAGAGCCCGCGAGCCACAACTACTGAAGCCCGCGTGCCACACCTACTGAAGCCTGCGTGCCTCACCTACTGAAGCCCGTGTGCCTAGAGCCCGTGCTCCACAACAAGAGAAGCCACCGCAGTGAGAAGTCCACGCACCGCAATGAAGAGTAGCCCCCGCTCGCCGCAACTAGAGAAAGCCCGTGTGCAGCAATGAAGACCCAATGCAGCCAAAAATAAATAAATAAATAAACAAATAAATGTAGAAATATATATATATAAGTGGATGTAATTTGTGCCGAGTCTTTTCTTTAGAATTTTTACTGCAGCATCCTAAGTGAGACTGTCCTTTGTTTTGCTATTTTTGTTAGGTTCTGGTTTAGTGCTAGGCTTCTTTCATATAATATGTTGTTTGAAGTCTTCCTCATTTGTCTGTGTTCTGGAATGGTTTAAATTTTTGTCCTTCAATGACAATGAACTTGTCTATGCAATTGTTTGAGACTGTCATCTTTGGGGAGGTTCTTAAAATCTCTTCTTCCTTTTAGGGTTATTGATCTATTCAGAGTTTTGACCCTTCCTTGAATCAAGTTTGAGAAATTTCATTATCCTAGAAATTCATCAAATGTATAAAGACTTGCAAATTTCTTAACAAATAGTGTGTATACATAAAATCAGTTGTAAAAATGTTTAAAATCCCATATGCTAACACATATACATGGAATCTAAAAAAAAAAAAAAAAAAAAAGCTTCTGATCAACCTAGGAGCAGGACAGGAATAAAGATGCAGACATAGAGAATGGACTTGAGGACACGGGGAGGGGGAGGGTAAGCTGGGATGAAGTCAGAGAGTGGCATGGACATATCTACACTACCAAATGTAAAATAGATAGCTAGTGGGAAGCAGCCGCATAGCACAGGAAGATCAGCTCGGTGCTTTGTGACCACCTAGAGGGGTGGGAGGGAGATGCAAGAGGGAGGAGATATGGGAATATATGCATACGTATAGCTGATTCACTTTGTTATGCAGCAGAAACTAACACAACAGCGTAAAGCAAGTATACTCCAATAAAGATGTTTAAATAAATAAATAAATAAATAAAAATATTTAATTTCCTGGCTACTTATAGTTGTAGTCCATGATGAAGCTTAATGCTCGGTTGTTGTTTGTTTTCCTCATTATTTTATCTCCTTTCCATTCTGGCCACATGACAATCTTTCAGCCCAGGGCCTCTGTACTTGTTACTCCAGCGAGCTCAGCCCAACACTTCTCATGAACTCTCTAACTAGTTCGATTCCTCCTGTTTGGCACTATAACATCACATATCAGTTAAAATATTACGTTTAGTTGCGATTATTTGATTAACTATGTCTTCGCTATAGAGACTATATTGTATATTATTCTTTTCTAGGTAACTTTTTTTTTTCTGGATGGCTGCTTACAGCAATATTCTTTCTCATTAAAGATTTAAATATTTAGTAACATGTATTTAAAGGTCAGTTTCTTTTCACAATTTTGACTGGAAGATAGCTATTTTACATCCACACGCACAGTTATTTTTTTCTTTAAATTAAAAAAATGTGTCATATGATCCCTTTAAGTATTTTTCTATTCACTTGTTCTTTCCTCTATATGTGGAACGCCAATTATTTATTAAAGCATTTTTATTCTCTTTCACTGACATCCACATTGTGGGAGCACTTTTCAATTTTATCATCTGAGTCAATAATCTGGTCTTCCGCTGTTTGCTGCCTCGGGGTGAATTCTAACTCTGCCATTTTCTTATTACTTCTTTTTACAATCCTTACTTATATAATACATCTTTTTATCAGCTCACATTATTACCCTTTATCTTTTTATAGATTGTTCTCTTTTTCAAGATGACCATTCTATCTTGTCCTCTTTTGTTTTTTTTAATCTAATTCCATTTTTATCTAGAGCCGAGTTTCTCAACCTCAACACCAATGACATTTTTAAAAAAAATAAATTTATTTGTTTATTTATTTCTGGCTGCGTTGGGTTGTCATTGCTGCATGCGGGCTTTCTCTAGTTGCGGCCAGCGGGGGCTACCCTTTGTTGCAGTGAACCGGCTTCACATTATGGTGGCTTCTCTTGTTGCAGAGCACAGGCCCTAGGCACATGGGCTTCAGTAGTTGTGGCACGCGGGCTCAGTAGTTGTGGCTTGCGGGCTGTAGAGCGCCGGCTCAGTAGTCGTGACACATGGGCTTAGTTGCTCCACGGCACGTGGGATCTTCCCAGACCAGGTCTCAAACCCGTGTTCCTACATTGGCAGGTGGATTCTTAACCACTGCACCACCAGGGAAGTCCCTGTCTTGTCCTCTTTTAAGTCACCAGTTTAAAAAGATTTTTCTGGATTGATTACATCAAACATATTGTTTTGTAACTTGCTGTTTTTCATTAAACAGCATATTCTAAATACTTTTCATGTCACTGAATATTTTTAAACAATTATACAGGCTTCAGGGTATTAAAATATCAGTATATGTTCTCATGGTATAAAAGACTTTGTTGTATCTCTATGTTTTCATTTTGTTTTTATAAATAGCATTATATTTTCTTATTATGATAGCTAACATCGCACATTGAACAACCTTACAGATAAATCTCTGCTCTCATCTATGATTTATTTTCATAACAAAAAGCAAGTCGTGTTCAACACAGAAACCATGAAAAGCACAGAAAATCCCAATGGAAGAAAAAAATCTCCAAAGTTTAGTTGGGAACCCATCTTCTAAAGATAACTGCATAATGAGGATCTGTTGTATGTCTTTTTAGTATTCTCTTCCTTCTCTCTCCATCTGCGTGTGTGTAGAGTTATAAAACCAATATTGAATTGCATACAGGATAACTTTTTTTTTTTTTACCTTATATTGTGAATGTGTCAATCTGTTTTCCATTGTTTTCTTTTTTTTCAATAAATTCATTTATTTTTATTTTAATTTATTTTTGGCTGCGTTGGGTCTTTGTTGCTGTGCACGGGCATTCTCTAGTTGCGGCGAGCGGGGACTACTCTTCGTTGTGATGCGTGGGCTTCTCATTGTGGTGGCTTCTCTTGTTGTGAAGCACGGGCTCTAGGCATGCGGGCTTCAGTAGTTGTATCACACGGGCTCAGTAGTTGTGGCTCGCAGGCTCTAGAGCACAGGCTCAGTAGTTGTGGCGCACGGGCTTAGTTGCTCCGCAGCTTGTGGGATCTTCCTGGACCAGGGCTTAAACCTGTGTCCCCTGCCTTGGCAGGCGGATTCTTAACCACTGTGCCACCAGGGAAGCCCTCCATTGGTTTTTATGTCTATTTTAATGCTCATGTCTTATGTGCCCCCAAATTATCTCAGCCCCAACTGTCCCCTGACCCTTAATGCCCTGCTCAGTCTCAGCCACTGCACTGGTAAATGACTCTATGGGGGCCAAGCAGCCACATGCCCAGAGTCTCTGGCTCCTCCCACCATTTCCAAACTTGGATAAAGCACACCCAGTTCATGGCGTCTGGCTTCCCTGTTGGCTGAAGACAGAGTCAAGGACACAACCCAGAAGTTTAGGAAAGTTAACTCCCTGACCAATGACCTTTGTCCATGGGTAAAAGGGAGACTGATTGGGGTCAAGAGAGAAATTCTTTCTCAAATCTGAAGGCAAGCCATGGCTAGTGCAGGAACGTCACTTTGCATTTGCTTCTTATCCTTCTTTGCCTCACTGCTTTTTGCCTCAGGCTTGCTGCCCTGGAAGTACACCTTTCAATAAGGATTAGCACTTGAACCTGGTCTCAGTATCTCTTTTCTATGGACCCCAGGCAAAGCACCAGGATAATATTGTATCATAAGGATATTGTAACTTAGTAATTTATCTTCCATTGATAAACATTCAGGTGTTTCCAAATA
Source organism: Balaenoptera acutorostrata (assembly GCF_949987535.1). Classification (NCBI taxonomy): domain Eukaryota; kingdom Metazoa; phylum Chordata; class Mammalia; order Artiodactyla; family Balaenopteridae; genus Balaenoptera; species Balaenoptera acutorostrata. Next base: position 23,252,575 of record NC_080072.1, read on the forward strand.
TTGCTTATTACAAACAATGCTGTTATAATATACTTACACAAATATATTTACACATGACTCTGATTATTTTCTAAGGATAAATTAATAGACATAGAACTTCTGGAAAGTGGTCTAAGCATTTTCAAGGATAAAGAAACTTTAAAAAAGTCACATTTAACTTCTTTGACTCTAGACTGTATGAGTCAGCAAGGAAATTAGTTGGGAACTGCTGTATACACAATTTGAAATGGGAATATTTTTCAGTTTCATGTGTTAACATTTAGAAACTATACAGTCAGTTCTGAGATCAGTCTCTAGCTCCTGCCTCATTAAGAAATGGGAAATGAGTTGTAATGTCTGTAAGAGTCTCCAATATGTTCAGTGGGGTTTCTGCATTTTCCAGATAGCCCATATCTTATTTGTACAGGTATACTTTCTTCTTTCAGGAATCTTGTTTTCTTTAAGCACATAGTTTTTGCTTATGTACTTGTTTCATTTATACTTCTGAATCTTTTTTGGAATACATTCAGAAAACAACAACAGCAAATGAGTTTTGCTTCTTTCCAATATACACAGAAAAATCCTAGATGCTACCCTACCTAGTTCATGAGAATATCTGTGTGATATTGTAGCTCATTATTTCTCCGTAACTTTTTTCTAAGAGGGCACAGAGTGGTAACAAGGGTCCAAGAATTTACATGTGCTCTCAGCACTGTCCATGATAGACTGAATCACTAATACACATATGCTATTTGGTGCCATTCTGATATGTATTTTCTCAGAGGATGGTTACTAAAAGTATCATTATGCCAGGAAGGTATATGAAGTTTGAGAAGTTTGAGTATCCTCATATTTGAAAACAAGGAACCACTATTCTAACTCCAGCCCTGGGTTCCATGATTGCAAGATTTCAAATTCCACCTGTGACCAGAATCCTGCATGTTGTGGCAAAGGGGGGGGGGGGGGGAATTTTTTGATCAGAATATTTGCTTTCTCCTTGAATTCAAAACTGGAAAGCACATGCCCCAAAGCACTTTACTAGTGCATATCTATCCTGTGTACCTCAAGTACCATTTAGTGGTTATAAGTTGAGCTCCAGTGTCAAAATCCTTGTGTTCAAATTCTGGCCCCATCACTATGTGGCTTTGGCAAATTGCCTAGCATCGCTATTTTTTCATCTTCTCTTCTATAAAATTGGGATAATAGCCATATGTATTCCATTGAATTAATATGAGAATTGAATGTGTTAATATATGTGACTCAGAAGAGTGCCTGGCACACGGTATGCATAGAGTAAAATAAAAACTACAGTAAAAATAAAAATAAATTATTATTTAATAATTCTATGCCCAATATCATATTGATAACCTGGATAACACTGACTTAAATTATGTGACCTTATACCTCCTCCCATATTTCAAAAGACTTCCAAGGAAAAAGATAAGAGAGGAAAAGCATTCATACTAATTCAGTACCTAACATGTTCCAAACACCCCACTATTATGCAAGGCTCTTCCTAAGTCTGTTCATTTTGAATATGCCACATGGTACCATATTATTATATATTTAGGAAAATGCATCCATATTTCACGTTATCTCATTTTTTGGCATTTACAAGATTGACAGGACTTTTATAATTGTGGCCTTAAAATCAGTCTCAATTTCAATTTTCTAGTTTTTCAATTTATAACTTGAAGAGAAAAAATATTTTACATGTCAATCATCTTAAAATGCCCTTACAAATTATATAGGTTGTAGGCACTCTATCTACAGTATCTAATAGATAATTTGGCCCTCTTTTACACATCTCATCTTTATAGCCAAAATAAAAATGTCTGTTCTGTTGATGAGGAAACTGAGGCTTAGAGAGCTTAGGAATCTTTACCAACGCCACCATGGAAAAGCATTAAACCTAGAGCTGGCCAAGATCAGAAGCACTTTCTCCATCTCCCATGGCCTCCAGGGTTCTCATCTTTCTCAGCTCACGGTGGGACACAGGGCTCTGCTTGGGCCCCTAGAACTAAACACAAAGACCTCAGGGTTCCTTCTCCCCAAGAATGCAGCCCTGAAACAGAACACTCCAGTTCTAAATGCTTTTTGGCAGAAGGCCCAGGTTTCTGTAGCTTCATTTATTCTCTTGTCAGGCTGTCCATCAAGAATTAAAACTCCATGACTTCATGTGGCTGAAGCCCAAAACTCTTAACATTTCATTTTATCTTTGGTTTCAACACCCTTTTGTTTCTGTTCTTATCCATTAGATGTGTGTTTTATGTCTTGTCCTTTAAGTTTTAAATCCCTTTTCCCTCTTGATATCTTTTCCAGCTATCGGTCAGCCTGGCAATGAGAAATAGCCACATCTCTGAGTTGTTTGAAACAAATTCTGAAATCTGAGTCTATGGCCTGGGAATTGCACAGATAAAAGTCATGTGTTACCAGTATCAAAATATATCCTGATGAAATGTGTGGCACCTACATTTTGGTTGTCTGCCAACTTTTTCCAATGTACTAAAACTATGTCTCTTAGCTCTATAAAATGTTTAACCTGGAAAGAATATTTATATTATATGCACAGAGAGGCTATGGGTGATCCATAAATTCATTGATGCAACATAATTTTAGCCATCAAAGATTTGGACAGGTCTAGGTATATAATAACAACTAATATTTATCAAGGACTTTACAATGCCAAGCATAATTCAAAGTACTTTGCATGTTAGTCCTCTAAACAAAGCTAGGAAGTCTAATCCCCATGTTAGAGAGGAAACTGAGGCATAGAGGGATGAAGTAAGTTGTCTAAAGTCCCAAAGCTAGTAGGTAGTAAAGCAGAAATGTCAACCCAGGAAGTAGGCACCAGCACTCAGTAGCCTTAAGCACTAGGAATAGTATCTGTCCCATCCAGAAGGGGATTTTAAGGGAGGAAAGACCCATGTGAAAGAGATGCTGATATAACAATGGAGGGGAAAATAGAGAAGAAAGCATTTCTTCTGCCACCCAAGTCTCCAGACTCATTTCTGAGTCTACAGCAAAAACTGTAGGAACATTCTCCTGAGGGATTCAGTGTGACTTCAGAGATAAATTATTCTATTTGAAGGCAGAAGAAGAGATAGAGAAGAAGATATTTCTCCAGTTAGGGGCAGAAAATAAATAATGACATTTGGTGGCATATGGAGCACTAGGACCCAGACTCCTTTGTATAGATATTGGAATTTTCATACATATACCATGAGCAATGGCAGCCGTGGTCATGATCAAGCAACTTCCAGAGACAGTACATCAAATTTGGGCAACAGAGCAAAAGAAGAATTAAGTATCCTATGCTACCTGGAGACCGGAACTGCCAGACTGATGTGAGCACAGTGACTTGAACAGGAGGTGCCATGTGAGCAGTTATGGACTTGAGTCAGTGAACTTTAGATTATTATCCCTACATAATCCATATATAAACAAAGGCTTGGGAAAACTCAGAATACTCATAAATAAATTCACTTATATCACACAACTAGGGACAATTTTACCAGGACAAAAATATAAATTATAACCATGAGCATACTATATTAAACAAATAGCCAAAATCAAGATTTAGAAATAAGGATAATAGGTTGTTTTCATTTGTTTCCATTTTTTCATTGTTGTTTTGTCTCTTAATAAGTGTTTTGTCATTAACTAGGACTTCTTAGAAGACACCAAAGGCTTAATAAAATTAGGAGTATAGGGCTTCCTTGATGGCGCAGTGGTTAAGAATCCGCCTGCCAATGCAGGGGACACGGGTTCAAGCCCTGGTCCAGGAAGATCCCACATGCCGCGGAGCAACTAAGCCCGTGCACCACAACTACTGAGCCTGCGTGCCACAACTACTGAAGCCCGCGCGCCTAGAGCCCGTGCTCTACAACAAGAGAAGCCACCGCAATGAGAAGCCCGCGTGCCACAACAAAGAGTAGCCCCTGCTCGCTGCAACTAGAGAAAGCCTGTGCACAGCAATGAAGACCCAAAGCAGCCAAAAATAAATAAATAATATAAATTAAAAAAAAAAATTAGGAGTATAAAAACACTGAAGGAAAAAGGAAGGACCAATTCATAGAATGCCAGAATAACCCAGTATATCAACTGAGAACCACTACTTTAGACCATCTAAAGTTGGGGAGAGAGGAGATTTTGTTAGTTTTCTGGTTCAGATCTTAGAATGATTTCTATACCAACTTATCAAATTCCTGCAAGGAATACATGAAAGAGCAGTTAAGAAATGGTTGGAAAATGTGACCCATAGTACAAATGCTAAGCATTAAATTATAGTATGACAGAAAAATTAGAAAGGAAAAGAAGAGGGTATCCATGTATCTAATTAATTGAGCACATTTGAGAGGCATGGGCAGGAGAAACAAGAGCAGCAACTAGACCTCAAATTCTCCTAGACATATAGCATAATTTATTGGTCTTATAGACAGACCCAACAATAAAGTGAATGGTTAGAGTTACAGTTCCACCATAAGAAATTATAGTAGGCCCATCTGTGAAACCAATACAGAAAGATCAAAAGAAACAGTAGACATAACATCATAACATATCTTTTGTTTTGTAAAAATCCTTAGTAATTGAATCCTGGTAATTACTATGTCTCAAGATACCTTTTGCATCTTGCAGGGTATTTTATCTGGAAGTCCCAATGATAAAGGGAAATGGCTCTTCTCTCACCCCTTCCACCATAATCTTAATTCCAAATTGGACAAGAGCAGTAACATTTTGTCATGTTGCATACTAGACTTTCTTGGAAAGATTATTTTAATGGAAGAATTGGATACATTAAAAATAATACCTATGTATATATAGGTATTATTCTCATTGCAGTGGCTTCTCTTGTTGTGGAGCACAGGCTCTAGGCACACAGGCTTCAGTAGTTGCAGCACACAGGCTCAGTAGTTGTGGCTCACAGGCCCTAGAGTGCTGTCTGAGTAGTTGTGGCACAGGGGCTTAGTTGCTCTGAGGCATGTGGGATCTTCCCGGACCAGGGCTCAAACCCATGTCACCTACATTGGCAGGCAGATTCTTAACCACTGCACCACCGAGGAAGTCCCTGGTTGGAGCATTTAATCTATTCACATTTAAGGTAATTATTGATATGTATGTTTCTGTTACCATTTTCTTAATTGTTATGGGTTTGTTTTTGTAGGTACTTTTCTTCTCTTGTGTTTCCCACTTAGAGAAGTTCCTTTAGCATTTGTTGTAGAGCTGGTTTGGTGGTGCTGAATTCTCCTAGCTCTTGCTTGTCTGTAAAGCTTTTGATTTCTCCATCGAATGTGAATGAGGTCCTTGCTGGGTAGAGTAATCTTGGTTGTAGGTTCTTCCTTTCATCACTTTAAATATATCATGCCACTCCCTTCTGGCTTGTAGAGTTTCTGCTGAGAAATCAGCTGTTAACCTTATGGGAGTTCCCTTGTATATTATTTGTCATTTTTCCCTTGCTGCTTTTAATAATTTTTCTTCATCTTTAATTTTTGTCAATTTGATTAATATGTGTCTAGGCATGTTTCTCCTTGGGTTTACCCTGCCTGGGACTCTCTGCACTTCCTGGACTTGGGTGGCTATTTCCTTTCCCATGTTAGGGAAGTTTTCGACTATAATCTCTTCAAATATTTTCTCAGGTCCTTTCTCTCTCTCTTCTCCTTCTGGGACCCCTATAATGTGAACGTTGGTGCATTTAACGTTGCCCCAGAGGTCTCTTAGGCTATCTTCATTCTTTTTTCTTTATTCTGTTCCATGGCAGTGAATTCCACCATTCTGTCTTCTAGGTCACTTATCCATTCTTCTGCTTCAGTTATTCTGCTATTGATTCCTTCTAGTGTATTTTTCATTTCAGTTATTGTATTGTTCATCTCTGTTTGTTTGTTCTTTAATTCTTCTAGGTGTTTGTTCTTTAATTCTACTAGGTCTTTGTTAAACATTTCTTGCATCTTCTTGATCTTTGCCTCCATTCTTTTTCCGAGGTCCTGGATCATCTTCACTATAATTATTCTGAATTCTTTTTCTGGAAGGTTGCCTATCTCCACTTCATTTAGTTGTTTTCCTGGGGTTTTATCTTTTTCCTTCATCTGGTACATAGTCCCCTGCCTTTTCATTTTGTCTATCTTTCTGTGAATGTGGTTTTCGTTCCACAGGCTGCAGGATTGTAGTTATTCTTGCTTCTGCTGTCTGCCCTCTGGTGGATGAGGCTATCTAAGATACTTGTACAAGCTTCCTGATGGGAGGGACTGGCGGTGGGTAGAGTTGGGTGTTGCTCTGGTGGGCAGAGCTCACTAAAATTTTAATCCACCTGTCTATTGACAGGTGGGGCTGAGTTCCCTCCCTATTGGTTGTTTGGCCTGAGGTGACCCAGCACTAGAGGCTACAGGCTCTTTGGTTGGGCTAATGGCCCACCATTAGCCCCACCAAATGACTCCAGGAGGGCTCATGCCAAGGAGTACTTCCCAGAACTTCTGCTGCCAGTGTCCTTGTCCCCACGGTGAGACACAGCCACCCCCGGCCTCTGCAGGAGACCCTCCAACACTAGCAGGTAGGTCTGGTTCAGTCTCCTATGGGGTCACTGCTCCTTCCACCCAGTCCTGATACACACAGTACTTTGTGTGTGCCCTCCAAAGGTGGAGTCTCTGTTTCCCCCAGTTCTGTTGAAGTCTTGCAGTCAAGTCCTGCTAGCCTTCAAAGTCTGATTCTCTGGGAATTCCTCTTCCTGTTGCCAAACCTGCAGGTTGGGAAGCCTGATGTGGGGCTCAGAACCTTGACTCCAGTGGGTGGACTTCTGTGGTATAATTGTTCTCCAGTTTGTGTCATCCACCCAGTGGTTATGGGATTTGATTTTATTGTGATTGCATCCCTCTTACCATCTCATTGTGGCTTCTCCTTTGTCTTTGGATGCGAGATATCTTTTTTGGTGAGTTCCAGTGTCTTCCTGTCGATGACTGTTCAGCAGTTAGCTGTGATTCTGGTGCTCTCTCAAGAGGAAATGAGCACATGTCCTTCTACTCCACCATCCTGAACCAATGTCCCAAAATTCAACATATTTTCATAATAAATATCTCAATATATTGAATATAGAAGGAACACATCCCAACATAATAAAAGTCTATATGACAAGCCCACAGCTAACATCCTCAATGGTGAAAGGTTGAAAACTCCCTCTAAGATCAGGAACAAGACAAAGGTGCCCACTCTCACCAGTCCTATTACATAATACCTGAGATCCTAGCCAGAGCAATCAGGCAATAAAAAAAAAAAAAAAAAAAAATTAAAGGCACGTAAGTCAGAAAGGAAGAAGTAAAACTGTGTGTTTGCAGAGAATATGATCTTATATATAGAAAACGCTAAACACATGACCAAGAAACAGAATTAATAAACAAATCCAGTAAAGTTACAGGATACAAAAAACAAGATAGAAAAATCAGTTACATTTCTATACACTAACAACAAACTATATGAAAAAGAAATAAAGAATCCTCATTACAATAGCACCAAAAACAACAAAATACTTAGGAATAAATTTAAATAACTTTAAATTTAAACTTAGGAGGTAAAAGATTAATACTCTGAAAAGTAGAAGGCTTTAATAAAAGAAATTGAAGAAGACACAAGTAAGTGAAAAGATATCACTTGTACATGGATTGGAAGAATTAATATTATTATGACATCCATTCCACCTGAAGCAATCTAGAGAGCTAATGCAATCTCTACCAGGATTCCAATGGCATTTTTTACATAAATAGAAAAAGCAATCCTAAATTCATATGGAACCACATAAGACTGTGAATATTCAAAGCAATCTTGAGAAAAAAGTATAAAGCTAGAAGCATCACACTACACTGATTTTAAACTATACTATAAACTTAAAGTAATCAAAACAGTATGGTAGTACTCCATATAAACAGGCATATAGGCCAATGGAACAGAATAGAGACCTCAGAAATAAACCCATGTATACGTGGTCAACTAATATTTGACAAGGGAGCCAGTGGGAAAGGAACAGTCTCTTCAACAAATGGTGTTGGGAAAACTGGATATTCACATGCAAAAGAATGAACCTGAACCCCTATCTTACACATCACTCACAAAAATTGACTGAAAATGAATTAAAGACTTAAATGTAAAACCTAAAACCATAAAACTCCTAGACGAAAACATAGGGAAGAAGCTCCTGGACACTGGTCTTGGCAATGATTTTTTGGTTATGACACCAAAAGTGCAAGCAATAAAAGAAAAAATAAACAAGTTGTACTACATCAAACTAAAAAGCTTCTGCACAGAAAAGGAAATCATCAACGAAATGAAAAAGTAATCTGTGAAATGAGAGAAAATATTTGCAAACCATATATCTAATAAGATATTAATATACAAAGTATATAGGGAACTCATACAACTCAATGGCAAAAAACCAAATAATCCAATTTAAAAATGGGCAGAGAACCTGAATAGATATGTTTCCAATACAAATGGCCAATAGTACATGAAAAGGTGCTCAACATCACTAATCCTGAGGTAAATGCAAATCAAAACCACAATTAGATATTACCTCACACCTGTTAGAAAGGCTGTTATCAAAAAGATAAGAGAGAATAAGTACTGGTGAGGGTGTGGAGAAAAGAGAACACTTGTGCACTGTTGGTGGGAATATAAACTGGTGCAGCCACCATGGAAAACAGTAAAGAGGTAATTCAAAAAATTAAAAATAGAACTACCATATGATCTATCAATTCCACTTCTAGGTGTATATATGAAGGAAATGAAATCACTATCTCAAAGAGACATCTACCCCCTCATGTTCATTGCTGCATTATTTATAATAGCCAAGACATGGTGTCCACTGACAGATGAATGGATTTTTAGAAGATCTACGTATCTATCTATCTACACACACACACAATGGTATATCATTCAGCCATAAAAGAGAAGGAAATTCTGTCATTTGCCACAACACGAATGGACATCAAAGGCACTATGCTAAGCGAAATAAGTCAGATAGAGAAAGATAAATACTGTATGATCTCACTTATATGTATAATCTAAAAAACTAAACTCATAAAAACAGAGTAGACTGGTGGTTGCCAAGGGCAGGGGAATAGAGGAAATGGATGAAGGTGTTAAAGAGTACAAACTTTCAGTTATAGAATGAATAAGTTCTGGAGATATAATGTGTAGTACGGTGACCACAGTTAATATAATATATAATTAACATAATACTGTACTGTATACTTGAAAGTTACTAAGAGAGTAAATCTTAAAATTTCTTACCATACACGCAAAAAATTGTAATTCTGTGAGGTAATGAATATGTTAACTAACCTTATATGGCAATAATTCTCAATATATATATATAACAAATCATCACATTGTACACCTTAAACTTATACAATGCTATATGTCAATGAAATCTCAATAAAGCTGGAAAAAACTTTTAAAGAATGAAAAGGCAACCTACAGAATGAAACAAAATATCTGCAAACCATGTAACTGATAAGGGGTTAATATCCAAAATATATTAGGAACTCATACAACTAAATAGCAATAAAATAAAATAACCTAATTAAAAAATGGGCAAAGGAGTTGAACAGATATTTCTCCAAAGAAGACATACAAATGGCCAACAAGATATGAAAAGATGCTGAACAACACTAACCATAGGGGAAGTGCAAATCAAAATGACATTAAGATACCACTTCACACCTATGAGGATGGCTATTATAAAAAAAAAAAAAGATAACGAGTGTTGGTGAGGAATGTGGAGAAATTGGAATCCTTGTACACTGTTGGTGAGAATACAATATTGTGCAACAGCTATGGAAAATAGTATGGAGATTCCTCAAAAGAATTAAAACAGAACTAACATACAATCCAGCAATTTAATTTCTAGGTATATATCTATAAGAATTCAAAACAGGATCTTGAAGAGATATTGGCACTCCCATGTTCTTTGCAGTATATTCAAAATAGCCAAGATATGGAAGTAACCTAAGTGTCCATCGATGGATGAATGGAAAAACTATGGTATGCTTATAATAGAATGTTATTCAGTCTTAAAAAAGAAGAAAATTCTGCCATATGACACAACATGGATGAATCTGGATGACACTGTGTTCATGGAAATAAGTCCATCACAGAAGGACAAACAGTGCATGACTCCACTTACATGAGTATCTAAAATAAACAAACTCATAGAAGCAGAGAGTAGAATGGTGGTTGCTAGGGGCTGGGGGAGAGAGAAATGGTGGTTCATGTTTCAATGGATATAGTTTCAGTTATGCAAGACTACAAGATGAATAAGTTCTAGAGATCCAATGTACAACACAGTGCCAATAGTTAACAATACTGTATTGTGCGCTTAAAAAAATGTATCAAGAGGATAGATCACATGTTAAGTGTTCTTACCACAAAAACAAAACCAAAAATGAACAGGCACAAGGAAACTTTTGGCAGTGATGGATATGCTTATTACCTTAGTTGTGGTGATGGTTCATGCATATGTATATGTCCAAATTCATTAAAGTTGTATATGCCAAATATGTGTAGTTTTTTGTATATGAATTATACCTCAGTAAAGCTGTTAAATAAAATAGAGATAAATAAATTTCAAATAATGAATAAATCTCTAGCAACATTTGTCAGGAGAAAATATGACGAGGCAAAAACAAGCAGACATACAAAAGTATATAGAAATCCAAAGAGAGCACAGAACACTAGAATGAGAATTATCTAAATAGCTATATACTGATAAATTTAAAATATTTAAACTGTTTCATGAAATAGACAAAGTCCTTGAAAATATAATTTCAAAAATTGATTCAAGAAGAACTAGAAAATACAAATAGCCCTATAACCATTAATATCCAACATATATAAACAGCTTACACAACTCAACATCAAAAAAACCCAAACAAACAACCCGATTAAAAAATGGGCAGAAGAACTGAATAGACGTTTTTCAAAGAGGAAATGCAGATGGCCAACAGGCACATAAAAAGATGCTCAACATTGCTAATCATCAGGGACATGTAAATCAAAACCCACAATGAGATATCAACTCACACCTGTCAGAATGGCTATCATCAAAAAGAACACAAATAACAAATGTTGGAGAGGATGTGGAGAAAAGGGAATCCTCGTACACTGTTGGTGGGAATGTAAACTGGTGCAGCCACTGTGGAAAACAGTCCGGAGGTTTCTCAAAAAGCTTAAAATAGAATGACCATATGACCCAGCAATTCCACTCCTGGGAATATATCCAGAAAAAAACAAAAACACTAATTCGAAAAAATACATGCACCTCAATGTATAGCAGCATTATTCACAATTGCCAAGATATGGAAGCAACCTAAGTGTCCATCAACAGATGAATGGCTAAAGACGATATGGTAATATATATACAATGGAATACTACTCAACCATAAAAAAGAATGAAATTTTGCCATTTGCAGCAACATGGATGAACTTGGAGGGCATTATGCTAAGTGAAATTAGTCAGACAGAGAAAGACAAATACTGTATGATATCACATATATGTGGAATCTAAAAAGTAAAACAAACAAGTGAATATAACAAAAAAGAAGGGGAACTTATTGTGAACTTAGTGATTCCTTCTAATGAATGGAGTATGGAAAGGGAAAAATGATAACTCTAAAGTAGAGAAACCTGGCATACACCACTTTAACCAAGTGACCTAATAAGCCATGTTGATATCACGTATCCTCTGATGTGATGGGTTGAGAAGGGCACATGATCTCTGTGATATTCCTGCCAGATTCCATAACCCCAGCCTAATCATGAAAAAAAGATCAGACAAAACCACATTGAGGGATGTTCTACAAAATACCTAACCAGTATTCTTCGATAGTGTCAAGCTCATGAAAAACAAGGAAAGACTGAGGAAGTGTCACAGACTGCAGGAAACCGAGACATAACAACTAAATGTCCTGGAATGGATCTTGGATTAGAAGTAGCACATTTGTCGGAAAACTGATGACATCTCAGTAAGGTCTGTAGCTTAGCTGATGGATTATTCCAGTGTTAATTTCTCAGTTTTGATAAATGTACCATGGTCATGTAGAGCAAGCTGGTTAAGTGTATATGGGAACTCCCTGTATTACCTTTGAAATTCTTTTATAAATCTAAAATTATTTCATTTAAATAAGTTTAAAAAACTTCAACCAACAATGTAGAATATACCTGACATCTAAATAAAGGGTAACTCTACTCATATTGCTGCTCATGCCATAAACCTGGACATCAGGATAATTTTTTCTGCCTTATCCCTAGACTCCAGCTGATTCTACCTTCAAAATAAATCCTCAGCTTTTCTCTGTCTCTACTGCTATCCCAATCTAATTCTCCATTGTTTATTCCCAGAACTACTACAGTAGTTTCTTCTAGTTCTCCCTATTCTCATCTGCCCTCCTTCCCAATCCTTTCGCCATATATCAGCTAGAGTGATCTTTATAAAACACATATCTGTATGCCACTAATCTGCTTGAAGCACTTTAGTGGATTACCATCGCTCTTGGGATGGGGTTCACTGTCCTAGCGTGACCTATAAGACTCTGCCTAAGCCTGTCTTCCTCTCCAGTTTCATCTGGGACCACTCTTCTTCTCCTTCATAAAGCTCTTGACCGCATCATCCTCTACCCAGCTTGGCTAAAGCTCATTCCTCACTTCAGGCATTTTTGTATGCTGTCTCCTCTACCTGGATTCCCCTCTTTTATCCTCCTCACCTTCCTTGCCTGGCTAACTTCTTATCCTTCATTTCTCTGTTCAAACGTAACTTCATCAAGGAGGTCTTTAATGACACCAACCTCTGACCTTCTAGACCAGGGGTCCCGGAACCGGGCCGCACAGCAGGAGGCGAGCGGCAGGCAAGCGAGCAAAGCTTCATCTGCATCTCCGCATCACTTGCATTACCACCTGAACGATCCCTCCCACCCCATCCGTGGAAAAAATTGTCTTCCAGGAAACCGGTCCCTGGTGCTAAAAAAGTTGGGGACCGCTGTTCTAGACTACCTGATGGCCATCTGCTACTATATGTTTTTGCCAGCTATAATTTCACAGACAAGTCTCTTAAATTTTCTCTGCCTCAGTTTCCTAATCTCTAAAACAGAAACCGCATAAAGTTAGTCAAACAATAGGTAACAATGTACGGATCACTTAGAATATGCCAGGCACTAGATTTAATCCTCACAACAGCCCTGTCCTAGTGGATGAATGACTGCTTTGTGCTCAGCAGCCCAGCTGCTCCTTTCTTGGGACGTGAAGTACACCTGAGGAGCCTCACGTGACTCACATCACCTTGGGCAGCTGCACCTGAAACACTCTTAAATGAATCTCCATAGTCATGACCTTTCAGAGCTCAACTTGACAGACCTCACAGAAATGGGGGCTAGAGCTTATCTGAGGAACTGGACATCATCCCATGTTCACTGTTTTATGCTGACCACAGTGAGTGGATCTGTGAGTGAATAATTCAACACCTTAAGGAGTATTATATCACACCTTGTCCTGTCTTATTTTGTGGCCAGCTCGCCTGATGTCTTCTCCAGGGTGTCCTGCTATGTCTCACTGGGAAGTGGTGGTAGAACCGCTTCCTCTGTGGCTTCATCCTTTTATCTGTCAGGGGCTTGCTCCCAACTATCTGTCCTTTCTCTCAGCTCTGCTCTAAGCATTTACCTAATCATCCTTTGGAAGTCTTTTCCTTCCCCCTTTGTGTCCTCTATTTCTAAACAGACATTTGTCTCAGGTCTTGTATTCTACCTCTTCGTACCCACTTAGACATTTCTTGAAGATCTTCTTTGCATTATTCTGGTAAGAATCTCTTACCCTGTCCCATCTGGTCACATCTCTCCATTAATTTCTCTTGATAAAACTTGACATGGGACAGTCTGTGCTCAACAAAAATCTATTTGTTCCCCTACATTTCCCAGCCTCCCTAGCAGTTACGCTGTGGCGATATGATTAGTTCTGGTCAATGAATTATGAAGAGAAGGGACATATGTCCCTTCTGGGCTAAGCCAGTTTAGAGTTGATGTGTTTCTCTCACTTTCTCTCTCCCTCTCGCTCTCCTGCTCTTGTTTTACCTCTAGTTCCAGCTCTAGCACTCTGCCCCAGCCCCAGAAATCTTGGGGACCAAGTATTCCAGACTGCATACCTACAAGATGGAGAAGAACCACCAAAACCATATACAATTTTGAGTGAAAAGAAGCTACATTGTGCTAAGTCGATGAGATATTTGTGGGTTTTTTTTGTTTGTTTCATTAAGAATTATTAATTACACTGTCTAAAATAACCTTCTTCCCCTCTTTTACCCTAGAAAAACTGTGACAAAGCTTTGTTCCTATGAATCCACCTTATCCCATTTTTCTCAAAAGGAACTAACATCCCCCACTCGCTTTTTGGCATACTTCCTATTCACCCTAAACTACCCTCTTTATTTTCCTTTATCTTTAGTGTTTACCACCATTATCATTGAAAATCTGAGAAGAGAGTCCCTCTTACCATGCTGTCTGGGCCAGGTTCTCTAGAAAGTAAGAAAACAGTAGCCTAAAGCTACATATGAATGCTTTATCAGGAGGAGCGATCTAAGAGCAGCACGTCTGAGGGAAAAGGGAGGTGAGGCAGAAATGTAGAAAATCAATCACAAGGTGGCACGCGGCTTAACTGGCCTTCACCAGGAAATCACAGCCAACTTCCCAGTCATGTCAGGCGCCTCTGGAGAGGCTGCATGGAATCACTGCGCATGGAAACAACCTGAAGGGTAAGAAGGGCACAGAATCTATCTGCCAGCTTGTTCCTGTCAAAGTTTGCTTCATATTTTCAGGTTGTGTACACTGACTGCCCTGGGCCAATTCTCATGCCCCAACATTTGGGTTTTATCCGAGACCAGACGTGGTGGAAGGCACCGTATCTTCTGGGGTCCAGTCAATTCATCCAAGGTGTCAAAGTTTACGTCATCCCTGCCATGGCAGAGATTGTGCTGAAGCCTGATTCTCACCCTGTAAGATATCGAGGGGTGCTAGAAGATGAGGAAACTACAGCAGCAGCGGCCAGGGCTCTCCCTCCAACAAATAGCCAAGACCCAGGTGACAGGTGGGGCTGAGCAAATATGGAGAGGAAAATAAACTGGATCAGGTCCAGATGGCATAATTGTTTGGTCCCAACTGATGTGCTACATACTTTCTCATCTGTTTATTAGTCTCTACACCTAAGGGTTGCTAAAACTTCAGCTAAAGGGGGCTTTACTGTATATAAAAATCCAAATGCCAAATGACAGGGAAGTCAAGTTGAAAAATTACAAGTGCAAAAAAGTGCCACCGTGTAACTAATACCCTTTAAAGCACATTTAATCCAGATGCTCATTCATCCTCCACTTGAAACAAAACACAAGAGCCACAAAGCCAGCTGGAAAAGCTCTTTTCAAAATATATATCTTCAAGGATACGTAACTCAGCAAAAACTGTTTCATAAATACAAAGTCTCCAATGCAAACAGAGGGACATTTCAATTACCTCCTGGAGAAGGTTAACAGTTATCAACAACTTCAACATGACATTTCATTCAAAATTATCAGGAGAAGGAAAGCACAGAGGTTCAGGAAGCCCCAGAGACGCAGGAAGCTCACTATTATGCCAACCACTGTAGTCCTGCAGCTGAAGTGTCCCTCATGACAGTGTAATTTTTTGTTTTTGTTTTTGTTTTTCGTGGACTGATATCTGTATTTGGCAATACCTATCTGTGTGAAAGAACATATTCAAAGATGAAACACATAAAATTTCATTACAGATCAACATTAACAGAAAAACATTTGCAATTGATTTTTTACAGCTTTACTAAGAATACACATGCCGTGCAATTCATCCATTTAAAGTGTACAGTCCAGTGCTGTTTAGTATATTTACAGAGTTGTGCAACCATTAGTAGTTTTAAACCATCTCTACCCGAGTGGCAGAGAAAGGGACAATCTGCTTGAGCAATTCTTTCAGCTGCCACTGTAGGCCACGTCCCATGCGTCTCTGTGGACCAGTGCAGTGAATTCAGGGAGATGTGGGATTTACTGCTCAGACTCCTGATTTACAAATAGAAGGAAAGGCCTGGGCCCCTGCATGCGTCCCACTCTCATCCAGCAGGACGGTGATTAGCTGTGCTTTCTCTGAGCCAATCCCTTTTAATATCTTTATTGGCCATTTTCCATATCCGAGTCTGAGCGAGGCTATGAGATCATGTTTGTGTGGGGTACATGAGCTGCTGCAAGGTCTGCGGTCATAGTGAGCTCAGGACCGTTAGAGGCACATTGGTGTGATTTTAGCTGTGAAAAACATCTCAGTGACATGACAGACAGCAGAAGCTGTTATCAGTTTGGATTTGGTGGCATTCCATTCCAGCTTTGAGACCTCTGATAACACAAGATGTCTATGTTCTCAGGGCATTTTCTGATGCCACAGAGGGAAAAAGGTGCTAATTTGTCCATGCCAAGCTTGGGCGGGGGAAGCAGATGCTTAGGTCCATGAAGTCTTCCCTGTGCTGGGAATGCTGATTCAAAACTCAATTGTCTGCATAAAACTAGAATGTGTTCACCACTTGCTATCTCAGTGTAAGTTTGCTTGTCAGGGGAAAAAAGCATTTGTGACCTGTATGACCTTGGATAAGTTACTCAATATCTCTGGGGCTCAGTTTCCTTATCTGTAAAATAGGTTTAATCATAATTCCTACCTCACAAGATTGTTATTAAGATAAGTGAATTACTATTTATAAAGTGCTTGCATATAGTAAGTGCCATATAAAAGTTCGATAAAGAAATGAATGATGGATGGATGGAGGAGCTCTGTGCCTCCTTCCCATTCCGGGGGAAATAAATACCTCCACCTCCCCCGTAAACCCTCAATTCTTCTCACCCTCCACATTGGGCCTATGCTAATAAGGACCCTTCAATTTACCTAAATGAAAGAATCATCTTCATCCCAGAGTTGACAGTGTTTCTGTGCCATGACTTGAGTATGTAGTGATCTAACAGGCATTCTGTTCCCCCTCGCCCTGACACCTGTATTTACTTAAGACTACATCCACATGATGCTGTCCTCCATATTCAAACCTAGAGAATTTCTGGAAACACTCATTTCCTTAATAGATAGGCATTTAGATAATCCTAATTTGCAAGCAAACTGCAGAACTGGCATAGATTTGGTAATTACCAAATCATGACTGAATGAATGAAACCATTCTCTGACTTTTGAGTTCCAATTCTCCTGACTGTGATTCTGCTTTACTGTGGTATCTACATGCCCATCTTACACAACTTTATGATAATTAACCATCCCCTCACCACCTCCCAGACTCATCTTCCACCCCAACTCCCATCCCAGGTTTTATGCGTTTCATGTGCTTGAGAATTTGTCCACAGTCATACTTGGCAGAGTGAGATCAGCAGAACAAGACTTCCTGCTCCACCTCACCAACTCCTGTCATATGACCAAAGCTACCTTTAATGTTTTACATGAGGGTGGAGTGGTAACTGAGAGAAGACATATTATTTTTTCTCAAAAGAATAGTTGTGAATAATTCTGTAGCTTATTGCAAGAAGCCTCTCTTCCATGAAGCAAAATAAATCACTTCTTCCTTTGTAGTCAACGTAGTCTTTTGTTTACACATTTATCACAATATTTAAATTTCCTATGGGAGATATGATTGTATCTTATTCAGTGTTGCATCCAATACAGCTAACACATCATTTCATACTCAAATACTTGTTTGATGTATAGTTGGATAATGAGAGAAAGTTATCTAACATATTTTCAAAAATTTATTTCTCTCCTTAGGTTTGATTTGTCAGAAGTAATCCCTAGGCTTAAAATCACTGTATTCATTTTGTTAAATTGTGATGACATATTAATTTAAGAACCCTACTTCCAGGTCAGGCTCACAAAAACATTTTATTGAAGGGCAAAATAGGAGGAGTTTGAAGTGAGAAATACCTGGGTTCCCACCCCCAGCTTCACTGTTTATTAGCTCTGTGACCCTTCTGATCTTTGCTTTATTTGTCTTTAACATGGAGGTAAAAGCGGTAACTCTTGCTTGGGTTTGCAGGGAATATAAAAGTAGACAAAAGATTCAACAAATGATGCTGGGACAACTGGTCATCAGCAAGCAGAAAATAATAATAATTTAGACACAGACCTTAAACCTTCACAAAAATTAACTCAAAATTGATCACAGACCTAAATGTAAAATATCACAGAAGATAACAAAGGAGAAATCATAGATGACTTTCAGTACGGCAATTACTTTGTAGATATGATAGCAAAGACACGATACACGAAAGAAATACTTGACAAGCTGGACTTCACTAAAATTAAAAATTTCTGCTCTGTGAACGACAATGTTAAGAGAATGAGAAAATAAGCCAGGCTGGTGGAATATATTTGCAAAACACACATCTGACGAACGACTGTTATCCAAAATATTAAAACACAGTGAGAAAACAAACAAGCCACATAAAAAGTGGGTTCAAAAGACCTGAACAGACATTTCACCAAAGAAGATATACAGATGTGAAATAAGTATATGAAAAGATGCTCCGCATCATATGTTATTAGAGAATTGCAAATTAAAACAATGAGATACCACTGCACACCTATTAGAATGGCCAAAATCCAGAACACTGACACCACCAAATGCTGGCAAAGGTGTGAAACCACAGGAACTCTCATTCACTGCTGGTGGGAATGCAAAACGTGCAAAATGGTACAGCCACTTCGGAACACAGTTTAGTGGTTACTAAACATAACTCTTACCGTACCATCCAGTAATCACACTCCGAGGTATTTACCCAAGGTACTGAAAACTTAGGTCCACACAAAAAACTTACACATGGATGATGCAGCTTTATTCAAAATTGCCAAAACTTGGAAGCAACCAAGATCTACTTCAGTAGGTGAATAGATAAACTGTGGTACATCATACAATGCAATATTATGAAAAGCTAAGAAGAAACGAGCTATCAAGCCATGAAAAAACACAAAGAGACCTTAAATGCATTATTAATAAGTGAAAATAGACAACCTGAAAGGCTATATACTGTAAGATTCCAACTTTATGACATTCTGGAAAAAGGCAAAACTATGGAGACAGTAAAAAGATCAGTGATCGTCAGGAGTCAGGGAAGAGGATGTATGGGGTTTTTTAGAGCAGTGGAACTATTCTGTATGATACTACAATGGTAGATACATGCCATTATACATTTGTCCAAACCCATAGAATGTACAACACCAAGAGGGAATCCTAACGTAAACCATGGACTTTGGGTGATAATAATGGGTCAGTGCAGGTTCATGGATTGCAATAAATGTGCTGCTGCTGTGAGGAATGTCAATAATGGGGGAAGTTGTTTGCATTTGTGGGTATAGAGGGTATGCGGGAACTCTCTGTATTTTCTGCTCAATTTTGCTGTGAACCTAAAACTGCTATTAAAAATAGTTTATTAATTAAAATAAAAACAGGCAACACAGGTTAAACACAGGTAGCTTGAGACTGTGTTAGGAAGATGGTAGACAATAAATAGTAGCTGCTAGTATTTTATTTATTAATAATATTATTTTACCAAAGTCTCAAAATTATTAAGAATTTTTAGGGCTGAAGGTGCCACTTCACGGTGATATCAGTTGTGCCAAAGTCCACACCTAAAACTGCTTCAAACAGCTACCAGACTTCTGTTGGCTTTAAAGCCACTTGCACCTGCCTCCTCAGCCCCACTCAGTGTGATCAACTCCTTTGGCAACTACTTAAATGGTTTCTTCTGTTTAAAACTTGTATATGGTAAAATCTGAAACAGAGCTAACTGGAAAGTATAAATTGAAAAACAGAAGTTCTCCCTGTACATCCTTAGTCCAATTCTCCAGAGTCAGATACTAACACTTTCTTGTGGCCCTCTATTAAAACAAGGAAAAGGAAATAGAAAACCATAAAACAGCATTTATTTTATATATCTATTTTATTTACAGGTGGGACTACTAAATATACTATTTTCACCTTTTTCTAGCCTAATAATATACCTTGAGACTTTTCCAAATCAGCACATAGAAATCTTCACAAGACTACAAAGTATTTCTCTCACTGACTTGTAACTAAACTCCCAAACTATCAACATTTACTTGAAGCATTTTCTTTGGATGCTTGCGAAAGGAAGGAAGAGGATCTGAACTCCTCAGAGTGTAATAGTCCTTGTCATTACTATTACTCTTTGAAGGTTATTAGAATGATTACAGTTAGAAATTAGATTTCCCAACTAAATAGGGTTCTCAGCAAAGATAGTGTTTGCATATGTTTTGAATTAACAGAAGTGAAAAATCTATATGCTAAGTGAAGTAAATCAAAGACAAATACTGTATGATATCACTTATATGTGGAATCTAAAAAAATACAACAAACTAGTGAATATAACAAAAAAGAAGTAGACTCAGCTACAGAGAACAAACCAATGGTTACCAGTGGGGGGGTGGGAGAGCAGCATACAGCTAGGGGATTAAGAGGTACAAATTATAAGGTATAAAATAAGCTACAAGGATATATTGTACAACATGGGGAATATAGCCAATATTTTATAATAACTATAAATGGGGTACAACCTTTAAAAATTGTGAATCACTATATTATACACCTGTAACATATAATATTGTACAGTAACTATACTTTAATTAAAAAACAAAAAATCTAAAAAAATTACTAAGAATTTTTAAATACTTATTTTAAAATAAGTATTGGGCACTGCAAAGACTTGAGAATTTTTCAGGCCAACATACCCACACATATGCACTACTGCTAATATGACAATGGTACCAAACAACTGAATCCTAATATTATATATCAGGCACCAAAATTTAATCAACAGGCAAAAGCCACTGGCAGATTAATAATTATCATAAGGAAACCCTGAACAACCAATTTTAATGACCAGATAAGGAAATTATTTCCAGCCACCCACTTCGAGAAACTAGTCCTAGTCTACTGACACACACAGTCTGGGCTGAAATAAGCTCTTAATAATGAATAATCTCGCTATGAATATAATTCTGAGCAGAAAATGGAGGATTATAGAACATTTCAGAAAGAATTAATTTCCTCTTTTTCCCACGTCCTCACCCTTTCAGTTAATTTTCTATAAATACCCTTTGCTTGTTGCTGCCACCTTAAGGTATAAGAGGATGTGTACACAAGAGTAACAGAGTATTCGATACTGCCCCAAAGAAAATGCACGTGGGAGGGGCATCAGAGTACAGAAACAAAAGCACACAGGACTGACTGCTATTTATATTAATAATCCTGAGAGAAATCCATCTGCTAATGCTGGTTTCATCCATTCTGGAGTCTTACGGTAAAGTGGCAAACATAGACCATGCGTTCATAATTTACACAAATGAGCCTGTGCACACTTACATACACACACACACACACATACACACTGCACTCCTTAGGCTCAGTAATGAATGTTCTAACAATTCTGAGTATTCCACACCCCAGAGCAGAGAGTAAAAGCACAGGCTTACATACACACACACACACACACATACACACTGCACTCCTTAGGCTCAGTAATGAATGTTCTAACAATTCTGAGTATTCCACACCCCAGAGCAGAGAGTAAAAGCACAGATTTTCTTTTATTGTTAAGGGATATCTCAGCTAGATTAAGCAATTTGATCAGAAACTTTGAGGCAAAGTCTAGGAAATCATGGCTGTGGGCCCATAAAGCTGCCCTTGAGCTAACTGACCTGCTACGGAGGAAGGAAAGAAAGGAAGAGAAGAAAAGGAGGAGGGGAAAAAAGAAAAATCATTAATTTGTTCATTCATTAATATTATTGAGCACCTACAATGTGTCAGGCACTGTGCTAGAAGCTAGGGACACAAAGGTGACAGTCTCTGCCATTGAGAAGCTCAAAATCTCATGAGAATGACAGCCAAGCAATGAAGGAATTCTTCCCAGCCAGACTCAGGGGAAGCTCCTGCATCTCTCTCTGGTTCCTACTGCAGTAGGTACAGTGCCTGTGATGGTGTGATAATGGAAAGAACTCAGGCCAGGGGTTTGCAAAGACCTGGGTTTAAAATCCTCTCTCCATCCTTACTGTCTCACCTTAGCCAAATCTTTTAACTTGTCTGAGCTATAGTTTCAGCTTCTGTAAAATGGGAATAAATATCTACTTAGTAGCACTGTCCTGAGGTTGAATAATTATAAGGAAGCACCAGGAGTCTTCTAGAACAAGGTCTTTGGTCTTTGATGCCCTCACTTGTATGTGTCCCCAGTGGCCTGCCCCCTGTTTGTAGCCATAGCTTCACAACCATCACCCTGGAACCCACCACACCACCAGGAAGGGAATCCTGGATCTCAGAGCCAGGCCCAATGCCAAACCTGTCCAAGGAGAGCATCCGGATCAATCCAACAGGCTTGCACTCTGTTTACCTCAATCTCTCCCAGAAGCACAAGCCTGGATGATCATCCATTATCACCAGACTCTCCTTCCCTTTACTGCTCTGTACTTTCCCTAACTAGGCTCAACCTCCCACTCTTTTCCTCTCTCCCACACCCATGGTGCCCTTGGAGATAGCCCACCTCTGATCAACAAAGATCCCGACACCCACTAGTTCTTCTCAGTTTGCTCCCTTCATCTCCTTGTTGGACTGAGCTGTCCCCATGAACACAGCTTGCCAAGCATCCTTCTCAGTTTTCTCTTATCTTCCTTGTTCCTCAGGGTCACATCTTGATTTTAGACATACTTCTTATTGACCCTAACATCCTAGCCTTTTCGGCTCACTTGCTCAAATACCCACACTGAACAATTCCTCAGTCTTATTGATCCTGGTACATTCTCGTAACCAATCAGTCTCTTCCAACTCTAACTTTCCTCCATATTCAACTGTGAATATATGCTTTATCATTATAATCACTCTATTGCAATAATATAATCACTCATACTGTTTTCATCCCTTTCCTTCAGTCATGTTTCCAGACAAAATTCTAGACTTGCATGTTAAACCCTACTATCCACAATCTCTATGGCTGTATCTGAACAGACTGACGTTTGATGGAGAAAAGCATACGTCTGCACTGATTGATGTCACCACCAAGAAAGTGGATTCGTTTCTCAAATAACCTCAATTTCCCATTCGGTGAGATGTCCACCTCTTCTCACCATCACCATTGTGCACAAATACCTCCTAACTGAACCTCCACTTGACCGGAGTGATCTTTAAAAAAAAATAAACCAAACAAAATCATTCTCTTATTTAACCTTTGATAACTTCCCATTATACTTGGAATAAAACCCAAACTCACTGCTTCTAAGTCCCGTCTACCTCTTCATCCTCATACCCTTACATTCTCTCTCACTCATCTCCAATTATACTACCCAACTTTCAGTTCCTTAAACATGCCCAGCAATTCCCTGCTTCAGGCCCAAGCACATGTTACTCCATTTGACTGGAGAGCTCCTCCCTGGGTTTCCAGAGCCCCACTGTTCAGGTCTACCTCACAGGTCACCTTCTGAGGACCTTTGCAGGTCATCCTCTCTGATGCTGTTCCCTCCATTGTTACTCTCTGTCCCAGCACTCTGATTCCTTCACAGAACTTATCTCACTCAGTCAAGCATACTTTATTTGTTAACATGTTTATTTTTAGTCTCCCTCACCTCTCTGTAAACTCCATAATGCCAGGTCCATACAGTGGTCTTGTCATTATTGACAGACAGTAGTTACTCAATACATATTTATTTTATTGAATGAATGAATGAATGAATGTTGAATAACTAAGGAGAGTCCTCAAAGAGAAACTGAATCAATTTCACAAATTTGCTAATGTGATTTTTGAAAACGAAGTTTGTTTCCATCTCAAATCTCTTTTAGAAAAAGGCAGGGCATAAGTATGTACTCAGTGCTTCTTAAATATTTTGGTCAAAGTATCCAGAAGGGGGTAAATATGTACACCTGAGAGGTTATGGCCATAAACAGCTAGACTTCATGCTCTCCATGCCAATTCTTCAAATGGTATTTTCAATTATCCATATTTAAAGTCAATGATCCAGAAAGAGTGAGCATGACATATTGTTTAGAGTTCCCTCCTGCCCACTGCAATAAACCTCTACTAGAGAAGCACAGATAAATGTACATTGTATATGTTCACACGTCTTTTTTATTTAATTTAACCCATTTTTCTCTGAATCAATGTCTAATGCATAATAAATGTCCTGCCCATATTCTCTTTTTGGAAACTTCAGCTCATGCCCAGCCCATGCTGAAGGGGCACCCAAATGGCTGTGCTTCCTATCACAAGAACTTTCTCCCTTTAGTTGTAGTTAATTGGTCAAGACATGGACCTCTGACACACAAAGAACCATCTTGAAGCTAGGCTAAGCCAATCAGATCCATTCTCTCTTAGTGGTGGGCACAGGGCTCTGAGAAGTTGTAGAAGGTGAAGGCTGAGTCTGTGCCATGAAAATTCATGGCCACCTCCATGGCTGCCAACAGTTATGCAGTGAGTAGAAAATCAGGGAAAGCCAGCCTGCTGAGAGAAACAGGAAATGAACAGGTGCATAAAATGAAAGCACCCATGAGACAGACAGGCTCAGGAGAGACAGGAGACAGGAGAAGCCTCACTTTCCAGGTTAGTCTCCATGGACCCCAGCTGTTCTTCATTCCTAAATTCTCTGCATTCCCTAATATTCTTTCTCTGTCACTATTCGTTGTAGCCTTTCAATCACCTCCTTTTAAATTTAACTTATCTGAGTGGGTTTCTGTTTCTCGATATTTAAAAAAATCCCACTAACACCTCTACCAAAAATTTAAAAATTAGAGGTAGTTTCCTTTTCAAAAAATCTGTGCTAAAAAACCTCTTTTTTTGAGGTCATGTAGATATCCCTTTGTCCTTTGAAAATAAATGCTTCTCTGCTTCTGCTAGGAGCGAGCCACTAGAACCCACGATTCATGGCCAAGTGACAACATATCCCAAGATCCATGGATTAAAGAAGTGCAATGAACTGAATGTTTGTGTTCCCCAAAATTTATACACTGAAATCCTAACCTCCAATGTGATGGTATTTGGAGGTAAAACCCTTGGGAGGTAATTAGGTCATATGGGTGGAGTCCTCATGAATGGGATTAGTGCCCTATAAGAAGAGACTAGAGAGCTAGCCAGCTCTCTTTCCACCATATGAGGATATGAGTGGAAATGAGGAGTCAGCAGTCTGCAGCCCCAAAGAGAGCCCTCACCACAACCCAACCATGCTGACACCCTGATCTCAGACTTCCAACCACCAGAACTGTGAGAAATACATTTCTGTAGTTTATAAGCCACCCAGTCTATGGGACTTTGTTACAGCAGCCTGAACAGATTAAGGCAGGGAGGAACCAGGGGTGGCAAAGTAGACCATCTTCTGGTCCAACTTCCCCAGCTGCTGGGCATGGCCTTCCAGACCACTCCTACAGAATTAAAGGGTTGGATTTACCCCAGAAAGTGCCATAGAGCAAGAAGCAACACCTGAGAGAGGAATGTAGACATTTGATATTAGCAAGAATGAATTGTGAAACTTAAGAACTTCTAAATTATCAATATATGTTTTTAAATTTGACAAACATGCTGTAAGAAAGATGTGATATTTTCTAACTATGGAAATTGTTATAAAATTGTTGTCATATAAAGAAGCGATCAAAAATATGCAGCCAAAATATATGCAAAAATACTTATTACAGAGATATATTAGGCAGATGCATATTATTAATAGTAATAAGATTGTATATTTTGAATTTCATGATATTGACAGCATTTGTCATCTTTTTTTAATTTTTAAATGTATAAGTTATGATTTATCATTTTAAATAAATGTTCACTTCTGCACATCATTTTATATTCATAATTTGGTATTATTTTTCCTAATGATGATTTCCAAAGCTGCTTAGGTTTCAGACCCTATAACACCTGAATCCACCCATGTCCATATGTTACATATTAGGAAACTGAGGCTCAGAGAAGTTAGGAAAATAGCCTCAGGCAGGAGAGCTGAAAGAGGAGCCAGGATTTAAACTGAGGATGTCTGGACCACTGTGTGTTATATTCTCTTTTGATCTGCCATAAAGTTTGATAATTACTGATATAAATTTCTAATGAGTTTAAAGTTTTTATACCCCTGTTTCCCTGACCAGAGTCTGAGCCCCTCAGTGTAGGGACTACAACATATCCATATTTACATCCCCAGCAATTACTTCAATAACATGCAGTAAATTGCTCATTAAAAGTTTGATCAAAGGATGAATGCATAGGTGAATGAATGAATGAATGAATGAACCCTTTTATTCCTGTTTTTCAGGTGTCACACTGATTCAGAGGAAGACCAGACAGTAACTGGCTGCCTAAAGAAAGAACCACGTAAGTCTTTGGACCTGTGACTCCCAATCCTTAGCTTGAGGGTCCCCAAGGAGTCAGGACTTTATCGCAGAAGCTTCCTATATGTGCTACACCATTTGTATTATAAATAAATCAGTGCATTATGCCCCTTCTGTGAAGGCGGGCAAGTTTTTCTGAAAATAAAAACAGTTCCCTAGATATGGAACAAGCTGGGAAGTACTAATTCTCACTAAAATCCAATACTTTTTCCTATCACTCAGAACTGGAGGGTCAGAATGAGATATAATAGTTTTGGAGTCTGGGGAAAGGAGATTGACACAAAAGGTCAAGGATGAACCACAATGTCAAGAAAAGTAGACAGCCTGGGACCAAGAGTAGAAGCTGGAGAGAGAAGAGAAAATTGGTCTCAAAATGGGAGGAAGCTTAGGCACAGCAGAAGCCAGTGGACAAAACAGACAGAAGGTACAGAATATGAGATAATACCTAGAAACGTGTTTTAAAGGGGTTGAAAGTGCTATTTTGTATACCACTATCATCCATGCCTGACCCCTCCAGGTCCTATTTCTTAGCAGCCTTTGCTGTGTCCAGAACTACTTGTCATGTGAACAGGGAGCAAGTGGCACCACTCCCTTTCCAAGTACAGATGGTCCTTTGTATATGCGGCTTCCACATCTGGGAAGTCAACCAACCAGGGATGGATCCCCGGATGCAGAATTCATGGATACGGAGGCCCTACTGTTCTCCACCCCTTTATATAGGGGACTTGAGCATCCTCATATTTTGGTATCTGTAGGGGCTCCTGGAACCAATCCACCATGCATACAAAGGGATGATCTAGCCCCAACTCCCCAGGACTCTTCTTTCAGACTCACCGGAAGGCATGTGAGACCGGAAGTTGAATCAGCCAAACATAGGGCAGGAGAAGCAAGTTTGGCACACAGCAAAGAGGAACCAGAGGAGAGGAAAACCAGGTTTCTGGCGCCCAGTTCCCAGTCTGACAATCTTCCTGCATCAACTAGCATTAAAATCAATCAGTGTAGAAAACAGTCAGCCCAGCATATTTCAGCTGTATTCCCTAATGCTGTGTGTGTGTGTGTGTGTGTGTGTTTGTGTGTGTTTATGTGGGGAAAATAGATAGAAATATGGTTAACTTGTGGTTCTTTCTGATTTGGAGTTTGAGGGATTTTCCAAGTAATGAAAAAGGCTGGCCACCTGGGAGCAAAGATATTCACTAAGTGAACAGGAAAAAATATTGCTCAGAGAAAAATGAATTGAGAGCTCCCTGAGAAAGTACCTACTACTGAAGACAATTTCTCTCCTGGAATTATACAAAGCCCAGAGGATGAAGGCCAGAGGAGCTGTGGGCCTGGGGGCCCTAGGAGATACAGGCATGGCCATTTGAGAACTATGTGAACAGAATCCCCAAGCCTGTCAGCTCTCTTCCTAAATCCAGGCCCAGGATGGATGTTATGGGTTGAACTGTGACCTTCCCCATCCCCAAAAATATATATATGTTGAAGTCCTAACCCCTCTTAACTAAGAATATGACCGTACTTGGAAAGCAGATCATTGCAGATGTAATTAGTTAAGATAAGGTCATACTGGATCCAGCGAGCCCCTAATGAAGACACAGAGACACACAGGGTGAACATCATGTGACAATGATGGCAGAGACTGGAGTTGCACAGCTGTAAGCCCAGGAATGCCAAAGACTGCCAGCAAACCACCAGAAACTAGGAAGAGGCAAGGAAGGATTTTCCCAATATGGCCCTGCCAACACCTTCATTTCAACTTTCAGCCTCCAAAACTGTGAGACAGTAAGTTTCTGTTGTTTCAAGTCACTCAGTTTGTGGTGCTTTGTTCTGGCAGCTGTAGGAAACTAATACACTTGGGTAAAATAAAGTGACCCTAAATGTCCTGGGCCAGATGAAGAGGTTGGAAAGGGGAATATCCAGCTGGAGGAACGTTGTATGCTCACTCAAGACTGGGAGGAAGTGAGGAAGTATCATGTGTGTGTGTGTGTGTGTGTGTGTGTGTGTGTGTGTACATGGATAACATATGTGTGTGTATGTATAATTTTAAGAAGGAAGACCAAAACCCATCACAACAATTCCAAAGTATCTTCTACCAATCAAAACTTGTCTACATAATCAAATGGCAATCACCAGTTTCAAAGAATCAGAAGTTAAATAAAATTAAAGAACAATGAAATGTTCCCAAGGGCGATTTTATTTCAAGTCATTTCAAGGCAATTTGGTATCTTAGGACCATGAACCTGAACAAGCATTATTAAACAGTATATTATTAGTGGGCTAAGGTATCAGTAAATGAAGAATACTAGTAATTATAGGCTTTAGATTTAGAAGACCCAGTTTCAAATCCTCACTAAACCAATGACTGGTTTGTAACCACAGGGAAGTTGTAAACTCCCTATAAGTTACCTATAGTCAAAATGATAACATGTAAACAACTGTCATCTATTCTTGCTTATGTCTCTGAGAGTTACTGAGGTGTTGGCTGATCTAGACCAGGGGGGTCTGGGCTCAGCATCAAGCTGCAAGTGGGAATCACATGGTCTCCATGTGACTCTCATCTTCCATAGACCAGCAGGCTAGTAGGAGCCTGTTCTTTCGGTAATGGCAGAAGTACACATATGCCAGACCTTCTTTTAGCCTTGGCTCACAACTGGCATGTTGTCACTTTTGCTAACATTCTTGGGCCATAGCAAATCAAATGGCCAAGGCCAACGCCAATGGGTCAGGGAAATGTACACTGTCTCTAATTGGAGAGTGGAGATGGAATATTTGCTACATAATTTAAATTATCACATTCCCAGCATATGTTTCCTTACCTGTAAACTGGAGATAATAATAATACCTAATTCATAGAGTTCTTGAATTGTCTCTATCTAAAAATTGGAAGATTTCACATAATGACCCAGATTTTCTCTTTAAAATTAAAAAAAGTCCACAATACTGGATCCATAGTTCCACCTGGCCATAACGGGCTGGAGATTAAGGGGGTTTTGCCCAACTTTGGAAGAATTTGGCAGGTTCCCCATCTGGCCCAGCAGTTCATACACTCAAGTTGCCTAATTAGCACCTATAAACCTGGTAAGTTTGTGGCCCCTGCTGTACACCAACCTGGGAGTGTATGGAGTGTGGCTATGTTAAACCCCCCTCTTACACGTTTCCCTAAAGAACCTCATAGATGAACTTAACTCTTTGCGGCCAGAACAAACGACAGGAACGAAATTCAATAGTGAATTCTCCATGGACATTTTCCTCCCACTGGGCTCCCAACTTACACAGTTGGGAATGATATTTTGTAACATGGATAAAAAGGAGTCTTTGGATCCAATAAATCTTTTGTATCCAATTGTCAAAATTACATTAAAAATTTTAAATGCATTGCTTCTAGGGAATCTTCAGTTAATTACTGTGTACCTCGGCTTTCTCTTCCCAAACAAGATTTCTAATGCTGTGACCTGAAAGGTCAATATAATCCAAAAGTTGAACTCTAGTCACCAAATTTAGCTGCACATTAGAAAAAATAAACAAACAAAAGGATTTTCAGGACTCTACCTCTGCTGAATCTCCTAGGATGATATACTGGAAGTCTGACTTTTTTTTTCCTGGTGATTGTGATGGGCAGGTACGTTTAATAACTACAGATGAAGGTCATCCAAGGGAAAAGTGTGATGCAGAAAAGGGCTCAGAGAAAAAAACAAAAGGGTCTCAGTCTCTCTGCTAGTATCACAGATATGCATTGCTTGGTCTGCCTTACGGTGGAGGTCACCTTATCAAATTTTTTATCTTGAAAAGAGTAAGCAAACACCATGTTTTCTTATTTGCACAGGACTCTGGGTCAAATGTATTCCTTTGTGATAGCCTGGGTGCGATTTCTTAAAGACTAAATGAAAGCTAAGTGATTAATTTTCAAACTGTTTTTCTCTGCTAGGAGCATTATCCAAAGGCAGCTATGTTGTGAGATCTGTCAGCCAAATAGTAGTGAATTACCCATGATAAGATCACAGGCCTGGCCATGTATGTTCTTTGTACATTCAGTAAAGATTTCTGCCTGGATATTCATCATTTGATAGTCACGAGTCTGTGAAACTATGATTGCCTGGGTATTTGAATGGCCTTAGATTTGCATTTCTCACTGGGAAGCCAGCATTCACATTTTATTTTCATAATCTAACACCTATGACCAAGTTATGTGGCAAAGACTTCAACTCTGAAAAGTCAATATTACTTCATAAAAGTAATATCAAAAGTCATTTTAACAACACAGATCCTCAGTCCCTTACCTGCAATTCTAAAACTTTTCCAAAAAGTTCCAAAAATCAAACTTTTTTATACATTTGGCAGCAAAACCTAACCTAAACTGAACTTCTTTTTGTGGCAAAACCTGACCTGAACTGATGTGAGACTATTTATAGGCTCTGCATATCCCGCTTAATATAAATATTCAAATGTTTCACTAAAGAATTATTAATGTGTTTGATTCTGGGTGTTTCTCCAGATCCCACTGGGGGTGGTACATGCATTATATATATTGTATTACCTTTATAATATCTGAAAATTTCAAAATCCCTAAATGCGTCTGGCTCTAAGGGTTTCAGAGAAGACTGAGGACCTGAGTTATTGGAGTAACTTTTATTTACTTTTATAAAGTAATCTTACCTTTTCAGAATTGAGGTCCAGCATGTCAGTTTGGGCTCATATAGTCATGAACAATATCTGCCACTTGCTCTTCAGTGATGAAGAGGTAAACAAATTCATTTTCAAAGTCATAAACCCTAATTGAGTACCTACTATGTGTAAGAAACTTGGGTCCTTAAATGGCATTATTAGAAATGAGAAAACTGAGGCTTGGTGAGGTTCTTTGACTTGCCCAAGATCATGCAGCAGAGAAGAGATAGAGGCTAGATTTCAAAGCTAATGACACCTAACGGTAAATTTTGAGATTATTAAGGCATTGGGCCTATAATTAGATAATCTTCACAGTACCCAGAAATGCTAGAGGCAGAGGAGTGTGGATTTCCATGTTCTGCCTTCACTTCCTATCTAATCATGTACCCCATATCTTAACATATTATATGTCGTCATCCTCCATCTAAATACCATCATTTCATTTCCAACCCTTTTCTCTCCACACTCCTGGTCAAGTATTTTGCAAGAGAATATAGATACATTGACTTAGATGAAAGCCCAAGAACTTCACTGAGCTTGTGCACCTTGCCATCAGCCACTCTTGCCTTCTTCTCACTTTAATGGAAGGAAATTTAAAATTCAAATGACAAACCTACAGTTGTATTTGGAGGTGGCAATCAAACCAGATCATAGCCCATTGAGCTGCAAAACCCTTTCCCCAAACCCACTGCTCCCAATTCAAACTAACCCGTTACTAGAAAGAAAAACTTCCACGTCAATCAATTTGTGATAGGGCCTCTTTTGGGTTACTGTGGACTGAACTGTGTCCCCCAGAATTCACATGTTAAAGCCTTAACCCCCCAAATGTAATGGCATTTGGAAATGGGGCCTTTGGGAGATAATTAGCTTTAGAGAGGTCATGAAGGTGGGGCCCTCATGATGGTATTAGTGCCCTTATGTGACAACGAAGAGCTCACTCCCCCCCTCTCTCTCTACCATGTAAGAACACATAAGTTGCCCATTCTCCAAGCCAGGAAGAGAGCTCTCACCAGAACCTGACCACTTTGGCACCCTAATCTCAGGCTTCCAGGCTCCACAACTGTGAGAAAATAAATTTCTATTGTTTAAGCCACCTACTCTGTGGTATTTTGTTATGGCAGCCCAAGACATTTGGGATGTCATAAGGCAGAAATATGTTGGTCTCATTAGAATCCCTTAGATATCAACAAACATTAGGAAATATTGCATGGGTACATAGCTCTCTAAAATGAAAACAATTATTAAAATAGCAATAGTCATTGAGTGACTACAATATACCATGTAAGTCTCATTATCTCTAATTTCCACAGTAACCGTATGTTCCATTCTTGTAATGCTGTGACTCCAGATGCTTAAAAAGGCTGTCCAGTAATAACAAGCAAGTAAATGGTATAGTGGGGATTCAATCCAGGTTTGTTTGACTTCAAAGCTCACGCTCTTTACCCCTATCAATCAAGTTTGCCTTTCTATGAAAGAAGAAACACACAAGATAGGCTTTAACAGAAGTCAGAGGCAGCCTTTAAGAACAAAAAAAAAGGTGCTTAACTAGCATGATAAAGGATTCCAGTCAGCCTAAAATATCTCCATTACTTATGCCTGAAATTCCACCCTCATTAATTCACTTAACACATTGAATGTTGTCAGTTCTTCATGTCTCTTTTAACTTGCAAAAACTCACCTTGAAATTATATATGAAGCTCCAAATACTTTGAGTCCAATGTGTTTATCTGTTCTGTTCAACTAAGAAATATTAAACACCTGTTATATAGATGTTTATAGGGATTGTGCTCAACTTGCCAGAAATGCAAAGATGCATAAGACTTTCTTCTCCCAATGTAGAGCTATCAGCCAGCGAGTGGAGAGAGGCAGCATTTATAATGTGTAAATGTACTAAGCACATTCAAGTAAATTACACTTCAGAAAAGGCAGTACTGACAAGTGGTTGAGAGAATGTCCTCATCGATCGGGACCCCATACAAATGTGAGCATGAAATATGTTTACTTTCATTATCTGAGTTTATTATTACATGCATGTTCTACTTTCGAAAAAAATTAAAAGAGTGAAAAAACTAATTAAAAAAAGTAGTTAACTGAATCTGAAACTGAATTGAATCTGAATGTCTCTAAGCTGATATTGTTGATTTCAACACAAAATCTTTCTGATTTACTTTGTCCAGTACCTACCAAGAAGACAGAACGTTGTATTTCCCTTCATGCATTTATTCACTTAATTCTGTATTCTACAGTACTTTCTGAGCAGCTAGTATGTGTCAGGACCTATATTAGGCACTTAGCAATATTCAAGGATGATTCAAATAAATAACGTAACAGATTTACAGACAGGTGCTACGAGGTTAGAGGTCATACATGAGGGACCTCTAATAGAGAGAAGGAGCATATCTAGCTAGAATGAGATCAGGCCATTCTTCCCGCCTGCCTGTGATGGACCTCAGACCCAGCTGGCATCTGGGTGACACACCCCAACAACGTGTCAACACACAGAGAGTCACACAGCCAAAACACTAGCAGAACATACAACACTCCGGCTCTTACAGTCATCTAGGGAAAACAGGCTTAGGAATGTAATAAGTCAAGATGACACTGGAAGAGGTGTCCTGGGTGCACTACTAAAACAATGTTCCCTCTGGGAGCTGCAGGAGGTGGAGGTAATTGCAGGCTGACGCAGGCAGGGAAGGGTTTTTCCATCACACCAGATACTCACGTTTACCCACACATTTGCCTCCACAACTGGAGCAAGACTGCCGAGGTTTAGTTTTCATTTCCCTCGGTGCTATTCTCCTGACAATTATTACAAGTCAAGTGGCAATATAGCACTGTCCTCAAGGAGAAATATTCTCTCATTTTGACTGTTATGTCAGAGAGAAGGCAGAGGAAGGAACCTATTTGTTGTTCATGGGGTAAATTTCTTCTCACTTCCTCCATGCCAAAGTCAAAAACAAGTAAGGCCGTGGAATTTCCAAATGCTGGGCACAGCTAGTGAAGGAAGGCAGTGTTTTCTGGATAAGCAGTCCACTACCCAGCAGTTAATTTCTAAATCCATCATTTAATTATTAGCCCAAAAGGACACTGAAAATGAACACCATTGCTCCATTTACATATTTAATCGGATTAGACTGCTGACTTTCAGATCCTGGCAATTAGCTGGTCTCCATGTCCCTTTTCCAATACATAAATGATTAATCCCTTATATTTGGGTGCCTGTGTTTGCTCCCTGATATTTTATGTTGGAAAGTTAATTGTTCTATTTTGGCATCATTACATGGGGAGGCTAATGCAAACAACTTACCTCTTGCTGTCCTAAATAATAATGACTTTATGAATTAGCTGTGTAAGATTCTAGCTAACCAGATATGTTTATAACTATAAACCTCCTCTTTTCCTCTTAAATATGAAATCAATTAAGTGAAATCAAATGAACCTGCTGCCTTTACAGTTACTTAAGGTCAACAAAGAAGGTATTCTTCCAACTGAATCTAATATTTGCTAATTAAAACCAGCATTTCCCACAACCACCAGATGAGGTTCTATATTTTCCAGTACTGCCTAAAAAGTTTAAACTTGGACAGGCTAAGTTTGAGATGCAAAACAACACTGGTAACATGACCAAGCAGGCCTAATGTAATCTTATGGTAAAATACCCCCTGCTGTTACAAACACCTCCAAAATTTCTCCAAACCTTTCTGGAATGATCCCAAATCAATTCACCTTGAACGATGACACATAAGGTCACCCAACAACCAGAAGGGACCAGGAAAGTGCACAGAGTAGGTGGTTCACTTAATGGTGTGATTGAAGAATTATAAAAGACAGAAAAACAGTCTAGAATTGTGGTTTAAGAGAACAGTCTCTGGAGTACGAGAGAGCTGTCTGTGTGTCCCAGTTGTGTCATTTAATGTCCACAAGTGTGACTTCAAGCAGGGTACTAACCTTCCCTAAATCACAAGTACATCATCCTCTAAAATGGAGCTAGTAATGGCAGCCATATCAGAAGGTATGGCCAGAAGGATTAAACGAAGAAATGCAGGTAAGGAACTTAGCCTAGTGCCTGGTGCATAGAAAGAGCAAAAGTAATGTTAGTGGTTATTTGAACACCTCTTTGTTAAGCTACATAGCCCACTGTCCTGAGGCCTAAAATGATTGTGGCCTTTATTAGATTTTTAAATTTCCAAACCCTATTAAGACTCAGAAGGCAGAGTGGGTAGCAATGGTTTTAGTTTCAGGTCAACACTCAAAAACTTTGTCATTTAGAACTCAGTCTAATGCCATCATGAAATACATTCGCTGGTTCTCACATTCAGAAGAATCAATTTCCCTGACCAGGTCATTCTCATTAATTCGTACCCAACCTAGAAGCATGGGACTTTGAGCACACACATTTGATGGCATATATAAGACCTTGAACCTGGGGGAATTTTCATGATTCTCCAAAGAACCAAAGATCAAATCCCTTGACCTGGAGCCAACAGGTACTACTTCAGCAGAGAACAAGCCAAATTTCCAAATTTACAAGTTTCCAAATTTAGCCATTCTACTAAACAAGCAGGAGCTTGTTGAGGGCCTACTTTATGCCAGGAGCTAGAATTTTACTTCTTTTCCTTCTGAAGCTCCAAAAAGCTCAACCCCATACTAATCAAGCAGAAGAAGTTATCTGGATCTTTCTCAAAATCTCTAGTGCCAAGTTTCTGTTGCCCTCAGCAGCCGGAACAAATTAGAGTCGGGATAGGCTTTGAAGGTTTTTGGAAGTTCAAAAAAAAATCTATTTTAAAGAAAATTCTCTTTACTTTTCTGATTTTTAAAGCAGTTTGCGCTTCTATATTTTTCAGACAATACAAAAAGGCAAAAGTAAGAAATAAAAATCTCCCATCATCATCCTACCTAGAGATTATCACTGATATATATTCTAAGATTTTTCTAAGCAAATATATCCATATAACAATACATACAGACACATAACTATAAACACATACACACAAAAGACACATACACATAAACTGTTCTGCAACCTGATTGTTTTCACTAAACAGAAAATGTTTGTCTTTCCAGGTTAATAAATAAGGATTTAAATCTGCCTTATCACTTTCAATGGTTCCATTGTTTTCCGCTCAATAGAGGTGACTTATTGTATTTACCAAACCCTCTCACTGGACAGTTAAGTGGTTTTCTTTCTTTTTTTTCATTTATTCACTTATTTACTCAACACCTAAGTACAGAGCACCTGCAATGTGCCTGGACTGTTCCAGTAACTGGAGCTACAGCCGTGAGCAACAGAAGCGAAATTTCTGTCCCTGTCAATTTATAGTCTAAGGGGAAGGGAGTTAACAAAATACAGCTGGATTAGGGGACAGAGGGGGACAAGAGGTGACTATGATAACCAGGAGATACACACATATTTTATATACACTTCTTCGTGCATTTGTCCAGTAACACAAATTTGATGGACTTACTTTTTCAATTAAATTATGATTCATTTCCTCCTCTCTAATTGCTCGTCTGGACAAGACGGTCCTGACATTTGTAAAATGCCTTCCAGGTGGACTCTCTTTGCCCGTGCCCTAGAAACCACTCTGGATCCGGTAAAAATCAGGGAAAATGAGTTTTCCTCACCCCCTGGCTCCTTGCTGCCCACACAGGATGTCAGTCTTCGAACCATCAGCCAGAGGCATCACCAACTCCTTCTAGAGGAGTTTTCACGGGCATTTTTCTCTTCAAAATAAATGTTCCATGAGCAGCAAACATATTGCATCTTACCGAACACACGCTCCTTTTAAGGAGCTGTGGAGGTGGTAGTTGTGGTTGATATCTGAGAGCCGCCCACCTAGTGTCCTTGTAACATCCTTGTTTTCCTTTTCTTCCTCGTGGAGCGTGGTGGAGGGCTGCCTCTATTCTTCAGCAGCCCGGACAGGTTTCTGAAAAACCGAGCAGCTCAGGATTCTGTGTGTTGTCAGAATCTACAGTGAGTGCAAAGATGAGTAGTGATGCTGAAGATCAGCGAGGACGTGAAGAAGAAAAATCCTCCTGTTAGCTTGGACCTAACGGTTCCACAACAAACTGTGACTGCTTGCTGCTTCCAGAGGACCATCAAGCAGCAGAAAAGGCAGAGAGACCTCTAAACAGCACCTGAGAACCTGAGGATCTGTGAGGGGACCAAACAGCAGCTAATATTTACTGAGGGTCATCTATGTGCTTGGCGCTGTGCCAATGTCTCGTGTGTGGTAACTCACACCGTCACTTGGAGGCAGGCACTCTTCTTACCCTCTTTCTAGAGATCAGGAAATGAAAGCACAAGGCAGTTAAGTCATTCGCCCATGTGGTGGAGCCAGTCATTAATTCAGGCAGTCTGGCTCCGGAGCTGGGTTCTTAAATACCACAGCACAAGTCCACAGGTGTGTGCGCACACACACACGCCCATATGCTCACACACACACACTCCCCACACCACACACCACACACATGTACCACACGGCATCGATGTTTATACCAGGCGCAGACCACTCCCAACACACACGTATCTCACCCACAGTCACACACCACACACACACCCCCGCTCCCCATGCACACGTAGCCCACAAGTCTCACACACCACACACTCACCACATGCCACATACACACACTCTGTATACACATGCACCTACCCCCCACACTCCATGCATCGTGGGCACGGACAGAGGGAACGTACCACACCATACACACATACATCCCCCCACACACATATATACATCACACAAGCACACCACACATCACATATACACACATCCACACACATGCCCCACCTTGTGTATACATGCATACCACACATACATACATCTCACACACGCACATACCACACACACATGCTCATACATACATTCTCTATCCTTCCCCAAACTGACCCAATAACTAAGTAGCGAACATCAAATGTAAACTGCTTATAAGAGAATTTCAAGATATGCTAAGGTCTATTTTTTCCCCCTATGTGGTGGAGGCAGTAGCATAGATGCTTCACAGGATTGCTTTGGGAAGTGTCTGTGATGTATGGACAAAGGCTCGGTGACATGTCAAGGGTGCTCTACCAAGATGCTATGCGCTGCTGTAGAGCTCGGATAAGCTTTGGGTTTAGAAGGATAAGCTGCAGCCGCACATCCCCACTCAGGTGACCAACAGCTCACAGCATGTCCATAGAGCCACTTCCCCGGGACTAGAAATGTGGTCCTAATCTTCAGCCTGCCATTCAAAGCCTCAGCTATTCCATTTCCCTGGTACTCTCCCACCTAAATGCCCCCAGCAGGCAGACTGAAGGGCTCCTGGTCCCTTGTGCACTCCTGCCCCTTCCTGACCCTCCGATTTTTTTCCTGCTTGAACCCAAACCATCCACCCTGGCCAAGCTCAGTCCTTCCCATACCATCAAGGTACCTTTGACCCGGCATCCCCCACCAACCTCTCCATCCTCTAAACTTCAACAGCATGTGTTATCTGGTCCACCTGCTTGGCATTTGGATACATGTCTTACCACATTGTTAGCCATGTCGAAAGATAAAAACTGTCGTATTATATTCTAGTTGCCCGGAGACCCTCCACCCATTCTTTATTCAGTGGCTGTCATTGCTTTAGAGGGATGGCAAAACAGCATTTATTGGCTTTGAGGTTCAAAATAGGGCTTTGAAAATTGGAAGTAAGTGGAATCTTAAAAGAAAGGTGTTTTTGATTTGTGAGAAACTGGCTTTTTGAGAGAGAAAAGGTTTCTTGAATTCTAAAAGCTTGCCTTTAGCTATTAAGAACTAAGACCTAGGAGATATAAAAAGTTTGTTTTATAAGCATGGCTTTAAGATGAACGTATAATAACATAAAAGCAGGTTTTCCCTTCCAAAACAAGGTAAATTTCAATGGCTGAAGAAGGAGGGAAAACTAGAGAGAAGTGACCGCTTAAGCAACAGGGCG
Organism: Balaenoptera acutorostrata; assembly: GCF_949987535.1. NCBI lineage: Eukaryota > Metazoa > Chordata > Mammalia > Artiodactyla > Balaenopteridae > Balaenoptera > Balaenoptera acutorostrata. Next base: position 23,291,581 of record NC_080072.1, read on the forward strand.
GTGTTACTGCACCTGGCAGCCTCCAGCCTGGGTCTTGATAGGACGCCCAGAGAAGCTTGGGAATGAGAACGTAGTTATGGCCCACTTTCCAGAGGCAGAAACCTTACAAATGTCCCTATACAGCAGAAGGTATGGGAGCACTGATGTCAACATGGCAGTGCAGCATGTCTACCACGAGAAGGATTAGGGTCTTTCCCCATAAGCCTCCCAAAGGGTCATAGGGAGTGTGTGTGCTGGTAAATAGTTACCAACTAGCTCTCTTTAAAATAAAAATCTCTGATTTTAGGGGTTGGGAGACAGAATGATAGCCCTCCAAAAGTGATGCCCTAATCCCCAGAACCTGTGAAAATGTTACCTTAGATGGCAAAAGGAACATTGCAGATGTGATTAATTCAAGGACCTGGAGATGATGATCCTGGATTATCCAGGACAGAGAGAGAGAATGTCAGAAAGAAGAATAAATTTGTGTTGTTTTACACCACTTCACTTGTTGTACTTTGTTACAGAATCAATAGGAAACTAACACAGAGAGTTTTCAAATGGTGTAAAGACTTCCCAAGGCTAATTTCAAGCTACCAAGGGAATGCTACTGAACACAAGCTGGGAAAAGATTCATACAAGCAGCCCTTGTGAGCTGGATACAGACTGACTCCACCTGCGGGAGAGAACATCTGGAACTTCCCGTGTCTCAAAAAGCTCAGAAGGGGCCAAGAGGGAGTGGCAGACTGATAGGATCCTACAGTCATGATGAGAGAGAACATCAACAGATACAGCACGGAGCCCCAGAGATGGTAGCCATGCACAGGATTAGAGGCCAACACCCAAAGATCAGGTGGCTAAAGCCCAGCTTACACGGATGGAGGACAGAGGATGGCCACAGGCCAGACACTTCCTGCTTCATCTCTCATGCCGAGGCTGCGCCAGCCCACCAGAATCTGGGAGAGAAGGAAGGGGTGAGCGAAAACATTGAAACGACTGATGTCAAGTCTTAAATTGACCAAATTTAAGTCCTGATTTGACTGATATGACTTGATTACCTAGAAGTGACTCATATTTCCTTATGCCAAAGAGAATGCGGGTGGGGCTCAAAATAGAAATTAGATTCAGTTTTGTGATCTGAAAAACCGATACCAATGGTTCTTATTATTTTTTCCAAAAAATTTACAAACACCTTACAAAAATGCAGCAGGTCTATCTATCCATACACCATTGAACTTTACAGGGCATTGCAACCCTGGCTGATGGGAAGCACACAGGAAGCAGCTGCATGGCTAACCTCCTCACATGCATGCTGGCATCACATGAAGAACTTTACAGTGTAATGATGTCTAGGTCCTACCCCCTGGAAGATTCTGATTTAATTGCTCTGGAGTATAGCCTGGGCACTGGGATTTTTTAAAGTTCCCTGCGGAAGACATGCCAGTGTGCAGCCAGAGTTGAAATGTACTGCTCAAACACACTACTCCTCCTGCAGACGGTTTTAGAATGAAATTAACCCAGGTTTATCTAGGACTCTACATGAGTCCAGTATGGTTCCAGTATGACCCTGGATAAACGACTTTACTTTTCTGCACCTCAGTTTCCTCACCTGTAAGTGGGCTAATGATATTTAAGTAGAGGGTATTAAAAAGATAATGTGCATACAGAGCCTTGCACATGGTAGATACTCATTTTTGCTGGTGAATGGCTACCGTACTATGATATTTTGTCAGAGACTGTCCATGAATCCTCATCCTCCAGTCATTGGGTATTCCCGTTTATATAGAATCAGTAGAGGCTTGTGATGCACCTAGAATACAAATATTAAAGCACAAATCTTTCTTCTTATATAATTATCCCATTTGGAAAATAAAAAATACAAATGAACTCCACAGCTTACTCATGAATCAAAGAGGAAAGCACCTTCTGCACAGAAAACCACGTCAAAAAGCCCCTAAGCTTCACTCTCATTATGCATCAAATGAGGTTTTTCCAAGGTAGAGGTGATAATGTGTTCTCAGGTTTCTGAATATTAAATATATGAGGGCACTTAGGGACCTCCCAAACATATATTTCAAGGATAAAAATCTTTTCATCTTCAAAGACTCCACTTACTATTCAACAAAGATGATTACAAAATAAGACAAATGGAATTATCCTGTCTCAGAGGTGCTGTATAAAAAAAAAATACATGTATAAATACCAAAGTAGTTGAGGAAGATTAAAAGTGTATATAACTAAAAGAAGATATGGTACAAAGGTATAAATGAAGTCTCCAGAGATGATCTTTGCTACTGTTACTCATTAATAAAAGTATGAATAGGGTGGGGGGGGGGGTAAAATTAAAGAGGCATGTCCACAAAAAAGAGTGCAGTGATTAAAACCAAAGGTTCTAGAATCAAATCCTCTAGGTTCTATTCTAAATCTGTCCCTTATGTAACCTCTCTGTGCTTTGGTTTTCTCCTGAATAAAATCAAGATGGATAAAATCAAGTGGCTACAGGGAGGATCTTAAAGATACTGGAAGGAAAGTGCTTAGTGCAGTATTTGGTACCTAGCAAATTATCAATATGTATTAGCTACTACTGTTGTTACAATAGTAATACAATTACTACTGTATTACTGTACAATAATACAGTACTGCCCAATAAAGTATTCCATAGCCATATATGGCTATTTGAATTTAGTATATAGATTTAAAAAACCTAAACAGAATTTAAAATGAGTTCCTGGGCTTCCCTGGTGGAGCAGTGGTTGAGAATCTGCCTGCCAATGCAGGGGACACGGGTTCGAGCCCTGGTCTGGGAAGATCCCACATGCCGCGGAGCAACTAGGCCCATGAGCCACAATTACTGAGCCTGCGCTCCGCAACAAGAGAGGCCGCGATAATGAGAGGCCCGCGCACCGCCATGAAGAGTGGCCCCCACTTGCCGCAACTAGAGAAAGCCCTCGCACAGAAACGAAGACCCAACACAGCCATAAATAAATAAATAATTAAAAAAAAAAAAATGAGTTCCTCACTTACCCTAGCCATATTTCAAGTGCTCAACGGACACATGTGGCTAGTGGTCACCATAATTACCGAGGAATATTTCCATCGTCATAGATATTAAAGTCTCTACTTCAAGAGATGAATAGCAAGCTCTGGAGCCTCTCTCATTTGGTTGAAGGTGAAATAGAGGCCTCTCCCTTTCCTCCTGCACTGGGTAGGGAGAAGCATAAGGCAGCGACATCCCTCTCCCAAGAAATCCTCTCTCTCAAGGTCCTGCCCTCCTCAAATCTTAGATGCTCTCTATAAGGATGCTGGGCTGCTGCTGAAGGAACTTGTTTCACAGTCACCCAGCAAGGCCTGATAGGTGGTCTTGCACTTGACTTAGGATACAGGGGCACTTAGCAACTATGACATTATTGGCAGGATTTATGGCCTCTGCTAGAATTTCTACTTTATTAGTTTGTCCCTTCCTGCTGATCAATATTTGTCCCCCTGCCAGTCTCCCTAAAACTTCTAACTTGCTGATTCTGATTTTATGTGAACTAGAAAACCAAATAACCAAACTTACTACATCAGAGTAAGGCTCTGGAAAGGGCTTTTAGTCCTTTGCAAGAATATCAATGCAAAAACACTTAAAAGACTTTTTGTTTTACATCCTTCCTGGTCCCTCTCTGTACTCTGGAGAGCTGAGAGTGCCACAACCCCAGCTTATGAAAAAGGCCTCATTTGTAATATCAGAGAGCAATAAGGATGTATGAAGTGATTCTTTGGAAAAGAGTATGAGAAATAGAAAAATAATAGAAGTGGTACAAAGAAATATCTCCAACTAGCTAATCTGTGTGGAGTGCAAATTTCGACAAATGGCCAATTCTATTCAGTCATGAGCAAATGATATCAAATCATTCATGGATCAGCAAAATCCATTCTTCAACTATAAAGCAAAAAATTCACTTTATATATCTAGCTCTGTATATTTAATCATACAGGTGTTTTTAATGTGTAACAAAATACTTTTTAGGCTGTGTCTATACACATATGCCAGCTTGAGGAAGAGATGGTATCACCTAAAGAAGTGTTACTCTTGTAAACTTAAAAGATGCATTTCTTTCTAAGCTGATTTAACTATAGGAGTGCAAGAGGAATCAACTAATTCAGGCCATGTCAGATAAGTCCGTTGATTTTACATTGTTGAGTATCATTCACCAAATGTATCCTAGTGGCAAAAGAACCATGACTCCATTAGAGCAATAATATATCCCTTATTTGCCTTATTAAAGCAGGAATAAAGCCAAGTTTAGGATGAAAGACCTGGAGTCAGTTTACCTGGACTCAAATCCTGGCCTCATTACTCAGTATCAATTTGACTTTTAGGCAAGTGCCAAAATTAGGCAACTGCCTAAATTTTCTAACCTATAAAATGGAGTTACTAATAGTCCTTGCCTAATAGAAGTTTCTTTTATAACACCTTTATTGAGTTATAAGTCACACACCATAAAATGCAGCCTTTTAAAGTGTAAAATTCAGTGGTTTTTAGCATATTCACAAACTATGCAATTATCACCACTATCTAATTTTAGCCCATTTTATCACACCACAAAGAAAGCTCGTATCTACTCAGTCACTTTGCTTCCCCCATCACCCTGTCACTGGTAACTAATAATCTACTTTTTGTCTGTATCAATTTGCCTATTCTGGACATTTCATATAAATAGATTCATACAATACATAGTCTTCTGTGACTGATTCCTTTCACTTAGCATAATGTCCTCAAAGTCCATCTATGCTGTAGCACATAGCAATACTTCACTCCTTTTTACTGCCAAACAACATTCCTTTGTATGAATATATTACATTTTATTCATCCATTTATGGCTTGATGGATATTTGGGTTGTTTCTACGTCTTGGATATTGTGAATGGTGCTATGATGAACAATTTGGTATGAGCTTTTGTGTGGACACGGATTTTTATTTCTCTTGAGTGTTTATCAGTGAGTGGAATTTCTGGGGTACATGGTTTTGATTTGTATTCCCCTGATGATTAATGATGTTGAGGATCTTTTCATATGCTTTTTAGTCATTCATATATATTCTTTGGAGGAATGTCTATTCAAATGCTTTGCTCATTTTTAATTAGGTTATTTGTCTTTTAATTGTTGAGATGTAAGATACTTTATATAATCTGAATACAAATCCCATACCAGATATACAACTTGCAAATATTTTCTCCCATTCTGAGGACTGTCTTTTCACTTTTCTGATGTTGGCCTTTGAAACACAATGTTATTTATCTTAATGATGTCTGTTTTATCTATCTTTTTCTTTTGTTGCTTGTGATTTTGGTGTCATATCTGAAAAACCATTGCCTAGCCCAAGGTCACAAAGATTTACACCCATGTTTCCTTCTAAGAGTTTTATAGTTTTAGCTCTTCATTTAGGTCTATTATCCATTTTGAGTTAATTTTTGTATATGGTGTGAGGTAGGAATCCAAATTCTTTTGTATGTGGATATGTAGTTTTCTTAGCACAAATTTTTAGGAAGACTATCATTACCCATTGAATTATGCTGGCATTCTTGAAAATCAATTGACCATAAATGTAAGAGTTAATTTCTGCATTCTCAGTTCTATTCCATTGATACCCATGTCCATCCTTATGCCACACACTGTCATACTTACTTAGCTTTGCAGTAAGTTTTGAGATTGGGAAGTGTGAGTCCTTTTTGTTCTTCTCTTTCAAGATTGTTTTGGATATTTGGGTCCCTTGTATTTCCATATCAATCTTAGGATCAATTTGTCAGTGTCTGCAAAATAGACAAGTAGGATTTTTGTCAGTGTTGTGATGAAGTTGTTTTTCAAATGCTTTGTATGAAGCTGAATGATATGCGGGAAAGAGCAGTGGGCTGGAACTTAAGAAATATAGTTGAGAAATCATTTCCATTCCTAGGGCTTCAATTTCTTCATCTGTAAAATATGGAAATTAGGTTATGTTGATTTGGAAGTTACCTTCAAATTCAAGATTCTAGGGTTCTATATCTATTTGAAGTATGAGAATAATCTTTGCAGTTTAGTATAAATAACTCAAGATTTTTAAACAAATCAACTGTTTTGACCTATCAACATTCCCGGACACTTGGCAAATACAATAACTCTGGGGATAGAAAAGATCCTAGTTTGGAGGGATTCATTTTTCTGCTGGATTAAATGTAAGCCAATTTCAACAAAACAGCTTCTAAAAAACTGCAGTTATTAATGGGCTCTTATGCTGTTGTTTGCATGAATGTAGGTGTTTTTAAAACTATATTTGGTATAGAGCCATTTATAAAATAAAACCTGGCAGTACGTTAAATATCTATAATTTCATCAAGCAGAACACAAGAGCCAAAGGGAACATATGCCAATTACTGTTTTCATGAATATAGATTATTTTAATCATTAAATGTTAAATATATATGTATTTAATATATTACATAATCCATTTTCCCCTAAGTTGTAAGGTGACATTCATAATAATGAACATCTGGCAAGTACTCCTATTTTTCACTTTTTTACTTTCTAAGTAAACCCTCTAGTACTAGCTGGCTCGGTATACTGGATGCTCAAGTTCACGTTTTCAAGAGGTCTAAACATCTATTAAGCATGTACCATGTACCATATACCAGGCATGGAAAACACAAAGTTAAACAATATATAACCCTGAGTCTCAGAGTTTACCATCTAATGTAATTGAAGAGTCAGATATATAAGAAGAGAACCACAGTATGTGAGAAGTGCTATAAAAGGAGTATAAAAACTGTTCCAAGGATTCAGAGGAGATACAGGGGCTGTAGGAGGGTAAGGTGGTATGGGAAACAGTGATAAGTGAGGCAAGACTTCAGAGCTGAAGACATATCTGTACTGAAGTGGGACATGGGAAAACAAGAAGAACTGTGGACGACTCCAAGATGTCTAGCTTGGTAACTTACTGGACAGTGATGAAACTTCAGACAAGTTATTCTTAGCTACAAACAAGTTCTCATGATGTCAATGAAATTGAACTCCAGATAACAAAAAACCCAAACTATATTGCCTCCTCCCTCACCCCAAAACTCAAAGAAATTCCAAAGTACAACTCTGATTTTTTCTGTATTCCACGTCAACAATTGGTGCATCACACATCTATGTAAATATCATCCTCTCACGGAAATTCAAATAAGAATCAGAAATGAAAGTTTGTCATTCCTAATGATACAGTGTTCATTTCTCTAATATAAATTGTCATTTCTGCCTCCTCCCACCATGATAAATTTTTGATATATAAGTAAAAATGACATTGCATAAAATGCAATATCAAACCAACAACTGTCACTTTCTCTGAAAAGTATCTGAGCTGGAGTGGCCACACTAATATCAGACAAAATAGATTTTAAAACAAAAAATTATTAAAGATAAGGAGAAATTTTATAATCATAAAAGGGTAATTCCATCAGGAAAACACAACATATATGCACCTAAGAACAGAGACACAAAATTCATGAAGCAAAACCTGACGGAACTGAAGAGACAAATAGACAATTCAATAAACTTAGATGAAGAGTTTGAAACCCCACTTTCAATGATGAAGACAATAGACAGAAGATCAACAAAGAAAGGGGGGACTCAAGCAATGTGTTCATGTAATCGAATGTTTTTGTAAAATTTGTAAAGATATATTTTAAATGAAAATAATTTAAGATCATTGTCTCTTTGCATTCTGACTTCTTTCTGTCACATTCACTCTCATGTTGGGTGGCAATGCAGTAACTACATTTTGGGAACCTAAGGAAGAGTTAAATTTAAGATACACTTAGTCTGAGTGGAATATATTTATGTGGCTTACAGCTATCACTAGCTTTCCCGGGTTGGAATAGCTTTCAGGAATATTCCCACTGTGCACTGTGCCAACTCACCCAGCACCATAAACACAAATGTACAGGGGCAGAGGCGGTATTGAAAAGTGAATCTGTCCTATAGGCCCTGGCACCAGAACTATGTATGTAGTGGATGAGAAACCAGGTTTGAAATGGGAAAGCCAGTACCTAGTCTGTGGAAAATTCTTCAAATCATCAAAAATGTAAAGTTGCAAGCAGAGGAAACAGGGAAGTCCTCTCCTTTCAGGGAAATATTTAATAATGTGGCATTTGCAATTATAAAAGTACCACACTTTATTTTTTTCCTTTTTGGTTGGAAGCATGGAAAATAGAATTGATCAGAATTCCTTTATTTTTAGGGCACAAACTTATAAATGGTGAGTGAAGCTGTGAGGTAAGTCATATATATGCATCACTACTACTAATAATAAAATACAAACTTCAATCAACCATGTTAAGACAAAGTATTACAAAAATCATGTTTTCACATGAAGAAATGCTCAATGTATGCAGTCAAAAAGTATACATGAAAAATCATATTACGTCATAGTCCACTCACTGCCACAACAGAACACCATAGGCTAGGTGGCTTAAACAACAGAAATTTATTTCCCACAGTTCTGGAGTCTGGGAATTCCAAGATCAAGGCTCTGACAATGGCTTGTAGGCGGTTGCCATCTCACTGTGCGCTCACATGACCTATTCTTTGCGCACATGCTGGGGAGAGATCATGAGCTCTCTGGTGTCTCTTCTTAAAGGACACCAAACCCACTATGAGGACTCTACCCTCATTACCTCATTTAACCCTAATTACCTCCCAAAGTCTCCATCTCCAAATACCATCATATTGGGAGTGTTAAGGCTTCAACATATGAATTTGGGTGGGGGGGGACACAAACATATCAAACGTGTGTACAATAATTAAATTATTATGCACTTAATGATATTTGTGATATTTGACAGCTCTTTAATATTTGCAATTTATTGTGATTTATTTTCTCTTTTCAAATGTACATTCAATTTCACACCTAATTTTGTTTTTATAATTTTGTATTCTTTCTCTCAAAGATGATACCAGCCCAGCAAAATCTGGACCCTCTCTTGCCCTTAACATCACCTTCCTATACCCCATATACTACAGTTCTGTCATATCTAAAACTGCCCATCTTAAACACAACATCAGTCTCCCTGTCTAGCTAACCATGCATTTCTATCTATTCACAAGATTCTAAATCACAAACCTCAAGAATAAGTCTGATGGAAGCAACCTAAATGTCCATTGACAGATGAATGGATAAGGAAGATGTGGTACATATATACAATGGAATATTACTCAGCCATAAAAAAGGATGAAATAATGCCATTTGCAGCAACATGGATGGATCTGGAGATTATCATACTAAGTGAAATAAGCCAGACAGAGAAAGACAAACATCATATGATATCACTTATATGTGGAATCTAAAAAAAAATGATACAAATGAACCTATTTACAAAACAGAAATAGACTCAGACGGAAAACAAACTTATGGTTGCCAAAGGGGAAAAGGAGGGGAAGGATAAATTAGGAGTTTGGGATTAACATATACACACTACTATATATAAAATAAACAAGGACCTACTACTGTATAGCACAGAGAACTATACTCAATATTTTGTAATAACCCATAATGGAAAAGAATCTGAAAACGAATATATGTATATATAACTGAGTCACTTTGCTGTACACCTGAAACATTGTAAATCAACTCTACTTCTATGAAAAATAAATTAAATAAATAAAAGCAAAGCAATTACAAAAACAAGAACAAGTCCAGTAAAAGCAGAAAGAAGTTGAATAAGCAAACACTATCACTCTTAGGGAGTGATAAGGAGGATAAATTAGGATCACTTATTTGTTATTCAACATATACAACTTACTCCACTAAAAGTTTGCAAATGGTTGAGTTATAGTCACCATAGTTTACCCAGTACCACTATTTTCCTCCAACCCTCGGGCCCTGTGGAGGAGTTCCGCTTACTTTCACTCAGGGTTGATTCTTTCCCACTGGCCCTACAGTCCACCATGGCAATCTGGCTTCCTTCAGGCGTCCTTCAGTCAAAGAGTCATGCCTGCGTGGATCTGCATTCCAGGTATCAACCTTGTTTGAAATATTACTTTCCAAAAAGGCTCCTTAGCTCCAAAGTGAGTCAGTCAATATCAATAAATTTGAAGAGGGGGTGAGAACCAGCCTCGCACTCCCAAGTTACAAACATAACACACGTAGAGAACACAGCTCACTTGGACTTCACCAGGGCTCACTACTATCAGTGGAGAGAATGGCCATATAAACACAAAGTGTGAAGCTTTATTCTCTCCCTGAGAGTCAGAGGCAGAGTGATTTCTTAACAAATGCTCCTGTTGTGGTGTACAAATGATATTGATCTCTATAGTTGGCACTAAAAGCTAGAGCTGCTTTATGGCATTTTTTTAAACTTCCATCTCTAAATCCAAGCTGGCAGTTTGGTGTCAAATACAGCAGAAGCCTATTCAATAGATATCTCACCTAAAAGGTGGAGGAAAATCCTGATTTATAGGAATCCAGGTAACCATGGCTCTCAGTGCACTGGAATATTTTGCTTGTTACTCTGTTTCAGAGAAAGTCTAATCACCAAAAAACCCCAAGACAATAAAACAAACAAAAAACCCCGAAAGTCTTGTGTGTGCAGCTAGCAGCCCTGCAAAAGTGTTCTTATAATGTTTTGGGATTGTTGATTGTCTGTCTCAATATTCTACCCTTTTTGCAACTGCACGATGTTCTATAACATCTTGCCATCAGAGTCCACTATTTTTTTTTTTTTAAATAAATTTATTTATTTATTTTTGGGTGTGTTGGGTCTTCGTTTCTGTGCGAGGGCTTTCTCCAGTTGCGGCAAGCGGGGGCCACTCTTCATCGCGGTGCGCGGGCCTCTTCACTGTCGCGGCCTCTCTTGTTGCGGAGCACAGGCTCCAGACGCGCAGGCTCAGCAGCTGTGGCTCACGGGCCTAGTTGCTCTGCGGTATGTGGGATCTTCCCAGACCAGGGCTCGAACCCGTGTCCCCTGCATTGGCAGGCAGATTCTCAACCACTGCGCCACCAGGGAAGCTCCACTATTTTTAACAACGTTCTATTGTTTAAGGCAGGAAAATGAATGTGAACTTCTTAAAAGGAATTTCACCAAGGGCTGAAGTGGAAATGATTATTTAAATTAACCCTCCGTGGACCGGATAATCCAATTAGCAAGTGTCCATGTCCCCACCAGTCTTTTCACTCCTCTGCCTCCTAGACACATTTCTGCCTCCAAGCTTCTGTAATCGTAATTGTATTTTTACATTGCAAAGTTACTAATATTTGAAGTCTGCTCTGAAACCAAATTGAAGTCTTGAGATTCGGACAATAATAAACAGGGTTTATATTACTATTACTGTGTAAATATTGCTCGTGGTAGAGCCAAGAAGTATTCTCTGGTTATATTTTCTTTCTTATGCTGCCTCTTATTTATCTTGATGTTTCTATCGACCTTTATTATTTTCTTGCATTGTTTACCTTTATTGAATTCCTAAGTTCTTCCATTTCTCTGGGATAATATCAAATCTCTCAAATACCCACTTGGAGTTTTTTGTTTTCTTACTCTACTTGGACTTTTATAAGTTTGCTGCATGATTACCAGGCTTAACTTCCCTTTATTATTTTCCCAAACCATTCTTTCTTCCTAGATCCTAAATCTGCATGATTCTTGGTTTACATCTTCATTTTTCTAAGATGTATACACAAGTGGTTTCCTTAAAAATGCTGTGTGTTGGTAAGAATGTAAACTGGTACAGTCACTGTGGAAAATAGTTTGGAGGTATCTCAAAAAATTAAAAATAGAATTATTGTATGGTCCAGCAATCCCATGTCTGGATATATATCCAAAGGAAGTGAAATCAGTATCTCAAAGAGATATCTGCACTCCCATACTCATTGCAGCATTATTCACAATAGCCAAGATATGGAAACAACCTAAGTGTCCAATGGTAGATGAATGGAATATTATTCAGCCATAAGAAAGAAGTCAATTATCACAAAGTTAACATGCTTGTGTAACTGTCACCTAGAGCAAGAGATGAAATATTACAGCACCCAGAAGCCCCCTACTGCTCCTCCCCAGTACTAACCTTCCCTCTTCACCAAAAGTAATTACTTTCTGACTTATATCATCAGAGACAAGTAGTTTTGTCTGCTTTTGAAATATAAAGGACTCATTCATGATTTGTTTTTGCATCTAGCTTCTTTCACTCGATGTTACGTTTGTAATAGTCATCATGTTGTAGCATATAGCAACAACATTATTCATCATTATCATGCATCATTATACATTATATATTATTAGATGAATATATCACAATCTATGTAGCCATTCTACTGTCAATGAACATTTGGATCTCTAGTTTGGTGCTATTAATAATAATGTTAATATGAATATTCTTATACATATCTTTTGGTGCACATATGTATGCATTTCTGTTGGGTATATCCCTAGAAGTGGAAGGGCTTGGTTATAGAGTATATGAACGTTAAACTTGATTAGCTACTGGCAAAGAGTTTTGAATGTGATTTTAGCAGGTTATGCTCTCACCAGCAGTATATGAGAGTGCCAGGTGTTTTACTTCATTACCAACACTAAGTATAATTAGTCTTTCTAAATTTAGCCTTTTTGGTGAGATTTCTTAAAGTGAAGCCCACCACATATGCTTCTCACCCATTAGTACATAAAAACATAGTTATGATTGTAAAAGCATAAAAATGTGAGGGTTATTGAAAGTGGAATTTTAATGCATGTTTATTAGTTGCAAAGCCCTCTACCTCTCAACCCCTCATTAAACTCCATCTACTTCCACTTTAGAGTATCATGGTAACAGAGCAAAATCAGAGACTAGTCAACTCAAGGAACCTGAGATTTTGAGGCCATGTGATGCCCAATGGAACCCCATGGAAATAGACTTATATTGTCTTTCATGCTTGACTGTCACCAAGTCAACCCACATCCCCTCATGAGCAGCATCAGAGGAATATTCTGATGTTAGCTTTCTTAGGATGTATAATCTTTCACACTCACCACTATTTTAACACAAGATTTTAGAAGTCTCTAACCATTCTTTTTTTTTCAATACTCACAAAATTTATAATCAAGATTGTATTTTTGAAGATCTTAGGTCACTTAAATTTTACATCCCAGAAAGTAAACACTAAAGTACTATCAAAGAGACATGAAACACTCTTGATCAAATAATTCGAGGTGTGGCAAAAGAATTATAATTAAATTAGCTAGGAAAAGAGAAAGATTTTTTAAACTATCAGATAAACATGGAGCCAGCTGGGATCTTTTTCTATTGATAAATATCAACTCTCTAATTGAGACAATAAAGAAAAGAATAGAACGGTTTATAAAAATATTTTTTGAATAGTTCACTCTGAATCTACTTGAATTTTAAGACTTCTTGTCGTTAATAGCAGACCTATACTATGAATGTGTACAATGCATGAAAGGACCATAAGTCTTAAAAGAATCATTTCACTGATGGACAAAATGATGGGCTGTACTTGATGAGAGAGAGAAAATAGAATTTTTCTTTCTAATATAATACTGATGCTTATTTATTTCCATATTGGGCAATATCACTCTAAAATCTAAAATGACAAATATGCAAAACAAATTGTATGGGAATTTATCTCTATGGTCATTATTTCCATTTTCACAGCACTATACAAATGTACAAAGTATTCTGATATAATTTCTCTCATTTGACTCTAAAGGCTATCTGTATGGAATATGTGTCACATTATTAATCTTGTTTTATAAAATTAAAAGGTTCAGAAATGTTAAATGAAAAGTCAAAGCTATGCATATTATATTATAATTGTAGTAGATGAAACTAAAGCCAAGTTTCTTTTCTCCAATTTAAGCATTCTTTCTACTGAGCAATGTTGGCTTTCTACTGACAGACAAAAGCCAGTGACTATTTGGAAAAGGCATTAGCCTATGAGTATGGACATTAGTTGCTGAGTTTACAAAGAGATTTCACACAATTTACAAAATATTTGATCCAGTTCTCTTTCTTTTCTATCTCTATTCTCTTTAGTCAAGACAGAAATATAAATAAAATGACAGATGAGTGAGAAGGTAACTCCATGCCAACTTTATTTTCTCCAACTACTAAAACTAGAACAGGTGAATTTAATGGTAAGCAAATGGGGGTAGGAGGTAGAGCCTTGGGTATGACTGTGACTTGGAAAATCACTTGGGGAGGAAATAAACAATAGAGCCAAATCAACCATTGGGATTCAAAGGTCATCAAGAGACAGTGAAACTTTGCTTGAACTGAACCAAAATTCCGAATGGACTAGTTTTAGATTTTATATAAGCAGACTAGATTGAATGTATTGGCAATGCTTCTATAACCTGTCATGCCAGCCATGGTTGAAATTTAAACTCTACAGGGACTGGTAGATTCTTTAACATGATGGGGCAATGGACATGAAATATTTTCCTCTGAATTCTCCATTATATTCCCACTGCTAGCTTGTAGTTTGGCGCATTACTTTGTGTAACCTCTACAGGGACTAATGTCCCTTCCAACTCACCACACACACTGAACAGTTCCCCTGTGCCAAAACCTTTCAGGAAGATAGAGAAATAATTGCAAATAATTGAATTCCCTTTCTCTCTCTCTCTCTCTCTCTCTCTCTCTCTCTCTCTCTCTCACACACACACACACACATATGCACACACACACACAGGCTTTTGTGTAATAAACACTTGTCCAGTGGAAAGAAGGTAGCAAGAGAGATGGTATATGCTGAAATATATTTATTGATATTCAATTAAATGAAAGAAATTAGATGCAGTCTAGCTGAGCATGCTATTTTAAAAGACTGACTTCTCTCCAAAGGTTTGTCCACATAAATTGTCAAGCTTGTTGGACATAATCAACTTTCCAAATTCAATAAAAAATAAGCACAGCTGATTCTGTTTTGACAACTTATCAATAAATAATATTCCTGTAAAAACTTCTGCAGTTGGTAAAATAAACACAAGACTTCAAACTCCTGAAATATTTAGTCCCTTCTTAATCCTTTCATCATTTTTTCACCACTGTGATGGCAGAGACCATATCTACCTTATTCAAAACTGTAATCCCTGTGGCTAGTACATTGTAAATATTCACAAGGAAGGAATAAGGACAGTACATCCATGTCCATAAGGGGTGTGTACGTGTGTGAGAGACACATTTCAAGGATTTTCCATATCTTCTACTACTTTTTGTATCTCCCTATTCTATTTATATTCAATCAACTATAAAACCCAATCCATAATATAACATCTTTATGAAGGCAACTTCTCATAACAGTTTATGAAAAAAATCAATGTAACAAGTAAATTATGTAATATGACCTTTTTTCCTGTTGTATAAAGGTGATCTTAGCCATTTAATGTCAATTTTGTCAACTCTGCTTCTCCCCACCATCAACATTTCTCTGTATCTCTACTACTATCATTTTCTCTTTCTTCAGCATCAGAGGGAACAATGATGCAACTTTTCTCAAAGGCAAATCTCTCCACTTCATCTCCTAAAGCTCCCCACTAGACTTTATTTCATCAATAGTCCCCCTCTTTCACCAGGCTTTTGGTCTTCTATTCTTCACCCTGAATTTTTCCTTTGCATACTCTTTCACTGCTATTGGTTTAAATTCAGAGTTACAGTCAGATCCAAAAATACAAAGTCTCAATAGTTAATCTCTCTCTCTCTCTCTCTCTTCTCTGTATGTGTATGTTTGTGTTCTGATTGCTTCTCGGTCTTTCCTTTTCAGACATTCTCATTGTCCTTTGTACTACCAATATCAGAGGAAAAAAAAAAAAAATCCTCTTTCCTAATGACTGCAGAAAAAGTCCCAGGGAGAGCTCTTAATCTCCCAGCTGGAGTCATGTGCTTCTCTCTGAACCAGTACCTCTGGCCAAAGGACAGAATGCTCTAACGGACTAGGTCTGAGCCACATGGAGATCCTGGAGTAGAAGCAAAGAGAGAAGAGGGAATTACCTACTGCCACAGCACGTGGGCAGAGGCCAAAATAGAGGTAATTCTGCAAAAGAAAATTATGAAGCACAGAAAAAAATAACAGCCATACAAGTGCAAATATAATTAACTCTCTTCACATAAAACCTTTTTTTTTCTTCAACAGTGTTTTCCGTTTAGGATAACAGTCTCTCTTTTTATGACTCCAAGTTTCCAAATGAAGAACGTGGACTCCACTTCCCATGCATCATCCACTCCCTTCTTTGCCCTTGAAAACTGGCCTCTAAACTTCTCCAACATTGATGTTGCCCTCTCAAAAGTCACTACTGGTGCTTTCTCTTCACCTACTACCTCTGTACAGCATTTGGCACAGCTTAGCATTCCCTTTGTAAATTTCTTCCCTCCTAAAATTTCCAGGACACTCAAATAGCCTCCTCCATTCACCCCTAGTCTTCTGTTTCATCCCCTCAGAGCAGACATGTCTGAGGCCATGTCGTCATCCTTCCTCTCTTCATTCCTCTTACTTTCACAATCTCATACGATCATGCCTTCAATTAACCTCTCTAATGAATGACCTTAAACATCTACATCTCCAGCTCAAAACGCCAGCACACTTCTTCATGGTTCCAGCTGGATGGCCCACCAACAAAGTAAACTTAAAATGCTTACATCTGACTCCGAAATGTTAACGGTACCATCACTTTCCAAGTAACGTGTTTTAAATCTCAAGTGCTTCTGACTCTTCTCTCCATGTTCAGTCAGGTGCCATTTCCTCCTGATCAGTCCTCCTTTTTTCACCTCATATAGTTTCTGTTCCCACTGACACCACCAAGCAGAAGTCCTTATTACCTTGCAATAACAACTTTAGTGTTTTCCCTGCTCTGGGACCTCCCCCCTTTCAATCAATTTTTAATGTTCACATTGAACATATCACTCCACCGCTCAAAAACTTTTCGTGACATGTGCTTATCAATGGTCCACATTTCTCTGTTAGGTAGAACCAATCTTTTAAAGGTCGGCGTGCCTTGGAGATGCCTTTTTTTTCCTGTTCTTCATTCTCAACCCCTGACTAATATGAGGCAACAATTCAGGACAATTATGTCTGATCTGTAGACCTAAACTTTTCCTTAGTTGGGAAAGCCCAAGTTAGAGACTGCAGGATGGGTGGGAGTGTAAAGTATAGAGTGTTTTGGCAAGATTTTTTAGGCACAGGTATGGAATCCTATTTTATAATTAGTTCATCTCTTAATTTTTTTTGAACCCAGAAAGCACAGAAAGGAGTATTACTTATTTTCCTTCTGAAAAATGCTAACATGGTAGACTCAGATGTTCATAAATTTTTTCACAACAGCACCTACACATCAATGACCAAAGTAAAAAGTCTGAACATCTCTTGAAAATGGATGGGGCATAAAATTTGCCTGCCTACAATTAGATATATTCAAGCAAGAAGGGACCTAAAAGCATTTACTTCCACTCCATCCTTTTACAGATGAAGTGACTTACCCAACTTCAACTGTTCAGAGACTAAACAGTATCTAGAACCTAGATTTGCCTATTTAAAATCCAGAGTTTCTTCGCTTTACACCACACAGCTTTCCAAATGGTGGCGGTCTGCCTTGAAAAACTATGTTCAATATTTTTTAATAACCTATAAGGGAAAAGAATCTTTAAAAAAAATTATATATATATATATATATATATATATATATATAAAACTAAATCACTTTGCTGTACACCTGAAACTAACACAACATTGTAAATCAACTATACTTCAATAGAAAAAGCATGTCCTCCATGAAACAATAAACAATGCAGCAAGATGAATTCCCTATAAATATAGCTAGATTACAGCATTCAAGAAATTACAAGTGAATGGAAAATATATCTCTGAATCTTTCACAAAGATTCTATTGTCAAATTATCCTTTCTTGCATATAAGGAAAATGTTCAAGAATTAGTTCCTTAAAACAGGGATTTATCATTTTGGCAGCCCAAACCACTATGTAAAAGAAAGCCATAATTATTAAAATTATGTGTTTAAATTATTAATACATAATTAATAATTAATTAAAATTATTAAAGCCTATTATTTATTAAAATGATTGAAGCCTTCACAAAATGTTTTAACTCAGAATTGTATGACATCCAGAGTATGTGTAAATAGTACAATCCACATCATGTTCAAGTCTGTAATATTTAAGTAATGTTTCTCTTGGTATGAACTGGTATCTGTAATTGAAGGAATGAGGAGAAAATAGATAAGTCTATTATGTCAGGATGAAATGCTTCTTGTAAAATGACAATTTGTTAGAAATTTAATCGAACTGAAAATGAGCCTAATATTGGGCTGGCATTTGTTTCCACAGAAACTGGCTGGGTAATGGTCCTGAAAGGTTTTCCATTAAGTGTGGCTCTGCTGGTGCATTCAGGTTCTCTCAGGTGTGAGAAGCAGATAATGACTGGCTGAGAATAAGAGAAAGGTAATGGAATCAGAAGGTATTTCCTTTGAAGGGATACACAAAGTTAGAACTTAAAAAGTATTAATGAATAGTTTCAGGCACAACTGGGAGATGATCTGACCATAGCCATAGTTCAGGAAATAGCACACTCTATGGATTCACCAGTTGGACTTTGGAGTTAACTGGACCTAGATTCAAGTCCCAGTACTGCCACCTATTGGTCCACATCACTGTGCAATTCAAGCTGTCAGAGCCTTTTAATTTCCTCCTCTGTAAAACAGTGTTAATAATACTGCTTACTTCAAAGAGCTATTAAAAGGTTCACTGATGTAATGCCCGTTAAGCCCTCAATGAAAGCCGGTGGTTATTATTCCATGATATAGCAAAACATTTCTTTTTCTGCGCCTCCAAAGTGATTACATATCCAGTCCTAACTGGTACATATTGCTCCTTAAGTCCACTTTTTCTGATATTCTCTTAATGGGAGTTTGTATCAAGGCCTAGGGATGGATAAGGAGTGTCACCAATGTTGTTAATATGCCTAATGCCTGATTTACTACATAATCCTCAATCATCCCTGAATCACTGACAGTCAACTCCATAAGCTGAGCTCACCTGAGCTTATAAAAATCAGAAAACCGTCAAACTGGAAGAGAATGTTGCCATCTAAGGAAAACTTCTCATTTTACATGTGGGAATGGTAGACATACAGAAAATAGCAGGAAAATAGAACCATGTCTCTGATGTTCTAGTTATTCCATTACAACTTCTAGAAAATGCATTGACTATGGCAGAGAATGATTATAACAATAGTAACAGCAGTAATAGTACACACAACAGCTATTTAATATTTTCTCTGTTCTAGGCATTATTCTAAGCATTTTGCATATATTAACACATTTAATTGTCACAACAACCCAACAATTAGTATTACTCTTATGTCAGTGTACCTTGGCTTTTAAAAACACAGAGAAGTAACTTGCCCAGGGTCACATGTCTAGCAAGTGGTATGGAAGGAAAAGAGTATTTGTATTTGCTACCTATTATACACCAAGCATATACTAACTTCTTTAAGAAATTTAAAGGGAACTAACAATTATTGAGCACTTACTATTAACCAGGCAGTCAGAAGTTTTCTGTTGGCCACTTCTGAAGAATAAGGATGGCCTTCTTTCTAGGGGCTTGTCCTCAATAAACTCCTCAGTTTTACAAGGGACAAATCCTACCTCTTAAAACATCTGTAAGAGGAGTAGATTGGGATCTTCCCTTGCTGTTCCTTCCTTCTATTGTGAAAAATATAAATCAAATTGAAAACTCATTAGATGGGTGTGATGATGTCAATTTGATTGGGCCATGGATGCCCAGATATTTGGTCAAACATTATTCTGGGTATGTTTGTGAGGGTGTTTCTGGATGAAATTAATATTTGAATCAGAAGACTGAGTAAAGCAGATTTCCCACCCTAATGTGAGCGATCCAATCGGTTGAAGATCTGAATAGAACAAAAAGGTTGGCCCTCAGGTGGGTAAGAGGGAACTGCCTTGAGCTGGGACATCATATTTTCCATGCCTTTGGACTCCAACTGAAATATTGGCTCTTCCTAGATATCAGGCTTGCCAGCATTTGGACTGGAAATTTCCTAGCTTTCCTGGAACTTTCCATCAGCTCTCTTGGACCTCCAGCCTGCCAACTGCAGATCTTGGGATTTGTTAGCCTCTGTAACAGTATAAGCCAATTCCTTATAATAAATGTGTCTCTCTCTTCTTCTCTCCCTCCCTCTCCCGCCATATATATTTAGAGAAAGAACTGTGCATCCACTTATATGAGGATTTTTTTCAATAGCAAATACTACAGTACTCCACGGATGTGGAGATGTGGAACTATGGATATGGAGGAACTGCAGATATACGGAGGAACAATGTATGTGGAGAGCCAACTGTAAGTTATACGCACATTTTTGACTGAGTAAGAGGGTCAGCACCCCAACCCCCGCATTGTTCAAGGGTCAACCCTATATAGAAAAAGAATATTCTTTTCTCTGGAGAATGATAACTAATACATACAGGTCTAGAACAGGCTAGATGAGGCACAGTGAAAGACAGTATTAATAATCCAAACTAAAGCACAAGAGTAAAAGAAAAATTTAATAGAAAAAAATCATGCAACATGTAATACCTGAAAAGATCTAATATACACATAGTTAGATTCCAAGAAATAAAAGACAAGGACACCAAGACAGAAGCATTATATGAAAAATTAGTGATCAAGAAATTTTGAAATCTGATGAAAGACATTAATGCACAGATGAAGAAGTTCAGTGAATCAGAAGCAGGAAGAATGATGCCTGGGCACATAAGAGGCTAACTGTTGAAAACAAACAAACAAACACACACAAAAAAAAGAAGAAGAAGAAGAGAAAAATCTTAAAATCGGCCAGCCAGAAGGAAGTAAAAAAAACATTTTCCTCAGCAAAGCAACAACTAAAATGACAATTGACTTCTCAGCAGAAACCACGTTTGCCATAAGAAATTGTAATGGTGTTCTTAAAATGCCAAAACAAAACAAACAAACAAAAAAACCAAACAAAACTGCTAACACTAGAATTCCATACCTGGTAAAAGTAATTTTTTAAAAAAAGGCAAAAGAAAGATATTCTCAAAAAGACATGAGAGAATTTACTGGAACAGACTTCTACTGTAGGAAATACTAAAGGAATTTCCTCAAGCTAAAAGAAAAAAATTGCAGATGAAATCATGGAAGTCCAAGAAAGGATAAACCACACCAGAATAGGTTAACACAGGGGAATATAAAAGATTATTGACTGCTTAAGGCAATCATAATGACAACATTTTGTGGAGTTTGTAACTTATGTAGAAGTAAAATATACGACAAAAATAGCAAATAAAAAGTGAGTTATTAAAAATATCTCTAAATCATAATCATTGTAATTGATATCAAGTAAGAAATTTTTTTTTCTCCAAAACTCCAACTTAAAAATATCCCTATTTATAAACTCTGTAACAAAGCGTTTCTGATTGACCATCAGTTTGGTCATTTCTTTTATCTTTGACTTCTTTTTATATAGCCTTCCTAAAATGAAATAAAAGAATAAATTAAATTTACCATAGGAATAAGTATTACCATCAGAAATCTAAATTTTAGACTGTAGGTTTTTAATGCCCTCCTTTTCCCATATTAAGGCATAATTTTACTGGATCCCACATTGACATGCACCATAAGAAATAGCCTACTCCTGTAATATCCGGACAAAGCCATAATTTGAAAAGATACATGCACCCCAATGTTCATTGCAGCACTGTTTACAATAGCCAGGACATGGAAGCAACCTAAATGTCCATCAACGGATGAATGGATAAAGAAGATGTGGTACATATACACAATGGAATATTACTCAGCCATAAAAAAGATTTGCACCAACATGGATGGACCTAGAGATTGTCATACTGAGTGAAGTTAAGTCAGACAGAGAAAGACAAATATCATATGATATTGCTTATATGTGGAATCTAAAAAAATTGTACAGATGAACTTACTTACAAAGCAGAAATAGAGTCATAGATGTAGAAAACAAACTTATGGTTACCAAGGGGGAAAGGGGGAGAGGGATAAATTGGGAGATTGGGATTGACATATACACACTACTATATATAAAATAGATAACTAATAAGAACCTACTGTATAGCACAGGGAACTCTACTCAATACCCTATAATGACCTATATGGGAAAAGAATCTAAAAAGAGTGGATATATGGATATGTATAACTGATTCACTTTTCTGTACAGCAGAAACTAACACAACATTATAAATCAACTACACTCCAATCAAAATTAATTAAAAAACAAAAAAAGAAATAGCCCACTGAAGTCTGTTATTGAGAATTTAGTTCACAACAAACCTCTATTTTTTCCTTAGGACCAGTCTTCTGAAGTGTTGTTTTGTTTTTATTTGACTAACAATGTGAATTACATATCTTATCATGTTAACTTATTTATTTACTAGAAAGCTCTGAGACAAACTTGTGGTTATTTTCTAGACACTGTAGAAATACATATATATACCCTGCTATTTATGCACTACATTCACCCTTAATTGTATTTAAGTTTTCCCCATGTTTAATTTCCCTTCACTCATATTTTCTCCTCCACTTTTATATGTAATCCTAACAACTTGGATGTTTTTGTATGTCACCTCAAATCCTTTTTAGAACAAGGGAGGAAATAAATACATACATATATACATATATTCATATACACATACATACACATTTACTCATTCTGGGTTCTTTTCAGACATTTTCTCATTAAATCATCACACACAAAAAAGGAAATGCTTATTCTTATCCATTTCACATATGAGAAAACATAATCAATGGCTAGCCCCAAATCACACAATAATGAAGCCAGAATTCTCTCCCCTTTGCTCTAAAGCCTGTGATTTTTCTTTTATGCCATGCTGTCTATGTCTCTCATGTGCCTACTGTACCATTCATTTATTTATTGATTGGTTGCCTATGTATTGACTACATAGTATGTGCCAGACGTTGGATTCAAAGTGAATAAACCCGTCAAAGCGCCGCACCTCCCAGGCAGATTGCAGGCTCTGTCCTATGACATTAGGTTTCTTTTTTTTTTTTTTCAATATTCTTTTTTTTTTTTTTTTTTTTAAGATTGATTGATGGATTGATTGCTATGTTGGGTCTTTGTTTCTGTGCTAGGGCTTTCTCTAGTTGCGGCAAGCGGGGGCCACTCTTCATTGCAGTGCGCGGGCCTCTCACTATCGCGGCCTCTCTTGTTGTGGAGCACAGGCTCCAGTCGCGCAGGCTCAGTAGTTGTGGCTCACGGGCCTAGTTGCTCCACAGCATGTGGGATCTTCCCAGACCAGGGCTCGAACCCGTGTCCCCTGCATTAGCAGGCAGATTCTCAACCACTGCACCACCAGGGAAGCCCTGACATTAGGTTTCTTTTACAGGAATACCTTTTTGGTAAATTTGACTGTAAGTGCTTACGAGAGAGAGAAACTATTGTTTACAACCGTGTATGATCAGCCACATCCATCCCACACCATCAGAGGTCCTCTGCAAGGTGTGGCTACTGTGCTTATCCACATTGCCCCAGGCAACTTTGCAGTAAATATTTACACTCACAAGACCAAGGAGGAATCAGCATGGCGATTACTGGGAGGTTTTGCTAAGTAATCCAAAAAATAATTAGAGGAATAGCAGGATGTTATGAAGCAATGTTGAGGTTTAGTTTTATACAGTGAGAGGGAAAAAAAAAAAAAGACACAAAGCTTAACTGAATTATGTTGAATTATACTGAACAAAAGGTAATTTTAGAACTAACCTGTCAAGTATGTCAATCTGCTGTGGCTTTTGGGAGCCCAGATTCCCTTCATAACTCAATGTCTTGTAACTAACCCCCCGCCAAAGGACTGTGAATATGCCCTGAACAATGGCTGAGTATGGGTTTGAATGCTTAATGGGATGCTGTCAGCAAAGAGAAATGGTCTCATTTCAGACCATTACTCAGACTCTGCATACCAAACCCTTGTTTCTGAATGTGACACACGGCTAAGGGACACACAATACTTTACTAAACACAGGGCCTTCTGCAGTTACATAAGAGAAACTGGAGGTTTCTGTCAGAGATCAAGGAACAATTCTTATAATTCACAGGTCTGTGCTTTGTCATGGAGAATCCAAAGCCAGTGGAGCTGAGCCCTTCAACACAGGAGCCCTCACACATGTTGTCCTCTGTAGGACGCTTTTCATCACCCCTCAAGGGGTAAGGATTAATCATTTCAGGGAGAGAAGGTAAGTTCTTTGAGCACTGCAGGAAGTCTCTTTTCCTGAATGGAAAGGGATAATTCTCTTATGCTCACAGGCATTAAAGATGCACAGATTCTACTCTGTCCTGCTTTCAGACTCCACCTTCTTGCCCCTCAAAACATAGGGAGAGAGAGTCGGTTTCATTAAAAGAACAAGTGCTTTTGTGTCAGACACCGTGGCTGGCTTAAACCTTCCCAACCTCCATGTTCACATCTCCAATATGGGGATATTAGTAAAACCTTCCTCACAGGGGCTGCGTGAGGATCAAACAAGATCTCATCTGTAGGCTGTCAGCCAAGAATAGGTGTTCAAAAAAATTCATTCTAAGTTCTTTCTCTTCTAGCTCCAAGAAACTGCTCCAAAGAGGTAGGGGAGGAAGGTCAGTATATATGTGATTTTGGTGAAGGGGGAGTACACGCAATCAAGCACATTTTTTTTTTGTTTTAATTTACTTTTGGCTGCATTGTGTCTTCGTTGCTGTGAGCAGGCTTTTCTCTAGTTGCAGCGAACGGAAGCTACTCTTCGTTGCGGTGCATGGACCTCTCACTGCAGTGGCTTCTCTTGTTGCAGAGTACGGGCTCTAGGTGTGCGGGCTTCAGTAGTTGTGGCACACGGGCTCAGTAGTTATGGCTCATGGGCTCAGTAGTTGTGGCTCGCAGGCTTAGCTGCTCCGCGGTATGTGGGATCTTCCTGGACCAGGGCTCGAACCCGTGTCCCCTGCATTGGCAGGGAGATTCCTAACCACTGCGCCACCAGGGAAGTCCCCAAGCACATATTTTTTGCAGAAGGTTTCTGCTAGTCTCGTGAAGGTTACTGTGAGTCACGAGGAGCAGACGCCACCATAAAGGATTTTAGTGCTTTTCTACAATAGATATGAGACGATGCAAGAATTGGGCTCATAAAATCGTCTCCTGAAAATATCTAACTATCTGAAGACATGTTCTGCCAGTTTTTCCCAGAGCACAGAGTGTATCATTCCTGATCTCCACCCTGAACTCCTTTCAGGGGTTGTGAAGGTCAGCAACTGCAGCGGTTCATAATTTGATCCTTGTAGAGGTAGATGGCAAGTGCCAATTGGTAGGTGACACCTGTTAACGAGGAAACATGGAAACGGGACTGTGCAGCATAAGGCAGGTCCCACTGGGGTAGACAGTTTGAAGGACAAAACTCTAAGTTAACCAAGAAAGAAAAACAAATTATGTTCCTACCTTAAAGGACAAGTCTGAGGATAAAATGATAGGTTAAACAGTAAAGCTCAGGATTAAACTGTAGAGTCCTAAGTCAATGGAAATAGTGGTGCTCTCTTAGCTACTGACATAATCCACTAAAGACATGGTTTGGGGGATTTTCTGGCCACTCTTTTTGGGAAGATTATTATATACCAGGAGCTGTGTTGATGTTCTTTCCACATTATCTCATCTTTTTTTCTTCACAACTATCCTCAGAAGTGAACTTTATCACACCCAGTTACTAGTAAAAGAAACTGCAGCCTGCTGCCCTCAATAATGTGCTGATGTTCCCACAACCAGTAAACGGCAGAGCCTGAAGTCTGCCCCTACCTTCTCTGAGTTTCTATCTCCACGTGACCCACACAGTTTCCCAGGTACAGAGAAGACAAGAGTAGCAGTGAAATTGGGGAGAGTTCCAACTAAAGTCTTGACCCCAAAGAAAACTTCCTGTACTAATAAATCTAGTCATTCGGACCAGACCCAGTAGCTCAGAACGATCTGTAAGCCCCCTGGGGAAAATGAGAGGTGCGCCTTCCACAGTGAAAGGGAAGGTTCTGTTCGCATGTTCCCATTATCATTAGATTCCTAATGTCAGAGCTCCCCGGTCATTGCTGACCCAGAAGGTCGTTGCTCTCCCTCTTCAGAGGCTTCAGGGAGCCCTACCCTCTCCCCAGCCTTTACCCCTCCCAGTCCCCCTACAGAAGCTCCCCAGGCTTTTCAACTTACTGTGGTGTCTCAAGGTAGTGAGCAAATCTTGTCCAAGAATCTATCCAAGAAAACTATGAGGAGAGAGGGAACTTAGGGATCTGGGGAAAACTCTGGAGGCCCACTGGCCACAAAGCACACAAGAAACAGAAATGAATGACTGGGGTCACAAACAATTTAATTACTTATTTACTGCATTAACTGACTATTGAAAACACTTAGCTCTTCATGGAACCTCCCAGGAAAGCATTCTTACACTACTTTTGATTTTGCTAATCCGAGTCAACTGGTCACTGCAGTCTCTTCTTTTCATATCCCTTCCTACCTGCCCCGTTGTCCTTCTGCAAAGGGCAAGCAGATGTGTCCCAGGACATAGCTCCAAGTCTGCGAGATGACTCCTCAGCGCGACTGTCAAGATGACATAGTGAATACAGAGTGAAAGGGGAAAAAAATCTCCATTGTTTTGCACAAAAATAAGCCAGTGCTTAATCTAATGCAAACGTAATTACTTTTACTTAAACAAAAGGGGGAAAACAAATAAAAGGAAATAAACTTAATGTT
Organism: Balaenoptera acutorostrata; assembly: GCF_949987535.1. Classification (NCBI taxonomy): domain Eukaryota; kingdom Metazoa; phylum Chordata; class Mammalia; order Artiodactyla; family Balaenopteridae; genus Balaenoptera; species Balaenoptera acutorostrata. The sequence continues at coordinate 23,318,318 of NC_080072.1, forward strand.
TATAGCAAAGGCCTTCTGCTTGGAAATGAACAATTACGTGGGCGTCAGATAGCCATCACATTCTTCCTCTCGGCTGCTGCTCTTTGGAAACAAGTCTGAAACGCATTTAAAGAAACAGAAACAGGAGCTATGAGTCCCAGCTATTCTTTTCTTATTGTCAACAGTTCCCATTTTAGGTTCCTGTCCTTGGTCATTTCTTTAGTTTGAATATTAATAGAAGGTTGGCACTTTGGGAAATGGCATTAAAGTTGGGTGTCAGGAAGAGGAACATTTAACATTTTTTTCTATTGACCTTTACATGGGTTGACCCCTTTGATATTTCCAAACAGAGAATGAGTCAAAAGGAATACTCTTTGATTCATTCAACAGACATTTAAAGCCAAACTACTCTGTGACAGGTGCTGTACTGGGGTGAGCAATACAGAAATGAGGACTGTCCTGAAGTAGACAATCTAGTGGAAAGAAAAAGCATGGAACAAATAATTCCGCAAATAAGTACAGAAAAGTACATGTTGCTCTGAGAGCATATAACAGAGAAGCCTAAACTATTAGCAGGGTAGTGAAGGAGGGTGGCCAGGAATAGCCCTCCAGTTATTTCTGGAGGCTCCAAGGAAAATTCCACTTCCAAGCTTATTCGGGTTTTGAATTGAATTCAGTGCCTTGCAGAGCCTTGACACATGGGTCCCCCTTCAGGTTCAAGGCAACAATAGCACATGGGATCCTCGTATTTCAAATCTCTGAATTCCCCTTCCACTACTATCCTGAGAAAGATCTCTGCTTCAAAAGTCTCATGTGATTACATTCAGCTCTCCAGGATAACCCAAGACGAATTGCTATTTTAAGGTCAGCTGACTACTAATCTGATTTACATCTACAAAGCTCCTGTGCCATGTAACTTAACATATTCACAGAAGTAACACCGGGGGTAGGGGTGGGGGTGGGGGGGTGGGGGGGCAGGGTTCATTTGGACTAAAATTCTGCCTGTCACATGGAGTATTTATAATGCTATGTGATGAAACCTCTAAAACACCCTCAAACTAACAGATTTACTTCCTGAGGAAAGGGTATATGGGAACCAAAGTTTTGTCCTTTTAAGTTGCAATCTCACGATTGTAACTTCTCCCCTCTCTCCCACTCTCCTCCTTGAACCCTGGCTCAGCTGCTTTACAGCTGTGAGACTTCAGATAGGCTACTTGAATTTGCTGAGCTTCAGTCTTCCTATCTGTAAAATGGGGATGATAACAGCAGCACAAGCTCAAAGGGCTGTTTCGAAGACTAAATATAGGACGTTAGGATAACATCTGGCAGCTATCAAAGTTTCAACCAGTGCACACGGAATTAGAATTAGAAGTGGTAGAGTCAAGAGCCCTGGTCCAGAGCTCGCAAATCCAACCCTGGTTGCCAAGAGTTAGCAGAACCATCTGTGTGTCCACTCTAACATTCTCTGACTAGAATTTAGCTAGACCCCTGCCCAGCCTTGCTTTCTAACATTCTGTTCTGTTTCCCACTTCACAGACTCTCTTCCTCTTAGTGACCATATTCTTAAGATCCTCTTCCCAGTGACTCTTTCATGACTCAACGCACTGACTCCACTCTCCACAAACTATTTTCCAGGCTCCAAACTCTGGATTGAAAGTAGACCCTGATCTTTGTTGGCCCATGTTGGACGTGTCCTTGATTCCTCTTCCAGCAGATACCAACCCTCCCCTCGTCTGGTAGGAAATAGTGGAAAAGATTAACAAAGAGACGTGGAATCTTCATCTCCAAAGGTTCTCAAAACCAGTCCAAAGCAGGAGCAATCCAAGCAGGGAGGTCAGAAGCTAGAAACCATTAGGAAATCTCAGGAGAATTTATCTAGACAGCTAAGCTTAGATAAACAGCCTTTTGCAAACTAGGAATAATCATTGGCCACGCAGAGACACACATCTGTAGAACATTTTTTTCTTGTTAGAATAATCAAAAGAATGAAAAGTTAGCCTGCATCTGGCTTATCTGCAATAACATGACCCAACAGAAGGCTTTCCTGGCTCAGACCAATGCATGACTGCTCTCCAGTGGCCTGGGAACTACGAATATCAATTATACTCATCGGTTCTCTCTGTGTTAAAATGCAGGCCATCCTGCAGGAGACTGGTCTCAAAATCCATTGTCACTACACAAATTCAGCCCAGAATTAAACTGGTTGAGTGAAAGTGGATTTGAATATTTCTTTCCAGGTGAGCTCTCCATCCAACCACACACATGTCACTGAGATAAAAGCACAATCCTACACTGCTTTCTTTTGTGTAGTCAATAGCTAAAGTCAGGTAAGAAAATACCCTCTTTAGACAGGTTCATTTTTTTGCAAGCCAGCCCTATATTCAGCCATTTCCAATTTGGGCCCTCCTGAACCAGGATTCAAGACAAGAAATTCTCTTGTACCCTGTGACCCATCTTACTTTGGCCAATCTCAGTTCAATGACTGAGTACACAAATGGTGTGTCTACTTTCTATTTTATGATACTCTTGCTTCTTCTGAGAGTCCATTAATAATGAATAGAAATGTAAAATTCTCCTCCTCTTCCCCTTCCCAAACCAACAAAGTAATTGGTGAGTTGCTATGCTGAACTGAACTCTTACCGGACTGGGAGAACCCCCTGATCTCCTGGTACTATCTTATCAATTCACGCTGGATAGTTCAATTCAAAGCAGCAATTCTGTGGAAGCTTGCATGAAATCCAGACTATGTAACTGCTCTGCTCAACAACTTTATCTGCTCGGTGTCTTTCCAGGATTGCAGGGAAAGGACCTGGGATTCCAAATGCATCTCTGCATTGTTGTTAGCTAAGGTTCAAGCAAAGCAATCAGATTGCATAAAGGAAAAAGGATGAGAAATCTAGTATTTGACCATGGCTTTGAAGGTACTAGATTCTGATTTTACTTCAAACTTTAATTTGAGCAATGAATAAAGAAATGATAGGGCTTCTACAGAGGTAAGAATTGAGGAAGTTAGCATCCTCTGTTCTACAAAAGATGAAGGCTAAAGAGAAAGGTCACTGGAATATTCAAAAACCTTGGACATCTCAGAGAGACTGAGGATCAGCAAAGCCAGAAAAACAAAATATAGGGACACAGGATTTTTCCACTGTTTTTTTGTTAATGTTGCAAAATTTATTTTATCTAAGTTAAAAGTAGTAGTAATGCTCTGCAGAACTAAAAGGGGTATTTATCTTATAATGATTAATTTTTTCTTCCTTCCTGATGAAAACCAGTGTTTCATTTTATATTGAAGTTATGCTCCATTGAACATTTTATTAGTAATAATTCACTATTTAAAATGTATAGTTCAGTAATGAAAAACAGATCACTAGGCTTGAAAGAAATCCAACTTATTTAAAATGAAAGAAATCTCCCTTTTAATTATGGTAGAAGTTTCTCTATCCAGACATGTAAAACACTTTCCAAAGAGCCCTTGAATTTTTCTTTTTATTTAGAACTGTTTCAGATTTATAAAATTATAGTGAATTTAGTAAGTGAGTTCCCATATAGCCTGCACCCAGTTTTCCATATTACTAACATCTGAGATTAGTATGGTAGATTTGTTATAATTAATGAATAAATATTAATAACATTGTTAAATAGAATGGATATTTTATGCAAATTTCTTCAGCTTTTCCCCCCTAATCTCCTTTTTCTGTTCTAGGACCCTATTTAGGAAATCACTTTTCACTTAGTTGTCACGTCCTCAGGCTTCTCTTTGCTCTGATAATTTCTCACGTTCCTTATTTTTGATGACCTTGACAGTTTTGAGGAGTACAGTCAGATATTTTATAGACTGTCCTTCAATTGGGATTTTTCTAATGTTTTTCTCATGATCAGAGCGGGTTAGAACATTTTAGGAAGAAGACCACAGAGGAGGAGTGCCATGCTCATCACGTCATATTAAAGGTATATATTATCAGTACAATTTTTCCTCTATTACCTGGCTGGAAGTAGCGTTAGTCAGGGTCCTCCACCAGAAGTTACTGATTCTTTTCCCCTTTGTATGCTGTGCTGTTTGGAAGAAAGTCACTACGGGCAGCCCACACTTTAGGAGCATGGACTAATGCTCCACCTCCTTCATGGCAGAATACCTACGTAAATTATTGATATTTGGAATTCTTCTATATAGGAAGTTTGTCTACTCTCTCCCCCTTTTATTTATTTATTCAATCATTTATTTATATTAGTGTGGACTCATGGACATTTATTTTATACTTTGAATTATAATCCAACACTAATATGTTTATTTTGTGGGTCAAATTGCCCTGGCTTTGGCCACTGGGTGCTCTTTCAGTTGGCTCCTGTGTCTCTTTGACATACTCCCATGATTGTGGGATTTTTTGTTGCTGTTGTTGCTTTGAGCACTTCTTTACTTTCTAGCACTAGAAGATGCTCCAAGCAGATCTTGTATATCTCCTACTCCAGTCCTAAAATCAGCCATTTCTCCAAGGAGCTCTGGTCCTTTTTATTGGAGAAGGATATATTTTTTAATTTGAGGAAGGGCCCCTAAGGAAGAAGAAATGAAAGTATAATTCAAGTCCGCTGGGATTGATATGTAACAAAAATATTTTATATTTTTAAAATACTTTAGAATGCTCAAAAGACATGAATTTGAGCCTCGCAGCCACCCTAAGTAGATAGTATTACTCTACTTTGCCAATAAAGAAACTGAGACCGTGAGACTTTGTGTGATTTTCCAAGGCCACAGAGTTAGTAACTGGTAAGTAAATCCAGAACAAACATCCAGATTTTCTAGCTTATAATTCAGTTCTTTGGTGTCATTCCAGTATATACAGGTGAACAAATATAGGTTCCTAAGGGGTGTGGCCAAACTTCTATTTGGTAGCACTATCAACAAGGTTTTAAGGAACTTTTAAGTATTCACAGAAAATTGCTAACCTCTGATGTCACAGAAACATAAGATTTTCCTAATATACTTCTTGGTCAGCAACAAAATATTGGGCTGTCTGGAACCTGCGGTTGATTTGTTGTGTCATTTCAATGAATAGTTTCAGCAGAAGACATCACTTCTAATAAAGCAATGGAACCCTTTTGTATCGTAGTTTGAACTAAACATCCCAATTTTTCACCATCCAATAACCGAAGAAATTCAGATTCTAAGTCAAGACTCAAGTATCAGTCAATTTTCAGCCTTGACTGCTTTTATCAATGCTAAAAACTTCCACCTGAAAAAATAGGTAGGAGAATTAATGTGGAAGTGAATTTGAAAATTTGAATATACTGTGTTATTAGCCAAATTGAAATGTATAAAATCAACTGTCCTGAATCCTGGGGAATGAAATAGATTGTTTCTATCCAATGTCAGAGTAAAAGCAAGAGCTGATGGAGGAGAAACATCAAAAATGTAAGCTCTTCCATAACTCTTAGTGAGTTCTTTAAAGTGAACAAAAGTACCACCAGAAGAGAAGAAAAATATAAAAACCACCCAAATAAGCCATGGAGTCTCAAAGTGCTTCATATTTATTAAATTTCCTCTTTGATTTAAAACCCATGTCAAGTCACATAGTCACTCTCTCCTTGATGCTCCCAGTTATATATCAGTCCCTAACCACAGACTTCAAATTCCTAGGAAAGGACCATGGTGGGCATTCCCCAAATGCTTATAGAATGAATGAATCCCCATCCCCACCCCACAGTAGTATCAAAGATTTTCCTAATTAGCCCGTCCCAAATTAATGACCTCTCTTTTCAACAACTGTGGTAGTTATGTTGGAAATACTCATTTGATATTCCTTACATAGTGCTTTATATTGTTATTTTACCACGTGTATGTACCTTATTTTCCCATCGGATTGTAAGTTCCTTGAGGGCTAAAATTAGAATCTACAACCTCCTTACCGAAAAGTTGAGGATGATCATATCTATCCTACAAGCCTATCATGAGCAAATGCATGTGAAATACTGATTCACAGCAGAGTAATTAACAAAGATAAACTGGTTAGTGGCTTTCATTTTCTCTCCAATTTTACTTTTTTGTATTCCTCCCTGTTCCTATTATAGTGTCTTGTGCATGGTAGGGGCTGAATAAATATAGTCTGATGCACTATGAGTGCTTCAAGTTCAAGAAAAAGTTAATGTTGGCCAAAGATTAAAGGGCAAGTCTTAGGAATCAGTGGCTAACTTGAGGAAGCAGGAATTCTATTCTTGACATTGGCTTCTGCAAACGCATTGAATATTGTGCTGTTGTCATTGCTCAAAACGTTTTAAAACAAACTGTAAATGCATAATAGTAATATGGTGCCTTTAAAGGTCATCATAAAGATAGACAGCATTTTCAATAATAGATGTTAAGAAAGGGGAAGCTGGAATTCTGTTCAAATCGAAATGGAAACGCTGCTTCTACTCAGGGTTAGATGGTTGGCGTCATTAAGCAGAGTTTGGATTTTATTTGACAAGCAAGGATGCTAAGAGGTACTTTCACCACCAGGTACTGATCTATAAGCTGCCAAGTGCTGACATTATATACTACAGCATAGAGCTGGCTGTCCTCATTTCCTCTCCACGTTGTCTACCTCACTGGGGAAAGCCTTCTTGCCCAGTCGCTCCACCGCTGGAGAAAGTAGTGGGCCTGGATGGATAATCAGGATTTCATACCAAGAACTGAGGAATCACAATCAAATTCACTCCAACAATATATTGCCAATTTTGTATTCCCCGAAACCTACTAAAAATGAATAATGTGATAAAGAAACTCTCATAAACATACAAATGACAATCTCAGAAAAATCATGCTATTTATTTCTAAAAGATGTGGGGATGTATGTATATGTATAGCTGATTCACTTTGTTATAAAGCAGAAACTAACACACCATTGTAAAGCAATTATACTCCAATAAAGATGTTAAAAAAAAAACAACAAAAAACCCTACTTTGGCAAAGTCATCATTGAGGCTTAAGATAAAATGGTTGAGGGCCACTGTTCTAGAAGACACCACGAGAGGAGAAATAATGAAGAGGAAAGGTGGTATCAGAGAGAAAAGTTAAAATGAAAGCAAACATACAGAATCTGTGAGATGTATTTAAATTTCAGAACCAAACTAGCTCCCCAGGGGGAGCCACTTTTCCTCTTCTGAGTTGACACAAACCTTTTGAGACCTCTGTGGCTTTGACCTTCCATTATTGGTGAATACGGCCACCCACCTTCCCCTCTTACCCGAGCCTCTCAGCTGCAGTGCCAGGGACGATGCCCTCAGCCACTCTGTGATCGCTTGAGGCTTTTACTGCTCTCACTTCAAAACCGGCCAGATTGTGAGATGTGATTCTTGCAAGAAAAGGCTTTTCTCTCAGCACCAGTGTCTTTGGTGAGAGATGTAATACATCAAAGCAGAGAAGAGATGCAATCATGCAGGGACTGATTTCAAAAACTTTAATGAACCATATAAAATAAACTCATTTGAAGGTAATTTAACAACACCACTTTTACAATTAAAAATACTATTTTAGCATGCAAATGCAGAACATTAGTCCCATGTCAGGATGGAAAATGAAGTGAAACTGAGGGATTTTTGAAACATGAATGCCATCTCAGTAATTTCTCATCACTCCACGGTGCTCTTAGGCAGCCTAATGAAAGAATGAATTGATTTAAACAACATTTTGTTAGGGCAATGGGGTTTGAGGAATTAAATTAACTTGATAGTTAGTTACAAGAGCCAGGCTTGGAATTGGCATAGATTGTTACTAAAATTAATTTCTATCTTCTAAGTTTTATTTGGGTTTTTTTTTCCCCCTATTTATTCCTAAAATGTCAACCAAGGGCTTCAGCAATTAGCAGAATACTGCATCAGTCCTCTTCGATGTATTACCATTTGCTCAAAGATGTATATGTGAAGGCAAAATTATACTCTCTGGAAAAACAAACTGGATTCCAACAGCTGCCCCCAGGAATTGCAGTAGCAGCTGAGTCTTCCTTTGAAGGGTCATAGGAATGACATGCCAGCATGTCATTGGACTAAGCCAAAACATCAATTTTCAGTCTTTTCCTTCACCATGAAACAGATGACAAATCACATTCACATAATGAAACGGAGCAGGACCCTACGGTCCTTACCTCCCCATGTCCTCAGCCTGCCTTTTGTCTGTGGAAAAACTTTAGCCAAAGAAGAAGTTTAATCAGAGAAGTGAGAAAATGCAGAAACAAAGGAAAACCGTCAAAGGAGACCAAATAATAATAGTTTAGTCATTAAGCATAGCCAAGGACCTTTAGTGTCGCCTTAAGGGCTATAGATAATATTCTGAGCCATATCCTGTGAGCTGTTTTGCAGATACTGAAGCCCCCGCCAGCTGGAGGAGGATGACTGCATGATGACCAGACTGAAGCCATGACATAAGCTGCTCCACTTCACACAATTCCCAGAACTGGCCTCAAAGAAATGGGAACAAACCCCGGAACTAAAGATTAACTATACTTAAAACAACCAAGATGACGCCGATCAGACCACCACATTACTGATTTCAAGATGACTGTCAAGAACTGACTATACTGTTCTGCTCCTTCCCTTTGCCGATACATCCCTGAAACTCCCCTTTAAAAGACTCTGTCCCCTGAGCAACAATCGGGAGTTGGTTCTCGGACAGGAGTCCACCCTCTCCCCCGGTTGCCAGCCTCCGAAACAAAGCAACCTTTCCTTTCCTACCAACACTTGCCTCTCGAGAATTGGCTTCTGAGCAGTGAGCAGCTGGACCTGGGTTTGGTAACAATAATACAACCATGGCTGTACCAGGTTACAGATCTCAGCATTGCTAAGACAGGGTGCAGGTTACGGGCAATTCTCAATGCACAGGCGTCTGCATACAAGTTTCTCTCCCACTCAGGAAAGTATATCAGAATGCTAGTATGTGGAAGTGACATTATTATAGACATCACCTTATATAAGCTCAAATTTTTAAAAAGTAGGTCATGAAATTTGTACCTTAATGGTTACAAAAAAGAAAATGGGTTAAAAAATAATAGATATTAACATGTCAGATAATATATCATTGACATGCACATTTTGTGCTGCAAAGTATTGCTCTTTTTATAAGTTTAACTCTAGTTTTTTAATATTAGCCTCAGAAGAGAATGCTAAAATCAGAGGCTCTTTCAATAAAAATAGTTTTATTGGTAACAATTTTTACCGTGATTGAGCAGTACTGAATAGCTTGTTCCAGGCAGAGAATTTGCATCCTACACAAACTTTCCAAGATAATATTCCCCATTTTAAGGAGAAGAAAATTAGGGTTCAGACTTGTGCAAGATTCTACAACTAGAAAATGGTAACTAGGAATTGATCAAAAGTCTATGTCCACTGTACCTGGATAGTCAAGTGTCACCAATGTCCAAGGTCCCATGAAAGAAAAAAATCTAGACATGAATATGGTGTTTTCATTTTTTTTCTCTCGTGCGAGACTTCATGATCCAAAGCACCATTCTCTTTCAAACAGTTCTCTTGGGAGGCTACCCACATACTCCCACCAGAATGCATTTGCTTAACGCTCGCCTCTATAAAGAAAACCTTCCCATCCAATTTATGAGTCACATGTGAAAATGTCTCATTTCCTCCAATCTTTCTATGATTATACAAACATAATTTTAAAATGGTACCTCCATCTTGCTCACCCACCTAATCTCTATAGAAATATTTCATTGAGGACTTACAACATGTTTCTAGCAAAGACAGTATCTTTAAAACATGCACATCACATCTGAGGAGACCATTCTGAAGGGCACAACAGATGTTCAAAATTTTAAATTCTAATATATCTATTCTTTATAGTCTTTGCTTTTAGAGCAGTTTTAGGTTTGCAGAAATACTGAGTAGGTGGTACAGAAAATTCCCATATACCGCCTTTCCCCAACACACAGCTTCCCTATTATCAACAGCTGCATTAGTGCTGTACATTTGTTACAACCAATGAACCAATATTGATACACTATTATTAAATAAAATGCATAGTTTACATTGGGGTTCACTCTTTATATTGTACAGTTCTGTGGATTTTGACAAATGTATAGTGTCATGTATTTGTTAGAATATGATACAGAATAATTCACTACCCTAAAAATCCCTTGTGCTTCAGCTATTCATCCCTCCCTCTCTACCCTCAAGTCCCTGGCAACTACTCATCATATTACCATCTCCACAGTTTTGCATTTTCCACAATGTCATAAAGTTGAAATCACCCAGAAGTCTTTTCAGACTGGTTTCTTTCACTTAGCAACATTCATTTAAGTTTACTACATGTCTTTTCATGGTTTTAGTATATCTATTTTTAATTCAGAAACATGTTAAAAGAAAAAGTACAAAGATGGCTATTCTCCACCTTACATCGACATTACAAAAAAAGGGGGGCATAGGGAAAAAGACTGGAAAGGGATTGGCTAAAATGCATTAGGATGGTGGGATTATGCTATATGGTTTCTTTTGCTTATTTCTAGATTTTGGTTTCTGAAATTTTATAAAGAGATATTTCTTCCAACATCGTTCAAAAAAGCAAAGAAGAAAAGCAATCATATCTCTTTATTATTCTTTTCCACTTGTTTGACATTCTAGGTAAATGCTTTTCTCTCCCACTCCTTTCCCTATGTCTTTTTTTTTTTTTCCTTCTTGAGCTGAGAGCTAAAATTCTATGTCTCTTTTGACTGAGATGGGAAGGCAAGAAGGAGAATACAAAAAAGGCAAAGAGAGGACCTTCAAGACAGGAGAAGAGTAAGACATGGAGATCAACTTCCACCCCACAAATACATCAAAAATACATATACATGTGGAACAACTCCTACAGAACAACTACTGAATGCTGGCACAAGACCTCAGACTTCCCAAAAGGCAAGAAACTTCCCACTTACCTGGCTGTGTGGCTGACAGGACATGGTGCTCCAGCCGGGTGTCAGGCCTGAGCCTCTGAGGTGAGAGAGCCGAGTTCAGGACATGGACCACCAGAGACCTCCTGGTCCCACGTAATATCAATCGGCGAGAGCTCTCCCAGAGATCTCCATCTCAACACTAAGACCCAGCTCCACTCAACGACCAGCAAGCTCCAGTGCTGGACACCCCATGCAAAACAAGTAGAAAGACAGGAACACAATCACACCTATTAGCAGAGAGGCTGCCTAAAATCATAATAAGTTCACAGACACCCCAAAACACACCACCAGATTCGGTCCTGCCCACCAAAAAGACAAGATCCAGCCTCATCCACCAGAGCACAGGCACCAGTCCACTCCACCAGGAAGCCTACATAACCCACTGAACCAACCTTACACACTGGGGGCAGACACCAAAAACGAAAGGAACTATAAACCTGCAGCCTGTGAAAAGGAGACCCGAAACACAGTAACTTAAGCAAAATGAGAAGACAGAGAAATACAAAGCAGAAGAAGAAGCAAAGTAAAAACCCACCAGACCAAACAAATGAAGAGGAAATACGCAGTATACCTGAAAACGAATTCAGAGTGATGATAGTAAAGATGATCCAAAATCTTGGAAATAGAATGGAGAAAATGCAAGAAACGTTTAACAAGGACCTAGAAGAACTAAAGAGCAAACAAACAATGATGAACAACACAATAAATGAAATTAAAAATTCTCTAGAAGGAATCAATAGCAGAATAACTGAGGCAGAAGAACAGATAAGTGACCTGGAAGATAAAATAGTGGAAATAACTACGGCAGAGCAGAATAAAGAAAAAAGAATGAAAAGAATTGAGGACAGTCTTAGAGAACTCTGGGACAACATAAAACGGACCAATATTCGAATTATAGGGGTCCCAGAAGAAGAAGAGAAAAAGAAAGGGTTGAGAAAATATTTGAAATGATTATAGTTGAAAACTTCCCTAATATGGGAAAGGAAATAGTCAATCAAGTGCAGGAAGAGCAGAGTCCCATACAGGATAAATCCAAGGAGAAACATGCCAAGACACATATTAATCAAACTATCAAAAATTAAATACAAAGAAAACATATTAAAAGCAGCAAGGGAAAAGCAACAATTAACATACAAGAGAATCCCCAAAAAGTTAACAGCTGACCTTTCTGCAGAAACTCTGCAAGCCAGAAGGGAACAGCAGGACATATTTAAAGTGATGAAAGGGAAAAACCTACAACCAAGATTACTCTACCTAGCAAGGATCTCATTCAGATTCGATGGAGAAATTAAAAGCTTTACAGACAAGCAAAAGCTATGAGAATTCTGCACCAACAAACCAGCTTTACAACAAATGCTAAAGGAACTTCTCTAGGCGGGAAACACTAGAGAAGGAAAAGACTTACAAAAACAAACCCAAAACAATTAAGAAAATGGTAATAGGAACATACATACCGATAATTACCTTAAATGTAAATGGATTAAATGTTCCAACCAAAAGACAAACTGGCTGAATGGATACAACAACAAGACCCATATATATGCTCTCTACAAGAGACCCACTTCAGACCTAGGGACACATACAGACTGAAAGTGAGGGGATGGAAAAAGATATTCCATGCCAATGGAAATCAAAAGAAAGCTGGAGTAGCAATTCTCATATCAGACAAAATAGACTTTAAAATAAACACTATTACAGGAGACAAAGAAGGACACTACATAATGATCAAGGGATCAATCCAAGAAGAAGATATAACAATTGTAAATATTTATGCACCCAACATAGAGGCACCTCAATACATAAGCAAATGCTAACAACCATGAAAGGGGAAATCAACAGTAACACAATCATAGTAGGGGACTTTAACACCCTACTTTCACCAAGGGACAGATCATCCAAAATGAAAATAAATAAGGAAACACAAGCTTTAAATGACACATTAAACAAGATGGACTTAATTGATATTTATAGGACATTCCACTCACAGACAACAGAATACATTTTCTTCTCAAGGGCTCATGGAACATTCTCCAGGATAGATCATATCTTGGGTCACAAATCAAGCCTTGGTAAATTTAAGAATATTGAAATCGTACCAAGTATCTTTTCCAACAACAATGGTATGAGACTAGATATCAATTACAGGGAAAAAACTGTAAACAATACAAACACATGGAGGCTAAACAACATGCTACTAAATAACCAAGAGATCACTGAAGAAATCAAAGAGGAAATCAAAAGATACCTAGAAACAAATGACAATGAAAACACGATGACCCAAAACCTATGGGATACAGCAAAAGCAGTTCTAAGAGGGAAGTTTATAGCAATACAATCCTACCTCAAGAAACAAGAAACACCTCAAATAAACAACCTAACCTTACACCTAAAGCAATTAGAGAAAGAAGAATCCAAAAAAAACCCCCAAAGTTAGCAGAAGAAAAGAAATCATAAAAATCTGATCAGAAATAAATGAAAAAGAAATGAAGGAAACAATAGCCAAGATCAATAAAACTAAAAACTGGTTCTTTGAGAAGATAAACAAAACTAATAAACCATTAGCCAGACTCATCGAGAAAGAAAAAGACTCAAATCAACAGAATTAGAAATAAAAAAGGAGTAGTAACAACTGACACTGCAGAAATACAAAGAATCATGAGAGATTACTACAAGCAATTATATGCCAATAAAATGGACAACCTGGAAGAAATGGACAATTCTTAGCAAAGCACAACCTTCCAAGACTGAACCAGGAAGAAATAGAAAATATAAACAGACCAATCACAAGCACTGAAATTGAAACTGTGATTAAAAATTGTCCAACAAACAAAAGCCCAGGACCAGATGGCCTCACAGGCAAATTCTAGCAAACATTTAGAGAAGAGCTAACACCTATCCTTCTCAAACTCTTCCAAAATATAGCAGAGGGAGGAACACTCCCAAACTCATTCTACGAGGCCACCATCACCCTGATACCAAAACCAGACAAAGATGTCACACAGAACAGAAAACTACATGCCAACATCACTGATGAACATAGATGCAAAAATCCTCAACAAAATACTAGCAGACAGAATCCAGCAGCACATTAAAAGGATCATACACCATGATCAAGTGGGGTTTATCCCAGGAATGCACAGATTCTTCAATATATGCAAATCAATCAATGTGATACACCATATTAACAAACTGAAGGATAAAAACCATGTGATCATCACAATAGATGCAGAAAAAGCTTTTGACAAAATTCAACACCCATTTATGATAAAAACCCTCCAGAAAGTAGGCACAGAGGGAACCTACCTCAACATAATAAAGGCCATATATGACAAACCCACAGCCAACATCATTCTCAATGGTGAAAAACTGAAACCATTTGCACCATGATCAGGAACAAGACAAGGTTGCCCACTCTCACCATTATTATTCAACATAGTTTTGGAAGTTTTAGCCACAGAAATCAAAGAAGAAAAAGAAATAAAAGGAATACAAATTGGAAAAGAAGAAGTAAAACTGTCACTGTTTGCAGATGACATGATACTATACATAGAGAATCCTAAAGATGCTACCAGAAAACTAACAAATGGATTTGGTAAAGTACCAGGATACAAAATTAACGCACAGAAATCTCTTGCATTCCTCTACACTAACAATGAGAAATCTGAAAGAGAAATTAAGGAAACACTCCCATTTACCACTGCAACTAAAAGAATAAAATACCTAGGAATAAACCTACCTAAGGAGACAAAAGACCTGTATGCAGAAAATTATAAGACACTGATGAAAGAAGTTAAAGATGATACAAACAGATGGAGAAATATACCATGTTCTTGGATTGGAAGAATCAACATTGTGAAAACAACTATACTACCCAACACAATCTACAGATGCAGTGCAATCCCTATCAAACTGCCAATGGCATTTTTCACAGAACTAGAACAAAAAATTTCACAATTTGTATGGAAACACAAAAGACCCCGAATAGCCAAAGCAATCTTGAGAAAGAAAAATGGAGCCAAAGGAATCAGGTTCCTGGATTTCAGACTACACTACAAACCTACAGTAATCAAGACAGTGTGGTGCTGGCACAAAAACAGAAATATAGATCAATGGAACAGGATAGAAAGCCCAGAGATAAACACACACACATATGGTCAACTTATCTTTGATAAAGGAAACAAGAATATGCAATGGAGAAAAGACAGCCTCTTCAATAAATGGTGCTGGGAAAACTGGACAGTTACATGTAAAAGAATGAAATTAGAACACTCCCTAACACCATACACAAAAATAAACTCAAAATGGATTAAAGACCTAAATGTAAGGCCAGACACTATAAAACTCTTAGAGGAAAACATAGGCAGAACACTCTATGACATAAATCACAGCAAGATCCTTTTTGACCCACCTCCTAGAGAAATGCAAATAAAAACAAAAATAAACAAATGGGACCTAATGAAACTTAAAAGCTTTTGCACAGCAAAGGAAACCATAAACAAGATGAAAAGACAACCCTCAGAATGGGAGAAAATATTTGTAAATGGAGCAACTAACAAAGGATTAATCTCCAAAATATACCAGCAGCTCATGCAGCTCAGTATCAAAAAACAAACAACCCAATCCAAAAATGGGCAGAAGACCTAAATATACATTTCTCCAAAGAAGATATACAGATTGCCAACAAACATATGAAAGGATGCTCAACATCACTAATCATTAGAGAAATGCAAATCAAAACTACAATGAGGTATCACCTCACACTGGTCAGAATGGCCATCCTCAAAAAATCTATAAACAATAAATGCTGGAGAGGGTGTGGAGAAAAGGGAACCCTCTTGCATTGTTGCTGGGAATGGAAATTGATACAGCCACTATGGAGAACAGTATGGAGGTTCCTTAAGAACTAAAAATAGAACTACCATATGACCCAGCAATCCCACTACTGGGCATATACCCTGAGAAAACCATAATTCAAAGAGAGTCATGTACCACAATGTTCACTGCAGCACTATTTACAATAGCCAGGACATGGAAGGAACCTAAGTATCCATCAACAGATGAATGGATAAAGAAGATGTGGCACATATATAAAACAGAATATTACTCAGCCATAAAAAGAAACGAAATTCAGTTATTTTTAGTGAGGTGGATGGACCTAGAGTCTGTCATACAGAGTGAAGTAAGTCAGAAAGAGAAAAACAAATACCATATGCTAACACATATATATGGAATCTAAAATAAAAATGTTTCTGATGAACCTAGGGGAAGGACAGGAATAAAGATGCAGACATAGAGAATGGACTTGAGGACACGGGGAGGAGGAAGGGTAAGCTGGGACGAAGTGAGAGAGTGGCATGGACATATATACACTGCCAAATGTAAAACAGATAGCTAGTGGGAAGCAGCCACATAGCACAGGGACATCAGCTCGGTGCTTTGTGACCACCTAGAGGGGTGGGATAGGGAGGGTTGGGGGGAGACGCAAGAGGGAGGGGATATGGGGATATATGTATACGTATAGCTGATTCACTATGTTACACAGCAGAAACTAACACAACTTTGTAAAGCAATTATACTCCAATAAAGATATTTTTAAAAAAACAAGGTAAAGGAAAGACGAATATTTGGGAAGAGTTGACGATATTTCGGATAAGCCCGTGAGTATTCACAGCCCCTTTGTGATTTATAAACACTCACGGCCAAAGAACACAAACTTCGTGGCAATGAATTAAATGTAACTTAGTCCTGCAGCAACTCCTATCCAGGAAAATTACACCTCTTAGCCCAAATCAGGTGAAGCGAGGTCATTACAGCTGCCGTGCACTGAGCCTTTTCTTAACTTCGGACACCATGCCAAGCACTTTGCATCCAGTCTTCCTCTGAGCACTCTTATGAGACAGACATTTGACAGATGAGGCTGAACAAGAAAGCCAGGTTCAAACCCAGATCTGATTCAAGAGCTGGCTCGCATCTACTAAATACTGCCATGGGTTACAGTATGTAAAATCCATTCACATTCTTGTCCCCAATTTTCTTTTCTCCTCCATAGCGAAGAGTTATCATGGAGGAAAGCAGGGAGGGTGTCTGGGCTGAAGACCAGCATTTAGACCCTTCCCAGAGGTTTCCCTTGCTAAATGGGGGAATTAAGTAATTAACGCATTTTAACAAGACTTTGGATGGATATTCTTCCAAATCCTTGTAGAGCGTTCAGGGGTTTGAGGACAATTAAAATCTGAGTTCCAACTCTCCATTTCCCATGTGACTGCTTTTATCTTCAATTGCTTCATCTATAAGCTGGGGACCAAGTGAAAGGCTTACTGAGTAAGAACCCACTCAACCAGTCCTTCGGGCAGAGATAGAAATGTGAGGCTCAGAACATTTGGCACTGAGTGGCATTCCTGCCTTGGTTCCTGACTCCACCACCTAGTGGAGTGACCTTGAGCAAACATCTTAACGTCTATGTCTCTATTGCCTCATACACATAATATGGATAATAATACCGCCTGGCCCTGGAAGTGGTTATGAGGATTAAGATGAGTAACTATATAGCAAGAGTAATAAGTTATTATTCTTCAGGTTGGTTTTAGTGAGGCTAGTTCTCCAAGGACTTGGGGGAGGGGGACTTAATAATCAACACAAGATGTAGTAACTCAGAGGCCGTACCTACGATATGAGTGAAGGTCATTCTATTAAAATGTTGGCATAGCTGCAAGGACAGGAGAGTTGCAGGCGATAACCAGGTATTCTAGAGTGAAGAAGGTCAAGGTCATAGTGAGGAGGAGAGTATATTACCCACAGTTGCCTTTAGGGTGCATATCCTAAGCTGCATAGTTTAGCAGTGGCTGATTGCTAGGAAAGACGCTGGCTTTGGCATAAGATAACCCCTGATGAAATACTGGTCTCACCACTTAGCTGTGAATTCTTGAGAAATTTATTGAAAGTTTCTGAGCCTCTGATTCCTAATCTATAAGATAGGAATAATAAGACCCCCCTGGTGGAGTTGTTTCCAGGATCAAATTAAGAGAACTAACACATGTAAAACACCTAGAAGATGACCAGCTGGCCCAGCGTAGGCATTTATTAGTTTATTGCCTCTTTGTGAGGGCTAATTGTGCCAAGAGGAAAAGATAAAAGACCTACAAAAATCCACAGATCATCCCCGACAGGAAAAATAATGTCACCACAGTCCATCTTCTCTGCTCACGTTGGGAGCAACCTCGAGGCATGTATTTAAGAAAGACACAGCAAGGAATTGGCCAGCCTTTCACTCTGACCCTGCATGCTCTCTCTTGTACCATCGTATCAATCAGTCTTCTCGGTCTTTCTTTTCTAATTGCGATACGCTTTTTCGCAACAGATTTCCATTACCCCACTTTCCCTGCACCACCTGTAAGTCAGGGGACCCAGGGAACAGGGACACTCTGAATTTTGGTTTTCATTTCTGGAACCAACACTCCAGCGACCCTCCTCTCCACAGCAGGGGAAAACTTCCCCTTGGCTCGAGAAACTCAGCTCAGCTCCTATCAAACAAACATGTTAATTGAACCCAGTTTTTTGATACTTAATTTGAAAGTGAAGGTGAAAGCAATCCCGTGTCTGTGAGAGTTGTCTGGTGGCAGCCTTCGTGCTGAAGCCCCACCCCATCTACTTGGGTTTCTGCTCAGGTCGTCTGCGTCTGGGCAACAAGGTCTAGTTGTGAGCTGTAACCAGCGGTCAGGTGAGAACGACACTTTCATGGGTTTTCCTCAGTCTCTTCTTCCAATATTGTGCCCTGAATTCGCTTCCTTCATATTGTGTCAGAATCTCTTGATCCAAAAGAAGATGTGGCACATATATACAATGGAAACAAAATTGAGTTATTTGTAGTGGAGTGGATGGACCTAAAGTCTGTCATACAGAGTGAAGTAAGTCAGAGAGAGAAAAACAAATACAGTATGCTAACACATATATATGGAATCTAAAAAAAAAAAAAAAAAAAAGGTCATGAAGAACCTGGGGCAAGACGGGAATAAAGACACAGACCTACTAGAGAATGGACTTGAGGATATGGGGAGGGGGAAGGGTAAGCTGTGACAAAGTGAGAGAGTGGCATGGACATATATACACTACCAAATGTAAAATAGAGAGCTAGTGGGAAGCAGCCGCATAGCACAGGGAGATCAGCTCAGGTGCTTTGTGACCACCTAGAGGGGTGGGATAGGGATGGTGGGAGGGAGGGAGATGCAAGAGGGAAGAGATATGGGAACATATGTATATGTATAACTGATTCACTTTGTTATAAAGGAGAAACTAACACATCATTGTAAAGCAATTATACTCCAATAAAGATGTTAAAAAAAAAAAAAAAGAATCTCTTGATCCAAGACCAGTTTTCCCACCTGTTGCCAAGAACTACTACCTTTCCTCCTTCAGATTAACACCTTCTTGGGGAATTCTAAACAGACTAAACTTGAATTTCTCCCAAACTCCTAAAATAAACTATTCAAACTCACACCCATTAGGATGGTTACTACCAAAAAAAAAAAAAAAAAAAAAAGGAAGAAAATAACAAGTGTTTGTGAGGATATACAGCCCCTATAGAAAACAGTACGGAGGTTCCTCAAAAAATTCAAGATAAAATTACCATATGATCCAGCAATTCCATTTCTGGGTATACACCTAAGAGAATTTAAAGCACAATCTTGAAGAGATGCTAATACACCCCGGTTCATACCAGCATTACTCACAATGGCCAAAAGATAGAAGCAATCTAAGTGTCCATCATGGATGAATGAATTTTTAAAATGTGGTACATACGTACAATGGAATATTATTCAGTATTAAAAGGAAAGAAATTCCAACACATGCTACACCATGGGAGAAACCTGAGGACATTATAAGTTAAACAAGCCAGTCACAAAAAAGATAAAAACTGTTATGATTCCACTTATATGAGGTACCTAGAGTAGTGAAATTGATAGAGTCAGAAAGTGGTCTCTGAGGACTGGGGAGAGAAGGGAGTGAGAGATTGTCGTTTAAGGGGTAATTTTAGTTTTGCAAGATGAAAAGAGTTCTAGTGATTGTAAAGAGTGTTAATGTACTTAATACTATTGAGCTGTCCACTTAAAAATGGTTCAGATGGTAAATCTCATGTGCATTTTACCACAATCAATTTTTAAATTTTTTTTAAAGTAATCTATTCAACTTGCCAGCTGGTCACTTTTTCCCCTGTGCTAACCAGAGGTGTTGCAGCCCCACCGAAGTGTAACTTGGTCTACCGCTCACCTTGAGGGCAGTCCCACCAGGCCAAGCAGCTGGAACCGCAGTGAGTTTGACCCTCGAGAAATAAAGTGCCACTGAAGATAGAATAAAAATTGTGGAAGAATTTATGCTATTTGTGAGGTTAAAGAAGCTTAAAGAATGAGAACAAAGTCAGAAACCTTAAAAAAAAGAACAGTGACATAGGGCTCACAAAAGGAATTAAGGGAGAATGAAGAAGGGCTTTGCAGACACCCTGAGAAAGAGAGGCTCAAGGGAAAAATGAGCTTCCTAATGAAGGAGGAGGCGTGCTCAATTAATTATGCCTTTGAAATATGGACCTCATTCCTTAAAGCTATCATAGCCCTGATACAAGTCAGAATAGAGCCTGAGAGGAACTAGCCGTCTAAGACCAATAAAGGGGATGTTTAGAGAACTGGAAAAATGCACATCAACAGGTCCCAGGACCTTTCTTATAGGCAGTTTATTGGATTACCACTTAGAACTTCTCTTCTAAAGAGAAATATAAACACCTTCAGAAAGATCAGGGGGATAGCAAGACAAATGGCACAACCTAAATTAGAAAGACCCTTGAAATTGCAGACTTCTAAGTACAATGGCTCTGATAATAGAGACAAACTATATACATATCAAAGCCCATATTAAAATAAATACTACCCTGAGCTGCAGGGTTTTTTTTTTTTATTAATCAAATTGATAAAATAAGAATGTTCATTGTTGGAACTCTTATTAAATCGCCTCATATACTATATATATTAACCAAACAACGGAGGCGAGTCACTTTCCGAGTTTAATTTTTTGAGTTCAATTCTCTCCTCTTCATGTTTTAAAGAGTTTTTTTGGAAGACTGAATGCATATAAAGTACGGAAAGTGCTGAGCAAAGTACCCGGTGTGCCAGAAACAGGAATCCCTATTGATCATCATTATTACTCTGTTCAGAATTGATCAGTTGTTCTCATTTCCTCCTCAAGTCCTCACTTCCAGTTGCCGCCTTTGCTCTTTGAACCTGCTTCCCTGAAATGTCACTGTGCTCACCTGGCATGGTGCCTGAGCGGGCATAGGTTGAGTGGCCTCTGAAGGCAAGGGTTCAAATCCCAGCCTCCCCACTTACTAATTGTATGGCCTGGGGCAAGTCACTTGACTTCTCTGTCTCTCTGCTTCCTCAACTACAAAATGGGAAAAGTGAGACCTATTTTTCAAGGTAACTGGGAGGACTAAATGAGATTACCTATATAAAGGACTTTGCATAGCAGACTCATGCAAGCACTCATGACAGGGTAGTTATTATTGTTGTTATAATAACAATATTATTTCTCGATCTTATAAAAGCGAAGCTCTTCTTTTGTGAAACAAGGCTGGCCTAGGTGTACTCAAAGTAAGGGGGTAATTTGAAAGAGCAAAGCTATACCCTCTGGCCTAACACATTTGTTGAAATCTCACGAGCAACTGATGCCTTCTTTTTCAAACTAGGAGTAGGAATAGGAATTATGTTTTAAAATAGAAAATAGGGGGGTGGTGAGTCATTCATAATTTAGAATAAAATAGTTTAAGTTCAAATGTTTTGCTCTGAACAGCTATTAAAATCAGTACAGAGAAAAGGTAGATTTTAAGGAGGGAGGGAAAAGTCACCATGAAAGATGAGGTGGCTGCCTTTGAAATAGGCTCCGCTCTGAGCACGCAGCGGAGGATTCCCGAGAACACAGAGCAGCTTGGGGTCAGAGCACGAGGGAGAAGAGACACCCGAGGAAAGCAACAGGGGTCCCCGCTGGTTTCTCCATCCACACATCCAATTCTTCCACCATGTATTATTTAGCATCTACTACGTGCAATGTCCAAGGGCCTAACAACAGACATAAAGAGACACCATTCCTATGTTCAGGAAGTCCACAGTGTAGTGGGGTAAATAAGCTGGTAATCAACACAGAGCAGTGCATAAGCGCTGTAATCTCAGAGCATATTCACTGTTTTGTCGATACAGGATGACTGAGTGAAGATGAGGGGAAAGGTGGAAGGCGAAGAATAAAGTCACTGAGTGGGTCCTGGAAAAAGTGTCATATGCGCCATCTCCCTCGGTTCTCAGTAGACAAGAGACTGGAAGGGTCAGATTTCAGGCAGTGGGAATGAAGGCATGAAAAAGCAGGTCCTGTTGGAGACCCGCAGGTAATTCTGTATCATTCTAGCACAGGCTAATTAAGAGAAAGAGGGAAGGGAGAGGGAAAGTACGCCAAATGGGAGCCAATTGGACTCACTGAATGATTTTTAAGCAAAGAAGTGGCATCACTGTATTTGCCTTTTAGAAAGAATATTCTAAAAGTCTTATAAATTACTGACTAGAGGAGTTCATCAAGAATATTAAATCGAGGTATTAAAGTGCATCAAGAAATGCTGACAACCTGAACTAAGGCAGTGGTAGTGATAATGGAAAATAGATGCATTACAGGAACTAGAATTGATAGAATTTGCTGATCGCTTATTTGCAGAAAAAGTGTAGAATGACGCTGAGGGTTCTGATTTAGGAAACTGAATGGATGATGGTGACCCAGAAGTCAGAAAGACTGAAGGAGGAAGGGAGTCAGAGGACAAGTCTCACAGATGTGCAAAGAGCCAGCTTCCCAGAGGAAAAGCAAATGAACTCAGTTCATCTGAAAGAATGCTGGGAAGAAAGGACTATAATGATTGCAAAAGATTATTTTTATTATTTTCATTTGACATACTAATAATCTGAGTACGATGCAATATTTCAACTGCTTCCTTTAACTGAAGGTCAATAGTGTGGCACAGGGCTTCCCTGGTGGCGCAGTGGTTGAGAGTCTGCCTGCCAATGCAGGGGACACGGGTTCGAGCCCTGGTGTGGGAAGATCCCACGTGCCGCAGAGCAACTAAGCCCGTGAGCCACAACTACTGAGCCTGCGCGTCTGGAGCCTGTGCTCCGCAACAAGAGAGGCCGCGATAGTGAGAGGCCCGCGCACCGCGATGAAGAGTGGCCCCCGCTTGCCACAACTAGAGAAAAGCCCTTGCACAGAAACGAAGACCCAACACAGCCAAAAATAAAAATAAAGAAATAAATTTAAAAAAAAAAGTGTGGCACAGAAGCAGCATCAACAGGAGCTCCATAAATTTTAAGGAGCTTTAAAAATTAGCTAAATAAGTGTCAATTCCTCTTAACAGCTGGAACATTCCCTCCTAGGGTTGCTAACCATTCATAAGATATTTCTGCAGGTAGACCCAGGGAAGTTGAGTTGGGAGAAGGCCCTTCTAAGATTATCCCGGTGCATACTCTGCCCTTAAAGTTGGTTAGAATCTAAAAGATATCAGAAGGTATTAACGCCACACCTCACACCAAGAAACCCTCTATAATGGGCAACAAGCAATCAAGAATACCATGAAAAGACCCCTAAAATCTTTGGAGATTTACAGAAAGAGACCAGAATCTCGATACACCGTAAGATAACACTAACCTGTAGTTCCAAGGCTGTGATTTCACAAGCCATCCAGGCTATCTTCAGGCAGGTTGCCACACAACCATCTAACCTCCATGTAATTATCTAGCAAAACAAGAAAAGAGTAAGAAGCTGCATTTATTGAAGGTCTGCTGTGTACACAGACCTATGCTAAATGCTTAATATCTACTATCACAATTAATCCTGAAAACTACCACCCTGTGAAGTGAATGTATTATTGCCATTCCCATTTCCCTCAGCTGAGGGAAAGATGAGGAAATCAAGGCTCAAAGAAAAGCAATTTCCTCAAGGTTTCACTGTGGCACAGCCAAGATTCAAGCAGGATCTCTTTGCTGCCAAAACCAGTTCTCTTAACCCCAATGTTAGAATGTCTTTATACCTATATCATTCCAGGCCCAATTTTTAAGTTTGTCAGGAAAACTCTAAAATATGTGTCAACTTTGCTCAGAAACTAATAAATCTGGTTCAGCTTTCCTTTTGGGTCCAAAGACTTGACCATTCATTAAGTCCACCCAGAGACAACCTGCCAATAAACATGTAATCCCAGGCACAATTTTACGCTTTCGTATTGAAACTATAAAGACAGGTAGATAAATATTATTACTTGAAGCCTTACAACTTCCTCATATTAAATATTTCTGTAATATTTCCTCTGGGCTCCTCTCAGCAGTGATGTGTTTTTTTTTTACCATTCCTCCAATTTTTGCTACTTCAATCTGTTCTGAATACAATATTCTGTCAGTCAGAAGTGCCACTTCCTTTTACAACCAAGGTTTTGAACAATGATACTAAATAATATAAATGATATTATATTTGATGACTGTTTTATGCTTTCTGCAGCCTCTGCTGGGACAAGACACTTGGGCTTCCCCTGTAAATCTAGCAGGCTCCCCATCTGCTGCCACTATCAGGTTCTCTCCTGGAAATGTAAATCTCTGCTTAAAACATTAACTTCTTCTTCATTTAATTTTTTTATTGCTAAGCGTTTCCAGCTGACTTTATGGCTCTGGGATGATTACTTTTTAATGCCTTTCTTTCTTCTTTGATCAACCCCCTCCATTTTCTTTTTTTTTTTTTTTTTAATGAGGATCTTGAATCAGATGCGTATGTTTGATTGATTGATTGATTTTGGCTGTGTTGGGTCTTCGTTTCTGTGCGAGGGCTCTCTCCAGTTGTGGCAAGCGGGGGCCACTCTTCATCGCGATGCGCGGGCCTCTCTCGTTGCGGAGCACAGGCTCCAGACGCGCAGGCTCAGCAGCTGTGGCCCACGGGCCCAGCCGCTCTGCAGCATGTGGGATCTTCCCAGGCCAGGGCTCGAACCCGTGTCCCCTGCATTAGCAGGCAGATTCTCAACCACTGCGCCACCAGGGAAGCCCCCCCTCCATTTTCAATTTGAATGCAATTGTAAGTTTCTCAAAAGCATTTGTCACTTGCTGGTTTGTATATTTCGGGGAGCCATAGGTGGTTGATACAGAGTGAAAGGCAGGCATTCCTGCAGAGAATAACTTTCATGTGACTCCTATTGACAGCAAACTCTCTGTCATCAGTAAATCTTCCAGTTCTGGGTCTTGGCAGGCAATGAATTCCCTGAGAGGGTTATCTTACTAAATCCTATCACTGTCATGCACAAGGTATGGACTGAGTCACATCATTCAAACTACTGAACCTTCATTGGGGAAAACAAATATCTCTTGAAAACATAACTTAACTCCCTCTTGCCAGAGCACCGGAATCACAACTAACTGCTGAACAGTCATCGACAGGAAGACACTGGAACTCACCAAAAAAGATACCCAACATCCAAAGACAAAGGAGAAGCCACAATGAGATGGTAGGAGGGGTGCAATCACAATAAAATCAAATCCCATTAACTGCTGGGTGGGTGACTCACAAACTTGAGAACACTTATAACACAGAAGCCCACCCACTGGAGTGAAGGTTCTGAGCGCCACATCAGGCTTCCCAACCAGGGGGGTCCGGCAACGGGAGGAGGAATTCCTAGAGAATCAGACTTTGAAGCCTAGCAGAATTTGATTGCAGGACTTCAACAGGACTGGGGGAAATGGAGACGCCACTCTTGGAGGGCACACACAAAGTGGTGTGCACATCAGGACCCAGGGGAAGGAGCAGTGACCCCATAGGAGACTGAACCAGACCTACCTGCTAGTGTTGGAGGGTCTCCTGCAGAGACAGGGGGTGAGGACACCCCCTCACCGTGAGGACAAGGACACTGGCAGCAGAAGTTCTGGGAAGTACTCCTTGGCGTGAGCCCTATCAGAGTCCACCATTAGCCCCACCAAATAGCCGGGGTAGGCTCCAGTGTTGGGTGCCTCAGACCAAACAACCAACAGGGAGGGAATCCAGCCCCCTGTCAGCAGACAAGCAGATTAAAGTTTTACTGAGCTCTGCCCACCAGAGCAACACTCAGCTCTACCCACCACCAGTCCCTCCCATCAGGAAACTTACACAAGCCTCTTAGATAGCCTCATCCACCAGAGAGCACACAGCAGAAACAAGAAGAACTACAATCCTGCAGCCTGTGGAACAAAAACCATATTCCCATAAAGATAGACAAGATGAAAAGGCACAGGGCTATGTACCAGATGAAGGAACAAGATAAAACCCCAGAAAAACAACTAAAGGAAGTGGAGATAGGCAACCTTCCAGAAAAAGAATTCAGAATAATGATAGTGAAGATGATCCAGGGCCTTGGAAGAAGAATGGAGGCAAAGATTGAGAAGATACAAGAAATGTTTAACAAAGACCTAGAAGAATTAAAGAACAAACAAACAGAGATGAACAATACAATAACTGAAATGAAAACTACACTAGAAGGAATCAATAGCAGAATAACTGAGGCAGAAGAACGGATAAGTGACCTGGAAGACAGAATGGTGAAATTCATTGCTGTAGAACAGAATAAAGAAAAAAGAATGAAAAGAAATGAAGACAGCATAAGAGACCTCTGGGACAACATTAAATGCAACAACATTCACATTATAGGGGTCCCAGAAGGAGAAGAGAGAGAGAAAGGACCCAAGAAAATATTTGAAGAGATTATAGTCAAAAACTTCCCTAACGTGGGAAAGGAAATAGCCACCCAAGTCCAGAAACTGCAGACAGTCCCAGGCAGGGTAAACCCACGGAGAAACATGCCCAGACACATAGTAATCAAACTGACAAAAATAAAAGATGAAGAAAAATTATTAAAAACAACAAGGGGAAAATGACAAATAATATACAAGGGAACTCCCATAAGGTTAACAGCTGATTTCTCAGCAGAAACTCTACAAGCTAGAAGGGAGTGGCATGACATATTTAAAGTGATGAAAAGGAAGAACCTACAACCAAGATTACTCTACCCAGAAAGGATCTCATTCAGATTTGATGGAGAAATCAAAAGCTTTACAGACAAGCAAAAGCTAAGAGAATTCAGCACCACCAAACCAGCTCTACAACAAATGCTAAAGGAACTTCTCTAAGTGGGAAACACAAGAGAAGAAAAGGACCTGCAAAAACAAACACAAAACAATTAAGAAAATGGTCATAGGAACATACATATCGATAATTACCTTAAACGTGAATGGATTAAAAGCTCCAACTAAAAGACACAGGCTCACTGAATGGATACAAAAACAAGACCCATATATATGCTGTCTACAGGAGACCCACTTCAGACCTAGGGACACATACAGTCTGAAAGTAAGGGGATGGAAAAAGATATTCCATGCAAATAGAAATCAAAACAAAGCTGGAGTAGCAATTGTCATATCAGACAAAATAGACTTTAAAATAAACACTATTACAAGAGACAAGGAAAGATACTACATAATGATCAAGGGATCAATCCAAGAAAAAGATATAACAATAATAAATATATATGCACCCAACATAGGAGCACCTCAATACATAAGACAACTGCTAACAGCTATAAAAGAGGAAATCGACAGTAACACAATAATAGTGGGAGACATTAACACCTCACTTACACCAATGGACAGTAACACCTCACTTACACCAATAGACAGATCATCCAAACAGAAAATTAATAAGGAAACACAAGCTTTAAATGACACAATAGACCTGATAGATTTAATTGATATTTATAGGACTTTCCATCCAAAACCAGCAGATTACACTTTCTTCTCAAATGCTCATGGAACATTCTCCAGGATAGATCACATCTTGGGTCACAAATCAAGCCTCAGCAAATTTAAGAAAATTGAAATCATATCAAGCATCTTTTCTGACCACAATGCTATGAAATTAGAAATCAATTACAGGGAAAAAAACGTAAAAAACACAAACACATGGAGGCTAAACAATACGTTACTAAATAACCAAGAGATCACTGAAGAAATCAAAGAGGAAATCAAAAAATACCTAGAGACAAATGACAATGAAAACACGATGATCCAAAACCTATGGGATGCAGCAAAAGCAGTTCTAAGTGGGAAGTTTATAGCAATACAAGCCTGCCTCAAGAAACAAGAAAAATCTCAAATAAACAATCTAACCTTACACCTAAAGGAACTAGAGAAAGAAGAACAAGCAAAACCCAAAGTTAGCAGAAGGAAAGAAATCATGAAGATCAGAGCAGAAATAAATGAAATAGAAACGAAGAAAACAATAGCAAAGACCAATAAAACTAAAAGCTGGTTCTTTGAGAAGATAAATAAAATTGACAGACCATTAACCAGACTCATGAGGAAAAAGAGGGAGAGGACTCAAATCAATAAAATTAGAAATGAAAAAGAAGAAGTTATAACAGACATGGCAGAAATACAAAGCATCCTAAGAGACTACTACAAGCAACTCTATGCCAATAAAATGGAAAAACTGGAAGAAATGGACAAATTTTTAGAAAGGTATAACCTTCCAAGACTGAACCAGGAAGAAATAGAAAATATGAATAGACCAATCACAAGTAATGAAATTGAAACTGTGATTAAAAATCTTCCAACAAACAAAAGTCCAGGACCAGATGGCTTCACAGGTGAATTCTATCAAACATTTAGAGAAGAGCTAACACCCATCCTTCTCAAACTCTTCCAAAAACTTGCAGAGGAAGGAGCACTCCCAAACTCATTCTATGAGGCCACCATCACCCTGATACCCAAACCAAACAGAGATACTACAAAAAAAGAAAATTACAGACCAATATCACTGATGAATATAGATGCAAAAATCCTCAAAAAAATACTAGTAAACAGAATCTAAAAACACATTAAGAGGATCATACACCATGATCAAGTGGGATTTATCCCAGGGATGCAAGGATTCTTCATACACAAATCGATCAATGTGATACACCATATTAACAAATTGAAGAAGAAAAACCATATGATCATATCAATAGATGCAGAAAAAGCTTTTGACAAAATTCAACACCCATTTATTATAAAAACTCTCCAAAAAGTGGGCATAGAGGGAACCTGCCTCAACATAATAAAGGCCATGTATGACAAACCCACAGCAAACATCATTCTCAGTGGTGAAAAACTGAAAGCATTTCCTCTAAGATGAGGAACAAGACAAGGATGTCCACTCTCACCACCATTATTCAACATAGTTTTGGAAGTCCTAGCCACGGCAATCAGAGAAGAAAAAGAAATAAAAGGAATACATATTGGAAAAGAAGTAAAACTGTCACTCTTTGCAGATGACATGGTACTATACATAGAGAATCCTAAAGATGCCACCAGAAAACTACTAGAGCTAATCAACGAATTTGGTAAAGTTGCAGGATACAAAATTAATGTACAGAAATCTCTTGCATTCCTATACAGTAATGATGAAAAATCTGAAAGAGAAATTAAGGAAACACTCCCATGTACCACTGCAACAAAAAGAATAAAATACCTAGGAATTAACCTACCTAGGGAGACAAAAGACCTGTATGCAAAAAACTATAAGACACTGATGAAAGAAATTAAAGATGATAGGAACAGATGGAGAGATATACCATGTCCTTGGATTGGAAGAATCAATTTTGTGAAAATGATTATACTACCCAAAGCAATCTATATATTCAAGGCAATCCCTATCAAATTACCAATGGCATTTTTTTCAGAACTAGAACAAAAAATCTTAAAATTTGTGTGGAGACACAAAAGACCCTGAATAGCTAAAACAGTCTTGAGGATAAAAAATGGAGTTGGAGGAATCAGACTCCCTGACTTCAGACTATACTACAAAGCTACAGTAATCAAGACAATATGGTACTGGCACAAAACCAGAATTATAGATCAATGGAACAGGATAGAAAGCCCAGAGATAAATCCACACACCTATGGTCATCTATTATATGACAAAGGAGGCAAGGATATACAACAGAGAAAAGACAGTCTCTTCAATAAGTCGTGTTGGGAAAGCTGGACAGCTACATGTAAAGGAATGGAATTAGAACACTCCCTAACACCATACACAAAAATAAACTCAAAATGGATTTGAGACCTAAATGTAAGACCAGACACTATAAAACTCTTATAGGAAGAATACTCTTTGACATAAATCACAGCAAGATCTTTTTTGATCCACCTCCTAGAGTAATGGAAATAAGAACAAAAATAAACAAATGGGGCCTAATGAAACTTCAAAGCTTTTGCACAGCAAAGGAAACCATAAACAAGACGAAAAGACAACCCTCAGAATGGGAGAAAATATTTGCAAACCAATCAATGGACAAAGGATTAATCTCCAAAATATATAAACAGCTCATGCAGCTCAATATTAAAAAAACAAACAACCCAATCCAAAAATGGGCAGAAGACCTAAATAGACATTTCTCCAAACAGGACATACAGATGGCCAAGAAGCACATGAAAAGCTGCTCAACATCACTAATTATTAGAGAAATGCAAATCAAAACTACAATGAGGTATCACCTCACACCAGTTAGAATGGGTATCATCAGAAAATCTACAAACAATAAATGCTGGAGAGGGTGTGAAGGAAAGGGAACCCTCTTGCACTGTTGGTGGGAATGGAAATTGATACAGCCACTATGGAGAACAGTATGGAGATTCCTTAAAAAACTAAAAATAGAATTACCATATGACCCAGCAATCCTACTACTGGGTATATACCCAGAGAAAACCATAAATCAAAATGGGTCATGTACCACAATGTTCATTGCAGCTCTATTTACAATAGCCAGGTCATGGAAGCCACCTAAATGCCCATCCGTAGATGAATGGATAAAGAAGATGTGGTACATGTATACAATGGAATATTACTCAGCCATAAAAAGGAACAAAATTGGGTCATTTGTAGAGACGTGGATGGATCTAGAGACTGTCATACAGAGTGAAGTAAGTCAGAAAGAGAAAAACAAATATCGTATATTAACGCAGATATGTCGAACCTAGGAAAATGGCACAGATGAACCAGTTTGCAAGGCAGAAATTGAGACACAGATTTAGAGAACAAACGTATGGACACCAAGGGGGGAAGCGGCGGGGGGGGGTGTGGATGGTGGTGTGATGAATTGGGAGATTGGGATTGACATATATACACTAATATGTATAAAATGGATAACTAATAAGAACCTGCTGTATTAAAAAATAAATTTCAAAAAAAAATACTTTAAAAGCAGTTCATACCTTCTCCCACCCACCCACCCAGAAACAAAACCGAAGAAACTGAGAATTTGTTTTGCAAGTCAAAATGTCCCTGGCTTTTTATATTCACAGTATACAGTCATTTAAATGTTGTAGAACATTTAATAACATGGAAAAAATGTTCACTGTATATCTGAAGAAAGCAGGTTACAAAACAGAGAGTAGAGCATAATTTTTAAAGGTATATTTACGCATAAAAAGACTGGGGAAATTAATAATGGTTCTCTCTAGAGATGATAGAAATGTTTATTTTTGTTCTTCTTTGCTTCTCGGTGATTTCTGTTTTCTATATGATTATATATTGCTTTTGTAATAAAAAAATGAGTTATAGGGCTTCCCTGGTGGCGCAGTGGTTGAGAATCTGCCTGCCAATGCAGGGAACACGGGTTCGAACCCTGGTCTGGGAAGATCCCACATGCCGCAGAGCAGCTAGGCCCGTGAGCCACAATTACTGAGCCTGCGCGTCTGGAGCCTGTGCTCTGCAACAAGAGAGGCCGCAACAGTGAGAGGCCCCGCGCACCGCGATTAAGAGTGGCCCCCGCTTGGCGCAACTAGAGAAAGCCCTCGCACAGAAACGAAGACCCAACACAGCCATAAATAAATAAATAAATAAAAATTTTAAAAAAAATGAGTTATAATTTAAAATAGAAGTTCCTTGCATTTAAGGTAATAACTGAAATTAAATAAAGAACCAGAGACCAAATCCTTGAAAGTGTGTAAAGGAGAAATGGGAGATGTTCAAAATAAACTCATAATAATATTTATCAATATATTGAGGGCACTGATAGGAGCATCATATTCCTAACTCTCCAGGTTGTAAAAGTTTTATCCACATTTCACAAGAATGAAAAATGGGGCTCAGAACAGTTACATAAAGTGCCCAAGTCTGCACAGATGAGGCTCAAGGCTGACAAATCCCAGATTCTCATGACTTCAAAATGCACACAGTTTTCACAGTGCCACACTGCTTGAATGGCAGTACATTTCTACACACAATTGAGGTACCCCATAGATTCATTTATTTTATACAGGAGACACATTCACTCCCAGCCCCAGTGTTAAATCAATAACATATTTCTAAACCATTTTTATTCTTGCCTTTAAAAAATATATGTGCATGTGTAAAATAATATATTAACTCTTTCCATTACAGTTTATGAGTGTGTCACAGTTTATGATGCATTTTTCACATCCATTAGTCTCCCTAACTATTTGATTTATTCACTAGGTAACTAAAATATCGTCAAACTACTTAAAATATTTAACAACCTGTGCAGAAAAATAAATAAATATATAAATCAAAAATGAAAACCTCTGCTCCTATTTTGTCTCTACATAAACTGAACTATATATGTTTATAGAACCAGTTACCAAGTGATATAAATTGTAACAAAATTTGTTTACCTGATAAATAATTTCTCCCAATATTATAAATTATTGATGCTACCCTTTGTTGGATGAGGTTGTCACTAGCTGTCATATAGCCTCCATCTGTTAGACACAGTTTGACAGAAAACAACAAACTCTTCTAAATTGATGATCATTAGCTCACGAGTAGTCTTAGGTACGAACATCTCTTACCATCAGCAATGTGTTGTTTATGGTGCTGGAGCCTTTCTCAGCTTCTGCTAAAGTAACAGCAATTATATTCAAATTTTTTGCTAGCTCTTATAATAATGTCTAAATGTTTTCTGTATTCAATGGCTCTGTAATCAGCTAAGTCACAGAAAATATTTGGTGACTTGTATATTTTATTAGGCCAAATTTAAGACTTTCAACTTATGTGCTTGAACCCTATGTTACACTTGTTTCAAACAACATCAGTTTCTGCATCTGTAAAATGGGGATTATGATTGTTACTACAGTACTTAAATAAGTCACTATACATGATGCCTAGCATAGGAGCCCCATTAAACATTAGCTCTCATTTTTAGTAAAATGAATATAGTTGGTACCCATGCTAGATGGGCATTCCATAGATTTTCAAAGATTGAGCTCACTGAATGAAAATGCAATTTATTCCTCACGGCTTCCTCCATCCCCACAGCCTCTCTCTTATCTCAGGAAGGGCCCAATGTGCAGGGAATCAGCAGTGCCTGGCCATTGTTGCAATGTCCACTATTTCTGTCACTCACCCCACCTTCCCATTCTTCTAATCTCTCCAAATCTCTTACACCCCAAATCCCATAGATGTTTCAGTTCTTATAAGCAAAAACACAAAGGTGACTCCAGGGTTGGACACCCTCTGCTGCAGTGGTCCACAGCTCTGCCTGGGACCCAGCACGGATGGCATTAGCTTGTCAAGGTGTAAGCACCTCTGCCAAGACTTCTATCTCCCCTGCCAAGGTCTAAGCTTGCTCTAGCATGGAGGAAATACAGGAACAGAAGCCAAGGGACAGGAGCCATAAATAATAACAAATGAGTGGGAAAGACTGTGTTCCAATAAAACTTTATTTAGTGTGCCAACTCCTAGGCCCTAACAGAATGTCCAGCACACAACAGATACAGGTGGGCGCCTAGTGAAGCAGGGTTCTTCTTTCCTTAATTTTGAAGGAAGAGCAGAATCCAGCTCTGTCGATAGATAGAGCTTTTACCGTTCCCCCGTACTAACTGAAATACAAAGCTTGAAGTGGAGAGGGTACAACTTTGAATAAGAGCAAAAAGACCTTCTAGGAAGTAAAGTGTCAAGACCTTTTAACTTTCTTCAAGGTTCAAAGTTATTGAAACATCTAAATATTTGCAGGGAAGATAGAGGGTGTCCCTGATCAAGGCCTATTGGTAGGAAAGCTCTAACAAGCCCCTGAGATAAAAGTCACCTTAAGTGTGAGGAGAGATATTGTTTCTGGATTTGCCAAAAAGCTTGCCCCAAACCATGTATTCTAGCAACATGTGTACTTATAACCCTCAGGCAATGCGTTGAGCTAACTGAAAAATCTGGCTAGAGAAAGTGCTGTACTACTGAGTCAGTGTTGGCATGAGGCCCCCATATCTAAGCATGACTCAGGAAGGATTGTTCTTCTAATCCTTTTTATGCTGTGTCACAATTTAGCTTCCCCTCAATCCCTATGGGCTGGGTCTTGCAAGAGCCAGCCTTTTTATGAAGCACCAGGCATCAGTGGAAAAACAGGCCTTTGGAGAGACGGACAGAACTTGGACTTACCATCTGGAATCAGCATCCCAGGCTTCTTGGACCCACCATGAGAAGAGCATCCTCAGAGGAAAAGACTTCATTTCTTGCTACTCTGAGCAGATGGGATACTGAATATTGCATATTGGTGCATCCCTGTGAAATGACATTTATTTGTCTTAACAAATTAATAACTGCAGCTTCCCTCAAATTACAAATTTATCAGCAAATTTTGCATGAAAGGATGAATGAATGAAAGCTGGAACACAGGCATTGTACAGAAAACCTATGTCTAAAGAAGAATTCCACATCTTTGGCTTCCAAAAGCTCTCAATCAAATGTCTCTGAGAACTTCCTCTGACCTGACTTCCAATTCATGCCTTGTATGATTTTGTGTACCGTGACGTGAAATACATGGCAATCTGGTTACACAAAAATTGACACACGCTAACAGCTTTTAAAATTTTCTTTTTCACCCCTGATGAGCACAACTTCACAGTCCATAGGTCCCTGCAATCCAAATATCCCCACGAAAATACTTTTGGCATAGCTCTCAGTCTCTTCCTCTGAAACTGTCAGGACCAAAGCAGTGACAGTGTTATGTTTCATTCTGGTGTGTCTGTTAGGTGTAACCCAATTGTTTTGCTCAGTAGCCACTAAATCTGCCAGTCAGTCTTCACAGGTTTCTCTGGGGCACCCACCCCGTCACCCTTCCAGCCTCCAAAACCCGGAAAAAATTTCACCAAGCTCTGTCAAAGGAAATCATATAAATACTAAAAAGACTGAAGGGCTGATCAGAACAGACATTTGATATTATAGGATTTGTAAATTGATTTATGAACTGTGTGATGTACGGCATAGGAATCAAGAGGCAATAACCATTTTATGGGAGGAGATCATAAACCCGACAAATGCTCTACCCGTGTGTGCATAAGAGACTATTCCGATGCCAGAAAGTGATGCTGTCACCTCGTCCGATAGCGCTAATGCATTTCTAATTTTATTATTAATGTTGCCTTTTTAATAGCCCCCTCCAAGAAAAGAGTTTCTTTTTTTCTGACATTTCCAATATAGTCATTTACACAGCTGGATAGAAGTAACTTCTCTAAGAGTTGCACTATAATTTTGACATTCTGCACCCCAGAATCCCTGAAACCAGCATTTCCAGGGGCCTCAGCCTGTTTTTAATCACTGGTCTCCTTATTCCTATTGGATGCTTTTTGCCATTTGAACACTCATCTATTTTTACAGGAAGCCATATGAAATGCCATTCTGTGACACAGCAGTCCAAGAGCTCCCGAGACAACATCAAAACATACAGGACAAATGCGTCATCACGCAAAGGGTGCTGTCTGGCCAAGTATCTCTGCTGCGGGCAGAATCATGCCTTCTTGGCAGCACGCTGTTAGCTTTCAGCAGTATCTCCTATCTCTGTTGGTGTTTTGACAGTTTCAGTATCTATCAGGGTAAATGTATACATGAGACTCAGACATTCACATAAGCTGTCTGACCTTGGGCAAGTCACCGCATCACTCAGAGGATCCAGGTAAGTTCTAAGGATACTGATACCCACCATTCCATCTAACAGGATGTGGGTAGCATCGAATGAGGAAACAGATTTAAATTCATTTTATAAACTGTAGAAAGAAAGCAAAATAATACAGTAGACAGAGTGGGAGCTCTGGAGCCAAACAATCTGGGTTAGAATCCTGACTGCCTGTTGTATAACCAAAAACTATTTACTTCATCTCTCTGAACCTCAGTCTCCTACCCCTACAAGGGGAAAATAATAATTATCTTACAGGGTTCTTGTAAGCAACTGTGTTGTGTGGTGTATAGTAGTTACATAATACATGAATATACATACACATATATATTTAAAGTGGGGTTTAAGGAGAAAGTAGATACAAACATGTGTGTTCAAACCTCTATATTTAACCAAAAGTCTTTTGCATCCTTTTTCTAAGCTTGCCTTCATGATTTACCCATTTCTCGCTGATATAAATGGGATGACAGTGTCTCCTCCTTCATGGAAGATATGATCTCCTGGGGGCTCCATTGTACCATAAGAAGCCTTTGTGTGAAATTGAAAAAGCAGCCCCCTCTAGGTAGACACAGCCTGATGGAGGAAGAGCTTAGATTTCAGTTCCCATTAGCCACCTCAACCAGAGGTCTTGTGCAAGACACAACCAGAGCAATTATAAAAAATAATTCTGGGAACCATTACATTGTGTAATACCCTACGAAATCTCAGGGCAAGAGGCAAGACAGGACCTTCAAAAAATTAGAAAAATAATGTGCTTCTTACATCCACACAGTAACCCCTGAGTTTGCCTAGTTAATTTAACAAAATGTCACCCAAGGGAATGTAAACTTGTACAGCCACTATGGAAAACAGTATGGAGTTTCCTTAAAAAACTAAAAATAGAACTACTATATGATCCAGCAATTCCACTCCTGGGCATATATCTGAAAAAAAAAATCACTAATTCAAAAAGATACATGCACCCCAATGTTCATAGCAGCACTATTGATAATAGCCAAGACATGGAAGCAACCCAAGTGCCCATCAACAGATGACTGGATTAAGAAGATGTGGTATGTGTATATATATATATATATATATATATATATATATATATATATATATTACATTTTATATATATATATATATACACATATATATATATTTTACTCAGCCATAAAAAAGAATGAATTTCGGCCATCTGTAGCAATGTGGATGGACCTAGAGAATATTAGTGGAATAAATCAAAGACAAATATTATATGATATCACTTATTTGTGGAATATAAAAATAATACAAATGAATGTATATGCAAAATAAGTAACAGACTCACAGATATAGAAAACAAATTTGTGGTTACCAAAAGGGATGGGGAAGTAGGGAGGGACAAATTAGGGGTATGGGGTTAACAGATACAAACGACTATATATAAAATAGATAAGCAACAAGGATATACTGTATAGCACAGGAAATTATGCCCATTATCTTATAATAACCTATAATGGATTATAATCTGCAAAAATAATGGATCGCTAAGCTGTGCACCTAAAACTAACACAGTATTGTAAATAAACTATATTTTAATTTTAAAAAAGGAAAGCAGACAAAATAAAAAGTCAACCCATAAGTCATTAAAATGAGCTTCCACTTTAATCATTTCCAAATGAAGAAGTCTTGAGCTCTCATCCAACATTCTGAAGAGCTTCTTGATTTCCTAACCAATCTTGTTTGAGTGCCTTAAAATAAATAATGCCTTATTTCTTAGAGGTATTAATTCATTGCTTCTCTAGTGAAGCTGCAAAAATTAAGCAATATTTAGGACCAAAGGGAGAGAAAAGATAAAGAGAGCCTGGATAGCAAGGTCCTCAACGTATTGAAACAGTTCTTTTTTTTTTAGCTTAGCTCAAAAAGAATATGCCACAACCTCAAGAACTTGGTTACAAGTGTGGTTCTAGGCCCTTAAGATATAAATAATAAATGTATATTCAAATATTAATAGTAATAATAGGAATAAATGTCACTTGTTTCTGCATAGGGATTGCACTTAACAGATACTTTCATACCCATTTCTCATATAATTCTCCCAATAACCCTACAAAAAGGAAGAGGAGAAATATTATCCCCTTTTGTGATAAAAGGCCAAGACTGAGAGAGGAAGAATGACTTGCCCATCACTACACATTTGTCATTAGTGGATTTAACTAAAAACTTCTGACTCTCAATCCTATGCTCTTTGGGCCATGCCACGACAGTTCTGTCATATTCTAGATTCTTTCAATTACATTAGCGAGTCTCCCAAATGCGCATTTACATTTGTTTAATGAATGATAAGCAAGCTTGGAGTTCCCACACAGAACCCATTCAGTATTCTCCTGCCTGTAGACATCTGCTCCAACTCTCCCCTTCATACATCCACCAAAAGAAGTCAAGTCCAAACCAGTGGTCAAATAAGGGCTTTGCACATCATCCTTCATACACTGCACACATGTACCAAAGCAATGACTCCACCACTGAACTGAGCAGCTGTTCCACAGAGGGAAACAATGATGAACTAGATGCTCTTTCTTTCGAAGAAGGCCAGGGAGTTCATCACATCAGGCCAAATGGACAGACAGGAATATCCTTTGAAGATGTCAAATAGATCTGAAGTGCTGCAAACAGCAACACTTAAGGACTCTTCAAAGACTCTGAAATGCTAGCCATTTTACAACACCATCCAAAATGGGAAACGTCTCATTAGGGGAACCTACTGTGAACTTGATAACACAATATAATGTATAATTCATCTTTGGACCCAATCATGCTGACAGCTTTTTGATTTAGCTTTTTTGAATCAGTTTCCCTATCACATTCACAATGAATTATACTAAATAGTTCACAGTGTCCTGGCAAAGTCAATGTACCATTTAATGACTCAGCAGCTGGTGTCTGCATGTGGTGGAGGCTACTTCAATGTCACTCTGAGGAAGGGCTATTGTGGTTGTTCCCATTTTGCAGATGGACAATTTTACAGCAATAAATTAGTTATGGTTACATAACTAGTCTGAATACTGAATCTGGCTAACTTTGTCCAAGATCTAGCCAGGTAACACTGGCCAATCATCTAATCTCTCTGAACCTGTTTATTCACCAATTATACTAAGAGAGTGTGTTAGATAATCTCCAAAGCATTTTCCAAAAATGTTATTTTTAATTCTCTGACTCTTCTCAAATCATAATTTGGAAAAGTGCTGGATGCGAATGCAAGTGGGTAAAAACCATGGAACCTCAATCTAGACCAGCACTGTCCACTAGAAACTTTCTACAATGATGAAACGCTCTGTCACTCCAATATAAGTCCAGTATAGTGGCCACTAGCCACCCATAGCTAGTAAATACTTGAAATATTGCTAGTGAGACAAATAAAACTGAATTTTTATTTGATTTGATTATTAATTTAAATTAAAATTTAAATATCCCCATGCTGCCATCGTCTACAATGTTGGATAGCACAGGCCTAGACAAAGACATGCATTTCTATGGTAAGTCTCAGAGGACTGCAAAGAAGAGGAAGAAGAAATAAGAATTCCTGAAACACAAGGGACTACTTTCTTATAGTTTGGATATAGTTCAAAAATTTCCGTGGCAGAAGCGCTGGACCAAGTGGCAGATTCCCACTCCATCCCTTTCATACAGGACTCTCTTTTAACTCCCAACAAGAAAGTTATGCATAACAGTTTCTTGGGTAAGATACCGTCACACAGAGTCACCATATAATACTTCATCCAAAATGTGATACTTTTGACAGTGAAAGGTGTCGTTATGAATAATGATGACAGGAAAATAGGTATATACCAAGACCATCCAAGACAAACCTGGATGTAGAGTCACGTAAATTCAGGAGATCCTGCAATTGCAGATTCTTTGGCACCCAGGACTCAAAGAGTCAAAGTCAGGGCTTATAGTATCAGACTATGCTCTACAAAGTATTCTATAAAATGCAGCACCTGGTAAGTGCCATGAAGAAAATTAAACAGCCTAATGGGACAATAGACTATAAGACACACGAAGGCAGGAATTGCTAGTTGTCTAGTTCACTACTTTATACTTAGTGCCTAGGACAGTGCCTGAAATACAGCAGGCACTCAATAAATATTTGTTGTATGAACAGACATATGGAGGGGCAGGAAAGAACTACTTTAAGTGGAGTAAATAGGCTCCAGTTAAGGTAGTGGGAGAACCTTTCAACTAAGATTTTTATGTAAAGGAGCCAGGCTGGGAAGACCATAGCAAAGAACTTGGCAGAGAAAACAGCAAGTACAAAGGCCCTGAGGTTACAACAAGCTTGTTCTTTTCAATAAGCAGAACAAAATCCTGTGGCTCAGCATGGTGACCAAGGGGAGCAGTGCTGGGTGAGGTCAGTGAGATAGGCTGGGACCAGGTCATATAGAGCCTTGTGGGAAGCCAGTGGTTTCAAAGCGAGGGAGTCATATAACATGGTTTATGATTTACAAGTTCTTTTAACTATTCCATAGAGAATGACCTGTGGTAGCTCAAGAGTAGAACTAGGTACACCACTTAGGAGGCTATCACAAGACTGCAGGTGCAAGATTATGGAGACTTAGACTAGGGTGGCAGGAGAGGAGATGGAGAAAAGGGGGAAGATGATAGATATATTTTGGAGGCAGAGCCAGCAGAAGTGGCTGGTGGTTTGGATGTGGGTGAGAAGGCAAAGAGAGAAATACAGGTAGATAATGTCTAGATTTCTGGTCTGAACAGAGAATATTTTCCAAGCCACATTTCAATGAGATCTGGTCTTTCCTATGTTTATGTGTGCTGAAGACCTGACTCTACACCAACACCTGGGTTAAAGGTGCCCTCTCTCTCAATCTCACCACCCAAGAAAAACAACTGAACCTTTGTCTTGAGTATGGAAGGATCCATGGTGTCAAAATCAGAAGGGCACTTCTCAGGTTTGGAAACCTATAGTCTCAGCTGAGAGACCTCTCTTCGGCCGTAACATGAGTTATGGCAACAAGGTCTAACCAGCCTCACCCATGGGGATATTCTCCCCCGCTTAGCCAAGTGGGGGAATGGAATTTTAATTAGTAAAGTACCAGTTGCTAGATAAGTACCAGAAAGTAGCAAGTAGGGAGCTGGTCATAATTTACAGGACAGAGTTGTCAGGATGGTGTAGACAGAATTCAGGACCCAGCCCTGAGATCAAATGGAAAAGGTGTCCAAAGCCATAGTAAAGACTGAGAACCAAGAATCTGTAACTAAAGAAATGGACAAAGTGAAAGGATCCTGAAATATGAGGAGAAACCACAAGGGTGACCCAGTGCATTTTACCAGACGGCTTAAATACTACCCGGGAGCTCACAGCTTTTGTCCCAGGCCTCAAAGGCACTCAAAACACCTGGCCGACCATCACCTTAGCAACAAAGAGAGTAGGGGATAAGGCAAGTGTTTTCTATCAATACCAAATTAATTACAGAAAACTGACTCTGTTTTTACATTGCTTATTTCATCACATAGTAGTATTTAAACCAACACCTCTTCCAACAGAAATGAATAAAACTGGATACTGCCAATATGTCACCTTTGTGTAGGAAAAAGACTCTACTGGTATTTGAAGGATGTTCCTACTGATAGCCTATTGTTGTAGCCTGAGATTAGAGGGGAGAGAAAATATGGCTTCTGATTGTTACAGCCATGACAAAAAAGGCCTCCAGTCACATCTTATTAATTTACTGTGGAAGAGAATGTCACATTGACATTTCAAATTATCCTGTGGCTTTGTTCACAGGATTATTTTGAGCTTAAACTCATTGGGTTTCTAGCTTGGCTATTTATCTGAGCTAATGACTCTAATCTCCCAATGTCTTGACCTGCACACAAGACTAAATTTTACTATTTATAAAAATGATTAACTGCCCGATCTTGGGGTCAAACAGGCGTGGGTCTGTCTCCTTGGGCAAGTGATTTATCCTCTCGGTGCCTTTAGTTTCCTCATTTCTAATAAGGAAAATAATATTATCTCCCTTATATGGATGGTTCTTGGGAGGATGATGTGTGATAATATAGGAAAGGCCTTAACAACTATACGAACAAAAGGCAACTCACAGTAAAATAAATAATGACAATAATAATAGGGAACATTTTTAGCACTCCCTAGGAGCCCGGCCTTTATCTACGTAATTTAAATATATTTACTAACTTAATTCTCACAGCAAGTTCATAAACTAGACACTATAATTATTATCTCCATTTTACAGATGAGGAAACTGAGGATCTGAAGGTTAGATTATTTGCCAGGAGTCCAGCCCAGGTGGTCTGGCTTCAGGGCCTGTGTTAATGCACTCTGTTACTTTGCATCTATCCCAATTTCTTGACAAAGCTACCTTTCCGCATTTCGATCTCCAGCCCAAACTTCACTCTGAAATCCAAGGTCACATGTCCAATATCAACTGCTTTCTCATCATTTCTCCCTCAAAGTCTAACAGACTCTCAAACGGAACAGGCTCCAACTCAACACAGTGTTACATGAGTTCCTCATCCACTCCCTGAACCTGAACCAGTCACTGTAGTCCTTGTGTTACTTTATGTGTTTCATCCTTCCAGAAGTGACCAATCACTCTTCCTACCTCTCCTTCTCTCAAACCACACATCTACTTCATTAGTAAGTAATGATTGGCTCTACCTTCAAAATATTCAGTATTCACCACTTCTCACCACCTCCTCCACAGCACCCTGGCCCAAGCCACCATTATCTCTTGCCAGGATCACTGCTATAGCCTCCTGACAGGTCACTCCAAATCTGCCCCTGTGCCCCTTCATTCAGTACACAACCCAGTAGCCAGAGTCATCTCAGTAACTTCCAACGACTCCTGTCCCACCCCAGGTAAAAGTCAGAATTTGTATGAGGCCCTACATAAAACTGTCCCTGCTGTCATCTCTGACCTCGTCCTTTGTTATTTTCCCTCTTTCACTCTGCTCCAGCCACACTGGCCCCTGCTGTTTCTGGAACACACCAGAACACCACAACCTCAGGGCCTTTGCACTTACTATTTCTTCTTCCTTGAATGCTGTTCTGCCAGATATTGACATGGTGCCTTCTTTCACTTCCAGGTCTCTAGTTACTGAAGCATTTACCTCCTTCCTCCTTTGATCCTATTTCCTTCTCTTGCTTTATTTTTCTACATCATTTTTATCACCATCCAACACACTATGTATTTTGCTTATTTGTTTTGTTTATCACCTGTTCTTCCCACTAGAATGTAAGTTCTGTAGGGGCAAGGACTTTTATCTATTTTGCTCATTTCTGTATCTCCCATACCTAGACCATGCCTGGCACATAGGTGATGCTCAATATATATTTAATGAATAAATGATTAAGTCAGTTCCCTCCCCACGAGGAGCCAAACACATACAACAACATGCCAAGTATAATACAATGAACCTCATAATGGCTTCCCTATCCCAAGTAGCCTCTGAAGGTTTACACTTTCCTTCATGGCCAATCTTAGAGATTCATTTCTTTGTGGTAAGTCTTATTAATTTACAAATACTCATGAGAAGGAAAAAGTAATAAGCTACTATCAGCCAATAGTATCTTAATATAAATTGGTTTGTATAATTTTCTCCACCTTGTGAATTACTTAAGAACACATTCACATATAAGTAAAGAAAAAGATGACTAGGGGAAACCAAACTGCCAAGAAAATAAACTGATGTCCAATACCCTGATGTGGGGCATATGGAATGTGATAGAAGAGGAGGTAGAAGCACCAGACAGGGAAGGCACTACAGGTAAAGATGAATTTCTCTTTCCTGCATATGTGCCTCAGTCTAGTCCAGAATCTTCAGGAAGAAATCTTTAGTCACTGGCACTACTTCTCAGACTCAAATGAGCACCTTGGCTTTTTTTTTTTTTTCTTTCTTTCTCTCTATTCTTTTGTTTTGCTACAAGACCCAAGAGTTCATATTCTCTCCCTTTCTCTGCAAGGCTACCCACATCTACTACACCTCTCGGTGTTTCTCTATAACCCACAACTGAAAATGAAGCAGGACAACATCTCCCCAACTCCCCAGAGCACAGGCCTCTGTGAGTTTAGTCCCTTTGGCAGCCTGGCATTAGATGGATATTCTCAAACTCATTGCATATTACAGTGACATACAGAGTTTAGAAAGATACTGTTTTTTTATTTATTCTGGGCTGAGGCCAAGGAGTTGGTGAATTCCCCCAGGCGATTCGAAGGCGTAGCCACAGCTGAAAGTGACCAGGGTAGGAGAGGCAAGGTCTACATGGAGAAGATCTAGGTTCAAGGCCTGGGCTCCAGCTCTCACCAGACATGACATTAGCAAAGTCACTTCATCTTTCTGAATCAGATCCCTGATTAGAAAAATAACCACTCTTATTTCTTGGGATTATTGTAGAGATTAAATAAGATCATTACGTGAAAGTGTTTTTACAGGGCCTCACTACTTTTGGGCATTCAAAGGGGCAGAAGGAGAAGTTGGATATCACTTGAATAAAGAAAACACACAGCAATCCAGGGGATTCCACACCAAATGGCTCTTTTTCTAACAGTTCTGACAACACAAGGAGAGTATCTCCGCATCAGGATGTGAGAGGCAGAACCCTACAAAGGAGCTGTTCTAACACAAATATCAGCTGTACTGATCTTGTAATTATCAAAATGATTTATTCACTATACCACACTTATACAATACTGATAAGAAAAAGAGAAAAAAACTGAAATTCATAATCTAATCACCCATGGATCACCATTACTACCATCTTGATATTCTTCCAAACTTCAACACGTAAAGATACAAAAATATGCAAGACAAAGATCATACATGTTATTCTTTAATATCCTTTATTTACTCACTATGACATAAATATCTTTTAACATCAGTGAATACAGATCTTTCATCATTGTGCTTAAGGCCACATAGTAGCCAATCTCTG
Source organism: Balaenoptera acutorostrata (assembly GCF_949987535.1). Classification (NCBI taxonomy): domain Eukaryota; kingdom Metazoa; phylum Chordata; class Mammalia; order Artiodactyla; family Balaenopteridae; genus Balaenoptera; species Balaenoptera acutorostrata. The sequence continues at coordinate 23,363,154 of NC_080072.1, forward strand.
AGCATTTATCACTTAGGCTATTTCCAAATTTCCCTCTCATATAAACAATTTTGCAGTATAACCTTGTATGGATGTCACTATTCACTTGTCCAATTATTTTCTGAGAATAAATTCCAAGTAACAAAATTGCTCAAACAGAAGGCAAAAAAAGAATTACATTATAGGGCTTTTTAATTACAATTTTTTTAAATGCAAGCAATTTATGCTAGCTGCTCACTAAAATCTATGTTCTCTTCTTCTACTTGGGCACACAGCCAGACCAAATTTCCCAGCCTCTCTTGAAGTACAACCATGGGACTAAGTTTTAGCCAATGGAATGTATACTAAGTAATAGATGGCGAAGTGCCAGCCGGGCCCATTGAAACCTCTCAGGCAATCCTCCTGTATCTCTCTTACCTCTTTTGCTGATGGATGACAATACCTGGGGCCTCTTTGGAAGTTATGTGTTGAAGATGACAGAGCCTCCATCAGCCTGGATCCCTGAATAACCATCACAAACATAGCCCACCTCCTGCTACACTAGAACAAGCTTAGATTACTCACCTAAGCAAGAAAAAAACTTCTGTGTTTGGGCTATTATACACCTTGAGATTTATTTGTAACAGAAATTAGACCTCCTTAATAGGAGGAAATACTGAAATGTATACCTTAAAGTAGCATACTGCCACAACACAACCCTAATGTATGTGGCATTGACTTAGCGGTCGAGGAGCTCATGGTGGAGATATTTTTTAACATAGGCTCAGAAGATACAGACCCATAATATACAGCGACGAGACATCTGGTGAAATGTCTATCTTGGAAGGCAGGCCCAGTGCCTTCCATGCTTTTAGCTGTGGGGAAGTGGTTAGAAAACAGATATTAGAGTATGTCGACCATTACTCATTGCATTTAGGAAGGATCTGCAAGAAATAGATGAGCTTAAAAAAGAACTGGTTGATTTGCAAGGAGAAATAAAAGAGAATGGAGAAAGTCTAAAAAAATCCGACTTTACAGAACTGAAAAAGTTATCTGCTTCTGAACCACAAACAATAGGAAATAAGACTAAAATTAGGCCTTGAAGTCCTATTCATTTGGCCACTAATTTATATTAGTTAAACAAAGGTATTTAACATTGTGGCAAGTGTCATATTAAGGATGTTTCCTTTCCACCGAAGCTTTTAGTTTCAAATGACTGCCAGAGAACAACTATTAAGTTGAGGGAGAGAAGTGCTGAGTTAGTCAGTAAGGAAGTAGAAAAGGTTTGGGTATGATGTCTTGGGAAAGACTTTGAGGTATGGTTACTATCACATGGAAGTGACTGGAAGCATACAGATCAGAAGCCTGCTAAATACTTGAAGAAATGATATTATCAAAGAAATCTGAGCCTAAACTAAAAAAGCTTTGACTCTTCAAGCCTTGAAAGAACTCCTAGAGCCCACACTGGCTCAGGCAGGAACCAAGCTGAGGAAGGCTCACCCCCAGTACTCATTCCATTTATGGCCATGGAGGATGACATACAAGGAACAGGCACCCAGAGCAAGGAACCAGGGTCATTCAGTAGACAAGGGAGTTCCTCCAAGGGGTCAGAATTGGGACTTATTTAAGGAACTTTCCCTACTGCCAGGGAAGGGGGCCTTCAAAATTCTTGCCCAGGAGGGTTTCATCATTGCCTTGAACCAGTGATTGCTGCGTGACTCCCATTCTTCCCTTTCCTGAATGTGAATGGGAGTTGTCACTGTAGCTGTCCTGTCCCAGCTCCATCACTGTAGAGAGTGTGTGTGTGTGTGTGTGTGTGTGTGTGTGTGTGTGTGTTTTGTCATTGGAGAGTGGAGGAGCTAACCTGTCTTCTTAATACACAGACCACTAGGAACCACATCTGGATACAACTGAGAAGACTGTACATCCCCCAGCAACCTTGCCTTTAAATCTTATACAGAATTTGGATGGAACATTGAGTTATCTCCCTGAAGGAAGAGGGTAAGTGTGTCCTCTAAGTGGATAAAAGGGAGAACCTGGATATTTGTGACTATAAAGCCGGACTAGGGTAGGAACTGCTAGCTGTTCACCAGAACCTTTGTTCTGCTCTTCTTCCTGGGAACACAGCTGGATTCTATTCGCCAGCCTCCTTGCAATGAGATGTGGTCATATGATTGACTTCTAGCAAGTTGAATGGGAGGAGAAGTACTCTTTCCATGTCTGGCTCATTACACACGCACACGCACATGCACACGCACACACCACCACCACCACCACCACCACACCTTCAATGAATAATCTTCTATGTTCATTTCCCTTCTGCCACTTGGCTGTCAATGCCCAGAGGATTGGATGTGATAGCGCTGGGAAAATCTTGTAAGCTGCATGTCAAAAATTGATCCCTGAATAATTGTGTGAAGTAGAGCTCCTTCCTACTTTTCCCCAGGTCCAGGGACTGCCTTGGATTGGTTACCCAAAGGAAAACTAAACTTCTATGTTCTCAGCCATCAACTCTATTTGGTCTATTTGTTCCAGCAGATAGCCTACCCTGACTAATACAATTCAAAATCATATGAATTATGAAAAAGAGAGTCCATCTATTCTACCTATTCACAGTTCTTGGGGTGACTGACTGCTAACCCCTTTGAGTCCCCTTCTGCTTTTTCTGTGCTCATATGTATACATACATATACTACAAATATTTATGGATGCATACATTACATTACAAAAAATGGGATCACACTGTCTACCTTGTTCTGAGATACTTTTAAAGAGATTGAGTATCCATTTTCAAAGGACATACATTAATGTGGCTAGATAGCACTCCAGGCCTTTACTAAAATAACAATGACCCATCTTCAGCTAACAAAAGCTATGAAATAAACATAAAAATATTTACTCTTTTCATAAACACTTTGTTTGATAGCCAGCAAATGAGATATCCAGAAATAAGGGTATTTAACACTGCCCAGAAATATGTAGAAATAACAACTTCTACCCCAGTAACTGAAAGTAAAACCCACAGCAGAACCCTACATGTCCCTATAGAACATAGAACAGCCCCCATCGGGCCCTCTAGCATTTGTCTTCTGAGGGTATTTTTTCCAATAAGTCCAGGAGATCAGTATAGACAAAAGCAACCAGACTCTTTTCATTTAATACTGTGTTAGAAGAACAGGTGCTGGTGAACAACTGATGCACTTCCCAGTGCTTTTCTTAGCGGTTCATCCACCGTATTTATAGATACTTTCAGACATTTCTTACAAAAATGCTGAACACAGAGCTCATATATGGTAAACTATTTCAATTATTGTCTCAAAAGGTGGTACTTGCCCTGGAATTCTTGGAATAATATCACGTTACTGATGGCATCTCTGAGTTTAAGAAGACTTGGTACCATCTTCCAGTTTGTAAAGGTCAAATCTGTTTATGCTCAATCACTATCATACATTTCCCTATACGTTCAGCATAGCTCATAGCTCAGAATTCTCAAATTGTCCTTCACATACCTCTTCCCTGACCATTTCCTCTCACCCTCCTGTGCACTGGTCTGAGCAGACTGCCCCCCTTCTTTGTTTTCCTAGCATTCTGCACATGCTACTATCCAATCACTCCAATTCATTATTGTCACTGCCATCACATTCATGAAGAGCCTATGTGCTAGATGCCATATAATGCACTTTATGTACCTTATTTCACTCAAATCTAATATTCTATTTTATAACGAGGAGACTGAGACACAGTTTAGTAAACAGCTAGTGTCAGACCCAACGTTCAAAGCCAGGCAATCTAACCCAGGAAATCATATTCTAAAGAGTCAGTAATAATAATTGGTATTATTGCCTCTTTCTCTTCTCTTCTTCAACAAAATATTTATTGATCACCTGTTATGAGCTAGGCTCACTTTCATAGTAAATTAGCACCTTGAAGTAAGGGACTGTGTTTTTTTCATCTTAGAATTTCCAGTGCTTAGTACCATGTCTGAAAGATAGCTGCTGCTCAAAAAACTTGTGATGCATCATCAATACAAAGACATATAAGCATATTCTCTGCCCTGCTTCTATATAGTCTAACAGGAAGACAGGAACACAGTAAATACCCTTCTGAAACAAAATGGAATAGACTGACATTTCCCTGCTACTGGAAATATATCAAACAGAGGCTAGACCTCCGCAGGTTAATAGTCCTGATCCTTTAAAATAGAACTATAAGTACAATTACAAAGACTGTAACATGGTATCTTCTAGAGTCTTCAACATTCCAGTGGTTTGGTCCGTTCTAATTCTGTGCTGTATGTTTTTCAATTTTTTTAATGGTCCAGAAAATATAGAGATCATTCCAGGTTCAAATGGAGAGATGAAAATTCATGGAGCAGGTGGGGATTGAGATGAATTCTTGGAGAATAAGTAGAATTTGAATCCAAGCCAAAAATTGGGCACTTTCCAGGCTAGGGAAACAACAGCGGGTCCATGGAAACAGAAATGGTTATGGTGTCATGGTTGGTATGGAGACTAGCCTTACTAAAGTAAAAAAATGGAAATCGATAATGATGGAATCACAATGAGATGATGGTGATAGATATATGATGATGATGTCTGATAGAGAGACAGACAGACAGACAGGTAGACAGACAAAGTAGGTTCTGATCCTTAGAGGGGCACATAAAAGAGTAAAGTTGGAATTAAACAGTTATTTTAGGGTTGTTAACAGAAAAATTACATTATAAAAGTGGTATATGAAGCATATTGGCCTGGCACCTGAAGTTCTGAAGTTCTAAGAAGAGCTCTCTTCTTATTCTTTCCTGTTCTTTTCTCTTTCTTGTGCTGGAGATAGACAACCTCAAGATGATTACAATTCAGGAAAAAGAGCCGGTAGAGAAACTGGCCACATAAGTTAGGCTGCAACCATAAGAGCACTCCTCCCACAACTGAGTCTTTAGGTTTTGTTCCTTGGCAAAGAACTAAAGTCACCTAGGGAGGTTTCTCTTTGCCTTAGGCAGACCCTGCGTTGTGGGTAAACCACCTTCCTAGCTCTCTTTTGCCGATCTCCGCCATCCCTACTCCTAGGCCTAGCATTTCCTGGAAACTTAACCCAAGAATTGTCCTCTACAACAGGACACTCCACCCCTTGTTCCTAAGTGAAGACCTTGCACAGCACTGTCCACACACACTCATGCCCACACATGTCCTCAGACCACAGTGGCTGCCTACACGGTTATTGGCTTTCTCCAGGGGTTCACACGTGCATGTGCAAGGAAACCAACTTTAACTGTCCTGACCTTGTTAATGTTGACAATCATTGGCTGCCTCAGTTTTACCTCATAATCATAACTCACCTCATAGACTCTTTTCATCAGCCAAGCTAATGAGCTTACCGTAACCCTATGTCTGCTCTCTATCGCTCACCCCTGCTCTGAATTTCATCCTCATGTCCTAACCTCTACTCTCTTAACCATTCTACACGGTCCAGTTTTCTTCAATTTCCTAGACCCACAGAAGTCCCTACTTCCTTTGAACTCTTAAAATTGTTTCTACCAATTTCTTAGGCACTTAAATTTAAACTCATATCATTTCTTAACTGTTCTTGTGAGAATGTCATTTCCTATCAATTACTTTCTATGAGGTAAAGACTTTGCTGAAAGCTTTTGTATCCTTCACAGTCCCAAGCACCTATAGGTGCTCAACAAATGCTCCCTAAGGTGAATTTTTGATTACTAATTATTCATTTAGATATTTGATGAAATGGCGGCAGGGGAACAGATTAGAAATGGGTAATTCATCATTTCTCCCATTGCATCATGTTGCAGAATTTTAATTAGAGTGACTCTTGTCATTACATATGGCTATTCAGAAAATCAGGATGCAGTTTTAGCTCAAAGATTTGATTTGCCTGAAACTGAAGGTAGATGACTATATTATTCTAAAGCAACCATACATTGTACCTCAAAATAACTATTTTTGCACTCTGCTCATTAATGCTTACCAGAGCTAGCTGGGAAGACATATCAGACCAGCACCAATCTGACAGTTCATTTTTCACTACCGTTTTCTTCATCTATTGCAAACAAATAATGATTTGCTAAACTGAATTTTCTCTCTCAGTGAAATAAGCCTGGTAGTAGCAGAGTTTCTCTAAAGAAAACTATGTCTCTTCCAACCCTACAGAATACAGCACATCCACACTTATTGCACCAGGAAAGGCAAAATGAAGATAGGTGTCATTTTTTTTAAGAAATCTGAAGTGCAGTAACCTATCTAAACCATAAAAATTTTAAAAGTCAGGAATTGACTATTAAAATTACAGAAGAATTGCTTGCTTTACAAAAGAACATGCTGCAAGGTGCAATCAAATTCCTGGTATTTATGAACTTAACAATCATTGTTTCATTCATTGTACTCACAATCAAACAAATAATATGCATATATTATAATATGTAAATATATGCATTATATGCAAATATATGCATATAATATATGTGTTATAGCGGTACAAGTTTGAGTCACACATGCTGAAGTGATCCTTATGTACAATATGATTTCACTCTATGTCAGAAACAACTTCGTCAAGTAGGTATTACAACACCCCCATTTAACAGGTGAGAACAACATGCAAAGTATATATTTTCATGGCATTCATAAATTTGGGCATTCCTGAGGCTGCCTGCTCTGTTTCAATACCAGTCTAATTCTCAGGAGTAAAGCATCTCAGACACAAACTTTCTTTAATGACATTTTCCTTCTGTTGGGCTTTGGATCTGTAATAATTTTTCACGTTTTCTTCTCTCAGCCGAGTAAGATTGATACCAACACAGTAGGGGCTTCATTTTATTTTGTTCATTAACAAAGTTCACTCATCTCTGTAAAGCTGCCATCTAATTCTCTAAGATTCACAAGCAATATCTGCATGTGGTGGTGGGGAGCTAGTGTCACAGAAGTCAACCAAAGAACGTAAAAATGGAGCTTACCATCCCAAAGCGAAAGATACCTTCTAGTGACCCTCAGATCTGGCTGATAAATGCAAGAGGGAGAGTACAGTTCTTGCACTGTCTAAAGGCTGGGCAAATAGTCTCAATTAGGCCTTAACCCAAACAGAAGAAGGAAGAGGAGGGGGGAGGGGGGAGGGGAGGGGAGGGGAGGGGAGGGGTGGGGAGGGGAGAGGAAGGGGGAGGAGGGGGATGGGGGAGGAGGGGGAGGGGGAGGAGGAGGAAAGTCAAAGCCAAATGGGCCTGATAACACCCTACCCAGAATTTTGTCCAGACTTGAGACAGCACACACAAGAGGAGTGTGAATCTGCAAAGCAGACCCACCTGCCCTAGACACTGCTTCTGGGAAGAACAGAGAACACACTCAGGACCTCGGACAGATCCTCTCCAAATATTGAAGAAACCTGTTGCCTTCCAACCAGGTACCTCACTCCACCTCTGTTAGCAGGAAAGGAAGGGGTAGGGCAAGAGCCACAGAAGTCTACTTTGGGAAAATCACTTTTCATGGAAATCAAGAGTAGAGAAAAACATGCTCTCCAACAGATGGGACCTATCATGCATCAGCACATTCACCAGCCTCAGAGAGCAGCCCTATTAGCCTTTCCACAGCTATCACCCTGTGGAAAGGGCATATATAACTTGGCCCCATGACATTATAAGTGCCTCTCCCCTCAAGGCCACATAAGCCACACTCACACACCCAAGTAGCTTCTGGGAAGAGTAAAATAGAGGAGATGTGAAAATCAGAAAAAATGAGGACCTCAAAGTCTACTTTTATTTAATGGGGCTATTAATTATTTTTGGATTAGACTAAATAAAAAATGAATAAAGTTCCTTTATTCCACCCAAAATGTGGGCCTCATCTGGGATATTATTCAATAAAGTCAGAAAAGAAATGCATTTTCTCTGCACATCTGAGTGTGGAGAGGAAAACTGGCATCTACCAGATCAGATATAGCTTACAAAACCAAGAACATTATAAAACAGGGCAATAAAAATTAAAGTAGACCAATGAAATTAAAATCAACAAAGAGACATACAACTAATCTCTTGAGATAGTTAACACCAAAATTGACCACAAAACTTTGCTTCAAGTTTCAAAGGATTCTTAGCAACTGAAAAAAATGTATGCAATTCAGTGAGTTGATGATTCATGGTTGACTCCTCCTCCATCTATCAATTTGCACTTTCATTTTGAAAGCTGTGATTTCTTTTTTTTTTTTAAATAAATTTATTTATTTATTTATTTATTTATGGCTGTGTTGGGTCTTCGTTTCTGCGCACGGGCTTTCTCTAGTTGCGGCAAGCGGGGGCCACTCTTCATCGCGGTGCGCGGGCCTCTCACTGTCGCGGTCTCTCTTGTTGCGGGGCACAGGCTCCAGACGCGCAGGCTCAGTAGTTGTGACTCACGGGCCTAGTTGCTCCGCGGCATGTGGGATCTTCCCAGACCAGGGCTCGAACCCGTGTCCCCTGCATTGGCAGGCAGATTCTTAAGCACTGCGCCACCAGGGAAGCCCGAAAGCTGTGATTTCTTAATCTAGATGTTTAAAAGAAAATTTGTAGACCAGGATTTCATAATGTAAAATCTACTCCTTGACTTTAAACTAGAAATCTCTGGAAGCTGAATTAACATTTAGACCACTAGGGTGCAATTTCGGAAATTATTGCTTCAATTGCTCAAATGGTACCCCAATGGAATAAAAGATTACACTAAGTCTACGCTTTATTAAATTGCACTCTGGAGTTCTGTACTATTGGATAGTACCCTTCAGGTACCACAATTCAGCCGTTTATTGTTGCTCTCTGCAGAACTACCGGCAATTACCTATTAGCATGAGCTCAGAAGCCAAACATTTTTAAACCAACCTTGAGGGAGAAAAAGAAAGAGGTTAATTCTATTTGAATGAACACAAACATCGCTTCCCTAATTTGGTCCCTATTAGGTAATATTTAATGACACTAAGCATAAGAGACTAATTTCTAAAAGTATGTTAACATTTTATATAAATAAAAATGACTAATTGGCAGGTTCAGACGGATGTTGTTTTGTTTTTCAGGCGCCTCAGGTCGATGATATCAATTTACTTCCTGAATCTAGGACTCCTTAAAATAAGCCTTGAATCTACACATGAACTCTGAGAACTTTTCACTAAGTACAATAGACTTTTGCTGTCCAATACGGCAGGCATTAACCACACGTGGTTATTCAAATTTAAATTTAAATTAATTAAAAATTAAGTAAGATTTAAAATGCCATTCCTCAGTCACTCAAGACACTTCAAGTGTTCAATAGCCACATGTGGCTAATGGCTATCATACTGAACAGCATAGATATTTCCATCACTGCATAAAGTTCTCTTGACAGTACTGCTAATGTCTACAAGATACTTTTTACAGTAAATGCTAAAATATTTATTTAATAATAAGGTAACAGTGAATTATATCTATTTATTGCCTGTTTAAGACAGAAGAATTTGTTGCTTGTTTTTGTTTTAATGTGAATGTTACATTTATTGTTTTATGCTTACACACACTCATTGCAACATTCAGCAAAAATATGTCCTAGCATCCTACTGTAATAGGGGCGGGGCAGGCGTGACCAATAGCAGTCCCGCTCAGCCATTGGTCAGTGTCACAGTGGACCCCTCCCCCAAGTGAGCAATGTTTAGCGAGTGAGCAACTGTCAACCAGCAACCACTAGTGGACCCGCTCAGCCATTGGTCGGCACTGCAGTGGGCCCCTCCCCCTCCCCTTCCTCTGTAAATGGACTTCCTCCAAAATTGGACTGAGGGAAGATGGTTTTTTGAGACACTAGTCTGCCATCTTCTCAGTCCACTAGCTTTCTGATTAACGTCATTATTCCTTGCCCCAACAACTTGTCTCATCTCCCAATTTATTGGCCTGTCATGCAGCAAGCAGAGCAAGCTTGATTTGGGTAACACTACCATGTTCCTGGCTCTGTGTTTGGTATTGCAGATGCACATGAGTTCAATCTAGTGGAGGAGAAATTCCAGTAACAAATAATTACAATCCAATGAAATAGGAGCTATAATAAAGGTACAGAAGTAAAAACCCCTAGGTTTTTGTGGGGAAAGGAGTGACATTTTAGCTGGATCTCAAGCAGGATTAGGGATCCCAAATCCCATAAGAAAAAGATAGTGGGTGTTCAGGATGGAGGAAAGAGTTCATACAAAGGCATGAAGATATTAAAGTATAAGATGTGTTTGAGGACTAAAAGAGGCTAAAACACAGCATGAAATTAGTGGCAGAGGGCTAAATGGAAGGTAATGAGATTAGAATTGTGAGTCGGGGCCAAACAGGAAGTATGCCATGCTATGGAGGCCGGGCTTACTTTGCAGAGGCTATGGAATTAATGAAGGTTTTGGCATACAGCAAATTTATGCCCTGAAAAAAAAAATTAAACTAGCTTGTTGCAAAGGATGGCCTAAAGAAAATAAAAATGACTAAATGCATATGAGACAATTTAAAGTTGGAAATTTATACCACACAGCAACCCAGCACTAGATGCCAAATAAAAATAATGTTCCTCTATACATATTCACATTTATATAAACACATATATAAACATTTATAAACATACTTATTGTTAACTAGACTTATTGTGGTGTTTATTTTGCAATATATACAAATCATTATGTTATACACCTGAAACTAATATAATGTATATTGATTATACCTCAATTAAAAAAAAATACTTACAGATTACCAAAAATGAATATAATTGTAGAATGCTAACGAGGCTATATGGGTGTATTGGTATGTAACCCAGCCTCCAATTTATTCGTAGATCTGAGGAAGCCCGGACACACACACACACACACACACACACACACACACACACACATCATTTATTAAGTTCTTACTCTATGTCAAGGCCTGTGTTAACTGCCATTCCCATATTATCTCATTTTAACCCTTAGCAACTACGCAGGAGATGGGAACTGTTTTCCCCATTTTAAAATTATGACCCAGACAGGTTGTGTATCTTATCCTAAATCAGACAACTAGGAAGAGACAGAGCCAGACACTGTAGTCAGGCATATACAATATTGTTAAGCCTGTGCCTTTAACTTCTAGTCAATATTGCCTTCCAGGATCATATAACATACTTGATTCATAGAGATTCAGGTCCAGCATTCTTGAAATATGCTTATAGAATGACATGAAATACAAAGAAAACATTAAAATGAAAGAAAAAGTTTTGATAAAGCTTGCTGCTCTAATACGCTCATCACACCTCAGTAATGGCTTAGAGCTGCATACACTGGACAAGACAATCATTTAAACAAAGTTATATCATTGGAGGAAAAAGCATGGGCCCCAACGACCTGACTTCAAAGTTCTCTTCTAATGGCTCTAACTAGAGGTGCAATAATGTAGGATAATATTAAGCAGAGTCCTCTTTGCACACATTTACTTCCATCTTGTCTCACCACGAGGGTAAAGATGCCTCTAAAGTAACTGTCCTAGCCACCCCATCACCTTACCTTCAGAGGCTGATTACAAGAGAAGAAGTTCCACCTGGAACCCTAAAGAGGAAATCAGAGGTAAATGAGCTTTGTAGCCAGCCCATGCGAGAGAGCACAGAGGAAGAAAGCCAACTACCCCAGAAAAATACTAATATTAAATGGGCAGGAGAGGAAGAGGAGGGTGAAGTGGTGGTGAAGGAGGAGGGAGAAGAAGCATAGTTCAAGAGCAGTGTTGGTGGGGTAAGAGACTGAAATCACCCGTCATTTCACTTCTCAGCTTGAACAACTACGGCAATTAACATTATTTTCTTCTACTGCAAAACAACTACACTGACAAATATCTTTAAAGCTTCACTCAGTTATTGGCAGCACATTGATAATTATCTTGATCAGCGGCTTGCTTTCCTCAACAGCCCATTAATATGGAGGAAAAGGCCATCCCTCTTGAGAGTTCCCATTGGCTGCAAGTGATGATACTGAACAGAGGCCCAGAGTCCTGGAAGACATCAAGGTTGTCCCTGGTATGGATGGATTTTATGACCTCTAAGTCACAAAGCCCTGCCTGCTTCTCCGTCTAGTCAACAGCCATGACATCACACAGACCCAAAGCACAGTCATTCCAGTTCATTGTATTTCAACTCCATGGTGTCACAGGGCAGGAGGGTGGAGGAACTGGGGTCCTTTCACAGGTGCAGCTTAAGGAATACAAACATTGAACAGATTTTATTACAGACTTGTCTGTCTTGGTCACAAAGCATGGCCCTCCTTCCTTAGGCTGCAATAATCCCAGATCTACGCGAAGCTCAAGGCAAGTCATCAACATTGATCAATCTTAACACAAGCCTGGGGTAGCAGGGCAGGATACATAAGAGCTGCCAGAGCTGAACGCAGTGCAAACAGCACAGACAAGCATCTGTGCCAGAGAAACACAGTAAGGAGGAGCAAGATAATCAGCTCTGGCTTAAACAAAAAAAAATTAATTACTACTATTATGTCATAGGCTTTCAAATGTGTGTAGATATACATGCGTACATGCATTTAAAATATAAAACTCATTTTACCTTTTAATTCTAAACATCATACACACGTACACATACACACATGTAAACACACACCAATTTTCTTTGAAATAGCAAATTCTCTTTCATAAATGAATTGGAATTGGATTAACCTCTTAGACCTAAAAGAGACCTCAAAGATCATCTGACTCATCTGTCTGCATTATACTATTTTACAAATTTAGTCATGTTTCTAGAGGTCTTATTGTGTGCCACACAACAAGAGGAGGCATCTGAGGACTTAAAGGGAATATCTTAAGATAAGTTACCTAGGGGAAAAAAATTTTTAAAAATTAGAACAGTTTTCTGGCTTCCCACTATAGTATTCTCTCTATTATATCATGCTATTCTGCTCAGTTAGGAAGCAATTACTTGAAAGAAACAAAAAATCCTCCCTGGAGCAACTAACAAGCTTAACCAAGTCATTTCATTTAACAAAAATTCTCAAAGTAGGTGTTAGTTCACCAGCTTAACAACGCCAGGGCTGATGGGATATTCCCTTGACCTTTTCATCATGTATGTCTCATAGTCACAATACAGCTGCTGCATCTCCAGGCATTATAACCTCCTTTCAATGAGAAGAAGGAGTATGGGGAAAGGCAAAAGTCTCTTCTGCCTGTACTGCATTGGTCAGAACTGTACTACAAGGCTAGTAACCTGCAAGAGAGATTGTGAAATGGAGTATTTAAAACTATGCACATTGCTGCCTCCAAAAAAATTAGGAATCTGTAAGCAAAGAATAAGGGGAGAATTAATAGTGAGTAGGCGGTTTATACTTTCTTCACATGCACTTTCTGTCCGAGGAACTGTTTCACCCTCTTTAGAGCAGATGCAAGATTTCGTCTAAATTTAATGGAAAGATTGAATCCAGTTCTTTACTTGCCATTAGCTAGGATGGTGTGAAGAAGTAAACTTTATCTTCCAGCCAGGCTGTGCTGCTTCCCACTTACCTCACTCAAAACCTCCCCTTCCTATTGTCCTGTGGCTATGGGTATGAGGATACAGTCTAACTCCTCTGTGCCCACACATCACCCATAACCTGGAGGGAGAACAGACAGAGGAGCAACGGGTGAATTGTCCTCCACAACAAAAGGTGTTTAGCTTTTGCTTCAGATGAGAAGTATCAACAGTAGAGATAATAAATTATAAAAATTTGAAAGAAATTTTTGAAAAAATACTATACTATCATATAGCACTTGTTTCCCCTCTCACATACACACATGCACAAACATGCACACACACACACACAATTAAAATAATCCTCCTACCAGCAAAAGGAGAAAAGTCTTAGTATGGATTTGGAGATTAAAACACCAATTAACTATAATTCTTTGACAGAGGAGTGACTTATTCGTCAAATAGCAATGATCTTAAAAAACAAAGATCGTGGGGCTTCCCTGGTGGTGCAGTGGTTGAGAATCTGCCTGCCAATGCAGGGGACACAGGTTCGAGCCCTGGTCTGGGAAGATCCTACATGCCGCGGAGCAGCTAGGCCCGTGAGCCACAATTACTGAGCCTGCGCGTCTGGAGCCCGTGCTCCGCAACAAGAGAGACCGCGACAGTGAGAGGCCCGCGCACCGCGATGAAGAGTGGCCCCCACTCGCCGCAACTAGAGAAAGCCCTCGCACAGAAACGAAGACCCAACACAGCCATAAATAAATAAATAAATAAATAAATAATTTAAAAATATATCATTAAAAAAAAAAAACAAAGATTGTCAACTAGAGATCTATTAGAGAGGATGAGAACTCTAAGTTCATCCATCTTTGTTTTAAAGTTAAACATAATAGGAAATCAAACAAGCAAAAACTATTTTATATCAACATAATTAGTCACTTAGCTTCCTTAGAGCACGGTTTGTTTATAAAATGAGAAGAGTGCAGCAGTTGGCCTCTAAAGCCCACTAGACACTGACCTACCCCACGCAGAAATCACTTCTTTATCAAGGCAGGGAGTTGGCCATTCAATTTCTGTTTCCTGCCTCTAGTAACAGGGTGTCATTACTCAATAAGGGAGCTGACTTCTCCTAGGGTGATCAGTTACCCGGGTTTGCCTAGAACAATGAGGTTTTCCAGGATTCAAGACAGTTGGTTCTAAAACTGGGACTGTTCCAAGCAAACCACTGTACCATCCCACTTAGAGCATGTTGCCCCCTGCCCTGACCTCATTCCTTCCTCCCAAGTCCTGCCTAGAAGGAGAGGAACAAGGGTGGAGCCCTGTATGTAATCAGACCCAATGACTAAAATGAATTCCTAGTTATTCAAAATGTCCTTCCACAGGTTCAAAGTTTTCATTACTGCTTATTATACGACATCTGTTTCTGAAGGGAAATTTTAAAAACATAGCTCATAGGATGCACTTTGCTTGAAATTTTCTTTAGATTTTACCTCTTGCTACAAAGCAGCAAGCCACATTTAGACAGGCTCCATTCCCCCGTTTCACAGTCGTACCCAGTGGCCACAAGACAGACGTATCCAACACATTTGATTTGTTTTGTCATTTTGGGCACAAACTTAATTATGATAAACCAGTCCAGTTCTTTCTCACCTACCCTCCTCCTCAAAGGATCACACTGATAAAGTGTGATTTAAGTATACTTTTCAGTAATTCTAATAATTGACCCAGGGATATTAAAATAATATTTTCCTGTTCTACTTGTCATAACCTGTTGAGATAGCTTTCAAAATGTGCTGCTGCAGGGAAAAAAAGAAATTTTATACACACGTTCTTGCTGAAATTTTCTGGCTCTCTGCCTCCCAGAAGACCAATGCATGAAATATTTATTCAAAAATGGAAATATTAAGAAGTAAATGAATTTAAGCCATCCTAATTACTTTACGGGCATTTCTCCACTGCTTAAAGAAACACCAAATTATCTTCAGTTCTGCAAAGGCTGTGTCAACCAGCACATCTTGTTGAAAAAGTGAAAAACTCCTCTCAAATAGCCAACTTGACTGATTTAATTCTATTTAAAAATTGTTCTCAGGATGAAGTAACTGGATAAGTGCTGCAGGAACAAAGTAAGAAGAGGTAAAGAACTTTCAACTACATGGGACCTGGGAGATCATTCATTCTTTCACTGAACAAATATTTATTTATTGAGCATCTACCGTGTGCTAAGTGCTGTTCTAAATGCTGTGAACAAAAGAGAGTTTCTACCCGTGTTGAGAGACAGACAACCACCCCTGTGATGGTCATAATAAGTAAATATGAAGAAAAACAGCAGGGCATTAATGACGAATTTTCTTTTATCCTAAAGGAGGAGTGTCTCTCTGAGAAAATGACGTCTGAATTGTGAGCTAAATTAATTTGGGAGAGGAGACAGGCCTGTCCCCTACTGCCACCATCTTTACATGTCTAGACGGTGGCTCTGAAAGCACAGTCCCCAGACCAGCAGCAGCAGCCTCACCGGGGAACTGACTAAAATAAGGCACATTCTCAGGCCTACTCAGGATCTACTGAATATGAAACTCTAGAGGTTTTCATAAATAATCTGTGTTTTAATAAGTTTTCCAGGTGATTCTGATGCATGCTCAAGTTTGAGATCCACTGCTTTTGACAATCATCCTTTAAGGTCTCATTCAAATGCTCCCTTCTCCAGGAAACCCTTCAAGATCTTCACAATTGAGAGTGATTCTTTCCTCCTCTAAAATCCTGCCACACATTACAGACAACCACCCTGAGGCACTTTGGCTCTCCTTTTTGTATTATACTACTCATGCGCCTGCAGTCCCTCCATTTGCTACCAGTCAGCTCCCTTAAGGCAGGGGCCATGGGATGGATAATTTAATATGTCAATTTGACTGGGCCATGGGGTACCCAGATATCTGGCTAAACATTATGGGTGTGTCTGTGAGGGTGTATCCGGATGAGAGTAGTATTTGAATCAGTGGACTGAGCAAAGTAGATTGTCCTCCTGTGGGAAGGCATCATCCAATCAAAAATCGCTCAGGGCCTGAATAGAACAAAAAGATGAAGGAAGGGAGAATTCACTCTCTCTGCCTGATGGATTGAGCTGGGATATTGGTCTTCTCCTGCTCTCACACTTGGACCAGGACTTACACCATCAGTTCCCCTAGTTCTCAGGCCTTTGGAATTGGGCTAGGACTGCAACACTGCCTTCCTGGGTCTCCAGCTTGCAGATGACAGACTGTGAGACTTACCCTCCATAATCACATGAGCCAATTCCCTATATATATATATATATAGAGAGAGAGAGAGAGAGAGAATATATATACATAAGGAATACTCTATTATTTAGGTGGGCCCTAAATGTAATCAAAATGTCCTTATGAGAGAGAAGCAGAGGGATATTTAATGCACACAGAGGAGGAGAAAGCAAATATGACCAAAGAGGCAGAAATTGACTGAAGTGTCCACAAGCCAAGGAATGTCAGCAATCACCAAAAGCTGAAAGAGGCAAGGAACAGATTCTCCCCTAGAGCTTCCAGAGGGAGAATGGTCCTCCTGACATCTTGATTTCTGCCCAGTGAATATGGGTTTCAGATTGCTGATTTCCAGGACTAAGAAAGAATAAATTTCTGTTGTTTTAAGCCACTAAATTTGTGGTAGCTTGTGGCAGCCACAGGAAATTAATACAGATAATAACAGCTAACAGTTGATGATGGCTTTTTAATGTGACACCTTGGCTAGGCTGCAGTCCTGTTATTCAACCAGACATTAATCTAGGTGCTACTGTGAAGGGATTTTGCAGGAGTACTTAAAGTCCCTAATAGTTGACTTTAAGTAAAGGACAGTATCTTGAGTGAGTCTGTCTATGTATGTCAGTTGGAAGGATTTAAAAGCAGGACTGAGGCTTTCACTAGAGAGAAGAAATTCTGCCTGTAGGCAATGGCTTCAGACCATGCTGGTGAAGTTCCAGCCTGCTTGTGATCTTCCCTTCCTGACCCCATGTCCCTGGGGTCAAACCTGCCCATGATTTCTGCCTGCCCTGGTTAAATCCTGGCTGATATAGGCGTTAAGCATTTATTCTGCAGCAGGCATTATACATACATCATATTATTAAATCTTCACAACAATCCTATGAGGTAAGCATGACCCATTATCCCATTTTATAAATGAGATCATTTACACCTAGAGGAATGAAGTGAATTACCCAAGGTCACACAGCTCACAGGGGGACAGAGTTGTCATCTGAATGCAGGCCAACTGATTCCAGAGTCTCAGTTGCTTTACCAAATGCCTCCCACCAAACCATGAATGAGTATGAGACAGAGTAGAAGAGGAATTGCAAGGCAATTTCCAGTGCTCTTAAATGTGTCAGGCTAATAAGGGGAAACAGCAAAGTAATTTTCTTTAAAATGAACAGGAGTCCCATTAATTTGGAACATTCAAGGCAGACTTGGACTGTTGAGAGGACAATTGTTTACTAAGTAATCTGAGAATGCCAACCGGGCTGGGCTCAAAGCTCCCCCACCTGGCAGGGTCAGTCAGCTGACCTTCCTCATCTCACTTTCTCTCTGAGGCAGCAACCGGAACTGGACAGATGCTCCAGACAGCAGGGGACGAACAGCCCTGGTGATAAAATAGAGAAATTTAGGAGCCCTCCACTGGGTTTCCATATACTCTCTCATATTCATGAGAAATAGAAGAACTTTATCAGCATTTGCCCCAGGGTGCCAATTAAATATGCTAAGAACAAGATTTTCATATCTGGCATCTTGTAGCTGAAAAGAAATCTGCTCACCGCAAAAGAGACTACTCAGCCCAGTTGAGAAGCTGTTAAACACTGAAGTCATTCTAACATTCTTCATTACAGAGGATTCAGCATAGGATGGTTCTAAGTCAGTGGGGATAAGGATGTCCTAAAGACCAGAAGGACCTTATTACAAGGGAGTTGATTCTCTAAGCCAGTCCTGCCTGTGTAAAGAACATGGACTCGGGAATGCATCAGAGCAGGGTTCCAGACTCAGCTCATTAAACACATGACTTTGGTAAATTACTTACTTCTCCACAAGGAAAATAGGCTATTGGGTTTTTCATCATTATTGCATAATGCATGCCCATTTAATAAATTCAAACAATATAGAGAACAAAGGAAAACAGTAAAGTTCACTCAGAATCTCACTACCCAAAGAAAACTGACATTAACCTTTTTGTTGGGCAAGTCAGCTAACCTCTTTTTGCCTGGCTATGCTCATTGATAAAACGGAAATAAATGCAAATAGAGTCTGCCTCAGACACTAGAGAGGAGATGCATGAAATAAATCAGGAAAAACGTTTAGCACAGGGCGTAGCTAACGAGGCTCTCCCACTCTAGTGTGGGCAATGGCCGGTTTGTCAGGGTCTCTCTGGGTTTTAGCCCTGAATGTCCCACAGCCTGGGAAACCCCTCAGTCTTGGGCAATCCAGGATGGCTGGTCACCATGCCACACGCCTGAAGGAAGAAAGACAGGAGTGAAGTATCATATTTGTTGGAGTCCGGACAGCGCTGAGGGAGTACATGACAGCTGTTTTAACCAGGAGGCGTCATCATACAGTTCCCCTTAGATTCATTTTTATTATCTAACACAGGGTCAGCTTGGACTGAATGGTGGAAATCTCAGAGCCAGTAGTCCAATATCAGAAAGGTATCATCCTAGTATAGAATTGTCATTCATCCAGAAGAAGTTTTGATTTCCAGCAAATTGCATTTCCTTTCTGCCTGCCTACACCTTCAAATTGAAGGAATGAGCAGGAGAAATCTTCCGAACTCCCCTGAGCTATAAGCTGCTCTTGACAAGCAGAAGGGAAGCCAAGCTCTTAGCAAAGAGGCCCCTTGTGGACCGCTGGTCCCCAACACCTCGCCAGGCCAAAGAACATCAACCTCCTGGCTCTATTTCCTTCCAGCCTTTTAACTGCTCACATCTTTGGATGGCACTGGCTCAGCAGGACACAGTCTCATCATCATGGTATCAGCTCTGCCTTCCAGAACTCAGCCTTGTTCTGACTTTGTCAGTGAAAGCAGCAGCAGAGACTAGAACGGTATCTTCTTAACCAGACCCTTGGCCTGCTGATCTCTGCTCACCACCAGGAGAGTGTTCATCCCTAACATGTCAGATGGCTCACTTTCTGTGCCCCCAGTTTAATAAATCACTCACTTTGGGCATCCTGACAAATGTTCACATGATATTTCCTTTGGCTACAACTCATCCCATCCTTTCTAGTTATCAACTCAGCTCTTCTATCATCTAAACAAAGACCAGCCAACTTCTTGTGAGTTATGACCCTTCATTTCCCTCTCTTCCCCCATTATTCTTCACTCGGCTTCTCTCGATTACTCTTCTCTGCGCTTGCCTGGAGATACTTAATTATCTTGCCTCTGGTGCATTCAAACCTTTGGACTAACAAGTGCTCTGAGCTGTTTTTTTCCTTCTGGGAAACCAACTGGAAAGTCACCCAGATGTGCTGCCCCAGCTATATTTCAAATAAGCACCAGAGGAGCTGGGAAAGAGCCTCCAACCTTCAAGGACATCTGGAGTGCCAACTGAGTATCCTTGAGTTTGAGTAATAACACACATGCACACACACACACAGACTTCCACAACCTGGGGGTCCAAGTGACTTTACATTAACAGTAATAATGAAAATTTCTCTGTCCTTGTCCTTGACGATGCCTGATCATGCAGAATCTCAGCCTCCGACAAAGACCTCCAAACCCCATGAACATTTCTGGGGGGTCCATTTATAGGTGCACATGCAAATCAAGTCAGTACCACAGGGCCTTTTCTGGGCACGCTGCCACCCCACCGCTATTTCTGTCTCCCCTTAGGTACTGTATTCTCCCAGCTGACAGCACCACTTACACTCTGGAACAGTCAAAACTGAGAAGTGGTCTGTGGCACAGGAGGGTGGGAAAATCAGCACTGCCAGGACCCTCCGACTGAGTGTAACATGAAGTGGAGAGAGTATGAATGAAACGTTGCAGGTTTTCCTCTCTCTTCCTCCAGCTCAGCTCCAAGTCCATGGGACTGAGCTGAGCACAGACCTGAGGGAACAGCACCACATTCTACTCACAATCACAACCCCCACATGCACCAATGACCACAACCATACAAATGGGTCAAATTCATCACGCACAGGTATTTCTCCCCTTAAGATAAGTTCCCACCCTGGATGTTCCTCAAGCAAATAGATCTCCATCAGCTGCCCTCATGTTCCACCGCCTTACCCCCACCTCATCCACCCCAGATCCCAGATTCCCAGGCATGCCTAAACCCCAGGTGGGTAGATTTCCACATGTGTATATTATTTTTAAATGATTCCTCTCAAATCCTGAGCACAGGTCCTAGACACTGGGGTTTCAAAAATGAAAGAGATGCAGTACTACTCTCAAAAGGATGCATATTCCTAGATTATTTTCCATCATCTCAGATTTGTGAATCCCCAAAGTACAGCATAGGACGGACAAAGACAGACATAACAAGCCCAGGCGCTGGCGTGTTATGTTACATGGGCCTGTGTGTTTGCTTTTGTGAGTCTTCCCTGGAAAATGTCCGGTCACAAGACCTACTGAAACTATTAGAAGAAATTGACCCTAATAATACGCAGAATTAACATAATAAGGAAAATGGCTGAAACAAATGGATCTTGACACCGCAGTAATGGCTTCTTCATAGGAACAAATGAATTCAGGAGCAAATAATGGAAAGTAATGAAGGTACCATAGACAAAGTCCTCCTCCTCCTCCTCCTAAGGGATGAGTTTCATAGGGGCTGTCCTGACTTCAAGATGAGCAAGGGTTCTACAGAGAATCCTGGGACAGGATGCACAATTTGAATGGGAAGAGCAGCCACAGAGCCTCCACGGGCTATGAGCTGAGTCACTCCTCAAGGGAAGTGGTAAATTTCCACAGCCTTTATAGATCATTTGGCTGATATTTCGATACCAACAGTCTATGTCTTTAAAGGATATTTATAGCTTTAATGGCATTAAAGTGATTGAATTCCCTGGGACTCCTGAACTTTTATCTGTTAGTGAAAAGTATAAATCACCTTGACACCAGATTAGCCTATGGAGGTGTTTTCCCTAGAAATCAATAGCTCGTCCTCAGTTATCTCCAGCTCTGGAGACTCAGCCCCAGCAAAGCAGCATCAGCCCCCAAGTAGGAGTGAACACTTTTCAAGGAAACAGCAAAAGTCATACAGGGTGTGCAGGGAGGTGTGATAAGTGGGGTTTTTATCATAACTTCCCTGGTCTGGAATGTGCCTAAGGCAGAATCTGGGTCACCAACTTGAGATTTTCCATCTAAGACTTGCAGACACCTAACGTTACAGAACTAAAACATCCCATTCTCCCAGAACCTCCTTTCCACTGCACACTTTAGGGACTTCCATAGTGCACACCACTATCTGACCTATGTGAGTGTATATTGTCCAACACCCCCCCGCCATTAGAATGTAAGCTCCACGAGGCAAAGGGTTGCATCTGTTTTGTTCACCAATGTATCCCAGTGCCTAAGGTAGTCCCTAGGACATGGTAGAGTCAATAAATACTTGTTGAATGAATGAAACATAAGAATCATGGAATCTCAAGACTGAAAGGGAACCGCAAAGCCATCTGATGACCAAGCCCCTTTCTTTCACTTACTGACTCTGATAATAGAGGACAAGGAGGGTTACATAGGAAATAATTCAGGGATCCAACTGGGAATGGACATGAGAAAATTGGATCTTCATGCCCCAAGGGGAAGGGTAGAGGAGACCTTTTGGGGCCTGAGAACATAAATGCTCAGCCCCCTGTCTTGGTCTTCCTAGGGGGTCCAGCTAGAGAAGACTCAAGAAGATTTACAATGCAGTATATGCTCCACAGTTGGTCAGTCAGCTATTTAGTGGCTACTTATCATATTCTCAGAGATAGTACTGATCACTTTCCAGATGCCAAGAACTGTATTAGGTACAAGGGATAAATAGTGACCAGGACAGACCCAACCCCTGCACTCATGGAGCTTACAGTCTCTCGGGGGAAACAGCCATCCAACAGATCCTTACAATTATGTGAGGGCTGTTAAGAGGAAGTGTCAGGTACCACAGGAACATGTAAAAGGGCCACCTGGGCTACATGCAGAATCAGGAAAAGCCACCTGAGGAAGCACCATGTAAGCTCCTCCATAGCCCTTTAATGCTTAAGATGCAAAAGCAAGTCTGAAAATAAGAGCCAAAGGAATAGGAAAGAGTATGGAGTAGGAGGCCTTGGAACTGGATTTTGGACCTTCAGCTTACTCTGTGACCTTGAGCAAGTCACTCCACCTCTCTAGTTTCTTCATCTTGTCTGTACTTTCAAATTCTGATATTTTACCATTCGTGGAAGAAGAAACCAGCTAGTCAGTGCCCAGAAACATTAGATCAGAGGTGTGATTCTTACCACAGGTAATATATGTGTGGGGGATGAATTACTCTGGTAGCTGGTGAGAGAAGGAAACAGGAACAATATGAGAAGGGGCTTGGGAGTGGGAAGGAAGGGTGACTGGGATGGATGGGATTCAGAGTTTTGCCTGGAATGACCCTGGGAAGGAACTGAAAGACACCTGAAGCAAACCATTCTAACAGTAAATAATATTTGCTGGTGTTTCGAACTTTGATGCCTACACCATCTCATTTAATTCTCTAAAGAGCCTGTGAATTATGATTGCTTCTGCTTTGCAATTAAGAAACTGAGATTCAAAAGCACAGAATCAGAATATGGCAAAACAGAACGTACACGCAGGCCTCCCAGCTCTAAGCCGCTTTCTGGAGGGGGCTCTGGGAAGGTTCGGATCTCAGACGGAGCAGAGGGCATCTGAGGAGGAAAAGGTCACTGCCAGAGCCTCAGCCAAAACAGGCTAATGGGAAGCTGCCAGAGATGGGCACAGGAGCAGTAACTGTACTGTCCGCCACTCCCCACTCCCCCCGGTAAGGAAGGGAGGCTCCTCCTCCTTCACTCAACATAATGGGACTAGAACTGGAGGAAAGCCATTCTTACATTTATTCATTCATTCAACAAACATTCACTGGCAGTCTACTAGGTGTGATCCTAGCGCATCGCTAAAAGAAAGCCCCTTCCCTCCAAGCGTGCGCAAGGTGGGTTAGCATAATGGATAACGGCACACTCTACCTCCACAGGAGTCCTAGCTCCACTATTTACCAATTGTGTGACTTTGAGCAAGGCTTCTTAAACTCTCTGCCTCTATTTTCTCATCAGCAAAATGGGAATGATGACAGTACGTACTCCACCAGTGCCCGGGGATTAGGTGGGTGATGCACAAAAATCACTTTACACTGTCCCTAGCACATTGGAAGGACTCAGTGAATGTGAACAATCATTATTGTAACATAAGATGTGTCCTGAAGCAAAGGCAGAAGTTTGTCAGAGAAACAAGGAAGGTAACAGTGAGGCCAGAAATATATAAATATAATTTATAAAGTCTCAGCATGAGAATGCTTGGGACATTCAAGGAATCATAGAGTGGAGTCCAGGGTACAAGTTTGGCAGCAACAAGAGATGGAGCTGAGAAGGTGAGCACGGCCCAGTCCATAAAGGACCTTTAAACCCCACTGAGGAATTTGGACTTTATCCCTGAGACACTTTAAGCAAGCAAATAACATGATCTGATTTGCATTTCACAAATACACTGTTGTCTTCTGTCGTAGGTCGGGTTTCCCAGGAAGGGGCTTTAAGTTGGAGATCAGCTTGCAGATGTTTGTTAAGGAGTGCCCAACACCTGTGAAAAGGGGAGGATGGAGGCTGGATTGAGCAAAGGGAAGAGTCGGGCTGCAAGGCCATCCCTACCAACGTGTTCCTGACCCTCAGGGTGATGAAGAGCCAGGATGCCCTTCAGAGCTGTCCCAAGTTGAGGTGAGAGAGCCAGGACCTTACACCCTGTGTCATACAGTCACTGGACGTGGGCCACACTGGGTAAGGGGACTGACCTTGAGTGAAGGGGCTGGCCTTGGGTACCCCTTGCACCTGAGGCACCAAAGTGCTGACAGCTGAAGGGTGTTGAAGATATCAATCCCAACAGCTGGGGCAACCAGACCCTCTTTGAAAGAGGATCTGGGCAGTGATACTCCATGTCTACCACACCTTTCTTATTAAAAACAAAGAATAACAATAACATACCAGGAAACTGAGCCAGAGGCCTCAGATGCCCTGCCAGGAGCATATAGCCAGGCAAAGCAGCTTGCACATGAGTTCACTGTACACACACACACACACACACACACACACACCAGTGTCTAAATATAAAGGATTCCTAGGAGAGAGCATCATCCTTTTATTCTGACTAGGTATACCCTGCAGCTTTTCCTCTCTCTCTAGGGCTTCAGAGCCTTTCCAGCATAGACAATTTTATTTATGATACTTGAATGATACCTGAAAAGAAAAAGAGCCCAGCCAGGGGAAAATGAGAAGCTCAGCTAGGGATCTTCAAGGCTCCTCGATATATTTCTTACTCTTTTTCCGGGCAGAAATTTTCATTTACAAAATTCCTACAGCTCAATTTGTCTTATGTTAGTTTTTCATTATTCCCATTTTTTTTTAAGCACACACATGCTTGGGACAAATCATCATTTTCTCTGATTCATGTGTTCAATTAGTGTGGATATTAACTTGAGCTGCCTGACCCATGACAGTGAGTAAATGGGCACCTCCAATTCTGAAGTTCCCTAAACTTTCCAGTATTAACTTAGCCTTTCAAGGGCGTCAAAGGGCTGGCACAGAGGATGACTTCTTTTTTTTTTTTTTAATCTATTTATTTTATTTATTTTATTTTTGGCTGAGTTAGGTCTTCGTTGCTGCGCACAGGCTTTCTCTAATTGCAGTGAGCGGGGTCTACTCTTCGTTGCGGTGCGCGGGCTTCTCATTGAGGTGGCTTCCTTGTTGTGGAGCACAGGCTCTAGGTGCACAGGCTTCAGTAGTTGTGGCTCGTGGGTTCTAGAGCCCAGGCTCAGTAGTTGTGGCGCGTGGGCTTAGTTGCTCCATGGTATGTGGGGTCTTCCTGGACCAGGGCTCGAACCCGTGTCCCCTGCATTGGCAGGTGGATTCTTAACCACTGCACCACCAGGGAAGCCCAGGGGGATAATTTCTTGATGTTTCTATCTGTGTGATCTAGAAGCCTGAGGGTTGCTGGTTTCCTTCAAGCTTGTAAACGTTCTGCGATGAGCTAAATCACAAGTGACGGGTCAGGAGAGTAAGAGGCAGCGTCCACATCACATCGGAAACGACAAAAACAAGAGTGAAAGAAGACTAAGGGCCTCAGGAACCTGGAATGGATGTGAAGAGCTGGAAGGTGTTTGGGACCATATATCCTATTCCCTCACTTTTCAAAAAAGAAAAAAACAAAGCTGAGAAAGTTTGAGTGAATTGCCCAGGTTGTTCAATGAGTGTTGGTGGCAGAGCTGAGACACGAGTTTCTCGGCACCCAGTCAGCACAAGGACCTTTCTCTACTCCACCTACAGGAGAACAAGAATGGAGTATTGGGACATGTGTTGGAGTTGGAAATATTTCAAGGCACATCTGGGCAGGAAGTTATCAGAAATATATTATAATCATACTTTTTTTTCTGACCATTCAGTTAGTAAGAATAATTGTTCTGTCCCCAAGGACCATAGCAAGCAATACAAAAAGCTTTTAAGATATAAAATCATGTTTGCATGTCCTTAGAATAGTATATTTCTCTTAACTCAGCTTCCTCCTCCCAACCATTCCTCACTGGGGTGGGGTAGGGAGGTCGACAGGCTCCATGGGACCGATGTCCACGTCCCATATTATCCTTCAATGAAGACTCCATAGGGTGTGCTGATCCCCAGAAATAAGTATCCCAAAGGAGCATGAAAGTAATAAATTTTAACATATGTCTTATTTCATATAATATGGTCCTTCAATAATGAAGGCTGCATGGGTTGTACTTGCTCAAGGAGAAATAGTGACAACTTGCAAATGTTAGGACCTAACCTGAAAGAATAGTAGAATAAGACAATGATGACCTTATTTTCCAAACCAAAAATCAGGACACAAAGTCTAACAAAGAACTTTTTCCACTTCTGGGAATTAGGCTGTCTGAGAGATGTAGTTTAAATGCCAAAATATTGGCATTTCTGGGACATTGATAGTATATGGAAACAACAGGACAGAATACCTGAAATCACGACTGCCCTGAAAAGTCAAAAAATATCATCCTAAAACAACTTGCCTAAAATACAGTCTTGAGACCCATGGAGACTAAAAACAGGAGGAGTGGATGGATGGAGCAGTTTCTAAGAGTTCAAGGAGAGAATAAATGAATCTTGAGTATCCTTAGGCGCAGAGAGAGGGGAATAAAATAAATAAAACAAATAACATTTACCCAAATCAATTGATTCTTTTTTTAAACCCTCTGGTTTTAAAAAAAATTGTGTCAAAAGATTTCGAGGTAAAGAAATCAAAATACCCCCTTGATTAATGATTTAAATGGAAGATTAATCCACATATATATTTTCTGTTATGCTCTTTTAGTTACAAGCAACAGAGACCGACTATTACCCTAAAAATGGAGGGTGTTAATTTATTAAAAATGAATATATATGGATTATTAGACCTCTCCTTCCATTTCAGCTTTAATTCTGTCAGCAACCCACCTAAACTAACAGGTGTTTCAAGTTTCAAATTTAAATTCTCAGAAGAATGTCTGATTCCCACCCTCCTCTTATCTTTTCACACCAGTTCATGTCATGGGTGGCTGACCCAAATCTGGGTTTTTGCCCACCCTGGTCTCATAAATCAGGTCCTAAGCGGTATTCTGGGCTTGCCAGTTTCAGTAAGAGGGGCTAGCAATGTGAAAGTGTCCCGCACCACTCTTAAGACAAAGTTATGGATGCCCAAACTTCAAGGAGAATTTTGCAACTCCTGTTCCATTCCAGGTTCACCCAGCTGTTCCAGATGTACCCACACCTGTCTCCAGACAGCACCATCCATTCAGAATGTCTTTCAGGAGACAGGAGCTGGTTGTACTTCCCTCCACCCTCGGGGGCACCAAAGTACTTGTTCTGTGCCTGCAACAGCTAGGCTACGGCACCTCCTCTTGTGTGTCCTCTCAGATCAGCAAGACTCTCATAGAGCCCGTTGGGCTGTCCATCCTCCTCCAAGGAGGAGGCTACCTGTAGCAGAAGCTATTGGTGCCCAGCTCAAATTATCTCAGCCCCTCCCAGATCCCACCTGTGATCAATTCCCATACTTGTCAGTGACATCCTGTGACTCGCTGCCAGATGGAATTTTCTGGCTAGGAAGCATGCTCAGCCCCACATGGCAAGACAGGCCAAAAGTGCCAAGGACTGGCCCCCCACCAATGAGAGATAGAAATTGGTGGATAAATATTTCAATTTCCTCACTTCATTGGTGAAACAGTTCTGGGCTGTGTTCTATACAATCTCTCAGAGGATCCACTGTGGGATTGAGTTTCCATTGCCCATGGTGGGTGAATACACCCTTTATTAGCTTTTTCCCCTGCCCCTCTCATTTCTACCCCAGTCTTCCTGCTGTCACCTCTCAAAGAAACCATTTTCACCCAAATCCTTGTCACAGGGTCTGTTTTTGTGAAAACGAGACAAAGGTAATAGTCAAAGGACCATTTCACCCACCACCCTCAATCTGCTGACACCTCCCACTCCAACATCTTGCTCTGACATCTTGCTGTGAAAGATTCTGAACACGATCCAAGCTCCTAAACTCAGACCAGTCCTGTGAAGACAGTTCTCCCCAGAACTAGTCCCTCTCCTCTAATCTTGCGTTCCCTAACCTGGATACCACAGTGGTATTTTACTTCATTTAGTCTTAACACTTCTAAGCTTCCCCCGAAAGAATGAAGTTGGCTGCATGTTCTACTCCCAGAAGCTCACTGGTTTCTCCTGCCAGATACTTCTTGCCGTGAGCTCTTCCCCAAGATGTCATGATGTCAGCAGTACTAATTGATGTCACCTCCATGCTAAGGACACGTGGAAGACACCGTCATTTAGCTACCTAACAGCCACTGCCAGCACCCCTTGCTTTCCCCCTACCACAGAAACTGAAAAAGGCAGGAACCTGTATTTATAGCCTCTCTTGCAGCTAAGGGTTCCAAGGAGCCTATTCTTGCAAATAGACATAAGGGGATTTCTGAGATATCTTTTTCCTCCCCCATAAAAGAAAGGAGAATGACCCTCAATGAGTCCTCCTCCCTCTCTTTCTCTCTCTGTCTCCCCCCACCCCGTGTGTGTGTGTGTGTGTGTGTATGTGTGTGTGTCTGTCTCTGTCTCTCTTCCCACCCCCTTGTGTGTGTGTGCGTGTCACACACACACATGCAGGTACCCTCCTGTCTTATCCTCTGGACACAACGGCATACAGAAGAGGTTTCTAGGGCTACAGAAGAAATCCTGTAAGCATGAGAAATATGATAAGCCAAGAGAATTGCGAGATGTCAACTCAATACGCTGACATCATGGAGCTAAGGAATGAACGCCAGGACTGTCTCACTCCAGGCTTCTTCTTTGGTACACAAGTGTCTTTTGGGTTACTCCACTGTTGGTGGAGTTACACTTGCAGCCAAAACTTTTCCCAACTGACACAGGGCAGAACAATGCAGAAGCTGTATATAGGATTCTCCCTCAAGCAACAGCTATTTATTAACTACCTAGTCTTTGAAAAGCATGATAGGAATAGAGAACATGTATATAGCAAAGTCTTTGAAAAGAATGATAGGAATAGAGAACATGTATAAAGCAAAGTCACTTTACAGGATTAGAGAAATTGTGGGGCTTCCCTGGTGGTGCAGTGGTTAAGAATCTGCCTGCCAATGCAGGGGACAGGGGTTCAAGCCCTGTCCGGGAAGATCCCACATGCCGCGGAGTAACTAAGCCCGTACGCCACAACTACTAAGCCTGCACTCTAGAGCCCACAAGCCACAACTACTGAGCCCACGTGTCACAACTACTGAAGCCCGCGTGCCTAGAGCCCGTGCTCCACAACAAGAGAAGCCACCGCAAGGAGAAGCCCGTGCACCGCAACGAAGAGTAGCCCCCGCTCGCCGCAACTAGAGAAAACCCGCGTGCAATAACGAAGACCCAGCACAGCCAAAAATAAATAAACAAAAAATAAATAAATTTATTTTAAAAAAAAGAAATTGTGATAAAGAGGCTGCCAAGTGGTGGAATCAGCTGAATGTGCCGCTGCAGGGGCTCGCAGGAGGGGAGGCTGCTGTGGGCCGCGGCGGGAGGGAGAGGCTTCCTCGAGCAAACTCAGAGGCACATAGGATGTAAGTAGATGGAGAAGAGAATTCCAAGCAAGGGAAGTCATGTAAGCAGTGATGCTTGACATAATTTTGTAAGACAACGTGGGAAAAGCAAGTCAACCAATGTGGCTGCAAAACCCAGTTGGTGTTGGATGTCATTGAGCCCCCAGCACATTCTTGTGAACGCCAAGGCTACAGCTGTTAACATAAGCTAGCAGGGAAAGGAGGTGGGGGCAACATCTCAGAAGGCAGGGATCACAGGCGTGGCCCATCTAAGGAAATAATAATAATAAAATGACCATTTATTGAACGCTGGAGTTAGTCACTACAGTAAACGTTTTGCACAAATCATCTCATGTAATGCTCAGTACAATCTGACAGATGGGAATTACATTACTGGTTACTGTGGATAAGAAAACTAAGGTTTCAAAAATGTTTTTAAAAATTACACTGCTAGGGAATTACCTGGTGGTCCAGTGGTTGGGACTCGGTGTTTTCATTGCTGAGGGCCCAGGTTCAATCCCTGGTCGGGGGGGTTGAGGGGGAACTAGGATCCCACAGGCCTTGCAGTGAGGCCAAAAAAAAAACTAAATTAAAAATAAATTACACTGCTAATAAGAGCCAGAATCCATTTTCAAACTCAGGTCACCCCTTGATTCTGATGCTTAGTTAGACCTGCGCTGGGTGCCCTGCCCATGGGCTTCCCCAGTCCTCTGTGCTTCCATCTATCACAGCACCTGCCACACGGACTTGCTGACTTATCTCCTCCACTAACTTCAGACAACCTAGGGGCATGGATGGTGGCTCATTTACCTGGCGAACCCCACGCCCTCCTGGTGCCTCGAGAGTTCCTGGACCGTAGCCACATTGATAAACGTTTGCTGAATGAAGGCAAGTCTTCACTCTTCAGTGTTGGGTTGACTCATAAATCAAGATAATCTCGTTAGGTTTAAGGTATAACATCCTGGCAGGGGCATGTAAAACTAAGGCATGAGTGGCTGGCTTTGGCCAAGTCAGCTGAGAAGGTTCCTTCCTCACCACACAGCCTATATCCTCACCACCAACTCAGTCCAAGACTGAAAAAAAAGCTTTTATACAGAGAGCAGATTGCAGGGCTGGTGAGCACCAGCAGGACTCTTCCCAGAGCACCATGTGCTGCTTCAAAATCCACGAGGGAGGGGCTTCCCTGGTGGCGCAGTGGTTGGGAATCTGCCTGCCAGTGCAGGGGACACGGGTTCGAGCCCCGGTCTGGGAAGATCCCACATGCCACGGAGCAACTAGGCCCGTGAGCCACAATTACTGAGCCTGCGCGTCTGGAGCCTGTGCTCCGCAACAAGAGAGGCCGCGACAGTAAGAGGCCCATGCACCGCGATGAAGAGTGGTCCCCACTCGCCGCAACTGGAGATAAGCCGTCGCACAGAAACGAAGACTCAACACAGTCATAAATAAATAAATAAAAGAACGTGAATTTCTTAAAAAAAAAAAAAAAAAAAATCCACGAGGGACCAAAAGTGCAAAGGGCAAAAGTGAGCCCAAAAGGATCAGTGAGGATCAGCCTTATCGTAGGGCTGCTCTTCATCACCAGAGGCCAGCCTTAAACACAGCCAGCTTAAATTTCATCCAGGTGGACTGAAGTCAGAGGAAAGGAAAGATATTTAGCCTCAATACTTATCCAACAGAAATTCATATAATCCAGACTAGTTTTGAGCACTTTCTATAACCCAAGACAACAGGGACACAAAGTCAGAGAAAGCTGCTCACCACCCTCTTTGTAGTCCAACCTCACCAGGCCAACCACCAAACCAAAAACTAATATTCAGGGAAGGGATGCTTTATTAGAGGAGTGCTAATAAGGAAATGCTGGAAAAGGACATCTCACCTATACTTTTTCTACCAAGCTTTATTGAGTACTTCCTCTGTACAAAGCACTAGGCTAGAGACAGGGGTATGAAAATGAGTCACATACTCACCATCTACAACTTCCTAATGGAGGAGGATGTTACATAAACTGTAACTTCCTATAATGTGGTGCATGGGCACTGAACGCTGTAAGAATGAAGAGGAGGCTCACTAAACCCAGTGCTGTCCAACAGAAAGCAGATAAGCACATAAGTGATTTTAAAGATTCTAATAGCCCAGTTAAGAAAGGTAAAAAGAAACAAGTGAAATTAATTTAGTAATTTTTTTGTCTAATCCAATACCTAAAATATCATATCAACATGGAATTTTTTTAAATTTCCAGTGTTTCAGTTTTTAAAATTAATTGCAATTAAGAATTCAGTTCCTCCATCCCACAAGCCACATTTCAAGTGCTCAGTAGTCGTGTGTGACTGGTGGCTACCATGTCAGGCAGGGTGGAGCTACAGGAAGTGACACCTGAGTTGAGTTTTAATGAATGACCAAGAGTTATGAACACAAAGGCAGGGGTGGCATTTCAAGTAGAAGGATCAGCAGGTGGGAAGACAGATCTGGAGTGATGAGAGCAATGAATGTGGCAGAAGAAAAAGCCAGAGATACAGGCAAGGATAAAATCAACTATATAATACTTTCTATGCTGAGCTGAGGAGCTAGAATTTATTCTGGGGAAGTAATGGGGAAGGTGTATTAATTTCTTAAGGCTGCCGTAACAAATTTCCACAAACCTGGTGGCTTAACAGACATTTATTCTCTACAATTCTGGAGGCCAGAAGTCTGAAATCAAGGTGTTGGCAGGGCTATGATCCCTTGTGGGGCTGGAGGGGAAAACCCTTCCTTGCCTCTTCCAGCTTCTGGTGGTTCCTGGTGTTCCTGGCCCGTGGCAAGCATAACTTCAACCTCTGCCTCTATCTTCACACGGCCTGTTTCACTGTATCTCATCTCCCCTCTCTCCTCATAAGGACACTAGTCATTGGATTTTAGGGCCTACCCTAAATGCAGGATGATATCATCTCAGGACCCTCAACTTAATTACATCTGCAAAGACCCTACTTCCAAAATATGTCACATTCATAGGTACCAGGAATTAGGAATTGGAGATATCTTTGGTGGGGGCAGAGTTGGGGTTGGGGGGAGCACAATTCAAGAAGGGTTATTAGCAAGGAGGAGAGGCTATCAGATTTGTTTGTAGGAAGATCAGAACAGTAGGTTAAATTTACAAGGCAAATAACATGAGCCAGGTACTATGGTAAGCCCTTTACAAGGACTGTTGGTTTTAGTCCTTACTTTAAAAAAGATACCTATAAGGTAGGTACTCAGATACATAAACTGAAGCTTAGAGGAGTTAAATCACTTGCTCAAGATCAGACAGCTGGTAAATAGTAGAGAGAGTCTACTCTCTCTAATAGGCCCTCTGACTCCAAACTCAGGCTCTGGACCATTTGGTTCCATGCCATATGCTATCGGGATTCTCCCCATTACCCAGTGCATGAGAGATGTGCCTCTTCTACGTCACCCATGGATATTATGGATTGACTGTTATATGGCAAACACCTTGCAGAAGTCCCAGGCGAGAAGGAAATACAAAGGCAGATGAGAAGTAGTCTCAGCCCTCAAGATGCTCACTCAGGGTCCAGCAGGGGAAACACTAATAAAGTTGTGTTTATTAGTGTTTATTAGTAGTAGTGTTTATTAGAAACACTACTTATTAGTAGTAGTGTTTATTAGAAACACTAATAAAGTAAACTAATCAACTCCACACATCATCACACTACAAACTTGTATCAAGGGACTAAAAAATAATCAAGCAATGCTATATAAATGAACTCTCCTTTAGCTACTGATTGAATTCATCTTCTCCAGTTCTAACTTAACGAGATTGAGACTATCTTCTGTATTTCTGCCTGACTGAACTATGAGAAGAGTGCTGATGGTTTACACAGGGTAGATATTCCAATAAAAGAAAAGCATTATGAGTTTCCCCCTGAGGTCCAAAATTCCAAGTAACTGAGAAGAGGCAACCGGAAGTCCCATGTTGACCAGACACCAAACCCCTTAATAGCAGTCTTTTTTCCTCATGTTTTCCCAGATTTATTTAGGTTTAACTGACAAATAAAATTGTGTATATTCAAAGTGTCCAATGCGATGACTTGATATAAATATACATTGTGAAATGATTACCACAATCAAGCATTTCTACATTTAAGTGCTCTAATGTTAAGTGCATATATATTTACAATTGTTATATCCTCTTGATTAATTAATCCCTGTATCATTATATATGGCCTTCTTTGTCCCTTGTTACAGTTTTTGAGTTAAAGTCTATTTTTCTGATAGAAGTATGGCTACTGCTGCTCACTTTTGGTTTCCATTTACGTGGAATATCTTTTTCCATACATTTTTATATTGTGTATTCATTAATAAATGATTGTAGCTATAGTTCACTTTAATAGTTTTGCCTTTTAACCTTTACACTCGAGTTAAATGATTTACATACTACCATTATAGTCGTACAGTATTCTGAATGTAACCATATATTTACCTTTCCACTGAGTTTTATACTTTCATATGTTTCCATGTTACTAATTAGCAACCTTTTATTTCAGCTTGAAGAACTCCTTTTAGCCTTTCTTGTAAGGCAGATCTAGTGGTGATGAACTCTCAATTTTTGTTTGTTTGGGAAAGCCTTTATCTCACCTTCTTTTCTGAAGGACAGTTTTACCAAGTAAAGTATTCTTGGCTGGGAGTTGTATTTTTTTTCCTTCAGCATTTTGAATATATTAATCTACTCTCTCCTGACCTGCAAGGTTTCGTTTGAGAAATCCACTGATAACCTTATGGGAGTTCCCTTTTATGTGATGAATTTCTTTTCTCTTGCTGCTTTCAAAATTCTCTCTTTGACTTTTGATTATGATGTGTCTCAGTGAAGACCTCTTTGGGTTGAACCAGTTTGAGGACCAATGGGCTTCATGTACCTGGATGTTCATATCTCTCTCCAGATTGGGAAATTTTCAGCCATTTCAGCTTTCTACCACTTTCTCCCTCTTCTCCTTCTAGAATTCTCATAACACATAAATTGTTTTGTTTGATTGTCTCCAATAATTCCCATAGGCTTTCTTCATTTTTCTCCTTTTTTCTCTTCTGACTGTATAATTTCAAATGACTTGTCTTCAGGTTCACAGATTCTTCTGCTTGATCAATCTCGTGTTGATGCTCTCTATTGCATTTTTCATTTTATTCAATGTATTCTTCAACTCCAGAATTTTGGTTTAGTCCTTTATGATGTCTATCTCTCTGTTGAACTTCTCATTTTATTCATGTATTATTTTCTTGACTTTATTGAGTTTTTTATCTGTGTTCTCCTGTAGCTTGCTAAGTTTCCTTAAAACAATTATTTTGAATTCTTCCTCAGGCAATTCATAGATCTCCATTTCTTTGGGGTCAGTTGTTGGAAAGTTAATGTGTTCCTTTGGTGTGTCATGTTTTCTTGCTTTTTCCTGTTCCTTGACGTCTTTCATTACTGTCTTCACATTTAAAAAGCAGCCACCTCCTCCAGTCTTTCTGACTGGCTTTAGGAGAGAAATACTTTCACCAGTCAGCCTTCCTAGGGATTCTAAGTTTTTCTCAGACCTTTTTTATGAATGCACCCAATCCACACTTCTTTTTCCCTCTTGCGGTGTGGAGGGGAATTCTTAAGATTCTATGCCTTCTCTTGATCCCACAAAACCAGGACAGGTGGTAAGAGCCTCTTGTTTGCTTCCCCTAGGGTGAGGCCTTGAAATGCTCAAGTTGCTTTCTCCCAATCCCACAGCATCAAGTCAGCTTTCTGTACATGCTCACTAGCTGTCTGCAAAAGCTCACACTCACAGACCACGGAGATGCACACAGGAAGCTGGCCATGGGATGATGTGTGGATGAGGTGTGCAGAACATTCATGGTGCTCATGGGCCAGTTGTGTGTGTGTCAGTGGGGGGTCCAGAGGTGAGGCATTCCCAGTGGCTCATGGGCAGGCTTCCTGATGTAACCTGTAAAGTAGTTAGTAGGACCCATGTCCTTTTTTTTTTATTAATTTATTTATTTGTTTTGGCTGCATTGGGTTTTCGTTGCACGCAGGCTTTCTCTAGTTGCGGCAAGCGGGGGCTACTCTTCGTTGCTGTGTGTGGGCTTCTTACTGCAGTGGCTTCTCTTGTTTCAGAGCACGGGCTCTAGGTGCGTGGGCTTCAGTAGTTGCAGCATGCGGGCTCGGTAGTTGTGCCTCATGGGCCCTAGAGCGCAGGCTCAGTAGTTGTGGCACATGGGCTTAGTTGCTCGGTGGCATGT
The DNA here is from genome assembly GCF_949987535.1 of Balaenoptera acutorostrata. Classification (NCBI taxonomy): domain Eukaryota; kingdom Metazoa; phylum Chordata; class Mammalia; order Artiodactyla; family Balaenopteridae; genus Balaenoptera; species Balaenoptera acutorostrata. The sequence goes on from NC_080072.1 coordinate 23,399,091, forward strand.
GGGATCTTCCCCGACCAGGGCTCGAACCCATGTCCCCTGCATCGGCAGGCGGATTCTTAACCACTGCGCCCCCAGGGGAGCCCCCCCACCATGTCCTTTTAATGAGCTCCAAGCCCTGGTTTCTGTGCTCAGAGCCTTTTCCAGCCCCTAAAGCATGCAGATAATCTCAGTACTCTGAACTGGGCAAGAAACTGGGCCTCTTGTACAGTATCCTACACAGCTGAGGAAGCCAGGCACTCAGTCACATGCTCTCACTTTCCCCTGTGGAAAAAACATGGGCCAAAGGGGTCTCTCTTGGCACTTGGCTGTGCCCCCTTATGAAAGGGATGACATGGCTAAAGTGAAACTGTTCTTTTTACCCTCCTCAATGCACCTATATTGGATTTTTTTGTTCCAACAGAGTATTGGAACTTTTCCACTGGACTCCTGGACTTCCACAATGCTACTCTCATCAACAGGTAACTGTGAAAACTGATGTTCTGTGGAGGGGACGAAAGAAGAAAACTACTATTCTGCCATCTTGCTAATGTCACTCTCCCAGAATCACTCTAAAAGATTGAATGAGAAACCCACGAAACATGCTCTAAAGATGCAGATCTTTAGGACGTAATTCGGCATAAAGCAAAGAGCCCAGACTTTGGAATTAATGCTACTGAGATCAAATCCTATCTCTGCCCTGTGTTAATGATATGACCTTAGATAAAATGCTTAACCTTCATTACGCATTCAACAAATTTATTAATTATTATTATTATATACCAGGTATTCCTCTAGAAGAGCTTGGGACACTTGTAAAGGAAACAGGCAAAAACAAAATCCCTGCCCTCATGTAGCTCACATCTGGAGGGAGGGAAGGATAAGGAGGGAATTGATAATAAATTATATATTATGTTAGAAAGTGATAAGTGCTTTGGAGAAAAAGGAGAAGTGCTCAGATAAGGGGAATCAGGAGCTGTAGTTTGAAATATGGTAGTCGGAGTGGGTCTTACTGAGAAGGTGACATTTGAGCAATGACCAGAAGGAGGTGAGGGAGTGAGTCATGTAATTATCTACTGAAACAGCATTATAGCTGAAGGAACAGCCAGTGCAAAACCCTGAGGTGCATTCCTGATAGCAAAAAGGCTGAAGTAGTTAGACTCAGAGGAAACAGAGTAAAAGAGATTAGACAAGTAATAGGGGCGGTTTCATATAGGGGCTTGTAGACTATTATAAGGTCAATGGAGAACGCTCACAGGGTCTCGTGTGGAGGAGTGACATGGTATGACTTATGTTGAATAGGTTAAGGGCGGAAACAGGAAAACCAGTTAATTCTATTGTAGTAATCCAGTGAGAGAAGATGGTAGTGAGGACCAAGGTGGTGGTAGTAGAGATGGTGAAAAACAATCCAATTCTGGGTGTATTTTGAGGGTATAACAACTAGATTTCCTGGAAGAGTGTATAGTGGGTGAGAGAGAAAGAGGAAAGTTAAGGATCACCTCAAAAATTTTGACTAAACAACAGGAAGGATGGATTTACCACCCATGGAGATGGAAAGACTGAGTGGAACAGGCTTAAATGGAAAGATAAGAGTTCAGTTTTGCACATGTTTATCTTAGCATTTCTCCTAGACATCCACATGGAGATGTTCAGTAGGCTGGAGTTCAATACAGAGATCTGGATAGGGGATAGAAATTCAGAAGACATTGTTTTATAAATGGTATAATGAATCATGAGGCTGGATAAGACCACCAAGGGAGTGAGAGTAGAGAAAGAAAAAAACAAAAAACAGAAAAAGGAGTTCTAAGGGATTCCAATTGCAGTAGGTTTGGAAGAAGTGGCAAAACCAGTAGAGACTGAGTTGGAGTAATCTGTGAGGCAAGAGAAAATCGAGCTGGCCTCCTGGGAGCCAGGTGAATAAATTGTATCAAGCAGGGCAAGGTCAACTGAATCTAACGCTGCTGTTAGGTCAGAGAGTTGAGGGCTGAGAACTGATCTTTGGGTTTAGGAGATCACTGGGTCAGAAGTCATTGGTGACTCTGACAAGAAGTAGGATTGGTTTAAGAAAGAATGGAGGAACATTAATTAATTAATTAATTAATTAAATGGAGAACCAACAAGGACCTACTGTATAGCACAGGGAATTTTGCTCAATATTCTGTAACAACTTAAATGGGAAAAGAATTTGAAAAAGAATAGATACATGTATATGTATAACTGAATCACTCTGTTGTATACCTGAAACTAACACAACATTGTTAATCAACTATACTCTAATGTAAAATAAAAAGTTAAAAAAAAAAGAAAGAAAGAATGGAGGAGAGGTATTGGAGACAATGAGAATTTTTGATTTGCTATTCAAGAAAACTGAGATTAATATGGAAGAAATAAAGTATTTTTTAATAGTGTTGGGAATTACCCACTGAAGGAGATACTTGATGATGGAGGAGACAGAGGAATTGCTATAGTGATATTCTTGGGTGGGCTAAAGGGAATAGGACCTAGTATACAAATAGAAGTATTTGTTTTAGAAAGGAATATGGATATTTGATCAATAGTGAGAGTGTTGGAGCAGAAAGTATGGAAGGATGCCGGTAAAGGCTAAATGGGGTTGTGATTATCTCTGAGTTTCCATTTCCTCAACTGTAAAATGGCAGTATTAGTCAGGCTGTGGGGAGGCTTACGTGAAATAATTTTGTAAAGTGCTTAGAATAAATCATGTAGTAGGTGTTCAGTGTGCGTGAATCAGTCAAGGTTAGGTCAGGAAAGCAGACGCCCCTCACTCTATAAAAGGATTTACATACAGGTTTTAAAGGTTTACCCGATCACTGGAAGAGCTCAGTGACTGAAGGTCAGGGAAGTACCCCTGGTGAGACTCAGTTTGGGCACTGACGTGGGGAAGGCTGCTTCAAACATTATACAAGACCACCTTTCGTGGCTGCAACTGCCTTAGAATACTTATTCTGCCTTCCAAACCTGACACGAGGTGTCACTCACTGCAGACTGGTTTTACTGGCAGAATTATACAGAAAAAGGAGCCTGGGAATATCCTTCTTCGCATCAGGCAACCCAACATAATACTTAACAGCCACATGAACAATGAGCACACCGTTTGAGGCTCCAGTCCCTCTGGGGCAAGGAGAGGAAGTCTAGTAGCTTCTCAAGCATTAAGCATACCTCTAACTTCTAACTTGGAGCTGATATACATTTAAATTTTTTTAACCCCTCAACTATAAACATTTTTCAGTTTAGTCCACGTAAGTAATGAATAAGCCCAAGTGTTATTCTCAGAATATGACACTCTGGCAATAGCTCAAATATAGCAAATATTTTTATTTCTATACAGTGTTGAAACACGTATACAAAGAAAAACTAGTGCTGACACTAAAACTAAAACAGCCAGTTATTTTGCCAGCAAAATAGATTTATTCAAAGTAGCAGAGAATTGCAGTTCAGGACAAGCATGCTGTAGCAAAAACGATGCAAATCTGGAGAAACAAGGGAGAGGACCATCTTTTCATAGAGGAAAAGGGAAATTTGAGGGGAGCTGTTTTAAACAAGGAGTCCACTGGAGGAAACTGGAAGTTCGAACTCTAGTGGCTTTTCATTGGCTGAGTTGTGACAGTCTCTCATGGGCTGAACTGTTGTTGGGCAAAGAGAAAAACCTCCCTTTCTCTTGCTGGGCTCGTAAAGTAATAAACTTCTTCCTGTTTGGGGTCTGCAGATGGCAATGAGTGGTGGATTATGAGAGCTCCCACTTCCAGCCTCCTGACTCCAATTTAAGTGAGGTTTCCTTTATTCATTTCACACTAGCAACAATTATTAATGATCACAAGCCCTGAATACTCACTTTGGATTCATCTTACCTTTACAAAAATTCAAGGAGGAAAAGAATTACCCTTTCTGCATCTATGAAGTTTCCATTATTGTTTTAAATAAATACTTTGGCTTTTCCTATATTCCCATCAACTAGTATCTCACTTGCCAGAGAATTTTCTGGTTTGGATGGCCCTGTGGATACTCTCATTTGTATAAAACAAAGGATAAAAGAGTTTAAAGATAATGGAAACCATAAGTCATCAGAATAGAAGTAGGGAGCAATATTTTTATTAGATCAAGCTATAACATATTTATAAAACATACAGCACAGATTGTAACACTTAAGAGGCTTTATGTGGTAAATAACATGGCATTCATATGTAAAATAAATGTTCAGTATCTTGATGTGAGTGGTACTTTAACTGATATATACATGTTTTTAAAATTGTACATTTAAAATTAGTGCATTTTATGCACTTAAAATTAATAAAGTAATCCTTAGATTAAAGAGAATACAGATGGCAAAAAAAAAGTTGTGGTCTTCTGACTAACAGTTATTAAGCAGTTACCATGTGACATGTACTGCCTTAGGTACTTTATGTGCATTTTCTAATTTGAACTTCTCAGCTACCTTAAGGACTAAGTATTGCTGTATACTTTTTTTGATGAAGACACTGAGGCTCAGAATGTTAAAATCATTAACCCAGGCATCCACACTAATAAGTGAGAGAGTTAGAACTCAAAACTACTACTACTGAGTCCAAAAACCACAATTTTAACCACCACACTATATAATCTCAATTTCAGTGCCGGAAAAAGTCTGCCTGCATGCTTTCATCACAGAGAGAGATGTCTTTCCCTTTTTGACTTGACAGCCAGGAAGCTCATGAACAAATTTAGTGCACAATGTCATTAACTCTAGCCTTTCCTATATGGTTTCTATCTTCTCTTTTTATTTCTATGATCTCCTCCATGTAAAACTGTATATATTTCTGCTGACAATTATTACATATCATTAAGTAACACAAAAGAAATATGTAGACATGTCTTCATTTCTCTTATTACTGATCTATTTTAAGTCATCATCATTTAGAACAACAAGAGAACATCATAAGTGATGAGAAGAAAGAAGAGTTTCTTTTCAAGTTGAATGTAATATTTAATTTATAAATTATTAATTTTCTGATTACTATGCATATTACCTATATGCATACCTAGAGTGTTGCCTTTTAAAAAATATTTCAAGATAAAAAATATGCACACAGGCAATTCTGTGATAAATAATGCACGTTGATCGTAAGTACCCATTCTGAAAACCCGTTAAATACGTTGATCCAATTTTAAAAGAGAATCTGCTATTGATGGAGCAAAGGGACTCAATACTTACAAGAATAATGAAAACAGATGCAAACCAAATGAGACTCCAGGCATCCCAAGGACCAACGGAAAAGATTAAAGAGTGAATGGTAAGAACTAGATTATTTCTGCTTATACTGCTGAGTTGGTGACTTAAGGACCACTAAATGAGCCATTCTGATGGAATTGGCTGGTTGCTGGGACAGCCTGCTGCAATCATTAGCAAGTATATCTATAGCAACTCTGCTCAAAGGGTGCCTGAGTATGTAAAAAATATACTCCTGGTGATTTGGGGAGTGATTATATCCCCATCCGTCACAGTCTGTTTTCTATCTGGATGTCAGTTTCGTAGTCTGGTGCAGTGTCTCTATTTTCAAAATGTTCATGGTTCTCCAAGACTTCTTCCAGAACTGGGAGTCTAAGTTGCACTTGTTTGCCCTTGCCAATATCCTGGAGTCTTGTGAAGCCTTGCCTTGTGACATAAGCCCTGGACAGTCGTTTTAATCCAACTGACTTTCAAGTAACACCCAACTTAAATTCACCATCTCTAGGGTCCACCCTCCTATTACGGCCTCATTAAATTTCCTTGGACCCCTGCTCTCTCTTCCTGCCTGTGTTCACTATTTGCCTAGACCACAAACTATCATTATTGTGCTCCCTCTGGACATGGCACTCTGCCCGCAGCTGGGACTTCTACTGTTAGCACCTGAAACTGGTCAAGATCCTCAAGCTCTGACTCTGCCTGGGAATCAGCTCTAGTAACAGACCACACCTTCCCTGTCTCCTTTGGTCAGCCATGACCACAGAGTCCTTAAATGTGACTCAAATGTTTTATAACTGAATATATGCATTTCATTTTAGGTATGCCTATGATGCTTTTCTTCATCTATTTTATGCAATTTGTATCATGTTCAATTTTCAGATGAACATTTAATTTTTTAACTGCTATACTCCTGTGAGTCTTTTCACTCTCAATGGGAATGTGTCTCTCCTACTGACTGAAACATCCATCTGTGCCCTCGTCTAATAGTCCTTGTTAGTCACAGGGTACAGATGTGAATTGACGTGTCAAACCCTCCGGGGTAAGAACCCACCTCTCCCTCTGAGAGCCACGGGGACAATTCAAGTTTGCTTGGGTCCTGTATACTTGGAGTTTGATTGTATTCTTTTCTCTTACAAACCTCCCTTGTAACTATTTCTCTCAAACCTGATCCCAGTTAGATCCAGTTACCCATCTCAAAACAAACACATTATACGTCCTCTCAAAAATGTGCATGTTTCTGTCTCTGTATGTACATTTTCCCCCAAATTTAAAGGAGGCAACATACCAATTTAAAGCAAAATTGAAAAGGAGAAGATGCCCTAAGTGTTTTAGAGATATTGCACTGATCCCTCCTTTTTATTTGGATGACTTAACCTAGAATCGCAGTCATATCTTTGCTTCCTCTACCAGGAGGTGTCATACATACTTCAGCCTGGCAGGCAGAGTTCAGTCATCCCTCACTAGGTGAGGCTACTTGCATCTGGCTTGTAACACTATTCACAGTGTTTTACAGGTTAGTTTGTGCTTTCTATTTCTTCACTCATTTAGTTCTTAGGCCAACCCAGTGAGACTCTATACTGTTAGGGGTCCATAGAAGAATTCCCTTTTGAGGCCTGGACCCCCAAGAAAATACCACTGTGAATGAGACGTTGCCACAGTCAACTGTACTGTCTCCTAACTTAGCTGCAGCTGCAGGCCTTAAATTTTAAAAACTGGATGATACAACTTGAATATTGAATATGATACAGAAGCTTGAATTTGGGCACAGGTGCCATGCTGGAAATATCAGAGCATGACTAGCTTTCAGCCATATGAGAAAGCATGATTGAGCTACTTGCACATGAACGGAAACTGCCCTGAAAGCGTGGCAGATCTTCATTAAAGCCATGAGTATAATCAAGTTAGTGCCATTGCTGTTACACCTACTGCAACCAGCTGACAGAACTGCAGTGCGTCCCCTGACTGGGCAAAGTCAACCCAATGCCTCGAACATCTGTAAGCTACCAGGGCACTGCCATTTCTTAAGGTAGATTTTGCTAATGGAGCTACATTTTCTCTTAATCATGGCAGTATGCCAAGCACAACTCTCCTAAAGCAGTGTTAAGATAGAGTAAAGGCCTTAATGAGTCACATCAGGCCACGAGGCAACAGCGCCACTGTCCTGTGCATCACTCTGGTGGACATTTCTGCCTAAGGAGCTCTAAGCATAGATTAATACTCTAAAATCTGGCACCAGCTTAAGGATTCACTGTGCCGGATACAAAATGGAGCTTTATTGCCTATGTGCTGATTAATTGGGATATATAATTCCATAATAAAATTCCAAGTCAAATTGGTCTTTAGAATGGTGACTCTTCAGTGGAAACCTGCTACGGCCTGAATGTTGTTTCCCCCCCAAAAATTCATACGTTGAAATCCTAATGCCCAGTATGATGGTATCGGGAGGTAGGGCCTTTGGGTGGTGCTTAGGTCATGAGGGGAGCCCTCCTGAATGGGATTTAGTGCCCTTATAAAAGAGACCCCACAGAGCTCCCCAGCCCCTTCCACCATGTTAGGGAACAGAGAGAAGGGACCGTCTATGAACCAGGAAGCCCTCACTAAACACCAAGACTGCTGATACCACGATCCTGGACTTCCCAACCTCCAGAACTGTGAGAAATAAATGTTCATTGTTTATAAGCTACCCAGACGATGCTATTTTATTATAACAGCCCGAGCAGACTAAGACAGAACATTAACACTATAAAATCTGGCACCAACTCAAGGATTCACTGTGCAGGGTTACAAAATATCACTTTACTGCCTATGCACTGGTTAATTGGAATATATAATTCCATAATAAACATTCCAAGTCAAATTGTTCTTTAGAATGTTAGTTCTTCCTAACCACTATGAAATTAAAGACTTGCTCTACTTTATCTGGAAAAGTGGTCCTCTCTGATAGAGAATGTGGCTTTGGTGGAACACACATGGATCAGTAAGGGAGAAAAGGGGACGTCTATAACCAACCCAACCGTCCAAATCAATCCTGGAAATTAAAATGGTGACCTTTGTGAAAATCATATTACCCTAAATCCAAGGTCCTATTGAGTCAGCTTTTCAAGTGCTACTGCTTACCTCAATCAACACTTAGTGAGCATTCCAGGTGGCACAACGGTCAGTGGAAAGGTTTATTAAAAAAAAAAACTCTTCACCCCAAAGGTTGCAGGTAAGATTTTCTCCGGAAACAGACTACAGGAATGAGATTTGCATGCAGGAAGTTTGTTGGAACATATTAATGAGATCAACACCTTGGAGAATATAGGGAAAGCAAAACTGTGCAAGGGGAAAAGTCAAACTGTATGCAGTCACTACAAAGGCTTCAGTTAATCCCACAGGGAGCCAAGGAGCTGGGATGACCCCTTAAAATTGTTTCAAGCTGAGGCAAAGCATCCAAGCCTTTATACATCATTATTACCAGAAAGGAAGTCATTAAAAGCTGTCAGTCACCAACACTTCAACAGCTGGGGAAATAGATACCTCCATCCTGAAAGAGGGCGGGGGAGATCTGGGTGGCACACTACACATCCACTACACCAAACAATACAGACCAGTTTTTGTTTTGAAGAAGGGCCCAGTAATTTTTAAGCCACACAATTCAGTCATTGAACATTAAAGCATCTATGAGACCCTAACATGAATCACTGAACTTACAACTGGATCATAAAAGCTTTGCTGTAATTGCGACTAATTTTTTTTTCTGGAATAAAATTTCTCAAAATCATCCTCTAAAGAATATGGAAGCAGACTGATGACATAAGCAAAATTAACTAAGTGTGAAATCAGTGGTACTATAAAGTAGAGTTTAACCAATTCTCCTCACATTCAGGATTCCCCTAGCAAGGCATACCCTTAAACATGAAGAGCAAATGCTTTTTCACAGCATCCTGAAATCACAGCCCTGCTATTTGTCCTTTGGGAGAACAAATGACCAGGAAAATTAACCACCAACATCTGCCGAGAACTTATTATGTGTCTAGTAATGTTATAAGGGCTTTGCATGCACCATTGCCCCTAATCTTCAAAATAAACTACATGAGGTAGATACTTTTATTACTACCAAAATACAGAAGAGGAAACTAATTTACAGAAAAGTTAAGCAACATGCTCAAGGTCACACATATTATGTGTGGCAGAGCCCAAATTCCATGTTATCAGACCCAAAGAAAATCCATAAACACAGTTGTTTTGGATATTCTCCATTTTCCCCTACAGAACCCCTCTCCACCCTGTTCTGTGTTCCAGGGGGTTGACCTCTATGGACTTCACCAACTAAAGCCCTTTTGCCTTCTGGTTTCCAGTTGAGTTGATTAAAAGGAGTTACCTGCAAGAGACCTGAGGGTAGGAGGAGATCAAGATCAGGGTGTGTCATCCCTGGTTTCCTCCCTGCTGGGCCACAGGTTGGCAGTGACTCCCTCCTCTAGCAAATGTTCTTCCTACAGCTAGAGATATCACTGGTTCCAATAACCACACCCTGCTTTTCACCCTTCAGATCACTGTTGCTGTCTTCAAGACACTTCTCTGTCCCTTGTTCATTTCTGTTAACGCTGCCAGCAGCTTTGTAAAGAGATCCTTTGTTAAACTTGTCTCATATGGCATTTGAGGGTTGCATATGTCTCCTTCTGGGGTCTTGGTAGATTCAGGAATGTAGCTAGATATCCTATGCAGTGACATGCTCTCCATCAGAGAGGACATGAGTCTCATGGACAGTGTCTTATACAAGACACTGGTAAGTGCCCATATCATATGTCCTCCTTCCTTCCAAGTATCCCTTGGCCTCTTTTTTTTCCAATAAGCATCAGCGCAAATAGGGTCCTCAATTCTCAATCTCAACTCCACTGACATTTTGGATCAGAAAATCTTTCACTGTGGGTGAGGTCAGGGGTGTCCTATGCATTGCAGCCTCTCTGATCTCTACCCAGCGGATGCCAATAGCAATCTCCCCAATTGTGACAACAGAAAATGTCTTCAGATATTGGTAAATGTGCCCTGGAGGGCAAAATACCCTCAGTTGAAAACCATGACCTAGAATTAATGGGGCAAGAGCTACAGGGGATAAATACAAGAGTAACAAAAGAATGGAAGGAAGGAAGGAAGGAGGGAGGGAGGGGAAGGGGAGGGAAGGAAGGGAGGGGAAGAAAGTGAGGAAGGGAGGGAGGGAAAATAAATCAAGAGATATTTCAAAAAATATTATTCTGCTACATTTCTGCCACTGGTGATTAATATCCCTCACTAAAGGTACTCACTTTCACTTATTTGTTACTCCCTTCCAAGAAGCTGGGTGCTCTGTTCTCATGGGGGATCTGTTTCTCTACCAACTTCCTCCTTCCTCACAATCACAACCTTCCCAGACAAGTCACTACTATTTTCTAAACCACACTGCCCTGCCTGCAAATCAAAGGCATTGGAAAAGGTCATCTCTAACCTTTCTCCCAACTCTGCTAAGGTACAGCTCCAAAGAAACACTTTCCTTGCTCAAAAACATACCCCAGATGGTCATCTCTCCCCCTTGCATCTGTGGAAGCTAAAAAAGCCAACCACATAGGATTAAAATGACTTTCCTATGCATATAGCCGTTATCATGTCATTTTATTTCCACACTTTTTTTTTTGCATTTTCTCAAAGATTTCAGGACTTATGTCTAGAATAAATACATCTTTGTCATCTTGAAAAAAATAAAGGCCTGACTTGAGTTGAAGGGTAAAGCAATACCAAGAAATCCGAATGGTTTATGCCTGACGATAGCTATTTGGACCACGTTCAAGGGCCCACGGTAGAAATCCTTCATTAGCACCACGACATTTCCATTATTGCTGGTGTCAGGAAGGAAAGTGTTGCAAGTACTTGGGAGCTGAGGTTTCAACATTTGTCAAATGCAATTACCTAGACTTTTTAGCTCCCAAGTTGATTGCAATGCTATCTTCCACTTCTCATTCACCCGATACGTAGGAAAGGAAGCTGAGGGGTAGTTTATAAAAGAGCTGCAGCAATAACAACAGCATCGTGTTTAAATGAGAGCGACACGAATGAGTTTGTAATACTTGGAAACCACATAACCCTGAGAGCGCTCAAAGGTCAATTAGAGCTAACGAGGCCGGTAGCGGTGCTGTTCCAACGAGAAGGAATGAGGCGACGCACATATGAATCACGACACAGTATGCAGTCCAAATACAGTTTTCAAACCACGGATAAAATGTTGGCTTAAAGCACTGTGTCTCTCTGGATGACGCACAGAGAAGACCATTAGATGCTAAATTTCGCTCTTTAAAAGACTAACACTAACCCACTCTTGAGAACAAGTATGAAACAGAGGACAAGCTTCCCCTGAGCGTCATCCCAGACGCCTGCCACTCTGAAAACTGGCCGCCAGACCGCCTGATCATCACTCTTTCAGATGTAACTTTCAGGGACATCACTTGCAGCAGAACTCCCATTTCTGCTGTGACCTAGGTTGGAAATGTCAGCTAGCTTTCCAGTTTTGTGGCTATTTTAAAAGAAGTTGCAAGCCAGGAACTATCGGGGACATGAAGCTCCGCTTAGAACAGGGTTTTCCTGGGAGCCCATTCTCTGTGACATGGGGACAAGGATTTGCCAGAGAAAAGTGCTGCTGCGATTGGCCGGCGATGTCAGAGATGGTGCTCTTCTTCTTACTTAGGATCTCGACTGGCCTCACCACAGGGAAAATCAGCACAAGCTAACCCTGTGGAAACTCAAGAGCGCCCACAGAGCCACAGGTCCTGTTGCTAAGATGGCAAAATATAAAGGAGGAAAAGGCAAACTTAAAAACAGACAAAGCAAGGAATTATAAAAATTCAGTCCAAAAAACTTTTTTCATTACTTCAACTCCATTAAACTGGAGGGTCAAAAGTCATACACTGGTAGTCCCATAAGCCAAATTCAGAGAGCAGACGCAGCCAAGTTGGTTTTGGTAAAGAGGATGTTTGGAGAAGCTGAACTGGAGTGCGTTTATAGGAGGGGCAGGCACTCTCTCCCTCGCTCCGCCTCGCTACTCCCCACTCACGCTGACCCTCAGCAGGTGTTTTTATTTAACCAGCCCCTAGGGCATTTATGTTTATAAGCTTGGCTGGTCAGGTTTCATAGCTGCACAAAATAAAATCTGTTGTGATAGGTTTAAGCAGGGAAAAAAATGTGTTAAAAGAATTTTTTCAAAAGAAAAAAAAAGGGCATTTGTTAAAGGATACTTGAAGGAACTATGTTAAAGGAACTATGAAGGATAGTTCATAGACTAGCTGAGAGGGTGAGGGGAACAGAACAAGGAGCTCCTCAAGCAGGAACAGTGGCAACCACAGATGAGGCTTCGCTCCTGAAGATGCCCCGCTCAGCAGCAAGAGTGCTCAGAACCGCACACACGCTTCCCCCAGAAACGGCTGCTCCCACCACCGCTCTGGGTACTAGTTTGATTCCCTCGTACTGCCACCGCCTCGCTTTGCTCACTTCCAACTGCAGTTCTGCTCACAGAACCAGTATCCCGTTGACATCTGGATGAAAACAAGGTAGACCTACCTATTCAATTATAAAATTACCAACAGAAAATGTTTCAGTCTCTGTGACTAGGTTTTAACTGTGCAAGTGAAAAAGAGTGAAATAAATATTCCTTGTTTAATTTCATAAAACTTTTTCTCCAGCATTTAAGAATGACCATTTCATAAACTTATCTAAGAAACAGAAACAGACTGACAGACATAGAGAACAGACTTGTGGTTGCCAAGGGGGAGGTGGGTGGGGAGGGATGAATTGAGAGTTTGGGATTACCAGATGCAAACTCTTATATATAGAATGGATAAACAACAAGGTCCTACTATATAGCACAGGGAACTATATTCAATATCTTGTGATAAACCACAATGGAAGAGCATATGAAAAAGAATGTATATATGTGTAAAACTAAATCACTTCGCTGTACAGCAGAAATTAACACATTATAAATCAACTATACTCAATAAAGAAATTAAAAATAAAAAAAGAATGAGCATTTCACCACCTACTTCCAAAAATGTCACAGATTAAAATATGAAGGCACCAAAACAATAAAACCACAAAAAAAGATTAAAAGAAAATTAATTAAACAAGTGCCAAGTAATAAAATGTGGAACCAAAAAGAATATAGCAGGAGGGGCTTCCCTCGTGGCGCAGTGGTTGAGAATCTGCCTGCTAATGCAGGGGACACGGGTTCGAGCCCTGGTCTGGGAGGATCCCACATGCCGCGGAGCAACTGGGCCCGTGAGCCACAGCTACTGAGCCTGCGCGTCTGGAGCCTGTGCTCCGCAACAGGAGAGGCCGCAATAGTGAAGGGGCCCGCGCACTGCGATGATGAGTGGCCCCTGCTTGCCGCAACTGGAGAAAGCCCTCCCACAGAAACGAAGACCCGACACAGCCAAAAATAAATATAAAAATAAATAAATAAATAAATAAGACCTGGTGCAACCAAATTAATAAAAAAAAAAAAAAAAAAAAAAAAAAAAAAAGAATATAGCAGGAAAGTTAGGCTAAGGATAGCTACTATAATTGATCATAAAATAGCTGTGTTTCCTCGTAGGCAAAGCAATGTTACACATTTCTTATTGTTTATTAAAAGGACACATACACAGTTCTCCAAGGGAATATTCCAATTTCCTCACTTTGAGCTGAAAAGAATTAATCATAATAAAAGAACATTGAACAACAAAAACCGATGATGTAATTGATAATGATTTTACAAAAGCTTATAGATATAGTTCTATTCATGATCATTCCTTATTTCAAAATTTAGGGAATAATTTTAAATTGTAGTTTTGTCAAGGCATTTCTATAGAGAATCAGAGTAATAAATTCCAGTAGGTGGCCAACTCCTGGTGTACTTTGAAACCAATAAAGCCTAGAGAATCTGGTAAAATAAATGGTTCAACTGTCTCTAAGATGGTAATACAGATTGTCTCAGCAGGGCTTTTGTCAAGCAATGTGCGACAGTCAAATCCACATTGAGGTCCTTCCATGCAAAAGCCGGTGCTGCTGACTGAAAGGAGATTCGGAAGCTCCAAAACGTAGACAGCATCACTAGTATTTCACTAAGGAAATTAAAGCTCTTAGCTTGCTTTCTGACTGAGATACAGGTAGTACATCACAGGAGGAAAAAGGGCAAAGTTTGGGGTTTTTTCGTTGTTGTTTTTTTTTCCCAATCAGTAATTTTGAATTAGTTCAAATACTTGAATGAGCGTTTTTATGAAACTAGCAGGGTTCTGCATGTAAATAATGGGAGAAAGAAGCAAACCTAGATCTAGGATGAAGAAGACTGAGTTTTAGTCTTAGTTCTCTTAACTAAGCTGTGCAACGTTGGTGACTAAGTCCACCACCCCAGGCCAAAAGATAAGGAAGCAAGGTCATGGCTGAAACTGACCTTGTGGATGGGACACTATTAGCTATGTGTTGCTATGTAACAAATTACTCCAAAGCTTAGTGGCTTAAAACATCATTTTATTCTGATAGTTTCTACAGGTTAAGCATCTGGGCACAGCCTCGGTGGTTCCCCTGGTTCCCCTACCCCTGGGTTCTCACACAGCTGCAGTCAGTCACCTCAAAGCTTAAATGGGGGTGAAAGAGTCCACTTCTGCTCACTCATGCTCTTGTTGGCAGGATTCAGTCCCTTGGGGCCTGCTGAACTGAACTGAGGACTTCAGTTCCTCATGGCGTGTAGACCTCCACATAGGGTAGTTCACACCACAGGAGCTGACTTCACCAGGAGAGCAAGTGAGAGGAAAAGAAAGTGCTAGCAAGATGAAAGTAACAGGCTTTTGTAACCTAATCTCGGAGGGGACATCCTATCACATTTGTTGTACTATTCTATGTGTTAAATGCAAGTAACTAGGTCCAGTCCATACTCAAGGCGGAGGGGGATACATAAGACATACATCATACATAAGAGCGCATAATGCCTAAGAGGTCAGTACCAGCAGACAGGCATCACTGGAGGCCATTCCCGAAGCTGTCAACCACAGACACAGGTATGGGAGCCTGGGAGCTGCATCCAGAGAAAGTCAGGTTCTGAGATACAAGTTAGAGTCATGGCCTTCAAGAAAATTTAATGGGGAAAATCTTTTCAAACAGAATATTTAAAACAAGTGAAAGCAGAATTACTTTCCTCGAAGCATTGAGTAAGGCCCAGGAGATGATGGGCACCGATCCTTTTCCCCTAATCCAACTGTGACACAGGCCCATTTCCTCCTGACACTCAGGAGTTTGGGAACAGGGTGGCAGCATGGACAATGGGCATTCATCAGCTGCCTGATAAGGAGCCCTGCCAGAAGAGGAAGCAAATAGCTGCTCTAACTGAAGATGGAAACAAGCCAGAGAATCACAGGTCATTTCCCAACCCCTGTGACAGGCAAATAATGACGAATTTACGATGTATTTTCAAAAACTGAAATGCAAATCAAGCATTTATTAAACACTTAAAATCTAGAATTACACCAAAAATAGTTTGAAAATCACTGAGGTCAGAAACCATGTAACAAGTAGAAGAATGAAGCCGTGTGTAGCCAAGAAGCAGAGATCCAAGAAAGCAAGTGTCTTTCCAATAGGAGAAGTCGGCAAATAGGAA
This sequence comes from Balaenoptera acutorostrata, assembly GCF_949987535.1. NCBI lineage: Eukaryota > Metazoa > Chordata > Mammalia > Artiodactyla > Balaenopteridae > Balaenoptera > Balaenoptera acutorostrata. Next base: position 23,414,918 of record NC_080072.1, read on the forward strand.
GGTAGATGAATGGAGTTTGTGTTGAAGTGGAGCATTGGGACCAGGCTGGAGTGAGAAGAGGTTGAAAAAACTAGATCAGAAGCTCATCTGACAGTCTCAGCCTAACTGCTGGGCTTGGCTTGTCTGGGAGAACATTCCTGAAGCAATTAAACCACAGGATGGAGGTAAGCTTTATTTGGGTAATCATATGTCCTGTTTGCCAGGGCCATCTGGTTTACGCTTGTGCCATTGTCAATAGTCCTCTTTTTCATTCTCACAAGTGTCCCAGCTTGGATAATAAATTATCTCTAACCTTTGTGGACATCAAGCTTAAGTGACACCTACCTTTAAGGATTGGGTTCCTTAAACTCGCCTTGCCCATTATTCTTCTTCCCCTTTAATTTCCTTTTGAGCTGGGCTTTTATACTGATTAATTCTCTGCTCGGTGATATCTTGAATCCCTTCTAACACATTTTAAAATTTTCCATTTAGGATTGTGATATGGTTAGATAGTCAGAGTTACCATCTTTGAATTTCATGTAACCTTGAGCTTACCTGGCAATCGATATCAGCAGGATTTTGATGCATATGAAGGTGGCCAAGTGATACTTGGCTCTTTATCACAAGGATTCAAGCTCCATAAGAAGAGAAGAAGATCACCGGATGAGACCCTGAAGAGAAACACCAAGAAATGTCTCTCAATAATGGCTTGTGATGTAGGCAAAAAAATGTTTATACTAAGATAACTGGGAAAAAGGTTTATTGACTAGGCCTTAGCCTATGTTCATTTCTGAAATCTGAGCTGGGGTAGCAACATTCCAACACCCTCTCACATGATGCCAGTTTTTATCTCTTGTTCAATAAATAAATTTTCCTGTGAATTTGTGAGCTAGTTGCTCTTGAGTTTGGGGATCCCAGGGAGGGAGGCTAATCCAAGACACAGCAGGGCTAATCATAGCTTCCAGTGCTGGCAACAGACATTGGACAAAGTTGTGAACTGCTCTGGGCCTCAGTTTGTTTCTTCATACGTAAAATGAAGGTCCTGAGCTAGATGGCCTGGATATTTCCTTTCATATCCAGTTCTAAATTTCTATGTTTGCAACAGTGCATTTGATCAAATATTTTTGAACAGCTTCCTCATGCTGGAAACTGTGCAAATGCTGGGACAAACACAAATAACATTCCATCCTTTTCTGCAAGGAGCTTAGTTTAGTGGAGGAGATAAGTAATGGAATATTACAAAATTTGAAGTAAAGTTAGATCTCCAAAGAGGACACAAAGGGAGCACCTCGCTTGACCTGGGAAAATCAGGTAAGATTCCATGAAGGAGAAAGCCCCAGAACTGAGTCTTTAGGGGCATGAAAGAGTTAACCTGGAGAAAAAAAAGAGATGAAAAATACCCTAGACAGAGAAAGCAATGGTGAGCGAAGTCTCAGAGGCATGAACAGCACTTTAGATTGGGGGAAAACAAGCCAAGGCAGTATTAGAAGTACGTATAGTCAGGCTGCGGTGCTACATGGAGGCCCCATCACGGATAAGTTTAGCTGCATAGTAAGGACTGTAGATGATGGCCTGTATTTAAGGATTTAAATTTTGGATTTCTCCTCCAGACAAGTCTCTTTAATGTTTAACAAGAGATCAGATAAATATTCTAGGGTCAATACAATGCTTAAAAATAGGTAGCTGACAGAAATACAGGGAATGACAGAGCTATCTAACAGGCACCATTTTAAAAATTAAACTTTCCCAATTTGAAATGAAGAAATATAAAATATGAGAATTAGAAAAAACTTAGACGTTTGTTCAGCCCCACCCTTTCATTTCAGAGGAAAGGAAACTAAAGCCTTGGGAAGGGAAGTCAATCCATCCAGGAACATGCACACCTCTTTTTGTCATGTCTGCACCTTTAATCCCGTTAGGATTGTGATCAGAGTAAAAGCACTCTTATCTGGCTTAGTTGATACCTGCATAGTCAATTATTTGGAAAGGTAGGGTAATGAGAACTCTCCAAATATACATACATACCTTTGACATTTTATTTTAACTTAAAACATATAAATGTACATTCATTCTCCAATGTTTCTATTCTGAGTCAAGATGCTCCTTTGAATATATGGATGCATAGATTACACTGTCTTCTTACTATAACCATAATGCATCATTAAAGATTTACAGTTTTGATATTTTTAAGTAAAGGAAGAGGTTGAAGACACTTGCAAAGAAATCAAAGCATGGCATCATTTAAAAAAAATTTTTTTTTCTTATTAGTCATCCATCCATGTACATCAGTGTATACATGTCAATCCCAATCTCCCAAATCATCACACCACCGCCCCCAGCCCCCCACCACCTTCCCCCCCTTGGTGTCCATACGTGTGTTCTCTACATCTGTGTCTCAATTTCGGCCCTGCAAACTGGTTCATCTGTACCATTTTTCTAGGTTCCACATATATGCGTTAATATACGATATTTGTTTTTCTCTTTCTGACTTACTTCACTCTGTATGACAGTCTCTAGATCCATCCACGTCTCTACAAATGACCCCATTTCGTTCCTTTTTATGGCTGAGTGATATTCCATTGTATATGTGTACCACATCTTCTTTATCCATTCATCTGTCGATGGGCATTTAGGTTGCTTCTATGACCTGGTTATTGTAAATAGGGCAGCAATGAACATTGGGGTGCATGTGTCTTTTTGAATTATGGTTTTCTCAGGGTATATGCCCAGTAGTGGGATTGCTGGGTCATATGGTAATTCTATTTTTAGTTTTTTAAGAACCCACCATACTGTTCTCCATAGTGGCTGTATCAATTTACATTCCCACCAACAGCGCAAGAGGGTTCCCTTTTCTCCACACCCTCTCCAGCATTTGTTGTTTGTAGATTTTCTGATGATGCCCATTCTAAGTGGTGTGAGGTGATACCTCATTGTAGTTTTCTTTTGCATTTCTCTAATAATTAGTGATGTTGAGCAGCTTTTCATGTGCTTCTCGGCCATCTGTATGTCTTCTTTAGAGAAACATCTATTTAGGTCTTCTGCCCATTTTTGGATTGGGTTGTTTGTTTTTTTTAATATTGAGCTGCATGAGCTGTTTATATATTTTGGAGATTAATCCTTTGTCCGTTGATTCATTTGCAAATATTTCTTCCCATTCTGAGGGTTGTCTTTTCGTCTTGTTTGTAGCTTCCTTTGTTTGCAAAAGCATTACTCTAGGAAGTGGATCAAAAAAGATCTTGCTGTGATTTATGTCAAAGAGTGTTCTTCCTATGTTTTCCTCTAAGAGTGTTATAGTGTCAGGTCTTACATTTAGGTCTCTAATCCATTTTGAGTTTATTTTGGTGTATGGTGTTAGGGAGTGTTGTAATTTCATTCTTTTACATGTAGTTGTCCAGTTTTCCCAGCACCACTTATTGAAGAGACTGTCTTTTCTCCATTGTATATCTTTGCCTCCTTTGTCATAGATTAGTTGACCATAGGTGCGTGGGTTTATCTCTGAGCTTTCTATCCTGTTCCATTGATCTATATTTCTGTTTTTGTGCCATTACCATATTGTCTTGATTACTGTAGCTTTGTAGTATAGGCTGAAGTCAGGGAGTCTGATTCCTCCAGCTCCGTTTTTTACCCTCAAGACTGCTTTGGCTATTCGGGGCCTTTTGTGTCTCCATACAAATTTTAAGATTTTTTGTTCTAGTTCTGTAAAAAATGCCACTGGTAATTTGATAGGGATTGCATTGAATCTGTAGATTGCTTTGGGTAGCATAGTCATTTTCACAATATTGATTCTTCCAATCCAAGAACATGATATATCTCTCCATCTGTTGGTATCATTTTTAATTTCTTTCATCAGTGTCTTATAGTTTTCTGCATACAGGTCTTTTCTCTCCCTCAGTAGGTTTATTCCTAGATATTTTATTCTTTTTGTTGCAGTGGTAAATGGGAGTGTTTCCTTAATTTCTCTTTCAGATTTTTCATCATTAGTATATAGGAATGCAAGGGATTTACATGCATTAATTTTGTATCCTACAACTTTACCAAATTCATTGATTAGCTCTAGTAGTTCTCTGGAGGCATCTTTAGGATTCTCTATTTATAATATCATGCCATCTGCAAACAGTGACAGTTTTACTTATTCTTTTCCAATTTGTATTCCTTTTATTTCTTTTTCTTCTGATTGCCGTGGTTGGACTTCCAAAACTATGTTGAATAATAGTGGTGAGAGTGGACATCCTTGTCTTGTTCCTGATCTTAGAGGAAATGCTTTCAGTTTTTCACCATTGAGAATGATGTTTACTGTGTGTTTGTCGTATATGGCCTTAATTATGTTGAAGTAGGTTCCCTCTATGCTCACTTTCTGGAGAGTTTTTATCATAAATGGGTGTTGAACTTTGTTCAGGATTTTTGCATCTATATTCATCAGTGATATTGGTCTGTAATTTTCTTCTTTTGTAGTATCTTTTGTAGTATCTCTGTATGGTTTTGGTATCAGGGTGATGGTGGCCTCATAGAATGAGTTTGGGAGTGTTCCTTCCTCTGCAAGTTTTTGGAAGAGTTTGAGAAGGATGGTGTTGGCTCTTCTCTAAATGTTTGATAGAATTCACCTGTGAAGCCATCTGGTCCTGGACTTTTGTTTGTGGGAAGATTTTTAATCACAGTTTCAATTTCATTACTTGTGATTGGTCTGTTCATATTTTCTCTTTCTTCCTGGTTCAGTCTTGGAAGGTTATACCTTTCTAAGAATTTGTCTGTTTCTTACAGGTTGTCCATTTTATTGGCATAGAGTTGCCTGTAGTAGTCTCTTAGGGTGCTTTGTATTTCTGCCGTATCTGTTGTAACTTCTCCTTTTTCATTTCTAATTTTATTGATTTAAGTCCTCTCCCTCTTTTTCTTGATGAGTCTGGTTAATGCTTTATCAATTTTGTTTATCTTCTCAAAGAACCAGCTTTTAGTTTTATTGATCTTTGCTATTGTTTTCCTTGTTTCTGTTTCATTTATTTCTGCTCTGATCTTTATGATTTCTTTCCTTCTGCTAACTTTGGGGTTTTTTTTTTTGTTCTTCTTTCTCTAATTGCTTTAGGTGTAAGGTTACGTTATTTATTTGAGATTTTTCTTGTTTTCTGAGGTAGGCTTTTATTGCTATAAACTTCCCTCTTAGAACTGCTTTTGCTGCCTCCCATAGGTTTTGGATCATCGTGTTTTCATTGTCATTTGTCTCTAGGTATTGTTTGATCTCCTCTTTGATTTCTTCAGTGATCTCTTGGTTATTTAGTAACATATTGTTCAGCCTCCATGTTTTTGTGTTTTTTACGGTTTTTTCCCTGTAATTGATTTCTAATCTTACAGTGTTGTGGTCAGAAAAGATGCTTGATATAACTTCAGTTTTCTTAAATTTACCAAGCCTTCATTTGTGACCCAAGATGTGATCTATCCTGGAGAATGTTCCATGCACACTTGAGAAGAAAGTGTAATCTGCTGTTTTTGGATGGAATGTCCTATAAATATCAATTAAATCTATCAGGTCTATTGTGTCATTTAAAATCTGTGTTTCCTTATTAATTTTCTGTTTGGATGATCTGTCCATTGGTGTAAGTGAGGTGTTAATATCTCCCACTATTACTGTGTTACTGTCGATTTCCTCTTTTATACCTGTTAGCAGTTGCCTTATGTATTGAGGTGCTCCTATGTTGGGTGCATATATATTTATAATTGTTATATTTTCTTGGATTGATCCCTTGATCATTATGTAGTGTCCTTCCTTGTCTCTTGTAATATTCTTTATTTTAAAGTCTATTTTATCTGATATGAGTATTGCTACTCCAGCTTTCTTTTCATTTCCATTTGCATGGAATATCTTTTTCCATCCCCTCGCTTTCAGTCTGTATGTGTCCCTAGGTCTGAACTGTGTCTCTTGTAGACAGCATATATATGGGTCTTGTTTTTGTATCCTTTCAGCAAGCCTGTGTGTTTTGGTTGGAGCATTTAATCCGTTCACATTTAAGGTAATTATCGCTATGTATGTTCCTATTACCATTTTCTTAATTGTTTTGCATTTGTTTTTGTAGGTCCTTTTCTTCTCTTGTGTTTCCCACTTAGAGAAGTTCCTTTAGCATTTGTTGTAGAGCTGGTTTGGTGGTGCTGAATTCTCTTAGCTTTTGCTTGTCTGTAAAGCTTTTGATTTCTCCATCGAATCTGAAGGAGATCCTTGCCAGGTAGAGTAATCTTGGTTGTAGGTTCTTTCCTTTCATCACTTTAAGTATATCATGCCACTCCCTTCTGGCTTGTAGACTTTCTGCTGAGAAATCAGCTGTTAACCTTATGGGAATTCCCTTGTATGTTATTTGTTGTTTTTCCCTTGCTGCTTTCAGTAATTTTTCTTTGTCTTTAATTATTGCCAATTTGATTACTATGTGTCTCAGCGTGTTTCTCCTTGGGTTTGTCCTTTATGGGATTCTCTGTGCTTCCTGCACTTGGGTGGCTATTTCCTTTCCCATGTTAGGGAAGTTTTCAACTATAATCTCTTCAAATATTTTCTCAGGTCCTTTCTCTCTCTCTTCTCCTTCTGCAATCCCTATAATGTGAATACTGTTGCCTTTAATGTTGTCCCAGAGGTCTCTTAGGCTGTCTTCATTTCTTTTCATTCTTTTTTCTTTAGTCTGTTCTGCAGCAGTGAATTCCACCATTCTGTCTTCCAGGTCACTTATCCGTTCTTCTGCCTCAGTTATTCTGCTATTGATTCCTTCAAGTGTGTTTTTATTTCAGTTATTGTATTGTTCATCTCTGTTTGTTTGTTCTTTAATTCTTCTAGGTCTTTTTGTTAAACATTTCTTGCATCTTCTCGATCTTTGCCTCCATTCTTTTTCTGAGGTCCTGGATTATCTTCACTATCATTATTCTGAATTCTTTTTCTGGAAGGTTGCCTATCTCCACTTCCTTTAGTTGTTTTTCTGGGGTTTTATCTTGTTCCTTCATCTGGTGCATAGCCCTCTGCCTTTTCATCTTGTCTATCTTTCTGTGAATGTGGTTTTTGTTCCACAGGCTGCAGGATTGTAGTTCTTCCTGCTTCTGCTGAGAATAGAATAGGCCGGCTTGGAAAACAGGCCTATACAGGATCCCTATCTTCTAAGAGCTGTCCTCTGACTCACTCCTGAGATGCTGACAGCCTGTGTCTCGCTGGAAAGTGAAGTCCTTTTAAATTTTTATTAATTTTTTTCTAATCCCTTTAAGTGATCTTACATCTAACTCAACAGTTTTATTAATTTTTCATCAACTCATCTTTATTAATGATTTTCAAGTCATTCAGCTTGTTTTTCACAGAAGCAATAACCCTGTTCTTAAAAATCAGATTCTGTTGGTTTATATGATCTTAAATTACATAATACAGTACAACTATAATGGCATAAACAAGTATGGAACTAAGAATGGCTGAGTCTTGGTAATCCTATGACTCTGTTTCTGGGACCACTGGTGTGAGGGAGACAAGAGAGTGGCCTTGTAGCTAGCAGTTAGCAGCAGCACCTGGGAAGACTAGTTTACCTGATGTCACTGTCCACGTTTTTAAAAATTTGATTATCCAATATCATTCTTCTGATATGGTGCAACTCTCCTTCTATCATCCAACTGAAAAGAGAAGCTATCTCCCCACATAGCCTGTGACTACAAAGAAAAAGAACTCTGTACCTTACAGCAACCAGACACTGACTGATAAACAGAAGGAGGTTAAAAACAGGGACTTTTACTACAGAGTACTCACTGTTGATTCATTTGTTTCCTACAGTTTTTTTTGCTTTTTTCTCTCTTTTTTTTAGGTAAACATCTTAGATAGAAAAGTCATACTTTCTTCTGACAAGATTGGCGCCATCTCAGTATCTCTGCTTTATTGAAACACAGTACTGGACGTGACGGCTTGAAAAATGTAGATTTCCTATCTGTGTGAACAGCATATGCCCATGAAATGATAACTTCATTCCTTTTCTAAAGACTCCCCAGTCACTTCCCTTATAATTGGCAAAAAGAAAACATGCTGGGCTCCCCTTCAGCAGCAACAAACCCAAAAGAAGGCAGCAGATGGCACATATCCTCCTGACTCTTAAAATCCATGTGCACCATTGAATATCTCAGCTTCAAGGCAATATTGAAAAATGATATGTTTCTATCAACAAGGGCAAAAAGATAAAAGAGCATGCTAAGATTAAGAGGTAAGATGCTCAGGAGAGAGATTAATAGTGGGCAATTTAGCCTGAGAAAAAAGACAAGCTTTGGGGAGGTGTGTCATCACAATCCCATAAATAAGTATTGACAATTCAAAATCCAAGCCAAAAGCAGAGGCTCTCTCAACAATATACTTTTTCATGTTGACAATAATTTAAGTTGAAAGAATCCTTATTTTTGGAAATTCTGTCAAATAGCTCTAGGGCAGAAATTGGGTCTGGTTAGGCAATGTATGACAAATGTTAGGGGAAGCAATAGGTACAATTCTTGATTCTACTTTAAGGAAATTGATGAGAGGGATAAAACTATTTGTCAGAGATCCAGCGAATAACACAGCCCCTGGATGAGTTTAACCAACATCTTAGATATCTCCTAAATGCTAGTTTCTATGCTGATGTACTAGAAATACAAAGATGGAAAATAATAGCTAACTGTTTTGAATACTCACTATCCACTACATACTGGACTTCGGGCTTATCATGCACTACATTGTTTAATTCTTCTACCAATGCTAGGGAATACGTACTATTATTATATCTAACTAACAGATGAGAAAAATGAGACTTAAAGATTTTTTCAGGGTCAGAAAACTAGCAAGCAACAGAGCTTGAATTTGAACTCAAACAATGCTAAGCCAAAGAGTGGCTGGATAATCTCTATTAAATATCACTACCAAGACAAGGTCTTGCACTCTAAAGGTTGCTATGTACTGAGTAATGGATAAGTAGGATTTGGCTAGGTAGAGAGAACCAAGGAAGAGAATACCAGGCAAAGACAATAGTAAATGTTTCAAAATGACATTTCCAAACTTTTCCAACATTTTCCACTAGGACATGAATGGAGCTCATACTAAAGCCATGTGAACAATAAGGAAATCAAGGAACTCAATGAAAAGTATGTTCATTACATGCTTTAAATAAACTGATTCAGTTTCTAAGCAACTAACTAAATATACCCCTTCCCATCAGTTACTGTGGGATACAATAGGCACCACCTTAGAGGTTGCACCATCCAAATTTTTCTTCTAGAGTTTCTTATCAGGGAAACTTCCATTCGGGAAGCAACAAGTTAAGACAGAAAGAGCAAATAATTAGGAGCCAAGTGACTAAAGACATATGTTTCAGATCCAACTGTGTCATTTACATACTTTATAATGTTGGAGAAAGTCACATGACTTCTATGAACTATGAGGTTTACCTACCTGTAAAATGAGATTCATGCATTCTTTCAACAAACATGTATTATGGATCTGCTAAAACAAGGGTCCCCCAACCCCTGGGCTGCGGACCACTACAGGTCCACAGCCTGTTAGGAACTGGGCTGCGCAGCAGGAGGTGAGTGGTGGGTGGGCGAGCAAGTGAAGCTTCATCTGCCGGGCCCCATCGCTCCCCCTCACTCGCATTACCGCCTGAACCATCCCCCCCAACTCCTTCCGTGGAAAAACTGTCTTCCATGAAACTGGTCCCTGGTGCCAAAAAGGTTGGGAACCGCTGTGCTAAAAGGCCCTAAAGACACATCAGTCATTAAGACACTAACCTCTAAAAAGAAGCAATAACAGTGTCTACTGTCAACTGAAAAAAAAAAATGCACAAACTTAAAGTTGAGAATTATGTTTTATTTGGCAGACAAAACTGAGGACTTAAGGCCAGGGTGCAGTCTTTCAGATAGCTCTGAGGGACTGCTCCAAACAGGTAAGGGAGGAGACAGGATATACATGAGTTTTTGCAACAAAGACCACGAAGTTGGAACTTCAAACGACTACTGTTAATTAAAGAAAACCAAATATCTCAAGTTAATTTAGCACTTTACTAGGTATGGAAAGATGCAAGAGTGTGGGCTCATTGAAATCATTCCTTTGGTATGCACCTTAGTTATCTAGGGCCAGTATACTGTTCTTCCCCATCCTGAGTTCCCTCAGGACTCACCATCAGGTGGTTGTAATGGCTTTGATAGCTGCAACATGCTTTGTTTACTGATATAGCAGACAACATTTTTCATTCACACTATCCGAGAGAGTTATTATGAGGACCAAATGAGGTCAATGGAGGGTTGTCCAGGCATTCACAAATACTTGATATTTACTGAGCCAGGTGATACAACACTGAATAACAGAGAAGGTCTCTACATTGATGAAACTCACATTGCAGTCGACAGGAAAATGAAAACAAGATTATTTCAGAGGTGATAAATACTAAGAAGAGAATTTAACTAAAAACTAAAACTGTGTAATGCTTTAAGAGTGACTTAGAGGATGGGGTTGCTTTAAATAGATTGGTCAGGAAAGGGCTCTGAGGAAGTGACATTAGAGTTGAGACCTAAGTGATGGAAAGGACCTGGCCATGGAAAGATCCAGAAACTTCCAGTCTAGGCAAAGCAAGCAGTAAGTGCAAAGTCCTCAGGGCAAAAGTCACATTCCTAGAAACAGAAATAATGCCATTAGGGCTGAAGTGCAATGAAGAGGAGGAGGAGAGAAGCTGGGAGAGGATAAGAGAGGGAGGCATGGAACCTACCCTACACAGCCTTGTGATCGGAGAAAGGTTGTGTATTACACTCAAGTGTAATGGACATCAGTGGAGGGCTCTGAGCAAGTGAGCAACATGATCCGATTTACACTTTTACATGAAAAGACACTCAACATCACTAATCATCAGGGAAATGCAAATCAAAACCACAGTGAGATATCACCTCACACCTGTCAGAATGGCTATCATCAAAAAGTCTACAAATAACAAATGTTGGGCGGAGTCAAGATGGCAGACTAGGAGGACATGGAATTTTGTGTCTCCGCACAACTAGGGCACCTATCAGGCACTGGTGGGGGACCACAGACACCTAAGGGGATGGGAGGAACCCCCAGCAACTGGCTTGCAGGATCATGGTTCCCAGGCCAGAGGTTGGGCACGAGCTCCTCTGGTGGGAGTTCTGAGTCCCAACTGCTGGACTAACAGAGAACCTCAGACCCCAGGGAATATTAATCAGAGTGAAGCCTCCTGGAGGTCCTCATCTCAGCACCAAGACCCGGCTCTATCCAACTGCCTGCAAACTCCAGTGCTGGATGCCTCAGGCCAAACAACCAGTAAGACAGGAATATACCCCACCCATTAAAAAATAAAAAATGAAATGACAAAAAAATATGTTAAGGACGAAGGAGCAAGGTAAAAACCTACAAGACCAAATAAATGAAGACAAAATAGGCAACCTACTTGAAAAAGAATTCAGAATAATGATAGTAAAGGTGATCCAAAATCTCGGAAACAGAATGGAGAAAATACAAGAAACATTTAACAATGACCTAGAAGAACTAAAGAGCAAACAAACAGTGATGAACGACACAATAAATGAAATTAAAAATACTCTACAAGGAATCAATAGCAGAATAGCTGAGGCAGAAGAAAGGATACATGACCTGGAAGATAAAATGATGGAAATAACTGCCAGGGAGCAGAATAAAGAAAAAAGAATGAAAAGAATTGAGGACAGTCTCAGAGACATCTGGGACAACATTAAATGCACCAACATTCGAATTATAAGGGTCCCAAAAGAAGAAGAGAAAAAGAAAGGGTCTGAGAAAATATTTGAAGAGATTATAGTCAAAAACTTCCCTAACATGGGAAAGGAAATAGTCAAGTCCAGGAAGCATAAAGAGTCCCATACAGGATAAACCCAAAGAGAAACATGCTGAGACACATATTAATCAAACTATCAAAAATTAAATACAAAGAAAAAATATTAAAGGCAGAAAGGGAGTAGCAAACATAACATACAAGGAAATCCCCATAAGGTTAACAGCTGATCTTTCAGCAGAAACTCTGCAAGCGCGAAGGGAGTGGCAGGACACATTGAAAGTGATAAAAGGGAAAAATCTACCACCAAGATTACTCTATGCAGCAAGGATCTCATTCAGATTCCATGGAGAAATTAAAACCTTACAGACAAGCAAAACTTAAGAGAATTCAGCACCACCAAACCAGGTTTACAACAAACGCTAAAGTAACTTCTCTAGGAAACACAAGAGAAGGAAAAGACCTACAAAAACAAACTCAAAACAATTCAGAAAATGGTAATAGGAACATACATATCGATAATTACCTTAAATGTAAATGGATTAAATGCTCCAACCAAAAGACATACACTGGCTGAGTGGATACAAAAACAAGACTGTATATATGTTGTCTACAAGAGACCCACTTCAGACCTAGGGACACTTACAGACTGAAAGTGAGGGGATGGAAAAAGATATTCCATGTAAATGGAAATCAAAACAAAGCTGGAGTAGCAATTCTCATATCAGACAAAATAGACTTTAAAATAAGCACTATTACAAGAGACAAAGAAGAACACTACACAATGACCAAGGGATCAATCCAAGAAGAAGATATAAAAATGGTAAATATTTATGCACCCAAAAAGTAGCACCTCAATACATAAGGCAAATGCTAGCAGCCATAAAACGGGAAATTGACAGTAACACAATAATATTAGGGGACTTTAACACCCCACTTTCACCAATGGACAGATCATCCAAAATGAAAATAAATAAGGAAACACAAGCTTTAAATGACACATTAAACAAGATGGACTTAATTGATATTTATAGGACATTCCATCAAAAACAACAGAATACACTTTCTTCTCAAGTGCTCATGGAACATTCTCCAGGATAGACCATATTGTGGGTCATAAATCAAGCCTTGGTAAATTTAAGAAAATTGAAATCGTATCAAGAATCTTTTCCAACCACAATGCTATGAGACTAGATATCAATTACAGGAAAAAACTGTAAGAAATACAAACACATGGAGGGTAAACAATACGTTACTAAATAACCAAGAGATCACTGAAGAAATCAAAGAGGAAATCAAAAAATACCTAGAAACAAATGACAATGAAAACAGGACAACCCCAAACCTATGGGACACAGCAAAGGCACTTCTAAGAGGGAAGTTTATAGCAATACAATCCTACCTCAATAAACAAGAAAAATCTCAAAGAAATAACATAACCTTACACCTAAAGCAATCAGAGAAAGACAAACAAAAAAACCCCAAAGTTAGCAGAAGGAAAGAAATCATAAAGATCAGATCAGAAATAAACGAAAAAGAAATGAAGGAAACAATAGCAAATATCAGTAAAACTAAAAGCTGGTTCTTTGAGAAGATAAACAAAACTGATAAACGATTAGCCAGACTCATCAAGAAAAAAAGGGAGAAGACTCAAATCAACAGAATTAGAAATGAAGAAGGAAAAATAACAACTGACACTGCAGAAATACAAAGAATCATGAGAGATTACTACAAGCAACTCTATGCCAATGAAATGGACAACCTGGAAGAAATGGACAAATTCTTAGAAAAGTACAACCTTCTGAGACTGAACCAGGAAGAAATAGAAAATATAAACAGACAATCACAAGCATTGAAATTGAAACTGTGATTAAAAATCTTCCAACAAACAAAAGTCCAGGACCAGATGGCTTCACAGAAGAATTCTAGGAAACATTTAGAGAAGAGCTAACACCTATCCTTCTCAAACTCTTCCAAAATATAGCAGAGGGAGGAACACTCCCAAACTCATTCTACAAGGCCATCATCACCCTGATACCAAAACCAGACAGAGATGTCACACAGAAAAGAAAACTACAGGCCAATATCACTGATGAACATAGATACAAAAATCCTCAACAAAATACTACCAAACAGAATCCAACAGCACATTAAAAGGATCATACACCATGATCAAGTGGGGTTTATCCCAGGAATGCACAGATTCTTCAATATATGCAAATCAATCAATGTGATACACCATATTAACAAATTGAAGGATAAAAAACACATGACAATCTCAATAGATGCAAAAAAAGCTTTCGACAGAATGCAACACCAATTTATGATAAAAACCCTCCAGAAAGTAGGCACAGAGGGAACCTACCTCAACATAATAAAGGCCACATATGACAAACCCACAGCCAACATTGTGCTCAATGGTGAAAAATTGAAACCATTTCCACCATGATCAGGAACAAGACAAGGTTGCCCACTCTCACCACTATTATTCAACATAGTTTTGGCAGTTTTACCCACAGCAATCAGAGAAGAAAAAGAAATAAAACAAATCAAAATCGGAAAAGAAGAAGTAAAACTGTCACTGTTTGCAGATGACATAATACTACACATAGAGAATCCTAAAGCTGCTACCAGAAAACTACTAGAGCTAATCAATAAATTTGGTAATGTAGCAGGATACAAAATTAATGCACAGAAATCTCTTGTGTTCCTATACACTAACGATGAAAAATCTGAAAGAGAAATTAAGGAAACACTCCCATTTACCATTACAACAAAAAGAATAAAATATCTAGGAATAAACCTACTGAGGGAGAGAAAAGAACTGTATGCAGAAAACTATAAGACACTGTTGAAAGAAATTAAAGATGATACCAACAGATGGAGAGACATACCCACGTTCTTAGATTGGAAGAATCAACATTGTGAAAATGATTCTACACCCAAAGCAATCTACAGATTCAATGCAATCCCTATCAAACTACCACTGGCACTTTTCACAGAACTAGAACAAAAAATTTCACAATTTGTATGTAAACACAAAAGACCCCCGAATAGCCAAAGCAATCTTGAGAAAGAAAAACGGAGCTGGAAGAATCAGGCTCTCAGATTTCAGACTATACTACAAAGCTACAGTAATCAAGACAGTATGGTACTGGCACAAAAACAGCAATAGTGATCAATGGAACAGGATAAAACGCCCAGAGATAAACCCATGCACATATGGTCATCGTATTTTTGAAAGGAGGCAAGAATATACAATGGAGAAAAGACAGCCTCTTCAGTGAGTGGTGCTGGGAAAACTGGACAGCTACATGTAAAAGAATGAAATTAGAGCACTTCCTAACACCATACACTAAAATAAACTTAAAAAGGATTAAAGACCTAAATGTAAGACCAGACACTATCAAACTCTTAGAGGAAAACATAGGCAGAACACTCTATGAAATAAATCACAGCAAGATCCTTTTTGACCCACCTCCTAGAGAAATGGAAATAAAAACAAAAATAAACAAATGGGGGGCTTCCCTGGTGGCGCAGTGGTTGAGAATCTGCCTGCTAATGCAGGGGACACGGGTTCGAGCCCTGGTCTGGGAAGATCCCACATGCCGCGGAGCGGCTGGGCCCGTGAGCCACAATTGCTGAGCCTGCGCGTCTGGAGCCTGTGCCCCGCGACGGGAGGGGCCGCGATAGAGAAAGGCCCGCGCACCGCGATGAAGAGCGGTCCCCGCACCGCGATGAAGAGTGGCCCCCGCTTGCCGCAACTGGAGAAAGCCCTCGCACGAACCGAAGACCCAACACAGCCAAAAATAAATAAATAAATAAATAAATAAGAAAATCCTTAAAAAAAAATAAATAAATAAATAAACAAATGGGACCTAATGAAATTTAAAAGCTTTTGCACAGCAAAGGAAACCATAAACAAGACGAAAAGACAACCCTCAGAATGGGAGAAAATATTTGCAAACGAAGCAACTGACAAAGGATTAATCTCCAAAATATACAAGCAGCTCATGCAGCTCAATATCAAAGAAACAAAAACCCAATCCAAAAATGGGCAGAAGACCTAAATAGACATTTCTCCAAAGAAGATATACAGATGGCCAACAAACACATGAAAGGATGCTCAACATCACTAATCATTAGAGAAATGCAAATCAAAACTACAATGAGGTATCATCTCACACCGCTCAGAAAGGCCATCATCAAAAAATCTACAAACAATAAATGCTGGAGAGGGTGCTGAGAAAAGGGAACCCTCTTGCACTGTTGGTGGGAATGTAAATTGATACAGCCACTATGGAGAACAGTATAGAGGTTCCTTAAAAAACTACAAGTAGAACTACCATATGACCCAGCAATCCCACTACTGGGCATATACCCTAAGAAAACCAGAATTCAAAAAGACTCATGTACCACAATGTTCACTGCAGCACTATTTACGGTAGCCAGGACATGGAAGCCACCTAAGTGTCCATCGACAGATGAATGGATAAAGATGTGGCGCATATATACAATGAAATATTACTCAGCCATAAAAAGAAACAAAACTGAGTTATTTGTAGTGAGGTGGATGCACCTAGAGACTGTCATACAGAGTGAAGTAAGTCAGAAAGAGAAAAACAAATA
Organism: Balaenoptera acutorostrata; assembly: GCF_949987535.1. Classification (NCBI taxonomy): domain Eukaryota; kingdom Metazoa; phylum Chordata; class Mammalia; order Artiodactyla; family Balaenopteridae; genus Balaenoptera; species Balaenoptera acutorostrata. The sequence goes on from NC_080072.1 coordinate 23,431,297, forward strand.
CCATATGCTTACACATATATATGGAATCTAAAATAAAAATGGTTCTGATGAACCTAGGGGAAGGACAGGAATAAAGATGCAGACATAGAGAATGGACTTGAGGACAAGGGGAGGGGAAGTATAAGCTGGGACAAAGTGAGAGAGTAGCATTGACATGTATACACTACCAAATGTAAAATAGATAGCTATTGGGAAGCAGCTGCATAGCACAGGGAGATCAGCTCGGTGCTTTATGACCACCTAGAGGGGTGGGATAGGGAGTGTGGGAGGGAGGTGCAAGAGGGAAGGGATATGGGGATATATGTATGCATGTGCTGATTTACTTTGTTATACAGCAGAAAGTAACACAACATTGTAAAGCAATTATACTCTAATAGAGATGTTAAAGAAAAAATATTGGCGAGGATGTGGAGGAAAGGGATCCCTTGTACACTGTTGGTGCGAATGTCAACTGGTGTAGCCACTGTGGCAAACAGTATGGAGGTTTCTCAAAAAACTAAAAATAGAATTACCATATGATCCAGCAATTCCACTCCTGGGTATATATCCAAAAAAAAGAACAAAAACACTAATTTGAAAAGATACATGCACCCCAGTGTTCATAGCAGCATTATTTACAATTGTCAAGACGTGGAAACAACCTAAGTGTCCATCAATAGATGAATGGATAAAAAAGATGTGAGAGATATATGGATAGATAGATAGACAGGTAGGTAGATCGATCCATGAAATACTACTCAGTCACGAAAAAGAATGAAATTTTGCCATTTGCAGGAACATGGGTGGAGTTGGAGGGCACTATGCTAAGTGAAATAAGTCAGACAGAGAAAGATAAATACTGTATGATATCACTTATATGTGGAATCTAAAAAATACAACAAATTAGTGAATATAACAAAAAAAGCAGACACATAGATAGAGAGACCAAGCTAGTGGTTACCAGTGAGCAAATGTAGGTATGCGAGAGTGGGAGGTACAAACTATTGGGTGTAAGACAGGCTCCAGGATGTACTGTACAACATGGGGAATATAACCAATAATTTTGTAATGACTGTAAATGGAAAGTTAATTTTTTAAAATTGTATAAAAATAATTTTTTTTAAATTCACTCTGGCTGCTAGGGAAATGGGAGGGGATGAGCAGCCAAAAGTACAAGCCAGGGTATAATGCAGGAAAGAGAAAACGGTGTCTTAGGCAGGGTAGGAACAATGGAGGTGGAGAGATGTGGATGATTCTGTCCGTGTTTCGTGGAGAAAGCTAAGAGGAGCGCTGATGATTTAGACATGAGGTAGGTGAGGGGGAAAAAAAATCAGATCATATCTGGCTTGGGACTTTGGTAAGTGGGTGGGTTGCGGTACCATACACTGAAATGGAGAACAGAGTTCTGCTTTCGCCCCATTAAGTTCAAAACACTTCTTAAACATCGTCAAGATATTTAAGTGAAGCATGCTACTCTGGGGCTCAGGAGAGAGGTGACAGCTGATTATACAAATTTGGGTGCTCTACACAGATAGAAAGTAGTACAACTACCTTCTTGGACAATTTCAGTGATAAGGAGCGAAAACGAGAAGAAATGTGGAGAAACGGAAGGCAGACTGTCAATGTTAGTGAGGCTCTTAGATGATTAATTCAGTCATATACATCCTAGTCATACACCATTATTGTAATTGCTCTACTGTTTAATGCTTTTATGTGTTTTTACTTATTTATACTCCTCTTAGTTCGAGAAAAATGGATTTAAGGCTACGTTGACAAAAATGTATCATATGCTAAGAACTGTCTGCATATTATAGCAGCATTTTGCCTGTTTTATATCTCATCCGTAAAACAAAGTAATAATTAGCCACTTACTACTGGTTACACTTTTGTGGTTTGGCCTTAAGCTTAGTCAACTAATTATTGAGGAATTCATCAATTTAAATTGAATTAATCAATTTCATTTTAAAAATTAACTTTGTGATTGAAACCACCTGCCATAAGAATAAAGAAAGCACTGCTACTTTCTGATGCTGCTTAACTCTATGCTTTTCGAACTGAGGTAGGAATACCCCAGGGGATACGTAGTGAAGTGTTCCAAAGATTCCAGAAGTCATAGGATAAACATCTTCCAGAAGCTTTGTTTTTCCTTGATAATTTGGGCAAGAAAAAAATTTTTTTCTATTAAAATAAACACAGACGTATTCAGACGTATTACTGAGTGGAAGGTCAACTTTGCCGTTGGCTTCCAAAAACTACAGAATGGGTAGCAGGCTGCTTTAGACTATGCTGCCAGGCCCCTGGGGGCACAAGTTCTCTGTACTTTGCTGCTAAGGTGACTCAGGCAGAAATGTTTGAGAAGCGCTGGCTTCATTTTCCCCTGTGCCCTTTGGAGGGTAGTTTTCTCTTAGCCTTGCAGAGAGATAGGGGAAATTCATTCAGATTTCTCCACATCACACCTGAAGAAGGAAGTCTTGCAAGCTGGAAAATTCCAAGTCAAAACATTGGAAACGGCTCAGGACTCTAAGCTTATCTCACAAGTGTGTCTTGTCATCAGAAGAGATGAAGGGAAGAGAGAGAAAACAGGCTCTGAGTTCTAGCTCTTTCCTCTAAGCCCACCCTTGCCCTTTATGATATGCAAGTTCGCCCCTCATTATTATTCAGCAGCAGCCATTCGACTTGAAACTCAACGAAGTCCGGGCATTTATGGAGAAGAGAAACCCAGACAGGCTTCGAACATCGTGCTGCTCTCAGGTGGCCTGCAGGCTGAGCAGCGCGTCTTCTCTGGGCCTATCCTTGCTCAGGGACTCATCCCCTCTTTACACACCGGAGTAAGGAAACAAACAGCAGTGATGAAAGAGGAGCAAGTGGTAGAAGAAAGGATTAGCTTGGCTTTTTTCCATGTATTTGAGGGATGAGCCCTCAGAGCCTTTTTTCTACTCTGGGCTTCAGCAGGACTGGAGGGAAGGGAAACCTGCCTGAATTTTATTTCTTTTAAACAGAGTCCTACAAAGGCTATCTCACAGCCTTACCCCATGGACTCACGCACAAATAGCAACGTCTTGGCCAGAAATCATAAAATGAAAAAGGCTACGGAGGACATATGTTATCAAATAAAACAAAACAAAAAAACATTTAAAGACTTTTAAATAACAGTTTCCCATTCCCAAGTCACACTCTGTGGTTTCTGCTCAGTACACACAGCATGCTGAAGTCTTATTTCCTGCAAAAATATTGGCTCTGTGAGATCATTCTCTTTGAAGGTATTATTTTTTCTTGCTTTGGACCTGAGGTGCATACACTTGGATTAATCACAATAAATACTGTCATTGGGCAATGCACGGTGTTCTTTTATTTTATTTTTATTTATTACTTAGAAATGGTATATAAATGTATATTTATATAGGGAGAGAGTTTTATCACATATATATTCTTAAATAATATATTGTTTAGTTTTGTTTCTAAACATTATAAGGATGCCATGCTACCCATTATCTTCTGGAATTTGTGGTTTTACTCATCATACATTACCACCATTCATTTAAATTGTTGCATATTGCTATAGTTCATTCATTTTTACTGCCATGTAATACCCTGTTGTAAATAAATTGTGATTTGTTTTTACATTTTTGTCTCAATAGTCATTAGGTTGTTTCCAGGCTTTGTGATTAACAGGTCTACCATAAACAATCTCGTCATAGATACTTTTTGCAGGACCATGACTTGAAGTTCTTTAGAACAAAGTGAGACTGATACAAGCCATCAGGCTTTCTCCTTATTTCATCCCAGGGGGACACTAAAGCAAAATAAAGGATTTACTCAACTAGTTTCATACTCTTCCCAAGAAAAAAAATTCAGAGAGTAACTAGTATGTAAGTTCATGTTTCACACTTACTAAACATAGACAAAAGGAAAATTCCATCTGGTTTATAATTCAACTTACTGAAAAAAAGAGGAAGTGGAATCCCCCAGACATGCCTCAGTAATATATATCATGAAGTCCGGCCCACAAGGTTACATGCATATTCAAAATGGATTATTGATACATGCAAATCAGCAACTTGAGAGTGACGAAATGTGAGTTAGTTCAGGGACAAACTGGATGATCTTACTTCATGGTTTTACGCAAATAATATACAAACAATAGACTTAAAGACCTACATGTGATACACACACACACACACACAAACCATACTCGTATATTGTCCAGGTGCAAATGCTTAACTGAGTATATTTCTTCTCTTTAAGTTTCTGGTTTTTTGTAAATTTGCTCTCAGGTCACACTGGGTTGGAGGAGGTCAGTCAAGTCAGAGTGGTAGTAGCAGTAGTAACAGTGACAGCAGTAGTGACAGTGGTAGTAACTGTAGCACCAGCTAACATTTCATGTGTTTACTACTTCCCAGGTATTGTTCTAAGCGGTTCACATGTATTTACTAATTCAGTAACCAAGCCAGCCTCATGAAGTAGCACCCTTACTGCATTTGCACATGAAGACACTGAGGCATGGAATGTTAAATGCATTCCCCATGGTTGTACAGCTGGCGAATTACAGAGGTGGGAACTCTGGCTCCAAAGCACATGTTTCTAACTACTGTATCTGGATACCATGCAAGCAGTGTCATCTATTATACTCTGCAGGTCTTAGTCCTCATACTGGACTAGACCATCCCTATGTCCATGGACAAGTCATTCACCCTCTGTAGGCCTTAGTTTTCTCATCTAAAAAGTGATAGAAATGTTCTGCATGATCTTTTAATATCCTTTCAAGCTGTGTTAGTCTATGCATTTAAGTCCCTGGTACAATTAACCTCTGATCATCAGTTCTTGCATTTGGACCTAACAAAATTAACCTTTTAATATGAGGAGTCATGTCAAAACAAGGCTGTGTAATTGAATGTTGTCTTGGTCCATTCGGGCTGCTCTAACAAGATACCACAGACTGGGTATCACAGACCATCACACTGGACATTAGGATTTCAACATATGAATTTGGGGGGAACACAAACATTCAGACAAGATACCACAGACTGGGTATCACAAGATACCGCAGACTGGGTATCGCAGACCATCACACTGGGCATTAGGATTTCTACATACGAATGTGGGGGGAACACAGACATTCAGACCATAGCAAATGTCCATGGGCACACTGCACTCACCGTTATCACCACTCTTAAGAGCTAACAAACTCGCCAAGAGACACATATCACAAAGGACAATACACAGTTGAGGGCCAGAAAAAGGAAATTGGTGTGAAAACCTAAATTGGAGAGCCCCTTCCTAGTGACAGAGTTATAGTTTAAGCACCATAGCTTCCAAAGAGATCAAGAAAGTGAGCCCCATGGTTGTAATATGTGTCTGGAGACCACCTTTTTAACCCGTCCGTAGCTCCTGGAAGCCATGTGACTTCTGTATGTAGTACAGTCGGTATTTAGAACTCAATTCCATAGGCATATTTACACATAGTAGCTGTTGAAAGCTCCTAGCTGTGGAATCCCAAAGCTGCAAACTGTATTTATGTGCAGGGCTCCTAATCCCTGGCCCCAGCTCTGCTCAAGTCTGTAGAAACACTTCGTCTCTGTAGACAAGTCCTTGTAAATCTCTCCTTGTCGAAGGATTTAGTTCATTGATTGTCAACCATGAGCTACTTCATAAAACAACTCACAGAGGAATAGAACCTTCTGCTTTGCCTTTGGCAGGAACTTGTTACACTAGATAACCTTTTAATGACTGTATTCCATTTTAACTCGGCTCCAGAGAGGGAAACTAAAAATAAAGAAAAGATCCTTCCTTAATGCTATGCTTTTTGCATATTGCATCCACTGAAGCAAATTAGAAAAGATGGATAGAGGTTGCTTCTGCCTCTGGAATCCCAGGGCCTTACAACATAAAAATGGACCAGTTGCTCACTGAAGTGGTGATGTTTCAGGGCTAAAGGACCCACTGAAATAGGCAAAGACAAAGTTTCTAAACTGAAAGTGATACCAAATCCATATCAATGCTATTTTTAACACCTGTATCTGGCAGGGATGTTACTTTTTAATTCTCTGTTACATTTTGCAACAATTACCTTCATTTTAATAAATTGCAATTAATATTCAAGAGAAAGAATATTGGTTTAAGGGAGCACAGATGTATAAGCCTGAGCCTTTTTTTTTTAATTTATGGAGAATTTATGTCTACTCTATACTGAATTAAGAGCTTTTAGGGGGAATAGTCTCTCTTAGGAAAGCACTGACGGGATTCTACACAGAGTGGAGGTAAAGTATTTCACCTTGATATTAGTTAGAAGACAGAGTTCCTATGAAAGTCAAATCAGAGTTCTGAGAATTCTTGCAAGAAAGTCTCTTAAGATAGAGATTTGAGGTTCTGTAGCATGAAATAGTTCCCACATTAATAATGCCAAAAATTCAAAATTCTAGACGCAAGTCACCTTGTGCGAGGGATACCTATGTGACATCTACAAACGCTTGGTTCTAATTATAATGTGCAAATCTATGTTTAATTTGGACCAAATTTTCTATGAAGCAGAAGGCCTCATCACTTAACCTCCACTTGATGTGTTTTCTGTATTAACCAGACCTCTCCACTCCTCCGGAAAACGTAGGCGCAGATGACCTCACTATGTCTGTAACGGAGGGCTAATGGGCCCCTCTCCAGGCCCAATGCTCACTGCTGTCCCCACTGTTAGAGATGGATACGCACCAGGAGTCAGCTGTGTTCATCTCCAGACAGACTTCCTTTTCTTCTAAGAGTTTTATTTTTTCTTTAATTTCAGCCTTACTGTGGTATAATTGACTCATAAAATTGTAAGATATTTGAAGTATACATCATGGTAATTTAATAAACATGTACATCTCCAAACCAATTTACGGTAGTTTGCATCTGTCAGCATTGTGTAATTGAATTAAGGACAGTGTAAATTGATGGCATGAATTAAACAAGAAAGAGAGATGTTCCTATGAAAAATAAATTGAATGTTTGGAAAGATTTGATAAAGTGGAGTCACAAAAAAATTATTGATGGTTAAGATGCAATATACTAGAAAATAGGCTACTGGCTCCCCATGGACACCCCTGCCCGTATACACACACCACCAAGAAAATAACTGGGGGAGGAATCAACTAGGTCTCTGTACTCAATTTACTTCTCAAGTATTTTGAGCAGAGGTCAGCAAACTTTTTCTCTGAAGGGTCAGATAGTAAGTACTTTAGGCTTTGCAGGGCATAGCATCTCTGTCACAACTATTCACTCTGTCACCATAGTGTGAAGGCAGCATAGACAATACCTAAATAATTGAGCGTGACTATGTTCCAACAAAAGTTGATTTATGAACACGAAATTTGCATTTCATATCATTTTTATGTGTTTGAAAGTATTATTCTTCTTTTAATTTTTTTCAACCATTTAAAAAATATAAAATCCATTCTTAGCTCAGGGCCGTATGAAAACAGATGGCAAGCCAGATTTAGCTCAGGCCACAATTTGCCAACCCCTGATCTTGAGTCCTCACTCCGCTAAAGAGAAGCAAAAACTCAAATCATAGAAGGTATGATTTATATAAGAAAGAAGATGTAGAACTTCATTCAGCCAACCCTATTCAAAGAAAATGTCTTGACTCTATATCCAAATATTGGTGGACAACTGTACCCATGAAGTTAAAATAGAATGGTGAAGGTACCTGTGTACCACTTTGAAGATTTCCTGTTTTATCCCCATTTATAATTAATTATTTGTATAAATATTTGTTTCATGTCTGTTTAAGCTCAGGCAGGCAGGGGTCATGTCTGTCAGTTTCATTGCGGGACCCTCAAGCATGGCCAAGCGTTCTCCTAGTAGTTGCTAGATAAGGATTTCATTCAATACATATGCATCAAGTAGTTATTAAGCAACTCCACATGAGACCCTCTTCCTGGTTCTGTGGACACAATTGTGAAGGAGACAGGCAGTGTCCTTGTTTTCATGGACTTATATTTGTCTGGAAGATATAGGCAACATACAATTAAACAAACATTCCTTCAGTAAGTGAATGTTCAATCACTATACAAGCCAATATTTTAAAAATCAACAGCTTGCTATGAGACACCCTCTCCCAAGAATATCAACCAAACTTAATATAAATTCTCTTTTCTCTGCCTATCATAGCATCTCGATATACCCTAAACATCCAAGTATTCAGTGGTCCTTCTTTTTCTGATGGAGCTAAGTTAATACCCCTAAAGAGAGAGAAATTACTACTATACCACTACCACTTCTGGAAGAAACGATATTCTGAATGAAACACACCTGTGGCTCAGCCTCTATGAGACGGCTGATAATGTCCCCCTCCCCCGTCCCACACCAGGATGCCCACACTCGAATCTCTGGAACCTGTGTAGATGCTACCCACTACGGCAAAAGCGACTCTGCAGATGTGATTATGGGTAAAGAACTTGAAATAGGAAGAGTATCCTGATTATCCAGGTGGACCCAACCTAATCATAGGAGCCTTAAAATAGGAGAACTTTCCTCAGCTGAAGTCAGAGAGATGCTACAGAGGAAAAGGCAGGAGAGATCTGAAGGACGAGAAGGTTCAACCTGTCATTGGTGGTTTAAAGATGGAGGGAGAACAAGCCAAGGCATGTGGGCGGCCTCTAAAAGCTGGGAATGGACCTCAGCTGACAGCCAGTGAGGAAACAAGCTCAGTCTGACAACAGAAGGAAACAGAATTCTGCCAGCCACCTGAGGGAGCAAGGAAACGGATCATCTCCTAGCGCCTCCAGAAAGGAAGGCAGCCCTGCTAACAACTTGATTTCAGCCTTTCGGGTCTCTAAACAGGGACACAGTCAAGTCTGCCAGACTTCTGTTCCACAGAAACTGTGAGATAAGAAATTTGGGGTATGGGCTTCCCTGGTGGTGCAGTGGTTGGGGGTCTGCCTGCCAATGCAGGGGACATGGGTTTGGGCCCTGGTCTGGGGGGATCCCACATGCCGCGGAGCGGCTGGGCCCATGAGCCACAATTGCTGAGCCTGCACATCTGCAGCCTGTGCTCCGCAACAGGAAGGCCTGCGATGGTGAGAGGCCCGCGCACCACGATGAAGAGTGGCCCCCGCTTGCCACAATTAGAGAAAGCCCTCGCACAGAAACGAGGACCCAACACAGCCATAAATAAATAAATAAAAATTAAAAAAAAAAAAAAAAGAAATTTGGGGTAATCTGTTCCAGCATTGATATCAAATAAAAACAGGCTCTAAGAATGCCTTTGAACCTCTCTGCTCTGTCTGTGGAGAAAGGTATTTATGCCAAGAAAATCTAGTCTGCGGTGCCAGGTAATTCATTTAGCGATCTCTCCAATGATAGTATTTTTAAAAGAAACTTGTAATGCTGATTACCACCTAATTATTTCAAACAGGTTGTAATCAGGGGCAATATTTCTAGAACATGCAATACAACTAAAGTTACAATGTCACTTGGATTATGTGAGCAAAGCAACTGGATGTTAAATATCATCTTGCTGAATCAAGATTCTCACTTAGGCCAATAATGGATTAATCTGTATGTAAATCACATAGCCCAATTACAACTTGTGTTTGACATTCTGTCTGCTTTCAGGGAGAAAAAAGCATACTTTCCTGGCAGTAAAAAATGTCGGTCTTCTGCAATTGAAGAACAACTCACTCTAATTCCCCCTGCTTCTGATAATATCTTGTCCCGTACATGACTACATGACTCTTCATTTATTGTTGAGCCTGCTTGTTTGATTTAATGTTATTTCAAGAAGGGGTTCAAAAAGAAAAGCCACTTTGTTGAGTGGAGGAAATGGAGGGTTTTTGTTTACTTTTTACCTGAGGATATCTTTTGAGGAGGGCTGCATCTCTATTGGACCTCTTATTTTTGTTTTTTGTTTCACCATCATAGGCTCAGGGAGAACTAACACACTCAGTACTTAGTGTCAAGAGTCTGTAGGAATTGGGGGAGCAGAGAGAAACGGCAAGCCTGGATTTGGTAGGTGGAAGATAACATATGCAGG